>NC_072896.1:116973878-118223878 GCF_027943255.1 Anastrepha obliqua | reverse complement strand
CGACAAGGCCAGGATCACCCTTCTTAAGTAGACAAACCGTCACTGACTTTTGGAATGAGGTAGGAATTTCTTTCCATAAGTAAATCGAATTGAAAGGTTTTAGTATATCAAACAAGAAACCTTCGGATGCAGATTTATAAAACTTCCCGGTCAGGAGCTTTACTATTTTTTGCTTTCCTAAGTTCAAGCAACATATCGTGCAAAAATTTAAAATGAATATACAAATAAAGTTATTTTTTATTGGTTTTTATTTGCCTTAATCATTTTGGTCTTAAAAGCGATGCTTAAGAACAAGAGCACAAGGCGCAACAACAATAATATTTAGTAAGCCCACATTCTGTCTTAAAATTTGCATCACCACTTTTTGCAACCTGTAAGCACCAATTAAGAGACTCAAAACTCTGTAGCTCTTTGTGCATTACAGAAGCCTTCGAACACCCAAATAGCGATGTGCACGTTTATATACACGCATACTCACACAAATACACATCCATTGCAGCTTCCTGAAACAAATAAATTACATACATACATACACACATTTACTGAAATTTTGCGTGCATCGAACTGGCAACAGTAGCAAATTGAAAATTGCACGCAGGTGTTGCTAAATCACGAAAACCAATAAAAAGAGTTGTGGCTATAAGATTACAGATCACACAGAAGATCATCGCATCGGCGGTGGACGTTTGTTGTTGCTTAGAGAAGTGACTTTTTAATTAAAGCGCCGCTTAATTCCAAAATTGATGCTTTCTCACAAGTGCACAATTTCAAGCCGAAAAATGGGATGAAACTGAGAATTTCTAATGCATAGAAACAGTAAAAAAACTTAAGATATCAGATGAAATTTTAAGAGGCAAAATTTGTTCGTACGACGGCTACCTGACTTCCGCTTTATACGACGCAATTAATAGCCAACGTGTTGCTGCTGTCTACATACATACATACATGCATACATACTAAAAGGAGCTACATAAATATTTATTATATTTACGGTATGCTTCGCCTTGCTCAGTTTGTAGGTATCATTAAAAAAATTAAGTATTTTAAAAATGTATGCAACCTTGCGCAATCTCCCCCTCTCTCTCTCTCTCTTGTCCTTCCCCGCCTCAGTTACCACTCGCACTTCGACCGATCGAACGAACGGACTATCAAATTTCCAGTAATGGAAGTGCAACAGATTTTCGTTATTCTCGGTTTAACAGCTTCCATTGAGGAATTTATTATTGAAAAAGGTAAGAGACAGGAAAAACTGACTGACAATAATACCCAAACTGAGATTGTACTCAAGTTACTCAAAAAATCGTTCGTGGCCTGGTAAGGAGCCTAAAGTCGCACACGCAGCACACGCCGACCGCAAAGTGGAAACGGAAGTAGACATTTTTTAAATTTATTTTTATCTTCAACATGTTTGACGACAGTGATCATCTTCTCCTTTCTTCTTCTTCTTCTTCTTTTTTTGTGATTACAGGATGAGCCAAAGAATACGTAAAGTAGTAATGCAATGCTTCGGTTAATGGCAAAGGCAGGTAAGTAGACAGCATAAAAAGCATCAGCAGGCGAGATTGAATGCCAACTCGAATTACTCAAATGTTAAGGAAGCCTTAGGAAAATAGCGGAAGAAGCGGAAATTTTTGTAAAGAAGATACTGGAGAAAAAGAAAAGGAGCTACTTAGTAAGAGACAAAGTTCAAATTCGCTGACACATCAAACTGCTAGACAAAGAAGTTTGTTTTTTACTATTTTCTGGAGGAAAACATTACATTTTTTGCTCAATTAACGTTCCCATAGGCACTTTGAACGTGGTCAATGTATTTGGAGATTTCAGAAAAAGGAAGTGCTAATTTTGCGTATGCCATTCGTGTATCCTTTAACGAAGTCATCATTTTAGAACATCATTGGCCTAGGTTGCCCAGATTGAGTGGCTGGCTAGTCAGAGTTTCAAGCAGAATTCGAGAAGAGCGACAGCGTGAATTTTTCAGCTAATCAACTTGGAAAGTAGATCGACACTTGATGGGGTCGCCACTACGGGGTCAAATTAAAACGTTTGATTGTATGCAAAAAATTGCCAAAAATCAACGTTTTAGCCATTTCAAACTTGTACTTTATTATAAAGGGTGGTGAATTTTCAAGGGCCGGTGTTGATTTTGAATAAAATACAATTTTTTTTTTAAATTATTGTCATTTCTCTTTATCACGATAATATTGGTGTGGCTCAATTACGTATAGAACAAAATATGGGCCAAACAGCCGCAGCGGCCTCGGCGGCACACCTCCATCCGATGATCCAAATTTTCGATGACGCTGAAGCATAATTGAGGTTCTATGCCGTTAATGTGCCGAATTATCTCATCCTTTAGCTCTTGAATTGTTGCTGGCTTATCGACGTACACCTTTTCTTTCAAATAACCCCAAAGAAAGAAGTGAAACGGTGTCGTTGACGCTTAGGTGTGGTTCACATTCAACATCGGCCCTTGAAATTTAACCACCCTTTACTACAATTGAATGAGCTGCACACCCAGAAGTTTTGTAGAAGTTTTTTTTATATTCTATTAACTTTTTTTCGACAATTTTTGAAATTTATAAAATTTTTGTGAATTTTGCTCAAAGTATGGAAGTTTTATTTACATATAAGGTTTATAGTATGCAAATGAACTACATTTTTATGGAAGACTAATGAAAAAAATATTTGTGTAAAAAATATTGCGAATATTGCAAAAAGATAAAGTGACTTAATTATGTGGGTGCAGGCGTAAGTTAAATAAATAAAAAAATAAGTTATAAAAAATATCACAAATTTGTTCTTGCATTGCTTTGTAATTTGTGTATATTTTTAAAACTTGATTGAAAATGTATATGTAATGTAATAATGTAAATATAAATTTTTATTAAATAATAAAGAGATATGTATTTTTTTTTTTTGCGGGTAAAGGGGTGAAAAATGCCTAATGCATCATCAGAGTTGCCGTCGCAGCAATGGTATGTCCGGATGTCCGGAGACTAAACAACTTTCCTCGTTGAGAACCGTTGCCCACTCTGGAACTGCTTTCGCATTCCTTCAGAGTGGCATTCCACCGTCCTCATTACAAAGGTGCCTTCGTCCAGGTACCGCTTTTTATCCGGAAAATTCTTTCCGCGAAACCACTGATCATCTCCAACATTTCCTCGCCACTTACCATCTTGTCGATTACATTTTTAGCGGTTATGTGACCGACCACATTCTCCAGCGTTCGACGTTCTTGTTCCCAACGCATGCATTGGAAGAATGGGTGTTCAGCGTCATCTTCGGCGGCATCCCCGTATATGCATGTGAGATGTTCGCATTTCCCTATTTTGAACAGGTATATCTGGAAATACCTGTGCCCCGAAAGCATTTGTGTTGTACAATATTAAAATTGACTTCACCGAAGTTCCTGCTGTTCCATGTGGCTACGTCTTTTATAAGCCTAGCCATCCATCTGCTGCGTGTTTCGTTAATCCAGCGGTGTTGCCATAGATTTTGCGTTTTATCTCTTATGTATTTAAGGTGAATAGAAATCTTATATAATTAATATTATTATTATTCTTTTTATTAACACTGCGACCAGAAACATTTATCTGAGACCAGCCTCCTTAATAAATTTTAATATTTTTTTGCTTTTGAGTTTTATTCTCCTCTGGTAAGATACATATTTTGTACCGCATTTGTTCCGCTTATGTAGCAGTGCTAGGCACGAAGCCAGCACATATTAGGCGGTTTCAGCTTTCTCTCTACGGAACTCGCAAGTTCCATTGGTGTGTATCTATAAGTTAATAAGATGATAATTCAATCTCATATGCACTGTTAGAGTTTTGATGAATTAGAATTTCATACACCGTTAAAATTTTACACAATCTTTAAATCGGCTTAGGTTAAAGTTACTTATCATAAATAAGTCACACCCAAAGTCACGTCTCGGTTGCAAGGTTCCATTTGTTTCATTACAATGAAATATAATATTAGTTCGGATATAACGTATTATGATAATAAAGAAAATTGGTGGGTATTGGAAGAGGACACGTGTCACTCCCCACTAACATTTTAGTATCGTTTAGCTCTGTTAATGATTATGTTAAGATACTAGAATTCTGTACGACTACCTATTTACTAACGAAATGTTATTTCAGTATTGAAACGAGGGAGACACTGCGAAAAGGGGTAGTGTAACTCCTTTCCAAAGTAAAATGACAACACATACATACATATATATACATGTATGCATATAGCTCAAGAATGATAGAAACAAGATTGCGACCAGCAGATAGCGCATGACGTCACATTAGCTGAGTTCTGCAATGCTACCAACCATTTGCTCTTCGCAATAAATTTAGTGCTTTTTATACCCATAATGCGAAAATTTTTAAGTTTGTTGTTTGCTTCTTTTTTTAATTTAAAGCTACCGAAACTGTAAGTTAAAAAAAATCTGTATCATTAAACAAAAGAAGTTTAAAAAATGTCACTCTCAGAAGATTTTAGTGCTAATGGAAATTTGTTGATTCTTATAAAATTTGATATTTTGAAAGTGCAAATTTAATTTGCTGTTTCTTTTTAGGTTATGTTAGAAAATTAAATCTTCTTCTCTCAACTCTTCTTAGCATTGAAAAACTTTGTACACATTTTGAAAACCAAAACCATAGAGATGTAATCGTTTTTGCCGATCCTTAATCCTTAGTGGGACATAGGGCATCAAGAGGTGTATTCATTGTAAAAATAAGCAAAAAAAATACCAGAAACTACTGAAGAAACCATAACGAAATTTCTTCTAAAAAAGGTATTTTATCTTGTTACATAACCTCAAATATAGCAAAAAAGTCGTTCTCTTAACAAAAAACTCATAAATTAAATTATTCATAACCATAAAAAATGTATACAAAAAACGCACTTTTTAAAGACAATTTGTCACGCATACAAAGTCCTTTAAGTAATTCAATAAAAAATTGGTATTTTATTTTCTTCAAATGGGTATTTTAGTGCGTTTCTATATTCAAAACTAGGCAACACTGTAGAAGCGAGAGAAAGATTTGACTGCTGCAAGGAGAAGAACACCAATAATAACCGCAATCGCGGGAATGCGACCAGATTAAAAAATAAGTAAAGTGAAATAATACGAAGTGAATTATTGAACTAATTTTTAAAAAATGTATATTTTACAAAATTATAAACATTACATTTTATTAGAACAGGCTAGAAAAATAGCATGAAGAAGGGACTAAAACTCCGAGACTAAATATTAAAAAAAAATGCCAAATCAAGTTACGAAAAATGGTAATCTGGCCATGCTGGTGCTAAAACCACGTAACTCATTGTCAAATTCGCTGAGAGCAAAGTAACGGTACCACGATAGGCACCATCTCATTATTCCTTCCATCATGCATATATAAAACTTCATATAAAACGTATGCGCTCATTGCGATTTTTCCTCATCTTGGTTTCAGTGACGTCAAGATCTCGGCTGACTGCTTATGTAAGGGAATAAAAATAACGGATTTGAATGTGCAATGCATCATTTTCACATTATGCACTATTTCGCAATAATAACAATTAAACTGATACTGAAAGCAATAATGTAACAATACGTATAAATTTTAATATTTTTTTGCTGTGAAAAAGCGATAAGCCAAGAAAAACGACTAATTAATTTTGTATAATAAAGTAAGTTTCATTCGAATTGAATAAGTAGAAGTAGTAATAAGTAATTAAAATGGAAGTTGTTATTGATATAATTTTCGACCGCAAGCGGTGCCAGTAATTATTACTATGTATTTTCCTTACAATGCTATGAATATCTGACTGCCTGACGAAAGCGATAAAACAATTATTATTATTTACAAGAAGCTGTATAGAAATAAATATGTACATATGTGCGCTCATACATACATCAGTGCAAGCCTGTATATAGTTTCTACTAGCACATAAGCAGACATAATTGTACATAATACTATACATTTAACATAGCCCATTACAATTGTCTGCTCGTGCAAGGGATTTTACATATCATAATAACAGATATACATGCACACATATTCACATATGTATGTGTATGAGTATAGGTATGCACAATGAAATGTATTGCACGTCCATTGCAGTCGCAATTGCAATACGTGATATGTTGCTGCTTTCATCACTGTATACAACCGCAGCATACTTTAATCATAACAACAATAATATCCAATAAGTACGAGCAACTGCTGCCAACTTCCAATTGCACAGAAGCCCTTTTTCGTTGTTCCACTGCAGTAGCGGAAGCAGCAACGAGAAAAGCGGCCAGCAATAACAGCAACACAACAGACAACAGCAGCAATGGCGGTGGCTGGTAGCAATCAGGGGAAAATGCAGCAGTTATACTTGCATATGTATGTATGTATGTATGCAGGTAGGTTCATCTAGCTCGACAGCCGCAGCTACTTTGTCTTTAATGTGGTTTATTATTATGAGCTGAGGACACGTATTAGCAATTTTTTGCTGCCAACAACAACAAACTACGTTTAACAGGTGGTGCTGAAACTTTTTTATTTACAGCTCATGAAGTCGGATAGTGGAAATCACTGGTAGCTCAAGGATTTCGAATGGAAATGATGCGAGGTATCTACGTAATTGCACAATTTATTAAGCAAACTATGTTTTTTTTTCGTTTAATGAACAGGCAAATTAAATAACAAATTTATATTTTTTTCAATTAACTCAGTGACTTGCAAGGAGCAGATGTTGGAGAGCTACGAAAGAAGTATTTCGATTATTAATAAGCATTTAAGAATTACGTGTAAAATTTCAGAAAATTTTGAACTAAAATGTAATATATAACAAAATATGTTCATCTTAAGAATATTTTCCAATCGAAATCGTAAAACTGCAAAGCTCCCCATTTATAAAAGTGTTGGGTTAACCTACGAATTAAAAGAACTTAGAAGGAAACTTCAAGGTAAAAGTGAAGAGAAAATGATGGTGAATAGAACCAGAATCAGAAGTCGTCATACTTACTTGTATTTAATAATAGCCAGTTTGCAGTTCTATTTAATAATAGTCACGATTAGATCTAAGCTTGCCAAGAAACATCGCCGATTTCTGCAGGATATTTGTAAATAGAGCAGACTCTACCTTACTTGGGTTTCGACTCATAGGGGAACAGAGAATAACCCCAAAACAAATAAACTTGTGAGACAAAATAGTTCTTAGTAGGTTATGGCTATACCCCATGGCAGACAATGGCAAGCCTCCGAGAGTATTTTTGCCATGAAAAAGCTCCTCATAAAAAACCATCTGCCATTCGGAGGAGGCATAAAATAAACCGTAGGTCCCTCCATTTGTGGAAGATATCAAAATGCGCACCACAAATAGGAGGAGTAGCTCTGCTATGCACCCACTAAAGAGTATAAGTGCCAGTTATATTACACTCTATGTGTACTCTCTCTGAACACCCTGGCACTGAAAAATTGGTTCGCTCGTGCGAAGTGTCCGCTGATGAGCTACTGGAGAGTTAACATATTATGAGAGAGTAAGGAGATGTGGTACTGGAAAAGTGTTCGCTTAATAGCGGTGTCCGTTAAGAGAGAGTACACTGTATACATATCCATATACAAGTATACATGCAATAAGTCACTTGCAAACTGATTCGATGTGAATTATTTTAATATATATAGGCAAGATCGATTACAAAATCGAACAAAAATACGACTTATCGAATTTCGAGGCAAAAACTTACTGCTTTATATGTCTTAATAATCGTTCCAATGAAGTAGAAAAGTTAATGGTAACCAAAAACTAAACTAACTCGAATATATTTATGGTCATGGCTCAAAGTTAGATGAGGTTAAGTTCAAAGGCTGACTTAATTGTATTGGCCTCATTGGGTCCTGCTTGGTGTTGTTCCAATATGAGTAGCTACGAGTAAATGCTTGATCCTCAATGCTCGTTTAAGTACTAATAACTTTTCGTACTCAAAACATTAATGTAAGTATTCATCTGGGTGTCGAGTGCCCGGCTAAAGTAATTACTTATTTTACTTACTTGATTTTTTTTGCAGAATTTAGGTTCTGGAATGAAAGTGAATTCTGCTCTAGTGGCTTGACAATACTTGTTCACTGGAGCTAGAAAAACGATTCCATACGACCATTGCTATAACTTCAATTTGGAACCCTAAATTCAATTCAGTCACTTATTCACTTTAGGGGCTCGTTGCTTATTCACAGTCAGTCTAAAAGACTAGAGGGTCTGCTAAGGCTGATGGACTCAATGCTTCAAGCAGTAGTGAGTCGAAAACGGACATTGTGATGACTTATGATTTTCGTGGTGGGACAAAAAAAGGCAAGAAATATTTTGAAGAATATTCGACCTTTAAAAAGTACTCCGTCAGATCTTCTTCTTCCATAAAATAACAAAGAGGTTTTTTGCGTGAATTTCAGAAACAATCCGATGCGAAAGAGTCTCGAGTAGTTCTCAGCCATACTTTTGTAACATTCACCCTTTTCCTCGACACTTTTAATGAGTGCAGTATCGAGGAATCTAAAATCTCTAGAAAAGAGGATAACAGTCCTTTCACTTTCATTTATATTTAGTGTTGTTAGTGTTAGAAAAAATTTTTTTTTATGTTTAAAGTTTGTGTGCCCAGCCTGTGAAGTGAGCTTCTGAGGTGATCGCTTATTTTGTTTATTGAATGCCGCAAGAAGAATTACTTGAGGTTCATAACTTGGGATGTCTTTGATCTTGGAAGCTCAAAAATCTAAAGTATTTCACTTCGCATTAACAGGAACATAGCAAAAAAAGATGCCCATGACGGGTTTGTAAGGTCATACAAGTACTATAAGCTAGTGAACACGGCGTAGACGGGGTGCTAGGGAATTGGATTCCTTCAATGCGATTCAAAAAATCGTCTCGGTGCGAGCAGAGTGTTATCCAGGGTTAATAGAGGTTTCCCCAAAGGCGGTGTGCTTTCCCCATTGCTCTGGTGCAAGGTGATCGATCCTCTGCTCACCACCTTAACCGACTCGGAGGTCTACGCACAAACATATGCGGACGATGTTGCTTGTTTGCTAACAGGCTCTTCGCTTCTGGATATGTTTGACACTTGGGGATGTGCGAATGGGCTATCGGCAAATGCCACCAAGCCTGGCATTGCCGTCTTCACCAGAAGAAGGAAGCTTGATGGACTCGTACTGCCTAAGCTAAAAGGAGTCACAATCCAGCTATCCAAGGAAATTAAATATCTTGGAGTAATCCTCGACAGTAAACTCCTCTGGGAATCACACGTTGAAACAAAGACATCCAAAGCACTGACAGCCTTCTGGCAGTGCAAGGGTGTTTTTGGAAAAACTTGTGGTCTTTCTCCTAGCAAGGTCCTATAGATCTACACGGAAGAGAAAAAAAATAAGCTTAATGAGAATTCTAGTGTTAGCTTGGCGAACGTAGCACAAGAACGCAGGCACTGGTTGCTATTCATAAAGGCCGCCTTTATGTTGTCAGCTCTCATGCAAGGCATACGAAATATTTCATTAATTTTTCTTTTATCGTATCATGGAGAAAATGTGACAAACCGTCAAGATAAAAAAATTATAAAAATCAACCGGATGGCCCTATACTTTGACTCACCTTCGACAGACTCTTCGAAATGAGCAAAAAGAAAGTGGTAAACCCCAAGGCGATGGAGAACGGGGCCTATAGAGATGGTTCCAAGCTAGAGGATAAGGTTGACTGCGGAGTATTTTCGGAGGATATAGGACTTAAACTATCCGTTCGACTACCAGACTACTGCAGCGTCTATCAGGCAGAATTTCTAGCTATAAAATAAGTGGCTACGTATCTATGCTAAATATGCATGCAGTAATAAAAACTACAAATAGAATAGCCAGTCGGCTCTTCAATTAATGCGGCTATACTATAATCGAAGCTTGCATAGGGATTCCGGGCCGCCCTAAATGATATTAGTGTCGAATTCAAGGTCAACCTTATTTCAATTCCGGCGAACAGAAGCATTGAGAACAATTGTAAAGCCGTTGTGCTAGCCAGGAAAGGCACTACTCACCCACTGCTTTTTTATAGAAGTACCATTAGGATATCTATGGCCACGAACGAACTATCATATTAATCAAAAATAACATTATCCATGAGGCCAATAAGGTCGTGGATAGATGAAGGCATATGCGTAACAGCTAGGCTACATGGCCGCAAATAAATAAGAAAAAATCAAAGGAACTGCTTAGCCTTCCAAGGGAAAATATCTCGAGGGTCGTGGTTTGTATAACCGGTCATTGGCTATTTGGCATGCATTCTTTCAAACAAGGAGTTTTTTTTTGTTTGGTTTTTGTTCCTTCTTCACTCCTCTCGTGAGCATAGGGCCTCGACAAGACTCTTGTCTTGCGTTGGTTCCGTTAATCTATTTGATTTGTGACAGGGTAGGTGATTAGCCTGCCGCTACCAGTCCTAAATAGTGGGAATGCCCACCTGTTGTTACTTAGGAACAACGTCTTCTTACTCCTTGGAGCGCCATCTGTGTTACACATTTTTCTGCCAGAAGGATCGCACAGATGGCTCGCTAAATTTGGTGTGTCAGTGTTATTACTGCTGTTGCCCGTAAATGAGATTCCCATCTCGCACAGTGATATCACAACGAAATGTAAGTGCTAAAGATCGTACAGGCCAACTACCACCATAACCCAGCCTAACGGGATGTTCTAACAACCTCAAACTAGCATTAGTACTTTATTACACGACTGCTACAATTTAACCAGCTGCAAAAGTGCATACCAAAATATTATTAAAAATCGTGGGTTTTAAATAGATGAAAATTTTGTGGAATTTTTGTAATTATGAAATTTATGAAAAATTTATGAAATTTGTTTGAAGTTCGAAACTTATTTTTATATGACTTTTGTTAGGCAATGAACCATGTTTTTATAAAAAAGGACACATTAAACAAAAAAAAAATAATAGTCCAAGCTCCTGGGGCTTGATGTGCTACCATTTCTGGCACGCTGTGCCTACCTGTTGATCAAACTTAACCCCAAACTATAAGGCTGGAACTATAAAACAAGAATGCAGCCACTACAGACCATCTAATGCAGTTTAGTTGAGTTTTAAGTGGATGCTGTCTATTAAGATTTTTTACTGCAGCTAAGTTTATATCATTACCAGATAGTTCAAAGTCTAATCTTGAACATTTACGTTTTATGAACAAATTAAAGTTACATCTTTCTTCACACTTTGTCCATCGCACTTCGTAGCCTTTCTTTACCTTGAAAACACAATGGATACACCTGAGCCACAAAAAAGTTTGCAAATCACTGGCACTGCAAAGTGCGTTGTGGCGCGTAGATGTCATTAATACCGAAGCGTACATCCGTAGAAGGACATGTGATCACTTTTTGTTGCAGCAATGGGAGAAAAAAAAACGAAAACAGAACAATAAAAACACTACTCGCTATGATAATGATGATGATGAAGATGAGCATAAAACAGCAGAAGCAAAGTGAAATAAATCGAAATGGATAGGCAGGGCAACACAGGGACATTGATGCAATGCTACCAGTGTTGCAAATAAAGCACAACCAGCAGACGGCCGCCAGCGACGTTGTGGCGGCTGTGATGGCTGTGATGGCAACAACAATTGCGTCGCTACTGCACTTTTTCTTCTGCGTCTCTCTACTCATTTCATTGGCATGGACATGAATACGTCAAGTTCAAATGACTTCCTGCAGCGTATGTGACGTGTAGAACTAATTGTTCACTTGGCAAGTGCTGACGCTTTCCACCAGCAAATCACAACAACAGCGCTAGTGAGCCAATCAGCCAGCCAGCCGCACAGCCAACCGTTCATCCATCCATGCAAGCAGCTCGATGGCCGTCCAACGCCAGTCGATGAAGATGACATAAATCAGTTTTGCAACAAATCAGTGTGGAAGCGCATGCGCAAACGGACAATAAAGTGTGATAAAAGTGTAATTCAAGTGGACGAAAGATTCTCATAGAAATTAGTATGCAAAAAAACAAATAAAGTTGTGCTGAATTAGTAGGCGAAAAAGCGAGCCTGCAGCGACTGCTACTGTACGTTTAGATGGAGTATCGTAATTGAAACCATCGAAACATTATTGTAAAAATGGCTAAATTTGGCGCAAAGTGTTTATATGAGCGCGAGCGCGAGTGATTAGATAATAAGTCAATGAGCGCGCGCGAGCGAAGCATAAATACAAAAGACTTAAGCAACAAACTTGCATTGGAAGCAGTCAATCGCTTGTAAGCTTGCATGCGATTTTTTCTTCAACGACTCCCAAAATCAGAGTTAATTGCTTTGCTGGCTAACCAAAGCATGCTGCCTAAATATGGTACCATTTTTGTGTAACTACTTGCGGGCTTAAGCAACATTTTGAAGCTATTGAGTCAGCGAATACATATTGAGTGAAGTGTGTGGAAACTAAAACTGTCTGCGAATCTTTTTATTTTTGATCAGTTAATTGGTATTTGGAATTTTAGAGGCAGGTATGTGTGTTTTTCGATAATTGGCTAGCGTTAATTGCTTGCTGACGATCGCTGATCATCGCTCATACTTGGAGGCAGATATTTGTGGCATTTGCAGTTTCGATAATAATCATTTTAAATGTAGGAAAATTAGTGTCACAAGGAACATGCGTTGTCCGATGCATGCGTTATTATTGAGTTATTTGTGAAAAAATACAGTACATATAATATATAAACAAGTTACGTTAAACAACAGCGCATCTGTATTTGGACCAGTTTAGTTGGGCATTTTTTATATGAAGAAAATGCGTCAAGAAAAAATGTATAACAAATCTACGGAAATTTCTAGCAACTTTTAACTTGCACTTTATTGTACTAAAATTTGATGAGCTATACTAAAAAAAATTTCTAGAAAACTTGAATTAAGAATTGTGGAATAGGGATGCAAGTTTTGTAGAATTTTTCAAATTTTTGCATTTGGTTTCACATGGAATACTTTCAGAGCCGGAGTCTTTGCATCTATTCGAACGACATTACCCAGGCAATGAAGCAGCTGGATCTTTAATTGCTGCTATATGTCTATGTCGCCGCAAAGCTTGTCTACAATACTCACCGTCTCGGTTATTACATATCGATGTGATAATTCTGGTTTAATACGTTTAAACACGGCCAAACACTGTTCAGAATCATCAGTACGCTTTTGTTTTTGGTCAACAGTGAGCAAACGCGGCACCCAGAATAGGTTAAACAGAGCTTCCTCAGAGTCAAATGCTCATTCCATATAAAATCAACTCCTTCTTCTGATATCTTTACGAAGTCAGGTAACTCACGCCACTTCACTTTTTGATAATTCAAAACGATTTTGTGGATTTTTTTGATGTTTTCTGGGGTTACCGCCTCATTTGGCCGTCCACTGCGTTGTGCCTCATCGGTGATCAGTGTCTCTATGACCACGTTTGAAGACAGCAAACCATTGTTTTATTATTGTTTCTGTTGAAGCGGAGTCCCCATAACCTTTTTCAAGCCACTGTTTTGCTTGAACGGTATTTCTTCCCATCAAAAATCAGTGTTAAATTAAAACACGAAATTTGATCCCTTTTTTTTTAATAACAAAAGTTAGGTCACTATTAGCGCAATAACTCTCGAACTAATGAATAGAATATCATGAAATTTTAACAGCTGTCTATCCATGGTTAGTACTAACTGAAAAGGAATTGCATGCAATAAAACCAACGCCTTTTACAGGGTGCGCCATCTTTTATGTCGGTATGTAAATACTAAATAACTTTGTCATTTACCAACCGATCGACTTCAACATTCATGTTTTCGATACGTCAATTCAGTACAATTTCAAGCATGTATGTGTGAAGCTATCACCAAAACTGCGCACTGAAATAGTGACGCTATACATCGAAATAGTCGTTCTATTGTTCCAACTCAACGCGCATATCGCCTAAAGTATCGCGACAAACAGGCACCGTCTGACAATACTATTCGTCGTTTGGTGTCGAATTTTGTTTAGCACGGGACAGTAGGAGATCGTCAACATGCTGTTCATCAACGACCAAGACGTTCCAAAGAACTTGTTGAAGCAGTGGGGGAGAGCGTTGCCCAGGAACCAACAGTGTCGTATCGGCCGTCGCGCTCAGCATTTTGGCGTCGGTGAAACCACAATGCGGCGCATTTTAAAGTATGATTTAAATTCGTTTCCATGTAAAGTGCAATTGACACAAAGAATATTGCCGACAGACCATTCGCGTCACTTGGAATACGGACAAACAGCCGCTCAAATGATTGACACCGAACCCAATTTTTGGAAGCATTAAAATTTGCTGAGGAGGCACATTTTCACCTTTCTGGCAGCGTGAATAAACAAAATTGACGCATTCACACGAGATCCATGAAACACCATTGCAAGACGGTGCGCCATGGTTCGCCACACTGCGAATGCAACAATTAGATTTCTGCAACGAAAATTCCCGTGACGTTTAGTATCAAAAAGAGGCGACATCGACTGGCCCCCCAGATCACCTGACTTAACCCCCCGGGCTTATTTTTGTGGGGTTATCTTAAAAATAAGGTTTACACCAACAAGCCGCAGGCTATTGACCAGCTTAAGGCAAACATTCGTGTAGAAATCAACGCTATAAAACCCGAAATGCTTCACAAGGTGATGACAAACGCAGAAAAAAAATCGTAGCTTGTGATTGCTAATAAAGGGCGCCACTTGATTGATATTGTATTCAAAAAATAGTTTTAATAAATTGTAAATAACCAAACCAAACCAAAATACCTCACTTACACAAATCAGTTGTTTTTTTTTCAAAGTTATTCAATGTTTTCATACCGACATAAAAGAGGGCGCACCCTGAGTAGTCCGAGAGCCAGGGGTCGATTTTGGACTGCGTTTTTATACCGCTAAATTCTTGACTATACTTGTGATTTAGCTTTCATGAATAACGAAAGTGAACGTCAGCTGGCGCATCCGCGGTGGGTGTGATTGCGGGAGGGTACGAAACGTGTCGAAAAAAAATTTCTACCAACTCATTTTATACCGGCTGAAATTTTTTTTCATGTATTCTTGACATTTAGTAGAATAAAAAAAATATTCAGCTGCGCCGTAGAGGGGGGAAAATACGTCAGCTGAACAGGCGAACTGTAAAATAAATTAAAAAGTAAAACTACTTTATGCCGGCGCCGCGCGGAATTTTCAATGAGTTATAAAAAAAATTTTTCGACACGTTTCGCAGCATCCCACGCACGTACCCACCGCTACTGCACCAGCTGACGGTTGGTTTCGTCACCCATTGAATGGCGTCTGCCTTCAGTATTAAAATCAGTCGGCATGAAATTATGAGGTCAAAATGACCCCTGGCCCCCGGACTAGAATGTGTTAGGCCCGGGACTTATCAGGCCATGTGTTGTATAATATAAATTATTTGTTTGAGATTAATTCGAGATCAAAATTTTAATTGAATTTTTTTTAAATTAATTTTAATTAAGAACATCATTATATTTATAATAAACCAAGTCAGCAAGCAGAAATCAGGACGTGTGCAAGCTGACAATTGAGATACTATTAAATAGTACCAAAATTTAACCACCTAAATTATGTGCCAGTACTTTAGCAAAATTATATATTTCCACAAAATTTCATACATAAATAAATATCAACTTCTGATGCCATAAATGTCCATAATAAATCGGTAAATATCTATTACTATTCAAGATCACCGATCATTGATCTCATTGGAAGCGAGGATTAATATCAGCGAAGTGAAGCAAAATGTATTAAATGGCAAAAAAACGCAACAAAAAAACATTTTATAGCTACAAGTGCACCAAAAAAGGCAATGTGTTAGCGAATTAGTTTCATAAAACTTGCAAAACATAAATCGTAAAAATTAAAAACACCAAATCAAACAATAAAAACGATCACACAAATCAGAGCAACAAAAGAGTGCGCAACAAATTGCTTTAGCGCTACGTTGAGCGTGCAACGCGTGGCTACGGCTCACGGCAGAGCTGGTGAATCCAAGCAAAACCAAAAGTGTGTAAACTCTAGAAAGCTGTAAAGCTAATGAACTAACCATATTTGGTGTGGAATTGAGAATTTCCAAAACATTTTATTCGACACTTGACATTCGCAAAAAACAAAAAACATAAACAAAAACACAAAAAAGAAAAAAACATCAAAATTGCCTAGAAACAACTAAAAAGTGATACAGCAAATAATTTTCGAAAAATGTCGTCCGCAGTGGCTGTGGGTCATAAAAGCTCGTGTCGCACGACCAGCAGCAGCATACAACAGCAACACAATAACAGCAAAAACAATAATAACAAAAACAACATGAGCAGCAAGCAAATAAAATCTAACTGCAACAACAATAACAGCAACCATAACATGAGCAACAGCCAACAACTTAGCAATTCTACAACGAATCTGAGTGACTCAAGGTCCAATTTAACCAACCCAGCGCCTACGCCTTGTCAACGTTTAAGGTATGCATATAGGTACATACATATTTACTCACACACATACATGCATATGCATATTTTGTGTGGATGCTTTTTAAATGCTTTTCTAATATTTCAGTTTAATTTTATGCGCGTATCCAGCATTAAAATAGCAAATTTAATGACTTCTTCCAAACATTTTCAAATCTGCTATTCTTGCCATTTTGGGCAACATGTAAATGGTTTTTGTACAAATTGGACATAGATTCTCATTAGGTCTTGAATTAAAGCCAATTCAAGCACTTTTTTTATTTCTTATCTTTTTTTTTATATTATTATTAAGGCCTCCTCTTGGATCGTGTCTCATAGTAGATATGCCTGCGGTTGTTGCTTAATTGTTATTTACAGTATCAAACATTTGATGATTTAACGATGATAACTAACTTTTCGAATATTTTCACAAGAGGTGAGCTTTTTAGTCGCTGAACTGTCGACAAAGTTATCTGCATCCAAGATCGCTCTTCAGAGCAGGGTGGCAGTAGAATTTGCAGTAGAAAAGTTGGCAGCGTATTGTAAGCTACATTTCTACTGGGTTCCAGGCCATAAGGGCATTGAAGGGAACGAGATACATATATAGTAGACGATATAGCGAAAAACGGAATCTGTCTATTTTTGAATTCTGTCAGTAAAATACCAAAATCCTCGTATACTCATGAATTTTTAAAGCAAAAAATGAATCAAGCAAAACAAACACGAGGACAATTTCTCTTTCTTCTATTTACCTTTTATTGTTGTTTTTATTTTCAGTGAAATGTTTCGCCGTTCTATTGCCAGCAGCGTACAATCGAGTTCACGTGAAAATACCTACGAAGAGGTGAGTAACCCTTAAGGAAAATTTTACGCAGTAAAAAGGTAAATCATAGGCAGTTGATTGTTTGTGCAAGTGTGGGCAAGACAAAAAAAGCAACAAAAGGGGAGTAATGCTCAAAAAATACTTGTCAAAGAGTAGTACTGCATAAGAAGTATAATTTTACATTCATACGTACATGCGCATATACTTATACACATACATATACGCATATGTCAGATAGTGAGAATATGCACAGGCGAATTTGGAAGTTCGTGTAACTCGAGCGAACTAAAATTGTATCAAACCCATATTAAGGGGGGGGGGCCTCTAATCAGTCGGCTTCAAAAAATCGATTTTTAGATATATTATAGGAGAATATGCCCTCAAAATTTTAACTAACAACTAACTAACTAACAAAATACCAAAAAAAAATAAATTGTTTAATGTTATTTAACACCTTTTTTGAAAAAAAAAACGAAAAAAGCACTTTTTTCAATAATTAATTGTGTGTTCATTTTTTCATATTTTTATACAAGAGTAGTCTATTATATGCGGGAAAGCCGTCTGAATAAGACAATTCTTTTCTTTTGTGTTTCAGGTGAAAACTACGACCGCAATCTTACACGCCGTTTTACTAGCGGGCAACGAGAAGCTGTGCGAGATCCCTCATATGTCCGCCATTTTGTTTTTTATTTATGTTAAACAATTGTTTATTACTCTTTGATCATGCCTTCAAATAAATGCAAAAGATTATTCCAGTGTGTTGCTTTTTTCGCCTCAATAAAAATTGAGAAAAAACACCTTTTTTTGAAGCCACTGATAAGAGGCCCCCCTTAAGCTCTCAGAGAAAAGAGAGTGTTAATTATTTTGTAGAATTTGCTTAGTATTGTCTCATATTTGGAAAAGCGCATATTTCAGCCTAAATAGATGCAGTATAAGCCCAATACAAACGAATTCGTTGCAACGAAGAACGAAGAAACAACAAGGTGCAGTTGTATAATTATAAACGCACAATAGGCTTATTTATTTTTTTTTATTGTACCTATTTTAAAGAAAATATTTCTGCATGCACTCTAAATGTGCTAAGAGCAACAACTTCAAATAACAAGAAAAAAAAAACTTTCTTCTTCTTCTTCTTAATTGGCGCGATAACCGCTTAGGCGATTTTGGCCGAGCTTAATAAAGCGCGCCAGTCGTTTCTTTCTCGTGCTAACCGGCGCTAATTGGACACACCAAGTGAAGCCAAGTCCTTCTCCACCTGATCTTTCCAACGCAGAGGAGGCCTTCCTCTTCCTCTGCTACCACCAGCTGGTACCGCATCGAATACTTTCAAAGCCGGAGCGTTTGTATCCATTCGGACGACATGACCCAGCCAACGAAGCCGCTGGATCTTTATTCGCTGCGCTATGTCTATGTCGTCGTAAAGCTCATACAGCTCATCGTTCCATCGTCTGCAATATTCGCCGCTGCCAACGTACAAAGGTCCAAAAATCTTACGCAGAATCTTTCTCTCGAACACTCCAAGCGTCACTTCATCGGATGTTGTCATCGTCCAAGCTTCTGCGCCATACGTCAGGACGGGCATGATGAGAGTCTTGTAGAGTGTTAGTTTTGTTCATCGAGAGAGGACTTTACTGCTCAGTTGCCTACTTAGTCCAAAGTAGCACTTGTTGGCAAGAGAGATTCTACGTTGGATTTCAAGGCTGACATTGTTATATGTAGGTGTTAATGCTGGTTCCCAAATAAACGAAGTCTTTTACAAGTCAGGAGGTACGAAGTCAAGACAGGAGGTACTTCGTTTTGTCCTCGTTCACCACCAGACCCATTCGCTTTGCCTCTTTATCCAGCTTGGAGAAGGCAGAACTAACAGCGCGGTTGTTAAGGCCGATGATATCGATATCATCGGCATACGCCAACAATTGTACGCTCTTATAAAATATTGTGCCTGAGCGATTAAGTTCTGCTTCTCGTACGATGCTCTCCAACATCAGGTTAAAGAAGTCACACGACAGTGAGTCACCCTGTCTGAAACCTCGTTTGGTATCAAACGGCTCGGAGAGGTCCTTCCCAATTCTGACGGCGCTGCTGGTGTTGAGCAACGTCATCTTACATAGCCGTATTAGTTTTGCGGGGATACCAAATTCAGACATAGCGGCATACAGGTAACTCCTTTCTGTACTGTCGAATGCAGCTTTGAAGTCGACGAAAAGATGGTGTGTGTCGATTCTCCTTTCGTGGGTCTTTTCCAAGATTTGGCGTATTGTGAATATTTGGTCGATGGTAGACTTTCCAGGTCTGAAGCCACACTGATAAGGTCCAATCAATTGGTTGACGGTGGGCTTCAGCCTTTCACACAATACGCTCGCTAGAACCTTATAGGCGATATTTAGAAGACTAATCCCGCGGTAATTGGCACAAATTGCAGGATCGCCCTTCTTATGGATTGGGCAGAGCACACTTAAATTCCAATCGGCAGGCATGCTTTCATCCGACCATATTTTGCTTAGGAGCTGATGCATGCACCTTACCAGCTCCTCGCCGCCATGTTTGAATAGCTCAGCCGGGAGTCCGTCGGCGCCCGCGGCTTTTTTGTTCTTTAGGCGCGTTATCGCTATTCTCACCTCGTCATGATCGGGTAACGGAACTACAATTCCGTCGTCATCGATTGGGGTATCGGGATCTTCACATTCTCTATGACATGCGCAGCTGTCACTGTTTAACAGGTTCGAGAAGTGTTCCCTCCATAATTTAAGATTGCTCTGTACGTCAGTCACCAGATCGCCGTCTTTGTTCTTACAGGAAAACGCCCCGGTCTTAAAACCTTCTGTAAGCCGCCGAACTTTCTGGTAGAATTTTCGGGCGTTGTTCCTATTGGCCAGCCTCTCAAGCTCCTCGCACTCACGTATTTCGGCCTCTCGTTTCTTCTGTCGGATAATACGTCTCTCTTCCTTTTTCAGCTCTCTGTAGCGATCCCACATGGCTCGCGTTGCGCCCGATCGCAGCGTGGCTCTATAGGCGGCATCTTTTCTTTCTGCGGCAGCATGACATTCCTCGTCGTACCAATTGTTTTTTCGGGCTCGCCGGAATCCGATTTCTTCTTCGGCGGCGGTACGTAGGGAACGAGAAATGTTGCTCCATTGCTCGTGTATGCCGATTTGTTGGGCAGTGCTTTCGGAGAGCAGGAGTGAGAGTCGAGTGGCGAATATTCTGGCTGTCTGTTGTGATTGCAGCTTTTCGATGTCGAACATTCTTTGCGTAGGTAGATGCACGTTTTTTGCTGCACAGAGGCGGGTGCGCAGTTTGGCTGCAACAAGGTAATGATCCGAGTCGATGTTGGGTCCTCGGATCGTACGTACATCTAATACACTAGAAGCGTGTCTTCCATCTATCACAACATGATCGATCTGGTTTCGCGTTTTTCGATCAGGAGACAGCCAGGTAGCTTGGTGTATTTTCTTATGCTGGAATCTGGTGCTGCAGACTACCATGTTTCGGGCCCCGGCGAAGTCGATCAGCCTCTGTCCGTTACCGGACGTTTCGTTGTGCAGGCTGAATTTTCCGACTGTGGGACCAAAAATTCCCTCCTTGCCCACCCTGGCGTTGAAGTCGCCAAGCACGATTTTTATGTCGTGGCGGGGGCAGCGCTCATAGGAACGTTCCAGGCTCTCATAGAAGGAATCTTTGGTCGCATCGTCCTTCTCTTCCGTCGGGGCGTGGGCGCAAATTAGCGATATGTTGAAAAATCGCGCTTTGATGCGGATTGTTGCGAGACGCTCGTCCACCGGAGTGAACGACAGTACTTGGCGACGAAGTCTCTCTCCCACAATAAATCCGACACCGAATTTGCGCTCCTTTACATGGCAGCTGTAGTAGACGTCGCAAGGTCCTATGGTTTTCTTTCCTTGCCCCGTCCATCGCATCTCTTGGATGGCAGTGGTGTCAGCCTTTACTCTCACGAGGACATCAACCAGCCGGGCAGAGGCACCTTCCCCATTAAGGGACCGGACATTCCAGGTGCATGCCCTCAAATCATATTTCTTATTTCGTTTGCAGGGGTCGTCATCAGTAAAGGCAGTTCTCATCCCAGGCTTTTTTAATCTTTTCATTGGGGGGGATTTTTAAGTGGCGGGTCCTAAACCCAGCGCACAACCAGCTATCCTGGAATGTTTCGCCTTCTCACGTTAGCTCACTCCCGAACGGGTGTTCGGAAGCTAACCAGAGGATACGTGGGCTAATCCCGGACGTTGTGAGCTGCTTGGACCATATGTAGAAGAATCGTCCTGGCCACTCCCAAGTGAATGGCGATCAGTAACTTTCCCCACTTGCGTGGACTTCTACACATGGAACCATCCTCCATTATGTCGCTTACTTTTTTAACGCTTGGGGCGGAACTGAACTGTCAAATTGACAGTGTGAGTTACAATGTGTCAATATTTCTTTCTGATTTGGATGCCATAAGGAAAAAACGTAAGTGCAACATGTAAAAATTGTTTGTGAATTTTTTTGGAGTGGATTTTGGAACAGTGAATAATTTCTTACGAAATTTGAGAATTTAATGTGAAATCCGAATGTTGAAATGAAATTATGTGTTCGTGGAAAAAACAATTTTTTTCGTTTTTTTTTTTGAAAAATATAAATGGATAATGGTTAAAAAAGCTCCAATGCTTAATAAAACATATAAATTGAAACGAAAAATTCATGGATGATCAGGAAAAAAGACGATTGTTTATTCATATGCGTTGATTTGAAATTTAAAAACAATCTTCTTTTTTCCTGATTTTCAATTTATATTTTATATTTACTCAAAGACAAATAGAAAAACAAAAAATATTGTTTATGCCAAAGCGCTTGAATAAAGAATAAAGAAATAAATAATATGAAAATCATATATTTTCTGTTCTAAACCATATCTATTCTATTTTAGTGTGCCCAGCGAAGGGGGCCGGGTTTGCTAGTTTATTATAAACATGAAGAGAGTAGACAAATATACATACAAATGTATGTTAACTCTTGCAAAATTATAAACGCACTTTGCGAATTATTTTGAATTTAATCTATTTTTTTTTTTTGCTCTTCCCGGTAATGTGTGGTATTTCCATTATTTTCCAATAACTTCAAATATCTTTTTTGGCATTGAATCAAATAACTTTTGCACTAATTGCGTGCTAAGGGAGTCCCATGAATGAAAAATAGGATATTTCAACTCTTCCCTTATAGAGGACTGCTTATTTCTTCCATAAACTGCTCGACAAACAATTCACCCACACGTTTTCCATGATAATGAGATCTTGAAAAATGGTTATTCGCTCAAGAAAGGGGATAAATTGTTCAGCAAACCAACTCAAAGTGCGATGAGATGAACGACAGGCCCCATTATCTTGCTGGAGAACAAAATTTTCGCCAGAATCCACATTGAGAAATTGCAGCAGTTTATTCGAAAGTAAGTTTATGCACTCTTCGAAATTCATGCGTAAAATTGATGAGAAGTGGTGATCTTTCCAAGTGTACTTACAGCTCTCCACACCATCAGATATCCTCCGCTGAAATTACTTTTTGAAAAATATATTAGATATGTTAGAAATGCAACAACGGCTGCTGCAGAAATAAACACTGTTCACGGAGAGGATACCGTGAGTGTAAGGACTGCGCAAAAGTGGTTTTCAAAATTCCGAAGTGGTAACTGTGACGTGGAGGATGCCCCGCGCCCTGGTCGTCCTGAAGTCTTTAACTTCGACGCCTTGCTCGAACTCGTGAAAGCTGAGCCAAATTTGACAGTCGATATGATAGCTCTGAGGTTAAATTCTTCGCCTGGAACAGTTCACAGGCACCTGATTCAGTTGGGAAAGGTTTCAAACCTAGGAAAATGGGTTCCGCATTGACTTTCCGTCGCCAACCTTCAGCAGAGAGTGAATGTGTGTTCTCAGCTGCTACAATGGCTTGAAAATGAAAGTTTTTTGAACCGTAGCGTTACTGGTAATGAAAAATGGGTCCTTACAATAATCCTGTTCGCAAACGCCAATGGTTAAATAAAGATGACAACGCAAGACTTCATACCGCAAGGCAAACATTAGGCTAGCTGAACGAGCTCGAATGGGAGCTAATGCCGCATCCACCATACACTCCGGATATTGCACCTTGTTTTATCACCTTTTTCGTGGACTCCCATATGAGTAACAAGAACTATTCCTCAAAAGAAGCTATAAGAAGGGATATCGAAGCGTATTTTGGCTCCAAGGACAAACAATGTTTTGAGCAGGGAAGTAAAAATTGGCCTAAACGTTGGGAAGACATTGTAAATAATGAAGGAAAATATATTATTGATTAATAAATACTATACATCTTTTTTATTAATTTTAAAACCACCTTTAAAAACGCACGAACTTATGGACTGACCTGATACAAGCTTGTGATATCCGTGAGATATAAGAAGTAAGCAAATAAGAAAGGGAACAAATATAGAACAAATATAAATGAAAAGCATTACAACAATGATTTTAATAAAAATGTTATAATATTATATCAGCAAGTCAGCTGATTCAGTCAAATTCACTCAGAGGGAGGTAACGATCTGCGGATGTCGCTTGCACCGTTGCCTCGAAGGATTCTTTCATTACTTACTAAGAAGGCTTACACGTGGCCAGATTTAGTATTCTTAAGCAAGATTTCCGCAGCAGCAATCAGAATGTGTACGAGAAATATCTTGTAATATCTCGGAGAGCTCAAAGGTGACTACATTGGCATATTTATAAACTATCGCTTGACCTAATCTAATCAAGTTAATGATCGTTGGGAAAATATTTTCTGTTTTAAATTTTCTCTCTATAAAAAAAACAAAATTTATAAATTAAATGTCGCACCTTGACGTACATACTTGTGTGGATTGGTGCCGCATGCAGCGATATAGATATGTATATATGTGTGTATGTATGTTGATATGTATTTATGTATGTATGAGTATGATAAAGTAGTATTAAGCTCTTCCTAGCAAGTTACAGTTCATATTATCAACCCTTTCGAGTTGCTTTCTTTTAGAAATGTTAAGAACGCAAAAAAAAACTCTTTCACATTTCTGTAACTTTTGCTTTTGTAATACAATATTTTCTTTATTTTCGGCAAACAATTAGATTAATTAAAATGCATTTTATTGTTCAAGCTATTTCAAAGATATTTCACACGTGAATTCATATCAGAAATTCAGAAAGGGAAAGCAACCGAAGATTATTTATACAGCTGTGTTCGCAATAATAGCAGCGTGACACATTGCAAAGTTTTGACGAGTTATTTATTTTTTATTATATTTTTTTTAGTTTTATAATTTTATAAAAATATAATTTATACTATATTATTTTAATAATTTATTCAAAGTTTCAAACTTATATTAAATTAAAAAAATTAACAAATTTTCATCAAAATTCCAATCCTTTTAATACGAGCCTTTTGAAAAATTCCAAGTATGCAGTTTTGTAAGCAAATAAATTTTGTGTGCCATTTTAAAGTGGCCTTGATTTTTAATAATTATTTTTTGTTGATGTTAAGCTTATTTTTCTGATGTTAAAGGAAATGTCGATATTATCGAAAATTTCGATAAAATCACAGGAACAATCGAAGTTGACCGGCAAGTTGGTAGTCGTAGCATCACCCAGGAGCTAAAGATCGACCATAAAGCAGTTAAAAGCCAAAAAAATATTGTTTGTTTTTCCTTGTTCACTCCTCTCGAGAGCATAGGGCCTTGAGAAGACTCAGTCTTCCGTGGGTTTCGTTAATCTATTTCTGATTTCTGACAGGGTAGGTGATTAGCCAAAAAAAATATATGCAAAAATAATGAATTTCTTTTTCCCCAAACTAATGTATTTTCTTCCATAAATAAAAATCAATGCGATATTTGAGTCACTTCAAGCTTGCTCAATATTATATGAAAATTCAATTGGCTACTCGAAATTTTTCTAAGAACTCGTTTAAAAAGTTTGAAATTTTGATGAAAATTTGTTGAGTTTTTTTATGCAAAGTTTAAAACTGTGAATTATGTGATTTTTATTGTAGTTTAAAATATATTTTCATAAAGCTATAAAAAAATAATAAATAAATAAATTAAAAAAACTATAAAAAAATAAAATAAAAAATAATTTTATAATATTTTAATAATAGTTTTGACGATTTAAACTTTGCAATATGTCGCGCTGCTATTATTGCGAACTCAGCTGTATGTATATACATATGTATGTATGCAAGTATGAACGCTTACATTTACATATGTATGTGTCGCAACCATGAAGAAACTTTCTTTTGTAGATAGAATTCACTACAGAGTTGTTCGTATTTGTATTGCGCAAAACGCATCGAATTTCATAACGTTCGAAATTTTTCTTTCTATTATTTTTTTTTGTTTTGTTTGCTGTAAATTCTATGCAAGCAGCAACGAGTTTTACATTCGGCATGAAAATTTTAAGGTGCATACATACATACATATACATACATATATGTGTGTATAAGAAAAATAAAAATCCAAACGATGTACTTGCATACATACATACAGATATACGTACAACGCAATTTGAGTTTGCAAAAAAAACTAGAAAAGAATCTCCGTGCACAGGCGTACTTTAGGGCTCACTGCAAACACATCAAGAGATTCACTTCATTTACTTACATATATGTATGTGTGTACGCCTTGAAGTTAAACAAACACATGCGTATGTATATATGTGCGAACTTGCAGAGTGTCAATTGATATACTTTCCTGTCTGAAAGGCTCTGCGCCTGTGCGCCATCGTCCTTTTTCCCACTCATGTATGTATGTATGTACATACCAACAGCTGCTCATCTGTGCGGCAGCTCCTTGAGATTACTTCTGTTTAATGCTTTTCCCTCCACAAGTATATTCGGCAGCTGAACTACCCCCAAATGGAAGACATTTCCAATTTTCAATATCTTTGCATTGTTTATAAATTTTTTTCTTGATTCTTTCCCCTGTCATTGAACCTTTCAGCATTGAATTTCATCAAATGATCCGCCACTAACGGAGCTGTTAATATGTTTATAAGTATGAGTAAATGTTTTCATATATACCCGGTGGGGAAAAATTTCAAAATTGTCAGCGATTCCACGTCAAATGTTATACAAAAATTAATAACTTTGAGATATATTCAGTGTTGGAAATTTGCGATTTTGAAAACATCCAAAAAAAAAATTATTAATTTTGGTATTTATTCAATGTTGAAAATTTTAGTATAGAGTTTTTTCATATTTTTTGAACATTAAATAATTTTTTTTTCTTTTATAAAACTTACTCAAAAAAAAGAATTTAATTTTTTATTCAATGTTGGAAAATTTATAATGTTGAAAAAATGCTAAAGAAATAATAATAACTTGGGGATTTATTCAATGTCGGGATTTTTGATATAGAGTTCGTTCGATTTTTTTAACATTTACTCTAAAAAAATTTTTTTAGGAAATTTTGGAAATAAAAAAAATTTGGAATTTTTCGCTTCTTTTGTTTCTTAGGATAAAATTTACTCTAAAAAAAATTTGCGAAACAAATTTGGGGAAAAATGTTACACCAAAATTAATAAGATATATTCAATTTTGAAAATATGCCAAAAGAAATAATTAATTTTGGGGTTTATTCAACGTTGAAAGTTTTTGTGTAGAATTTCTTCGTCTTTTTTTTTCAACATTAAATAATTTTTTGTTTGCATAAAATTTACTCAAAAATATAAGAATTTTGGGATTTATTCTGTGTTGGACATTTTCGTATAGAGTTTGTTCGGGTTTTCTTAGCATTAAACAAACTTTTTTCTTTTAATAAAATTTGCTCAAAAAAAAATTATTTTCGGATAAATAAAATATTTTAATTTTTTACTTTTACTTAGAAATTTGCCATTTTTTAACACTAAACAAACTTTTTTTGGCTTTCAGAGATAAAATTTACTAAAAAAAATCATTTTTGGAAAAAAATATTTAATTTTTTATTCAATGTTGGAAATTGGTAATGTTGAAAAAATGCGAAAAAAATAATAATTTTAGGATTTATTCAAAATCGAAATTTTTGGTATACAATTTGTTTGATTTTTTTTTTTTTGAACATCAAACAAACTCGTATTTTTGTTTTAAATTTACTCAAAAAAAAAATTTGGAAAAAATATATTTTAATCTTTTATTTAATGTTGGAAATTTGTAATGTTGGAAAAATGCGAAAAAATAATAATTTTAGGATTTATTAAATGTCAAGATTTTTGGTATAGAATTAATTTGGTTTTTTTTGGATATTATTTTTTTGAAATAAAATTTACTCAAAAAAAATTTCGGAAAAAAAGAATTTTAATTTTTTATTCAATGTTGGAAATTTGTAATATTGAAAAAATGCGAAAAATTAATAATTTTTGGATTTATTCAATGGCGAAATTTTTACTATAGAATTCGTTCGGTTTTTTAACATTAAAATAAATTTCCTTTTTATGTTTTTTGGGATAAAATTTACCCTAAACAAATTTTTGGAAAAAAATTTCGGGACATTTTTTTTCTTTTTTAATATTTATGTTGCTTTTTTATTTTGTTTCTTTTGTTTTCTGAGATAAAATTTACTCCAAAAAAATTTTCTTGTTTTTATGTTTTTTGGTATAAACTCTAGTGTATTAGTATTTACTCCAAAAAATTTTTCGGAAAAAAATTTCGGGAATATAAAATGTACACTAAAAAAAATTTCAAAAATTTCAAAAAATTTTTTTTTGTTTTTTCATATTTTTCTTCAAATACGTGAGCCTGTGGAAAATCAGTGCAAAATACTGCTAAATATACGGAGAAGCGCTATCATACTCCGTTCGCAAATATATCAAACCGTCGCTATGTCCCTACATTAAAAAATTACAAAAAAATGTCCCAAAAGTTTGGAACAAAAAAGTATAATTTTCCAAAAAAAAATTTTTTTTTTCAAAGATTATACTTTATTTTAAAAAAATTAAATAAAAAAATGTTTACATGTTAAAAAGAACTGCAGATATCTGCAGTTTAAAAACCCTTTTAAACAAAATCTCAAAATTCTTATTTTTTCAAAATTTTTTCAGATTAATTCTCATTATACGCAAGCCTACTAATGAACCAATTTTCAAGAAAATTTACTGAAATTACCAAAATACTTGGATTACTTGACATGAAATCGCTTAAAAGTGGTACGAATTTATAATTCAGAAAAGGGTCAAAATGCAAATTTCCCAGTGTGCAATGCGGAGCCGATAGGTATTCAAGCTCTATGCTTATGGCATGCACCTCACCATAACAATGAGCTAAATAGTTCGAGTCGACCTTGTTTAGAGCCTTGGAACGAACTTACAGCGAACGGCAAGATTTTCAAATACCACAAAGTTTCTGAAAAAAACATAATTCAATTATTTATCTTCCCAATCGCAATGCTAAGCAGAATTCGCCAGCCGATACATAAAAAGCGAAGAAATACAAACTACTAACTGCTCCGAGTTCACAAGAATAGCTGCAGCTCAGTAATAGCAAATTTCCCTGCAGGGTTGCATGCGAGTAAGAATGCTGCATATTTCCGTGTGCCCACGAGTTGTGTATACGCGCGCCTGTGTGGCATGGACACTTAGCTGTCGTTGCACATCTGCTCTGGTGACTCCAAAAATGGAGACAAGCGTAGATAATTGTGGCTGCTCTTGTTTATATCCAGTCTTCCTTATTTTATCGATCTCTCCTCCATATACATACATATTTTTCTGCTCTTCCCCCTTCCACTCTTTGTCTTTGGCGCACAAATTGGTATGCGCCGATTGTAGAAGCGAACCTTTTAATGCACGATTCATCATTTAGCAGGCGTCGAAGAAAAAGGGAAAAAAATGTGTGGATGAAGAAATGCATTTGGTGTTTATCGCCGTATGTATGTGCGTCTGTGTGCATTGAGGAATTTTTCAAGTGCCACAAATACCTAACTACTTCTGCCCGTACCTTTCGGTTAGAAAACATCTGTCTTGCTATGGTTCATCTGCTCTTCATCAATCCAATTCAGGTCAGTTCGATTGTAAGATTGTTCCTACATGCATGCATACATGTACATATGTATGAATGTACCTCATACTCGTACATACCTCAGCATCATGCCGCATTAACACATTCCATCTGGCCGATTAGGAAGTTTTTGGCGCTTATCGCCATGCCGCGGTCGAATACAGAAATGGATTTTCGCAGAATTATTATGTTTATGTAATTATAATTAATTTTTATGTTTTCAATTCAAAGAAGACGTTAGAGTTCAACAAAACGTACATACATACATATGTACATATGTAGCTTTCCATGGTTTCTGATATGGGTCAAGTTGTCCTAATGGATACAAAGACTCCGACTCTGAAAGTATGCGATGCGGTACCAGCTGAGAGGTGGTAGCAGAGGAAGAGGAAGGCCTCATCTGGGTTGCAAAGATCAGGGGAGAAGAACTTGCCTGAACTTGGTGTATCCAACTGGTGCCGATTAGCACGCGAAAGAAAGGACTGGCGCGCTTTGTTAAATTCGGCCAAAATCGCGTAAGCGGACATCGCGCCAATTAAGAAGAAGAGAACACAGAAGAGAGAACAAGAAGAGAGATACAGAACACAGTCTGAAGTATCCTCCTCTTCTATTTCTTCATTCTTTATAGGCATTCCTTCCTGCTTCCTTCTCATGATAGTTAATTTCTCAGTTTAATCCGCTGGGCAACGCGGTGGCCATGCTAAAGTTTGAATATTTTGGGATGCAAGTTTTGACCACAGGAAGTATGTACAAGTGTATTTTCCTTTTAAAAGATCCAATTATTAGGTCCAAATGTTTCACGAATCTCGGGAAAAGATTATTCAATTAGAGCTTTATTGCTTTCACGCCATAGTACGATATTGCTCCTCATACCATAACACCACCTTCTCGGCTGTGATGTCGACTCAAGTATCCTTACCCCTTTCTTAAGACATGGAAATAGTAATTGTTCCCAAACGGCCCACCCAGATTGAACTTCTTTTCGTTACTAAATACTGATTTTTTTCATTCACCGGGAACGTTATTTGAAGCAAAGCTCCAAGCCATTGGATCTCCTGCAAAATGGAGCCGGCATTCTTTGCGAAATTTATTCAAAGGTGCTTTTTTTGTCATTTTTTATGCTTCAGATGTAGCGCTTTTAGAATAGCCCTTCGAACAGTAGATTTGCTGGTTGCAACATTTCCAATTTTTTATATTTTTGCTGTCGAAAGGAGGAATTTGATGAAATCCTAGGGATTTCAAGTGTTTTCTTCGGTGTTGAAGACATCACAGTTCTGCCTTGTAATTCTTACCATAGGAGGCACCTTATTTCACGTGAAGATTCAAAACATTTGGATTTGAACCAATATTTTTGACAATTTGGCGATTTAAGGTCAATATATCGATTTGTCCTTTTTCGCGATTATCACAATTAAGAAGTTTTCGACCAAACACAATGAATGCTCAACAAAATGATCGTTTTTCACAGCTCTATTTCAGTGAATCCATAAATTAAGCAATAACAGGTGTTATTTTGAATAGCCCGCTATTTCGGTCACTTTTGAAGTTGGCATTTTTTGATATTTGACAAGCAGAATAATAAAAGAGGAAAATGGAACGATACACGCTTAAACAGTCGCATTGAAATTATTAAACTTCACTATAAAAATGGTGAAAATTTGGCAGAGATGGTTCGGAAAACTCGAACATATTTGGGTGATCGTGAAGCACCTTGTCGGACCGCAATACAGAAATTGGTGAAAAAATTCGAGCTGTCGGGACAAGTTAGTGATTTGAAGAATAAAACCCGTGCACGTCACTCAAGAACAGCTAAAAGTGTCGAGGAGTGCATTCCTCGTCGTTCTTTGGAATTAGGCATTCCACAAACGTCATTACACCGTATTTTGCATAAAGATTTGGGTTTTAAGGCCTGTAAAGTCCAGTTAACGCAAAAACTCAAGCCGGCCGATCATCAACAACGTCGTGTCTTTGCTGATTGGGTCGTTCAAATGCATGAAAACGATCCGAAACTCCATCGAAAAATCATCTTGAGTGATGAGGGCCATTTCCACCTCGGTAGCTTCGTCAACAAGCAAAATTGTCGAACCTGGGGTTCAGATAATCCAAGAGTTATTGTTGAAAAGTCTCGCTATCCTCAACGTGATACTGTTTGGTGTGGTTTATGGTCCGGTGGAGTCATTGGACCTTACTTTTTCGAAAATGAAGCTGCAGCAACAGTTACGGTGAATCGATTGCGCTATCGAGAGATAATTAACGATTTTTTACGGCCGGAATTGAGCCTTATCAGTGTATGACGTTGCTCAACACCAGCAGCGCTGTGGGGAATTGCGAGGGACCTCTCCGAGCCGTTTGATACCAAACGAGGTTTCAGACAGGGTGACTCGCTGTCGTGTGACTTCTTTAACCCGGTGTTGGAGAGGATCGTACGACCCGCAGAACTTAATCCCTCAGGCAGAATTTTTATAAGAGCGTACAATTGTTGGCGTATGCCGATGATATTGACATCATCGGCCTTAACAACCGCGCTGTTAGTTCTGACTTTTCCAAACTGGTTAAAGAAGCAAAGTGAATGGGTCTGGTGGTGAACGAGGACAAAACGAAGTACCTCCTGTCTTCAAACAAACAGTCGGCGCACTCGCGTATTGGCACCCACGTAACTGTTGGTAGTTATGACTTTGAGGTTGTAAAAGACTTCGTTTATTTAGGAGCCAGCATTAACATCGATAACAGCGTCAGCCTGGAAATCTAACGCAGAATCTCTCTTGCCAAAAAGTGCTACTTTGGACAAAGTAGGCAATTGAGTAGTAAAGTCCTCTCTCGACGAACAAAACTAGCGCTCTACAAGGCTCTCATTATGCCCGTCCAAACATATGGCATAGAAGCGTGGACGATGACAACATCCGATGAGGCATCCGTTGGAGTGTTTGAGAGAAAGATTCGGCGAAGATTTTTGGACCTTTATACTTTGGTGATGGCGAGTATCGCAGGCGATGGAACGATAAGCTGTATGAGCTTTACAACGACATAGACATAGCGCAGCGAATAAAGATCCAGCGGCTACGTTGGCTGGATCATGTCGCCCGAATGGATACAAATGCTCCGGCTTTGAAAGTATTCGATGTGGTACCAGCTGGTGGTAGCAGAGGAAGAGGGCGGCCTCCTCTGCGTTGGAAAGATCAGGTGGAGAAGGACTTGGCTTCACTTGGTGTGTCCGATTGGCGCCGGTTAGCACGAGAAAGAAACGACTGGCACACTTTGTTAAACTCAGACAAAATCGCGTAAGCGGTTATCGCGCCAGTTAAGAAGAGGAAGAATTGGATGGTATTGATTTGGGCAACGTTTCTTTTCAACAAGGCGGCGCTACGTGCCACAAAAGCAACGAAACCATTGATCTTTTATCAAAATAACACCTCTTATTGGAAAACCCTTTATTATAACTGCTAAAGTCTTCTTCTTCTTCTAAATTGGCGCGATAACCGCTTACGCCTGGACTTCTACACATGGAACCATCCTGCTGAAGTCTTACTGCTGCGATATACAGTTAGATGGAATAATATTTTAATGTACGTTTATTTTCGAGCAAAATGCAGTATTCACTTGAGTTATCAGAAATCCCTGGACTACTGGATCAAATACGGTTGCTTTAATAACCATTTTCTTCCATAAAAATTATTGCCTCTAATCAAGTGAACCGAACTATATAAGTATACAATCCTGTAAACAGTTCAAACTCTCAAGACGAGTATCATCTGAACCAGAAACTGGCAACTAAATCTCAGAAAATTCGATTTAGCAGACACGCTACAGCGAAGACAGCCGAGGCAGATGTCTCACTTTTTGTATAGATAAAATAATGGGATCACCCTTTGAAATATTTAGTTTATCAAATCCGATAAATCTTTGAAATTCAACTTTTCTGCCTCTGCAGTAAGCGAAAAAGGAATTTCTTTCGGAATTTAATATTTTTTATTACCAATTGCGTCTAATTAAAAGAGTAATAAAACATTTTATGTGCACATTTTCGAGTTTCAAACAAAATGAAACGCAGATTAAAATGAAAATGACGCACTTATAGCCACAACATTGAAGGCTTGTGCGAGCGCGCGTGCGTGTGTGCGTGCATCAAATGCAACATAATATGTTGTTGTTAATATTCTATTACAGTTGGCTATTTAGCTGTTGCATGTGGCATCTTCAACGCTGGCACCCCATTATGCCGGCCCGCCAAGCAGTCAGCCAGCACGCACGCATGCCACTGTGGAGGAGAGTGGAAAAGCAGCAAGCAGCCAACAGCCGAGTGACTCCATAGCTGATGAGTTGCACAAAAAGACATGTCGTGTGGCAACAATGTGCTTCAAAGAAGAAGAGGGTGAAAGAAAACGCAAAAACAGAAAGTGATGCATTCTAGCTACGCAATGCGAAATTATGCGCAATTTTATGCATTTAAAACAAAACGACAAACCGACCGACAAACTTGGCGTAAAGAAAAGGCAGATGTTTGATTTATAACCAGACGAATGACTGCAACATACCACATTGCAAGCGTTCAACGCTCGCCGATGCCACATTAACTTCTAAGTATAGGCTAAGCACTTGCCACAAAAACCGACCGGGGCAAGCTGCGTTTGCTGGTCTCTAGCTCGTTGGCGAGTTTGTGGTCATCAGCATCATCTGCTTCTATGGTTTTCAGTTTCAAATAAATTATAATTGTTGTTTTTGCACGCATAAATACCTACCTACATGTAATCTATTCCATTTTAGTGCACATAAAGGCAGGTTTACATTTCGATGCCACGACTGCGCAACCGCCAATCACCTCGCCTTGTTGCACCTCGCCTGATGTTGTTGTTATTGTTGCTCCTGCTGCTGTCTGCTTTTGGCATTTATCTCGCTTCGCCACGCTTGTTGTCTTATTGTGATGTTTGCTTGTCTATTCTACAATTCTTTGTCACCCTCCCTATTTGTTAGTTGTAGAACACACATACACACATACGCACATAGCAGACATTTGCACGTACAGCTGCATTTGCTTTTTTCCTATTAAACATATCAGATGTCTCTGGTGGCCTTTTGTGGTGGTGGTGGTGGTGTAGTAGAATTTTCCACTGGCTCTGGCTGTTGATCTTGGACGTTGCTCTTGATTTGGCGCACACACTTGTACTGGTTGGCGATTCCTTGGAATCGTAGGGCGACGTGGTTGATGCCCACTATTTTGGTTAATGATACTATAATTTAAATATTTGTTCCACAAAAGTACTTAGTAGTCTGCAGAATAGTTTGAATTTTTCCGGATTGCTAGAATCGAGTAAAGCACAGGAAAGAAAGCCGGAGTTGGCGAGCCGGCTGGTTAGTGGGTTTGATTGGCTTCGTTTAAGCATCTTATCGATTTCTTTCGCGTGAGTATCATTGATACTCCCTGGCATCAGTAATAATTTTACATTTTAACTAGTTCGGTCGACAGATTGAAAAGAGAAAAAGAGAGAGATAGTGAGAGAGGAAAAAAAAATTAGCGCGCTGATTTGTTGCAATGCGTTTTCAGTTTCTTTACACTCAGCCAAATTACAGCTGTAAAGAAGGTAGCTTATTGTTGTTATAACAGCATAAAACTTTCCTTATGCACTTTTGTGGAATGCTACACCAGTGCCAGTCATCTGCATGATAAAATTCCAAGTCATCCCGTTGGTGTAAAGTAAAGGGTGTACAATTAAATTGGCGTACCATATTTTGAAATTTGAGGCAATGTTCACCTGCGTTTTTTTATAAAAAATTCGATTTTGTATGGAAGCCACCGTAGCCGATTGGGTTGGTGCGTGACTATTATTCTGAGTGTATTTCTTTCATCAAAAAACTCCTCTTACAAAACCATTTTCCATACGGAGTCGACTTAAAACTGTGGGTCCCTAAATTTGTGTAACAACAACAAAACGCACGCCACAAATAGGAGAAGGAGCTCGGCCCAACACCTAACAGAAGTGTACGCGCCATTTATTTATTTATTTTTATGGCACACAAAACTCAATAGAGAATGCAGTCTTGCGATTTTGAACTTGTTGATGATTTTTTATGACTATTGGCCATATAATCGGCGCTTCAGCAAACTATAATAATAATATCTCCCTTAAAATGGAGAATCCCTCTTGCCAACAAGTGCTACTTTAGACTATGTAGGCAATTGCGTAGTAAAGTCCTCTTTCGACGATCAAATCTTACACTGATGAGAGCCTTGTATCATCCTTCCTATTCTAACGTATGGCGCAGAAGGTTGGACGATGACAACATCCGATGAGGCGTCGTCACTTGGAGCGTTTGAGAAAAAGATTCTGCGGAAGATTTTTGGGCCTTTGCATGTTGGCGATGGCATGTATCGCAGACGATGGAACGATGAGCTGTATGAGCTTTACGGCGACATAGACATAGCGCAGCGAATAAAGATCCAGCGGTTACGTTGGCTGAGTCATGTCGTCCGAATGGACGGCTCTGAAACTGATTAACTTGGTGAGAATTCTAGACCGAATGAAAATGGCGAATTGAAATGAAAGCGGAAGGATTACCTAACTTTTAGGGCGAACTCATTATCAATTTTATTTATTTGAGCTAAAAAGCACGTGGAGTAATTTTTTTTAGCTTTGTCATTGGTAACATAATGATTGTCTGCAGTATATTCAATATCAGTGGAGACTATCCAACTTTTCTCCCTATCGTAGCTGGTTGAAAAATGGTAGCGCGCTCCAAAATGTGAAGTCCTTCATAATTACTTAATCATCAGAAAGATAGTTTTTAATTTAATTGACTACTAAATGCAACTCAAGTTTCTTGTGTCGATTTGATAACGTCGCTTCTTTTTGTGTGAAAAATGTGAAGCATAATGAATATATATTTTTTTTTTTGCACATATTTTTTAAGGTATTGTACATATTTTAATTTTTTTTATATACAGTGACTCACAGCTTATTTGATACATCCAAAAAAAATTATTCAAATATCAAATATATTTTATGGTATTTCCATTACATATTTTGTATATTTTGTATTGTTAAATAACATGTTTTATTCAATAACAAAAAATTTTTCTTCATAATGTTCCTTCATGGCAAATCAAAATAGTTCAATAAGATACAGTTTCGAGGTCACAGCTTAAATGATGCACCATGGTAAATTAAAAGTATTCAAAAAACATAAACACATAAATATTTCGATTTCATCATTACGGCTAATACTTTGTGAGGATATCCCTTTTGATTCAGAACAGCTTTTAATCGAGAATTCATAGATTCTACAGGTTTTGCTGTATAATCGGAACTAATTTTATCACATTCTTCCTGCAGTGCTTGTTTCAGATCAAAAGCATTACAAATATTGTGGTTTCTTATTTTGTTTTCCAGCACTGACCACAATTTCTCAATAACGTTGAGATATGGACTCTATGCAGGTGTCTGTACTACATGTGGGTAGTTCCAGATAATCCAAGTTTTTACAATACCACACGTATGCTTGGGATCGTTGTCTTGGTAGAACCTAAACCCTAATACCCATTTTATACGCGCTCTCTACTAAATTATCTTTTAGCAGATCCAGCTACATCTGTGTATTCATGTTTCCTTCGACAAATGTAAAATTTCCGACACCTGAATAGGACATGCATCCCCTTACCATCACACTGCCACCGCCGTGTTTAACTGTAGCACGCAAATTACATGGTTGAAGCATGGTGTTTGATTTTCTCCAAACACAGGACTTCCCATCAGACCTAAAAAGGTTAAATTTCTTTTCATCCGCAAAAACAACAGACTTCCAGAACGAAATGTTTTTGTTCAAATGTTGTCTGCAAAACTCTATTCTTTGTTTTCTATTACGAGCATTGATCCACGGCTTATTTCGGGCAGTCCTTTCAGCAGTCCTACGAACAGTTTCAGGGTTACAGATCTTGCCTAAGTATTTTTCGACTTCGTTCGTTAATTTTGGAGCGCTTAAATCGGAGTTTTCTTTAACTTTGCGAATAATCCACCTCTTATCTGTATCATCAAATATTTGGCGCAGATCTGTCCTTAGCTTCTATCCTATTTTCCCTTGTAATATTGTGCTGGACAGTTGAGAAACTAATAGCAACAGTTTCTGCAATTTTTCGTTGACGAATAACGTCTTCCCTTTTTTCACGTGAGGCCCGTTTTTCCATTTCAAAAAATTTAAATTTTTTCAATTTTTCTTTCCAAAAATTTTTTGGGAATGACTTAAGACGCTAAGATAAACAGAGAAAAAATACATTTCTATGTTATTGCATTCTCAGAGAAAATATAAAATACACTGCATCATTTAAGCTGTGAGCATATTTTGATGAGAAAACTATCTGTTTCTATATTTTTTCAGCCAGTTTTGTTTTTGTTATTGTTCTTTCTGCAGTATATTTCAAACGGTACATACATATCTCATTATAAGTCGTATACATTATTTTATTTTATATAATATCAACTCAGAAAAGTATACAAATGTCAAGCATTAAGCAGCTTGTGACTATTATTTCATTCGCCATACACACAAATTTCCTATTCTCAGCAGGCTTAACATTCACTAAACCCTTGCAGAGAACAACCAATAAAAGATCTTAGTACCGCGCGAGGTTTTCAATTGGACCAGTTGATGGGATTCCTCATTGTTATTCAGCTCCATTTCCTTAAATTGATGTTACTTATTTTTGCATCTTTTAAAATTAACTAGTTTTTAAATTTTAATGGCTCTACAGAAACCTATTAAAAATTTGTCAACTTCGCACTTGCCATTAAAAATAAGCGCCCACAATTTCAAACTATGATACAAACAATTATTTGTCTTCACACAACTAAACAAACATTTAAGCGGCTTACCATTCGCCGCCACATAATTGAACGCTGCTGTTAAATACGTATATACATACCTATGTATAAGTACATAAATTCAGAGCACCGGCTTACCAATGTTTTAACATCATCACCCGACCAAATGAGGTCGCCTTGACAGAGGTCGTTCGTTCACTTGAAATGCGAAGTGAACTGAGTGAATGTTCAATAAAGAGCAAAGCCGATGACGGCGCTGATGACGATGTTGAAGTGATCGTTCACTTTTTTTCTAAGGCGAATGCTTGCATTAGAAGTACACACACAAGTTTGTATGAGATAGTGTGAGTATTTATGTTTAAAGAGGTACATTGAAGTTACGAAAACGACATTTATGCAAATTTGTTTTATTTAGCGTAATTCATGTTGCTGGTGGAGTGGTATTTAAGTTTCCGCTAATGAAAAATTTCAAATTGAATTAATTTAATTTTTTCTGTTATTTAATTGAGGTGCCTTCTCAAACTCGAATTACTTCCCTTATTTAGTTGATACTCTAGAGGGAAGATTACAAAAGTTGATCGCACTGAAGGGAAAACCTTTAGCTATTGCTTATTTAAATCTTCCAAAGAGAGAGGTTTGCTAGCATACCTCAACATTTCGCTCATGTACTTTTAGAGCGTCAAAAGCAAAAACTGAATAAATAAAATCCAGATAAGTATGCTGAAATTACCACGGGCGCTTCCCTTATGCCGTGTATAAAATTCGTGGCAATATCTATTAACAATATTTAATAAGATGAATTTTTGAGATCACACACCAGGAAAGCGAAGCAGCTGTCAAACCCGTTGATTAACCGTCACCATAAAAGCAGTTGCTCAATTCCACCAACACCTAACAAAATTACTGAGCTCTTGGCTTTCAAGGCACTACGATATGGTAGGGTAATTGTGAAATTGGAAAACTTGCTCATGTTGGATTGAGGTTTCCTTAAAAGAAATACCAGACTGTGAATTACATAATTCACCACAATTTGGAATAAAGCCGGAGAACGTAGAATCCACGAACCGAATTAATCTGAATCATTAGCCGACGTATGAAGTAATAACTCAATCAACAAGACATTAGATTTACTTTCGGACTCCTTACTGGACGTTGCTTGAGAGACTTACATTCAGCCTTTTGAAGGAAAACGACACCATAGAATTCATTTTTCAGCACTGTACTGTTCGGTCAAGCGCCTATGGAGAATAAGATTTTACTAAGTACGGCCTCAGGCATTTCTACCGTAAGGTTACCATGAAAGACACCAGCCAAAAGTGCAAAATGGAGCTAATTGAGCGAAATTCCTTGAAACTGCTCTTACATATGAGCGATTCCGTGTATTTTGGACATTAAGAAAATTGTGACATTCTAAAAATTTCCATTCTCACAAACCACACATCTGCCTTCGCAGCCGAAATGGAATCAGTTGTCTGGGAATGATTGTATGCACAGAAACATAAAAAAAAATTGTATTTTTTCTGATTTTCTATCTGTAGTCTTAGCTATGAAAGCATTATTCACACGGATCCTACGATGAACAACAACAACAAAACGCTTAAGTTACTCTGGATACCAATTCATTTTGGCATTTGTGGTAATGAGAAAGCAGATGAATTAGCCAAGTTTGCACCAAAGCGCCACTCATCACTGCGCCATTCTTCAACAATAAAGACATCAAAACAGCTGCCAACCCGATGGTAGCCAACATTAGCACACAAAATTGGAATACTTACACCCATTTTTACAAACACATTAACCGCAATAAAACTCCTCCTCTCAATCCAACGTCTATACCACATCGGGAGGCGTCGTTTTGACGAGATTCCGAATCGGTCACACTTATGAAATGCTTATTTGAAGCAACTAGAAAAACCTCCCCGCACGCTGTGCAATAATAACAACATGTCAGTCAACCACCTCACAAGTCAATGTGCAATAGCTCGAGCCGCGGCAAATTCGATAGGGATCCTTAATTTATAAAATCTACTCAGTCCTGTCAATGAAACAAACATAAAAATGTTTTCCAAATGTTACCAGTTACACTAATAAATGTATTTCTTCGTAATACATATTTATTCATTCAATTATAAGACAAACAGGAACTAACCGAAGGAACTAATTTTTTAGGGTACAATACACTTTTTAAAAATGAAATATTTTGGGCTCTTTCTGAAATTTTTATAACTTTTTTTTATTTTTTTAGAATAAAATACAATTAAGAAAAGTGAAATATTTTAGGTTCTTTTTGACTTTTTTATAATTTTTTTTCTTTAATTTTTTAGAATAAAATATTGTACAATTTTTAAAAAAGTGAAATATTTTAAGTTCCATCTCACATAAAAAAAAATTATTGTTTTTCAGGATAAAATTCAGTTTTTTCAGTTAGTATCTTTTCTGTCAATTAGTTTAGGTTCTTTCTGTCAATTTCATACAAAAAAATTTAGTTTCTTAGGATAATATATAATTTTTAACAATTTAAATTTTTACAATTTTAGGTTGTTTCAGACATTTTTGTAATATTTTATTTTTTCAAGTTTTTAGGATAAATAGGTATTTTAGGTTTAAATAAGTGAAATATATAAGGTTCCCTCTTATATTTAAAATTTTTTTTTTTTAATTTTAAAAATACAATTAAAAATGTGAAATATTTTAATTCGTTTTGACATTTCTATAATTTGTCGGATAAAATACAAATAAAAAAGTGAAAAATTGTATGTTCTTTCTGGCATTTGTATAATTTTTTTAATTTTTTAAGATAAAATACAATTTTTAGAATTTTTTTAAAAGTTTTGGGTTCTTTGTGGCACTTTTATTATTTTTTTTTAAGTTTTTAGTATAAAATTCAGTTTTCAAAAAAGTGAAATATTTTAGGTTCTTTCTGACATTTGTAGATTTTTTTTAATATTTCAGGGTCAAATACAATTAAAAAAAAATTAAATGCTTTGGTTTCTTTCTGAAATTTGAATTATATTTTTTTAATTTTTTAGGATAAAATACAATTTTTAGAAAAATTAGAAATTTTAGGTTCTTTGTGGCACTTTTATATTTTTTTTTTAATTTTTAATATAAAATTCAGTTTTTAGAAAAGTGAAATATTTTAGGTTTTTTCTGACATTTGTAGATTTTTTTTTTAATTTTTTACGATAAAATACAATTTAAAAAAAAGTGAAATATTTTGGGTTCTTTCTGAATTTTTTATATATATATTTTTTTTTTAATTTTTTAGAATAAAATACAATTTTTAGAAAAATTAGAAATTTTGGGTTCTTTGTGGCACTTTTATAATTTTTTTTTTAATAATTGATATAAAATTCAGTTTTCAGAAAAGTGAAATATTTTAGGTTCTTTCTGACATTTATAGATTTTTTTTCATTTTTTAGGGTAAAATACAATTTAAAAAAAAGTGTAATATTTTGGTTTCTTTCTGAAATTTTTATATATTTTTTTTTTAATTTTTTAGGATAAAATACCATTTTTAAAAAAGTAAGAAATTTTGGGTTCGTTGTGGCACTTTTATAATTTTTTTTTTTAGTTTTTAGTATAAAATTCAGTTTTTAAAAAAGTGGAATATTTCAGGTTCTTTCTGGAATCCTTAAATTTTCTTTAGTTTTTTAAAATAAAATAGAATTTTTAAAAGATTAAAATATTTTGGGTTCTTTCTGATATTTTCATTTTTTTTTTAATTTTTAAGAATAAAATATGCCTTAAAAACTTTTATAATATAGAAAAATAAAATTAATAGTTTTTTGTCATTTTTGAAGAAAAATCTCTCCAAATTTTGATTTTTTCCATTAATAGCTGCGACTATACTCATTAATCTCTGAAAGTTTTATAGTTAGATTTGATCATATCAAAGCGGTGCATACCTTCTGGAAACACGTAAAACTTTATTCTTCCATCTGTGACTTCCGCAAATCCAAGCCGCTTTTTGCGCATCAGCTTAAATTCAAATAAGCCATCGTTCTGATCTCTTCATGTATCGAAATTGATCAATAAAGAGAAGTGCCTCTAAGCCCAGCACCTCAGAAATCATACACCACGTCAACTTTGAATCTTTGTCAGTTTTAAACTTTACAAAAGTCACACCAAGCCTTCGCTCGACCTTCAGAAGTCTCGTCCTCCACCGAAAAATATTCGGTTTAGATTCACTCAAACTACTTTCAGACAGTCTCAAGAATTCGTGAATTTTCTACATAAGATATTTAACACTCATGAAATATTTCCCCCCCAGCCATGGAATGAACGGCAAAACGAATATTTGGCTGTGAACCCCTTTACTTTAACAAAAATCATTTTAGTGTTACGTAGTAAGTGAACTTTAATCCCCACTTTTCACTAAAAATATTTAATACTTTTCTATGAACTCAAAGACTTCGAGTACAACTGAACTTTTTAACTTCGGAGTGAACTGGCATTAACCATTTTTGTAATGAAATATACCCTTTTAATATCGATATATACACTATTTGGCCCTTTTCTTATTCAAGTTTCAAATATTTACTTCGAATAAAATTATAAAAAGCCATTCAGACAGCAAAAGATTTATTCTAATGTGAAGCGTTGGTTATACAGAAACGAGATTTGCATAAAGAAGCGTGGGATTTTCATGTAATTTAAGCTTTTTCTTGTTATTGCTTTGTGTTGCACATGTAAAACTTAAAATATTTTATGAAAATGTGCTCGTAGCCATTTAAAAACGGAAAGTCAACTTTTCACTGTATTTCAATTTCAACGCTTCACATTTTTCGCTGTTGTTCGAAAATATTTTTTGTTCATGAGAAATAAAAATAAAAAATAAAAAACAATTTACTATTACTGCGTGTCAAGCAAAAGGTCGCCGCTACTTTCAGTGTTTTTATTGACAATTGTTACCAAAATTACATAGACTGTGCGTGGAATACTAATTACGCCCAACCTAGACCGCGGCCCATTTTATCGTCGCTTGGGTTCAGAGTATATTGTGCATACTGACATTACGTATAAAAAAGTATTTTCCCACATATCAAAGTGGGAATATTAGTTTGAATATCACTAGGCACCTTTTTTTATTTTTTTCTTGGTTTTTGTAACTTTTAAATTTTTCTTCGCTTTGGTTTTTAGCTTCAAATCGGTCATGTTTGTCGGGCTGCTTTTCTGCTTATAATCGCCGCAATTAAATGGTACCACAATTTTTCGTAGAATTAGTGTAAAAACTTTTGATTTTATAAACATTTTCTCGTACACTGGCAGGCAGAGAAATAAGCACAGTAAGAAAACGTGCCACGAAGGGTGACATTGTACAAAAATTATAAAGTTATATTCAGTTTGCTTAAACAGATGCACTTTAAAAGTTTTTTTTTTTTGGTGTTTTGTGGTGAAAGTAAATAAAGTTCCATTTCAAGGGATTTAAGTGCATACAGGTTAGTTCAAAAGTGAGAAAGAAAAAATTAAATGTAAATTAGTTAATGAATCTCAATACAGCCTCACTCAACGTCAAAGCACTCATTCCAATTATCCTTCATACCAATAATCACTGATTTTCCGGAGGCTCTATAAAATAATGTTCCACAGCATTTTGTTGAATCGCTAACGAATGCAGCACTAACTTTCGGAACAACTTTTCCACACATAATTCTTTATATTTCATGAGCGCATGTGTACATGGAGTACTCGTTTATCTGCGCTACCTATACATGCATACATACAGCCATTGTAAAATACTTAAAAACGATGCCTTGGCATCGTACGCCGTAACAGTACTTTTTGCGCTTGAATATATTTGCAGTGATCATTGAAATGTTTTCTTTTATCTATTCTTCTTGAAGAGTTCGCATTGATTTTTTGCGTTTTAGTAGCAGCACTGATATTTTTGTGAGGAATATACTTAAGAACGATTCAGTCTTTGTTCAAAATTTTATGAGTTGTTTTCTTTTTTATATTGTAATATAACTCATAGGCAAGTAAAAAACAAAGTATCTGGAGGAATATTACAGCACTTTACTTTAGTTGAAACGATTCAAAAATGTCGAAAGAGAAAAATTTAACCCCCAGCTCTACGAAAAACAGCCATAGACCAGATTATTCTACAGTGCTCTTTCAACACAATTAAAAGTTTCAAAAACGATGGTTTTAACGCTTTGAAATTATTCTTAAATTGCTCCTTTGGACTCTCAAACCGGTGTAGTGTCTTCCAAGCTGAGATCTACGCTATAGACCAAGTAGCAAAAACGATAAGACTGATGGACTTACCTCCGAAAAACCTTACCATTTTTGTTGATAGTCAAGCAGCGATCAAGGCACTGACCTCAGCGTGCATCAACTCAAGATGTGTTAAAGAATGTAGGAGGTCGCTTTCACTTATCCAACCACAATTTGTTGGGTACCGGCCACTTTGAGGTGGAGGGAAACGAAAGAGCGTATGCATGTGCAAGAAAGGCTCTGAGTTTGACCTTCAGCGAGTGGTAGAGGACATAAACATTACTATAAACGAACTATACAATGCGATTGACTTAAGCGTAATCGCGGAAACCAATAGAAGGCTGTCTTTCGACTACTAACAGCAGGATCTCAAAAGTGCTCTGGGCAAAACTGAATCTTAAATAAACAAAATGTCTGCTCGGATTCAACAGATCAACTACCAGTGTCCTCACAGGTAAAATAGCGGGTCACTGCACTATTGGCACCCTAGACAGTAGAATGGGTATTCCTCAGAATGACTTCTGCAGGAGTTGTGGAGATGAAGAAGAAATTGAGTCGGTTCAACACTTGTGGATGCCCTGCACTTCAAACAAGCCGTGCCAAATATCTTGCCCATTATTTCTTTGAAGGCCTGCGAAATTTGCAAAATATCTCAGTTACCCTCTTAAAAAGATCTAAGTGGTTTAAGCAACGTAGTTAGGAGGTGGAAATCAAATGCAGATATCACAATGGGCCTTAGGGCCACCACCGAGTTTCTGGTTTTAGACAAGCAAGATGGTTAAACTAACCAAACCTAATGTTTTAAAATATTTTACTGAGTATTAACAGCAGAAAATGTTTCCAGAAAAAAAGGAAGTGCGAAAGACTACTAGCCAGATTAATAAGATGATCGTTATATTGTCAAAATAGGCTCCCAATAACGAAAAGAACAGTTGGCAAAAACAACAGAATAAAATTAGTGGCATTATATTTCATTTTGGAATGAAACGAATATAAATAGAGTTGGTTCAGATGGTAGGAAGTACGTGCGGCGGCGAACACGCTCGACCCCAATTTCGTTTTACCACTCATAAAGCCCGTGGAAGGCTCAATAATGGTGGGGGGTTGCTTTTCGTGAAACGGTGTCGGGTCAATTCAACGTATTTAAGATTATATGGATGCGGTCAAGTATCTTCAGATACTTCAAAATGTAATGCTGCTTTATTCTGAAGCGAATTTGCCGATGATTTGGAAATTTCAACAATACAATGATCCGATGTACACTTCTGATGTGTCAAACAAGTTTTTCAAAGACAATTTAATCAATTGTGTAGAAAAACTGTTCATTTCATAATTTTGGTGTTTCATCTCCCGAGTTTTGGAGCACTACCGAATGGCAGCCATGTCACAACCCATTCAACGACGGCAGCCGCTAAGAGAGGAATACGCTACGAATAGAGAGGAGACGCTGACGACTTCTACTCCAGTAAATAAAGAAATATGGTTTACGGGAACTTAAAATTGGTATATAAATTCGGATTTGCTCAAGCTTTGATTCCTCTATTTTTACTTCTAATCTACTAGTTTTGTTAAATCATCTGAAACATTTTTTTCTGAAACGATTTGCTCTAAAACTTGGATGTAAAAATTAAGAATCGTTTGTGTGCCAACATTTCTATGTCCACCACTGTATCTCATGGCATTGTCTACTAGCTTTTCACAAAATTTCTGGTTTTAGCTTGTCACGCTACCAAAAAGTCACGTTATTTGCGTTTATGTCAACGAAATTACATTTCTTACATTTCTTACATCCAAAAATATGGTATTAGCTTATTAATTACCGTTAAATGAGCGCACGTACTGTTGGACTAGAACTCTCACAAAACGCAAATGCAAGTTTTTGAGGCACAGAGCAGAGGAAAAAAATAAATAAATTTATTACAAAAAATATCACATAAATAATCAAAAAAGAGGTGTCTTTAATAAAGCCATGAAAGGTATTTTGATACACTATTATTTCAAGAAAATGACAACAGTGAGAAAATTACTAATTCTCCCTATAATTCTCTACTAATTGGGAAGTGGGTAATGGTTAAAAGTATGTAAATAAATGTTTCTAATATAATTGTTGCCTTTTATTCCTTACCTCTCCCATGGCGTGCAACTATGCGGGTTTTGTCCACCGAAACGCTGCTGTAGGTAAACTATTTATCTCATAACGATTCCCAATTCATTTTCTTATCTTTACCAAATATTTACCTACATTGAAGTCACACAGTTTTTTTCCATTAAAAACCTGTCAGCATCCAATGCAGGCAGCAACTCCGCACCATTCAACAACATCGTTTGTTTTTAACACCTACAAACGACCTTCCACTTTTTTTATTTTTCTATTCCATTTTTCTCCTTTCAAATCTGGATTTTTAAATACCAGTTCAAACGAATTTCCATAGACTTACTGCTATTGCAAATTTACTCCGCTTTGTCCTGAAGCGTGTCCACTCGTGACAGGTTTATTTGCCGCCGTTTTTTTTTTTGTGTTTTGGTTTTTGGAAAACCCCATGAGCGCTACCAACTGGCTTTGCCACAAATATTATTAGCAACACACATACATAAGTATTTTCTATTTAGCTAATGTTTGACCGATACTGTGGCAAGCACCATAAATTCTATAGCCGCATTAGAAGCTGTTAATTTGCTTTCTGACAGCAGGAACTTCTTACTAAGCAATCGGTCACACCTGAACGGAATTAGTCACAACTGTTTGAGTTCGAACAAAGGTTGAAGGTATTTTGTAGAGTCAAGTTAAGTTAGTGCGACAATATCAAGTCTTCAGCACATCAAAAGTGTCCTTATGAACCATGCGCATACATACATACACTGTTGAACGTCAACTCTTTAATGTGAAATATGTAAATCGATAGATGATATGGGGGGGGATTTCAGCCCAAAAATGTAATTAATATTTTAGCAATAGACCCTTCGATGAGATATCTCCGCTGGGCAATTAGCAATTAAGTGAGGTCAACTAGTCAACAAACAAGAAATGAACTACTCTATTCTTAAATTAAACCTTCGACAGCCTCTTTAAGATGAGCATACCGTCAAGAAGAGAGAGGAAAACACATAATTTCTTATAAAAACCATCTGCGATGAAGTGATTCTCGAAGATTCATTTGGGAAGTTTTGAATTAGTACTAAGAAAGGGTTTTCCAATAACAGATGTTATTTTGAATTGTCCGCTATTTCGGTAGATGTAACTTTTGAGGCTGTCATTTTTTGATATTTGACGAGTAGAAACTACACCATTAATAAAAATGGAACGATACACACTAAAACAGTCGCAGAGAAACTATTAAAATTCACTATAAAAATGAGACGGTTCGTTAAACTCGAACATTTTTGGGTCATCGCGAAGCACCTTGTCGGACCGCAATACAGAAATTGGTGAAAAAATTCGAGCTGTTGGGACAAGTTAGTGATGTGAAGAATAAATCCCGTGCACGTCGCTCTAGAACAGCCGAAAATATTGCTGTTGTAGCCGAAAGTGTTGAAGAAAACCCAGGTTTGTCCATTCCTCGCCGTTCTTTGGAGTTAGGCATTCCACAAACGTCATTACACCGTATTTTTATAAAGATTTGGGTCTTACCGTTTATAAAGTCCAGTTAACACAAGAACTCAAGCAGGCCGATCATCAACAACATCGTGCCTTTACTGATTGCGTCGTTGAAATGCATGAAAATTATCCGGAATTCCATGGAAATCTCATCTTGAGTGTTGAGGCAAATTTCCACCTCGGTAGCTTCATCAACAAGCAAAATTGTCGGATCTGGGGCTCAGAAAATTCAAGAGTTATTGTTGAAAAGCCTCTCTATCCTCAACGTATGAATGTTTGGTGTGGTTTATGGTCCGGCGGAGTCATTGGACCTTACTTTTTCGAAAATGAAGCTGGAGCAACAGTTGCGGTGAATGGATTGCGTTATCGAGAGATGATTAATGATTTTTTACGGCCGGAATTGGATGGTATTGATCTGGACAACGTTTATTTTCAACAAGACGACGCTACGTGCCACACAATCAAAGAAACTATTGCTAGTTTATCAAAATAACACCTCTTATTGGAAAACCCTTTATTTTAAGATAAAGTCCACAATATCAATAGAACCCAAGGTTATATTCTCCACTAATACATCCAGAAAAGATAGCCTTTGAAGCTAAACGAAAGCAGAGAACCATTTTTGACGAAATGCATACGGTGCCTTAGACTTTGCAGATTTTATATATTAGCATTTCCTAGAGTGCGGTGGTCGATAATGACAGTATATCTTTCACTTTTGGAAAGAATAAATTTCAAAGTTCCGCGGAGGTATCTTCACGTTTTGGTGCCTTTCTATGCAGATAATTGGAAGGCCTATTTGAGATTTTAACCAAATCTGAACATCTATCGATCTTGATTTTTCTTTGCCTAAAACAAAGTTTACTAATATTCTCTATATATGCAAGGTGAAGTCCAAAATAAACAAAACTGAGCTAAAATAGAAACGATAAGTCCTTTGATCTGACAACTTCGAGTTTATTTATTCAAAATAGTCCCCTCTGGCCTCAATACACTGTTTTGCGCGATATACAACCTTTTCGTAAGAGTGATTCAGGTGATTGACCAGAATGCCCATGAGGATGTCGGTACAAGCCTTTTGGATGGCCTCTACAGACGCAAAACGTTTGCTTTCATGTTCAAATGCAATTGTCCAAATAAATAGATGTCACAGGGCGCCATATCAGGCGAATACAGTGAGTGCTTGATGGTTAAAATGCGATTTCTAGTCAAAAAATTAGTCACAAGAGTGGATCGGTGAGATGGTGCATTATCATGCAATAAGCGCCAGCTTCGTCCTTCGCGGTATTCAGGGCGAATTTGACGAATGCAATAGACCAAACGCCAAACGGTTTGGCCCGAACTCGTTGTGGATAATTGCGTTGGCATCGTAAAAACAAATGAGCATCGACTTAATTTTTGACTTCTCCAAACGCGATTTTTTGGGTGGTGCCTCGTCTGGGGCCTTCCATTCGGCACTTTGACGCTAAGTTTCTGGTTCATGTTTGAAACACCACCTTCCATCATCAGTTACAATGTTGTGAAGGAAGTTCTCGTCTTTTCTCGCCTCTTTAATGAGATCTTTCGAATGTTGAATTCTGAACAATTTTTAGTCCTCAGTTAACTTGTGCGGCATGAAACGTGCACAAATTTTTCTAAATGTGATAAATCGATGTTTAGGAGATATTCAACTCCGATTCCATGAATTTCAACGATGATTTCAGTTAATTTTTGATGAATTTAGGAACGATTTCGATGGTTTGCCATTGCCTGCCGAGGGGTGATCGCTATTAAAATTAAAAATAAAAAAATTTCGAGTTTAAGTATATTTGGGAATTACTCTGTAAGAAGTTATTGCTTCATAGTCTCCTAGAGTCTACTAGAGTTTTGCTGACATCTCTTAGAATATTTGCCCATATTTCTTCAATGGCTGATTTTAGATCATTTTTACCACTAATCTGACGCTTACGCAATTATCTCTCAATGTGGCCCACAAGTGCACAATGCGATTGAAATCTGGGTTCTGAGGAGGATGATTCAATACTTTTTTTACATTGTTAAGCAACCTTATCGAGACTACAACTGTGGCCATCTGTTGCACCGGAGCTTTCCCGACTACTTCAGGCCCGACATTAGATGCTCTGATTGGTCTACCACCACTTGATACTTTCATCCAAGAAGAGGCCTTCAAGGCCATCTGCAGGCTGAAACACAATGGGAACTGGTACGGCATTGGAAAACAGAGAAGGCATGGACTTCGATCCAACGATTCTCTCCATGCCCCTTGACTCCATGTCATCAAGAGTCGTACTTGAAAAGAGATACAATGTGGTGCTGCCTGAGGCTCAGCTGTGGTCAAACTCATGAGGTGATGGCCAATGAGCTAGGCAAATACTGTTTTCGCATTTTCACGAATGGCTCCAGGACGAGCGCGGTTCCGGTTTTGGGGTCTACGTGGTATCCAGCAGGACAAAACTGCACTTTGCTGTTGGAATGCATGCATCAGTGTTTCGAGCGGAGGTGTATGCTGTTCAAGAAGCGATGAACTTTGTTGTGGAAAACAGATGCAGAGGCAGATCTATATGTGTCTGCAACAACAGCCAAGCTGCGTTTATCATCTTAGGCAGCCCCCCAACCGTATCAGGGGTAGTCGAGTCCTGTAAATCCAGGCTGAACTATGTCGGTAGGCATAATAGTCTGATGCTAACATGGGTCCTGGAACTCGTGGGTATCATGGGTAACGAGACCTCTGACTCCTTACCTAGGATGGGCTCTGAGGCCTACTTCTTTAGCCCAGAGCCCGTTCTGCCACTCCTTCTGCAGCCATCAAAGCCCCGGTTAGCAAATGGGTTACTACAACCCACAAGCGAGCTTGGAAGGCTGAGAGAGGCTACAGATGGACTAAACTGATGTTACCTGTCATTACAGGAATCAGTGGCCCAGTTTCTTTTTGGTTCACTATACATCAAACCATAAAATTGTGTTTTTCTTAACGAACCGCAAAACTTATTGCCGACCTAGTATATAAATTTCCTAATTTGAACCTTGAAAAAATATGACGAAGTCTTGAATTTCACTGAACTTGATTCTTATGTATTTACCAAAAAATTTATTATTAAATTATTAGTAAAAAGATTAAAATTGATTTAAATTATTATTAAATAAATTTTTTAAATAACTTGAATTCTTCTCTCAGGTGTATCATAACCAACTTTTATTTTCTAGATTATAAGTCTTTTAAATAAATAAATATTTTACTAAATCAATATTTTTGCCCACATTTTTTCTCATTCCACAAACAAAATTTTAATATGACTCAGCTATCGAGTGCAATAAATGTCAATAACTAAGCAAATATCCGCCAAACCCCTGCACTACTCCGAAATGTGCTACTTTCGGCAATTCTGCGCCAACGAACGCCTCGCACTTCGGTCAAATTATTCATGGGTCTGGTATGCGGTGGCTGCCCTTGTCAGAGCAATCATGTCCAGTGTAACCGCATTCTTACAGCAAACAAGAATATTCTTGTACATCTGTCTGACGTGTATTACATGCGATTTCTTGTTGTTATTGCTAACTGAATAAACACGGAGTCACACCTCATGCATATCTAATGCATATCCCGATCTACTTGGAACATATGAATGTATGTGTGCAGGTAGGCACATTTATTTGTGTGTGTGTACACTGGCAGTTCTTGTTTCGCTGTTGGTCAACAAACTCTCATTTTCCACAAAATTCAACTTGTCGTGAGTTCTTTTTCCCCTCCTCCTCTACTACGCTTCATCAATGTGCTTGTGTTGTATGAGTAAATACATACATACATATATATGTATATGTACACATGCATGTACTTGTCAAGTCATGTTGCTGTCGCTTGGTGTGGCACCTGCTTCCGTTGCATGATTTTTCTGCCAGTCGTGTACAGGGCGGCGTGCGTCCTTTCGATTTATGATTTGCTAAGCGGTATAGATTTTCTATGTAGGTGCACATTCTCTTCTGTCGGTGTTTGCCTTCAAATATTTACGCCTAGGACGCCGCCGAATCGCCAGCACAAACAACATAAACAAAGGATGTAAGTGTTTTTAGCGTGAAGAAAGTTGAACTTTGTTGAAGATTGCAGGAAATTTTGAATTGCTTTTGTGGTGAGCAATTTTGTTGATAAACGCTCGTAAGGAGTTTCGCAGAATTGGCACAGAAAGCGTTGCTCAAATATGTATATAAACTAGAATTATAAGAAAATCCATAAAAAAATTCAGAAAATGTGGAAAATGGTTAATTCCGATTACGACTTCAGACACTCAAGTGCCAATACATGGACTAACTTACTTCACATTAAGTGAGCTGGAAAACATGGGATATTCACTTGCCCTACTTAAGGTCTGAATAAGGATACAATAATATGGAGTAAAGGAGATGGAAGATGCGTAACTGCACACATCTACTCCTTCTATAGATTTTGTTAAAGAAAGTTTTGCTAACAGAAATGTCAAGTGGAGACGGCGAATTTCACTGTTAAAAGGCATCTGTTTTACCGAATCACTGTCTTCATATCCGCTCTCATTTCGCGGATTCACAACCCCATTTTAATTCTGCCGCGCCATTTGCATGTGCGAAAACCGCAATTCGATTTGCTTGATGCCATTTTGAAAATGAAATGTTGAGTTAGGCGAGTTCCCACAAGAGTAAATGAGACAAAATAAAAACAAAAATGTGAAAGATGTTAGAACACATTTAGTAGAAGGTGTAGATGTAGGGTTGGAAATTTGTCGATGGATAGAGGATTTAGCCGTGTCATTCTCCCTATGACTGAAAGTCAACAGGAGGCACATACAGACTTGTCGGATTATGCTCTAGTGAATAGTCGATTTGAATTTAAATATGCGCCACCCAATCCATAAGAAGGGTAATCCTGCAATCTGTGCCAATTATCGCGGAATTAGTCTTCTAAATATCGTCTATAAGGTTCTAGCGAGCGTATTGTGTGAACGACTGAAGCCCACCATCAACCAATGGAATGAACTTTATCAGTGTGGATATTCACAATACGCCAAGTCTTGGAAAATGCCCAAGAAAGGACAATCGACACACACCATCTTTTCGTCGATTTCATAGCTGCATTCGACAGTACGAAAAGGAGTTTCCCATATGCCGCGATGTCTGAATTTAGTATCCCGCAAAACTCATACGGCTAAGCAAGATAACGTTGCTCCACACCTCAAAATTGGGAAGGACCTGCTCGAGCCATTTGATACCAAACGAGGTTTCAGACAAGGTGACTCGCTGTCGTGTGACTTCTTTAACCTGATGTTGGAGAGGATCGTACGACGCCCAGAACTTAATCCCTCAGGCACAATTTTTTATAAAAGCGTACAATTGTTGGCGTAAACCGATGATATTGACATCATCGGCCTTAGCAACCGCGCTGTTCGTTCTGACTTTTCCAAACTGGATAAAGAGACAAAGCGAATGGGTCTGGTGGTGAACGAGGACAAAACGAAGTACCTCCTATTATCAAACAAACAGTCGGCGCAGAAATTGCTGATTGTGCTTCGCGTATCGGCACCCACGTAACTGTTGATAGTTATGACTTTGACGTTGTAAAAGACTTCGTGTATTTAGGAGCCAGCATTAACATTGATAACAACGTCAACCGGGAAATCTAACGCTGAATCTCTCTTGCCAACAAGTGCTACTTTGGACTAAGTAGGCAATTGAGTAGTAAAGTCCTCTCTCGACGAACAAAACTAACACTCTACAACTCTCATCATGCCCGTCCTAACGTATGGCACAGAAGCGTGGACGATGACAACATCCGATGAGACATTTTGAGAGGAAGATTCCGCAAAGATTTTTGGACCTTTATACTTTGGTGATGGCGAGTATCGCAGGCGATGGAACGATAAGCTGTATGAGCTTTACAACGACATAGACATAGCGCAGCGAATGAAGATCCAACAGCTACGTTGGCTGGATCATGTCGCCCGAATGGATACAAATGCTCCGGCTGTGAAAGTATTCGATGCGGTACCAGCTGGGGGTAGAAGAAAAAGAGGAAGGCCTCTTCTGCTTTGAAAAATCAGGTGGAGAAGTACTTGGTCTCACTTGGTGTGTCGAACTGGCGCCGATTAGCTCGAGAAATAAATGACTGGCGCGTTTTTAAACTCGGCCAAAATCCCATAAGCGGTTATCGTACCAATTTAGAAGAAGATTATTCCTACTACGGTTTAAAATGTTTCAGTTTGATAAGGAATTTCGCTACCTCCCTGGATGACCTAGCACCCTTTTGGTATACGTAATGAGTTTATCTCTAATACTCATCACTAATCTTGTTCTACAGGCTTCTGATATGATACAATTTTGTAAACTACAGGTCTGTAATTTGCCCATTCGATGTCGTTGTTGTTATTGTACCAATTCATCAAGCACTGCCAGTATGGTTGAGTCATCGGTCGTCATCGTCTATCTCATTTAACGGTAGGCCCAAGAAACATGCTATATCGACGGGTTGGGCTCTCACTGGTGTAAGGTGAGTGGGTGCAGGGGGCAAGTGAATACATAGATGGTTAGTGTAATGTGAACTACCTTCACATGCCGGGATTATGTTCAGTATTTTGGGGTTGATTCTGGATAGGTATGAGTTGAACTTACTAGAACATCCTGAACGCGATTCTCCCAAGATAACACGGGACTCGCGAATAAGCTGAAACTCTTCGCCTGGGATGGGCGGGAGCTTAAGAAGTTGGTAAGAGGCTCACGATGAATGCCGTCAATGTCTGTCTGTAGGTATACTATCTGGCTTCCTGTTCAAGGAGGAGGCTTATTGCTTATTGTGCTTCTTAACCGGGAGCATAGTGGTCTCACCGTGGAAATGTATTAAGGAAGACAACAGGTGATGATGGCAGCATTCTAAAAGGTTTTTAGCTTTCTCCATGTGAATCATTAGTACCAGGCGACCAGTCATTTCGCTTCTCTGAACACCACATTGCTCTTGTGCCCACATTAGTCAAAGCTTATTCCATATATATATATATATATAATTGGCGCGTACATCCTTTTTGGGTGTTATGCCGAGCTCCTTCTCCTATTTGTGGTGTGCGTCTTGATGTTGTTCCACAAATGGAGGGACCTACAGTTTCAAGCCGACTCCGAACGGCAGATATTTTTATGAGGAGCTTTTTCAAGGCAGAAATACACTCGGAGGTTTGCCATTCCCTGCCGAGGGGCGACCGCTATTAGAAAAAAATTTTCCTGCATTTTGGTGTTTCACCGAGATTCGAACCTACGTTCTCTCTGTGAACTCCGAATGGTAGTCACTCACCAACCTATTCGGCTACAGCGGCCACCCATACCACGAAAAAAATTCAGACTCAACTTACACTCCTGGATAATTTTGAGGATGTACGAGTAAATTCATGAGCCTTTAGAGCAACGACAGACCATTGGCATAAGAGATCTGAAGTTTCCATCCAAATGCCTGTCAGGCCAGTTAGGTTAGGATACTCGGTTACCCATGCAAGGGCCCACTTGGACGACAAACATAAATTTCGTTCGTTGTAATACCATTGAGAGGATAAAAGGTGAAAGACAGGAAAGAAATAATACGAATGGCTTGCGTTATGATTAAGAGTTACAGAGAAGACTGGACGATGACTACTTGCAGTTATGTTAATCGTTTCATACATTTGATGGATATATTTTTTAGAGTACTTTTGTGCGACATCTATCCCTGCTGCATCGACAGGCGTAGCGAAAAAGTAAGAACCTAAAAGTCTGAACCTCAGCCCTGCAAGACAGTACAAGTGAGGAAAAAGTGCTGAGAGGATTTCACCTCATTCTCCAGACAGCCGCTGTAGAAAGGACTCAAAGCAAAGCCAAGTCAGTACCTAATGAGCAATGTCCGAAAGAGAAGAGAGAGAGCTGCAGCTTTGTTAGCCGTAGAAGTTCGTTCGAGTTCCCTCTATCTACCTTTGGTCAAAAGGAGCTTGTGACTTTATATGTTCTAGAAGCATACCACAAGTTTTTTTTAGGGAACTGCAGTCCTCTTATTACGGTGGTGTCGAGGGTGGCTATTAGATAACATATCCGCCCAATAGTTGCCTTCAATGTTCAAATGACGCTAATATCGAAACATTCAGAAAGAGGTGACATTTAATAACAGTCAGACTAGATTTTAGAATGAAACACTTTTTCTTGGTGTAGAAACGAGATCTCACATCTACCTAGAAAATTATAAAATATTTTAATATTTTCCTTGGGAGTAACCTTTTCCCATCTGAGACTTTCTGGAACTTCTTGCAACAGATTCTGAAGTACAATTAACTATTTACTATTTTGAGTACCATTTGACGATATCTGAAAATCAAGTTGTAAAGCACAGTTTTTATTCATGACATCCTCAAAGGGTTAATTATTTATTTTAGTGATTATCATTTTTAAAAGATCAAACATTAATTAATTCCCTTTTTCCCTTTATCGCAAAGTATACGCAAAATTTCATTACATTCTGTTCTATTTCCCTGGCGCATTTACACTTTTTATATACGTATTTCCGTTTTTTAACTACAAAACTTTCTCTTCTTTTCAAATAGTCCAATCGCTTAGTTGTCGGTTGGAGCGTCATAAAATATTTTGTATTATAGTAGAACAGAAATAAAAACGCGAAATGGATATCGAAACCCACAAACGACTTGACAGCCTCAGCTCAACACTACATCAATACTTATAAATGTATATGTGTGTGTATGCATGTTTCTAGTTTTCACCATCACTTCAGTTTAAGTGGTGATTCTGCGTGCCAATGATTTCGCGAGCTTAACTACTTTGAGCTGTCAGCTACTATAAATTTGAATGCTTAGTTGTGGCTGTTCTACGCAGCTCATGCGGTGTCTGTTGCAGCGTTTTGTTGGTGCCATTGTGGCGCAGTGACCGCTTTTCTCTGCGCCATGCGAGTTCACTGATATCAGATACCAGATGCCTGATGCCTGCCGCCAGCATGCGTTGCTGCAGGGGCGTAATTCACTTTCATTATGTTTATGTGCTAGAAAATATATGTATGTATGTATGTATGCACAGACATACATACATACGTATGATTTGCGCTTTGACGATTTTTGATTTCTAAATGAATTTTTAATTAGACGAAATGAAGGTAATAGATTTGAGTATTTTATGAATGAGTTTAAATTGTATTGAAGTGATTGCTATCGACTTCATAGACCAAAGTGTGTATATGGATGTATGTATGTAAATACATATGTATACGTATGTTAATTCGTAAAAAATTGGGAAAATTCACAGTCTGCCTGGCATCGTGTCATTTGCAATTACTGTGTCAACACAACAACACAATTTTTATATAATTCCATCATAATATGCCAATATTTAATTTTATTTCATGGTCATTATATACATATACATACTATATATATGTACGTATATACATACATGTGCATATACGACTGTCTTCACAATAATAGCAGTGCGACATATTGAAAAGTTTTGACTATTTATTAATTAAATTTTTAATACATTCTTCATAGTTTTATAATATTTTAATTATTATTTTTTAGTTTTATTATTAATTTTTTTATACAGGGTGAACGATATGAAGTGCTACCTATTAGTTTTTATTGATTTCAAAGACAAATTTTTTCAAAAATGATTACAGTTTTAACATATATTCACTTTAGCTCGATATGACCACCTTTTGCATTGACTACAGCCTTCGAACGGTCAAAAAATGAGTTGCATACTGCACGAATCTGATCTTGAGGTATTTTGGCCCATTCTCGTATAATCGCTTTTTTCAGCGCATCCATATTAGCATATTTTTTAGTCCTCACCTTGCTCCCCAAAATGGACCAGATGGAGTAGTCCATCGGATTTGCGTCTGGCGAATTCGAAAGCCATTGTGTGGACGAAATGAAGTGTGGAACATGATTTTTTAACCATTCTGGGTTCACACGAGCTTTATGAGACGGTGCCGAGTCCTGTTGGAACGTCTATGGTCTACGACCGAAATGTTTGCGTGTCCATGGCTCTAAAGCAGCTTCTAAAACATTTTCCCGATAATAAGTCGCACTTTGACACCAGGCTCGATAAAAACGATTGGAGAGCGTCCATCAGCGGTCACTGCGGTCCAAACCATTATTGCGATGGGAAATTGCTTCGAGTGGCTATACGTAGACTCAAATTCTCGTATGAGCGTTCGGTCAAGTAAACATGATTGTTTTGAGTGTTTATGAACTGCTCAATTGGGAATTTTTTTCATCAGAAAACACAATGTTAGGAAATTCTCCACGTTCGTGCAAGCGCAACAACTCCTTTGCTCTTTCGCACCGAACTCTTTTTTGCTGGAGTGAAAGATCGTGTGCTTTTTGGAACTTGTAAGCCTTGACCCTGAGCTCATTTTTCAATATGCGTCGAATGCTGTCTTGCGATATTTTCAGTTCTTTGGCCATTTTTCTTCCACTTCGACGTGGATTTCGTTCAAGTCGAGCCTTCACTTTCCGAACCATTTCTGGCGTTGTTACGGTTTTCTTTGGTCCACCTCCATAGCGTTTTCTAATGCTACCAGTATGATTGTAACGTTTTATAGTGCGATACACAAACATTTTATTCACTTTGAGGTGACTGAGCTCACGAACAATGGCTGGTTGTGATTTTCCAGCCAAATATAACGCAATCACACTATTACGTTTGAATTCCATCACAGAAAAAAAATCAACAAAACTGAGACGCAAATGCTTTTGATGGCTTATAAACAATATATTGAACTGTCATTAGAACAATTTTGATGTTGATGTCATGAGCTGTTTTACAGATACAAGCAGTGTGAAGTTGCTAACACTTCATATCGTTCACCCTGTAGTTTACAAATTTTTTAATTAATTTTTCATACTTTTATAATATTTTCATTATTAATTTTTTGTATAGTTTAATAGTTTTTTAATTAATTTTGTTTTTATAATTTCTTAAATAATTTTTTTATAGTTTTATAATTTTTAAATTATTTTTTTATAGTCTTATAATTTTTAAATAAAGTTTTTTGTAATTTCATAATTTTTCATTATTTTTTTTAGAGTTTGATAATATTTTAATTCCGCTTTCGTATAGTTTTATAATTTTTTATATTTTTATTATTTTTTTAATTAATTAATTTTTTTATATATTAGTTTTATAATTAACGGGTATAACTTTATAATTTTTTAATTAAATTTTTTATAGTTTCATAATTTTAAATTTATTTTTTGTGGTTTTAAAATTTTTTAGTACATTTTTTTTATACTTTTATAAAAATATATTTCAAACTACAACAAAAACCAGATAACTCAAAATACAAAAAATATTCATCAAAATTTCAAACTTCTTATCAAAATTTTTAGAAAAATTCTAAGTAAGTTTGAAGTTTTGTAGGCCATTGAATTTTTTATTGTGCTACGTCAGAGTGAGAAAATACTCGAAGACGCCAGCAAACAATTTTTTTTTCAAACTTGCACTTTATTATACCAAATCTCGATTTTCTACAGAACTGCATACTCAAAAATGTTCTAAAGATTCCTATTAAAAAGTTTGAAACTTTTAAGAACAAATTTTAAGACTTTAAGTTATAAAGGGTGGTTAAATTTCAAGGGCCGATGTTGAATGTGAACCACACCTAAACGTCAACGACACCGTTAGACTTCTTTCTTTAGGGTTATTTGAAAAAAAGGTGTACGTCGATAAGCCAGCAACAATTCAAGAGCTAAAGGATGAGATTATTCGACACATTAACGGCATAGAACCTCAATTATGCCTCAGCGTCATCGAAAATTTGGACCATCGGATGGTGTGCCGCCGAGTCCGCGGCGGCCATTTGGCCGATATTTTGTTACATACGTAATTGAGCCATACCATTATCATAATAAAGAGAAATGGCAACAATTTCACAAAAAAAATGTATTTTATTCAAAATCAAAACCGGCCCTTGAAACTTAACCACCCTTTATATTTTTTGTGTTGTATAAAAACTAGGTTTCGCTAAAACGAACTAAATAAAGTACTTCTTTTAAAAAAATTAAACTGATTTATGCTTACCCCTTAAATTAATACTGAGGGTACTTTCAAGGTAGAGATGCTGTCTCAAGAATAACAGATTACCAGGTTTGACCATCCGAAGCAAAATGGTGAGAATAACTTCGGCTGCCACGCCACTTGGGGATTCAGCAGCTGAATTCTGCACGATCATTTCACATGCATTCACACACTCGCCCAATCGGTTGTTCCGCAGACGGCCACGAAGTCTCATTGGTTGATTTTTTTCGTATATCGCCAACACAATCTCAGTTTTTTTACAAACAAACCGTTGTCATAACCCCAGCAACGTCAGCCAATCAGTTGAAAACTTCAAAATTGGTGAGCGTCAGTTAACGGTATGATGTTGGTCACACCTCTTTATCCTGTACATCGTGATTGTAAGTACGTAAGAATGATAGAATACAAAATTGCACCCTTCAGAGAGGCGCTACGGCACACTGGTTCAGTTGCACGAGAGAAATGTGGAAATTCGAACAAAAATGCAAGAAGAAGAAGAAATTACATAAACACAAATAAATTGCACAAATATGATTAAGAAATACAGCGACTCTGGCAAATTCGCTGAGAGAAAAATAGCGGTACCACGATCGGCGCCACCTTAAAAGAGAATAACTCTCCATCGTATTATTATTATTATTATTTATTAGATATATCAAAATGCTTATATCTAAATATAGAGAAGTACTACCTGCCAGGGCTTACGACTCTTTCTTTAAGTATATAATACCTGTCTTGATTTAGTTCTAATTATGGAGTTTAAATAATCTTTACTGACTTACATTGTTTCAGAAAGTTATATATTTTGTGAATGTTTTCAGAAGAAGGTTTTTCAAGAAGAGATTGGGAGATTCCTCTAGTAAGTGATCAACCGTGGAAAGTGATCCACATGTATTTTTGGGTTTCCCTGTGAGGAGGTGTTCGTGTGTCAAGAGGATGTGCCCAGTGCGTAACCGTATAAAGGTAGTGGTTTGGCTCCGAGTGTTATTATTTGGAAAGTGGGGGTTTTGTCCTGATGGGTTAACTTTGCTGTACCAGGATGAAAATTCTTTCCAATTCTTATCTTTCTCACTTTGAATATATGCTGCAACGGTCCTAATCGAATCGAGTTTTTCAAATGTTACAAAAGTAAGGCAGGGTTGGAGATAGATTTGTTTGGCGGCCGTATCTGCTGCCTCATTACCTGAGATCCCAGCATGACCTGGGACTTATAATAAGTTGATCTTTTTATGATGAGTATTTAGTGCTGCTTTAATATTTTGAATTAGACTACTGGAGGTGTTTACGCTTTGGAGTCAACTCAAGCATGATAAACTGTTTGTGCATATTACGAAATTCCCCTTCAGTTTTGTCGCATATTCAATAGCAATTTTGATTGCCAGTGCTTCGGGTGTGAAGACTGAGGTTCCACCGAAAAGCCAACCACCTGATGTGATTAAACCAGTGTTGGAAACTACGGCGAATTTGGCAACATTATTGGTTTTAGATCCATCTGTGTAGATGAAGCTCCAGTTGTCTTGAGTATACTTTTCAGATTGTTCGCGAAATAGAGCTCTGTAAACTTCAGGACTAGTTGCGGCCTTTTTATACTGATGTAGGCAAACGTTTATGGCAGATTCTCCATCGTAGTACGTACGTAAGTTGCCCTATATACATAACTTTTGTGAAATGGACACATTTATGCTCGAGGTCCCTTAGTGAAATTCTACTCTCTCACCTAAGATAGATAGAAAACCTCGTATCAATTTCGCGAATATTGAATATTCTTTGTAATACTTTAACAACAAAATTTTAAGGAAGCAAGTTGCCCTATACGGGCAAAGGGCAACTCTACAACCTCGGCGCGTCTTGGACTTTTTGGAATTTCTGGTGAGTTTAGCTGAATTTCCCATTCGAAAAAAAAAATAAAAAGAATTGACCAAGACAAAATCACACACACTTTTCTAAGCACAACCTAATCGCTTTCTGCGAAGCCAAACTGACAAGTCATTCCCACAATAAATATGTACATATGCACGCATACATGTACTCGTGCATACCTACTTATGTTATATAAAAGTAATGTAAATTCACAGTCGAAGGGTCAATGCATTTATTTATCATAATGTCCACACAGTACCCAAATGCTCGACTGGACTTTTGAGTAAGCAGAGACAGTTTTTAATTATCAAGTATGCACACACTTACATACCTACATATATACATACTCATGGGTGTTGTTATGGCAACATTTGTATGTTTTTCGAATATTTATTTGCTTGAATTCAAACCGTGCCTGGGAGTGTTAAACAATTGATAAAAATCTTATCAATATTCAAGAATTCAACAGCAAGCATTGTTAAAATATTTATATTTTTTTTAAAGCATGTCTCGTTTGCTTTTCTACTCTATCTGCATTGTTTTGTTTCTGTGATTCCTCAACGCATTTTGGAAGTGGCGTTTTACTTGATTAGTTTGCTACTTACTTTTAATAGTTCAACAATAGTTCTTTGTGGGGGGCTTAAGCTAATACTCTGCGAAGGGGCAGATACCTGGAAGCAGACAGGCAACTAGAACAGGCATTAGGTGGGGTGAAATCAAGATGTTGGCGGTTGACAGAAATAAATGGAGAAAACTTGTTGTGGCCTGCCCTATACTCACCCGCGGATCAATAGGATTTATTATACATATGTATGTATATTCATATATTCCCATACTACAAGATTATTCAATTGGATTATGGAGGAGAGAAACGGGATCTAGGCTGAAGAACTGCCGCAGAATTTCCCCGAAAAGCATACTAAGGAACCCCAAGCGCTTAGCCACCAGACCCGGACATTTGCAAAGAAAATGTTTAACAGTCTCTTTCTCTGCCGGATCTCCACAGCTTCTGCATTGGGGGTTGTAAAGAAGTGTGACCAGCTCTATGAGTTTGAAAATTGAGTGGCTTGGGATCCCCAGCACATTAAGCGTCCTGCTTCTGTCGTACTGAGTTCACGGTGTAAGATGGAACTCCATCTGTCTTGCGATTTTGTAATAAAGAAATTGTGCAGTTTCCCTTTAACAACAGTCAAGGAGGCAGCGATGTCTGAAATGGGGACAACTTAGACTGGTTCTGTCGACCCTTTCCTGGTAAGCTCGTGGACAATTCCATTTCGTTCTATGTTCTAAGCCCTAGAACCCAGGCAAGAGAAATGTTTACTGCAGGAGTTGAACCGAAGAGAGCTGCAACATGGCAAAGATAGGACCTTGATCGCAGCGATCCCTAAGCATTTTGCAAGCCTGCAGGATCGCCAAGACCTCTGCTTGAAAAACACTATTAGTTTTCAGCAATTTAAAAGAGACCTAAATATTGGATGATCTGGAGAAAACCACCGCTCCAACTCCAGATGCCATCTGGAATCCGTCGGTAAAAACGGAGGTACGTATATCCGTGCAAACTCTCCCCTCCTTCCGATCCAGCCTCCTTAAAAAGATAGCCCTACCACAACCCTCAAACGCCAGTTTGCAGATGGAGAGATCTGTACGAAATACAAAGAAGGGAGGAGAAATCTGTCTCAAAATGCTACCATGTTCTACTGGAGAACGCCTGCAGAGGCCAACCTCCTTCAACCTAATAACGCTCTGAGCGGCAATGGATTGAACTTGAAGATCAAGGGGAATGATTATTATTGCTTCATGTTCCTTTTTTGTGCAATTTCTGTGATGTAATTAGTATTGAATTTAGCTAAAAATAATTAAATATATTTGTTAAAATATATTTTAAGAAACTATTATTTCTCAAATATACAATTTTATTACTTTTCTGCTCTCTTTGTAAAAAATTATTTGCGAAATGATCCAAATAATCCGCTCTAAATATTAATTTTCCCACAATGGCAATGAAATTTGTATGCACATACAAGCATGAATTTTCTACGAGTGAGAAAGTGACCAATGAACCAGATTTATAGATTTGTGTACGTGCATATGTATGTACAGGGTGAACGATATGAAGTGTTAGCAACTTCGCACTGCTTGTATCTGTAAAACAACTCATGACATCAACGTCAAAATTGTTCTAATGACAGTTCAGTATATTGTTTATAAGCCATCAAAAGCATTTGCGTCTCAGTTTTGTAGAATTTTTTTCTGTGATGGAATTCAAACGTAATAGACTGATTGCGTTATATTTGGCTGGAAAATCACAACCAGCCATTGTTCCTGAGCTCAGCCACCTCAAAGTGAACAAATGTTTGTGTATCGCACTATAAAACGTTACAATCATACTGGTAGCATTGCAAAACGCTATGGAGGTGGACCAAAAAAAATCGCAACAACGCCAGAAATGGTTCGGAAAGTGAAGGCTCGACTTGAGCGAAATCCACGTCGAAGTGGAAGAAAAATGGCCAAAGAACTGAAAATATCGCAACACAAGGCTTACAAGTTCCAAAAAGCACACGATCTTTCACTTCAGCAAAAAAAAGTTCGGTGCGAAAGAGCAAAGGAGTTGTTGCGCTTGCACGAACGTGGAGAATTTCCTAACATTGTGTTTTCTGATGAAAAAAATTCCCAATTGAGCAGTTCATAAACACTCAAAACAATCATGTTTACTTGACCGAACGCTCATACGAGAATTTCAGCCTACGTATAGCCACTCGAAGCAATTTCCCATCGCAAGTAATGGCTTGGGCCGCAGTGACCCCTGATGGGAGAGCGTCCATCGTTTTTATCGAGCTTGGTGTCAAAGTGAATGCGACTTATTATCGGGAAAATGTTTTAGAAGCTGCTTTAGAACCGTGGACACGCAAACATTTGGTCGTAGACCATGGACGTTCCAACAGGACTCGGCACCGTCTCATAAAGCTCGTGTGAACCCAGAATGGTTAAAAAATCATGTTTCACACTTCATTTCGTCCACACAATGACTTTAGAATTCGCCAGACGCAAATCCGATGGACTATTCCATCTGGTCCATTTTGGGGAGCAAAGTGAGGACTAAAAAATATGCCAGTATAGATGCGCTGAAAAAAGCGATTATACGAGAATGGGCCAAAATACCTCAAGATCAGATTCGTGCAGTATGCAACTCATTTTTTGGCCATTTGAAGGCTATAGCCAAGGCAAAAGGTGGTCATATCGAGCTAAAGTGAATATATGTTAAAACTGTAATCATTTTTGAAAAATTTTCTCTTTGATATCAATAAAAACTAATTTCACACAAAAAAGTTATGGTTCACCCTGTATCTTCAGCCAGTTGAAAGTTGAATTAGATTTTCTTGTTGGATACCAGTTTAAAGAGCGCAATTCAGCGCAGCAATCACTGAATGAATGCTAAACGTGATCTCTTTGAAATCTTGAATATGTGAGTGCGTGCGTGAGCGTACGAATGTGCAGAGGTCGGGTCAGTAAAAGCTGTGAGGCTGTGAAACAAACTCATTACTCAAATTATTTCCCACCCATACTTCAATGAGAAAATTTTTAACGAGGGCAGAGAATGCCAAATTGCACAGGTCGAAAGTAATGAAAAATTACTAAAAGCTATTTGAATGCGTATTAGTTTTACATAAAATATATTTTTATGGTTCTACATTTAAATAAATCAGTATTAATGTCGAGTAAGGACTGCAAAATTCTTATGGAGTAGTTTTTTCTTTTTAAGTTTGTGACGAGGCCATTAAGGTCATCGCTAAAAATCGCTACTATCATCAGGTTCATCTGAAAGACGCTGTAATGGGTGAGAGAGAACGCCATCCCATGTATGTAGGTCAATGTGTGATTCTAGAACATACGGATTATAAAGCGTACGGTACTCACCGGCAAAGAATTTTTTTATTTATTTTTTATTTTTTTTTTTTTTTTTGTTAACTTATATAAAAATGTTATTATGAATGGGGTTATTTGTAGAAATCAATTTTTCCTGCCCTGAATCGAAATACATATTCTCTCTTCTCGAAAATAGCTCTCTTTCTGTCACATACATATTTATCATATTGTCGCTTTTCAAATCTCTCTTTCTTTGGTGCAATCGGGTAGTCAATGGGCATTGCATTTTCTAATCCAAAAATTCGCAAAAAAGCATGAAAACTATTATTACTGGTGTAGAAAAAACAGCTGTTTCCGTTTCAAATACAAGCTGAAAATCCAAATTGCTAAATCACAAAAGGTATGTGACGATAAATTTTTATAACAATGTCTCTTTTCAAAAGTAGAAAACAAAAGAAAGGAGGAAAAAGAAAATGAAAAGCGCTGCAAAAAACTGATTTTACTCAACAAATGAACTGACACCCGAACACAATTAGATTCTACGATACTGTGGTAGTTGAACGAAATGTAAAAAAAAATTGTCACTATTGGGGTGGAAAATTGTGATATTTTATTAAAAGAAAGTCATTCCATTGTATCAAATCGGGCATACGCGCAAATGACAAAGCATACATTTTTTTTTAAATTGCCATATTTTGACTGAAGGTTTTCAATTCATTCCTGATAGTCACGAAAATCGCTCAAGCGTTTATGCCAAGTTCAACAGCAGTCGATTTTTTTCTTGCCCAAACCAACCAGAACTGAAGTAGTGCTTTTCTCCACTCGTTACTTGAACTATGGAGGAGAAGGTTTCCCCACCTTTAATGACAGCAAATATTGAAGGCTTGCAGTTATATACAAGGCGTATTTAAGTAAGTTGATAGCAGTTGGTTGGTTAAAGTGATGATTCTTCCAGAATCCAACTAGTGCTTCCGCACCATTTTGTTGCCACATCCTCGTTACCAACTTGTTTAACGGTTATTTACAGCATGACTATATCCAGTGTGTGCAGTTTGAGAACCTTATTAGGTTGTTGTTTGAGACTCTCTGATAGCAGTAGTACAAAAAAAAAAATTTACATGCATTTTGTTCTTGCAAGCGCGACAAATTTGTTGGAATCCTGCGAATATTTAAGCCACCTAGAGCATGAATTTTGTCTATCACCCCATGATTTATTGCATTTAGCTTATCTCGGTCAAACAACAGCTATTCGTCAAAAAAAATGTATACCACATATTGATAAGGTTTGACTATTTATTTATTTATTTTCTAAATTCATTTTTTATAAAAATATAATTCAAGCTACAGCAAGAACCATATTAAGCAAAGCTTCGAATTTAAAATAAAATTTGTAAAAATTCGTTCATTAAAATTTCAAACTCTTTACTCTTTTTACTTGGTATAATAAAGGAAAAGTTTCAAGTGATTGATTTTTAGCAATTTTTTCTGGTGTCAGAGTTGGGTATTGTATTCCATATAAAAAAATGTTGAGTATCTAGACATTAAATGGAGAAAATGCACAAGACCGCGACCGAAAAAGATTCTCAAAGAGCAGAGTAATTTTTGAGCTACTTGAAACTTGCGCTTTGCTATTTTAGAATTTATTGAGGTATAAAATTGTATACTTTAAATTTTTTCAGAAATTCCGAGCACTCTGGCACTCCCCAAGTAGCACTAAAGCGATGTTTTTATACCATTATGAGACCTCCAATAAGCAGATATCTACAGACAGCCAGAGCTGTTGATGTAATGGAGAGGACTGGGGGATTTAGGTTGGCGCACTGCAACAGGCTGACGAAGAAACGATCACCTATATATGTATATACATATAATTTGCGCGTACACTCTTTTTGGGTGTTTGGCCGAGCTCCTTCTCCTATTTGTGGTGTGCGTTTTGATGTTGTTCCACAAATAGAAAGATCTACAGTTTCAAGCCGACTCCGAACGGCAGATATATTTATCGATCACCTAGTGGCCTTATTTATCTAGCTGCCAATCCCAGACATTTACAGAGAAAGTCCCAACAGTTTCCTTCCCTGAATGGCGCCCACAGCTTCTGCAATGGGGGTTAAATGGTAAACCCAGCTTTTGTCTCTATGTGCCGATCGTCCAATGACGACTTAGGAAATTGAATGGCGTGGAGTCCCCATGAATTTCTGATTCAAACTAGGACATGAAGAAATAAAGCTCCATCCTTTCAGCGCTTTCTCTGATACTAATTCAGACCCCTTTCCTCGCAAGCTCATCAGCAATTTCATTTCCCTCTATGTTCCTATGTCCTGGAACCCAGAGCAAATAAATTTTACTTGCACACCCACGAGATTTGATCTCCTCCTTACAGGAGCTGACTTCTTTGTATCTGCACCATGGCGTAGTCAGAGTCTTGACTATCGGAAAAAAAGTTAATATCTCCTTCACTCCCACGTTCCCTAAGCATTTTGCATTCCTACAGAGTTGCAAAAACTTCCGCCTGAAAAACACTAAGAGTATTCGGCAGTTTTAAGGAAATAAATAAATAGACTACTTTCGAGAAAACCCCTACTCGGACTACCGATTCCATCTGGGAACCGACGGTGAAGACAGGGGTACCAGCTTCGGCGCAGATTTTTCCCTCGTTCCAGTCCTGCCTACTTGGAAAGATTGCCCTGGCACGAACCTCAAACACAAGTTTGCGGATAGATAGGACTGCACGAAGTACAAAGAAATACGGTGTTAACTGCCCACGTCCCTTGAGGGGCTGCCTCCAGGCCAACCTCGTTTAATCTGATTTCACTTTGAGCAGCGTTGGAAATAACATAAAACTCGATAAGAAGTAAGTGCAATACGACATTCAGGGCAGCACTGGGGCAAGTTCTACATGCTCCAGTGATGCCAATACAACAGTCCTTTGCACCTTCCCCTTCCGAAGAGCTTCCCTCCAAATCAGGCATCCATATGTTAAAATTGGCAAAACCAGTTTAACTGATTTTCAATCGGTGCAGCTTCCAATGGAGTTCGGAGTTAAGTATCACTCATACATAACTTCCGATGAAAGCGGGAGAATGTGGTTGTTTAATTTGGAAAGTTTAAAGTGTGGCGGTTTGTACTTTCTAGTAAATATCACCAGCTCCGTTTTGTTAGAGTTGACTCTGGGGCCGCACCTGGCAGCCCAGCGGCTGTGACGTTTCCACAATCTCAGCGTATGCTGCTACCTTAACTCCACCCTTATTTAGCATTATCAAAACTTCGTCAATAGCAACTAACCAAAGGAGAGGCGAAATATCGCCCTGCGGCGTCCCTCTGCGCAAGAATCTAGTGGCTTTAACTCCTGCTCTCTATGTATGTTTTCTTTATTACTTAATCGAAAAATAAAAACCAGAAAAATACAAGAAACTAAACTATACTTGGAACACTTTTTTATTAATTTTTGCATCTTTCGTTGCATGTAAATTTTGTTACTCTATAAATATAACTAAACCATAGATATAACGAAATATTTGTCCAACCCCTTCAACTCCGAAGCCATTCGTATTTCAATGAGTGTTGGACCAATGATGCCTTCCTTGCACTTATGGACTTCCTTGTGTACTTATGGACTTTTCAAAAATAGTTTATTGGTCAAAGGCAACGCAGTTGCAAATGCTTAATCGCATTATTTTTCTAAAGGGTGGTTAAGTTTTAAGGGCCGGTGTTGATTTTGAATAAAATATAGTTTTTTTAAAGAAATTTTTATTATTTCTCTTTATTATGATAATATTGGTATGGCTCAATTACATATGAAACAAAATATCGACCAAATAGCCGCCGCGGCCTCGGCGGCACACCTCAATCCGATGGTCTAAATTTTCGGTGACGCTGAGGCATAATTGAGGGTCTATGCCGTTAATGTGCCGAATTATCTCATCCTTTAGCTCTTGAATTGTTGCTGGCTTATCGACGTACACCTTTTCTTTGAAATAACTCCAAAAAAAGACGTCCAACGGTGTGAAATCACATGATCTTGGCGGCCAATTGACATCGCCGCGACGTGAGATTATTCGGCCATCAGATTTTTCGCGTAAAAGAGCCATTGTTTCGTTAGCTGTGTGACAAGTGGCACCGTCCTGTTGAAACCACATATCGTCCACATCCATATCTTCCAATTCGGGCCATAGAAAGTTCGTTCATCTCACGATAGCGAACACTATTCACAGTAACTGCCTGACCGGCCTGATTTTGGAAAAAATACGGCCCAATGATGCAGCAGGCCCATAAACCGCACCAAACAGTCACTCTTTGTGGGTGCATTGATTTTTCGGCAATCACTCTTGGATTATCATTCGCCTAAATGCGGCAATTCTGCTTATTGACGAATCCACTGAGGTGAAAATGTGAGGCCACGAAGTGCGCGATATGCATTTTGATTTGAACTCCCGTTTTCATAATAAGCCTTTAACGCGTTGCTCGATTATGTATCTCTCCATGGTTCCAATTGAGTTAGTCTGAAATTGAAAAATGTCAAATGAAATACAGAAAAAAACTTAACGTTTAGGTGTGGTTCACATTCAACATCGGCCCTTGAAATTTAACCACCCTTTATTTCAATTTTAATTTTCTAACAGTCGCAGCAATTTATGATATTGGAAATTATTTTTAATGGCAAATATTCGCTTTAACAAAAAAAATTTTAATTCATTTCAACAAATTGAAAATTCTGCGTTTGATTTGCCAAAGATGGGCCTTAATCTAATTCTCTTTAATTCGATTTGTAACATTTCACACTTTTTAATATATTCTAAGTATGTGTCTCCAATTCATCTCTATAATATTGATCCCCTCATTTCCCCCGCTTCATTTAATTTTAATCAAATTTTTGTATTAAAATAACTCCCGAGCTGGCAAAGAAACTTCCGCTAATGATCTCATTTTGGAGAATTATTTACAATTCCCCTAAATTACAAGCAAACATATAATAATATTAAATATGTATATGGACTTGTGTATGTGTATGTGTATGTGTGTGTGTGCACAGAAGAAACACATTCATTCGCTTCGTCCAATGTAAGCCGCTTTTAATTATTTAAACCATGAATTTCTTGTTAATGATCGTGATGTTGGCGTAAGCGTTGTTGTTGTTGTTGCTGCTGTTGTTTGTGCCGCCGCCGCCACCGTAGCTGCCATAATTGGCAGCACTCGACATGCCAAACACGTACCGCAGGGCAACAACAAATCCAACAATGCTATAATTTCAATAACAACAAAAACAAGCATGACAGCATTCACATGAAAACCCGGTAAAAGCTATCACAACAACAGTAACAACAAAACAAGCAACAGCAGTAAGTCGAGTATAGAGTAATAACAGTCAAACAGTCACAGAGCGTTCAAATTTCTTAGCAGCAGCTGAGTTTGCGTAAAGAAAAGTCACCAACCAACTGCTGGATATTCTTGTTATTTATGTACTTATACGAGTTGACGTTGTTGTTGCTTTTCTTACACTCCAAATGAGCCCGTTTCACATACTCGCACTCGTACACGCCGGCTTCTACTGGCAATGTGTGGAGTTTTGTGGCATTCGCTCATAAACATCTTTCCTTTCTTCTTTGCCTTTGCTTGTGCACTCAACCTTGGCAAGGCCGTTGAGACCAGGTTTTTTCGGCGTGTTTTAGCCGGGTTAGCATGGCAAGATGTTTGCCAAGTATGTATGTATGTATAGTATTTAGTTGTTGCTTGCTGGTACTTGTTTTGTTTTTTATTCTGGCATCCACTTTTTTCAAACTTTTAAGGCGTTATTTATTGAGCTGTTGTTTTTGTTGCCTGCCTATCTCGAATTTTTCGATTTCGACTTTCAGCACCACACCAGAGCAGTGTAAAGAGAACATCTCAATGCGGTAAACAGCTGCTGGTCGGCCGTTGAGATCGAGCTGGGTTGATCGTGGCGGGTATTTAGGCCGTTCGTACGCAGAAAAAAAAATCAAAAACAAAATAAGAAAAATAAATGAAACGCTGTAAAATAAAATTTCGTGGAATGTTGAACGGAAGTGCGACCCTCTCAAAAGCCAACAGACATTTAAGCCAATCTGAGACTGATACTTAATTATTTTATTTTTATTTATTTGGCTTTACTTTCATTCACTTTTAAAGCTACACATATTTGCATACATAGAATCATAAAAGCAAAAGTATTACTTTCAAAAATATAATTGGCTTTAGTGACTCGCTTGGCAATTGGAGCACTCACTGCAAATGACCGCAAATGATATAAGGAGGCAAAGCTTTATGTTATGCTTCAGCAGCTGGTGATAGCCAAATTTTTAATTAAGCTCTCAATTAAAGCGAAAATTAGAATTGGGGTTTATGTTAATTTAATTAAATGGGGGCAACGTAATTTTGGTAGAAAGCTAAAACAATGCATTGGATGAGCGATGGGCGCCATCATCGAATGGACTGGAAGGAACGAAGGAAACAAAGGAACAAATGTTAGTCTACTTTTTTCACATGCAATTTAACGCCAATTAGAAAACCACGTTCAGTCAAGCTCTCTCCACTTTTTCTTTCCAGCTCAGAGAATTACTGAAACCAACTAGCAAGAAGCCATTAATCTGCGTAGAATCCTTCTCTTGAGCGAACGGTTATTTGCATTTCATCGAAATGTATTTATTATGGTTTCGGACTGTCTTTACGACTCTTTGAGCGTAAAGAGAGAGCTTTATTATTGGAGCAATAATTCGATATTTCTCCTATTGCAGAATAAGTGCGGTAATTAATAAAGAAAAGGCTGGGGAAATTATAAGCCTTTGATAGTTGCACTTCCTACTTTTACACATCCATACACACATATGTATATAATATTTACTTGTTTACTTGAAATCGCATTGCTAAAGGGCTAGTGCGCTGCTACATTAATCGTCGCAATATAAATCTGAAAGTCACTTCTGTGAGCAGAGTTGGTAGATTTTCGGCTGTAAAACCGTTACAAACAAACTACTTCTCACTGAAACTTTTCTTTCAGAGTTGAAATATCGGCACAAAAATTATCTTATGAATGGTTCCGAGGTTCGCTGTTGTCCAGATATCTATGTATATAAGATAATAAAGTACCAAACGACCAATGTCCGTTCCCCCGACAGTCCGTTCTACTTTAGTGGAGCGACCCGGATTTAGTCCAGCAGCATTCCCCGTACATGTATGGGAAATGTTTTCTGCTGCAACAACAACCAATGTTAGGCGTGAGGACCATTCCAATTTGACTGAAATCCACAGTCGTGATAATCGGTTATTATCCGTAAGGTGTACGAAATCTATAGCCAGTCGGTTCAGCTCATTCCCCGCATTTCAACGGTTAAGATATTTGACATTTACTTAAGACATTTCCAATGGAGTAGGAGAAATCCAAAAAGATGTATCTTTGGAATTCAAACACACGGCAAAGCAGTTTGATAACCTTCTTGCATAAAATTACATTGAGAAGGATCCCACAACATTCAACATTGCAATAATACGAGGCCACCGAGTTATGTGTGCAAGTTGGTTTGCACGAAATTATAATTTAATAATAAACGTTTTTGTGAGGGTTGCCTTGGCATATTCCGCAACGGTTGTTCGGAAGAGGACAGAGGATATTTCGGCGAAGTCCCAAATTGTAAGCTGCTTGAAACCTATGCAGAATAATCGTCCTGGCCACTCCCAACTGAATGGCGATACACTTGCGTTGACTTCTACATATGGAACCATCCTGATGCGACTGGCGTGCTTTGTTAAACTCGACCATAATCACCTAAGCGGTTATGTTTTTTTCACCTATTGCAAAAGGAACGAATAAAGCTCGTGAGTGAAAAAATTATATGTAATTTTATGCCACAAATACCCAACTGTTTGATAAAAATATCGAATTAGAAATCATCACACGTACTGTTGCAGAGGCGCTAAATATAAAAGGCAGTCTTCGTAATAAACATGGAAAAGAGATCTTATGTGCATTAACAGCTAGTCCAGTAGTCTTCCAGTATCAGATTTGGTTGTTAATGACAAGACCAAAGTAGTAGGCATAGAATGCCACCTTCTATTGCACGCCACATGAGGAGACATTATTAGACACCATCTCAATGTTTCCAACACTTAAGGTCTTTGTTAAGATTTTATCAACGCCTTAAAAGCAGATGGAAAAAACAGTTGGATGGTAAAATTCGTTTAATCGAGTTTGGGCTAAGTAATTATGAAGAGGATTTAATATTTACACATACGTAAGTGTTAAGAAATAACAGAAAGCAATCAAATACATTCTAGAATGAAAGTAAGTAAGCGAAAAAAGAATCAATTTTTCAAAATTCAAGTCAGCTGAGCACCTCCAGCCCACCAAATTTAATATTTCATTCTCTAACACGAAGTCTTTTATTATCAAATCTACATACACACATACATATGTATGCAAGCACGCGTATTTCACGAAAATGTGTGAATTAAATTATACTCTATAATCATATTTTTAATATACTCAATGATTAAATACTGAAGCCATTATGTTCCAATACAACTGAGATCCCCCAGTTAAAATGCACCCTAAAAGCCGAAAGAACAAATAAAAAGCCGGTCAAACACTCACAAAATTAGTAGTCAACAAAACAGCTGCGAAAAAGAATTTCCAACCACGATGGGAAGTCAACATTTTTAAGCCAGTGTCTCCAATTGACCAAGACACAGCTGATCAATCGATCGAACGACTTGAGAAACAACATTTTTCACACATTTTCTCTCTGCCAACAAGCAACAAACAATAAACAAACCACCGTTGATTAACAAAAGTTGAATGGCATGTGATCACGCGCAATGCAAAGCTTCACTACACCTATAGTGTACTCATTCACCCTCACGCAAATGACAAAGCCGAGCAGACCGTATTATATGTTAACTATAAATACATAGGAGAGCAATAAACATTAGCAGCGTGAGAGGAGGGCCAATGCCATGTGTTGCTGTGTGGTTCTTCACTCTCTGCTACTGTTACTGCACCACTGTTAATGGGCGCTGCTGTCGCTTTTGCTGGTATTGTTGTTGGAAAATCGTCGCACTCTTTGCTCACGGCTTCCTGTTTTTCAACCATCTGCCATAATTCAAAGCTACAGTTGTCTGATGGCCTGCTTGTAGTTTTGCTGCAATTCTTCACTTCATTCCGTTTTTAAAAAGTGACTTGTTCGGTTGGTACGAAAAATTGGTGCGGATGCGAAAATGTTAAAGTGTGATTTCGTGCAAACATGAAATTGACTTAACGTGTATGTGAAAAATATTATATTTCAAATTGACCAAAATTATATTACAAAAATAATAATAGTTGTATGTTCGATAAAAGAGCTGACCAAAATTTTCACTTTTGTGTGTGTGCGAAATATGTGTAAAAACTCTCAAGCGACTAGAGTAAAAATTATATAAAATAATACCGAAAATTCTGTGTACTATTTCCAAAACTCAGTGAAACATTTATTTACGCCGAAATAAAAAAAAATATATTTACATATATTTATTCGAGAAAAGTCAAATTTACTCAATAAAATCAGCAGAACAAACTTAATTGAAACTCTACCAAATTTTTATCGCCTCTCTAAAATGGTACGCAGTCTGGCGCAGTGGACGAAAACCCTAAGTTTTCCTTCACGCCTCTCGCCAAATCGCAACTCAAAAGATTGCACCAATTTGAACGCCACTAGTCCTGTGCCACCACCCACACCGCCAAGGAATAAAACCAAAACCAGCAACAACTGTTCAACATCGCGCTCCTCCTCGTCGACAGTGTCATCTTCACATTCCACTTCAACGACAAACACTTCTCCATCACCCACAACCATGGGCAACAACAGTGCCAATAACAATAATAATTGCAATGGCAACAACAACAAACATAATTTGCCCATCACGGAACTAGAGCAAATTGTAAGTAATAAACGAATTACAGTACTTAGAAAAAAATATATGAAAATAAAATAAGTGAGGTTCATGCAAGCTAAAACGTATGTATGTAGTTCAATGCCTGTTGGCTTAAAAGAATGTTACGTAGCAGGTCAAGAATTCGAGCGTCCAATTCTCATGCATTCCATCAATGGGTTGAGATGGGAACCGAGGAGATGGTGCCAAGAATGCATTCAATTTCGTTTATTTTTATTTTTTTTTTTTTGTTTTAAGAATGAAACGAGCTGCAAGCTCAACGGTCGCCAATTAGTTCCACCATCTTCTCATTGTGATTGCTGTAAATCCGCGGCATTGAGTGTGTCAGTTTCTCTGTTTCCATGTATGTATGTGTGTACGAGTATGTCTGTCCCATTGCGGTATTGTTGTGCATGAGTTGCCAGAAAAACGTTCGCATATTTATGAAATGAAGTGTAACTTCATTACAAAAGCAAAATAGAAATTTCACCGCATTCAAACGCGTTGACTCACAAAGCTAGCGGTTTTTGGACTTTGATGGGTGCAAAAAGGTCACAAAGCTACACATCTCCTAACCGGAGATAATTTAATGCAATTTGTGTTCAATAGGAATAGTCATGCTTAGGTGACATTTTTATTCAACGTCAAATTAAAATGAAATTAGAACAGGTAGAATGTATACCGTTCAATGTGGTGCAAAATTAATCATCCTATTTTGTTGAATAACTTTTTAACAAAATAAAAAAATGATTTTGAGTGATGTAAATCTTCATTGTGACCTTCTTGCGATCCATTGCTTGCCTGTTTGCTGTCTGGTGAAGCTCTCCAGTTCACAAGTGTCAAATACAAGAGACGCCATTTGAAAAATTATAAATCTTTCGGTAGGGTGATTAATTTTGCACCACCTTGTAAAAATTTGTAAGTTTAAAAAGTTAATTAATTAATAAGAGCAGAAATAGAAATCAAATGAAAAAATAAAAAAAGTAAAACTGAAATCAGAACGAAAACGAAAAATCAAAGCAAAAATTAATATTTAAGCAAAAATGTAAACAAAATTAAAAAAAATATTCCCTGTATGAAATTAAAGCAAAATCAAAAGACAATAACAACAAACATTAAAAAAAAACCTTTGAAACCAACAAAATGTGTGAAGTACATTGAAGATTATGAGAATAAAAAGAAAAATTAAAATAGAAGTAAAAATTAAAAGAAAATTTCAAATGAGTACAGTTAAAATTACTGCAATTACAAAAAATAAAACGAAAATAAAACTTAAAAGAAAAACAAAGACAAAAAATTTATGACACTTCAATAATAAGATGCGAATTAAAATAAAAATAAAATTTGCAACGGAAAAAACTTTTTAATTAAAATAAAGATCAAGTAAAAAAAATAAAAAAATTAAGACAAAACTACAAACCCCTTAATTTTAGATCCAAATAAAAAATTAGAACTCTAGCATAAATAGAAATGCGTAGAAAAATTTGCAATTGCGCCACAATTTATACAATACTCAAAACAAAACTAAAAATCAATAAAACAATTACTAAAATACAAAAACTCGAACAAAAAAGGGAAAATAAAAAAATGAAAATAGAACGAAAAATTCAAGCAAAACTTAAAATGGTAACAGCTAAATCACAAATACAAAAAAGAAAGAAAAACAATAAAAATCATGATAATAAAGCACGAATTAAAATTAAAACAAAAATAAAAGTTAAAACGAAAAAAAATCCTAATTAAAGTAAAAACTAAAATAAATACAAAATAAAAAAATTAAAAAATAAAAACGCCTTAATTTTAGATTCAAATTTAAAATGGAAATTTGATAATAAATTCAATAAGAAACAATTCACCAATTTACACATAAATTAAAGCAAAACTAAAAATCCATAAAAAAATACTAAAATAAAAAAATTAAACAATAAAAGCGAATAAAGCTAAAATAAAATAAAATTAAAAAAGAAAATCCTTGATTTTAAAACAAAAAAAATAGTTAAAGTGAAAAAACTCCTTAATTAAATTCCAATAAAAAAATAAAATCCTTAATTTTAAATATAAATTAAAAAAAAAGTACAAATTCAAACAGAAATAGAAGTCACTAAAAAAATGTTTAATTGCACCACAAAAAATTAAAAAAAAAAATGAAAGGCAAAAATTAAACACAACTAAAAATCAATAAAACAAACACTAAAATAAAAAAATAAACAAAAAAAGCGAATACAGCGAAAATAAAAATTAGAGGAAAAACAAAAACAATAAAAATTATGGCACTAAAGTAAAAAAGAATTAAAATTAAAATAAAAGTAAAAGTAAAAGTAAAAGTTTAAACAGAAAACGCTTCTTAATTAAATAAAAATTAATAAAACAAAAAAATAGTTAAAATGAAAAAAACTCCTTAATTAAATTTAAAAAAAAAATAAAATAAAATACTTAATTTTAAATATAAATTTAAAAAAATAAAAATTCAAACAGAACTAGAATCAATCAACAAAAATGTTCATTGCACCACAAAAAAAAAATTACAAAAATTAAAACACAACTAAAAATCTATAAAACAAATAAAAAATTAAACCCAAAAAAATGTTTAATTAAAATAAAAATTAATAAATAATTAAAATAAAAGAAGTCCGTCATTTTGAATATAAATTTAAAAAAAATGAAAGTTTGTACATAACTAAAAATAAAATAAAAAAAATTTAGCACCTGCACCAAACACTCTTCAATTCTAGAAAAATTCCCCTGCATTCCTGGCACAACGGATTTTTGTAAGACCAAGGATATCAACTTAAATAAATCCTTTGTCACACTATTTCCTTCCAAAGAGGAATGGGATAACGATCTTATTGTTAAGAAAACTGATATAAACATCTACACAGATGGCTCAAAACTAGACAAGAAAGTAGGTGGAGGGGTTTACTCCGATAAACTCGGAATATGCCAATCATTTCGCCTACCTGATCATAGCAGTGTATTTCAGGCGAAAGTCACTGCCATAAAAGAGGGACTTAAAGAAATAAAAACGAGAGTTTTACCCACAAATGAAGTCTTCATTTACTCGGACAGTCAAGCGGCAATAAAAGCGCTTGAATCTGAAACACACTCGTCAAAAACAGTTGTAGAATGTTTTAAACTTCTAAATGACGCATCTAAGTGCTGCAAAGTGCACCGTATCTGGGTACCAGACCACAGAAATACAGCAGAAAACTGCAAGGCGGATGAACTTGCTCGAACCGGTACAACGCTCGATCTCCAACCGGATAAGGCGCTGATACCCATGCCTATAGCCACATGTAAATTACTTATAGACAGGGAAACCATCAAAAAGGTAAATACAAGCTGGCAAACATGCTCACAACATGCGAACTAAGCAGACAGACATGGCCGAACTGGAACAGCGGTCGCCCGAAGATCTTGTTAAGATTTAACAGAGAAGCTTTAAGGAAAATGATAGGGGCATTAACTGGTCATTGTTTAATATGCAGCCACGCGAGAAGGTTAGGACTCCCTTACTTCGATTTCTGTAGAAGCTGTCTTAATACAGAAGAAGAGGAAACAGTCAGAAACCTTTTATGTGAGTGTGAAAGCTTAGCTATGAGAAGACTGCGCATTCTTAATACAGCATTTTTAACCGATGTAGCGGACATAGCCCATCTAAAACTAGCAAAGCTCTGCTCGTTTATTAAAGTTACCGGATGGTTTGAAAAGGAACACGTAGGGTAAGGATAAGCTCCAGTGGTATCACAATGGACCTGGGAAAGGTCTAAGTGTGTCTTTACGACAACCACCCAACCTACCTACCTACCCAGCACCTGCACCAAAAAAAATTTATACAAAAATTAAAACAAAAACTAAAAATAATACTAAAATAAAAAAATCAAAAAAAAAAAAAACTAAAACGAAACCTTATTTTAAACTATAAAATTAAAACAAATCCTAACATTATTATAGTAAAAATTAAAACTAAATGAAAATTCAAGTAAAAACACTTGTAAATACAAAATATGTAAAAAATGCAAATTATTTTTGAAATAAAATTAATTAAGCAAAAAACAGAAGTTCAACAAATCAAATCCAACATAAAAATTAAAATGAGTACAAATACGGAAATAGAACTGAAAACAAAAAAAAGGTTATGCCAACTTATTATAAAGCGAAAATTTCAAAATCAAACACCGAAAAAAAAACGAATTATGTTATCAAAATCTCGAAAAATTAATCCAGCACCTATTAAAAGCCTAATTAAAAAGTGCATACATATTGCATAATGAAATAAAAATAATAATGGAATGCAAAAAACCGGATGTAAATTGTTTTAGGGCATTTCACATGGGTCGTTTTTTTTCTTCACTAAATTCACTTTTGGAATTCGGCGACGACACTAATACCAATGGCAAAACAGCTGTTGATATCCGACTAAGTTTCGAATTACCCAGCTACTATGCAAATTGAGGGCAGCTGTCAATTAACGATAAAATATATTCACACAAACACATGCACCTATCCATACATATACACATACATACACATATACATATGTATGCTCGTATTTATTTTATTTCATTTTGACCGGCAAAAGCATAATAACGCCGCAGATAAGCTAAGGTAAACAACGGCATTTCGTATGGCCTAATTAATAAATGTGAATAGGGGAATGAGGAGACTTGTATAGTATCTAGACACGCATAAATATTTGTGCATATGTTTATGTATTTGAATGTGAGTAGATATTAGTAAAATATGAAGATGGGCGAGGGTGGTAAAAAATGGCCTACTTTTGCATACATATAATATATTCTTAATGAAAAAATTCCAAACTATTTGTGTATAAGTTTTTTCTAATAACGGTTGCCCCTCGGCAGGCCAACCTCCGAGTGTATTTTTACTGCTCATAAAAAATATTTGCCCTTCGAAGTCGGCTTAAAACTGTAGGTCCCTCAATTTGTGCAACAACACCAAGACACACACCAAAAATAGGGGGAGGAGTTCGGTCAAACACCCGAAAAGGGTGTGAGCACCAACTACACATATAAGTATGTATATGTGTACATTTCTGTGTATTATATTTTTCACGAATCTGTAGTAAACGAAAGCATATACTTATGTAATTTAGTTAGAAGTGCAATTGACCACAGCGGAAGAGACATTTACAATAATCCATTTGTATTTAATTTTAAGGAGGGGTACTTGCAAATTTTTTACTCCCGTACGTATTTTCATTTGATTCCAATGAGCAAAGGTTAAGGTTGAGAATCAAAAACACTTGAATTTGATATTCGCTTCCATTCGCTTCTTTCCTAGTAATAAAAATGTTTGATATTAAAATTTGCGGTTCGGACAGAAATACACAAAAGGAGTACATATTTAGCGTGCGGTTTTCTTGTGAGTTTTCTCTTTTAGTACTTGGAGAATTTCTGCTCCGCTCTTAGCAATAACCAGGTGAGGTGAAACGTTTATTCGATTTAACATGAAAAGAAGAAGATTCATTTAACACCACGGGTCAATACTTGTGATACTGATTTTCAACGCAAAGCAGTGATAAATTAGTGAGTTGGTGGTAAAAACTGAGTCGCATACAAAAATGTCAATCGAAAGCAATCAGGGCACCCGAGTGATACAGCAGTACAAACCATACAGGCATCTGAATAGTTTAGGCCGTGGTTAACATCTTTGCCGTCATTTACTAAAACTAAAATGTATTTATTTATTAATTATTAATAAAAAAAGGAAATCTGTCATAAGCAAATCAGCCGCACTAATCTTTTTTCGATGTCATAATAAAACATACGCAATATGTTACGAAAAGAGTTACCCTCCATCAATACATTTCAATAAATTTAATAAATATTGCAATGTCAGTTATGAAGCAAAATCTATTTAGCTTTGTACAAATCTTCTCAATCACAACAACAATCTACAATTCAAAGTCAATAAAAATTTAACGGCCATATGTGTGTAGGCTAATTGGATTTGGTGCTACTGTTCACAAAAAAAGCCTAAAAAATGCATTCCACAAACAAATATCTATTCAAGCAGTTGCGCATATGGACATAGCTTAGCATATCGTATATCGTACACACATACATTTGTGTACAAATCAAATAGTTTACAGTATTTTCCAACCGTGAAATAGGCGACCCACGTTTTATATTTTTAAATTTTTTTTTTTTACTTTATCGCTCTTCAATTTGTATTTGCATTGAGTTATAAATAAATCGGTTTATATTAAAGATGCATTGGTGTCCATAGGCTCGAAAAAATAAACAACCAAATACATAAATGCACTTTATCTAAACAAAAAGAGCAATGAAATTCGTTATTGCCGATGCCGGACGCACAGTCAAGTTCTTGAAGACGTGAAAATTCCACATGCACAAATTCCAAATCTAAAGTCAAACAAACAAACAAAGTATTAGTGTAAATAAAGCCAGTAGTGTTGGTTTTTGTTTTTTAATTTATCATTTTTTTAACTACTGTAGGTAGCTAATATCTTTTGCACATTAAATATTTGTACAAGAAATTTTTGGTTTTAATTTAAAAGAATTTGTTCAAAACACAAATAAAGGCTTGTGAATCGCGGCAATAAGTTGAGATATTTATTTAGCTATAAAAGGTAAAAAACTCTATGAATTTTAGTAAATTTGTTTTTAGTTTTACCTTCAAATATACGTACGTATATAAAATGAACTGCTTTCGCTGCACCAATCACCCGAGGCAGTAGTGTGCAAGTGAGAGTAACTTCAGTTGTCATGTCATAGGGGATTCGGTAGGAGAATTGTGCTCGCTCATTTCACACGCATGCACACACTCGTCCAATCAGGTGTTAGATGACAGCCCATGATGGAAAGAATAATGCGATGGCGCCTATCGTGGTCCCATTACTTTGCTCTCAGCGAATTTGACAACGAGTTACGTGATTTTAGCACCAGTATGGTCAGATTACCATTTTCGTAACTTGATTTAGAACTTTTTTTTTGTTATTTAGTATCGAAGTTTTAGTTCTTTCTTCATGACATTTTTTAGCCTGTTCTAATTAAAATGTAATGTTTATAATTTTGTAAAATATACATTTTTTAATAATTAGTTAAATAATTCACTCAGTTTTATTTAGCTTTACTTTTTTTAACATCTGGTGGCATTGCCCGCGATTGCAGGTGTTGTTGGTGTTCTTCTGCTTTCGGCAGTCAAATCTCTCTCTCGCTACTGCAGTGTTGCCTAGCTTTGGATATAAAAACGCGCTAAAATGCCTATTTAAAGAAAATAAAACACCAAATTTTTATGAATCACTTAAAGAACTTTGTAAGCGTGACAAATTGTCTTTAGAATGAGCGTTTTTTTTAAATAAATGTGTTATGCTTATGTTAATTTAATTTATGAGTTTTTTTTTTGTTAAGCGAACGACTTATTTGCTATATTTGAGGTTATGTAACTAGATAAGGTACTTTTTTTGTAAAAATGTTAGTATGGTTTCTTTAGTATTTTTCGGTATTTTGTGGCTTATTTTTACAATGAATACACCTCACTAAGCAGTGATGGCCGGAAGAAACGATTACACCTCTATGGTTTTAATCTGCATTCGGTAAATTCAAACGCCTTTTAAAATGTGTAAAAAGGTTTTCCATTTTAAGAAGAGTTGAGAGAGGTACATTTAATATTCCTGCATACCCTTAAAAGGAGCAAAAACTTAAATTCACACTTTCAAAATATCAAATTTTATAGGAACCAACTAATTTTCATTAACACTAAAATCTTCTCAAAGTGACCTTTTTTAACCTTCTTTTATATAATAATACAGTTTTTTTTTTACTTAAAGTTTCGGTAGCTTTGAATTAAAAAAAAAAGAAACAAACACGAAACTTCAATATTTTCGCATTTTTGGTATAAAAGAGCACTAAATTTATTGCGAAGAGCAAATGGTTGGCAATACTACACAACTCTCACAACTTTCTATCATTCTTGCGATTTAAATGAAATTATCAAACCTGGAAAGACAAAAACAAAGAAATTAACAAAGTTAGCTTTTAATTTTTTATAGCTTAGAAAAGAACATAATTTTGTAAAATATCACAAATTAAAGAGGTCACAACTCACAATCTCCTTCTCCTGACTTGGCAAGTTGAAATCTCATTGCCACCCGATGAATTTTCAAACTCTAGCTAAAAAACAGAATTCCAATATAATTTACTAGCTTAAAACATCAACCTCGCACTAACTTTAATATATGCCTTCTTTATTTTTGTTTATTTTTTCTCTTATTTGAATATAAATTCTTGCAAAATATGTATATCGCGGCATTAACATAAAATCTGTTTTCGACAGCTACTTTTCGCGCATTATTTCTGGTACCAGCTATTTCGTCTATCAGCTGTTCATCAGCTCAGAGATTGGCAGTGCGGCCAAGTACTTACCCGAGTTCTCAAACGAGCGCTCACATAAATTAAGAGAGAGTTTACTTTGTTTTATATTTTCACGTACAATGCTTGTAAATTACCCCCCAAAGGTATAAATCGAAGCTAATTTCTGCTTACATTTTTTCTAACAATTCTGTGGCCTTTAGTAGTTCATAAATTAAATGCAGATGCATAGACTTTTACAAAAGAATTAAATGAACTATTAAGTAAAATTACACTTAAACGATTTTGCCTTGAATTCGCCTTCATGTACAAGAAAATTCATGTCTGCTTTTGCATGTGTACATACATACACACACATGCTAATGTACCATTAATAAAGTCAATTAGCAAAGTGTAAAGAGCAAGAAAATGACAAGTACTTAACTCACTCACTGCACTCAATGTCAAGCATTTGATTTTTATTACAATTATTGTTATAAAAAAGTGAGATTAAAATAAAATATTGCAATTTGAAGTGTTTGCAGTGCAATTAAAATGTGACAAAGGTTAAAGGCAAGACAAAAAATTGCTTTAATGATTCAAATAGTCAAAATCACAGCAAAAACACAAATCAGAAAACAGCAAGGCTCTGATCTAGTTAACCTCAAATTATGTACATTTACATATAGTCACATACCCATGCTCCCGCTACCAACAGCACACAATTCCTTACTCGTTCTCTCCTTACCTCTCCTACTTATATTCTCACATCTCTTCTTCACGTTTCTTAATTTGCTCCTTTACTAACTGATATTTTCTTTAATGACGTTATCTGAACCAATATATTTCTCTTTGATACATAACAACAACAACAATTTACATTTTGACTCTCAATATTAGTTTTAAACTGATATTTGTTAACTTAGCAGTAAGAATTATGCACAAATTCAAACAATTAATGCAAATTAAGAAAATAAAAAACCTCTTTTTTAGTTCTTTTTTAGTTCAAGAAACGTTTGTCAACTCTTGCTTGTTTTATGACTTCCTCACATCCTTGATACATTGAATTTACTAATTTTACACATTTATCCGGAGATAAATGTGGTTCCACATATCTTCCCTATTTTTGTCTTTGAATGGCGCGATTATCTCTCTCAGTTCTGCCCAAAGGGTCTGTCACAATTGGGTTTAAGTCAGAAGACCTCGACGGTCACTCTAAAACATTCACTTTTTCTTCACTCCTTTGCTAATTTCAATGAATATTTGTCACCGTTTTCCTGCATAAACTCCCACTTTAGAGGCATTTGTTCTCTTGCATGGGTAAACATAACCGTATCCAATATTCTCACACAGTCCACCGCACACATTTCTCATACTCTACTCCTTCCTCCGACAAGCATCCCCTCACCATTTTAATTTACCAACGTGCTTTACAGTTTTTTTCCTATATCTGGAGTCAAATGCTATACTTGTGGGCCGACGAACATATTGTTTTCCGTCAGATCCAAAAATATTATAGGTTTTTATTTAATAGTACATTTTTCCATTTTCGACGGAAGAGGTGTTTTCTGGCAAATGGAAGTATGTATTTTTGTTTTGATTTACATTTACAACAATGGTACTCTTCTGGGTATCGAACTGTCAGCCTTGGAGCTTGGAAATTTAGCTCAGTTTAAAGCTCGTTTGATGACAAAAACAGTTTAATTTTTCTGTAACGTATGAGTTTTATTTCTTTTCCCAAAATTTTACATATTCTTCCTTGCACTTCCGCTTTTGGTACGTTTAGCATAGCATTAAAAACTCCTTCCTTTCGAACTTTTCTTTAATTCTGGATTTCTAAGCTTTCAGTTACGATAACAATACCCTACTACATCTCGCTAAATATTAGAAGAACTCAAATAATTCGCCCTATTCAAATTGACAACATCACATAACTTTTTATACACATGTCCAATGCATATAAACCACCTCGTGTCGGAAGACCGCATGCGGAGAAAGGATTTAGTTGTAGTTGTTCAAGTAGGAAGCACTTGAGACCCTTTCGTAATATATATATAGGCTTAGAAAAAACTTTGATCTCACATTTTTACTGACCCATACGAAATGGAAAATGCTGTACAAAACCAATGAAATAAACGGGTCCCCGAAAACCTGCAACTATTCACACACTTTTGTCATATTTTTCACACCATCTTGGCGACACATGTGTCGATTGGCTGTCTGCATGCTCGTCACGACTCCTCACTTGTGCAAGTAGTTGTTCGTTACTCTACCCAGCATACCCTTTTGCCACTGTATCTGTACTAACTGTTGCTGTTGCAAGCATGACAAGCATTTAGAATCAATTGTGAAAATGTAGTAGAGGGAGGGGCAAATACAATACTTATACTATCTACTGCACATGTACATAAGTATGTGTTTGTCAACAGCGTGGAGGAGCAAGCAATGTGTTGTTGCAGGATGTCGTCGCTCAATTGATATGGTAGGCAAGTGTGATGTGAGGGGACAGCATACGCATTTGCAGGCGGTATTGCCATTGTTATTACTATTACTATTTTTTTGCTTTTTTTTAATTTTTTCTTCGCTGGAATTTGATTGTACATGTGTAGCAATGCGATCTTCCAAGTTTCCGGTTGAGCATTGAGAAAAAAATCACAACAACAAATATGCTTTTCATCTCTCACATGTGCGGCGCAGCAATCCTTGGCCAATGTCAGCAGAAGGCGCAGACTTTCTTTGAGGTCTGTTGGTATTTCAAGTTTTTTCTACTTGAATTTTTCTTCTACTTCAACTTTTACACATCACTGCAAACACTTAACAGTTGAGGCATGCATAAATTCATATGTACATACAAATGTCAGCGGAAGTTATGTTGTTTACAGTTAGATAGCAATTTTTTCTTCATTTAATGACTGTGCGCGTTAACTTTGAGTTTTTGTCGGCGGTGCATTTGTACTTGACATCAATAATAAAAAATTGCTTAATATCTTTTGAAAAAATTCAAAAATGCAATGGAGTAATAAAAGAATAGACAATTGTATTAGAGCTAGCCGCTTGGAGCATTATCTAATAAAAACATTTGAATAAGCAAATAATAGTTTTGGAAATTTAAAAAATTATCTGCACAACCAACAAGTGTCAGATGCCAAACCCACAAGCCAGCCATTCTAAAAATCTTAATCAAGGTGCCAATTTCGCAAGAATAGCGACGCTGTCGCCATAACATAAATCACACTCGCATCTACATATACATGCATACACATGCATATGAAGCTAACCTGTAGGAAAAACTGAGAAAACTAATTAGGTGTATTTCTAGTGCCTTCGTAAATGTGTATCAGTCTGGTCACTTAGGTGAATGTACTGTAGATATAATCTAGAAAAAAATAAAGCGAGATTATGTTGACACTCTTCACAAATTTTACAGAAGTGCTAGTGGACTAACAGTATTTGGCCGTAGAACCAACTATTGTGGAAGCGTAGCTGCTAGGATCTTGGAAATGGGCGCCGTCAGAATAACAGCAGCGGGGCAGTCGCCACCCTACTGCTAATCTTAGCAGACTTACCCCTACAGGGATTATACTGTCTCCCTACTGTAAATGGTGTTTGTTAGAAGCTATCGTGCGACCGTCTCGCTATAACAAAATATTGCAGTGTGAAATAAAATCTAAAGAAAATAATAAAATCGAGGGAAATAAAATCTAGGTATATTAAAGTGGGAAATCCACAACTTATGAACCATTAAAAAGTTAAGCCATGCCAGAGTTAGAATGGGTGTGGTGACATGTATAGAAGTATTCACAATAATTATATTTATTTTTGTTGAGAATTAAATATAAATATTAAATAATTTTAAAATTTTGTTGCAAATTAATTTTTAAGATTAAAAACTTATTGCTATTTTTTTTTTTGCGCGTCTAATTTGTGATAAGTTAATAATCACTTAAGTTCCACAATAAAAAATCAGTAAAGTTGTTAATTCTCATTTATTTATTTCGCAGTGTTAACATTTCATTGTGCACAATCACCAAGTAGCACCCAAATTGGAGGCCAGCCAGTGAATTTTCCTATAAGGCTTATCTACTCCCATCTATCTATGCCTAGGCTTGTGTAGGTCGTTCGCACACGATGCACCCGAAATGCCAAAGTTTATAGATGCTTTGGAATGTTAGCATACTAGCTCGCAGCCAGCAGCCACAAGCCATGCGGCACCACCACACTAAATCGCCAAACTGCCAGCGTCAGTTACCGGTCACAGTTATGTGGCAAGAAATTCGCTGCTTGTGGCGTCAGTTAGTTAGTCACATGTTGCTAGTTGCTGCACCAATGCAAACTTACTCGCATTAATACATATATATGTACGTACATACATATATACATAGTTAGATAGTACCTACATACATAGTTAGATTATGCAATGTTGCACGATGCACTGAGCCAAACTGCTGAGTGCCTCATACGAAGCAAGTAGCTTGGGAAACAAGTTTGGCCCGCATTGCACATTCTTTAGTGGCGGCAACTAAGAGATAGTCAAACAACATTCAAATGCCGCCAATAGGCGCAGACATAACAACAATAGCAGCAACAAGTTTTCAAGAAGAAAAGTTGTCGAACAACAGTACCGTGAACAGCTGTGGGCAAAAAACCAAAAAGGAAAAAAGCAAAATATGCGAAAAGCAACAACGTCGAGTATTAATGTCGCAAGTGCATTTGTTGGTGGTTCATCCTTGCAAAGGCAAACAAGTTCCACTTTTTCTTTTCTCTTTGACTGCATGCAATGTTGCTCTTTTTTTCACATTCCAATTTGATGTTTTCCATTTATGCACTCTTCCACTTTTTAATTATCAACTGCTGGGAAATTCATTTTATTAAGAGATAAAAATAAATGGAAATACATAATTTCTTCAATGAAACGAATGAAAAAATGGAAGGGTTTCAAATCCAAACAGCCTGAATATGCAGCAGCTCGTCAAAAGGCAGTATTGATCTAAAAAAAACTGCAAAACTACTCTAAACAAATTCCAAAATCTATTAAGATTTATGAAGCTTTTGCGAAATTTTTTTCGATTTTCGAATTTTTCGAGTTTTTTTAAGTTTGTTGCTTAAATGTATACCCTGTTTGTCAGATAATTAACTATACTTTTATGTTGAGCTAAAAAAAGTAAACATTACAAAAAAAAGCTGTATGTCTGAGAAGGTATGGCCAATAACAGACCTTTATTCGGGTCTCAGCGAATTTGTCAGAATCATCTGACGCAACTGGCTGGTAATCAAGCTGACGTAAAGAGGCAGGAAGCGGTTTGCTTACGAAAAAATATACGAGTGTGTGAATACATGTAAAATGATCGTGCAAAATTCGGCTGCTGAATCCCCAGTTACGTGACAGCCGAAGTTTCTCTCACAATTTTCTTTTTCACTATAGTTATTGGCCAAGCCCTTTAAATCTATCAACCTTTTATGCCAGTATTTTCTTATTGACTCTCTTTCAGCCTCAAATTTACATTTTTATATTATTATTATATTATTATTTAATAATTAAATTAAATTAAATAAGTAAACATAAATAAGGCGGCCAAGGAAATAAAAAATTCTAGCCAATCAACGATGTGTGTAAAAATTCTCCAAATGAAATGTTAATGGCCTAGACACATAACACAGCTCAGTGCTGTCTGACAGTCAATTAACTAATAAAAACAAAAAGCAAGCAAAAAAATTAAACTACCTAACAGATTACCCATAACAATCGACAACAACAACAGTAGCTGTTGCTTTTGCTTAGAGAAAACAGCATGTAAATATATTTTATGTGTATTTTTCCCTTCCAAACCAATCAACCAAATCAAAGACGAGTGGAGAAGCAGCAGGAGCGAAGGCAATGCATAGGCAATACTAGGCCATTAACTTCAGCTGATTGTATGTTACGCTGCAGTGAACGAACTGAAGAAGAATGCATTTGGTATGCATATGTAGTATGCGGATTGTGAGGAAAAAAGCAAAACCAAGCAGCATACAACTGTGTGTTAGGAAAATAACTGCAAAAGGGCAGCTGTAGCCGACGCACCTTCGAAGAATTTTCAATTACATTTTTATTTACATAATTTGTTGATTATTTTGTTTTATTTCCTATTTCTCTTCTTCCCAGTTTTTATTAATTCTTTCCATTTCTTACTTTAAAATATTGATTGGCGTATTGTTTAACTATTCGGCCCGTATGAGTATTTAGTAGACTAAAGTGTTAGGGAGAAAAATATGCTTATACATACATACATACATATTTGCCCTTTTCGGTTAGAACACGCACTAATGTCATTTCCGTTTCACCACAGTTATAATTACAACAACACTTTTGTACTTCCTCTATTGCATTCAACCATATGCTCTCTCAATCATATGTATTTTATTATTGTTATTTTCGAATTGATGATTTTAAAGGGATATCCATTCATTTCACGCAGTCAGGTACTGCTATGCCGCATTCCAAGCGCCTACTCGTCGTGTCATTCGTGTCGTTTGTTATTGCAATTGCCTTCCACTCTTCGAAACTACTTTTTTGCTACTCTTGTATATTTACTTGTATGTGTGTACGAGTATGTACACATGTAGGTAGTTAGTCTTGTTCACTTTGCTAAGCATTAATGGCTACCTTTGTACGTAATTTTTAAACAAGTTTCAATACTTTTAACTTGTGTTGAGGCTGACGTACTGACTCAAGAACTATTGCTGGCGCCACTCATTATAAGTAGATATGTTGAAATTATTTCAAATTACAAGTATTGAAGATCATAGAGCGTCTACTACACGCAGGAATGTCGGTTTTTATGGAAAGAATCAAGGGAGAAATAGTGGAAAATGTGCTGAAAATGTTTTGTACGCAGTATAACAAGCAAAGAAGGCTAACTTTGGATGGAAATACATTTTTTTATTCTTACCACCCTGTATGGTCCACAAGCTTTTGAAATTTAATTCGCTATAAATAAAAGACGCATGATTTTATTTTACCATTAAAAATGGAACACAATTTCCTTCAAGTATCCCGGCCGAAATCCGAATCAAACAATTGTAGCTGTATCAGCTTCTCCATGACGACGAGGCGATTTTCCTGCCTCCGAATGCGGCAGTTCTTGTGTTAACATAACCACTAAAATACACGTCTTGAAAAAATGTTTTCAATAAGCGTACAGTTTTGACTACTTAGCATACACCGGGGAAAAGTTTCCAAAATTTCGAAGCGTTATCCCGAACAGTAACCATAGAAAATGGTACCCTGCGACAACTATTTATAATTATGAAATATCATTGCCAGGTGTAGCCATAGTCAACTGCATCCATAGTAGCAACCTCCTGATTGCCATCTCGGCACCGTTACAAGTTGTACAATTGTCGCCAGAAAGGGATTTTTACATTCAATCACAAAGGTTTAGGGCACACCCATTTCCCTAGATATTGATCTAAAAAACCAACATTCATATATGTAGAAGAAGCAGGCTTATTGTAAACCGTAAACAGTGAACTTATATAGTGGAAATTTCGATTGGATCCCTTTAAATGTTATTTAAACTGTATAGATAAGCATGTGTGCACATATGTGTATGTACATATGAATTTATATACCTCCAATTGTGGCAGTGATACAGTTCTTCCCGTCGGTTAATGGTAGTATGGGAGCAAAATAGAAAAATCAAAAATATTATATATATCTATATACAAGAAAAACGCCAACATCCGCTTACAATGAGGAATCGAACAGCTGATGGCCAACAACAAAATACGGCTGCAACTCTGCAAACCTGATTAAATGACTTGATCTAAAGGCTTATGAAGCAGAAAAATATTCACACAGTCAAGAAATAAGAGATCTACAGCGAAATCGCATTAAAACATCACAATAAAAAAATTGAGTAGAAGCAGCGCAACAAAATAAAAAATCGTAAAAAAAAACAGAAAAATAAACCAAATCAAATTTAGCAACATATCAAAAGCATGAACGAGCAGAAATCAACGAAAAAATAGCGGCATAAACAAGTTTCGCCCAAACACAAAAAAAGCAATAAATAAAAAAATAATAAAAACAACAAATGACCATCCCGTCAATGCAGTAGTGGGCAGTAAGGCAAAGGCAGAAACTGGCACAAACGAATCAAACGAAACAAAGGCAAAGTTAACAAGAGTCAAATTGAAGCAGCTGAGTTGCCGAATTGGTGGTGGTGGTGCAATAGCAGCTGATCATAAATGCACACTTAGCAGAGCCAGAGAGCCGGTAGCTATATATGTACATATGTAGTAAGAGAAGAAAGAGCAGATTTAAGGCAGTTAAAATTAAGGTAAGCGCTGACCGTATAACTGCCGCCTAACTGAACTTGGCGTTTGGATTAAAAATGAAGCAATGAGAATGCAAAAGCAAATAAAATATGCATGGGATGAATATGAATGCGCGACGTACTCAACAAGCTTCATATACTTACATATATTCTCAGTGGCAGTAGCAGCAGCGGTGGAGCCGCAGCAGCACTACTGCCATAATGGCAAGTGTGCCACAAATTTTCTTATACGAGATTACTATTATTTCAATACCAATATGAGTGACTGTTGTTGTTTTGTATGGTTGATACTGCTTGCAGCTAGCCAACTAACTAACTAGTGGGTTGTTTTGTATGGTTGATACTGCTTGCAGCTAGCCAACTAACTAACTAGTGGGTAATATTTATAATTTTTTGCTACTATATTGTTTTTTTTTCATAAATGCCAAACCAACCTATCTACCGCTGCTAGTAGGTAGTGGTAGATCTGCCGGTGCGTACAATTTTTCTCATGCTCCAACTGCAATAGCAACTCACCTTTACAACTATGCACTGCATACAAGTTTTTTTTGCTATTGTAATAGTTAAATTTAGTGTTGTAGCATGTCGAAACATGTTGGCTGTTATTGATATTATTATTTTGTTATTACATGCTGTGAGAGCATTGAGCAAAAATACTGTATTGCATTGGTTAGTGTTGTTGTTGATAAAAAAGCAGCTGGAACTGCAAACTACATTTTCCTTACTACCACTTTGGTGTTGCTGTGTGCTTGTACTTCATTCAGGTAGTAGCCAGCTGCTGCTGCTGCCACTGACTTCGCTCACCTGCTTATTAGCACACCAACAAAATCGACATCATACATTTTGTATGTACATACATACATATGTATGTATGTGCAAGCAGCACGAACAAATGAAATTGTCAAACATGTTAAATATAAATTGCTGCAGTAACAGAGAGCGACCGACAGCGATAGTGCAGCAACAGAACTGACTACAGCAGCAGCGGTGCAATGCACAGCTGCAGGGGCTTCCTTTGCTGCTTGTTGATTACTGTGCTCAATTGCAATTATGCTGACGCTGCAGAAATGAATGTGTGAGAAAAATCAAGAAGAAGCAGGCAGTGTAATAAGCTGATATGCTGTTCAATTTTATTTGCAATGAAAAAGCAAAAACGTTTGCTTTTGAACTGTACGAAAAAGATTCATGAGAATTTCGCTGCACAATGTAATGCGAGTTGAAACGAAAAGATTTTGTATGATGCTGAAGATCATATTTCTGAACGGCTTTTTATGTAAACTATATTTCGGCAATTTATAATTAAGGAATCTGTAATGAAATAATACTGATAATTTTGCTGACATTTTACTAATTTTGTAACTATTGAATATTTGTAAAGCTTTACTATATTCACTACGTAGTCGTTCATTAATGAAAAAATTCTAAACAAAGTAAAGTGTTTTTGAAGTTTTTTTAATTAATTTCTGTTTAATACTAGTAAATTTTTGTAATACATGTAAAAAATAAAATTATATACGTTTTTTTTATAATTTCTTTTACGGTTTCTTTCGATTAAAAAAATTAACGTAAATCTATAAGTTTTTCTTCCACACATTTCGCATAGACCTTTTTTATATTATCTGTGTTTAATTTTTTCCTGGCGCTGCATATGCATTTTGCCGTGAGTTTTCCAAGGTTGACTGCCAGCTACGCAAAACAATTGCTTACTGACATACTTTTCAGGTTGTGAGACATAATTGAGGCGTAAAAATTGCATGTAGTTGTGGCAGGTTAGTTTCGGCAAAAAATAAACGGCAAAGAATAAAATGGCACAATATCAGAAATAGTTGTTGCAGCAAATTTTTTAGCAATTCAAAAATATGTAAAATGCACCTATCATCAGGATGGAATGCAATACAAAAACAAAAATGCAAGGCCATGAGTAAATTTTTTTTTTTTTTTAATATTGAATTGAATTTAAATGAAATTATAAATACTTCTAAAGGGTTTTCTAATAAGAGGTGTTATTTTGATAATCAAAGCAAAATGATATTTTTTAATATAAATGATCGGATGTTTATTTCATTATAAAGAGGAAGGTATGCCGTTAATAGTAGCAAATAACATCAGGCAAATGACCACCACGACCACGCTTACAGGACAATATACTTTTCAGGAAATTTTCCATAACCGAATTGCAAAGTGGCTGCTCTATGTCCTCGATAGCCTCAAGAACTCCGTCTTTGAGGTCTTCAATCGACCCTGGGCTGTTGGCGTAGACCTTCTCTTTTACGTGGCCCCAAAAAAATGGTCACAAGATCTCGGTGGCCAATTGTGATCATCTGTTCCAGAGATAACACGGTCCGGAAACTTTTCCCGTAAAAGATCAATGGTTTCGTTGCTTGTGTGACACGTAGCGCCGTCTTGTTGAAAATAAACCTTGTCCAGATCAAAACCATCCAATTCCGGCCATGTATATGTACATATTGGCAGAACTTCAACCAAATAATTTTAGCAAAACATTTGAAATTAAAAGAAAATGATGGCGGGCGGTGATGAAATTTTACTCTCAAATTTAAATAAAGTTTTATTACCTCTTAAACGGAAAGAGTTAAAATAATTCACATCTCCCGCTTCCGCCGGAAACGATATTCCACTTAATTGACTTAATTTAAAAGATTAAGAATTTACTAAAATTTTTGATCTACAAAAAAGAAGCATTTTTAACACGCACGTACATGCACACATGTAACTGTTTATTTGTCCAATGCCTTGAAAGCGCTAATAACTACTAGCAAGCATTTAACCCAAACATTTTAACGAGATTTCATAGAAATCAGAGTGTGGGAAGATTTTCGACAGAGTAAACAAAACAAGTTACAAGTCAGCAGAAACACAATAAAAACAGGTAGAATGTTTGGGTAAATTAAATTACCACTAACTGGTCAACGCCATATGGCAAGAAGCTAGCACGCTTGTGGTAATTAACATATGCAGCTTTAACCAAAAAAAAAAGTAAATACAAAATAAAAGCGTACTAAAAATATTTATAAATACATGAAAAAATAACGACCCCACGAAGATCATTTGAATATTAAGATACTGTGAAATAATTAAACCCATGCATACATAACAACCAGCTGACTTCACTTGTTTACTTGCAAACACATTTCTCTAATTTAGGCAACCTTGCACAAAACATGGGCTCGTTGCCCAAAAAGTTGGTTAAATAATAGACACAAATTTTCTAAATCTACAAACGCTGCTCAGTCAAAGCAGAACAAAGAAGAAATGACGCATGACACACATGACGAAGACTACAATCGGTGGCTGTGCATGAAAAATCATTCGTGTGGACTTTTATTTGTTGGCACGTCCTCAAAACCGCATAGTGCGCTAAAATTTGTTAATGGATTAATACAGAGTATTTACTTTTTTATTAACGCTAAGAGAAATTGAAAAGATGGCAAACAGAAAGTTTAAGATAATGAAAAGGTAGTAGAAAGCAAAACGTTATCGAGTCTCGCAGAATGAAGTAGGTAAATTTTCAAATTCGGGAGGGTGTTTCTAGACTCTTAATAACTGTCTTTAGGGTAAATGAACCTTTTTTGATTACATATATGTTAGAAAATATCTCCAATATCTTTCAAGTTATTCTTTAGAATTCATACTTTCACAAGATTTTTATAGATATCTCGTTCCACAACAATTTCTGGCTCAAAATTTATATTCATAATAAACTTATTTTCTAAAGCATTGCTGAAATGTTTGTCCTAGATCGCGAACTTTAATCTGAGCTGTGCTTTCTTTTGTTGAAAAATCTATCCAATTTTCCAGATCTCTCAATATACATTTTCGTGGAGACTTTTCTTTGACAAGTATGCTATTGCACCTACCCCTCTTTTAAATGCGAAATTTTTATGATTTTTTAATGGAACTACTAATGAAATCCTAAAAAACTCTGACTATAAACTGATTTGGTTTTTTAGTTGTAACTTTGTTAGCAAATATGGTTTCTAAAACTTGTTTATTTGATTTTGCTGTGGTGGCTAATACTAATGTTGTTGTTGTTGTGGTAGCATTATAAACCTTCCCCATACAATTAGGGGAAATTCTGCAGGAGTGAATGCTTGAATTACTGCGTAAACAAATCTCTAGTCTCAGTTTCGTGGTCCTGGCAGCCTTGGTTGGCTAGCATCATTGGAAAACTAGAAATGGTTTGATATCGCGTTTGTTTCAAGAGGAAGTTTTATATTAGAGTGAAGACGATCGTTCAATTAATATCTTATTTCAAAAAAAAAAACTTAAATTCTTATGCAAAACTTTATATGTCGTTTTAAATAAAACATACAGACCTATATTCATATCATCTGCATACAGAAAATTCTAACAATATCCGCTAGCAATAAAATCCAAATCATGTTCCGGAGTATTTCACAATTCCGTACTCCAACTCGTATTTCTTTGCATTCGGCAGCTGCACTTCGACACTTATTGACTTTGTTGGCTAAATATTTTATTTGATTTTCAATTTACGTAGCAAATCAGATTCAAAAAAATGTACATATTTGTGTTTTTATTTTTTCTTTCCGAGAGATTCTTTAAGTAGTCTGTACTTCCGCCGCAAAGAAAGAAAACAAAAAAAATTCAAACAAAAATAGAGGCGAGCTGTCTTCCTCCCCGCTAAGCTTTTTTCGGTTTTTTTTTTTTTGTCTCCACCGAAAATGCCACCTATCTATTTATTTATTTATTTATATAAACGACACATTTGTTTGCTAACTTTATTAGTGTTATCTTTCAAAAAGCACACGCACCCCACACACATACACACGCCAACGACCTGAATGATAGCATTCGAATTGCGTCGAAGAAATTTGAATTTATGTTAATTTATTTGCTTTTCAAATTTTTTTCATTTTTTTCGTTGAGCAATGCAGCGGAAATCAAATCGAAACAATAAGATTCTTTGACTATCGGCAATAAATAAGTAAATTTAAAATCAAAGCGTAAATGCCACAAATCCCAAAAGAACGCTGCTGGGGCCATTTGCACCTAATTTTAGTTTGAGAGCTTTTGTGGCTTTTAATTTGTTTCGAAAATTGTATTCCTATCATATCATATTCGTATCTCCTACTGCTGCTCACTTCCCTGCTTTGGAAGTGCCACTTAAAATGTTGCACCCTTTTAATTGTAACAGCCACTCGAATTTATTGTTGGAATCTATGTTTATAAATATACACTTGAGTCTGTATGTATGGTATATGCACTTATGAGTGCACATATGTACATTACAACAACAATAACAACACAATAAACTCTTGAGAATGCGCTTTGGTGATCGCGGATGATTAGTCGCATATATCAGCGCTTCAAATTACGCCCGGGGGACCCATGCAAAGCTGGTTGACTGGTTAACTGGCTGACTGGCTGGCTGTCTCTTTAACTTTTGTCTTAATTCTTTGAGTGGGTAATTTTTTCATGTGTTAGCTAAGTATAGTTGTATGCACATATATAGTACATACATATGTATGTATGTAAAGTGTGGTATGTGTGTCTTTATTTCAAATGAAATTTTATTCCAAACTTTTTTATTTCAACTTTAATGTCTTCTGACTTCATGTTTGTTAGCTTATAGAAATATTAGTGTTGTTTTTTAACGTTGACTTTTTAAATCATAAATGAACTTGCCACAAATTAATGGGAAAAATGTGCACTTAAGTCGCAGTGGCAATTAAAAGTATAATAAAAAAGTGAAGAACAAGCCACATGCATATTTAGAATAAAACGGTTGATTAAATAGAAAAATGAACAACACAACAAGCATCTAAATTAAAGTATTGTTCTCCACAGTACCGTTAGCTTATGAAAAAATTCATGAAGCCGAATTCGCCTCCCTGAAACCTGAAACAGTTACTAGGTAGGCTATTCTATGCGATTATCCACTTGGTTGTTGTTGTGGTTTTTGTCTTACTGAGTACTCAACTTTGAGCTAGAATTTATAATAAATTCGATCAATCAGTCGATTGTGAAAAAAATTATCTATAATAAATTAGCAGACAAAAAAATAATTATATTTAAAAGCAGAATATAACAAAAGGAGGAAATTATTCTGTAGATAAAGAGAAATCAAGGCAAGCAGAATTCGAGATCTCGTTGAATTCGAAGAGTGCAAGCAATAAGGAGGTAATCATTGCATAATTAGTCGTGACTTTATCTGAATAGGAGGAATTGAAATGGCGTAGAGTTCTCGGTGGTACAAGAAAATTGATTTTTTGCAACAAAGACGACCAGTGGACAGTTCCCACGACAGTCGGTTCTACGTAACCGGAATGACCCGGATTTATATCCGGCCAAGGACTGCCACTTCAGCTGCATTCCCCGTATATGTATAGAGAATGTTTATACTGCTACAACAACAACATCAGTCGACAGTCCCATTAATTACATTATAAACGAAAGAAAGCGACAGAATATTTCTCTTCGTTTCAAGAAGTTGGAGACTCATATGTAAGAAACAAACAAGAATTGATCAGCAAAATTTAAAGAAGATAGAGCAAATTTCAAGAACACATTTTGCACACGTTCAAGTCTGTCTGTAGAAAACTGAGAATAAGGTCTCAAAATAAACGTTGCATACTCCAATCTAGATCGCACAAAAGATGAAAAAAGTTGTTTTAGAGTATAAGGGTCCTCAAAATTGGCGCTGTTTCGACGAACAAAGCCTAAAGTCGAGTAAGATTTAGAAATAATAAAATTGATGTAGCTATTAAAAGGAAAACTGTAATCAAATATAAACACAAGGTCTTTAATTTCCTCAACAAACTTCAGTATTGTATTCGCAATAGAGTAAGAATTGTGCAGAATGTTATGAATTTTTAAAAAAGTAATATTGTTTGGGGGAAAAAAATTCATTATTTTCTCGGTAGATGGATGTAGTGATCGATATCTCGTAAAATATCGATCGAGGAAATTTAAAATTTATGCTCGTAAACAAGGTGACATTTCACAGTAAAAATATTCGTTTGCTGATTTTTGTTTGTTCCATTAGGTTGTGAGTTACAGGGTGTTAACAATGGAAGTCAACAAAGAGAAAATCGGCACATTTTACAGTTGTTCTTTGATAAAGGCGAAAATGCAAGCCAGGTCGCTGAAATTGCGAACGGTGTTTATGGTGCCGATGCTGTAACAGCTAATTTACGTACAATTTTGCATAGGAGCTATAAATCGACCATAAAACAGTTTTAAACCATTTGCGCAAAACTTGTACCCAAAAATAATGGATTTCTTTTTCCCCCAAACTAATATGAAAACAGTTTAGTGAGAGCTGAGAATTTTTTAACACCAACGAATCAGTTTATCTGTCTCTACTTTAAGGTTGAGAATTGAGCAACGGTCGCATTCGGAAGATGAGAGCCGGAGAACTATGGAATGCTATGTTGCTGGCTTACATTTTTCAATGTTATACCTGTAAAAGAAATAACCAACAACAAACTAAATGTATACATATGTATGCACACATGCACAATTTTTTTTTTAATTATCTCGACTGGACAAATTGATAAGATCGTTCCTCTCAGCACTGTATTCGTCTGTTTCTACACCAACTTACATACAGTGAATTTGTGCATAATTAACTCTTTTTAGCAAAATAGATTCTAAAGAAAAATATATTTTACGGAAAACATTTTAGTTGTTCAAAATGATAACCTTTTATGGGTTAAATTTAATGGCAACTCGTTAGTTTGATCGGCGTTTTGGTTATTTTATTCCTGTATGGAACATAGAGCCTCATTCGATAGTTTAGTTGCATTGTAATTCTACAATCAACTTACAATTACATTGAAAAAAATTAGAAAAATAAAATGGAGTAGAAAATGTAACTACTCATTTGTAACATTTTTATAAAGATGTTTGTTGTGACAAGTCTTTAATAATAATTACTGAACAGTTGAAAGAGAAATTCTTTGATAAACGCCACTCAACTACACGAATTACGATAAAAGCAAGTTTAAGCGCATCGAAGAAGAGTTCCAGTAATTGTTTAACATCTAACAGCGTTTATTTTGCGCTTTCATTTAACTTAAAAAATATCATAGCAGCATGACATCAATTTTACTTCTTCCTTCATTTGCAATGCTGCGCATTACCCATTTCTCAACGTTAATCTGTCGCACTTAACAAACTACTTATTTCTATTAAATTATTCTCATTTCCATTATTTTTCCACTGTCCATTTCTTTTGCACTGCTGTCACTGTCAACCGGAAGTTCATTTCTATTTGAATTTCCTTGCTGAGTTAAAGAATCTAAGCAATCATTGACAATAATCTCGTCATTGCAATATATTTGCAACAACAATACTGTACGTGTGTATGCGTATGTATGTATGTATCGTGTTAGCTCGGCTGCACTGCAGATGGGCGACAGCTTTGACTTTAGCAGAGCACTAAAAACATTAAACAAGTTTTTATTTGATTCGCTCACTACACATCCACATTAAGAGCAGTTTTGGTTTATTCCTTATTTATTTTTTGTTTTTCTATTTCACGCTTGTGTTTGTGGATACTCGTCTTGTCAAATGTGTTAATTAAAGTTGCAGTGGAGGAATTAAATGTACGTCTGTGTGTATGTTTATATGTTTGTACTAATATTTCTTAAGCAACAACACACAACAACATCTATCACAGCCTCAGTTTGTTTAATTGTAAATGCGACGGGCGCTGCCTGTCTGCTTGCTTGGCTCCATTGACTTTGCTGTTGTCATGCGACGGCGCAATTTATCAAAACGTTGCCTGCCTGCCGTCCCAATGCTGCTTTTTGTCTAGCTTGTCTGCTTACTGCTAAAGGAGCTGCTTCAAAGACAATTTCTTATGGCTCTATGCTTTAGCAGAGATAAGGTCAATTAAAAAAAGTCAACCGGAAATGTTTGTCACTCGCTGGCGGCAACAGCTCACAACTACAAAAGCAATAACAACAAAAATGGCATGTAACATACTCTTAAAGGGCAAGTGAATCGTTGGTGTTTTAATTTTCCATGACAGGACTTCATTTTATTCGCTCTTTTAATTGTTTCGACTTGATTTACTTTTTTTTCTTTTAAGTAAAACAGTAAGTACACATTTCAGAGGTGACATTGAAAGTACAAAAGAAACAAAAACATTATTTGATAATATTTAAACTTTGGAAAAATGTCAACAATAATTGTGTATTAATTTCGAATACGAATTACATTTATATATCATTAATATTTTATTCTTTAAAGTCTGCGTCTACGGATGTGTTTATGCTTGTACGCATGCTTTTTAGCGATTTTCCATTACTTTTACTATATTATAATACTTTTTACTTTTACTTTATACAATTATCACTTTTTGCCGACAGCAGAAAAATTGCAACGTACTTTTTATTATCAGCGCAAAAAAACGCAGCGGATTGCAGTCAGAAGGCAGCCGCATTTTTTCTACATTTATCCATTAAACAGCTGGCCGGCCGACAGTGTTTTATGTTTTTGTAAATACTCGTTATTCGCGTGTTCATTGCGATTTTTTGTAGTTTTGCGCATTTCTTTATTTCTGCATTTTAATTTCATATCATTGTGTTCCACATAATCAACCGGATGTGGCGTTGCACTGCCTTACATTGTGAACAGCGGCAGATCCCCATTACATTGCATTGCAAAACTCTACATACATATGTACGCTGCACTGTATAGTAACATACAACATTGTCGTCCACCCTCTGCTACTCACTCAGCAACTCAACTTTCCAACACTTATCTGTCCCTTTCAAAATGACACATAAAATCATGAGCTTGCATTTTACTTTGGTAATATTTACTTAATTCTTGCCCCCTATTTCTGCATTTTGCACACTTCTCTCTGCTGCTTGGTGTTTGCATATTTTTTAATAAACTTAACTGAAATGTTATAGCAACATACAATTATGCTGGTCGACTGTAGGGGAGCGTCAGCAGCTGGGCACTGGTAGTTGTTGTAAGCGGCTTGTATGCCATTGTGGGCATTTCGTTTACAACAGCAAGTGGGCAATTTACATTTGATTAACATATGTAAGTGTGTAAATCGATATATTCATACAAACTCAAAACATTTATGACGACACGTACAAAAGTATTTAATTCAACGGTTTTGGTACAAAAAAAATATATTTGCAGTTTTTGCGCTTAAAGTTTTGTACTATTACAAAAAAAATTCAATGAAAAAACATAGAATAAAATAAATTAGAATTAAAAAAATGAATGTAAAGCTAAATAAAATAAAATACGGTGGAATTAAATTAAACAAAATCGGAATAAAAATATACGAACGTATAAATGAAAGAAAATCAAAATAATAAAAATTTAAATGCAGATTAATTAAATAAAATTAAGAAATAAAGATAAACCTATAAACAAATAATTTCTTGAGAATTAATAAAAATCTCAATTTGATAAGTCAAATGGTACAAAATATGATCTGGCTTTAAATTGTGCTAGCAAGTTTTAAATTTAAAAGTAAAAATAATTCCTTGTAAAGTCCCTATTCACATACAAAGACATCTGGCAGGGAGACATTGGAAATTATCTTTTGATGTTTCATGCGTGGTCTCACGAGCAAAATTGTTTTCAGCAACATTCGTTTTTTTTTGACGTTTACTTCTTTAAGTTTGGCAATACAGATAAGGCGTGACGTCAGTACAGGAAACATAATGCCCTCTCTCTTCCCCGTCTGTCCTTCTCCCACGAACAAAATACTTCCCTTCCAAATGTTCCCTGTGTAAATGAGGACTAACAAGTCACACATCGAAAACAATTTTTATCGACTTCCTAAGCATAATTTGACACCATGTCGAGTGCCAATAAAACTAGGAGAATAAGGTTTAAACACAAAAATAATTATTTTCACACACATCAAATAGCCAAATGTTATTTCAATGCCTTCGAGTAGGATAAGTTTATCAATTGGTTTGTTTTTTTTTCTTGCTGAGATAACTTGGTTTTCCTGTTGAATATATTTCCAGTTAGATATTTAATGGACTTTGCTTTTGCTTTTTGGATAATAAAAGCAAATATTTTTAAACGTAATGGAATTACTGATAAGAGAGGTCGCTCCCTGCCGTGTGCAGTTAATAGTGCATATCTAGAAATATCAGCGTCCCTCATCAATATTGTCAGGTCGCCGGCCTATCTATGATAAATGTCTCTTCACGCACACTTGAATCTACCAAATAACGGGCAGAGTAAAAATGTCAAATTATATTCGAAATTTATGACAGTCTGAGTATTTAAAGTGTTGTGGGCAGAGTGCATATAATAATAAAATCTTGATGAACTGTTTCAAAAATATTTACGGCAAAAATGCTGAAGATCAGGTTGGTATTTGGGATTGGAAAAAAAAGAAAAAAAATTAAGTTAACTAATTAAAACAAAAATCACTTCCCAATTGAGAAATCACATCAATCTTTTAGATAAAATAGAAATTGTGTTATGTGTTTATGAGAATTAAAAGTTTTATACGAGTACTCAGTCAGAAAACTGTGTGATGTATTCATAGTTGGGTTTGGGGTGCCGTTATTTCATTTACTAATATATTAAAAGTGATTTTTACTAATCGAGCCGTTAAACTATTCCTAAAACGTCCTTTAACTCTTTCGTTTTTTTCCACTGTCTGATTCCTTTATTTTTTTTCAACTATTTTCAAGATTCGTAAGGCGGTCAGCAAAACCTTAATTAATTTCACTTTACTTTAGTTCCATCTAGAAATTCTAAAGGGTATCAACCAAAGCACATTGAACAGTTGTTAGAATTAAAGAAAAAACTATAAATGCAATGTTTTTTCAATACAAAAATAATAATAATATTCGTTCCCACGACAGTCGGCTCCACGTAACTGGAACAACCCGCATATATGTATGTATGTGAGGAATGTTTATGCTGATACAACAACAACAAGAACAAGTTCAATGTATTTTGTATTTGCTTTTGGTCCCCAAAATGTTAAAACCTGTAAGCAGAGATTAAAAGTTTAGATTTGAAAAAATTTTACAATTTAGAGCCCAAATAAATAGAAAAAAAATTAAATCTACCGCCTTACTAATACAACGCATTCAATCTGCTTTAGGTTAGGTTATGTTAGCCAGGTTGCTTGTCTAAGACAAGACACTCGGTGGCCCGAAGGCCCATTGTGATACCCTTATTTGATTTCTATCACCTAACTAATTTGCTCAAACCACTTTGATCTTTTTAAGAAGATACTAGTCCCTCCAGTGAGATACAATATTTTGCGAATTTCCTAGGTCTTCAAAGAAATAATCGCCATTTGACACGACTTCTTTAAAGTGTAGGGCATTCATATTCTTCACAGCTCCTACAGAAGCCATTGTGAGGCACACCCATTCTACTGGCTAGGATGATAATAGCGCAGTGACCCGTTATAACACCTCTAAGGACACTGGTAGTTGATCTGTTGAATCGAAGCAGACATTTTGTTCTTCTAAGATTCAGTTTTGCCCAGAGCACTTTGGAGATCCTGTAGTTAGTAGTCGAAAGACAGCATTCTATTGGTTTCCGCGATTACACTCAAGTCAATCGCACTATATAGATCGTTTAGAAGAATGCTTAGGTCCTCCACCACTCGCTTCCTTGCACACTCATCCTCTCTTTCGTTTCCCTCCACTCCAGAATGCCAGGGAGCCCAATAAAGTGTGGTGTTGTATTGTTGGATAAGCGAGACCGACCTCCTGCACTCTTTAGCACATCTTGGCCTGAGGTGCCTTGGTATCAACTAATAATAAAACATATCGATCCCAGCTTTTGAGTGAGCGTTAACATTGGAAGCTGGCTAAGTAAACGACTCTCAAGTATTTTAAAGTGTAAATATTTGGTACAACGATAAGAGGTTGTAAACAATTTTGGAAACAGTTTTTTTTTTAATAACAGGTGACTTTTGAGAGCCAACAGGGTGACATCAGAAGTTTAGTGCCTGGTCGACCAGGCTCAGTCAAGAAATGCTGAAGAGGACTTCTAATTTGGATTGAGTTAACGACAAATAAATAAAGTAAATAATTTACTTTGTTGTTTTATTACTAAAGCGGTTTAGAGCTCAGAAACTAAAATTACGAAAACTAATTATTTGTACGTCACTACGAGTAAAACAGTTAAAATAATAAAAAATTCTAATCAAAAGTTAGCACACATTTGGTATTACAATCAGGAAGAGAAGCTAAATATCTGATACGAGTTTGTTTCCTACCGTATTTTTACGTTTTTATTACTTTGGAGCATTACCTTATCTTTAAACCTTTCTTAGACTTAAACTTATTTACTCTGGCACTATTCATGTTCACACTGTCAAATTTTATTATATGAGCATATATTATATTAACATGTTTTTTTAATTCCAAATAACTAATTAAAGCAACTATTTCTTTTTTTATTCTTTCAGATCTACCCCGGTCCTGATCCTAAACAAGCCATCATGGGCTCGCTCGTCTTCTGCATACATCACAAGCAGGGCTGTAAATGGTCCGATGAGTTGAGGAAACTAAAGGTGTGTACAGAAAGCCAAAAAAAATTTAACAACCAAACTTATGCACAAGTTTTTTGTTATTACACATAATTTCTCAGTATAAAAAAGTATAAAACTAATTAATTAACTAACAAGTTCATAGCGTCGAGCAAAATAGCTACATAGTAACTGAGATTTCATTCATTAAGCAAATACTTCTTTATTAGTGTGCTTTGAAAAGTACTTATAAAAAATATTAGAATGACCGTTTTGTTGTATTAGACTTCTAATGTGGTCATAAACAGCCAGTGGTTATTTTGATGTTTTCCATTTTTGTGTTCATTCATAAGAAGCATTAACAGGAATTCTAGGTAGTGAATGAAACTGAGGTCAACAGGGTGACATAAAGAATAAAACGAAATCAAGTTGAAGTTATTGTTGAGTTGAAAATTCGTGAGTGATATAATATATCAGCCTTGCTAAGTGATGTTACTAAAAATATTTTAGCTGAATACTTAAGGTGTCGCAATTAATTTTTTTTTATTTTCTGGTGATTAAAAGTAGAAATGAAATGAAGAACAAAAGGTTGTAAGCATCTCCACAGACACCTGAGTTCAAAATAATAGGAGCGCGAGGAACTACCAAGTTTTATTTTTTTTTTTTTTGTATTTGTATTTCTTTTTATGTTTGAAGTCGCTGTTGAAAAATTAGGAAAAATATTCTCAACAAATCAAAGAGATTTTTGAGCCACTTAAAACTTGCACACTAATATTGAAAGGGCTGAATTGACTTAATTGGCTGAATAAAAGGTAGGAAATTTTAATATATATATCTTCTAAAACTCGACTCAGCATTACCCAATGAAGAGTTCGACTTATGGCGAGAAGAAATCCATTATTTTCGCGGTAGATGGGTGTAGTGATCGAAATCTCGTAAAGTATCGATAAAAAAATTTAAAATTTATGCTCGTTGACAAGGTTCGTACATTTTACAGTTTTTCTTTGATAAATGCGTAAATCCATCTGAAATTGCGAACGCTACTTACGGTGCCGATACTGTAACAGCTAATTACGTGCAATTTTATGTAGTTTCGTCGATTCCGTTCAGTCATTTTTTATGTTAAAGAAAATGTCGATAAAATCACAGTAATAATCGAATTTGACCGGCATGTTAGTAGTTGTAGAATCGCTCAGGGGCTAAAGATCGACCATAAACCATTATCGCAAACGTTTTACACAAAAATAATGGATTTCTTTTACCCCCAAACTTGGAACTTCTTTAAATAGGGATTCACATATTATAAAAATAACAATAACAATAACAATTTCATTTCAATATAATTCATTCCCACTCTATACATAAATCTCTATAAATATTTTCTCATTCCAGGGCCACTTGAACGTGTGCAAACATGACGCCACCCAGTGTCCGAATAAGTGTGGCGCTCAAATACCTCGAATCATGATGACCGATCACCTACAGTTCACCTGCAATATGCGGCGCACCAAATGCGAGTTCTGTCACAGTGAATTTTCTGGTGCTGGCCTTGAAGAGCATGCCGGCACATGCGGCCAGGAGCCCATCTACTGTGAGGCCAAGTGTGGTCAACGTGTACTACGCGGCCGCATGACACTACACAAGTCAAAGGATTGTGCCAAACGGTTGCGTCGTTGTATACACTGCACACGTGAATTCTCCTGCGATACGCTACCACTGCATGTGGCCCAATGCCCACGAGCTCCAATGACTTGCCCACAGCGCTGTGATGCAGGTGCTATAGCGCGCGGCGATATGGAGGCACATTTGCGTGATGAATGCAAAGCTCTAGCGATCGCTTGTAGTTTCAAAGAAGCTGGTTGTCGTTTCAAGGGGCCACGTCACATGCTCGAGGCGCACTTGGAAGCGAATGCAGCTTCGCATTTGTCATTGATGGTGGCGCTGTCGTCGCGTCAGGGACAACAAATACAAATGCTTAAGACCGCAATCTCAAAACTATCGATCAACTACACCGGCACATTGTTGTGGAAGATCACCGATTGGTCGGCGAAAATGACAGAAGCGCGCAGCAAAGATGGACTCGAATTGGTATCGCCGCCATTCTATACCTCGCAATATGGCTACAAATTGCAGGCTTCAATGTTTCTCAATGGCAATGGTCCCGGTGAGAACACGCACGTGTCGGTGTATATTAAAGTGCTGCCAGGCGAATACGATGCGCTTTTGAAGTGGCCATTCGCACATTCCATCACATTCACCCTCTTCGAGCAGGGCGCCCAAAGCGGGCAAGGCGGTGTGGCTGAGTCGTTTGTGCCCGATCCAACATGGGAGAATTTCCAACGGCCATCGAACGAACCGGATCAGTTGGGTTTCGGATTTCCGCGTTTCATTTCGCATGAGATGCTGCACAGACGGCCTTTCATCAAAGATGACACGGTATTTTTGCGTGTGAAGGTTGACCCCAGTAAAATTGTGTCGGTCTAAGTGCGGAGGCCGCATTGGGTCAATATGCGGTTTGGAGTACATATCTTAGCAATTGGCGAAATACGTTCTCATATGTTCATATGTTTTTATTAACATTTAAATAAATACTGTGTATTTAAAGTAGTAATTAGCTATGTAAGAGAGTGTAAAAGACAAGAAAATGTCGTCTCAAGATACATGAAACAAAAAGTCAGCAGTCAAAGCAGCTTCGCGAGCGTAGACAAGACAGCTACACTGCGCGCAAGCATAGGCTAAGTTTGGCAAAAACAGCAACAACGAAAAACAAAAATTGAAAGGAAAGATCTTACAGTGCAGTAAAGATTTTAATTTCGTAAAGAAGACAATGAAAGTCAGTTTTATACACACAAATACCATATTTTAAAAACATATTTAAGTTGAATTGAGTAGCAATTTTTAAACGCACCGCTGAAAAAATTGCGCAATTTTCAAAAACAACGAAATCAGACCAAAGTAAAGTTAATACAAACGAAAAAAGAGCAAGAAAAACTATTTTTAATTAGGAATGTAAGCGGAAGACCACTTCATGTTGAATGCAAAATTTGGCATAGAAAAGTTCGTGTCTTAATTCTTTTGTTACAACTAAGAAATAAAATTTCCGATTGATGAAATTCATTCATTTTAATGAAAACACTTTCAAAAGATCTTCATTGGTTTAAATATGAACTCTTTTTAGGTTAGTTTTAAGCACGCGAAGAGAGAAATTTATAATTTGTTTTTTTTTCTTTATTTTTTTGTTTTGTCCTTAATTTTTTATTTTTGGTGCAACTCCTAAAGTGGTGCACCATTTGTGTAAATATTCATTACGCGACAGTTAAATACTGTTTGAAAGTCAAGATTACTACATGAGAAGACATTTGGAGGAACAAAAATTTCGTTTTTCTTAAGTGTTGAAAATGATTACAATGGCAAATACATTTTCACAAACAGCATTAGTCATTAGTTATTAAGTTCAGTTGTGTCTGAGTAGTTTCTAAGAGTATGCATACAATGTCATACATACATACATATATGCGTGTGTGTACACATTTATTTCATTTCTACAACATACATACTAATGGTTATTAAACTCAAAAAGTGTTTAATCATCTTTAAAAATACATTAAAAAAATATTATTTGAAAATTAAACGCTATATAAGGCCAAAAACTTAAACAAAAAATTGTGTGTTTTATTTAATCAAATTAGAATACAATAATAACAGAAACTATTGTCCGGAATCCGAGACAATAGGTCTGTCATGAAGCAAATAATTTGTAATAATTGCAAATTCCCAAAAAAACTTGCAAAGTAGGGGAAGGTGAGAGACTAAAATGGCTTTTAATTTTGAGCGAAAGTTGCAAGTTTGTACTGGATAAATTTTTACTTGTAATAATTTGCAAGTGAAAAAACAGCTGATCGCAAAGTAAAAATAAACACGAGTTAAAATTTGCGAATTGAGTCAAAATTCTAATCTATATCTATACTAATATTATAAAGAGGAAAACTTTGTTTGTTTGTAATGAATAGGCTCAAAAACTACTGGACCGATTTTAAAAATTCTTTCACCATTCGAAACCTACATCATCCACGAGTAACATGGATTATATTTTATTTTGGAAATAGGGCTCGAGATATAGGTCAAAACGTGGACCCGGGTAACCTTCGGATGTGTATGTACAATATGGGTATCAAATGGAAGCTGTTGGTGAATGCTTTAGTCCAGAGTATTTTTCATGCCGCTCCGTGACTAGGGTCTCGAGATAGAGACCAAAACGTGGACCCTAGAATGTGTTAGTACAATATGGATATCAAATTGAAGCTGTTGGTGAATGCTTTAGTACAGAGCATTTTTCATGCCGCTCTGTGACTGGGGTCTCGAGATAAAGGTCAAAACGTGGACCTGTGGGTAACCTTTGGTTGTGTATGTACAATATGGGTATCAAATGAAAGCTGTTGATAAGTGCTTTAATACGGGGTAATTTTCATACCTATTGATGACTAGGGTCTCGAAATATATGCCAAAACGTGGACCCGCCGTGTCTTTGAACCGAATTAAACCAAACTTACACACATTGTTAAGTAGGTATTGAAGATGATTTCCGTATAGTTTGAATACCTATTAGTAGATAGGGTCTCGAGATATAGGTCAAAACGTGGACCCGGGTAACCTTTGGTTGTGTATGTACAATATGGGTATCAAATGAAAGCTGTTCATAAGCACATTGTTAAGTAAGTATTGAAAATGGATTTCGTAAAGTTTGGTTGTAATTCGGAGCACTGGCAACGGGTACAGCGTTCTTTTGAACCAGCCATAATGTCGCTTACTTTTTTAACGCTTGGGGCGGAACTGAACTGTCAAATTGACAGTGTGAGTTACAATGTGTCAATATTTCTTTCTGATTTGGATGCCATAAGGAAAAAACGTAAGTGCAATATGTAAAAATTGTTTGTGAATCTTTTTGGAGTGAATTTGGAAACAGTGAATAATTTCTTACGAAATTTGAGAATTTAATGTGAAATCCGAATGAAATTATGTGTTCGTGGAAAAAATTTTTTTTTTTCATTTTTTTTTTTTTGAAAAATATAAATGGATAATGGTTAAAAAAGCTCCAATGCTTAATAAAACATATAAATTGAAACAAAAAATTCATGGATGATCAGGAAAAAAGACGATTGTTTCTTAGTTATTCATATGCGTTGATTTGAAATTTAAAAACAATCTTCTTTTTTCCTGATTTTCAATTTATATTTTATATTTACTCAAAAACAAATAGAAAAACAAAAAATATTGTTTATGCCAAAGCGCTTGAATAAAGAATAAAGAAATAAATAATATGAAAATCATATATTTTCTGTTCTAAACCATATCTATTATATTTTAGTGTGCCCAGCGAAGGGGGCCGGGTTTGCTAGTTTCAAATAAAAATGGTGATTAAAATGAAGAATCTAAGTAAATATTTTTCAGTTAAAATTTATAAAGTTTATTTCAAGTCATGTATTAAATGTCTGGCTCTGGCGGCTAGGCACTTGATATTCCTGAGCGTGCCCTTTGGGGATGGTTTGAGGAAATTCTCCAGCCTAGATTTTTTTCTCTCCTCCGCTACATCAATAGCACTGGATGGCTCCCTAAAATTTTTCGCATTATGGTATCAAAACGGCACGTAAGTGCTGCTTAAAGTGTACCTGGGTACTCTTGCCATCTAACCTATCTACCTACCTACCATGTATTAAACAGGAATCGGGCAATGATGTGTATATACTTTTACTGCAGTTTCCGAAATACAAATCGACAGCATTGAAGGAGGTATATTTTGTGTTTGTGAAGCAAGGAAAATATACAGCAAGCTGTGATTGCCACAACAAACCAATTGCTAATGAAATGTTCTTCATCTGACAGCGATGATGAAATGGAACTAATTATAGTGGACAAAATAAAATCATGTGATGTTAAGCTCGGTATTTTGCATTTTATTCGCTTTATATATATATATATACAATATATATATATAATTGATATAATATTCGCTTTATTTCTTTTTAATTTAATGCGCGATAGCTCAACTGAAAATTTGTTTACTTTGGTGATTTTTCCCGCCAATAATTTAATCAGCTGCTCGTAAAACTTGCAATTTGTTACTGGTTTTACGTTCATGTACTTTTTTCTTTTTGATATTTTTCTCTTTGATAGAGAATTGTCGGAAATTACAGTTACTGGCAATTTACTAGATAATTTTTACATGAACAGACCTAATATATTATTTAATGGAAAAGCCCAAAGCATAGATTAGGTTAGGATATGTGATTGCCCTGAAGGATAAGAGAACGCACTTGAAAGAGAAATAAATTCATACATTGCGATACCGAGTGTGCTCGGGCAGTAATAATTGTGGCAGTGTTACTTTTTATGAGATAGCATTACTTTCTGTCACTAGCTAATCAAGCGTATTAGAAAAGTTTTCGCTGTGGAACTGAAATGAAGAGGAAAATTAATTAAATAAATACTAATTTGAAGTTTATTTGTTGTTGTTGTAGCAACATAAATATTCCCCATACATATGTATACGGGTAATGCTGCTGAGGTAACAGTCCTCGGCCGGATATAAATCCGGGTCGCGTACGTAGAACCGACTGTCGTGGGAACGTTGAAGTTTAGTATTGTTTTTAGCACAAAATTAATTTCAAATGAAAAGAAGTTATTGGTACAAATTTTCATATTTTTATACAAAACGTTTAACGCGAAATACTTTCTGCCATATTGTCGCGACAAATCAGCTGACTAACAGCAACAGGCCATCAAAAAAGTAGCAGAGGCGCAATATTGAGTCGCTCTAATTATTGAGTGTGACGAACATGCCCACAATTATAAGGGGAAAGGGGCTGAAAGAAAGAGACTTAGGTAATGGGGTAAAACACCGAACGATTTAGCTATTTACGCTTTGTGCTGCTGATAAAATTTAGCAAGCGGGTGATATCCAAACCTCCGAATTTCTGAGGCCTAAGCCTTAGTCGCGCGAAAACGGAACAGCTGAAGTGAAGGGACTAAAATATTTCCACTTCAACTTCCGCGCATCTGCCACAAAAGGCACTCAAGGTAAATTTGGCATTACCGCATCACCGCATGCACACCCGCATAGGATACCGACATCAATCGAGAGCTGGGGCTTTGTTTGCTAAGTCCAAAACAAATGCATATACATAAACAAAAGGTAACTTCAACAATTTAATTTTTGTACCAAATGCATGCCCTCACTTTGCCAAGCACTATTGCTTTTACCCCCTGTAGGTACTCTTGACGCAACGGATTGCACTGCGCTCACAGTATCAAACTGCGAAGAAGAAAAATACTTTTGCTCCATTTACCAAGGACTGTTACTCAATGACTACGACTACCTCCTTAGTATTGCCTAAAAAGACATGAAATATGTGCAATTCTTTGCTACCTTCCCGAAGTTAACACCAAGTAATCTCATCGGTTTATAGCTCATCGGTTCTAAGCCAAGAATGATAGAAACAAGATTGCGCCCATCAGAGCGTACGTGACGTCACGTTTGCTGAGTTGTGCAGTATTGCTAACCATTTGCTCTTCGCAATAAATTTAGTGCTTTTTTATACCGAAAATGGCTAGCGAAACTTTAGGTTAAAAAAAAACTGTATTATTATACAAAAGAAGTTTAAAAAAGGCCACTCTGAGAAGATTTTAGTGCTAATGAAAATTTTTTTACTCCTATAAAATTTGATAATTTGAAAGTGCAAATTTAATTTTTGGCTCCATTTAAGGCTATGCAAAAATATTAAATGCCCCTCTCTCAACTTTTCTTAAGATTGAAAACCTTTTTACACATTTTAAAAAGCCTTTGAATTTATTGAATGCGAATTAAAACCATAGAAGTGTAATCGTTTCTTCCGGTCATCAATGCTTAGTGAGGTGTATTCATAGTAAAAATAAGCAACAAAATACTAGAAAATACTAAAGAAACCATACTGACATTTTTACAAAAAAAGTACCTTATCTAGTTACATAACTTCAAATATAGCAAAAAAGTTGTTCCCTTAATAAAAGAGTCTCGCTTAACAAAAAAAACTCATAAATTAAATTGTACATAAGCATAACACATTTATTTAAAAAAACGCACATTCTACAGACAATTTGTCACGCATACAAAGTTCTTTGAGTAATTCAATAAAAATTTCGTGTTTTATTTTCTTTAAATGGGCATTTAGTGCGTTTTTATATCCAAAGCTAGGCAACTCTGCAGTAGCGAGAGAGAGATTTGACTGCCGAAAGCAGAAGAACACCAACAACACCGGCAATCGCGGGCAATGCCACCAGATGTTAAAAAAAAGTAAAGCTAAATAAAACTGAGTGAATTATTTAACTAATTATTAAAAAATGTATATTTTACAAAATTATAAACATTACTTTTAATTAGAATAGGCTAGAAACATGTCATGTGGAATGAACTAAAACTCCGAGACAAAAAATAATAAAAATAACAAAAAAAAATGATAAATCAAGTTACGAAAATGGTAATCTGGCCATACTGGAGCAAAAATCACGTAACTAGTTGTCAAATTCGCTGAGCGCAAAGTAACGGGACCACGATGGGCGCCATTATTCTTTGCATCATGGTTCTAAGCACATCAGCCAGCACACTTCTTTTCAGCTGCGCTGATCACAAATTCATATACAATAATATATTTTGAAGTGATAACGTCTTATAATTCGATTTAGCCGGCTGTACGCACGAAAAAATGTGTCGTTATCTTGCTCATTCGTCGTTACCTTGTTTAAACTGCAAGCGAGAGCGCGGAACGAACGACAAAGAGCACAATAGGCCTCCGCGTTCGGCAACGTTCGACATCTGGTTCTCTCCTACTTGAGTGAGCATACATATATTATATATATGTGTGTATATACGCATATGTATATAAATTCACATATTTGTATTTGCAAATGCCTTCTTCCTGTGTGCATGGTAATGAATCATTTCTCTGTTGAGAATAGGACGATGAGAGGAAAAGTAGGAAATATGAAAGGAAGTGTTTCGAGTGTAATGTTTCTTGAAAGAGTCAAATCGATGATGGTGCCTCTTCGTGTTGTTGACTTATTAACGTCTGATGCACAATCGAAATTGAACATATCTTTCATGAATTTGATAAATGTTTCGTCATTTTTCACGTTTGTATAAATGTAACTTGATCAATTCCATTGCGATAACATTTACCTCCTTCTCTATATCCATACAAAATATCTATCAAACAAATACGATTAAAATTTTGTTTTGAAAATTGCAACCATTACATAAGGGGTATATTCAGAAACGCATTATAAATGCGCAGTAAGTGCAGCGCTGGCAACACTGCCAATGTGACAAGTGATGCAATTGATAGATTTGTTAACGATCTGCAAAAAGATTTGTTGCATTTATGAACGCGTTTTACACTAAAATGGAAGTATTATTGAGTTTAGTTGTTGACGATATATTTGAAGTAAAAAGTGATAGTTATTTGCTAAATTTAAGAAAAAAAGACGTGTAAAGCTAAAAAGAAGATCACATATAGAAAGATGTTCATTAAAACGAAAAATTCCCAAAAATAAATCTTTTTTTTCCTAGTCGCTAATGCTTTTTAATTTATTGTGATTGTAATTCATTACTTTTCCAATTTTCAAAAAAAAAAAAAAAATCTTTTTTTGAAACAATTAGAAAATTTTCGCTGCGCGATTTGCCCGTCTATTTTCAAATCTTTATTCACTTTTTTTATTTCTTCCGCCACCTTATTTCACAAAACACTCTTTTTCCTCCTCCCTGAAGCAAATTCACTTTCCATGCTCAGTCGGACTCTGAGAAGCAACTTTACTTCCGATGTACTTAGATAATCGCTAAAATCAAGAAAAATGTAATAAAATATTGTTTTAATGTATATTTAATATATCTTTGCATTAAAAGCTAAAAAAATTAGTTTTATACTCACTTTTCATCAGACATCATATTAGCGTAATCAGCGGCAGTATTAAAATTTTCCCTGCAAATAATGCGTGACGTTTGATACAAAAATGGCGTTTTGGAACGCGATGCATTTGCAGTACTCCCATATTTGCATTTCTGAACGCATTTGCGTTTCTGAATGTACCCAAGTATTTTCTTATGACGTTGTCACGTTAAACTATCTTCAGTAAACCGACTTTACAGACAACCTCTTTTTCATGAAGATATTCAGTGCAGTTATAAATAGCACCCGAGAAACTGATGACCGCAAGATATTAACCTTAACCTTAGCACGACTCTCAGAAGTGGAAACCGAATGTTAATAAATGAACGTAAGCGCACCATGTTATTTGACATCCAAACCTAACAAATTATCGCACAATCAAGATTATGGATTTCTACTGATATTATGAGTACATAAAATTCCGGACAAGTATAAGCTTCCATTTATAAAGTCTCCCTATAGACCCAAATGTTAAATTCAATTGATAGGCTACTTTTTTAAGTACAAATTCGTGTAATATGCGCTCTTATCATAAAATGTTAACAGTTTTTTAAAAGCGTTTACGCATTTGCATAATAAACGTTGCCTGCTCAAAGAAATGCTCCGGAAACGATAACTTTCAATAGTCAGTGTCAGTTGGACTAATGGCACGAATGGAATTGGAATAAACGAGTGTCAATAACTTCCGCATGAGAAATATATCGCCAGTCGTGTATTTAGTGTACGATTGAATTACTGAAACAATAGAAATTTAATTTCTTAATATTGAATTTGATGAGAGCAACTTATTTATAATTACCCAAAGATTTTTTTAACCAACTTTATTTCACTTTTACACTCTTTTTTCGATAAAGCATTTAAACTAATGATAGATTTGCCAAAAAACGATCACTTTGGAAATGCCTATAAAAGGCATATGAAAGACCTTCAAAAAAAGCAACGATCAGATTGAATATACAGCAAATGAGAAACGTCCTCACACTTGTGAAATGTAATTACAGAGTCTCAGTAGTTTTAGTAATGCTCGATGATCAAAAAATAAAAGAGAAATAAAGTTTTTGCAATATTGTAAGCAGCTTTCTAACATCAATACTTTTTCATATCTTCACTTAAAAAATACTCAGTTTTTAATAAATTATATTTATTGATATATATTTGCGTGTATTGTGTTTGTGTAATCTGCCAAAAAAAAAGAATCGGCAGCTCATAATTATTCCAAAGCAACGCATTCAAATCAATTTCGAACAATAAGCAGAATTCGATAGCTTATTGTGCAGTCCATTAATAAAACTTCACTCGGTTTATGTTATGTGTTAAATGTTAAAATACTTTGCAAACAGGGTTAGTTTTTTTATAAGGAAACGTTTAATTTAAAATGCGCACCGTAGCATTTAGACCTGCATTCACTTCAGGAATAACAACAATCTGTTCAGTGTTTGCGCTCGCAACACCACTCACTGGCGGTTTTATCCCCATCAGTGCACATAACTTATTACGTATGGGACGCACTGTAATCAGAGGCAAGCCCCAATCTGTCTCAGATAATAAATTCAATATCTCATCCATATTCTCTTCGGGAATGTCACAAGCGTCACCATGCAGCGCTAGCGCTTCGTACAATTTAGTGGCACTCGTTTTGCGCACATGCACATGCGTGAGGCCGAGGAATATGGACATTTTAGACAGTATACGCTTGCAAAGATTCGGCACTTGCACCAGCTGGCTATAGACACTTATGCTCGATACTAATTTGTAGAGTTTTTTGTGGCCTTTAATTTCGAGGTTCAGCAAGCGGTAGATATCTTCACCAAACGTATTTGAGTCATCCAATAACACATCGTTTATGGTGCCTATTAATAAGATAATTTTTTTTTTAATGGGATACATTTGAGTGTATGCGTTTAATACTTACCTGAGCTTATTAATATATCTAAGAAGTTTAGCATAGGGTAGGTGACACGCTCATTCAAGACATTCTCTTGGAAATTGATGACAACTTCCTTACACAAACGTGGCACTTCTGCAGGATGTGTGCGTAGGAATTCAAATAATGCTACCGAAGAGTATTTTATCTAAAAACCACGAGAAAAAATAATGAACACCTATAAAATCTGCGACTTCACTGTTATTCAAAAAAATCACGCTTTACTTACCAAGGATTCAGTCAACTGTCCAATGCTTGCGCTCAACCCGAGCAGCACTCTGCGAGAGTAGTCGGGCAACTCAAGTAGGGAACAAAACAGCGGGAATGTCTGATCAGCAAAGAGCCACAACACGCTATTAAAATCTTCAGGGAACACTTCCAGCAAGCGTTCATGTTGGCGAATGTGTGGTATAGGAGGAGTAGTGGTAATTATACGAGAGAGTAGCCGTCCGGCGAGGCCGCGTGTACGATCTATTTTCTCAACAGCTTGTTGCGTGAAGCCAAGTATAATTTGATGCACTTGCTCCGGCTGCAGTAATTCCTTTGGGCATGTTGTGATTATTTGGAAGAGCGCTGAAAAATAATTGTGATTGCTTATTGGCTAAAAAGCAATTTATTTCAGTTTGCACACCATTCATTGCGGCTTCACGCACCCAAGCGCCAATATCACCACGATTATCTAATGTGTATTCATCCAAGGCCTTCAGCAGGCAGTTCACGACTTTGTTAAAGTACTGCGGATTGCCAAATGAAACTTAAAAAATAAAAACAAATGTTAATTATCTACAGAATTGGTTAGTACGTATTTACGGATCCAATATGACTTTTTTTCCTTATATTAATTTCAGAACTGAAATTTTTAACAAAATATGCCAAAATATTTGAGGTTGTCCTCACCCGTGCTCTCTCTACCGAAACCCAATGTCTGCACCACAGTGCTGAGTGCCTTGACACTATCACGCCTCGCCTCACTCCAAGTGCCCGTTGCCAGGGTTTCGTGTTGGTTTAACATCTCGCCAGTCGCAATAGTCGCTTGTGTTGGAGTGAGTGAGTATTTGATCAGACTTTCAAGTATATCATTTAAATGTGGTACAATCATAAAATCAGGCAACACCCCCAAAGCGCTTATATATCCCATACGTATGTGCTCTTCCAAGCTATTGTCAACGCCCCTTAGATATCCACGTATAATATCAGCGTTCCCAGCTGCACGATGTTCACCCTTATAATAGGATCGACAAAGCTCGGCGAACGCAGCTGTAGCGCCCTCGCGTATGGCTGCAGCTTTATTTAGCAAACATTTGTCCACTATATACTGCCAAGATTCTGAGAATTCGGAAATAATTATTATTATTTTTTTTGTTTTTTTTTTGTAATATTGCATTATTTTGTAATTTGGTATCAATTACTTACCCAGACAAGTGATTGATGTTTCAATGCGCGCCATGCTGCAGTTCTTTATAAAATCGTTGCAACAGTGCTTCATTATTTCGCCGCTCATACCGCGAAACGAGTCGCGTAGAACATACTTGGGTAACAACTCATTGAGATCGGTTAACAGCTGATTCGAGAGTAATTTTTTGCTTGCCATCTCCTGCTCTTCCTTTTCGATCTTGCTCAACGCCAACGTGATCTCACCAATGGCCAAGACAGTGCCATGTCGCATATTGATATCAATAGAATCTGACTTGCTAAAAAGTTGTCCCAAAACTACGGTGGACATGAACTCGGGCGCTCGGAATGTCAGTTTGTGCAAAGCCTTCGCAGTCAATTCGCGTATTGTTGTGTCCCAATGATTCACTTTTCTTTCTATCAAATGATCGATCAACGGTTTTTGGTACTCTTCAAATTGTGAAATAAAATCAGCTACATTCAGGTAAGCATTTTGTCGCAAACCTACTGAAAAGAAATCAGTTTCTGTCGAAATTTCTATACCATGTGGAAAATTGCCTAGACGTCCGACACTTTCTTGGAATGCAGCTGCAGCGGCTCTTCGGCAATTTATTTCACGATCGAAAACAGCTACTGTCAACAGACCAGAAGATATTTGTTCTACGAAAGGTTGAAAATCCTCTGGATTGTATGAGCGCGCAAATGCCCAGCACATATAGCATGCAGCGTCGCGTATATGCTGGCCTACCGACATATACCCCTTCATTTCATCGTAAAATAGTGCTTGCATCAACAGTGGCACCAGCGTACGCAAGCGATGTGGCAAAAGCAGTCCGCGCTTTGCCAACTCAGCCAACGCTAAACAAGCACCATGCCATGCCTCGTGCGGCTCTAGTGGATTTAGTATGTCAATGACTGAGCCAATTACTTCGTCAGCTAGCTCCTTGCTGAGACGGTTGGTGACACGCCCTATACCTTTAGCAGCGCTCCAACGAATATCACTGCCACCGCTACGTAGTGCCTGCAACAATTCCTCAATGACCTCCTCAATAGCATCGGGCACCACGATTTCTTCCCCATCATCTTTTTCACTCTCAGGATCATTGTCATTTCCGCCAGCATTTTCCTCAGTGGCGGTGTTGGTATTCTTATTCAGATTCATTGCCAACGAACGAGTACCTAGAAGTGATCATATATGAGAGTTTTTCAAAAATTCGTATTTGAATGATTTTCATTTACCCCGCTTGTAGCGCCAACCAGCCAATCTCGGCTTTAAGTATACCAAACCTATGCGCTGTACAATCTTTATGTAGCTTTTGTATTTTAAAAAGTCATTGCTCTCCTTATACTGTAAGCTAACGATCCAATGGAGCAATTTGTCGGCGTAGGGCAGCAAATCTTCGCGTTTACCGTGCTTTAAAATGTCTGCAACTGCAGCTAATTCACCGAATTTTGCATCACTAGACTCCGATTGATGTTGGTCCATCACCCAATCCAAATAACGCTCCAAGTAGACATCTTTGATATCTGCGCGCACTAAATACTTTGCTGCTAAATAAGCAGCAATATTGCTACACGTGTCGTTTGTGGCGGAATATAGTTGACAGAGATCAAAAATACGTTCCATTTTCGATTTGTTCTGCGTATGATTCAACATTTTTGTGGAGCCAACACAGTTACCAGCTGTGTTTGACTCGCTTTTGGATGTGGTGTATGCATCCAAACGTGACATATGAAAAGGATTCAATACCAATATCGACATCCAAAGCAACAGCACATAACGCGTCTCCCAATGATTATATTCATTTGGATTTTGACGCTCGAGCAGATCTAATGCGAATTCCAAGTCAGTCAGCTCATGTGGCAAAAACTTCACCAACACCTTATAAGTACGTACTTTACTAATAATATACAAATATTTGAAGGCGGCATGTACAGTTCCTTCTGGCAATGCCCGATTGCGAACTCTCGCCAAAAGCCGCTCCAACAACACGTTCAAATGAGGATCGAGCAAATGTGGCTGCTCCTGGTATCTAAGGTATGAACAGCGGTCTATAGTCGCTTGCCGTTATTTCAATTGCATTACATTCTTACCTCGACAAAACTTCTGTGTACTGCTCGTATTCTTTTTCAAAGCCCGGCGCATCACAGTCCTTCATTGTATCGATCATTTCGAGTACTTGCTCCAATTCCGTGAATTGTTCCAACGTATTCGAGGGACCTTCATCGTCCTTCAGTTCTTCGCATTGCATCATTATTAGACAGTTTTTATTTTACTATTTTACTTAAAAATTTTGGATGATTTTTATAGTTTTTTTAACAGCAGGTTACTGAGTGTGATTATAGTGTTTTTCAGATCAACATCAAATTATTGACTTGCTTTGTTGTTGCTTTGCATGTTGAGTTTTGTTGACTATTTTTAATTTACAACCGTTCCTAAGCCAGATGACACATTCTAATACACCAGCGAACATTTTCGCTTGCAGTATTTACTTTAGAAATGAAATAGAAATGAAATGGAAATGAAATGAACTGAAATGGTATCAACATTATAACATATTTCCACAACGGCGCCATTCGTAATTCCATCTCAATCTATAGTATATCCTCTCCAAATAATCATTTATCAAAAATATATCGCAAACAGCTATTAAGCCCAAAAAAAAATATTGTTATAATTTTTTCAAATAGAACATCTCTCTATAATTCATCGAGTTCGATCACTGGATTGTTAAATAAAATCTCATATATTAAAGGCAAAAAATTTGCCTGTTTTTTGTTTTTTAAATTCACTACTAAATCACTTTACACGTTCACACGTCCAACTTAACACTTTGTTGCCTATAACGAGCTAATAATACGTTCACATATGCATTAATCACCTATAAATCCACCAAATTAATCTACCCGTTCACATATGGCAGATTACCTACAAAATTGACAATCAGCTGTTGCGAAAGGTTTTTCTTCATAGAAATTATTTTGGTGGAATATTTCGGTGTTTTTGGTTTCTTTAATTATTACTAACGTTATGAAGAAAAGACAAGGAGAAGGAATAGCTAATTTTGTTGCGCAATTGGCTATTAGTAATAAACAGTTGGAGGAGGCACTCGAAATTCCATATTATATTTTATAATAAGTAATAAGAAGACACACGTTTATGGTTAACAAAACCTAACATACATTTTATTAGAATTATGTCTACAAACCTGTTTTCTTTGCCAGCATCCATTTTATTTAGTTTTTACTTTGACGTTTTTCTTTCCACGCATGAAAATAAGGATATATTAAACAGAAAATACAGGGTTGTGTGTCAAAAAGTATGGTTGTCATCTAGGATTATTTTATAATCTCAGATTTTGGGAGAGAAATTTTGTATGGGAAATCTTCCAGGACAACCAACCTGCCAAATCACTTGAAGCCATAGATACATCTACTGAAGTAAGTGTTTCTTTGTAGATATTTGTAATATGTAAGTCTTTTAGTCCGTCTATGGTTATGGTTTGGTGTTAAAGTTGGTTAGTGGATGCCTTATGATTTCAAGCGTTTATTGTATTTTTAACTAATATTACTATTCCTGACTTTGCATACGTTAAATGTTTGTTGTGGTGAAGAATTTGATAGCTCGGTAAGTGAAGTAATTGTTGGTTTTTGTTTATTATAAGAGTTTCCTGTAATAATACGATATCTGGATTATGTGTGGAAGTTAAGGATTCCAGTCCAAATGTATTATTAATAAATCCTTGAATATTCCATTGTATTATTGAGAGGTTTAAACCAAAATCCATTTACGATCTTTTTGTGTGTATTAGGTGTGATGTCGTTTAGCTCAGGTAGTATAGTTCCCTACTTGGGGTTTTTTCCATATTAGTATCTTCTATGTGTGGTGATCATATTGTTTTTTTGTGTATTTTGTTTTGCTGGATTTTCTGTTTGTGTGTATCTGATAGTGTCTCCATTTGTTACCTTAGTTTCTTTGTTTAAATCAATCTTCTTTTGTGTGCTGTTAATTTTTTGCGGACTATTGTTTGGGTTTTTTGTTATATTAGGTTTGGTGTTTTTAACTATTTGTGCCATTGTTGGTTTTGTTGTTCGCTTTGTGAAAAGCTCGATTTGGTATGCGGAAGGGTTACTGTTACATATCTCCCATGCTTCTCGTACGGTGTAGCGACCTTGGATTTTTATTGTGTTGGCTGCTTTGTGTTTTAGGAAGCTGAGGCAGGCCGAATCATAGGATGAGGGTGTGGCGCTGTCACAGTTAAGGAAGTTCCATGTTTCCAAAAAATAATTATCCATAACACAGGGTTGTATTTGAAAAAGTATGGTAATAATCTAGGATTATTTTATAATCGAATAATGCTTTCACATATGCATTAATTACCTATAAATCCACCAAATTAATCTACCCGTTCTATGGCAGATTACCTGCAAAATTGACAATCAGCTGTCAATACTGCTTTGAGAGGTTTTTCTTCATAGAAATTATTTTGGTGGAATATTTCGGTGTTTTTGGTTTCTTTAATTATTATTAACGATATGAAGAAAATTGGCTGCTAATAATAAACAGTTGGAGGAAATCCGTATGCGACGTTTACTGAGTTTGCAAAAAATTATGGCAGCAATGCGCATGGGATATTCTATATTACATTTTATAATAAGTAATAAGAGGACAAAACGTTTATGGGCACACGTTTTTTTCTGTAAAATGATTCCACAATTAATAATATTTAACAAAAAAAATATTAAAATCGTGTTTACAGACTTGTTTTCTTTGCCTGTATCCATTTCGTTTAGTTTTTATTTTGATGTTTCTCCTTGCATTCGTAATAATAATTATCGATAACACAGAAAATACAGGGTTGTATGTCAAGAAGTATCGTTATTATCTAGGATTATTTTATAATCTCAGATTTTGGGGGAGAAATTTTGGATGGGAATTCGCGCTTTTTAATTACGGATTTTGAGCTAAGCGCGAAAAAGTAGATCATCTACTTATATGTGAATGTATTATTAAATTTCGGGAGAGAAATTTTGTATTGGCAATCTCGCTTTTTAATTACAGATTGCGAGTTAAGCATGAAAAAATATCTTTTTTCTATGCCTTGCTGTTAAATTGTGGAGAACATTTAACAAAAAATTCAGAGGAATATGCCATAGATAGGTTCTGTTCCTCCCCAAAATTAGGAATGGGTCAAGACTGAATTTTCTCTATCAAATCAACATTCCCTGTTTAAATTCAATGCCGTAAAATTTATATAAGAAATAGTTTTCTTATAAAAAGTTCTCCCTGCAATTAGTAAATTTGTTTCTTTGCAACAATACCACCCTGTGTTCAATTCCAGTGATTCCACAGAGCAAGCGAATTATGGAGTACACGACTATTGCTTGTTACAGAAGGAGTTGCGAATGACAAGTATAAAGGCAGTAAATTTTTAAGTTATTTTTTAGTTTCAAGCCAAATTTCGTTAATAGAAGCAAATTATTTAGTGAGTACGTTTAAGTGTTCAGTTAGAAATGGAGACAGCGCCAACCGCTGAACTTGTGTATCAGGGCATCTGCACCCTTTTTCATAACAGCAACCCAAAAGAAAAAGAAAAAGCCAACAAATGGTTGGAAGATTTCCAAAAGTCGGTGAGTTATCAATTAAATATGATAGAGTGGAAAATTCAGCTTTGTATTTGAACATCTATTAATAATATATATCGCTCATTTTCAGATATATTCATGGACTATTGCGGACGAGCTACTACAGCAGAAACGCGATTTGCACTCGTGTTATTTTGCAGCGCAGACGATGCGAAATAAAATACAAAACTCGTTCAACGAACTCCCACCTGCATCACATGAATCTCTGCGAGATTCATTAATTGCCCACATCGGGCAAATCACCAATGAAACCGATGCAGTAATTGTAACTCAGCTGAGTCTAGCTGTTGCTGACTTGGCATTACTCATGGCAGCTTGGAAGCAACCTATTATCGATTTGTTAGACTTGTTGTCACCACAACCACAAGCTGTTTGGCCTTTGCTGGAGATACTCACACTGATACCAGAGGAGATAGACTCACGATATTTACGTTTGGGCTCCAATCGACGTGAAGAGATACATAAGCAATTAGATGCTGCAGCACCAAAAGTGCTTGAGTTTCTATGTGTGTGTTTACAACGTCAAGATTGCAGTCAAGAACTTCTCATAAATTGCACGCTCCGGTGTTTCAGCTCCTGGGTAGCAGTGCAAGCAATACCCATCCAGCACTTCACAGAGAACCCAGTGGGGCAACAAGTTTTTCAACTACTCAACAGCGGAGAAACATCACGGAAATTGCATGACACGTGCACCGAGTGTTTATGCGCTTTGCTTAGCTGTATTGAGGCAAATACTAGCCGATTTAGCCTACAACCGGCAATGGAAACAAAAATTTTTAATGCAGTTTGTTCACTGGAGACGGCGTATCATATTAGTGTGGCACACGAAGACATAGACAAAACTATGAACTATTGCCGTATATTTACGGTGTTATGTGAGGCTTTCTTTTACGAAATGCTTTCTCAGGAGGATATACCACATTATTCTATTAAAGGACTGGATCTGGTGCTGATGTGCGTGGGTCACTTTGATTACGAGGTGGCGGAAATTACATTCAATTTGTGGTATAGGCTAAGTGAGGATCTTTTTCAACGTTATAATGACAAATTGACAACGCATTTTAAACCACACATTGAGCGCCTTTTGGGTGCACTTTATCGTCATGCGCAAATGGACGCCGATCATGATGGGCTAATTGAAGAAAACGATACTTTTAATGTAAGTATGAAGATGTAAGTAAAGAATTTATTTGTAAACCTCTATTTTCCCCCTGTTGTTTCAGGAATTCAGACGCAAAGTGTCTGATCTAATTAAGGATGTGGCTTTTATCGTTGGTTCAGGCGCATGTTTCAAGCAAATGTTCCTCCTTTTACAAGCACCAAATACCACTTGGGAGTCGACAGAGTCTGCATTGTTTATAATGCAAAATGTTGCCAAAAATATAATACCGTAAGTGTTATGAATTCAACTAATCATATTTCCTAATTAAAAAATCTCTTATTTTCACTTTCTTTTAGTGATGAGAATGAAGTCATACCTAAAGTAGTGGAAGCCATACTTAACCTGCCCGATAATACCCACATTGCAGTACGCTATACCTCTATTATGTTGTTGGGAGAGCTGTGCGATTGGATCGAAAATCATCCAGCATCACTGGAGGCAGTGCTAAATTTCCTGCTTTATTCGCTACAACAGAAGAATGGTTTAGCTGCCGCCGCAGCGATAGCGCTCACCTCGATATGTTCGGCTTGCCGGCAAAATATGATTTGTCACATTAGTGGTCTCGTGGAGATTGCTCGTAGTCTGGACAGTTTTGAAATCAACAACGACTTGGCCATCGGTCTCCTTAAAGGCATTTCATTGATACTATCACGCCTGCATCGCACGCAACTGGAAAGCGCAATGCGTGAAATCATCTCCTTTCAATTACAACCGTTGGCACAAATGGTTGAAATGTCACCAGCCACCATGGCAACGATGCAGAAGGGCGAACGCACCGATCCAGCTTATTGGATTGATCGTGCTTGTGCAGTTATACGTCACACAAATCCTGACATTGCCGATAGTGAACTGCATCCAACTTTGCAGATACTCACCGATGCCTGGCCATTGTTAACACAAGTTATGGATAAATATCAGACTGAAGTACGTATCATGGAGCGTACTTGCAGGCTCATACGTTACGGTGTACGCATGGTACGGAAGCAAGCTTCACTTTTGGTTGAACCATTGGTCAAGCAAATGATATCCATCTATGCGTTACATCACCATAGTTGCTTTTTGTATCTCGGATCGGTACTAGTCGACGAATTCGCCAAGGCTGGCGAATGTATACCAGGTGCGTAAAATGGCTTATCTTGACAGACTCATTTCATTTAATTTAATCATTTAATAATTCATGAACTGAACTTTTGTGGTACCACAAAGATTAAAAATAACAACATGAACATGAAAATCTGTATACTGAAAACGAAATGGCAGACTCTTTTTTTCAATAAATATTTAAATATTCCCTTGCTTTTCAATAGGTCTACTGGAAATGCTGAAAGCATTTATTGAACCCACCTTCAGCATGTTGCAAGTGGAAAATGGTCTCAAAAATAATCCGGATACCGTTGACGACTTCTTTCGGCTTTGCTCGCGCTTTATCGAATGCTGCCCCGTACCGTTCCTACAAAGCGCACTCGTCACACCAATCTTCCAATGTGCTCTGTTAGCCTGCACACTCGATCATCGGGAAGCCAATTCATCGGTGATGAAATTCTTTTGTAACCTTTTGAAATGGGGACGAAATTCGAATCAACGTCAACCAGAATGTCGTCCATTGGTGAAGGAGATTGCGCAACAAAACGGCGAAGCATTGATTATGAATCTCATACATGCCTCAGTCTATTGTTTGCACTCTTACATGTTGTCCGATGTGGCAGATGTAATGTTCGAATTGAAATCGGTTGTGACACAGGAGCAAATGCAGACGTACGTGAAGACAGCACTGGATGCGTTGCCAAAGCGAAATAGTGGCGGATATGTGACGGCGACGCAACAGCAATTGGATGATTTCACTGCCGCATTGCTAGGGTATGTAGAAGAAACTCCAAAAACCCAGAATTTCAATTACACACTTGTTATGTAGAACAAATATTAATTGATGTTTATTCCTTATTTAATAAAATTTTCTGTTTCACAGCGCTGACACTCCCAAAACGATAACCATGGCGCTAAAGAACTTCACACGCTTGTACCGCTAATTTAGAAACACACACACAACAATAATGCGCAAATCATACTATAATTTATATAGTAAATGTTTTGTTTTGCATACTTGATGTATTTAACGAAAGTGAAAAATTTGTTAAACTGCAAAAAAATGGAAATGTCAATGATTGCACAGCAGGAATTTTCACCAAGTCAACTTGAAACGACTGACCATACTCCAGAGGTATGTAATAATTAGTTCATTTATGTAACTAACAATGGATTTTAGTTCTAAAATCTGACAATGTATGAGTACAAGGCAATTCCAACGTAGAAAGTTGAATTATACATAATAAAGCAAAATTTGTAGTACATATACATACTTAGCCAAACAAAACCAAGCCGTCGGTGTGGTTGGAAATATAAAAGAGAAAATGTTAGTGTGCGTTTATTGTGAAAAGGCTTAGAAAGTAATGCTTATAGTTTATTTTTAGTAGAAAGGAAATCAAAAAAAGAAACCATACTTACAATTCAACGGTTAAATTAATTAATTTTTAACTTGAATATATGTATATTGAAATTTTTAATGTTAAATAAACGTGACCGAAAGAAATGAAAATTGTGTTTTGTTCTATTTTTTATAAAGGGTGAACAGATTGGAGGTACTTTTTCCAATAGGGTGACGCATGACTACTGTCAAACTAAATATCTACACAATTTTTTCGGTATTCATTGGCGTTTCCTGCTTGGAAACGTTTACAAATCGTACAGTTGCATTGCGAAAATCGACGCTCAGTGAAAAGTTTTCATCGCGCGCGCTCAGACCCACTTATGGTGTTCAGCGACGAACCCCATTTTTGGCTTAACGGCTATGTAAATAAGCAAAATTTCCGTATTTGGGCTGAAGAGCAACCCGAAGACGTTCAAGAGCAGCCATTACATTCATACTTAAAACCGTTTGGTGCGGCCTATGGGCTAGAGAAATCATCGCTATCATGCCGTAATAAACGCCTTTTTGATACCGGAAATTGAAGCCCGTAACCTCCACAACATTCGGTTCCAACAGGACGGCGCTACTTGCCATACAGCCCGTGAAACAATGGATTTACTACGTCGTCGTTTCGGTGAGCAATTCATCTCGAACCGCGGTCTTGGAATGGCCACGAAGATCATGTGATATCACACCTTTGGACTTTTATTTGTGGGGGTGTGTAAAGTCAAAATGTTTTATGGATAAACCAGTTTCGGTTGAGGCATTGGAAGCAAATATTACTAAAGGTATTCACGACATACCAACCGAAGTCCTCCAGCGAATCATTCAAAATTGGTGTTTACGAATGGCCGAATTATGGCGCAGTTGCGGTCAACATTTGATGAGATTATCTTTAAAAAATGTCATGAACACAAAAAAAAAAAATTATCCAATCAATTTAAATTTTCGTTGTTTTATTTCCATTTAAAATCCAATACCTCTAAATTGATCACCCTTTATCATTAACACTTCAAAGGGGTTGTTTTTGCTATTGTAGCAGTTTATAAACCGAAACTCATTAATGGAAGATCCAAAAACACGCTGTTTCGTCTAATCGAGCCAAGTGAATAGTGGTTCGTGTCGTACTGTATCATCACGTGCCGGACATATGCTGGGTATTTCGGTGCCGATTCTGGATAGGATTCTACCATTCTTAAGGCAGCCGACCGCAACTGCTCGGGTTTTCCCCAACCAAGGGCTGCTGTCACAGCAAACTAACCCTATTTAGTGCGCTGAACCTCAATTAATGAGGTCTTACTTTTTCAAAGAAAAGTGGCATCTACATAAATAAGGGGTTGTTGTTGTTGTAACAGCATAAGCGCCCTCCCATAATTTTTCAAGGAATCCTGCTGGAGTAACGATCCTTGGCGGATGTCAGTCCGGGTTGTCCGGCATATAAAGAGTCTAACCGTCACATTGAAAAAAGGTGGCATCTACATACATATATGTACTGCATAAATATTTTTATTTTTTCAATATTGCAGAATATATCAAGTGCATATGCGTACATACAGATTCAAAACGGATAAAATTCAAAAATCAAAAATGGAATGTAATACTCACCCAAAATGAAGTGAAATGGATAAACAAACAATTTAAAACTTAAAATCCCGAGTCATTCAATTTTTTCGTGTATGTATTATCGCCTTACGGTAAACGCTTCTTCAGCAAGCTCTCCAGTTTGCGTATGCGCCCACGATCTCCACCACCATTGGATGAGCCATCTGCGGTCTTCTCTGTGCCACCAGTAAAACTACCAACACTAAAAATAAAAGCACGTTTAGGCGTGGACGTGGTGCCGGCTGTAGCTGTAGATTGTGCCGCTGTATTAGTATCACCACTGTCAATGGCTTCCTTTGACACCACCGAAATAGCATCTGAATTCATGTTTGCATTCAATTCCGCCTGTGCCGATAAGCCACTATCTTCAGTCGTTGGCGATGCCTCCGGCGCATCGCCTCCAACTACAGATACATGTGAAGCAGTGTGTTTAAATAGGTCAATCAATTGTAATTGATCCACACGCTTCACGGCCTTCATATCCAGAATTTTTTGATACTCAGCAATAGTGATGTCCGGCAGCAGTTTAAGTACTTGTTGAGTGAAATGCGATGGCGGTTGTACGGGAGTCATGACCACTTTAATGATCATTTCGGCACGTGTCATATCCTTCACGACAACTTTGGTGTAGCTGGTGGGGGCCTTGCGATTCACACTCGAACCAATTGAGGGCATGTCTAGCAGTGCCGTTTTTAGGCTGTGCGTATCGAGCAAAAGTTGCTCACAACCCAACACATTGTTGGAGCCATCAGAATGCGTCAGCTTACATTTGTATAGAACGTTAATGAATTTTGGAATGAATGCATTGACAAATTTATGGCAAAATTGTGTAAAATATTTTCGTGAGGTGGCCAGATTGTCTCGAATAACAGGAACGGTATGCTTGAAATTCGCACACATACTGCTGATGAAGGAGCTTTGATCACCAACGTTGCTAATACTCTGCCACTGCACTTTGGCCATGGACTGAAGAGACGGTTCACAGCCTGCTTCTAAATCCTGTACAAGCAATTGTATGCTGTTCGAGATAATGCTACAAAAATACAGGTCGAATAGAATGCATCAGGAATTTAAGTAAAAAAGCGAAAAGGCACTTGAAACGAACCGATGAAACACATCCTTTTCTTCTGACATATCAATTTTGTTTACATAGGCTGCGGATACTTTCTCCTTTAGTTTATCCTCTAATTGCTGTACAGTCTCCAAACAGTATTCGGCGGTGGTTAAGACACAACAAATTTGTATTAGATCTTCGCGTGTGAAACGTTGCGTCTCTCCTTCCTTTAAAAAGTTGTGGAATACTTGACCGGCTGCTGTGGAGAGATTCTGCATATCACGTGTAAGTAAAGACATGCTTTTGCCTGCCACCAGAAAAGATAAGTAATAAAATTGCATGTTTAATAACAAAAAAAATGTCCAAGTCATGCAGCTAAAAGGATGCGTAAACACAAAATAAACTCACCAATTGACGCAGTTGTAGTCATCAATTTCGGCATACTGAACTCTAATACTTTGCTTGCATACTCGCGCAGATATTTTTTGAAAACCAAGGCTAGTTCATACATAGGCTGCTCATTGCTTAGCTGGTTGCATTGCACCATACACTTCTTGTAGAATACAAATAAGTCTGCTGAACTGTAAGGCCAAAAACATTACAAAAATTATCACGTCAAATTCGCAGTCACTCACCTTGGATATACAGTGGTTTTTGACTCAGACACTTTGAGTGGCTCCTTGGCCATTTCGACAAATTTTTCCATTAACTCCGATAAATTACGGTCAATACTTTTAATATAAATACCCAGATGTGATTTGAAGCAACCACCAATCTGATCGTGAAATAAACCAATTGTAGGCGGCGCGTTAGGATCGCCAACACCACTTTCAGGTAATACCTTAAGAGCTGCTGGTGTAATTAGCTTTTCAGCGCCCAATGTGATACCAGTGAAGCGTTTGGAAAGCAACTGCTCAAAAGCTTGTGTTTTATTGATGGCAAAGAGCAAAAGACGTACATCTATTTCATTGCTGCGCTTTGCCATGATTTGAGTGAGTTGCTCGTGTGTGAGACGGCAAAACTCGACGGTAATGCGTTCAGATACTTCCCAATCAAGCGGGAAGACTGCGCCGAATTTATCCTCAAAGTCAAGTAGGTGCCGCTTAAGCCACGCATAACGCTTATCGATTTTGTCTAACCAGGCTATATCTTGGTTTTCGTGAAACAGTTGCAAGTATTCTTCCAGTTGTTGAGCTGTGCAAATATAATAAGCAAATCAATATTACATCATCATTGACTGCCACAATAGTTCGTACGTACCAATAAACCACTTTAATAGCTCTTTTTTGACCTTCGGATCTAACACAGAAATCACTTTACATGCGTCTGTCAACTGATTTAAACCCAAACGTTGCTTGTTTCCAGCATTTGCTGCCGAACTTGATTTGGGCGAAAAGGCATCTTTAAAATCGTCCGTAATTTGTTTGGCCAATGTTACTTGGATCTTATCGACATTTTGGGAGAGATTCTAATATAGAACATAATATAGAACATATTATCATAAAATATTTAAATAAGTTTTTGTTTATTTTTACCTTTATTTCTTCAATGTCAGAATATTGCTTAAAATGTTGGTTTACTTCGGTAATTGCTTGTAATGGATTAAGTATCTCACCATATAAACGCTTTTCAATCAATTTATTTAAACTTTCAATTCCGCCTACTAGCATATGGAGATGGTTTAGTGTAGTTATTGCCGAAGTGAGATTTCGTTTTGCGCAGTCCAATTGCTTGATATCGCGTGTAATCTCCTTTACCATTTCCTCCGTTTTCTCGGCACGCGTTTTCACATCTATAATATGCACATACAATGCTGATATAACCTTTCGCGCTTCCGTTAGGGCCATTTGTCCATCTTGACCCGTATTTGTCTGTCCACGTACCACAGCGCGGATATTATCATCAATTAGTGACACCTCGCATTGCATGCGCTGAATAGTCTCATCAATGCTCACCAAAGATTGTTCGTTCGGAAAGAGTTGATTAATGTAATCGACAGTGTTGAAGTCTGGCGAGTCCATGGGGTCGTCAGTTTTTAATACCTGCATTGTAAAATGCATATTAATGGCTCAATTGATTATTATTATGCCAGGTGTTAAACATACCTTATCAATTGCAGACTTTACGTCTTTTGTAAAATGAATTTTATTCCCACCAGACGGTCTAATGGCAGCGTCATTATCTGTTTCCACTTCAGCACCGCTCGAAGCCATTTTCTAAGTTTTTAAATAATTACTTAATTTTATTTGTGAAAACAGTAGCAATGATTGTGTATAAAGAAAATTGCATCAACGCAAAACGTCATCAAAGTCCGATGAACGAAACAGCTGATTTGCATTTGTAGCAAGGCTGCCAGACCGAAAAGTACCGTGATTGATTAACGAAGCTAAGCCAAAATTAAACCCAAATAAAAGTCCCTTCGCGACAGTATTACTAGAAATACATGTATTAAGGATATTGTAAGTTCAAAGAAATCATTTGTTTTGTTTTAATTTAATTTATTGCATAAAATTACTTGTGTTCATCGAATTACTCAATCCTAGTGAGGACGTATCGCGTTGAGTTGCCATTGCTGTTCGTTGGTAACGCGCAATATGATCCAATGAATGCGGCAGAATTGGACGTACGGTATGTATTTCCAACAGTGTTAAGTTATCCAACTTGGCATATGTGCCTTCGCCTTTGATGAATGCGTCAATGGAAGTGCGTAATTTAGATTCACGTATATCAAATATATCTTTGATAATCGTTCGCAGCTCTTCACATCGTGGCACATCGTCGGGTGCTGTACTCATAATCAGCTGTGCCTCCACCATATAATGTTCACTCGGCATCTTTGTGAAGAACCTAATAAAACAAATATGTGAGTGTAGCATTTGATTATTAAGTAACTAATTTTCACTCACTTTGATTTCTTTTCCGCTTCCTTGATTTCCTCCAACAGCTCCATATCCATCCATTCAGGTGGCACAATACGGCATTTTTGTTGTTTGCGTAGATGTATGCCGAGCCAGAGTGGCACGTGCACCGGGAGACCAGCACGGAATGGTCCCACGCTACCCGATATCAAATGCAAAGGATCAAATGAAAAGTTGGGCACAATACCTATGGTTGACTTCTCGCCAATAAATTCAATAACACTGGGCTCCATTGTAATTTAAATAAATACACTTTTACTATTGGAATGCAGAATGCAGCTGATCGACGCAATTTTACCGCCAAATATGTAAACAAAATAATGATCCGGTCGAGAATGACAAAATCAAAACAAACGCGTTGAAAGTGTTCGGAAACGAGATAGCTTACAGAGAACGTTAATGTATTTAACGTTCTCTGTAGCTTATTTCAGAAAAAATCGAAAGAAAGCATCAATGTAATCGTATTAGTTATAAATTATTATTATTATTATTTGTAGAAGATATATACAATATAACCCTAACTTAATTAGCACACTGGCTACTAGGGCAAGTATAAGTTATTTTTAATACGTAAATATAAAAAAAATGTATTATTTTTAATACGTAAAAAAACTTAAATTCGAATATAAAATTCAGATCTACATACATATATCTTAAAATTTATTGAAAAAAAAAACAAGGGTTGGGGAATGGTTCATAGCGTTTTTACATATTATTTTATTTTACAATGATTTGTTTGTTGTTTGGCAAAGAGTAAGTATTCATTCGATACAACTCTTTCTGCTCTACAAAACTATGTTAATAGTATTTATGCGTTATTTAATTTTTTTATTAGTTTTTATTAGAAATAGAATACCCAGGAAGCAAAAATCAACATTTTTGACACCTGTTCTTCTTAGTTTTTCATCAAGATCAAAAAGCTGCCGAAGCAGCCCGGGTCATTTGCGACGTGTATGGAGAAGTTGTCAATGGCGCGTCCACAGCACGGAAATGGTTTGCAAAGGTCAAAAATAGCCAGTTTGACAACGATGACACATCCCGCAGCGTAAGACCTTCTAAATTCGCTGAAGAACGTCTCAAATCACTTTTACAGGAGAACAGTAGTTAAACCAGTCGTGAATTGGCGGAAAAAATTAACAGCGATCATAAAACGATTCTCAATCAGTATCATTCAATGGGATTTACCGAAAAATTGGGGGCCTGGGTGCCTCACGAGCAGATTACAGATCTATTGTATTTTCCTGAAATCTTAAATTCATTGAGAAAAAGATAATATTATATTATATTTATTTTCAAATGTTCTTTATACAAAAAACTACACTGTAATACGATATGTTCTTTACAATGAAAAAAGTATAATTAGTATTCCATCTAAAAAATATGATTTTTTTAGTTTAAAATACATGCATATTAAACATGTGTAAAACAATTGACAATGGTGAATGTTATAAAAATAAAAAAGTATAATTTATTTTTATTTAAATTTATCTTGATCTGCCATAACTATGCTTAAATATACATTACATACGTGCATATATCCCTCCGAATAAAATTTCGAAACACTGCAATAATTTAGCCGCACGCATTTTTGCATTTTTGCATGTATACAACGCAGTAATTTTGTAAACAATTGCACTTTTTTTCTTAGCTACTAGTAAATAAAAATGAGTAATACCAAGTACTAAAAGCGAACAAGCACTCTTTCTATGTATGTATGTATGGTTGTGTATATTCGCTGTTTCGTATATAGATTATATAGTCTCAGTACGAGGATCCAACTTATGAATAGCCTGAATTAGTGTAGGACCATTTTTTGTATTAATTCCTTTTCTAGACATTTCTTCAAGGCGATCAGTTATTGGCTTCTGGTCCAAACCACGCTGCCACCTGAAAGCATACAATCTTTATAACTTTAATTGCTATATTTAGAAGATCATCTCCCACTACCCACCAGAGATGTGTGCATGTGTGCAACAGAGGAATGTACAACTGTAGGAGGTCAATGTCGCACAGCGTATCGTAACGACTCAGCGCCAAAGTTGCCCAACGTTCGGCGGAATGATGTGGTACCGGCGACATAGTACACGCAGCAACCAAGCGACACAATATTAATAGGACCGGTCGTGAACGATCCATGAAGATTTTATTTAGTAAACGAAAGCAATTTTCTAGCAATGGTATCGCCATTTCATTGCGACGCTCATCTAAGAGTTGGCAAGCCTTGGATAGTTCATTGTCTTGCAGGAAGTGTAAAAACTCAGGTGTATCACGTAATATACTATTACTTGCGACATGTGTTAAAAATGACTCAAAAGCAGCACTACGTTCAGCAATTAAATCAGCCGAAAAATTTCCAACAAGCACCTTGTTCGGAAAATACAATGAAGACATCTTATTTGGAAAATCTTTCTTAAAGCTATTGTAGAGATTACGAAAGTCCGTATAACGACGCTGTATACTTGCTGGTTGCGGATCGATAATGGAAGAGTCCTGACGCACTGACAATTCGTAGACTACATAACGTTTCACCTTGAGATCTTCGCCGTCAGGTGGCATAATACGAGCTAATTGGATTTCAAAGCGTAATATAGTGGAACCATCATCAGGCAAATGGAGTGCCACTGTAGATGCTGGACGTTCCCATAAATCTGAATTCAAAGTAAAGAAATGAGCAATTCGAGTAAAAACATTTGAAATATTTTGTAATTGACCTTTTTGTGCCGTTTTTGAAGAGACATCTTGTATAGCTAACGAACCGGACTCTATGGTTTCTGGGCTTTCAAGCTCTTCGGTGTTATCAGGTGTATCTACAGAGTGCACTTGTGTTCTTCTGGCCATGGCTGCGCGCACTAAAAAATACCAAAAATCTGTTTCAAAGTACAAAAGGGATTTTTTAACACTTAACTCAATGCAAGTAATATAACGATGCGAGTATGCAAATGCATATATTGCAGCCAATACACTCCAACAAAATTAAATTAGAAATGTTTCTTTGTTACAACAGAATTCTCAAATAACATTCACAAACACTCTTGCAAGCCATATCCCATAAATATAAATTTGCTTTTACTGTACATTCGAAACTTACTCGCGGTTGACTTATCCGCTTATTATAAAAATGGTTGTTTGCTTTTCGCTTCCTTAGCAGACTTCACTAATGCGTTATTGTGCAACAACAAATTCTGCCTGAAACAAAACAAAAGATTATTCATCTGCCCTAAAATAAACCAAGTCTTCGATGTTTTATTTTATGCTTTAATGCAAGTATGACTAATATGCCATTCCTCAATAAAGGAGGAAGTTTAGAAAATTGAAATCAAAAGAATAATAAGGTAAGTACTTTAGTACTTTTACTTTAATGTGTTGTTGTTATTCAGTTGCTAACAGATGGAACGTTTCGTGTGTTCTCACTTCAATTATTATGCCGGGGAATCGCTTACTTTTAATTTCTCTTTTCGGGCCGCGTCCTTTTGTTTATATTATCTGTTTGTTAGTATTTGACTTATCTTTTTATAATTACAAGTTAATCCGCGGTGATAGTTGTGAATGAACTAGCACTACACTAAATAAGATCGTACGTTATATGAAATAGTTGGAGCTGCCAGCTGGTCTCTATATATATATGCAATTATCAATTAATCAAACTGCGGTGGGATATGTTCTTAGATGCACATACCATAAACACGAAAAAACATCTTATTATTTCGCTGATTATACAACAGAGCTATTGTCTCCATCACATGAATAACCTAAAAGAGTCATGCAAACACCCACTTTAATCGTTATCGATATACATCTCTAAAGACAAATTGTAGACTTCGCTCTGTTTGGCAGCACCACTTTTTTCACAACACAATTTTATTTGCAGATAAACTAATGTTTAAGTGCACTTTTATACTTGGCAGCCCATCATCATTAGTTTAACTTAATCATAAAGGAAATGACGCTTCCGGAATTCTTTGGTTGTACCTTTATCGCGTTCGGGACTCCGTTCGCGATGTTTTTTTTCACAATAGCCAATGATTCAGTACGGATAATTATTCTTATCGCAGCCGCCTTCTTTTGGCTACTGTCACTTTTGGCATCAGCCTTGTTGTGGTTTGCAATTGTCCCAATGCGGGATTACTTGTGGTTTGGTGTAACATTTTCAGTGCTATTTCAAGAAGTATTTCGCTATATTATCTATCGTATTCTGAGACGCACTGAACAAGGCCTTCAAGCGGTAGCAGAGAATCCACGGATCATCGAAAACAAGCATATTTTAGCTTATGTTTCAGGCCTTGGATTTGGTATAATATCCGGCATGTTTGCATTGGTGAATGTACTTGCCGATTTGGTGAGTGAATTTTGAAAAATTTTACAAGTATTTTTTTTTTATTAATTTATTTTTTTTTTTCTGCTTTCCAGTCGGGTCCAGGCACCATGGGACTTAAAGGTGGATCGGAAATTTTCCTAATAACTTCGGCAACTCAAGCACTCGCTATGATCCTATTCCACACTTTCTGGAGCGTTATATTTTTCAATGCGTTTGATATTAATAATTATTTCCATATAGTTTACGTTGTCGCCACTCATCTCTTTGTATCGCTAATTACCTTGCTCAATGCTAAAGAGATGTACCTAGCCACATTATTACCTACATACATTATATTGATAGCGACAGCAGCTTTGGCATTTAAGGTAGCTGGAGGAAGCAAGAACTCACTCATGCGATTTATTAAATGTCAATGAAAGGAGGGCAAATATAGAAACTACTGCTGCGCTTAAAAATATTATTGGCATTGACTAAATAATTGCAATCAATTAACTTATAGTGCAGATTAGGCAATCCAACTCTAGTTAAGACCAAACTGCTAATTGTAAGATCTTTAATTCTACTCTTTTATTTTCGACATTCATAATAATGAAAGCTTTAACACATAATAAAAAAGAAAATAAGTAATGTAACAATAGCAATTATTTCTATCTAATTCTTATGGAAAATACTGTGCTTTGCGCACAGTTATGCCGTAATCTGCAAGGGCGGGCGCCAAGTCCTCCATGGTTAACGTGTATTTGCGATCTTTTGTTGCTTTCTGACCCTATGAGAAACGAAAAATTCATAGTAATAAAATATATAATACAAAAGCACTTCTCACCGGAGCATGAGTCCCGGGTCCAATGTTTTGACTGTTGCAACGAGTTATGCATTGTTGTAGTGCGTCATTAGCAACATCGGAAATAAATTTTTGCGTGGCCACCGATATCAAACGTACGATACGAGGATCATTTGATTCGAAACCGGCAGAATTTAAGTAGCAAGCCGTTACTGCGTCTGGTACTGTTGGGACGTAATCCTCCAACTGCAACATAAAGTCACTCAGTTGTTGAACAGCTGCACGTTCCTCAGGCGCAGCAGTCCCACCTGCGGCATTTGAGTTAGAAGAATTTGGACGGTAGATACCGAAATTTGTGCCAATCATTTCAATTGTTATTTGTGTAAATTTTCTACGATTCTATAGAACTCTATTGTTAGTATTATTTTGTCTAGTTGTTTATTTTACTTTAATAACTGTCAAATGTGGAGAGTTGTCTCAAGTAGTGATGGGCGAGTCCGAAAGGTTTTAGTCGATTGCATCGATGGTTCTCGATGTTTTCTCTCAAAGGCGAATTGCATTAAACCTTGTGCAAAACAAGGCGAATTTATGAAGGTGGTATCCATGGCGAATTGAATACTAAAGTTGGCGTCTTTTCAAAACTGTTACTTTATTTTTCGCCATTTTGACAAAGCTGATGTCAGGTACCTTACCAATACAAAACAAGGGGGGGAGAAGTTACATATTTGTTAAACTTCAGTGAACGGCTTGACAATGTTATGATTTGTGAGATATACACTAAAGAAACGAATGAAAACAAGTGCCGCGTGTTAAATTGTGAAAGCACACATGAATATATTATTTTATGTAGTTTCCACAAACATGTTATTTTCTTCTTTTGTGTGCTTTGTTCGTTTGTTTTGTATTGGTAGGGATCTGAAGTCAGACTTGTCAAAATGGCGAATAATGTTGTAACTGTTTCGGGAAGAACTCACTTTCAGTATTTAATAGGCCTTCATATTAAACATAATTGGCCTTCAAGCATGATAGAGAAACAGATTGCACCTTCCCATTGCGCCGTTTCATAATAGCGGATGAATAAACAAAAAAGGAAGGGGAATTGTTTAAGATGAAGAAGAGTAGGCGAAAGCAATGGAAACAACCAAACTAAAGAAATTATACACACATACGTACTTTCCTGCCAACTGAACTTATATTAATTTGTGCTTTCACAATTTAATACATGGCGCTTCGTTTTCATTAGTTTGATTAATTTAAATCTAACATCTCACAAAACGACCACGCCATTCACTGAATTACAACAAACACGTAATTTTTCCTACTTTTGTTTGTTTTGTTCATTTGTTTTGTATTGCGAACTGAGCTGGCATCAGAATTGTCAAAATCGCGAAAAATAAAGTAACTGTTTTGGCAAGGCGCCACCTATGGTATTGAATTCGCCTTGCCTACAGCCATAAGCAATCGATTTTTTTAACAATCGACAAGCAATCAACAAAAATGCATTGAACATCTGTTTTCACATTTCTGCCATAGATCATTATCAATTATTTCTACATCACATTCACATTCAATCTTTGTGGGAAACAAAACATTTTCGCAGCTCGAATAAAATTTTTATTTTGTCCAACAATTTCAACATTTAAAATGGTTATAGGCAACGAAGAGAATTCACCCTCACCAGCTTCACCACCCGAAGAGCAGGAAGATTCGCCTCCACTGCCAACACCTCCAGCGCTGGACGAATTATTGGAACAGGTGGAAGACTATATACCAACTGTACCAGATGCTCTTACTGCACGTTATTTGAATCAGTCCGGTTTCGAAAGTATGGATCCGCGAATCGTCCGCATCATTTCGGTGGCAGCCCAGAAATTTATATCAGACATCGCCAACGATGCTTTGCAGCATTGCAAGACACGCACAATTAGCCAGCACTCTGGTGGGCATGGTTCAAACAAGGTAAGAGCTGACAAATCAAGTAAAAGTATTGAGTGCATGTAAAACTATCTGTTAACCATTTTTTTTTTCAGGATAAGAAGCCAAACAAAGATCGTCGGTATACTTTAGCTGTCGAAGATCTTACACCAGCTCTAGCAGACCATGGCATTACTATGCGAAAACCGCAATACTTCGTATAAATTGAATCAACATATCGAAGCAATATTACATCATTTTAAAATGAATAAATTTAGAAACAGGTATAAATAATGAAAAATTATTGAATAAACTCTGGCCTAACTACGTAATTCCTTAAATGAAAAAGACATTGTGGGCGTTTAATACGTAAGTGCGCGAGTTTTTTTACACCATGAGGGGTTTTTAAATGTTTATATAAAAAGGCAAATAAACCTCAAAACATACAAGAATTGATTATTAAATATTGGCAAGAAAACAAGGGCAATCGTGAAATATGCGGAATTGTTAAAAAACCTAAACCAGCGGAGCAGTATATTATTGCCATGTGCAAGAAAAACGGTAAAGGCGAGGATATGGAAGGCCCAAGAAAATTTGCTGGTTGTATTAAGAAGAACTCGAAAACTCCATTGTATTATCACAAAGAGTTGAAAGACGTTGCCTTTACAGAAATTACTCCTCATACTATGAAGATTTTTACATTCTCTTGATTTTAGGGCGCATACCCTGCGTACGGAAAATATTGCTAAACATTTACAATATGCCAGAAAATATGTCCACCGCGATATTGACTTTTGGAATATTCCATCCGCTCAAAAATGGGATATTAGTGGTAATTATTAATTTGGGCAGAATGACGACCCAAAATATTCCGCCGTAATAATTAGCATGAAAATCAAGTTAAGCAAGAGCCACGTAAATAGGTAAAATGAGGTTGAGATCGCTCTTCAGGAAATATAGAAAAATATAGCGCTCGATGTTACAATAAACTTAGTAGTTTCTATGGCAAGAGGACTGCAACAAGGTTAGACGCCAAGGGTGGCCACATAAAGTACCACTTATTGTATTATTTTTATTTAATAATTTAATTTTTCCTTCGGCCTTCGAAAAAGGAGTTCTCTTTTTTTTTTTAAGTTTTGGGTAATAAAATGATTTTTTTTTAAATAAATGGTCTCTTCTTATTTAAGGGAAATAAATGCAAAAACCTTTGTTCTACAAGTTTTTTTTTTGTTCACTATGTAAATAGCGTTTCATCTTTTGGTAGGTTTGGCCGAACTCCTTCCATTTGTGGCGTGCTTCTTCATGTTGTACCAAAAATTGAGAGCCCTATAGTTTTATGTCGCCCCCAAACGGCAGATAGTTTTTATGAGGAAATAAATGCACTCGGGGGGCATGTTCGATGGCGTTTATGCTCCTACACGAAGAAGAATAACCGAATAACCGATGTTTAAAGAGACTTATTTTCTACGTGTTAATGTTTCATGCCCACATCGAACATCGAATCCGGGTACAATCGTAAGGTAGTCACAGACAACCCATTCGGCTACGCGAAATATAGTATTAGAAAACATCAAGGTATACATACGTAGATATTCAAAATATAGAAATATATTTTATATTTGTTAGAAATATATTTAAACAAGCACCGAAGGTTATATTGTATACATATATCCCCTATAAATAATAATGATATTTTGGACATTTATTACAAATATATTTATTATTTATATTAAAAGCCAAAGTAGTTCATCTACGCGTGATCTTCAAAATATATAGGTATTCCCCTGGTATACGTCTTTCCATAAACTTAATTGCAACAAAACCTAATTTATTGAAATCGCGTATTAACTCATCTGGTTTATTTTCGCGTAGTACTAGTAAATAGAAAACCCCGTCAGCAGATAAAATGCCATCCAAACGTTTAAGCAACTCATCGATAACACGTCGTCCATGTAAACCACCTGCCCATGAGCATACAAGATTGTTTGGCATTTGTGCATTGTCAAATGATTTACTATTCAATTCTTCGTCTGAGGTTACCACGTAAGGTGGATTGAATATAAGCAAATCTACAGATTTTTCGCGCACGGCATCCACTAAATTACAATTTATACTATCAACATGAGTAGTGTTGCGCTGCGCCGTTTTCATCGTAGTACTACAAGCATGCGAATTGATATCAGTTGCCAAACAAAGTGTTTTATTGAGTTTTTTAGCCAGTGCCGTTACAATTATACCACTACCGGGACCTATTTCCAAGCAAACTCGTGGTTGTAACCGTTCTATATATAATAGATCAGCTTCTAAGGCATCTAGCAAAAAAAACGAGTCTTCTGCTGGCTCATATATCTGTTCGTAATCGGCCGCTGTTAGGTGGTTTGTATAGGGAGTTTCCATTCTCAAATTTCTAAGGTATATTTGTGTTTATAGCTGAATCCAGCAGAGCTTGCCTCCGCCGCTGTTCCTTCTCAATAAGCTGGTAAAGGCCAGTTAAACGATCCTGACTTGTGCTGAGAATATTTGTTATAACAGTGACTTTATGTTTCACGTTAATTAACTCTTTAACTTTGCTTGAAAATTCAGGAATATTATGCTGAGCCTTCTCTATTTCCACCAACTGAACTGAGAGTGCGTCTAATTGCTTCTTTAATTCTATTTGAGAAGCGCGGGTAGCTTGGATGTGCTCGTCTAATTTCTCCACTGCGGGTTTAAATAAGTTAACGATACCTTCCGCTAAGATATCACGGGTAGGATTAGTGCAGAAGTTCTCTGTATTCTCATCTAATGATGTTACAGTGCTATCCGAGTCTTTATCCATTGCTCAATTCAAACAAAAATTTTAGCAAATTTTTATGTTTCCACAAATCTTTCTGACTCCCATATCAACTATGAACTGATTAATGTGATGGAAATTGGGAATTACAGGGTGGTATACAAAAAGTAAACCGCTTTGATATAATTTCACAGTGAAAGCAATTCCAAATTTCGTATCGGCTGTTCATAAAATACATACACATACATTTTCTCATATTCATTATTTAACCAAATAAAATTCTATAGTGCTTAAAAATAGTACCCAAAAATATTAACTATTGATTTTACAAGAAATATTACTATTCTTAGCTTTTCATTTTTCAATTTCATTTCCACCTGAAATATTAAAGTGAAATGAAATCGACAGAAATTCATATTTGTGCGATTTTAAACCACTCTGTTTTGTTGACATTTACATTCGTTTGGAAATACATAATTGTGAAATGTAAGTAATTTCTAATATTTTAAGTTAATTTAATGATTTTGATAATTATAAATTTACTTTTTAAGGGGTCGGCACAAAAATGTGGCACAAGAAGCCATTATGGTAGATTTTATGAAAGAATATTTAGATCTTGCACGCGGGACATTACAGAACAAAGACGTGAGAAATGCTTTATGGGCGATGCTTGCGGACAAACTAAATAATCGTGGACCACCAAGCAAACCACCTGAGCGTTGGAAAAAAGTTGGAAAGCTTTCATTTAGTTAAATTGATTCCATGTTTGCTCTTTTATAGGTTTGGTTCGATTGGCGCGCTGCCGTAAAAAGAAAAATTATGTATGAAAGGAATGAGGCTCACGCTGCAGAACAAGATGAAATACCTTATAAAAAGACTTCATTATCTCCTGTTGAATATGATGTCGCGCGTATATGTGGATTCTTCGATGATGATGCTGACATTGACAAAGGCTCAGATATGCAAGAAGATTTGAGTACACCCTCTGAGGGTGTGGCGAATATAATCAAAGAAGAGTTAATGCTCGACGAGGAAAATGATGAAAATCCAATTGACTCTCATGTTGCGATTGAAACTTTTAAGGACCAAACTAATGAAAAGCCCTCAGAGGTTGAGCGCATAAGTGTGCGCTCATTTGCACTATGTCAATCAACTGCAAGTAAAAGGAAAGTTGAAGCAGAAAAAAGTGAAGGATGTGCAGATGCTAAAAAACGTAATATACGTTCATCAGAAACAGAGGGAACTGAAAAATTATTTCACTTGGTAAAACAGCAAACAACAGTGATAAATACAGTATCCCAATTTCTTAACGAAAACGCCGATTTGCATGCGGAAAATTTGCGTGTTATGAAAGAAATAAGCGAGGGTCTAAAGCAAATGTGTGAATCGATTAATAAACTAAGTGAGGCGACTAATGATAAACTTAAGGAACAGCGTAGGCATAATTATGAGATAGAGAAGTTGCGAAGAGAAGAAATTTTATTGAAAAAACAACAACTTGAACTGAACGAATTTAAGGTATTTGGTAAGGAATAGATTGGTCGAGTTAGAGCTGCAGTATTTTAGTAAGTTACTACATACATACATGTATGTATATATATTTTTCTATTTAAACTGAACGTTATCGTATATACACATTTAAGATTGCCTAAGACATTCCCATAAATATGAAAAAGAAGGAAAAAATAAACATTACATTTATTTAATACTTCAACCATTTGTATAATTGAAAAAGTCTTAATGGAAACACCATTAGGTGATACATTGGCTAGAGAAAAACAAAACCAACAGGATCTAAGCCTTTCCTGTAAATTGGGTAATACATATATATGTATATAATTGCCGCGTACACTCTTTTTGGGTGTTTGTCCGAGCTCCTCCTCCTATTTGGGGCGTGCGTCTTGATGCTGTTCCACAAATGGAGGGACCTACAGTTTCAAGCCGACTCCGAACGGCAGATATTTTTATGAGGAGTTTTTTTATGGCCGAAATACAATCGGAGGTTTGCCATTGCCTGCCGAGGGGCGACCGCTATTAGAAAAATGTTTTTCTTAATTTTGGTGTTTCACCGAGGGACACCTATTGAGTAATACACGGTCAAGAAATATCTCAAATGTGAAGAGCTAAGACCGAGCTAACAGGAATGGGGATGCTTATGCAGCTATAATAACAACAAATACTTAAGCCTGCACCAAATTATGGGGCCACGCGAAGCAAAAGTTCTTAAATGGGATATTTAACAATCTCATAAACTGCCTATAGGCAAACTGAGAATGCTACGTAGTCAACTGTGGATGGTCTAACGACTCTTGTCGAATTTGCGACTTGGTCCCAGAAACAACATCACACTTATTTCTCGAGTGTGATGCCATATCGATTAAAATAAGCCAGCCAGAAGCGAGTTGTTGTTGTTGTATCAGCATAAACATTCCCCATTCTTACATACGGGGAATGCTGCTGGAGTGGCAATCCTTGGCCGGATATAAATCCGGGTCGTTTCGGTAACGTAGAACCGACTGCCGTGAAAACGAGCCAAAAGCGAGTAATACGCTCAGCTTAGCCCACAATAGGGCCTGAATGAGGTATTATGAAAAGTAGATGGCGTAAAAGGCCTTAAAGTCGGAAGGTAAATCTCTATATCTAACTATGCCCGGTCAAGAACTGTTACTTTAGCAGTATTCCGCAAATATTTGTGAGAAATTTTTATACGGTTACAATAACAACATCGAAAGAAGTACATTTTTTTTTTTTTTGTTTATTTACTAAAGTAATGAATATAATAATATTCGAATCTGGGTGAAACACCAAAATAAAGAAAGTTTTTTCTAATAGCAGTCGCCCCTCGGCAGGCAATGGCAACCCTCCGAGTGAATTTCAGCCATGAAAAAGCTCCCAAAAATAAATATCTACCATTCGGAATCGACTTGAAACTGTCGGTCCCTCCATTTGTGGAGCAACACCAGGACGCACGCCTCAAATAGGAGGAGAAGCTCGGTCAAACACACAAAAACGTGTACGCGCCAATTATATATATATACATATAATGAATCAAATATAAAAAATTCTTATAAGCAAGGATGTATGTATGTATGTACATATTTCAGATGTTAGTAAGAGTAAGAGAAAGTAAGAGAAAGCTTAACCTAAACTACTTTACTAGAGAAACTCCGTGAAGCGATTTTTGGAACTGAAAAATCAATCGCGACAAAACCAATGGCTCTGGTAGTAGAAGCATTATGAGTATACGAGCCCTATAAAGCCCTACGTAGAAAAACTCTGAGCATCGAAGGGATCTAGTGGGAATTTTAATGAAAATCTTCTCATGTAGATAACCAGCACAACCTAGTATTTGGCACACCCAATAAAATAAGCATATTTAAGCGGGGTGCCTTGCTTACCGCGACATACTAGACACATGCCCCATCAAACCCACTCATCTAACACCTCTCTCCCTCTGGACCCAACCCGTCGAAACAGCCAGTTTCCTGGGCCTACCGTTAGATGAGCTAGACGAAGACGACCGGTGATTACACTACACTGACAGGGCAAAGATACTGCTACAACAACAACAACAGCATATTTAAGCCTCAAACGAACGAATGCAATGTACAAAATACTGAGCGTCAGTGAAATTTGAGCTGTGACGCCTAACAAAAGGAAGCTTGGCACGCAACTTAGTTATAATAAAATTAATATGACTAACGAAAGTGAACTTTGAACCAAAGATTACACCAAAAACCCTAATTTCATTGCGCGAAATAGAGATGTGATAAGAGGGGTCATTGATATTGCAACGTTTACAAAAGATACGTGGAAACACTTGATTATACCATATCATCACCTTCTATAGATTTTTTAATTTTTATTAAGATTTTGTTTTGGAGATGTGGGATAGAGGTGATTTGCTTTTGGCAAGCGCATCCCCAAAATTGTACACCGTAGGTCCAAACTGGTTGCTGTTGTTTTTGTTATATAATGCAATGTAGTTACCGACCGCCTTCGTCTAGCTCATCTAACGGTAGGCTCAGGAAACGTGCTGTTTCGGCAGGTTGAGTCCAGAGGGAGAGGGGTATTCGGTGAGTAGGTTTGATGGGATATGTGAAATGGTGGTTAGTATCGTGCGGAGTGCCTACGCATGCGGGACATATGTTGCGTGTGTCGGGGTCGATTCGTGGTAGGTAGGAGTTTAGTTTGCTAATTGTGTCAAAATTTCGCGGGTCTCTCCTTGTAGCTGAAGCTCTTCATCTGCAATATGTGGTATTTGGACTCTGATGACGGCATTTAGAGGTCGGGAGTTTAGGAATGTGGTAAGTGGTGATGAATGCCATTTAGCGTCTGTCCGCTCCAGTAGTTGTAAGTTCTTTATATCCTGGATCTCGTCATTATAGTTGAATAATAGTTGAAGAGCTGCCTCCTGGCATGACTGGGAGGCAGCCCAGGTTCTAGCAGTGTCTACGGGGGTGAAACCTTCTGTAGCACCCAAGCAGAAAATGTTTGCTGAGCATTTTATTGTGTCTCATGGTGTAGATGTTGTAGGGGCGACATCAGGAGGCATCCCGTGGCTGTCCTGATTGCGTATTTTGGCATGTCTGAAGCTTAATCCAGTGCGAGTAACTCTTTCCAGGCGACCGGAGGGCGCAGCATAGTTCAGAACCGGCCGGCCGATTGCTTTAAATGTCGTCAGCAACATTTCTTCATCTTTGCCCCAAGTACTCCCGGTAAGCGATTTGAGAACCTTGTTGCGATTTTGGACTTAAGTGGCAATTGCGGTTGTGTGCGCAGAAAAAGAGAGCAAACAATCGAAGGTAACTCCCAAAATTTTGGGGTTCTTTACTGTCATTATTGCTGTGTCATCGACTTTGACCTTAAGCTGTAGTTTGACCTCCTTTGTCCAGGTGGTAAAGAGGGTTGCCGTGGATTTTGTGGTGTAAAGTTGGAGATTCCGTGGTGTTAGTGGTGGAAAGCTTGAGATTCCTCTCAATGAAAAAGCGAGAAAGGTTAGAGAGGTTACTTTGGAGCACAGACGTCATTATCAAACAATCGTCAGCATAGAAGACCAGGGAGACTTCCTCTGGTGGCTGGGGGAGGTGATAAGACACCACCCTGCGGAACGCCTTGCTTTATCCTCCTCTGTTTTGAGTTTCGGTTTCGAAATGACGTTTGCCGACCACTTATATAATTCGCGGACCACCCCTTCAGCCCCGGCGGGAGTTTCGACTGCATGTCATCTAGTAGCGTGAAGTAGCTAACTGAATCGAAAGCCTGCCCAGTTAGGAGTTCATAACCGCGTCATGTTTATATGGGTCCCAGGACATTTTGAAATACCCGGAAATGAGGAGGCTGACTAGAAAGGCTATTGACTCACTATTCGCAAGCGACAATATACCATCGCGGACAAGCCTAAAAACGAAGTCATATAAGCTGGCAGCAAACAAGGGGGCTACGCCAGGCTAAATCCTTATAGGGAGGGTACAATCAAAAGAGATTCAGGCATCACACAAACCTCTCTAAGGACAAACTGAGAATGCTCAGTGCGATTCTCACAGGTCACCTCAGATTACGCTGCTGTCCACCAAATCCCGTCGTTTTACGATCAATCTCCGGAAACTCGAATGCAATGCCATAGCAAGAAGAAGGAATAGACATACGGGCAAAAGAAAGAAGCGTACTCCCAGTCCAACTTAGGCTTATTTAGGAAACTGGGTTTAAACAAATAGCGTTGTGTGCTCCCTACAAAGGTCTTCAGGCCACAGTACAAGCCTTCAACTATTCTATTCTACTATATGTACGGTATTCCCGAAAGAATAAAAAATACAATACAATGGCTTGCAATTATAAAGGATGCACAAATACCTATTCTAATAAAAAAATTATCTCATAAAATGTTCCAGACATTTACAAAAATAAATTTTAAAATAAATGCACAGGAGTGAAGAAGTGACCAAGAATTTGACGGTACTTAAAGGCAAGCGCTTAGAAGCTCTATTGCCGTAATTCGCGGGTTAGGTTCTTTGTCGCGGTGAATATTTGATCCACCATCTTTTCGTTTTTTTTTTTTTGTCTCTGGACAATTAGCAAGTGCAGCACTCAGACATTAATTAAGTCCATTGTACTACACTTGGATTCCCTTGAACCTCCATACTTTGGAGTAAAGGTGAGGAAAACGAAAGCTTTCAATTATTTATGCAATTAAAGATGCCCGTTTTAAATTAAAACTTAAGTACTAAAATCCAAATATCTACAAGCATGCTTTTATTGGAATTTTTTCACCCTTTTACGGGTATAGAAGAATTCAAGGGGCATTCATTAAAGGTGGTGGCACGAGACCAGCAACAATATTTTCATACGTTTGATTGTCAAAGTAGAAAACAAAGAATGTATTCGCCTTGTCTCATTCTGGGTTGACAGCCACATGGACACGGCGAAAAAAAAACCAGTCAGCTGATTTACCGATACCTCCTTTAATAGATTCGCCTTGGAAGAATTAAATTTTTTTTAAAATACTTTTGACTTCAAATTTATTTGTAAGAAAAAAAACTAAAATAAGCAATGGAAAGAGAGTGGTTTGCAAACGTCAAAAAGGCTAAAAATCGTTCTCAGCGGTTCTACCTTAGTTTTATCATATTAATAACTAACATTCTAACAGACATTAACTAACCAACTAATAGGCATCAAAAAATTTGCATAAAAGTAATGCAGCATAAATTAGAATTTCTTTAGTTATGGGGATTTGTATCTACGTTGGCAACTCTTATATGAAGTTGACACCTCCCACTCCCAAAAAGATTTTATCAAAATATGTTTCGGGTGTACAAGTTTGGTCCCGCCGGAGATTAGACACTCCTTTAGTTTGCAAATACTGGTATTCATTTCACAAGAGAAGGAAGCACACAATATTTGGCATGAATATTTATGTAGTAGTATAACATTAGGTAATGTGTTTTAATTTAATTTATTTGCAAGCTTTATTTCTTTTCATCTCATTTAATCCAATTTAATTTATTTGCATTTTTTTTACTCTCAACCGGCTGCAGTTCCTAGTAAGACAAACCACCATTCGGCATGTGTAATGCCAATTTATTAATAAATTTTATTTCATTTGTATTTCTATTAAAAACTTTTTGCTGGGTAAGTAAGATACTCATTTCTGAATATACTTGCATATGCACCTTTATGTACATACATAAATATAACTTGGTCTACAATATTTTGCATTATTTACAAATAACTTCGTAGTCATCGTGTATATTACAAAAATGCTTAGATTATAAAATTGTTGCAATGAAATATTTTATTTTTAAAACTGTTGAATTTTTCATTGAAGAAAAAATTCAAAAGGTTCCTTTTATTTCTAATATTAATTCGTTACTGTTTGCTTATTAACTTTCATAGTAATAGTATGCAAATGTCTTTAATACTCGTTTTGTTTTTCATATATTTTTATATTTTTTCAACAGATTAAAATGCATGTACTTAGTGCTACGTTTTTTTTTTTTTTTTGTTGTTTTGTTTTTAATTCTTCGCTTACAACATTTATTCGTACAAGTAAAACTTAGACCTTCTGGAAATGCAGTTGTTCTCTTAATGAATGCTATTTAGTTCTCTCTTTCGATAAAAATATTTAACAGACGTCTGAAAAAGTAAATACTTTCAATGCAAATATAAGAAGGATGTAAATACTCACACATTCAATACATACATGTATTTATTGTTGTATTTACTTCATATTTCAGCTTGTGTGTATATCGATTGCTAGTCGACATAAATTTTCGATATACTTCTATCGTTTGGTGATTTTTTGTTTTGTTTGTATTTTTGTCATTTCCGTTTGGTGTGACTAGTGGGCGGTGAGAGAGTAGGGAGAGTGGGATTGGTACATCTTACTAACAATTTTATTTGTAATTTACCACACCACACCCTTGTCCACACATGCAAATACGATTGTGTATTTTCGTTTACATATACACCTACATACGTTCTTACGGTTAATCGAGGGTTGTTTGTTCTTCCATTCCTTTCGTGCGTTTATTCGCTTGATTTATATATTATTTTACTTGCTTTACCAAGCGACATTAAAATTTATGTTCTGTACAAGATATTACCATATCGTTTCGCATGTATGCATGTATTGCATATTTAAATATACATATATACGAATACAGGTTTGCTCTGAAGTATACATAGTTGAAATTGGTATAATTTTAATGTTATACATACGTATTTGTACATAGATATTTTTATGTAATATTGGTTGATATAACGAATTTTTTTATAGGGGTATGCTTTTCGTTGTGAGTATGTGGTGTAGGTATGAATGTATGCAAGCACACTTTTCAGTGGTTTACATGGTTTATCTCTTAGTACATAACGTTATTTTGTTTTCTGACAAATGTTTCTTATCCACGATTCCACCTTCAAAACAAGAAACATATCCTTTCCTTTTGCCTTTTCCCTGAAATTATTATTTTATTAATTTCTAATTCTTGTTCAATAAAAAACATGTCAGCAATAAGATGTTATTTTTGTGTACACTATTGACATTGTCGGTTTTTTTTTCGTTACATTTCACATATTGAGAATTAGCGTCGAAATACGAAACAATTTTGAAATGATGACAAAACATAAAGGGCAGAATTGTTAATTTGTTCATTTGCTCGAAGGCCTCTATATAATCCGTAAAAAAAATATTATGAAGTATGAGAAAAACTTTTGTGGCTTATTATACAACCAATATAAAAAATTGTCCCTTTCATAACTTTTATTGTTCTTTTAATGTTAGATAGCTCAAAATCGCATTGGAACTCTGCTAAGTCGACTTGAGTGTTGCTTTGTCAGACGTCCACGGATATCCACCTTATCCCGAATTTCATGTGAACAAATCATTTACATAAATTTTTATATGTAACAAAAACAAATTCGGAATTGTTTCCGAATATTTTATTAGGAAAGATTTGTTCTCAAAGTATTCACAATAAGTTGTATTATTTTAAATCGTCATTATTTCCACTATTTTTACTTTCATAGAAAACGCAGCAATACTCGTTGCCCTTTATTGATGCATGCAGGATTATATCTTTTATAAAGAATTTGCATTTACTTGAATGCATAAATATGAATGTATTGTATGCTAGTGTTCGTACACTAGCGCTATTACAGGTTAGCAAATTGGTCATAATATTCCCATAAAGTAGATGTGTGTGTGCGCGAGTCCTTCGGCTAATTTTCTCATTCTGATAACATAAATTCAACTTAAGTAACTTCGATTTTTGCTAATGTATACATATGTACATACATATATACATATATGAACATATGCATATGTATGTGTAAACATATATATACATACAGATGTATGTAGGTGTATATCTGGATTTTATGTAGGTTTTTTCTCCTCTACTAACGTTTATGGTTATATTCGGTGTACATAAAAATCTTTGTATACTTTTGGTTTCAAATGCATTTAGCCCAGCTATATTTTTTGGCATTTAAATCACTTAAATAATACTGTGTTGAGAGGAATGCGATAAACTTTTTAGTCTTTGGTATAGAATACAATATGTACATGCAAATGTATTGGAAAATATATAAAATTAGCTCCATAATTTATATATATATTTTTTTTATTATAAATAAATATATATGTATATTTTCTCTTGATGATTGTAAAAATAAATTTACACATTTTTGTCAATAAGAGCTGTATTACTTCAACCTTACAAGGATCCATCATACGAGTACAAGCTCTTTGGATTGGGTTGAACTAGGTTTGCATGCATGCAGTTTGTTGAGTATTACAGTAGTATAGAATCAAAATTCTATAAAACAATTAATGCAAGGCCGAAGGCTATAAATACTACGCTACTTAAACACTTACCAGTTTTGAATTTACCCCTAAATTCATAATAGGATTAAAATGGGTTTCAAATACTTTGTAAATCGTAACTTTGTTTCAAGTTGTTTTCAAAGTAATTTAAAACCATTTTAATTCGTATGAATAAAGATGCGAGCATAATATACAACTCAAGAAGTGTAGTTAATAAATCAATTGTTATTTTTGTTGTTGTCGAATCTTCATGTAAAGTAGAACATTGTAGCAATACATATACAAAGACCCAATCGCTGTTACGCAGCTGGAAACATTTTAATTTTCTATGCTACCCTTCTTCTACCAATCAGTGCTCAAATTTTCGATAAACAAAATATTAAGCGCCAAGAAAATAATTTCTTCAAAATTTTTAAATTTTTTCACATAATTTTCTTTTATTTAAATACTTTTCATGTTTTTGTATTTTTTACTCAATTGTAACGTTTCTAATTGCTATTGTTGTAATTTGTGTTCATCATTTTCATCTCATTATTATTGTTATTTTATTATTTGTGTATTATTATTTAATTTTTATTTAACTCATCTTTTCATCATTACGCTTAAGTTGTTTATATATTTATATATGTATGTATATATATATTTAAATGATAATATACGTATGACTTAAGAGTAAAGGAAAAAATTATGCAGTTTGTGGGTTTTTTGCCTTTTTGTTGATCATCGTCATATCTCTTATTTTTTTATAAAAAAAATTACACATAATACAATTAAAATAAAATAAGAAATAAAAAAGTATTTCTTAACATAATAATTATATACTTCTTTTCTTCTCATCATGTTTGTTTGTTTTGTGTTATTACATTTTTTGTTTGTTTTACTGTTTTTAAGTTTTCTTGCATTTTTATGATTTTTTTTTAATTTAAATGGTTTTTGACTACTACATTATTATTACGCCTGATCGTCAGAGCCGGATCCATCGTCGTTATCGTCGTCATCATCTGCAATAGATAGGGAAAGAAGAAATAATTTAACTTTGTTGAAAAGATAGCAAAATTTTCTATATTAACAGAATAAAGTTTTGATGTGCGTACAACTTGGAACTTTCATATAATTTTATGAAAAATCTATACACCTCTATCACAATATATTAATTTTTTAATAAAAAACGAATGCAAAGGTCAGTTAAGTCACCATACGAAGTTTTTAGATTCAAAAGTATTAATAGCTTATAGCTATTTCAAAAATTTTATCTAAAAATATGTATATTTAGAGGAGTTATTAAAAATTTAACTTTTAAATTAAAATCATTAAAAATTTAACTTTTGAATTAAAATTATTAAAAATTTAACTTTTTAATTAAAATTATTAAAAATTTAATTTTTAAATTAAAATTATTAAAAATTTAACTTTTTAATTAAAATGATTGAAAATTTAACTTTTAAATTAAAATTATTGAAAATTTAACTTTAAAATTAAAATTATTAAAAATTTAACTTTTAAATTAAAATTATTAAAAATTTAATTTTTAAATTAATATTATTGAAAATTTAACTTTTGAATTAAAATTATTAAAAATTTAACTTTTAAATTAAAATTATTGAAAATTTAACTTTAAAATTAAAATTATTAAAAATTTAACTTTAAAATATTGGAAAAAGGAAACAAATAATAGCAGCAATGAATTTTAAGTCAAAACCCGACTAACGACTTAAGTAGACTGTACAGAGTTTGGACTAATCGTGGACTAATGACTTTTTTGACAGTTGTGTGACAAAAATTAAAATTATCTTTGAAAATGTGGTCGATTTCAAACCTTGTGAGCAAAGACAACATTTAAGCAAACACTTTGTGGATTGGACATGTCGATAACCTTGTAGAGGTGGGGGGTTGCTCCAAATGATAATTTTTTGTTCCCTTTTTTACACACTTCTTCTACAAATAAAACTTAATTTGTTGTTTTGCTCAAGAATATGCTATTTTTAGTTGTAACTTTAAAATGTAAAGGAATCGAGCGAAATTGAGCTCCTTGTTTTAGGTGTGAAAAAATAATTTTTTCCTTATACTTTTAAATACATTTATATTATTTTTTTAAATACATACCGTCACACTCGGGTTCCTCCTCCTCGAATCCATCGTAGGGGAGATCATATTCATCACTATCAATATCGCTATCTCCCTCAATGACCTCTTCTATAATTTCATCATCCTCTGAGTCAGCATCAGCGGCCTTTTCTTTTTTGGCCTTCTTTGATTCGGCGGATTTTGCCTGTTAAGAGTAGAAAAAAAATGCAAAAATTTAATATTTTATTGTAAATATATATACGTATATTTTTTAGTTTAGTAGTTAATTAAAAAAAAAACACGTCTGCATAATAGCAGACAGAAATATGGCAAAGAAAATTATAATTAGACAGATTAGGACGAGAGCTGCGATTTATTAAAACGAAAATTAGAAAACAACTACATAGATGAAAAACTTTTTTCTGCTTAGAATGTTTTCAAAAATAGCCTTAAAATATAAATTACTATATATGGCGAATATATCGCCATTATTTTTTATTTTTTGTTTTTTTTTTATGCAAGGGAGAGGTGATCTATTTAATTTCTTCTACAAATTGAAAGGCATTGATGGTTCTACTGATTTATTATAAAGTAATCATGGTAAATGTCATGTAATTTGTTCGATATTTTTATCCATAATGAAATTCGCAGAGCACACCTGCGGTTGACTGATATAATTAAATGCCAAAAACAAGCTAATTGACAGATCACGCTCAAACTCTGCGACACTATAGTAGAGGACTCTTGAGTTATGAGTTGAGTAATATTCCCAACCGTAGCCGTCACCACTGCCGCCATTGTAAACTGTTCCCATTCGAGCAGCTGCAGGAAAGCAGTCGGCAATGGTGGCTCGTCAAAACGAACGAAAAACGTCACCCCTCCAGAATAAGTAACTGAATTGAAAGCAAAAATGTGCTGACTATATTAGCCCCTGGTGACCATCCAGCATGCTTGACTGCGCTTTGTGTGTGTTAGTGCAGTCGGGTGTCGTCGTGTCACACATACTTGTTGTCGGCTACACGTACGATGCTTGATGACAATCAAAAATTTTTGATATTTTCGTTTGACGCTTACTTTTTTGATCGTGTCGGAGTCTGATGGACAAAACAGCAGGGTTGTATTTAGCATTGAGCATAGTATATTACTCGTAAACACCTACATATACTAAAAATAAGCACAATCCGTATGAAATATGTACATAAATAAGCAAAAAATTTAAAAATGTATATGTAAATGAAATTATCTAAAACTGATATACATAAGTAATTTAATAATAATAAAGTTATGAACCCGAAAAACATCAGTTATAATTAAAAACATGACTTATTGCGATTTTTTAATATAACACATGCCCAAAAGCTCTTCAAATGTTTCCGAGTCCATTCGTATACAATTTTTATATTCGTCTTTATATGATAATTTTAATTCACTTAAAAGATGCTCATGAGTAAACTTTTTAGGTTTTGCGTACAGGCTTTTCATCCACACTTTTTTTTATCTCTTTTTTTCTTTTTTTTAACAAAACTGCAATAGTTGCAAGTAATAAAACTTCATCATCCGATGACGACATATTTACTTCTAAATACAACTGTGGATTGATCGCTTTTTGTTTTGAACGTTACCGGGCAAACGACAAGCACCCGACACGCACACATAGGCCATATGCGGCTGACGGACGCGTTCGGCAAGCCAGCAAGCAAAGTTACGCTATCGCTCACAACAGACCGCCAGCTGCTGAAGTAAACTGTACTTGACGTGATGTGAGGCGATAGCGGCAGCCGTGGTGTCGGTGTCGGCGGCGGCCATCTGCTATAACTACAGCGTCAATACAACAGTGCAGGCGGCAATCTGCTAGCTTCGGAAATAACGAAGTATGGAAGCAAACAAAGGTAAACGTAAGCATACCGAGCGGTATGATATGCCATTTCAAAAGCATGCATATGTTCGTTATATGCAGCAGCTGCTTTGTAACGATAGCATGTTATTCTTGCTTACTTTTGAAATTTATTGCATGTTATTTACCGACCTCAAAAGAGAAATAGAGAAGTTGAGAGTGTGCAAGTATGAATATGCCGCAATTGCTGTACCTAACAGATACATCTTTCTCTGGGAGCCATGCATTTCAACATTAGTTTGTTTTTAGTACAGTGTACATTAGACCAGCGTGGGTACCCAGTAATGGCGGCGAAATACGAAGCTCACACAAAAATATTATACAAGCGAATTCGCTTCACTTCGGACCACGAAAGTTATGAGGGAGAAAACATTCTGTTGTTGTTGCTCTCTCAGCAAAGGGAAATCGGCAGGAAAAATAAAACCAAATAACATAAACTAAAAGTAGAATAACCCACAAAAAGGGAAGTATCAACTGAAAAACTGTTAAAGACATACATAAAAAAAAATGACGAGTACAATGAACGCAAATTGTCGCAAGGTAGCCGGACGAAGCCAAAAAGGGGGCGACAGTGCGCTAGCGGAAAATGAAAGAGAAGAAAAGCTATAATTTGCTTTATATGCCGGTGTACATAATCGATGTTTTTCATGCGTTTAGAGCACACAGATGTATGATAGCGATAATTGTATTGCACAGTACGTCGTAAAAGTGCTGGCACAATTACAAAATACCATTGAAAGAAAACACAAGCTATGAAATAGCTTACAAGCATTGTTTTCGTTGTTGGGGAAAAACGTGAATGCTGATTATGGTAAGAAAAACGGGCCGATCACGATGGTTTCCAACTGTACAAATGCTACTAAAATGTCTACTCAAGCACAAATTAAAAAATACGTGTTTGGTTGAGCTAAGAGTACATATTTATATTATATATAGCCGGGAGAGAAAGAGAAAAGGTGAGCGAGTGCAGCTACACTACATAAGAGTACGCGTTTGACCTTTAGAATCCAATAACTTCATACTCGATTTTGGCGGTATGAATTAGTCTTCATTGATTTCTAGAATTATTTTGTCACATATTTTTTAGCACAAATTTTTGCTGGAGCAAAAATTGCTCAATTAAAATACAGAGAGTATGGAAATATGACCTTGAAAGAGCGCGTAAACCTGTTTCCGTTTTATCAATGGAGTTGGTAAAAGTAGGAATCTAGTTTCAAAAATCTGTGTGTGCACACATACATACATGCAAAAAATAAAGGAAGGAATGTGTAAAGTTGAGTTTATGGCGGGTAAAAAGAGATTATGCGCTGTCACTAGTAATTTTTTTAGAATTAATCTTATATTCTAAGCTTGTTTGGCTTATTGTCTTCTATAAATATAACTCGAATGTAAATTTATATAAAAATGCTGTTGAGCTGTGAAATTTATAGGCGCTATTGATATACATATGTATATCGTTATCCACAATAATTTCTATGTAGAATATGTACTTTTAATTTCACCTACATATATGTAGTATGTAAGTTACGATCCATTTATGAAAGTTATAAATGAAAAGCATTAGAACTTATTTAAGTACTATAGTATAATACGTGTAAGCCCCATGTATCACTTGTTAATTGCGATATTTATTAAGCATACACCAGCACGACTACCTATACTTATAAAGTTCCTAACATCGTATCTATAACTTTCCTATCTACACTATAATCATTTTCCTATGCTATTTGTGTACGACTAATTTCAGCTTATTGTTCGAAAATAATTAATGATTCATTAGTTCATTTCCATCGATGGTATGCTCACATTTTTACGATTACGTCTCGAACAGCAGCATACATAGTACATATATGGAAAATATTTTTACAGTTGAAAGACATTTTGGCATTAAAATGTAACACAAAGAGAAAAGTACAAAAGCTTGCCAGTCAACAATCAAAAGGTTCACAAAGCGTTAATAACAACCAACCACAGCCAGCAGCAGACGAGCTCTCCAAAGGTGAATAAATAAAAATAAAAAACAAAAAAAAAGCACGCGTACTATTTATTCAAACGGAGCAACGACAACAACATACACAAACAATATCTTTTGCATGTGCGAAAAGGACAACTGACTTACGGAGAGTGTAAATACTTGACTTTTGTATATAACAGGTTTGTTTTTATTTTGAATGGAATGCCATTTGTATATCTTCTTACATTTGTTTGTATTTTCCACATTTTTTAATGCTGCTGTCTCTCCGCGCTCGCGCGCTCGAGCAGCTTAAGAATGTACTCGCTTTTGGCTTTTAGTAAACAAGTGTATCTTTACAAGTGTGGTCAAATAGAGAGCTAGAGAGCAAGAGAGCAAAGCCATATGTACTCAGCAAATAATAAAAGAGCACTTAAAAGGAAGCACGGTTAAGTGTATAAAAAAAGCTAGATCATATTTATCAAAAGCAAATCAAAAAAAAATTGGGACGATGTCATAGAAAGGTTGAGTGGGTTCACTTTTCTATAATCTATAACTAAAAAAGCAAACCTATAGGATGAAATAATTTTATTCCATGTTCTGGAAATCTCGAAAAGCATAAAGGGTCTCAAAAAATACACTTTAAAATCGTTCGCAAAAACTGTTTTAATGACAATATTGAAATTTTCAACGAAAGTAAGAAGAGACATAATCGGTAAAACTCCGCGCGCCGCGATTCACCGGCCGGCAAACAACCGCACTAATGCACACACACACATATACACATTAAGTGTATCTGTTTAACCAGGTTCCATAAAATCGCATTGACAAGAACAGTGGTTCTCAAACGGTTTGTCGCTTACTATATTACTATGGACGCAATCACTTCGTAATGATATATATTCGAGTTTTTAGGTGAATAAGATATATGAATTACATTTTTTCCATCAGTTCCTCTAAAGCTACTGAAAGGGACAAGACCGATAAAGAATGACGTGGTATGAAATTAAATGCAATTGTGGATGGCCGGAATTTTCAGGCACTCGTGCAATATTACCCGTTGCACTTAAGGCCTAGATAGAGTAATTAAAGAATAAGCATAGACAGCTGTGATGAGAATCCATTACTCCACTGCAAACTTCCAATACTCTCTCATTAACCTCAGCAGTTTGTTATGAGAAAAAGAAATAAAGCTTCTGCATTCTCAATACATCCCACTCAAAAATATATCATTTTATTCTGGCGAAAATCGGACAGCGGCAAATAAAATATTCACTACCATCCCCATCTTTTGCTTCCACGCTGACAAACCTTTTCCGCAAAACAAGCAAGTGTTTAGAGTGTAATAAAGGTTAAGAAATCAATAAGAAAAAAACGGCCAAACCAAACAGTATTCTTATATTTGATTATTATTTAAAGCTTTATAAAAATTTGGCTGCAATTCAATACAAATTTCTACATTTTTGACTACAAAATAAATTTAGTGTGTGGCAAAAGGATACATACATATACGACAAAATAACCAAATCGAAGAGAGGTGGAAAATATTACAACAATAGAGAATAAATAGAAATATACAAATACATAATTGCGAATCCGGATGCACGTGACAGAAGCTGCGCGCGCATTTTTTGCTGATCACAATACAATCCCCATGAGAACGCCAAGCTTCAGAATGCAAAGCATCTACTACTACGCTACAGAAGTTAATAGAAAAACAAGTTGTTCAGCACGAGGCCGATAAAAGCTCATATAAAAAGACATTGTGCCAACCGACGTGTCTCTACCTATTGGTTTAAATATCCAGAAATGCAGTGTTGCATTTGATTGATCAGTAATACGTTCATTCAATTAGTGACTTAAGTAAATGCAGAGATTTTCATGAGCTCTTTTACCGAAGTGAGAGAACACCTAAGAAGCGTAAGCTTTACTAAGTGCTTTGCTGTCAAATATAGCCTACTTGCACGCCGCCTCCACACCTACACGCACTGCACTGGAAATAAATTCATGCACATACGAATGTTAATACATAAGTAGATTAATTGCTGTAAGAGCATCCCATCTAGGCTAACGTAAGCGCCCGCACCTATCATTTGAGCAGTGTAAACGAAGAAGAAAGAAAAAAAATTTTAAGCAACAAGCAAAAAAAAAAAATGTGTGGGGTAAAAAGGGTGCCAAATGTTGCGTTTGCGCGCGTTTGTGTGCATGTGAATAGAGACAAGAGTGAGTATATGAATGTACGAGCTGGTGGAGGTTTGGTGGGCGCTCTGCAACCTGCTCGTCAATATAAAGATATTATTGATTTTCGCTTGGGCAAACCATGCGCTAAGCTAAGCGCCACTATCTCTTCTTGCTGCCTTATCACACGCCAATACTCTTGAGATGTTACTGCTTTTATACAGTAAATAACACACACTTGCCCTTATATGTATGTACGTAAGCAATAATAAATGAGTATCAGAGGCTTAACAATAAGGCCCATTTTTTTGGACTTCACGTTAAAACTTATCTTCTCTCTTTTCTGAAATGCCTACTACGTATTTACATATGTGTATATGGGCTAATACAAATTCGAGAAGCAGTCAAATCATTTGTTAACATTTGTAGCTCCGATAGTGCTATTTACTTTGTTTGACTACATGAAAAAGATTTCATTTATTTTCGTTGATGACTGATTGTAATTATACTATACATGTTTGGAGATGCCTCAAATCACCATTAACTAAAAGGACTTTCTGGAACGCATATTTTGAAAAGGACAGAGTGCTGCCCCTATTCTCTGGAGCTAAATAAATAATTGATCGCTTGTTGAGAAAATTAAACCGAATTTATATGTCGACAAATTTAATACCCTGTTTCCAGATCCTCCTCCAACGAAGGCTACAACAAACCCCCTAATGACCATCGTTCGACCGCTAACTAACTAAAACACATAAATCGTTCTGCTTGTGGACGAAAAAACATAGCACCCAAGTATTTTAACGCTACCGAAACAGGAACGCAGGGAGCAGTTGTATAAATACGCAAAGCGTGCTATTGACAATAGACGAGAGAATCAACTGGCAGTGAGAGGAAATAGAATTGAAGAGCAGTAATATAATGAGGAGCGCGAACCACGCGTGTGAGAATGGCACTGTTTCCACAATGCGCGCGCCTGAAAATACATATATAGGTAGTTCCAGGATTGCATCCATTTTATTTTATTTTTTTTTTACCATTCAGCCACCGAAAATCTATATGCATAACCGTCACCTGACACGACAATATTTTGCCTCTCCACATTTTTGCCTTTATTTCCAGAAGCTTCTTTCGAAACATTTTATGCAACTCATTACGCACATACATACATAGTGTGAATACTGAAATGAGTGTGCTTTATTAAGCTAAGTGAGATGTTTTTGCTGTTGTATGTTTAGCATAAATATATTCGCTTCTTAATTGCAAATCTCAAAGACTGATATTTAAAATATGCCATATTTAGTGAATGAGCCACTAACAACGCACAAGAATAGTGTTGGTAAAGTACAGCGTCGGAACGTAAATCGTACAAATTGGGAGACTGAAAAAACTCTGTGTAATATTGGCTGTAAGGAAGCTTTTGTCTAGTTAATCTTTATATTTCCAAAATTCCTGATGGCCATCAATGAAAAATATATTTCCTAAACGAATTTATGTGAGTTCGGTGAAACAGTGTGGGAGACATGAATATATTTAACCTTATAACAATCGATATTTTTTCTCACAGGAGAATATACACTTTAGCGTAACGACTGTACTACAAAACGTACTTTGCAAATAATTTGTCACCTATGGAAGTATTTACTGGCTGTTTGTGTTTCAATATCGTTTTGTTTATGTAGCGGTTGCTCCACAAAAAGTGCACAAGAAATAATCAGGCGCGAAAAGCATTTGTAGCCCTACTGTCAAAGTCTTGTCAAAACTGAGCAATCCTCTCTCACTCTCTCTCCTCGCCCCCCCTCCCTACACCCCGCTTATCATTTACTTCTTGTCTACTAAACATTTTGACATCTCTGTACATGTGTCTATCGGCACCTGACGCACACACTTACATACATATATAGCCTAGTTTACGACGCGTTGTCGCGGTAAAAAAAAAATACAGCTTCCCCTCAGCACTAATCACTTCTTTTTTTTTCTGGAGGAAATATTACTAATAAGCAGGCATTTCAATCTAGAAGTAACTTTTGCGTTGTGTTGCGTTGCTCTTATAATATTTTTGTCCTTTTGCACCCTGAATGTGAACTAACTTGCTTAATTGATTTCTACAGTTTGCTTTAATGTTTATAATACTTACTTCGGCAGGCCGTTTTGTTCCTTTCACATGCTCCTTGACGGGTGCGGCGGCTTCATTGGCGGCATCAGGAGATTCCTCCTCATCGGCACCACCCTTTGACGCTGTGCCATTATCAGCAGCCGCTACTGTTTCATCGACGACAGGCTTTTTGAGATCCTCCTTCACGGCTGCTGCCGCATCAACGGCAACTTTCTCAACGGCGACATCGCCATTATTTTGTTCTGTGGCTGCTGACATTTTATTTGATTTGTTCTGTATTTTGTTAAATTAGTAAATATATTTTACTTTTTTTATAAATTATATAACTGCGTTCACGGTACTTTTGTTTTAATTGTAATTTTACAAATTTATTTAATTTGCTTTAACACGAGACACGCACAAATAGCGATGAAGATCCTCTCACTACGAACCACACAGACACACTGTTTCAGACTGCCCAATGCGATGTGTATTTAACTTCTGAATGTTATTTCAATGTTCGTTCTGTGCTGAGTTGTTAGTTATTAGTTGTTCTGCTCGTTGCTCGTTGGTTGTTGCGCAGATACTTTATACGTAAATGTATCTCTATCTGTATCTACAGTGGGTCACAACAACACCAACCAACCATTCGTAGCCGACCGAAGGCGTACAGATGAGACCAAAAAAACTTCGGTCCAACAACGAGGACGAAGACAATAAACTAAATAGCGAATAACGCTTGTCTTCTCTATCGCTCTAATGCGAAAGCGGGTAGGCAAGCAGGCGGCTCACTACTAGCTAGCTATAGGTAAGTAGATGATAGATACTTTATTATTTTCTTGTTTGCTACACAAATGTGCACGCTGTGCCGGTTAACTATACAATCAATCGGGCAGGCTGGATGGCTGGCAGTTTTCAACAGAAAAAGCGCTTAGGTAGTTGATGTGAGCTGTGACTTTAGCTGTTGCTGCTGCTGCTTCTATATTATTTTGCTATATAATATTAAGAACGTTTGGTTTTCTGGGTATTTTCAACCACCGAGATGTGTACTCGTTGAGCGTCCGTTTGCGACTGAAACCGTCTGCTTCACAGCAAAGTTGATGTGTTCACCATTGATGGGGCCGCATAATGCATGTATAAATGCTTACTATAACTTTGGCGATTTTTCGCGCTAAAACTCTTATTTCCATTTATTCGAAAGTTATATCACCATATCAAGAAAAAAGTCTTTTATTTTTTGAAATTAATTTGAAATTTCCACAAACAAAATCCAAATCGGAAACGACGCGACTAGAGGGTTTCTTGAGTATTTCCATACAAATTTTGCTTGGGTTCCATGAGTACAGTGTTCGCACAGCTCAGTCGAGTGCTGTTTGGCGGTAAATTTGAAAATTGCTTCTATCGTTGCGTCAACATTGTATGGGTAACAAGGACGTTGGGTGCGATGCGGGGGTTGTACTGCTATGGGTGTACGTACATTCGCCTAGCTGACAGTATTCCGCAATTGGTTAGTTCGGCAGTTGTACTGTCAGTTGTCTAAACGGTGTAGTGAGACGATTGGTGCGACTGACGAATTGTCGAGTAGTGGGTCGTTGTGGCCATGAGCCGGTATATGAATCAGTGTGTTTTGAAGAGTTGGCTGATTGGCTTGCTGCTGGTATTGCTGGTCATAAAGTGCTCTACTAGGCACGCTACGAATTTAAGAGGGAGCTACATACCGATGATTCTCTGCAATAACGACACAACTCAAAATGTCATTTGCATATGTATATAGATTATATAGCAGATCAGGTTGCCAAATAACCATATGATTCTGTGGAGCATCGACATCTGTACATATGTATGTATGTATGTACATATGTTTACTTGCTACCAATCAAACGAGGGCGTAATCGCTAAAGCATAAAACGAGCAAATTTTGATTGGATCTACTAAAAATTGTTATAATATAAGTTGTGTCCTTATTGCAGAAGACCATCGGATATGAACCACAATGCAAGCAACGGGATTATGACTGTAGCGTTGTTAGAAATTCGTTGTGGTGGCTCTTTCGTATATGAATGAGGTACATATACGTATGTATGGATGTATGTACGTGAGGTATTACTTTATATGCTTTTTGAAGCGACCGCCAATGGTTTGCAACGTAGGATGTGATTTAATCGCATACATCTTCTGTTGGTTAGTTATGCACTTCTTATTTTAAGGAGGCGAGTAGGAAAGCTTGGGAGTTTAGCAGTATTAAATAAAATCGTAAACACGTTAGTTCTGGGTTTAAAAGTGTTTTACTTTTCCTAATTTATTGTTGAAATTTTTGGAAAAATTGAATTGCTTTTATCTATTACTTATAGAAAACAAAATGTTAACCCTTAACCCACACAGTTTGGCGAACACTGCTTAGAATGATGTCGAATTATAAGCCCTGTCATTTTTCACCAAAACAACTTTACATCGTTTACGCACGTACATAAGTGAATCGAATGTAGACGGATATACTCACATGCATACATACATACACATTCTCAAAGAGCAGAAGTGTAGTAGGAGTGTTATATTCACTTGTCCGCCTGCCGTTTGACTGTGATTCAATCTTAGTACATGTACATATGTATGTATGTACATACATACGTATGCACATGCATATGTTGGGGAATTCGCTAGGCGTGCAAATAAGCAAATATATTGACAACGAAATCGGAATTGAATACAAAGGAACAACATGATTCGAATTCGTGTGAGCATTAAGGCGGTTTGACGAAGTGTATATGTTGATGCTCATTGGGTTAAATGGTGAAATACAGTAAAGTATAGTTAATTGGTATTGAGTTGTTTTCCTGAAACGACGATGTGGAGATAAAAATTCCTACCTTGTATTCTGATTCTTATTGAGCTTCCTTTTCTGCATTTCATCTATGAATGAAAAGTATAAGATTCACTACTGAGAAGAATGTAGAACTGGTGGCTTTAAGCTTGAAATATTTACTTAATTTGTAGAAAACAGGGATTATTCCATTTGACTAACTGAAATATCAATATTTTAGCTTGGTTTAAATAAATTGAGAGAGTTGATGAAAATGTGTCCAAATTTTTCTCTTTTTGTTAAGTCAAGAAATGCGAAGCGTTAAATTTTTTAGTATGTTATGATTTATTAAATACATATTCACTTTATCGTGGGTTTACTGTATTTTAGTTCAATGCAGCTGTTGGATTGCAAAATATCGCTTGCATTGCTGGCTGTTTTTCGCTCTTGTTTACGGGCGATGGACACCCAGCTTAGCTTACGAAGGTGCTCGCAGCGCGCGAAGGTATCGGCTTCGTCAATAATATTTTTTGGCGGTATTTGAAGTAGAGTTCAAATATGTATGTATATACATATGTATGTATGTATGTAGATTTGCATATAAGATGGCGTACGATTCTACAGGCATAATTGCTGATAACAAGAGGTGCTTATACATATGTACGTACGTATGTACATACATACATATGTATGCAAATAGAAAAGAAATATGTTTTATGCCATATTGAGGTTACTAACTCGACTTTACAACTGTTCTGCTTCGATCAGCATTTTTTGTATGTATGTAGTTCACACAATTTACGAGTCCTACTAACAGCGTACAGTCCCTTCTGCGTTAATATGACCAATATATGTACATATGTACACATGTATGCATATTATATACACTTACATATGTATATGTATTTATTTTCCAATAAAATTTCATTTTATTACTTTCATAAATATTCCACAAATTCAAATTCATACTCTTTCGCGATCACATAGAAAATTACGAGGTAGTGTTGTAGTACCTTATATTATTTTTGTTCGGCAGCTATTTCACATCTAATTGTTGTTCTCGATAATACGTTTGAGTGAGCACCTGTAGTCTAGAAACTGTCACTTAATTATCATCGTCTTATACATACAAACATTCGTCGTTGGTACTGTCGTTGTGTGGTGATCTTTTTTGCCGGCAACGTTACAACACCAAACAACTCAGAGGCGACTCACCATTTCCGTTAAACTTTTTCGTGCTCACAAAGCATCATTCGATTTTTCGTCGTTTTTTAAGATTTCTTTTATACATAAATACATACATACCCATATTTGTTCATACCTACATATGTATGTATTTTAATTTCTTCATATTTGAAAACTTTTTGATAAGTCAAAAGTCGAAGCCAACATTTGGAGTGCACTGGCGTGGAGACGAGTTGGTGAGAATAGGATTTGCTGACACTACATATGTACATAAGTACATACATATGTGTGTAAGAGTTTACAAATAATTTTATGAATCTTTGCTCACGCAAAGACATAACTTAAAAGCACATACATACATACCTACATATGAATTTTGTATAAGTGAATGTTCTCTTTAGTTAGCAATTCGGTTTTCCTTTTGGTAGTTGCCAAATATGTATGCATGTAACAAAATGAAGTGCACTCGTATGCCGACACGTTCGTATACGTGGTTTTGTTGTGTAGTGAAGTTAGTGAGGAAAGTCAAAATGCTGTGTTATCTGACTGTTGATTTGAGTACTGTTGGATTTTTGTCCTTGCTAACCTATAAACACTGATAAGCTTAGAACTTAAACCTTTTGTGCTTTTATTAAAATATATGCATGTGTATTTGTATACATACAATGATATTTGTTTGTTTATATAATATATTTATGTATCTACATATGTACATACATTTTCATAGACTTTATTTATTTCAAAATGTGTTTTGTTTTAGATTTCTGATCTTCCCCCCTCATAAGTTGTATGAATTTTACAAACGCACGAAATAAAATCACCGTTTTGATGCAAACGACTGCTGTTAGTTGATAATTTTGTATGTTGTTTGAAATGTTTGTATGTGGTCTTTAGATAAGGAAAAGTGCAATAAGCTTAAGCTATTGAAGTATTCACGCCGAGCTTGGTAATGTTACAATTCGATATCCTGGATTTATTTTAATTTATTTGGTTTTTGTAAAATTTACCGAATACTGAATAAACCAAGGCGAATCTATTAAAGGTGGTGTTGGTAAATCAGCTGATTTTGTTTTTTTTTTTTTTGCTGTGCCCATTTGGCTGTCAGCACAGAATAAAACAAGGCGAATTAATTTTTTGTTTTCTACTTTTCCTATACTTTGCCGTGACAATCAAACGTATGTACAAAACATTGTTGTTGGTCTAGTGCCACCACCTTTAATAAATGCGCCTCGGAATAAAATAATAACCATTCACCGAGATGACAAACCTGATAAAACTTTTGTTCGATAACAAAATTAGCCATTACCAGCCAACAAATCAAATCAAGAGTGTAAGTGAAAATTCTCTCCAAAGAAGCAGGAAAAGCCAAAAAGTTAACGAACGCAAAATTTGCCATCACTTATATACATATATAATTGGCGCGTACACCCTTTTTGGGTGTTTTGGCCGAGCTCCTCCTCCTATTTGTGGTGTGCGCGTCTTGATGTTGTTCCACAAATGGAGGGACCTACAGCTTTAGGCCGACTCCGAACGGCAGATATTTTTATGAGGAGCTTTTTCATGGCAGAAATACACTCGGAGGTTTGCCATTGCCTGCCGAGGGGCGACCGCTATTAGAAAAATGTTTTTCTCAATTTTGGTGTTTCACCGAGATTCGAACCGACGTTCTCTCTGTGAATTGCGAATGGTAGTCACGCACCAACTCATTCGGCTGCTTCGACCGCCATTTGCCATCAGTTACGACAAAGTAAAAGACGTAAACATAACACATTGATACATATGAGATTGTTTAAAAATTGTTGTATTATTAAAAAACAAAAATTACACTAAATAAGTTAACAGCCAAGTCATCGAACTTCCCTCGCAATGAAGTCACCGAGCGACCCGCGCGCAAACAATGCCGTTGAACCCGACCACATATGCAACATAAGCAAAGTAATGTGGGTCAAAGCAACGGCCAGTCGTTTCCGTTATGTCGCAAGCGTTGAAGTTCTGACCGAATGTGCTGAGTCGGTCTTACTGACCACACACAAACCCATGGCATAATTTTTATATATTTATTATGTATTTAAGTTTAGATCCATGTTTTGTGTTTATGTACTTAGCTTTAATCTTTTATACTTTACTTACTTGTAATCAGTTTTGCCAAGACAATGGCGTAATAAAGAACTCATCACTGCTCCATAGAAGAGAGCTGAACCACCATATAACTTCCATAAAAGAAAGCTGAACCACAATATAACCATTGTGTATTAAGGAACTCATCACTGCTCCATAGAAGAAAGCTGAACCACAATATAACCATTGTGTAATAAGGAACTCATCACTGCTCCATAGAAGAAAGCAGAACAACAATATAACTGGCGCCCAACAGAGTTAACTGGAATTAGATAATCTTACGATATCTATTAAGCTAGGAACACCATGGCCCTAAACAAGAACATGTAAGTGACTGTTCGGTAAAAATTAGAAAAAGTAATATATTTACGAAAAACTATTTTAAATAAAAAAAAATTGTGAATAAATTGGCAATGCGAAAGTGACCATTACGGTATAATCGCGAAATTATTGACGTGCAAGTGCAGTTTTTTTTTTGTTGTTAAAAGAAACAAGTTGATACTTTCGCTTCATTGGCTGCTCATGACTTGGGCTTATAGAAATATAAAGATAGAGTACGACAGTGACGAAGAACAAGAAATAGGATTTAGGCCAGGAAGTAACAGTCAATTAGGAATGGAGCCGGCATTACTAAAAGCGTTAATAGAAGGTGCGGTAAACAGTGCGCTCCTCGAACAAGAGAGGAGACTAAAAGACGAGTTCCGAGCGGAACTTGAAACAGTTAGAGGTCAGGTTAATGCATTAAGAATAGAGACTCCACAAGTTGAAACATACCAGAGAGTAACAATTGACCCTAGTGTGGGATGTGAGGTGAAGTTAGACATTGTAAAATCAGTGCCTAACTTCAATGGAAATCATGAGGAATACGTGTCGTGGCGACAGGCGGCTATAGACGCATACGAGATTTTCAAAAGATACGTAGGCAGCGAGGCGCATTACGAGGCTGTGGCCATTTTAAAAAACAAAGTAACTGGTCCAGCTCGTGCCATCCTTACGTCGCACAATACAGTGCTTAATTTTGACGCCATTATCGCTAGGCTCGACTGCTCGTACGCAGACAAAACATCCTTGCGCGTACTTAGGCAGCAACTAGAACTGGTTAGGCAGGGTGACCTAAACTTAATGGAATATTACGATGAGGTAGAAAAGAAGCTCACTCTGGTCACAAATAAAATAGTAATGACTCATGACGAGCAAGCTGCGTCCATTCTTTGTGCAGAAATTAGAGACGATGCACTACACGCTTTCATGGCAGGACTTAGGAGGCCCCTAAAATCTTTAGTAATGCCAGCGAAGCCCAAGGATTTGCCATCTGCATTAGCAGTGGCCCGTGAGGCTGAAAATAGCATCGAAAGAAGCGCATTTGCTGCATCTTATGCTAAAGTAATTGAAGAAAGAAACCATAGCGGCGATAATACTAGATTTGGCAATCGTAACCAAACTAGACAAGGCAGGGGCCAGGAAAGAAATCCACATTTTGTGGGAAATCAAGGCCAAAGCAGGGCACAGCAAGCTGACCCTAAAACGCTAGCGAATGACAAAGAGCCACAATCAAAGTATCAGGCTCAACCCATGGACGTTGATCCTTCGATGTCCAAGTTAAGACAACAGACCAATTGGGGAAAGCCACAGGGCTATTCTACACAAGACGGGGCTCGCAAAAGGCATAACACTTCAGAACGCACGTCAGGCTATAGGCGCCAAAAGATTAACAATATTACGCAACGAGCGCCTACCCAAGACGAGAAAGAATACGAAGAAATGGCCGAAACTGCGCGTGCTGAAATAGATGACGAAAGTGGCGAACCCGAGGACAACGATTTATTGTATTTTTTAAGAGGTCGTTCCCGATTGCCGTTCGTTGAGCGTCAATTGGCTGGCAAAACATTAAAGATTCTTATCGACACCGGGGCGGCAAAAAGTTACATTAAACCCGTAAAGGAGTTAAAAAACGTAACACCAGTCGACACCCCTTTTACTGTGAACTCCATTCACGGGTCCAGTAAAATTCAAAAAAAATGTTCAATAGTAATTTTTGGGAAAGTTGCCACGTTTTTCATATTAGATACCCTTGACACCTTTGATGCTATAATAGGCTTCGATCTGCTCACGCAGGCGGGGGTAACTATTGACCTGATGGAAAACAGCATAAGCTACGGTAATACTTCGGAAATACTCAATCACCATCCGTGCGATAACGTGAACTTTACACGTGTCGATGATATCGTAGTCCCAAATTCCGTAAAAGGCGAATTCAAGAAAATGATACTGAAGAGAATTAGTGCATTCGCGACCTCTAACGAGGCACTGCCTTACAATACTTCAGTCGTCGCCAGGATCCGGACTGTAGACAATAAGGAGGTATATTCAAAGCCCTATCCATACCCAGTAGGCGTGTCAGATTTTGTAAACAACGAAGTCGCACAGCTGTTGAAAGATGGCATCATAAGGCCATCAAGATCTGCGTATAATAGCCCAGTCTGGGTTGTTGATAAGAAAGGAATACATTCCAACGGAAATAAGAATAAACGGCTGGTCATTGACAAAGATCGACTAATAAAAGCTCAGCAAGATCAATTAGCTAGATGCAACCCGAACAGACAGAACAGGATGTTTGATGTAGGAGAAAAAGTTTACCTCAAAAATAACAAAAGATTAGGTAACAAACTATCTCCCTTGTGCACAGAGGGCGCCGTACAAGCAGACCTGGGAACGTCTATACTTGTTAAGGGGAGGGTGGTCCATAAGGACAATGTGAGGTAAACATAGGTCATAACGCATAAGATTTCATACAAGTTCATCGGAGTAACCCTCATACTCTTATCCACAACTCACGCACGCAAGCTACATTCCGATATTGGACGGAAACGTTTTTGTATGGGAACAACATAGTTACGTGAGACATTCTACAAATTTATCTAATTTCGTGAGCATTATAGATGATACAATTAAATTATCAAAACTTTTCCCTCAGTCACACACGCGAAAATTGTTAGATGTAGATATCGACCATATTCAGAATATTTTATCTAGCTTAACGGTACACCATAGAATGGCCAGAAGTTTAGACTTTCTAGGAACAGCTTTAAAAATCGTTGCAAGTACGCCTGATGCATCAGACTTAGAAAAGATTAAACTTACCGAAGCCGAGCTCATAGAATCAAACAACAGACAAGTAATAGTAATCACTGAAGCACAGAAACAAATTAACCTTTTAACTGATGCAGTAAATAAATTAATTAAAGAAAAAAAAGGCGAGTTCGTAGACTCTCCTCATTTGTATGAAACTTTACTTGCACGAAATAGAATGTTAACCACTGAAATCCAAAACCTTATGCTCACTATAACGCTCGCCAAGTCTAACATCATAAACCCCGCAATTCTCGACCACGAAGATTTAAAATCAATTTTTACCGAACAGCTCGCAGAGGTGCCAATAGTTAGTTTAATGGCAGTATCAAATATAAAAATATTTCAATCAAATAGAGTAATCCACATAATAATTGAATATCCTAATGTTAAGACTATTTGTAAGAAAGTTATGATATATCCTGTTGCCCACAATAACACCATTCTGCAAGTACATGATAACATAGTAGCTGAATGCGACGATGGAGTCCTAGCTGTGACAGAATGCGCTACAACCAACTTTGCGACGTTCTGCAAGAAATCTGCTTACGACACATGCGCCAGCGGACTACATTCCGGAGGCTCAGCGTTATGCCACACACAGCCAAGCCACTTGGAACCGATTACCCTATTAGACGAAGGAATAATCGTTGTCAACGAAGTATCTGCAAGAGTAAGAGTAGATGACGGCCCAGTGATGACAATTGAAGGCACGCATCTCATCACATTTGAACGTATTGCGACTATAAACGACACCACATACATTAACTACAATGGTGTTGTAAACAAGAGTCCAGGCATCGTGGCGTCACCATTGCTGAATATTACAGGACACGACCAAGTGCTCAGCCTACCAATGTTACAAAGGATGAATGAGCACAATCTGCATATAATTCAGAAGTTAAGAGACGATATGTTTTCCGGAGGGACTCCCAGAGTCTGGTTCATGGTTGGTGTAACACTCAGCCTTGCCTTTGGCTGTATTGGCATCATCTATCAATGTTGGTACCGGAGAAGATCTTCCATCAAATTGCAAGAAATGGTAAAGGAGTTAAGTGTCACCGAGGACGGCAACAATCTTAAAGGGGGGCTAGTTAACAGCCAAGTCATCGAACTTCCCTCGCAATGAAGTCACCGAGCGACCCGCGCGCAAACAATGCCGTTGAACCCGACCACATATGCAACATAAGCAAAGTAATGTGGGTCAAAGCAACGGCCAGTCGTTTCCGTTATGTCGCAAGCGTTGAAGTTCTGACCGAATGTGCTGAGTCGGTCTTACTGACCACACACAAACCCATGGCATAATTTTTATATATTTATTATGTATTTAAGTTTAGATCCATGTTTTGTGTTTATGTACTTAGCTTTAATCTTTTATACTTTACTTACTTGTAATCAGTTTTGCCAAGACAATGGCGTAATAAAGAACTCATCACTGCTCCATAGAAGAGAGCTGAACCACCATATAACTTCCATAAAAGAAAGCTGAACCACAATATAACCATTGTGTATTAAGGAACTCATCACTGCTCCATAGAAGAAAGCTGAACCACAATATAACCATTGTGTAATAAGGAACTCATCACTGCTCCATAGAAGAAAGCAGAACAACTATATAACTAATATACTTTATATACTATATGTTGCAAATCAAATCAGCTGTGTTGTTTTGGGATTCATTTCACCTGCAACTGCCGCAATATCTTGAAAAAAAAGAAGTACAAAATTTTTGTTTAAATTGACATACATACATATTTGTTGTCTATGCGCACTAAGAAGAAATCAAATCAGCTTAGCACAAACAAAATCGTACACTACCACTTATTATATTACGGGCCAAAATTACTACCAACAGATTTTCTAACAAATATCAGACAGTTATCTACTGTCTTAATATTGGGAGCTTAAATAAAATGTATTTGTTTTTGGAACAGACCTATCTTAGCCTCTAGCTAAACAAAGCGTTCACTCGCACGGGGTGTAAATTGCGTCTGACTACTTAAAAATATTGCTATTTTATCTTTTTTCATAATCATGTCTAGTCCGCTCCTCTTCTAATAGCTGAGTGTATAGAACCCCTTTATTAGCTGATGCATGCTGAATAGTTTCTCTTGTTGAAGGCTGGTTGAACGCTTGCACATTTGATTATATGCATATGACATCTTGCGTGTAACGGCGTACGAAAAAAGGTGCGCGGATAGCCCCGTTAACATATTTTTCATTTCATTAACATACTGAATTTCAAATCGAAAAGGAGATTTCTCTGTACTCATTTTCTACAAAAAAGTACTGCTGAGGCATTAAATACTCTTGTGCTGATCTGAACTCACTCAAATGATTTAAAGCCAATGAAAATAAACTTTTTATTCAATGAATATCTACAGAAAGGTTAAATGAAATTTTATGACAAAAATTACTTTAGAATAATAGTCGAGTTTAGGCATAGACTTCGAGCGATATTGTTTTGCGTGGGAAATGTTTTTCAATGGTTCAATAAGATAAGATAATCTTTAATGAAGAGAATAGAGTCTGGTCATACATTCATACAATTATCGTTCGTGAAGAGTCCTATCCCCACTATAGTAGATTCCGTAAAATTACACTCTTTCCGAATACAATTTTTAAAAAAAATTGTCATGTCTTCAAAGGCATTAAAACGGAAAACATATACCACCAGAAAGATAATCCCAAATTTTTCTGAAATGATTTCTTTTTAGCTGCGTAACATGATTAAAATAATTTTTGAATTTTCAAGTTATGATTGGTAAATGCTCTCATATTCATTTTACTGCGAAATTATGACACATCATTTTGGCTTTTGGTTGCTTCTCTCTGCGACTTAGCGTTACAATGGACGCTGGGCAGCTAAGGGAAGAGCACGTGCTAAATACATATGTATGTATATGGATATGTATAGTCGGTTGACTTCGTAGCTGCTGGCACATTTGAATCGAGGGACAGAGATGCCAAGAATAGTCAATTAAATATGAAAAATAAATATAAAAATTACCCTACTATATGGAAGGAAATAAAAATAAGTGTCTCTGGCTTAGAGAAAGTCGGCTTAGAAGGCAAAATAATTGAATAACAATGTTTAATATCTAAATTTAAGTCTTAAGATGTAGAAGATTGTATCTCAAAATATATAAGTCGAAATAATGCTTATGGCTAGTTAGTTTGATCTGCACAAACATCTTTTCAATGTAAATGAAATTCTTTGCTTAATAAGCTTTAAATTGTCATTCTAGAGGCACCTTCTGGTACATCTACTATGTAGATGAAGTGGTTGTCCACACGTTGTTGTTGTTGTTGTTGTTGTTGTTGTAGTAGCATAAACATTCCCTATATATATATGTATGTAAGAGGAATGCTGCTGAAGTGACAGTGCTTGGCCGGATATATGTATATCCGGAACGTTCCCGTAACGTAGAACCGACTGTCGTGGGAGCTGTTGCCCACGCGTGGTTCATACCAATGCAGCCATAAAAGCCGTTCGAGAAAAAATTCGAAGAGAACCTCTTAGAAAGCAAAAAATCATGCCCAGGGAAATGAATATATCGACCAGATCCATGTCAAGACTATTTGGAGATGGTCTCTGACAAGGCGCTTGAAGAAAATTAGACTCGATAGATGCCTTCTTCGGTGGTACGCGGTTAATGGCCATGAAAATATTATTCTCACAGATGAGAAAATGTTCACTGTTGAAGAAGTTTCTATTAAGCAAAATGACAAAATCTATGCGAAAATTTCTAAAGATGCAAAAAATGTTCTTCTAAGAGTTCAGCGTGGCCGCCATCGAGCCTCCATAATGGTTTGTTGGGGAGTGTCTTGTAAAGGCGTTACATCTTTCATTTTTGCCAAAAAGAGGTTAAGACCGGAGCAAAAGTGTATCAGGAGGATGTGGTGAAGCAGTTGAGCAATCTTCAATGAAGAGCATTCGATCTTCCAGCAAGATTGCGCTCCAACCCATAAGGCAAAAATCACTCAGCAGTAGCTAAAAAACAATATTCCTGGCTTCATAGCCGCAGAAGATTGGCCGTCTAGAAGCCAAGATTTGAAGCCAATGGTCTACAGTCTGTAATCAGAATTGGAGAATATGGCCTGCCGAAGAGCTCACAGAAATTTGGAGAGTCTCAAACAATTTTTGGTTGGAGCAGCGACGGCAATATCAATGGAAACTCTGCGTGCTGTTATAGCTGAATGGCTTAATCGTTTGAAGGCTTGTGAAAAAGCAAATGGTGACCATTTCGAATGAAAATATATCTTTTTTTTAATATTTACATGATGAATTAAAATTAACTTCATTTAAAAAAGTATTAAAATTTCATATCTATAACGGACTTAACTTGTAACAGAACTTATGGCAGAACTAAGTACAAATGATCATGTTTTTCCCAGTGTGTGAGTTAATTGGACTCTTAATTTAAAGAATATTCTGAATGCTTCGTGTACACTAACCACACTTTCAATTATATCCAGTTCTTTACTAATCCGGGATGATTCACTCATAGAATACATACATCGCGGGAGTTGTTGCTCAAAAATTTTAATAAATGTTTATTTTTTCATTAATTTCACGACCACTTTGATTTAATAAGTTAGTTGACTTATCGTAGAAGTTTATTTTCAAACTCTTGATTCTACTTAGCCACCACTGTTTCCGTATTATGTCTGCCCTAATTCCAAGAAACACCATCTTTCTCGCTTTTAAAGTCTAATCAAAATGGTAATGACGCACCTGGCATCTCTATCCGGTAGTGAGTGCCTATTGTGTACCATATACATACATACATATACGTTCTCATAAAGGGTGGTATAAAGAATTACATGGTGGCTATGTAAGTAGACACAGGGCAGCTGCTGCCATTAGATGAGTATGAACTTAATCCGCACATTCATTTCCATTGCCTTACCAAGTGCTCACCGCTTTCTTTATAATGTTAATTGCACAGGCTGTCACAGAGGCATCGGTATTTTTGTAGCATGACAAATAATAGGTATGTCTACAGTGGTACATACATTGCTAAAAATTATCGTAAATATGTGCATACATACATACACATGTAAATATATTTAATATGAGGCGTTTTAATTGATGTGTACGAGGGCGCTTCAATAAGTACCCGTGTTTGATAAAATAGTTATCGTCAACACAAGCAGGGTTGCGTAGTGCGAGGTGTCACTAATCCGAAGTGTGTAAAAAATAGTTAATGGAATTATTTACAAGCATGCCATATGCATGTTTTCCAGATGTATGTATGTACAAATGTTTGAAATGTATGTAACCACATATACATATATGAACATATGCACAGCAACACCCTGTCTCCATATTAATAAATTTGTGTAATATATATATGCACGCATGAGTGTGGTGTCGTAAGTATCCTGCAGGGAAAAATACTAGTTGTGACCTAATTTCTTTTTCAGTTCAATCACTTGTGTTCTATATTTTCTCTAACTTATCAAGCGATATTTTTAACACAGTGTCGCGAAATGTCAATTGTGAGGCCATGCATCAGCAAAATACCCATTCATATTAGGAAATAGATAAAATAAATAATTGGCACGTACACTTCTGTTAGGTTTTTGACCGAGCTCCTCCTTCGATTTGTGGTGTACATTTTAATGTTGTTCCATAAGTGAAGAAACCTACAGTTTTAAGCCGACTCCGAACAGCAAATGGTTTTTTATGAGCAGCTTTTTCATGGCAGCAGTAAACTCGGGAATTTGCGATTACCTGCCCTGCGCACACCAACCCAATCGGCTGCGGCGGTCGCTTATATTAGCAAATATAGAAAATTCTAGTTCAATATGTTTCTAAAATAATTACTTTCATACCATTCCATTCTAAAGTTTTAAAATATTCTATTTCATATTGAAAGTTTATGCAGATTTTTTTTTCCTAAAATTAAATGAAACTTCTTTTAGGTTCAATAATTGGCTAAACATTCAAGAATTGGTTAAAATTTGCATTAAAAGTAAATTCTAAAAAAATTAAAATACATTCTTTAAAACAACTAATGAGAAATAGAGACTTAAAAAAATTAGGGACTCAAATAAATTAATCCTAATTAAATTTAAGTTTAAGTAGAGAATAAAATTGCTTCGAGTGTTTGTCAGAAAATTTTAGTTGTGGCAAAAATAGTGTATACAACGTGAATTCAACATTCGAAAGACCTCATTAAAGAGGCGAGAAAAGTCGAGAAATTCCTTTACAGCATTGTAACGGGTGATGAAACGTGGTTTTCCAACATGAGCCTGAAACTAAGCGTCAAAGTAACGAATGGAAGGCCCCAGACGAGCCACCACCCAAAAAATCGCGTTTGGGGAAATCAAAAACCAAGTCGATGCTCATTTCCTTTCACGATTCCAATTTTCTATCTTGGCGTTTTGAAGCGTTTGTTGCATCGCATTCGTCGAATTCGCTCTGAATACCGCAAAGTGCTGGGGCTTATTGCATGATAATGCACCATCTCATCGATCCAGTCTTGTGACTGATTTTTTGCCTAGAAATCGCAGAAATCGGCTGATATGGCTCCCTGTGACTTCTCTCAATTCGGAAAATTAGATTTGGCCATGAAAGGAAAACGTTTTGCGCCCATAAATACCCTCCAAAACGCGTGTACCGACATCCTGAATGACATTCCGGTCAATGACCTGAAACACTCTTTTGAAAAGATTTTAGGTCGCGCAAAATAGTGTATCGAGGCCAAAGGGAACTATTTTGAATAAATAAACTCGAAGTTATCGAATCAAAGCTCCTGTCGTTTCTATTTCAGCTCAGTAAACATGGTATTAATTAATTGTTGCCTTTATTTGATCGGCTTGGATAGAAAATTTATTAAGTTAATATATTCATCAGGATATTTAAAAAAAATAAATAATTGGCGCGTACACTACTGTTAGGTCCTTCTCCTATTTGTGTGGTGCGTCTTCATGTTGTTCCACAAGTGCAACAGTTTTAAGCCTACTCCGAACGGGAAGTGGTTTCTATGGATGTTTTTTTTTCATAAGTATATATGTACTTACCAATATTCTTCTAATCATCGCGATGCATTAGTGGGTCCTTAGACGAGCCATAAACTTCCCTTTCCAAAAAAAACAAAAATCAACTAATTTGTAGGCAAATTGACCATTCTACTGCCGGAATTAATCTAGTCAATGACGAACTAGTCTGATTTCTTCCATTAAATACCAGTATCTGAAGTAGAAATGTTTCCATTTTAGTTTGCCTTTTCCTGCAGGGCTATATTACATACATACATATACATACTATACGTAAACAATTTAACTAGAGAATGCTTAAGAGAGCATTGTCATATACAGACCAGTAAAAATATTGGAAATACCTATTATTAAATCAGAACTTGGTTCAAACTTATTCTGAAAATCGTATAGTATACCGAATTTTGTAGAGCTTAAATGAAACGTATTAGGAAAATGGGAAGAGATACCGTCATCGGCTAATAAGAATCAATTGAGTGAGTTCACTTTGGTAGACGCCGAATGCTTACAAGCAACAAAAATGAATAACTGAAGGAAATGTATACATACATACATATGTGCAAATTTAGCTCTACTAGCTCCTGGTGACGCTTAAGCATGCATATCCTGCAGCTTATATGTGTGCGTGTCGGCTGCATGACGCTAATATCTAAAATTTTTGATTTTCATCATGCAAAAGCCGACAACAAGTAGGTATGTGTGACACGAAGCAAGTTCGTGTGTCACCCGACACGCACACATATAAGCTGTAGGGCATGCATGCTTGAGCGTCAGCAGGAGCTATAATTGTGATTAGTTTGCTTCGAAAAAAATAAATTATTATTTATGTTAGGACTGACTTACTCGTTCTTCGGACTTCCCATATAACATTAATTTTCAACAACTACAACAAACAACTACTTTTTCTGATATAAATAAAGCAAAATTTAGTACACATAATGAACCCAAACAAGAAATACGACGTATGTACATATTATGTAAAATTTTGAAAAATTTCCGGCGCCACGCTCATTTTTGGTTAAATGTGTGTATTTTGATATCGACTTCATAAAACTCGTCCATACTTGCGACACGTATTGCTCCCTACCTAATTTAGATTCGACATAAATGTAAGGTGGCACAAAATTAATCACTCCATTTTATTTTTGAATAACTTGTTTAGTAAATGAAAAAAAAAAAAATGATTTTCAAAGACGGAAATCTTTACTTTGACCTTTTCGCGCTACATGTCTGTTTGTACACTAGTTGACAAGTGTCAAACATAATTGACATAAGGCGCCATTTGAGCTGACTTATTATAAATCTTCCGACTACGCAATTAATTGTGCGTCACCTTGTATTATTGATATCGAATAAAATTCACGTTCACGCTTCATGTGTTAACCCTAAATTTCTGTCCGTTCATCTGATCTTACAAGCTATAATTCTCATTGCTTCATTGATTCAATTCAATTTTTCTAAAATGTGCGCGGGTATATAAAGTTCAGTTCGGACCGAATTTAACCCTCCCTCACTTGTTTTTCATTAATTTCAAAATGTACTAAAAACGTAAAAAAACAAACACCATTTACGGAATTTTGTGCCGGTTTGCTTTTCCTTATATTTACATTTTTTGACACCTTTTTTGTTTTGAAGAACGAGTCGAAATACGAACCGTAAAATTAAAAACTCGTAATACAACAAGAAACTGTAATGTTCTATACTTTTGTCACATACTGTATTAGCTGTGGCGCGTATGCGAATACCTTGAGCTGCGACCCGTTATTAATTTAACCATTAAGTTCGGTACTCGGTGAAATAGTTGGTCTGTATTCGTAAATGATCACATACTATACATACATATGTACCCGCTTTCGTTATATTTGAAAACGCCCGTCCTTACTTTGCCGTTAGAGGGAGGCGAAAGCTCAAATGAATTAGTTCACATGTCGGTCGATGGAAATGTCAAGCAATGTGTTATTTAGAGGCTATGCATTTTATGACATACATACATATGTACATATGGTACATACATATGTACGTTGCACAAAAGTTTATTCGATATTCCTTTTAAGTATTTTGGTAGTTTAGTACGAATCAGAGAGAGAGAACATGCATTTTTATTACTCTTCGATAATATGAGAACGCATTTGACTTTGAGCAATGAATAGAAGGACTATTTTAACCTCTTGAGTGGTTATAACTCACATACATAGATATGTATGTATGTATATACTTGACCCCTTTAAAAGTTTATCGAAATTTTTTCATTTATTTTTATGGATTCATATTCTATTCTTTTTATCCACAAAAACCATGCAGTTTCCCGTCATGTTCCTATTCAGAAACGTGGACGATGTGAAACAAAGGTGGCACGTGAAGTTGCAGAGTCACATAAGAAAGATAGTGAATGAAAACATTTTGCTGGAATTCTGCTTATACGTGAAACTCGTATTAAAGGGTATTTCTAGGAGGCGCCCGCCGTAGCCGAATGGGTTGGTGCGTGAATACCCTTCGGAATTCACAGAGAGAACGTTGGTTCGAATCTCGGTGAAACAGCAAAATTAAGAAAAGCATTTTTCTAATAGCGGTCGCCCCTCGGCTGGCAATGGCAAACCTCCGAGTGTATTTCTGTCATGAGAAAGCTCCTCATAAAAATATCTGTTGACGATTGCTGAAAAGAAGAAATTAATTGAAAAAGTAGAAGGAGGTGAAAAGAAAAGCGAAGTTGCAAAAGAATTTAAGATTCCTCTCAGTACTCTCTCAACCATAATAAAGAACAAGTTACTGCTGTCTCAGGATCACTAACCGATGGCGAAATTTTAGCTGCAACAGATACGAATGAAAAGAGCAATGATGAAGAAGAAGAATATACTGCTACAACGAACAACAATGAAGACGATACATCACAACCTTTGGCAGAGGTGTCAGTTAAGGTAGCAAGAACCTCATTCGATAACTTACAAAGCTTTTGTCTACAAAACGAAACTCTTGAAACAGGATATCAGGAACTTTTTCTACTTAAAAAAATTATTGAAAAGTCTGAGCAGCAGCAATGTGCTTCGAAACAAATCCGTATAAATGAGTTCTTTTCAAAGATTCAATAATTCACATTACGAATATGTAAAACATTAACAGTTAAATAAAAACTCTTGATAATTAGAAGTTTTATTTATTTTCTCTCAAAAATTTTGAACCATTTAATATTTCAAACACTCGATAATTCGTAATATTTTAAGAGTCCCTCGAATTTGGAATTAACGATAGTCGATTGTGTATGAATTACTTTGCTTAGTTTGCAATTATGACGAGGTTGTATAATTCATGTGCATGTGAGAAAATATTTTCTACTAAACCTTGTCTTTGACATATGTACATATGTATGCATGCAAAATTAATCACCCAATTTTGTTTTTGAATAACCTTTTTACCATAAAAAAAATGATTTTAAGTAATGGAAATCTTTATTTTGATCTTTACGCGCTTGTCTATTTGCACACTGCAGCTGCCTAGTTCACAAGTGTCAAATATGGTTGACGTGCGACGTCATTTGCAAAAATTATAAAGCTAGGGTGATTAATTTTGCGCCACTTTGTACAAAAACTTTCCATGAAATGACCGTTAAAAATGTCATCGTCACTGACTCTAAGTTCATTTGTACTACCTTTTGGCTCAAATAAATACTTAAAATTTCATTTCTTCTTCCGTTAGTCACAAACTCCCCGACAAAGTCAGAAGTGGCGATACACATACATATGGATGTATGTATGTCGACACATGCATATGCCCATTTGTATGTATTACAGTGTGTAAATTTGTATATTTTATGTGGTTACATTACAGAGTTGTGCTCTGTTCGTTCTATGCTGAATTGTAGTTGCAAAGACCTAAACAAATTAATCGTTTGCAACAGCCTTCGCATATTAGTGTACTTCCTGGCATTTAATATGGAATATCCACCGAAGTGGCTTCCCGCTTACTTATGACAGGAGGGTGCAGGCGCAGCAGTAGTGGCAAATCGGATTCAGCTACACGTACGGATATATATATATACATATATACGTATAGGTATATTTATGTACGTCCAAATGGATGTATTTTAAACACAAACAATGAGTGAGTGAATGAGTTCTCTTGTTCATCATCTTCGTGTATTCTTGCCTCTCGTTAAAAAAGTTTGTCAATGAACGCATTGCCGTCCGTTGTTTTGTTGATGTCTGAGGATAAAACAAAACATGCCAGCAGAACCAGGGTGGCCAAGTTTCACACATTTAAGGGTGAGAAGTTCGATTTTGTTATTCATACAAAAGTTTGTGCTTGGAAAAAGGCAAAACCAACTTTTTTAAATGTATTTCCTGCAAAAAATGTATTAAGATTAAAAAAATGGAAATTGCTCACATTTTTTTATTGCGGCTCGAGCGTAACCAAAACTTAGAGTAATTATGTAGCAGTAGAGTTACATAAGTACATATAATAATTTAATTTAATTTTAAGATAATTTTGGTAGAGAGAAATGTATTTAAGGAGCATTAGGTATCACAAATGTAAAAAATGCGAATTGGTTGAGGTATTATGGGTAGAAATTGGTATAAAAATGTTAGTGATTTTCTTCAAGTTGCTGTTCAAGTCTTCAAAACGTCTGTAAAGCATTAAAGAAATGCTGCTAAACTTAAAAGATAACACGGAGTTTGAGTTGAATGCAGGTCCAGCAGAAAATAACATCATCCGAGATGGTAAATAGTGAAGAATGGAAGTGGTAGGAAAATACATTTCAAATAATATCTTATAAGTCCAAGAATGTTAGAATACACGATTGCGCCTTCCGAATTCGCCGTGTCGTAAGAGCCCATGAATAAACAAGCAAAAGGAAGGGGACTATTTGTTGAACAGAGATGTTGAGCAGAGAACGTTGAGCATTAACTCTCTCTGTGTTGAGAGTAGGCGAAAGCAATGGAGATAACCAAACACAAGAAATTATGCACACTTCTTGCCACGGCGTCTTCCGCATAAAAAGAAAACAAACTGAATTTGGAATTTTTAAATTTCACAATTTAATACACGGCACTTCATTTTCATTAGTTTGAATAAATATCACAAATTACAATACTACCAAGCCATTCACTGAATTTTCACAAACATGTAATTTCTCTTTATTTTGTTTGTTTTATATTACAAAGGGGGCTGACGTCTCAAAATCGCGAAAAATAAAGTAACTCAATTCGCCTTGTTATAATTCTAAATCGATCAAGATTTGGCTGAGTTCTTCGCGCGTACACTCTTTTTGGGTGTTTGGCCCAGCTCCTCCTTCTGTTTGTGGCGTGCGTCTTGATGTTGTTTCACAAGTCGACTCCGAACGGCTTTTTCATGGCAGAAATACACTCAGAGGTTTGCCATTGCTTGCCCAGGGGCGATCGCTATTAGGAAAATGTTTTTCTTCATTTTGGTGTTTCACCGAGATTCGAACCTACGTTCTCTCTGAATTCCGAATGGTAGTCACGCACAAATCCATTCGGCTACGGTGGCCGCCTTAAACCTATCTTCCAAAAAAAATGGGGGAAATATCATAAAAAATCTAATTATTTTGCCTCTGTTGATACAATTTTTTAACAATTTTGTGTAGACTTTTTAAACTTAAATGCTTCTATTATCTACCTATATTTGAATTTAGAATTTTTGTATATTTGTATTTTTTGGAACAAATATTATTAAATACTAATTTTATTTACAAAAAACTTGATTTTGTAGGTATTTCAAGTCGGTCCAGCTCACATACATAAATCATACATTTTTCTAAACTATTTTGGCGCATGTTTTAAATTATAATAAATTTTATAATTGTGGTGGAAAAAAGACAACTTTTATTTGCCTACGGCATCCCATGGTTTATCTGGGTATTCTCAACATTTTGGACGTCCTTGACATATGGATCTCGGTTATATTAAATGTTTACAAGAACCGTTAGGTGAACAATATTATTGAAACATGAAGTACTAGTGGTATGGATAAAATTTTTTAAATTTAAATCTAGTCTCTCCCTTATTTCGTTTTATTGAATAAATGTGGAAGTTAATATTTCCAAATATTTTTGGATTCTGAATGAGATGCAATTATTCTTATTTTTAATTTACTTTCATTACGTTTCCGTCACAAACTTTAATTTAAAGGTGTACATAAAGTTATTTACGGTTTATTAATATCTTGGTTATCATCAACCCAATAACACCTGGCATCCCTAGTAAGTTCTCTTATTGAATGAAAAACTCTCATTTGAGCCAAAAGCGGCATTATTCACTATTTAAAAGTTACTCCACACTTGGAATCATATCTTAAGCCAAATAAAGTTAAACAATTTCGAACTTTTCTAAACTGTTTTTTATTTAAAGGTGTATAGGTACTTTCTTTAAAATATTTGTTTCTATTTTTCATGCATTAGAGTACGTTGCTTTGTTTTTTTTTTAATTTTGATGGACAAAAGTACAATTTTAACATTTAACAAAATAATTAATTGTCTTCACTGAAAGGCCAGCCGTAGCACGCTTGTATTTATGTACCTATGTACCTGCCAGGTTTTTGAGCACATAACCAAGTTGTGGCGAATGTTTGTAGTGGTATGTAGTTCCTTCTCAGCAGCATTGCAGGGTGAATTACGTTTCGTTGTGGGTTGAATTTCAAAAATATTAAAAAACGAAATAACTAAACCACGAAATAAACTGTGCAGAAGTATGAACTAAATACGATTTTGTGTTTTAAAATCTGCTATGGATGAACGAATGAATATTTTATGAAATTAGGGTGGCAATAGTTACATTATTATTTATTCAATTGTATTTTAATAAAATGTTTTTATTTAACATATAAGTTGTGCGATTAAATTGTTAATTTATAGTTGATTTTCTTTTATATTGTCACAGCGACCAAATTAAGAAAACAAAAGTTATTTGGCGTTAGTTATTCTCGAGACGAACAGTACTGGTGCATCATGCATTTTATTTTCTTATATGGAATGAATTTTTAAGTTTATATGAAATTTGTGGATGAAATATTATGAAAAAGTAAAGAAGTGTGCGATTTTTCTGCAGCTGACAGCGATGATGAAATTATTGTGGACAAAATAAAATCATGTGATGTTAAGCTCGTTATATTGCATTTTATTCGCTTTATTTCTTTTTAATTTAATGCGCGGTAGCTCAACTGAAAATTTGTCTACTTTTTGTGATTTTTCCGCCAACAATTTAATCAGCTGTTCGTAAAACTGGCAAATTCTTACTGCTTTTGCATTCATGTGCATTGTTTTTGATATTTCTCTTTGAGAGCGAATTCTCGGAAATAAGGTTACTGGATAATTTTTACATTAACAAACTTATGATCACAGCGTGTCTTCCCCAAAATGATAATTTTTGATTGCAGGTGATTTTAGGGGAAAATATAGAGAGGGCAGAGAGAGCTCCCATTATCAATTCTAATTCCATTATCTGGCTGCAAAATCCATAGATTGCCCTCCTAAAGAACTGATCGTTTTCAAAGCTGTTAGAGATGAAATGATATGAAGTCATTCATGCCGTTTTCTTTTCTCGCATAATTTCGTATTTACTCCACCCTGCTCAGCCAGAGCTGTTAAATTTTAGCTTCCTTTTCTAAGAAACTTCATAGGGTTGCGTTTGTCCGTTTGAAAGGAATTTACGTCCCCAAATAAAAGGTTTTGTTCTAATTATACAGTTCAAAAAAACTTCCGCGTCAACCGATTATTTCTTTAAGTTCGTGGTACAGTTCGTCCCCTTAGTATAACAATAGCCTATGTGCTCATAGGCTATTATTTTTTTATTGAATTTTTGGAATCTCCATCGTCGATTTTATATGCGGTCAAAATTTTGTCAAATTTTAGTTCCATAAAGTGGGTCAAAACGTCAGTCAAAAAATAATAAATATTTACAGACATAACGAGATTTGAGTGAGAGCTACTTTCGACAAAAAGTTTGAAATTCATTTTCTCAAAACATCAAAAAATGTATAGGCTGTTTTAATACTAATACTAATTATAAGGGACTGAAGACGCCTGTTGGAACTCAGACACTGGCATTCCAATGGTATCTTTGGTATTTTTACAAAAATGTGTAAATCGAAACCGTGATTCAAAAAAAAATACTTAATTTTTTGATTCAGGTTTGCCGCCAATAAAACTGCATTGAGAGAAGTTGGGAATCTATTCAATATGTCGTTGTCAAACTTTTAGAAAATGTTTAAAGTTTAACTGGAGCGAAGAGGCTGCAAAAGGTGGCGCAAAATTAATCACCCTATAGGAATATTGATAATTTTTGGCATTTATAACTAGGCAGCGCAGCAATAGAGTGCGTAAAAGTGAAAATAAGGCAAAGTCCATCACTTAAAATAATTTTTTTTCTTTAGTAAAATATTACTAAATAATTTTTTTTCTTACTAAAACAATTTTATTGAAGAACAAAATTGGATGATTAATTTTGTGCCACCCATTTACCTATTAAAAATTTTCCGTCTCATTAAAACTTTTTTTGTAACTCTTCCCAAAGTGTTAATTTAAAATAATTTTTTTTTTTCTTAAGTAAAATAATACTAAATAATTGTTTTTAGTAAAAAATTACTAAATAATTTTTTTCTTTAGTAAAGAAATTTTATTGAAAAACAAAATTGGATGATTAATTTTGTGCCACCCACTAGGAAAAAATTGCATTGAAAACCAAAATTGGATGATTAATTTTGTGCCACCCATTTACTTATTCAAATATTTCCGTCTCATTAAAAATTTTTATGTGGCTCTTCCCAAGGTGTTAAGATGCGTTTTTTTTTTCTTTATAATATTTTCTTTGGGATCTAAATTTTTAGATTTTTTCCCACATATGGCGAACCATATGTTTGCATGAAATAAAATAACCAAAAGATGTTTGCAAGGAAAACTGCTTTAACGGCTAAATGGTTTTAATTTAGATTTACCTGCTTTTTCGTAGAAGGATTAGATGGCATTGTACGTACATGGATATATGTGTGTATGTACATACATACGTTTGTATATGCATTTACCAACAAAGATTGTGCATATATACTCCCGTAGATTAGAAGTCAAAAGGCGAACAAATTAACCAAATCTGGAAACCTTTTGGAAAATTATCAATTGTCCAAACTGCGGAAATATTCAAAGATGAAGCAATTTGCTTGTTATTGTTGTTAAAGCAGCAGTATAAACATTCCCTGTACATATGCGGGAAATGCTGCTGAAGTGACAGTCTTAGGCCGGATATAAAACCGGGTCGTTACGGTAAAGTAGTACCGACTTACGTGTGAACGTTTGGCCTTTGGCCGAATTAGTTGCTTTGTTTTAGTGCCTCTCAGTATCATTGATTTGGCGACGTGCATAAACAAACTTGACATTCCTTCGTAAATTAACATTTACGAGTTAATTCGAGTACAAAATTTAAATTGGAGAATTTGAATTTTTTACAAGAATACAAATTTATAAGATTTTATTTTTGAAATAAATTTCGACATAGCTGCATAGCCAAACACGACGCTAAGAGCAGAAGGACAAACATTTTACAATTTGCTTTAATTAAAACCACAAATAAAAATATTTATGATGAACAATTTAAAAATAAAAAAATATTTTATATTTTCAATTAAAAACATGGAAGTAGCGGCGGTAGCAATAAAAATAAAGCTCTTTCACTTCCACCCCATAAGTAGCGCCTCAAGCGTCAAAGAACTGTCAAAATGCCACTTGCCCATACAAATTACTACGTAGAGAGTACAGAAGAGCCGAAGGATGATAGAATAAAAGGCTTCACCTTGTGTTGTGCTGTGTCGTCAGGCTCCATCCATAAATAAACAAAAGGAAGGGGAATTACTTGAATTTGTGAAGAGGAAGAGCAGGTGAAAGCAATAGAAACTAGCAAACACAAGAAGCTATACCAACACATACACACACAAATGTTTTCACTACTTAACGCACGGCACTCAGTTTTCATTAGTTTGTTTAGTTTAAGTCTCACGCGATATTACCAAATCATTCACTGAATTTTCACCTATCTTTGTTTGTTTAACATTGGAAAGGAGCCCGACGTTAGACCTGTCAAAATAGTGAAAAATAAAGTAACTGTTTTGCGAAGACGTCTCCTTCGGCATTCAATGCGCCATTGAAGGTGCCACCTTCTGAAATCCGCTACTTTATTTTTGGCGAATATGAAAACTGAATAGCGCTAGTGTAGAAAATAAGTAAAAAAAAAACAAAGATAAAGAAAAAGCGAAAGTAAGTGAGGAAAGCCAAATTTGCCGAAAATACGATTTTCGAAAGGCCCCTCTTTCAGTATTCCCCACAAAGCTGTTTTATCGCGTAAAACAGCAATGAATTTAGAGAGAACGAGAAAATATCCTCTAAACGCTTGTTTTAAATTACATTATTAAATTATTTAAAAAGATATTCAACTTTTTGCTTTCAAAGTCCACATGTGCTATTTATATGACCATGGCTGTATATATTGGGAGATTGAATTAGTTTTAAAGGTGACACACAGATGGCGCTATTTATCACTTTATCGCGTTGGCAATACTGAATATATATTCATGACAAAGCCTCATCCCTAGGCTTTGTTTATCAGTATCTGTCATTTCGCTGAAGTAAAAACAACGCAGTGTTTTCGTGCTCCGAGTATGTCAACTTTCGTGCCGTCGAAACGCAATTTGCGGGAAGCTTTGCTTTTCTGCTTCAATTTGAAAAAAAATACAGCCCAAGCCCGTGAATTGCTGCAGGAGGCCTACCCAGACCATACTCCGTCGATTTCAACATGTGAGTACTGGTTTCGACGATTCAAAAGTGGTGATTTTCACACCGAAGACAAGGAGCGTCTTGGCCAGCCCAAAAAGTTCGAGGACGCGGAATTGGGGGAATTGGTAAACGAGGACTCGTGCCAAACCCAAGAAGAGCTTGCTGAATCATTGGGCGTTGATAAATCAACCGTTTGCAAGCGTCTAAAAGCGATGGGAATGATCCAAGGACATTGGGTCCCGTACGAGTTGAAGCTGCGCGACGTCGAACAGCGATTTTTTACGTGCGAATTGCTAATCGAGCGACAAAATCGGAAGGGTTTTTTGTATCGGGTGGTGACTGGCGACGAAAAGTGGATCCACTACGATGACCCAAAACGCAAAAAATCATGGGTTTGCCCGGCCATGCATCAACGTCGACGGCCAAGCAGAATATTCACGGCAAGAAAATCATGCTCTGCATTTGGTGGGATCAGGTCGGCGTCGTATATTTTGAGCTGCTCCAACCGGGCGAAACAACCACGGGGGATCGTTACCGACTGCAATTGATGCGTTTAAGCCGGGCATTGAAAGAAAAACGGCCGGAAACGGTAAAAAGGCACGACAAGGTTATTTTGCAACATGACAACGCTCGGCCGCATGTTGCTCAACCTGTCAAAAAATACCTTGGAACGCTTGGCTGGGAAGTGTTACCCCACCCGCCGTATAGTCCAGACATAGCTCCCTCCGATTATCATTTGTTCCGGCATATGAGTCTCGATTTGGCGGACCAGCGGTTCTTCTCGTACGAGGCTACCAAAATATGGGTTGAGTCATGGATAGCCAAGCAGCGGCCAGAATTTTGGAGAAACGGCATCCGGAAATTGCCCGAAAGATGGGCGAAAGTTGTAGCTAGCGATGGCCAATACTTCGAATAAAATATTTTGTACCGTTTTTTCACAATAAAGCCCCAAATCTTCGAAAAAAACCTTTAAAACTAATTCAACCTCCCAATATATTTTAATATAATTTTATTTTTCATATTTATATTTTACAGTAGGCGTAGAGGGAGCATTCTCGTTTTATTAAATTTTTCAAATATAGGAAATTGAATTAAAATTAAATTAAAAAATGAGTAAAACGACGAAAAGCAATACGAGTACAAATACTCATAAAAGCAACCACAACTACAACGATTTAGATGCTAACAATGATATGTCGGATGAATTGAGCGCGTACAGCTCGGAGAAGACGAGGTGACATCACGAAAATCGCGAAAAATACAGCCAACTGTGTGCAAGTAAATTACAAGTGATATTTTCATATTTGAGCCGTAAGCCCTGGCAGCTAGTGCTCCTTTTTTTATTATAAAATAATAATTTATTGTTAATTTCCATATATTAAATTAATTAAATTAAAATTTTATTTTTTTTAATCTGACTAACATGCAACCATGTAGCTGTGTTTCATGTTTTCGACGTTGACAGTTCCTACATGTTTGTATATTCAGACAGCTGACAGTTGTATCGCTTCCGTTTATTCGTCTCCTTCTTTCTTTCTTTTCTTTCTTTGACAAACAAGAATCGTCAAGATGGTACGTTTACGGAAAATTCGTTTAAAAATCTATGTAGAAATCGCAGTGCATCCCGAAAATATTCAAGCAAAATGTATTAACTTGTGTTGTGGTTAAAAATATAAATGATTTATAATCTTTTGATACATTTATATTGTTGATAGTACGAAAGAATGTTGCCTTGATTTCGGAATTGAATTTGCGATTCGATAGTGGTTATTTGACTGAGTGATGCGCTAATTATGGATTTTTATTTGGTTTTTAGGTCAATGTGCCGAAACAGCGACGCACCTTTTGCAAAAAATGCAAGTGCCACAAGCCACACAAGGTGACACAATACAAGAAGTCCAAGGAGCGTAAAGGTGCACAGGGTCGACGTCGTTACGACAGAAAACAACAAGGTTTCGGTGGTCAAACCAAGCCCATCTTCAGGAAGAAGGTACGAGTTTAAAGAGAAATACGTATTGTTAATGCATATTTGTAGAACTAAATTGCTGGCGAGTCGATAAGCGACACTGAAAGGCTCTTTGGTGGGAAAAACTTATGCAAAATTAATTTTGAATGCTGAAGACCTATTAAGTAGCAACAATTCTAAATTACTAATTGCTGCTGAGTTTGAACATTCACACAAAAAATATGATATACTTATGTGCACATATTTGTTTGCGTCTATAACTTTGCTAACAAAATTCATTTTCAAATTACAGGCCAAGACTACCAAAAAGATTGTATTGCGTATGGAATGCACAGAATGCAAGTACCGCAAGCAGACACCGCTGAAGCGTTGCAAGCACTTCGAGTTGGGTGGTGACAAGAAGAGGAAGGGACAGATGATTCAATTCTAGGTTACTCGCCCAAATTTCCACGCTAACATTTACTTTTATTTTGTTTTGCTGTTTGCTGTCAGTGCAAATATTCGGAGCGTACTGCTTGATTAAATGGCATAGCTACCAAGTCATTTGTGAAGAAAATGAAAACAGTGTTTTTTATTTAAACATTGAATTAAAAGAAAATTCAACCGAAACTCATGTTTATTTTATTCTAATGGCTTATTGAAATCTTACAAGTTAAATTTTAGGCTGAGTATCACATAATTGGCATCTGGAAATGTTAGATGCCGCAGAGTTCAATTATTATAGTTTATGTGCAGGCGCTTCAACATTCTTAAGACTCGTCATGCGGCGACAAATACGCTGATCTGCAAATGAAGGACCTTGGACGCAAGTGAAGATGACGCTATGCAATAACACCATCTGCCAGCAACAAATTTGGAGTTCTGTAAAATATTAAGAATATTTTAGATTTGAACTTCTTTGCACACCACTTATAGGAAACTTACTCCAGTATGCTTGGTTCGACACCTTCCGCTTGCATTTTCAGTTTTACTGCTTCTGCAGGCACACCAAATTGTACCATTTTGAAGAACTTTTTGAAACGCACATCTTCACAAGCGCGCACACCTGTGGCTTCAGGTGTTTCATTATCTATTTGCGGGCTGACGACATCTGCTGTGTCATCATCAGTAACAACAGTAGTGATAGTGTCCTTAGCCGTTTCATTTGCAGCTTCTGTTGGACTGATTTTGGCAGTGGTCGTTGTTAAGGTCTCTGCAACATCCGGCACAGAAGCGAGCTGCATTTTTTATTTTTGTAATTTTTTAATTTATTGGAATATAAATTTACTTACTTTTGCTTCTATGATAGTCAACGCGGCCTCAACTTTTTGCATTTTCCTTTCCAAGTCTATAAATTTGGTTTCGCATTTCAATGCGAAGTCATTGAGAAAGTTGCACGAATTAATTATAAAATGATTGATAAACGCCAATATGCGTTTCTGATGCAACGGTGGCATTTGTGATTTATCCACAGTTGGTGCTAGTATTTCTGTGTCCATGCTGAATAACTTAATAAGGAATTTAAACTAAATATCGGTATGTATTTGTTGGCACTTTGTATGAAGGGGTCTCAGAAAAGATTTCACGGAATTTTCTTAAATTTTAAAGAACGCTATAAAGCAAAATAATGCATTTCTTGACGATTTAATAAGCGCAGCAGTCTTCCAACAGGAATTGCAATAGATGTTCAATGTTTTTTCTTTACAGCTGTTTGTGTAGTTGCCATGTGGTAAAAGAAAATTAATTAAAAATAATTAGAGGCAATATTAAAATAAGTGAACATTTGCTTGTATACTTAAGCAAAGTACATTTTCTTGTATACTTGTATAAAAGAAAGCTCAAATAAAACAAAAAAAGAGAAAGAAATTTGAAATGAAAAAAGGTAAATAAATATGAATTTTCGCTAAATAGATGAGACGCCGCCACTTTGGCAACGAAATGCGACGGCGCCATCTGTTGTTGAAATGGTGAAACATCTTGAGGAAATAAAGTACAGCGGAAATGAAAATAACAAACGCATAGGCGAAAGATTTTCGCACGAATTTATTGATATTGGAAAAATTTAAGTTTGTGTTCATTCTGAATGTTTTTTCTGTATGAGGACGTAACGACAGAATTACATTACAGTTTCTTTTAAGCATTACGCAATTCATCATCATCATCATAAATTTCTAGAGTCTCAGTGTAGAACATGGAGCCAACGCATTTGGATTTTAAATTTTATTAAATGAAGCATGAAGTTTGAAGTAGATTGTTGCTGTTGTTCTTGCCCTCAAGCTGCCTGCTTGCTCATAATGAATGCTGAAGGTGAGATCTTCTAATACACTATAGCTCTCTTTCAGCGGTGGCAGTGTGTGTGCGTGTGGGGAAAGGCCTTCAGGAATTACATATATTTTTCGTGTTCATTCTCTCTTAAAGGGGTTTTGAATGTGCTGTTTCATCCGCCCTTCTAGGTAGGTGCTAAAAGCAACGCAGAGGAGTTGAAGTAAATCGATCAAATATGTAGAGTTCAACGCATACTTTAGTGTATTGATTTTGGCATGTAAAATACAATAGCGCCAAAGGAGATGAAGTTACATTTGATCATTTGGTAGAAACTTGCGCTGCTAAAAAGCAAACAAAGCGATTGTTTGTAGCTCTTTTTAGCAAATTTTATCTTTTTATTTATTTTAAAAATTTAATCAACAAACAAGAGGCTTATAGACTATTAGATAGATAGAGACAAGCAAAGAACTTATGAATCTTATAAGTAACTGCTTAAAAGTAAACTTAGAGTGAAAGAAATCAAAGACTAAGGAAGAAGAATAAGCATTAAATTGAGCTAGTGTCCTTCTAAAAGGGGTATTCATTCCATAAACAGTTTAAGTAACACCCACAAAAAACAATTAATTACAACGAAAAATGCATGAGGGAACATTTAAATTAATTTTATTGAGCAGATATCTATATATATAAAAAGAAGTTACATTTCCTTGGTAATCTTATAACTCAAGAACCGCCGAACCGATTAACACAAAAATTTCAGAGTTCTTTTCTATCTTTGAGGAGGTGGTTTGTGTGAAGTTTGATTGAAATCGGTGCAGTCGTTCCTGACATTTTATGTGAGTAATGGTTTCCTCTCATACGAAATGCCTGTAATATACTGTTTCTTGAAATAATTTTCAATATTTTGCTTTTACATTCAATTAGTAATATACTGTTTCTTGAAATAATTTTGAATGTTTTGCTGTTACATTCAAATACTAATATATTGTATTGAAAGAATACCACGTGCAAGACGAGCAAACATTCTATATACATAAAAATAAGTTACATTTCCTTGGTAATATTATAACTCAAGAGCAGTTCTTTTCTATCTTTGAGGAGATGGTTTGTGTGAAACTTGATTGAAATCGGTGCAGCCGTTCCTGAGTTATGACATTTCATGTGAGTAATGGTTTCCTCTCATACGAAATGCCTGTATGGGGAAAACAACAACAAATACACAGCCGCTTATGAGCGTTTCTGTTGTACTGTTGTGGTTGTAAGTGTTGTGTGTTGTATTATGTTAATATTAATTTTGGACGAAAATATAATAAAAACTGGAGCATTCAAGGAACTGGAAAAACATTTTTAACTTTATTTATTTTAGCATAATTTATTTAGCGTAAAAAATTGAAATGGAAATTAAAGAATCAAAGTTTAAGTACAAGTTTTTATCGGCTCTTTCACCTTACCTGTATATAGGTGACCACCACAATCAAATTTTAAAAAAGAAAAGGCTATTGTGACATCTTTAGAAAGTATGTTGAATGAAAAAAATCAACTAATTCAACTGTTTAAACATTTCACGAGTTCAATAAAGAAAACTTAATATGAAAAATTTCTTGCGAAATAAAAAAAACATTTTATGTATGGTGGTGCGAAGCCCACTGGGAAATGCTAGTATATATATATATATAATATATATATATAATTGGCGCGTACACCCTTTTTGGATGTTTGGCCGAGCTCCTCCTCCTATTTGTGGTGTGCGTCTTGATGTTGTTCCACAAATGGAGGGACCTACAGCTTTAAGCCGACTCCGAACGGCAGATATTTTTATGAGGAGCTTTTTCATGGCAGAAATACACTCGGATGTTAGAAAATTAGAAAAAAACGTTTTCTTAATTTTGGTGTTTCGCCGAGATTCGAACCTACGTTTTCTCTGTGAATTCAGAATGGTAGCCACGCACCCACCCATTCGGCTACGGCGGCCGCAGATACGATATTGAGGTAATACGAACAATTTATTGAGCCCACACAAATATCAAAAACAAAACACATCGACAACAGAACACGTCTAGGCTCTAAAGACGTTAGATTTATTAATAAGCAACGAGAGCGATAGCACACAAAAGCTCTCTGAACAGACAATAATCTATTAATATAAAAGGTGAAGTCCCAAAAAAAAAAACAAAAAACGCCGTCATAAAAATGTTTTTGATGGCGCCATTTTGTTAATGAGTTAGAGCGTTGGAAGTTACATCCCTACCTCACTTCCAGTGAAAGCTTGGTTACATTCGGTTCAGTAGAAGCGAAGTTATTGCGTTTAAAGTGTCAGTATATTTGAGTCATCGGTACAAAAATGAGTTTCGAACAAAGAGCTAATATCAAATTTGGTTTTAAAATCAGTAAAAGGTTTGCGAAAACATTTTAATTGATGGAAAAAGTGTATTATATGTCCTCACGTTTCAGAGATGGTTGTGAGGACATATATGACAATGAACATACGGGCCGCCCAAAATCAGTAATCACCGAAAACTCCATCGAAATTGTTGGTAAATTTATGAAGAATGAACCGAAATCATCGTTGACATTCAAGGAATCGGAGTTGAATTACTCCAAAACATCGATTTATTGCATTTTAACTGATCATTTGGGCTTACGAAAGGTCTGTGCATGTTTCATTCTGCACAAGTTAACTGAGGACCAAAAATTACTCAAAATTCAATACTCGAAAGACCTCATTGAAAGGGCGAGAAAAGACGAGCACTTCCTTTACAATATTGTAACTGGTGATGAAACGTAGTGTTTCCAATATGAGCCTGAAACTAAGCGTCAAAGTGCCGAATGGAAGGCCCAGACGAGCCACCGCCCAAAAAATCGCGTTTGGAAAAGTGAAAAATCAAGTCAATGTGCATTTGTTTTCACGATTACAAGGGAAAAAGGCCAAACCTTCAATACAATTTTCTATCTTGGCGTTTTGAAGCGTTTGTTGTATCGTATTCGTCGAATTTGCCCTGAATATCGCGAAGGTGGAAGCTGGCGCTTATTATAGATAATGCACCATCTCATCGATCCATTCTTGTGACTGATTTTTGGACTAGAAATCGCATTTTAACCATCAATCACTCACCGTATTCGCCTGATATGGCTCCCTGTGGCCTCTCTCTATTCGGAAAATTAGATTTGACCATGAAAGGAAAACGTTTTGCACCCATAAATACCCTCCAAAGGCGTGTACCGACATCCTGAATGACATTCCGGTCAATGACCTGAAAAACTCTTTCGAAAAGCTTTTCGATCGCGCAAAGTAGTGTATCGAGGTCAGAGGGAACTATTTTGAATAAATAAACTCGAAGTTATCAGAACAAAGCTCCTGTCGTTTCTATTTTAGCTCAGTTTTAGGCTTCAATTTCAACGGACTCAAATCTTGTTCCTTTTGTTGCATGTGTATACCTCTTCTATAGCAATGTCAATTAACCTCAAACGAGTCCGCATTTAAACGAAAATGTTCTCACAAATCACACTTGATGAATTTCGTTAATTATTAAGACACGCTGTGATCTGTTAAAATTCGATCTGAACGCAGATTTATCAGAACTTGAAAAACTTTTAATTAATTATGTATGTAAATATAATATATCCAGGCGGAACTGTACTTATTTTCACAAGCATAATGAGTTCATGTGTACTTAGTCTTTTTTTTTTTTCTTTTAATCAATTTAATCTTGGCCTCTTGAGGGCAAGTGTACTTAGTTTCTTAGCTTGCTTAGATGAGGATATAGTATTTGAAAGAAGTTTTAGCAATGATTTGGGCTTAGGAAACTTTGGCAACCAAGTTTGCTCTAGTTTTAGAAGCATAAAAAACTAAAGTTTATCAGCGTTTTCAATCTGTTCTTCAATTACATTTTTCTGACTTCGGCCTCCTTATGAAGGCACACATGTAAGCCATTAATACTACGTATATAGAGGCATATGTACATACTCCTAAAGGGAATACGGTGCAATTAGAGGTATTATCAGTCATCAGTTATCAGTCAGTGAAATGAGTGCAGCTTGGGGCAAAGGTGTATTGCTCGTATTAAATTAAAATGCAATTAAACGCGCCTTGCCTGAGATGCATGCATATATATGTTGCAGTTTAGGCACGTCTACAACGTCTTGTATTTCTTGAAAAAAAAGTTAACCCCGGATCACTAAATATTCATCTAATAGACAACACACGCCTTCGAATTTGTCATATTCCCGTCACACCACCTCACTAACAGAACTTGCATAAATAGTTAAATAGAAATGATATAATATTATATAATAAATAATGAATACTTCTCTTAATTAAAGAGAAAAACAAGAAAGACTGGATGCAATGCAAGTTTGGGCTAAGACGTTCGAAATTACATTAATTGTTTTGATATTTCGGGGCAGTTTTAGAAACTACAAAATAATATTTTTTTAAAATAAATAATTATTTCTTATAGTCAAGGCATTTGTTGCCTGCGGTCATGAAGCAATAATTAAAGGTGATGTAAGTAGCCAATTTTCACCCTGTGTTAGCCATCTTGAAGCTACTTAATAAATCCGTGTTGTCCTCTTGGAAAAGCTACTTTTTATTTCAGAGCAAATTCTAAAGAAAAAGTACTCAAAAGCGTAGAAATTAAAATTTTTGCTGAAAAAGTTAGCAGGCAATACTGTTTTGCCTATTCCATTTTGCTTAGACTTTCGCATCTTTCAATTCTATTGAAAGTTCTGTGAAAATTATTTATTTGATTTATTTTTTTATTTTTAAAAGCTTAAATAACAATACAATTGCTAAATAAACAAAAAGATAACGCAGCGCTAGCAACGGAGGCTTTCAGCTGGCTGGTGCAGAATTCCTGGTTTATATACGTCGTAGAAGATCAGAGTCCTTCAGAAATTTATAGATTTTCGAAATGTTGGAATCGGAAGGGTTAATTAATAGCGATAGTGCATCATGACCGTCAAAATTCTGCTGTCTTTGTCTATCTAGTCCAGGGCAAAAGGCTAACAAGTGCAGGATACTGACTGGAGTATTACAAAATGGACATTGGCTTGGTTGCCTCCCTTGCAGTAGATATGCATTGGTGATTACACTGTGACCAATGCGTATACAAGTGTATGGCGTAGTATGTTTAGATGGGAGGGATGATAGATAAGTTGATTTAGTACGATTAGGATTAATCCTGGAGTAGTGATGGCTACAGTGAAACCAGTCAGCTACTAGTTTGGTTTACCTATGCTTCTCTATAAGTCGATTACATAAAAGGTTTGATGTGATCGTAGGAGTAATGCTCATATCCTTGGCAGTATTATCAGCGATTGTATTGCCGTTGATGCATGAATGCCCTGGTACCCACATGATTTTGATATTAGAGGGTGAGAAATCAGGATTTTTCTTATGGTTCCAATAATGTGGTTGGAATTATTATAGTTCTTTATGGCCTGAAAACAGGACATACTGTCTGCGCATATAATGTATTTCCCCTTCGATTTTGACGAATACTGCATGGCGTAGAGAACTGCTGTTGCTTCTGCGGTGAAAATTAAACAAAACGGAAGTAGTAGTCAATACGATATAGGCTCTCCATTCTCTTTCACGACAGCAAAGGAAGTGTAATTCGCTTTGAAACCATCGGTGAAGATTAGCTGCCAACTAGTGCTTTTAAAGCGAGATGAAATTTCTAAAAAATGTGCGCAATACGCTACCGATGTCGTAGTAGATTTTTGCATGTAACTTAAGTCTCGTCGATAATAGTCTTAAGGGCAGTCCATTGTCTTTTGCAAAAGAGGCGCATTTGGAAATTGATGAAGCTATCTTAGGAGCCCGTGCACGCACGTCTGCCGAGTGAAAGCATTTTTGTAGCAAAGCATTAGAAGTGAGAGCAAGCTTAGGATAAAGCTTCCTTATATTGTCCTCCACATTGTCGATTAGTGATGGTAGACCTGATTCTGCCAAGATGTTTTTTATTGGCGAAGTAGGAAATGCACGTAAAGATCGTCGGACAGCAGTATGGTAAGGAGACGCTAGGAGCTTGATGTTATTTTTAGCATGTTGGCCATATATTTCTACGCCATAGTTGATAGAGGATAAGAGGAGCGCCTTTGGAATCAGCGTTTAACCAGTTCAACGGCAGGGAGCTTTACGGTGGGATATCATTTTTACAAAAATTGTTCAGATTAATGAGCATTCGATAAGATAATTGTAAGTAAAGTATGCAATGCTTTGGGCGTCTACTTGTGTTTCTGCGTATATATGAATTTATCTTTTTTTTAACACAGATTTTATACTTGTAACTTTGCAGGTAATCTCGTTAAAAAATCAAATGTATGATTAGCGGACGTGACGAAATAAGAGTGGTTTTTCCTCGTTAAGAGTTTCCACTATTCTCAAGTTGTTTTATTATATTTATTACTTCAGTGTAGGTTTACAAATGGCACCTATAGATTCCAATCCGATGCATGGTCAAAATATATATATATATTATATGACACAAATCCATGGGAATAGTTAAGTTAAAAATATAAATAATTAAGTACCACTTATAAAATAACATAAAATTATTCTATGGCTTACAACGACTTTTTTCAATTGTTTACTACATTTTCAGAAAGGGGATCAACTTATGCCCTTTTTTCCCTTGCTTCCAAATTGCATCAATGGATTAAGTAGCATCCGAAATCAGTTGTCAAACTTTACTTAACCTTGTATAATTGAATCATGGCCTGCGGTCCATATTTTACTGATAAAATTATGCAATAAGCCAATCAGATTGAAGAGCATCCGTCTGTCACACTACAATATTAATCAGAATTTACCTGCGCCGGTAATCCCGATTAACGCCGTCGTCTGTCTAGGCTATAAGAGGCAGAATTCGAGCATGGAACAATCATGTGCCATGTGCCCCTAGCAATCGGTTGATAAAAATAGCTCGTGATGGGATGCCAGAAGGAAGACGATGACCAGGAAGACCACCAAAAAGATGATGGTCGACCTTAACAGACAATGAAACCCAATATTAATCTTAGTTTTATGCATTATGAATAGGATTGTACAACAATTTATGTGTAATTTCTCTAAGTAATTAAATTTATTTAGGTATAAATGTATATACAGTCACTCACACCCTATTTGATACAGATACGATTTGTTTGCAGGGTGGTCTATATTTAATATTTTTTTGCGAAAGTGGGAAAACAGAGATATTTTATTTATTTTGTTTTATTTAACTTCTCAACATAAAATACAAAAAGGTGTCCACTCATTTCATTGTTAAGGAAAACAAACAAAAAAATACAAAGAATTCACACCAAATTAATATTTCAGTATTCGTTGCAGTGAATCGACAAAAATCTCTGTTGAATGTGTATGTTTTTTTTTTTTTTTTGTTTTAAATAGTTGATAATTTTTTGGTCTACTTACAGAACAGCTTCTTGCCCAAGTCATAGCTGATGCAAAAGTTAATAAATTCCTAGTAAATTGCAACTGCCTTTGGTTATTCGATTGGAATTGAAATTTTTACGATTATTACGCATCTACTACGTTTTATTAATTTCACATTATCACTTAAAAACACATTGTTGTGTAGTGCATCTTTGTGCACCATATGTCTGAGTCATTTAAGAAAATCTTAAACACCTGCTAATGGCCAATGAGTTTGAGAAAAGTGCAGATGCATATTACAGAGTACACTCACTCCCAAAAAAATTTCACAAAACAAAACCAGTTCGCTCGGTGTGTCAAAGTGTGGGTTCTAAACCATCCACGTAACTCTCAAATGCTTACATGTATAAGTTTGGGGAAAAATAAATCAATCATTTCTGGGTAAACATTTTTTTAGGCAAGTCGTTTAAAAACATGCCGGTCAACTTCGATTATTTTTGTGATTTTATCGACATTTTCTTTAACATCAAAAATGCCCGAACGGAATCGGCAAAATAAAAATTGCTGTTACAGTATCGGCACCATAAACACCATTCACAATTTCAGCGGCCTGGCTTGCATCTTCGCCTTTATCGAAGAAAATCGGTAAAATGTATCGAATTTTCTCTTTGTTGACTTCCATTGTAAACACTCTGTAACTCACAATTGAATGGAACAAAAAACACCAAGAATTTGTTTAGTGTAAAATGTCAATTTGGCAACCAGCCTTAACTTGAAATTGTTTGATCGATACTTTACGAGATATCGATCACTACAGACATCTACCGAGGATAAAGCCATATACCGAATAAAGGATGTCTTTTTCTCCAAACTAATTTTTCAAATCGCTTTTGATACTCCTTCTGTTTTTAAAGCGTACTTGTGCACTAATGAGTATTGTAATGATAAAATATCGCCCTGAAAACTCTTTGTTACACATGAAGTAGGCCGGCAGTATAGTGGGATTTTATTTATTTATTTTGTTTTAGTTGAATTTTATTTTATTACTATTTTATATTACAATAATTTTTTATTACTAGTATATATTAATTAATTTTTCCTATTATTTCTTTATTTTTTTATTATTTTATAGTAGAATTTGCCAAAGGTAGAAGGTGTTAAAAACGCTTCATGAAATTTAAGTGTTTTATTTAATTTTTATTTATTTTTTCTTCATTTGTTTCTGGCCCCCCATTTAGCATCTTCAATCGTCTGCAATCGTTTAAAAGCACTTAGGAAAATAAATAAATTAAAGAGAAACATTTGATTCACAATTTTCTTTTGTTTGCCAATTTCTATTCATACCCATCCACACATAAAACATTGTAGTTTGAATACGTTTTTTTATTTAATTGAAAAGACACCCCGTAATTGTCGCCAAGTGGCATTGCGAAATACGCCAAAAGGCAATGCAATGTTCTGCTTTGCGTAAAAAAAGAAAATACAAAAACATTACAAAGGTAAAGAAAGCAGGAATTGTTTACTCTTGCATTTGTAGGTAACTTTAATTATTGATGTTATTCTGTATTTGTTATTGGCTTATTTTCAGATTAGCGGTGACTAACCGTGTTGTTGGTGCTGTTAAATGTGTTGCTGTTCTGGTTATTTTGCTGTCAGGTGGCTCTCAATAGGCATTCAAATGGCACTCAACGGGAGTGTTATTTGTTTGTCTGTCAGAGGGTTGTTTAATTGTTATGTTGTGTATAATAATTAGGTAAGTAGGATTTTCACTTCTTGTTGGACTTTCTTTTATTCATATTGTGTAAATGACGTGTGAATGTTTAGTGGTACAAAAATACTTTAATTGAATTTGAAAGCAGTCACGAATGACGGTAAGTGTGTGCTTTTTAAAAGTAGAATATCAATTGGTGGTGCAGTGCGTATGATGATGCATGTGTGTACAGTGCTGAGGCGCCAGACCAGTTATAAATCTGGATCGTGTCGATATTCTAGTCCCACTAACATGAAGTTTACACCACCTAACATCTTTCTATTTACTTTTTTTTAATTTTTCCTAATACGGTAAGATGCGATCTCCTTATTTGGTTAAATATAACTCTATCAATATACTCGGCTGCGCTTGCCTAGTTTTTTATTGCAAATTAGGTTCACGCCTTTGCTTAATATGCATTTATTATTATATTTACTGTTTTAAAAACGGAAAATTGTAACTTCCCCGAGAATGCTATTTCTAAAACTTGTGCGCAGCTGTTGTAATTTAACGAAAAATTGCCGAGAAGAAAGAAAAATTGTATACAAGCTGATTGTCAATTTGCAAAAGTGTGAATGCATTGGCAAAAAAATACGCGTGTGCTGGAAATCGAAAGTCAAATTGACTAAAAGACACCGGGTTAGTATAATCCTCACTAAGAGCACTTCGCTCAATTATTGTTCGTAAGAATCATCCCACCAGTCAGCATACGATACTCTAGCGCATAAGCAGATTTTTTTTTCAAAATAACGCATTGTTTTTCCATATACCATACTACTTGATAACTGTTTATCCAATTTATATATAAGTACTAGCAAACCCGGCCCCCTTCGCTGGGCACACTAAAATAGAATAGATAAGGTTTAGAACAGAAAATATATGGTTTTCATATTATTTATTTCTATATTCTTTATTCAAGCGCTTTGGCATAAACAATATTTTTTGTTTTTCTATTTGTTTTTGAGTAAATATAAAATATAAATTGAAAATCAGGAAAAAAGAAGATTGTTTTTAAATTTCAAATCAACGCATATGAATAAACAATCGTATTTTTTCCTGATCATCCATGAATTTTTCGTTTCAATTTATATGTTTTATTAAGCATTGGAGCTTTTTTAACCATTATCCATTTATATTTTTCAAAAAAAAAAAAAACGAAAAAAATTGTTTTTTCCACGAACACATAATTTCATTCGGATTTCGCATTAAATTCTCAAATTTCGTAAGAAATTATTCACTGTTCCAAAATCCACTCCAAAAAAATTCACAAACAATTTTTACATGTTGCACTTACGTTGTTCCTTATGGCATCCAAATCAGAAAGAAATATTGACACATTGTAACTCACACTGTCAATTTGACAGTTCAGTTCCGCCTCAAGCGTTAAAAAAGTAAGCGACATTATGGCTGGTTCAAAAGAACGCTGTACCCGTTGCCAGTGCTCCGAATTACAACCAAACTTTACGAAACCCATTTTCAATACTTACTTAACAATGTGCATAAGTTTGGTTTAATTCGGTGCAAAGACACCATTTGATACCCATATTGTACATACACATCCGAAGGTTACCCGGGTCCAAGTTTTGACCCATATTTCGAGCCCTATCCACCAATAGGTATCCAAACTATACGGAAACCATCTTCAGTACCTTCTTAGCAATGTGTGTAAGTTTGGTTTAATTCGGTGCAGACACGGCCGGTTAGCGAACACACACAAAAAGTTGACTTTATTTTATATATAATAATATTATATAAGATTTTTTTCAGTTTGTGTCCGAAAAATCCAAATATCTTACGGAACCCTATTTTTTCCAAAATAAAATGTAATCCATGTTACTCTTGGATAATGTAGTTTTCGAATGGTGAAAGAATTTTTAAAATCGGTCCAGTAGTTTTTGAGCCTATTCGTTACAAACAAACAAACAAACAAACAAAGTTTTCCTCTTTATAATATTAGTATAGATAGACATGCTGGTGTGGGATGGAGTCAAGAGACAACCTGTTTCTAGATAAATGTGGCCAAAATTTAATCGGAAACGGTCGTGAAGCGCGTACGCTCACGAAGACAAGACTTATATATTGTTGTTGTGCCTGCAATACGGTATTGCCTAATAGTTAGTTGAGAGAGCATGCGGAAGTGCCTTTCTGATGATTTAAAATGATTAATGAAATTTATGGGCCTTTTTCCTTACTCTGTTCATAGGATTACCAAATCCAATTTAATATCCATATCTTAAAAGAACTAAAACTTCTTGGTTAATATTGGATAAGTAAAAATCATTAGTGAATTATAAATTAGAAAAAAAAAACAATAACACTGTGCGACAGTGATATACTTTTATGGAGACCTAGCACAACTTATAGGTATAGTAAAACTAAGAAAAATGGTATAGAAGAAATTTCCAATACACCCCCAAAATCTTATGGCCAAAAAACCGTTTTTCGAAAGGTTAATGTGGACAATCACTTATAACTTCGCCAATTTTAATCCGATTTCTAATTTTTTTTTAGTTCAAAAGAGCAAAAACAAACCTTTCCGATAGGGTGTTGAAAATTTTTCTAAAATAATAACTGACGAGGCTGTAGACGGAAGTATTTGGAATTTTTTGGGGTTTTCTCTATTTTTTCAACTTTGACGTTATTTTTACGATATTATCCGATATTAAGGGGTAAGGGGTCAACTACTGATATAGCAAATTTAATTTTGCTTCCAATGAGCGATATTTGACTGTAATTGAATTAAAATTCATAGAGTTGTGTGAGTTTTAAGATTTTTTTTATTTTTATAATTTTGTATGTAGGTATAACTAACGCTGAACAGGAATTAGGCCGTGTTTTGATGCGTTATTATATTGATACATAATATAGGGTGGGCCATGTAAAATTTGCTTTTTGAATCGGCTATAAAAAAATATTTTATTTTTATCAAAATTTTTTCAAACCTTTTCTTTTTATTTTGAAGATTGAACAATGTCATTTATGAATGAATTTTTAAGCACATTTTCAATTGTTTGGGCTCCAATTTCATGAATGGCAACTTCGATTTCGTGTTTTAAAGCATCAATCGTCTCTGGATGGTTCGCATAGCATTTGTCCTTAATGGTTTCCCACAAAAAATAGTCCAACGGGCTTAAATCAGAGTTCCGAGGTGGCCAATTGATATCGGAATTTCGGCTGATTATTCGGTTTTCAAAAACGGTAGCCAAAAGTTCGAGTTTAACTTTGTCAGTGTGACAAGTTGCACCGTCCTGTTGAAACCAAATGTCGTCCATGCCATCCTCTTCAATTTTTGGAAACAACTCGTTGAGCATGTCACGGTAACGCTCGCCATTTACTGTAACCGCGGCTCCTCGCTCATTTTCGAAAAAAATGGCCCGATGATGCCGCCAGATCAAACACCGCACCAAACAGTGACTCGTTGTGGATGCATTTGCTTCTCTACAGTAAAGTGTGGATTTTCTGAGCCCCAAATCCGACAAGTTTGCTTATTGACGTAGCCACCGATGTGAAAATCAGAAAAGAAGAAGAAGACTCACCACTTTGGAAATAGGTTTTCAATATTTCCCAATTTTGTTCAAGCGTATAGCGTCCCATTTCGTAAATGTCAAACCTTTAAGTAAATTATGAACACATTTGACATGTCATTTGTGTTACCATTCTCAAAAAAGTAGGTGGTTCAAAAAGCAAACGCTATATGGCCCACCCTGTATTTATTGGAGTATATATGTATACATAAGAGTACGGTGTGGTACGCTACTGTACTGCATACAACAGAACTGGTTAGAACTTTCGAAAATATCTCAAAAATACTGTTTGAATCAAGACTATTTGTTGAATCTCTTTTATTTGTATTATTAATACTATAAAGTGGCTGATTATTATTTGCCACTAATATGCTGCGTAGTTTATAAAACGAAACCCTTTTTCCAAATTTTTGTATGCTGCTATTATCTGCTCCAGCGTTATAAATTTGCTTCAAAGAATTTCTATCATCAACTTTAGCCGACTAGCGAGATTCTGAAATCTTCCTGCAGCATATTCTATTGTTTAAATTGAAACGCAAGCATCTTGGATGATAAAATATAATGGGGAGCAGATAAGTAAATTCAAAATTTGTAGCAACTTTTTGATTTTCATTTTTCAAATTTTGCAGAACAATTGGCTCACGTGAATTGCGGTTCATACTAAAGGTGGTATACGCAAAAAAAAAATCGTTGTGGCCATCAATCACAGTTTCAAACGATGCTTTCAATCCCCGAATAAACCGCAGATAAAAGAAAATTGATAGAGATTATTATCACGCATTTCTTTTTCAATAGAAATATGAAAACGCTCCCAAGTGTACCTAAGTTAACACTGATTAAAAAAAGAAGTTTGTTATTATAATTTAACCTTATTAAAACGTTAAAGTTTTATTGTTTTGCTTCAATTTATGAAAAAGAAATGTGCGTCAGCTATACCTACATACAAAATTAGTAAAAAAAAAAAAATTTTTAACTCACACAACTCTATGCATTTTCATCCAATTACAATAAAATATGCACTAAAAAAAATCCTTAATATCGGATAATATCGTAAAAATGATGTCAAAGTTGAAAAAATGGAAAAAATCAAAAATTCCAAAAACTTACAACTACAGTCTCGTCAATTTTCAATTAAAAAAAATTATGAACACACTGTCAAAAAGGCTTGTTTTTGTTCTTTCGAACTGAAAAAAAAAAAAATTATAAATCGGATGGAAATTGGCGAAGTTAAGAGTGATTGTTCACATCAACCTACTGAAAAACGGTTTTTGGCCATAAAATGATATTTTGGGAGTGTATTGGAAATTTCTCCTATACCATTTGTTTTAGTTTTTCTATATCTACAAGTTGTGCTAGGTCTCCATAAAAGTATATTTAGTGTTTTTTTTTGTTACACAGTGTTGTAGACGATGAGGACTACACTAAATCTTTAAAACCAGACAACTGTTATATTCAAATCATTCTAATACTCAATACACAGCTGGCGTTCGTCGCAGCGACCACCACAAAAATTAAATTATGTTTATGTTTCAGGTGATTGTTACAGTTATGAACAACAGTCGATTCAAAATGCTTTGGTTATCGAACTGAAAATAATCGATTCAATCTTACTCGGTATTATCAAAACTAAATCGGAGGAGAAACTGACTGGAACTGATTATTATTATTAATCTTGATTGACTGATATTTCAAAATATTTACATAAATATTTCTTTACATCAAAGTGCTGACCGGCTTTTCTAATGTGTTAGTTTAGAACTAAAAACAAAAAAATACCCAAATTATCAAGCGGCCCACGTAATCGTACAAAGAGTTGTTGGTCCTTATCGAACTTTGAACGAGTATGCATACATACATACATATATTGTATGTTTATAGATTTTTTCAATAGTTAAAACGGGATGTTGGTGTTGTGTGAAAAAAAACCGAGCTTATCAAATTTCAGCAGACGAGTCTGAAAATATAAGTCAACTCAGTTAACAAGAAGGTCTGTTCCAAAGTAAAGAAATTTTCTATAAATAAATATTTGTAGTGGGGTAATTACCACCCACCATCAACCAACTGATTGGACCTTATCAGTGTGACTTTAGAGCTGGGAACTCCATCATCGACCAGATATTCACAATACGCCACGTCTTGGAAAATACCCATTAGAGTAGAATCAACACACACCCTCTTTTTGTCGGGTTCAAAGCTGTATTCGACTGTATGAAAAGAAGATACCTATATGCCGCGATGCCCGAATTTGGTATCCACGCGAAACTAATACGGTTGTGCAAAATGACGTTGCTCAATACCAGCAGCGCCATCAGAATTGGGAAGGACCTCTCCGAGCCGTTTGATACCAAACAAGGTTTCAAACAGGGTGACTCGTTGTCATGCGACTTCTTTAACCTGATGTTGGAGAGGAACTTGCGAGCCACAGAACTTACTCGCTCAGGTACAATTTTTTATAAGAGTTTAAAATTGTTGGCGTATGCCGATCACATTGACGACATCGGCCTTAACAATCGCGCTGTTAGTTCTACCTTTTTCAAATGGGTCGGGTGGTGAACGAGGACAAAACGAAATAACTCCTGTCATCAAACAAGCAGTCGGCGCACTCGCGTATCGCCACCCACGCCACTGCTAACAGTTATGCTAGCGAGGTTGTAAAATACTTCGTTTATTTCGGAATCAGCATTAACACGGATAATAATGTCAACCTTGAAATCCAACGGAGAATCTCGCTTGCTAATGCTTTGGACTAAGTAAGGCAATTGAGTCCTCTCTCGATGAACAAACCTAACACTCTACAAGGCTTTCATCACCGTCCTAATATATGACGCAAAGCTTGGACGATGAGAATATCTGATGAGGCGTCCCTTGGAGTGTTTGAGAGAAAGATTTTGCGGAAGATTTTTGCACGTTGGCGACGACGAATATCGCAGACGATGGAACGATGAGCTGTATGAGATTTATGACGCCATAGACTTAGTGCAGCGTATACAGATGCAGTGGCTTTGTTGGCTGGGTCTTGTCGTCGAATGGATAGAAACGCTTCGGCTCTGAAAGTATTCGATGTGGTACCAGCTGGTGGTAGTAGAGGTAAGGAATGCCTCGTCTACGTTGGAAAGATCAGGTGGAGAATGACTTGGCTTCCCTTGGTGTGTTCAACTGGTGCCGCTCAGCACAAGAAATATACAAATGGCGCGCTTTGTGAAACTTGGCCAAAATCGCGCCAATCAAGAAGAAGAGACGTAGATAACTTTTTAGTCAGGTGCGTTTGACTAAAATACATTTTTCCTTTGACAACTCCATGTAATTCTGTAGCGGTGAATTCTAAGAGCTGATTTTCGAACTTTTCGTTTTTTTATTGCCCTCACCTGCTACCGAAGCTAAAATAAAGACCAAATTTTCTTTTCGCTCTATTTAATTACTTTCTTAAGTCTATTAAAAGCTCTGTGTGGTGGTTATTGGGTTTCTCTAGCTAACTATTTCAAGATAACTATCCCGAAACGTTTGCGGTGGAATTTTTGTCATGGGATACTTCTAGCCAGCCAAAAGTGTAACTGTTTCTCGCAAAAAAATAATCCTTCACTCTTCTTGCTGTATGAACGGCTCCATATTCTGTTGAAAACTCCGTTCATGGCCATTTTAACCCACTTCTTCAAGCCACTATTGGACTGATCCAATTAACTCATTCTGGCGGAAATGGTGGAAGTACCACTCTGGCATTTCCAAAGTTTCGATACCATTATGAGACCTTCAATAGACAGATGTCTACAGCCAGAGCTGTTGATGTAATGGAGAAGATTGATGTGATTTAGCTTGGTGCACTGCCTCAGGCTGTCAAAGAAAGGAGCACCCAGTGACCTTAATCGTCTAGCTGCCAAATCCGGACATTTGCAGAAAAAGTGCTCAACGGTCTCCTTCTCTGAACGATCCCCACAGCTTCTGCAATGGGAGTTAAATTGTAAACCTAGATTTTCCGCGTGTGTGCTGATCATCCAATGACTAGTAAATACAGCCACGAGTTTACACATTGAATGGCGTGGAGTTCCCCGGAATGAGTCTCCCGCCTATTGTATTGGCGCCAAAGGGCCAATTTCGAAAAATAGCACACGAAAAAATGGAGCTCCATCTTTCCTGAGAAATAGGTTGTGCAATCCCCCTTTAACAACAGTTAGGGGGATGCCATTACCAGGTAGGGGATCCCTGAGACTAATTCAGTTTCTTTTCTGGCGCTGTTCAGCAATATCATTTTCCTATATGTTTCTGTGCGGCCTCGGTAGTCTAGCGTAAGTTCACTAGTCTGCCATCCCAAAGGTTGTGGGTTCGAATCCCACGTAAAGCACGGTCCTCGCACTTTTCCAAATTTACCTACTTTCCCTGTTTCTAAAAAAAAAAATCTTCCAATTCCATTCCTCAACCCCAAAAACTTATCCATTCCATCGTTACTCCCGCACAATAGTCTGCGCATTATTTGCATTGTGGCTGCTAAAACAAGCAAAAAACAAAGAAAAACAGACAGTTGAACATTGCGCCACTGAGCCAGCCAGAGGAAACGGGCGACCGCGGAAAAAGCGCATACACACTAAGTGCCCATTTACACACGGAAACATTTGGAAGGGAAACATTTTGTTCGGGGGTGAAGGACGGACGCGGAAGAGAGAAGGGAATTTGTCTCCTGTACTGGCGACATGCTTTGCTCTTCTTATTCGTATTTCCAATCTTAAAACAAATTTTGACAGTTGCTTCATTTGTTTTCTGCTTTTGTGGGAGAAAGTTCTGAGTTATGTGTTGGTTTTCAATCAAACGGAAGATGATAACGATGACAAACATCCGAATGCTGCTTGGGAAATGCACGATTATTTTTGCTAGTAAAGTAGGTACAATTTAAAATATATTATGGGGCATGTTTATGTTGAATTCTAATTTTCCCCGCATTTCTAGATACTCAAGTTAATTTTAAGTTAATTATTTATATATGAAGTATTTTTAATTAAATTTTTTTAATCAAGTACAATAATTTATAAATATTTAAATAAAAAAACAACAAATTATTTATTATTTAACCAGTTTGCATTTTTCATTTATATATAATATTTAATAAATTGTTGACGAACGTTTTCCACTTTACATGTTAGCGGGTTGTAGAATATATAATATTCGAACCAGAAGATGCTAAAGTAGTAAACGTCAAAATGTTGCCGAAAACAATTTTGCTCGTGTGGCCGCGAATGAGACATGAAAAGAGAATTTCGAGTGTCGCCCTTCTAGATGTCTCCGTGTGTAAATCCGGTGTTAGCGATGTCCTCAACCATATGTGCGATCCAGAAATCAAAACAGATTAACGAAACCAACGCAAGACCGAGTCTTGTTGTGGCCCTATGTTTCCGAGAGGAAAAAATATATATGTTTCTATGTCCTGGAACCCAGATCAGAGAAATGTTACATGCACACCCAAGAGATTTGATCTTCTTGTAGGAGTTGACTAGCGTCCATGGCGTCGTCAGAGCCTTGATTATCGGAAAAAATTAGCGACTATCGATTCCATCTTGCAGCCGTACATAAGAACCATAACAGAAGATTGGATGAACTATGAGTAATGATGAACAAAGTGCGTAAACGAATTGTTTGTTGGGTCATTATTGCTAAACGAGCGACAATAATCAGAAACAAAACACCGCTGCCAAGAATCACTTGTGTGAGTGTGCGGCTACACTATGCAACTATTACAAGTATCAACATATTTGTACTTGCACATGTGAACAAATATACCTCCCATTCATAGTACAATCGTTAAGAATCCGATGCCGATTGCGGCTGCGTTGACGGCAGCAGCGACGATGACGACGACTACAGCCAGCAATGCTCCCGAACGCCACTGGCCAGAGTAAACACAAAGGCAAATCAACAGGCAGCAGCAGGCACAGTCGTTATCAAGCGTTTGACGCGTCTAGAACACGCTCCTCGGTAATAATACAGAGTGTACGTACATTTGTATATAAGTAATTTACGAAACATTGAATTTATACAAAGAAGTTGCACACCAACCTAAGATACGGAAACAAAAATCCGTCCGTTTATCAAGTGAAATATTAAGAATAAAGGAAATAGGAGCCGGAGTTCGATTCCATGAAATCATAAATGTAGATCGCGTGTTGGTAAAATTTCTTACCATGGTTTGATTGCTGTGCTTTAAGAAGTTCGATTACTGCATCTAGGCGCCAAAAAGACAATACCGCAATCAACTACGAAAGATAAGAAGGTCAAAGTTCGGTGCGTTATATACGAAATACTTATGTACGTTTATGAGTAAATATCAGAAGTGTTTTAAATTTTGTACAATTGTTTCGGCTAATACATACAAACATATATTTATGCAGTTAAACTTAAAACAAAACTAATACTAAAAACAAAACAGCTGGATCTAATAATTGTTTACACGCGCCGTTCTTGGCTTTGATGACCGTTCCTTTGAAATATTATATTTTTTACTGTGAGTACTGCAACAATTATTATTTCTTTTATTTTATTTATAATAATTTAAAACAAAAGAAGAAAATGTGCGCAAATGAAAAATGAACAATTAAAAAAAACTACTTTGTAAAATGAGTGACGTTGCTCTCACCAAACATTACACAAAGGGGAATTTCCAGTAAAAATTCCACTATAATTGGAAATTGTCTTGAGACATTTTTTTAACATAAATTTTTTTTCTTGTTCACTCCTCTCGGGAGCATAGGGTCTCGACAAGACTCAGTCTTGCGTTGGTTTCGTTAATCTATTTTGATTTCTGACAGGGTGGGTGATTAGCCTGCCGCTATAAGCATAACATAAATAATAAGCAAAAAATTAAAAAAAATTGCGAAAACTACATAAGTACATATATTGAGTTATACCCCTGTCAATTTTAATAGAATCAATAATTTCATAACTTTAATGGGGCGCATACATCATTGAAAGGCTTAGACTGAGCTTCGTTGCTTTTAACCGAATTTCGCTGTTTTCTCTAGCTTCGACATATAGACGACGTTGAAGAAAACTAACTAAAGGGTTTTTCAGTAAGAGCGCTTCAACTTTTGAACTTTTTTGAATAAAACACAAACGGTTTGACTTTTTTAACTAATTTTTTTTATTATCGAGTTTGAACATATACATTTAAGTATGAAATTCGATTTCTTTTGCATGACCACCGCGTGCACGTTTTACGACGTCCAATCGGTGAACCCAATTTTCGACCACTCTTTTGCATAAATCGGCCGAAATTCCAGCAATTTCGCGTTCAATATTGGCTCTGAGTTCACAAATCGTCGCCGGCTTGTTACTGTAGACCAAGACTTCACATAACCCCAAAACGGGACGGCTTGTTAAATGGACCGTAAAATGGCCGTAATGCTCTTAAAGTAGCAGCAACAGAACGCTTATTTTCATAAAAAATTTGCACGATTTGCAATCGTTGCTCAAGTGTGTAGCGTTCCATGATGAAATGTATACTAATGAAGTTTACAAATAACAAGCGAAAAATAAAAAATATTGCGTCGTTCGCCCTCCCTATCGGAAAAAAGTTGAAGCGCACCTATTGAATAACCCTATACTACGAAGATGGCAGGAGACACGACCTTCCGTCTACTGTCGTAAATCAAAGCGCAAAATGCATTCAACTCTCTTTTTACACGGTCTTTTTTACGCGATTTTGAAATAACACGGCTCACTAATAAATTTTTTGACACAGAATTTTCGCTCTTGCACGGATCTGAAAACAAAAAATATTTTTCTAAAAAACACAAAATTCCTAAAAGAAGGCCTTATTATATGAAATTTGTTCGTGTAGGATTAAGTAAAGATACATTCAAACCTGTGCTCCTTCAAAAACGATGCAATAAATATATTTTAAAACTAACCAAGTCCGGTGGTGGTGGCGGTAGAGATGTTGCTTGAGTGACACAGCCCAGACCCAATTAGCACAAAAGATGCCATTTTGATACGCCACTTATAGAACCACTACTTTTTATTAGACAAGCCATTTGATTTGATTTGAATCTGCTTAGGTCGTCTATTTTCTTAACTGCAATTTCTTTCAAGTTGACCATTGAGAATTCCACCTTGCTTTCTATGTCGTAGAGCACCCATTCTTTGGCATTCACACAGATAGTGAAACACTTCGTAGCAGCAGACTTGGAAGTTTCGAGGCCTTTCTAATATATAACGGCACCGGCGCCGCAATCCATCTTGGATCCGTCAGTGTAAAGTGCAGTTGTATTCTCTTTGACTTCTGAATTCAAATCCCATTCCTTTCGCGTGGGGAATTTTACCTTAAACTGCATTGTAAAGTTTCGAGTAGCGGTAGTAAAATCTGATGAGTTGGCAAAAAGCCTTGGACTATCTAAGATAACACTGCGACCAAACATTCTAGCATTCCAAAAACTACCTTCTTTTATTCTGAAGGCGGTATTCGTTGCTGTTTGCCGTAGTTGTAAGTCTATTGGTAACAGGTAGAGCATGACATTAAGTACGTCTATTGAACACGATCTGATAGCTCTAGTTATTCCTGCGCAGGCTGCTCGGTGAACGCTTGTTAGCCGACCAACGTTGTACCGCTTGTTTAATGCTCCCTATGACCTAACCGGTCTTACTATGGCGGTATACATCCATATAAGCTTTTCTACCCGCTTTTATAAATTCTTCTCTTCCACTTTATTTAAGATTATATTTTGTTATTAATGTTAGAAATGTATCCATTACAAAATACAATTCTTAAAATTATACAAACAATCTTATGGTAAACAATTTAATATATATACACAATTCAATCATTTTGCGATTCAGACGTCTCGCACTCATGCCACCGCTTCAGTGGTCTTCAAGGTGGTATATTGGCAATTGGTTTATTCTCCATTGCGACTCTGCCTATACGGACAGGTCCCATTTTCTTTACATGTTTTTGTCACTTTCCGATGGCTTCGGCTACATTTGCAGATGTCTTGAACATCTGATATGATCAAACCTTGTGCGCCCACAAACCGCTCTGAGCGTTTGCATTTCTGTGGAGGTAAGGATACGCTGTGTTGTCTAAGGCCAGTAATTTGAAAGACGACTATGCACAATTTCTTAAGTTGAGGAAGGAGTTTAACTCCTTTCACAATTTTTTATTCACGTATATTATAGGACTATGTTTAAGTTCGTGCGGTTTTTTTTCGAAATTTGAAACTTTATTGACGTAAAATGGTTACAAATTTAATATTCAAAGTATTGTCCATCGCTTACTACTACTTTTTCCCATCTTTCTGGCAATTCACGGATTCCCTTTGTGAAAAATTCGGTCGGTTTTGCCGCAATCCACGAATCGATCCATTTTTTGACTTCATCGTAATTACGGAAGTGCTGGTCAGCCAGGCCATGTTGCATCGATCGGAAGAGATAGTAATCGGATGGCGCAAGGTCTGGACTATACGGCGGGTGGGGTAGGACATCCCATTTGAGCGTTTCTAAGTATGTTTTGACCACTTGTGCAACATGTGGCCGAGCATTGTCATGTTGCAAAATAACTTTGTCGTGTCTATCGGCGTATTGCGGCCGTTTTTCTCGCAGTGCTCGGCTCAAACGCATCAATTGTCGTCGGTAGACATCCCCCGTAATCGTTTCATTCGGTTTCAGTAGCTCATAATACACAACACCCAGCTGGTCCCACCAGATACACAGCATAACCTTCAGGCCATGAATATTCTGCGCCGACGTCGATGTTGAAGCATGGCCAGGGTATCCATACGTTGCCCGACGTTTTGGATTGTCGTAATGGACCCACTTTTCATCGCCAGTCACAATTCGATGCAAAAAACCCTTTCTTTTGTGCCGTTGAAGCAGTTGTTCGCATGCCATAAAACGGCGTTCAACGTCTCTTGGCTTCAATTCATACGGCACCCAATGGCCTACCTTTCGGATCATTCCCATGGCTTTTAAACGTTTGGAAATGGTTGATTGATCAACTCCCAAAGTTTTTGCAACCTCTTCTTGCGTTTGAGCCGGATCTTGATCGAGCAATTCCTCCAATTCGGTATCCATGAACTTTGGCGGCGCACCCTCGCGTTCTTCGTCTTCCAAGCCAAAATCACCACTTTTAAAGCGTGCAAACCACTTCTGGCACGTTCGCTCAGCTAGAGCATGCTCACCATAAACTTCCACCAAGATACGATGACTTTCGGCTGCTTTTTTCTTCATATTAAAAAATTCCCCGCAAAAACACATTATTTGGCACGAAATTCGACATTTTCAAGTGTGGTAAAAATATTGTTGTTTACGCTTCAAATAAAAAACTTATACTGACGTTTGTGCCTTACGACAGTAGCTCTCCAATGAATGTTTGGAAATGTGGATCGATGGAATAATAATCAAGTTACGCCATCTGTTGTAAAACCGCACGAACTTATCGATAGACCTATAATATATGCTTTCTATTGGAACGAGACTAAAGTCCAATGCATCGAGTTTCTGGCATTGCCTTAAAACCAAAACAAAAACTACGGGTTTTTCTGCTAGTCTAGAATACGGTGGAAATGTTTCTGATAATACCCAAAGTGCATGTGACTTATTTGCGCAATTTTTTCAGAAAGTGCTCTAAACTTGTTTTAGCTACAAATCAAATAATAAGTGCGTTTAAAAACTGTTCCCAATTAGACGCAACTTATACAGACTTTTCGAAAACCTTTATCAAGGTAGACCACACAATACTTTTGTATAAGTTGGAACACAGTGGGATTGGAGGAAATCTCTTGAAGTTCTTCGCCAGTTTCTGAAAAGGTAGTCGACTACTAGCGAAAATTGGACCCATTGTGTCTAAAATCGTAGTCAATGCATGGTCTGGTACCGCAAGGACATTGCGGCCATTGCTGTTTACTATTTTTATAAAAGACTTACCTAAACATTTCAAGTTTGCAAACTGTTTAATGCTTGCGGACGATATAAAAGTCCCCCAAGGGGTACATGACTTAACAGATAGTCAAAACATACAGTCGGATTTCGATGCCTTTCAAAATTGGTGCTCATCAAACCATTTATTTCTGAATGTCAATAAAAGTTTCATTTTAACATACCTATACCAGGAAGCCAAATTAATTTTCTGTTAACTACAAATTAAATAACTATATTATAAGTAGGAAGTGGGAAATGAAAGATCTTGGTATTATTTTTGATACTAAACTTTCATTCATTAAACGTATTGATTTTGTGATATCTAAAGCATTTGCAATGGATGGTTTCATCAGAAGAAATTCCACCGATTTTAAAGACCCGCAAACGTTGAAATCTCTCTATGTTACCTTGGTACGATCTCATCTGTAAGAACATTTCTGTAGACTGAAGTAAATAAATAAATAATTAAAAAAATAAAAAATTTAGGATATTTCGATTCGGGTACAAATCTCCAAAATTCAGTAACCGATGTCGACATATATTTTAATTGTAGGTCTTGACTTTTCAAGTCATATTTATATTGGAAATGGAAAACTTACCTTGATTTATATTATTTTCAATTGGTTCAGAAAAAAATCAAAAGACGATTTAAAACATTTCAAGTCTTGAAATCTATTTTGGAAAACCGTTGATATTTCTTCCAGCTTTTTTATATACACGTTCAGGCTTTCTTCTTTGATATTGGAACAACTGTTTTTAGTTCGAGGAATATTAGATTAGATTAGATGAGATTTGTTGGGGTTGGACAAGTCGAAGCACTCAGTTGGAAGACCATTGCACTACACTCAGATAGATTTCAGTAGAAAGAATAGAGATAGGAAATATAAAACGTGGGTGGTAAGATGGAAAAATTAGTTTGAGGTCACTCTTACACAAATCTCTTGGATTCATTGATGAATTAGTATGAAGGAATGTTATGAACTTTATCCATATAAAATTTATCGCAATCCAATATCCTAAGTCTGATTCTAGAAAACGTCGGACAGCTACGGAGAAAATGCTTTGCAGTGTCGTCATCCTCAAGACAGGATAGTCATATCGGGCAGCCATATGCTGACCACAGGCTTTGTTGCCCTTTCTGCTGAGTTTTAGGAGAAAGCTCGCTATTTTCCTGTTAGGTTCTCTCACAAAGCACTTGGCTACTCGGCACGAGTTCAACCCAGACCAACGTCCTGTATGGGTAGACCTCTTGAAGTCGTCAAACCATAGTTGAATCGATGCAGAATTGACACCTAGAAAGGGTTCAGGGCCTAGTGGCATATTTGTAGACCCTTGATTAGCCAGTTTATCAGCTAACTCGTTCGCTGTAATACCACAATGTCCAGGCACCCAAATAAGACTAACTTTGTTGTGTTTTGCCTTACATTCACCGACTAATTTCGTAGAGCAGCGTGGGTTAGCAAGGACTTTCAGTGCAGCTTGACTGCCACTACAAATTCCCATATTGCTACCCCGCCACTTTTTCTCAATTATTCAGGCATAGACTTTCGTTAATAATACCGTGGCCATCTATCCTGTGGCATAGGAGTACTTAGTGTTTTCGTCTAAGTACCATCCAGATCCGCTACCATCATTGGTTTTGGATCCGTCGATCTAGAAAGTGTGCTGATATCCCGTTAATAGGTTCTCAGGTTCTGAACATTACAAAATTTCATATTTTCAATGTCCGTTTGAAAAAGTGGTAATTTAGTTCGGAAACTGAATATTATATTTGTACATACCCTGCGTGGGTCAGTTATTATTTTATCTTTGCCCTGCAATTGTAAGCTCAGTGTTTGCAAATGGTCCATGACATCAGTCAAAAACATTAAGTCTTGTAACCCACTCGTCATCTTCTGATTCTGAATAGGTTATGTCCAATGTTCCTATCTAACAATGCAAAAGAAATTAATGTCATTAGAAAGTTCTGCGTTCTTTAATTAAGTTAAGGAAATGTTATATTTGTCGTTAATTTTTTCATTGGTACGAAGTGTGGAAATACTTGCTTGTTGCCATTAATTTGTGATTTTATTTAGCAATTCAGTGATCAAACTCAGAGGAATTATTGTGAGATATTTTATTTGGATAAAAACGCAATAAATTCATAACAATATCCATACATAATAGCACAATAATGAAAAGGCAAGTCGAGGACATTTATCGAGAGCCACAAATAGTCCTTCTAAGAGCCTCTCGTAAATGTATCCCTTATGCTTCAGGAAATTTCATAAATTATAATATAGTAAATAGGCGGTTATCGGTGAGTACACCGCACTGACAGGATTTAGTAAGCTGCTACAACAACATCCGGCTACCGCTTTTTAAATGCTACTTACGCATTAAGGCGAAGTGATAACTTTGTTCTAAGGTTAAGTATAAGGTGGAGGAAAATTAATCACTCTATCGAAAGATTTATAATTTTTGCAAATTACGTCGTACGTCAATCATATTTGACACTTGAGAACTAGACAGCTGTCATATATAAATAGACAAGGAGCGCGTAAAGGTCAAAACAAAGATTTCTATCACTGAAAATAACTTTTTTTATTTAGTAAAATAACTTTTTTGCATTTAATAAGATTTTTTTTTTCATTTAGTAAAAAGTTATTTAAAAACAAAATTGGAATATTAGTTTTGTACGTGGTACAAGTTTTTGTTGCGGTTTAGCGTGTTTTTCTTTGACGTGTTGAATGTGGTATAAAAAATGCGGGGTAGATGACCATGACGAATAGGAGAATTAAAAATTAATTAAATAAATTTCTCTGATTTTCATAGCTCCTGGCGCGCCCAATTCTTTACGGTTGTTCTTTCCAAATTCCATATCCTTCTTAAGCAAAGATGCTAATGACACTATTATTATGACTACAGAATTGAAACTTAAATGCTCAATGAGCAGGGTTGGGGATGTTTGCACTAAAAACTGTCTATTCAGTGGCAGTTAAACTGCAAAATACATTAGCACAGAAAATTTAGTGATAGTGAACAAAAAAAAAAAAAAAAAGAACTATCACTAACAATGAGAGTCTGGAACATCGAGAGATAGTGTACGATGGTTTATCAAATATGCCAATACCAAATATGTCAAAAATCAATTTCCTGAAAGGATCAATTCCATCATTACTTTTGGTCGAAGTTCATCATTTAATCATTTGAGTGACGTGTTGATAAACCTGGACCCACCCATAAATATATATATATAGAATATTTAATGTGAATATACCCACCCGTCATTAAATTTCCGTATTTTTTACTTTATGCCTATTTACGAATTACATAAGTAAATATTACAGTCGATAATCGTGAGAGTTTACATAGCATTTCACCAGACGCAGCAACCGGCAGAATTGCATTAAAATTCGGACGTATACAATTTACTACATAATATAACTGAGTATACTTTTCCATGCATACATATATACATACATATACGTGCATTTGTATGCACTTCTAGCTTAACTTTGTTAGTATTTATGTTTTAAATGTGAACAAATGATTTGTTGATGGCTTTTGCTTTTCTCGTACTAAATTAGATATAATATTTGTTTTTAGATTTGCTTAAGTACTCGTAGTGAGCCGGCTTCCATTACGATTCGTTTTAATTTGATAAAGCGGTACAGTTAAGCAATGAAATAAATCTACATTTGTTACACTAATATAAAGAAATGTACAGAGAATACATAAGCAAGGTGGCGCAAAATTAATCACTCTATCGGAAGATTTATAATTTGTGCAAAATCATCGTTTCCTGTTTCTTCCACTGGAGCATATGGCTTCAGTACAACACCTCCATCTGATTATATTTTTTGCAAGCAGTTTGATTTCGTTCCAAGTTTTTCCTGACGTTTCACCTTCCTTCTGGACAGTTCTCCTCCAAGATATTTTTGGACGGCCAACCCTGCGAGCACCTTATGGATTATAATCCAATGCTTGACGACAGATTTCATTTGCGTGCTTGCGAATCGTATGCCCAATCCGCCTACACTTTCGCAGTTTTATCATGTTAGCTACTGGCTGGATTTTGCACCTCTCGTATAGATCGTCGTTACTTAGTCTGATGTTGGGCCACCAGATCTTCAATATTCTGTTCACACAGCTTTGAATTTTATTTTCGATCCAATTATTTGTGAGCCAGGTTTCCGATCCGTACAAGAGTACTGATAGTACATATATTAGTCTTAAAGATCCGTAATTTTGTATGTACGCTGAGGATGCTCGAAGACCAGATAGCTCGGAGCTGTGCATAGGCGCCGTTCGCTTTTTTTATTCTGGCGATAACGACTAACACTGTCTTCAGCGGCAATGATACTACCCAAGTAGGTAAATTTGTCACCGTTCTCAATTTGATCACCATTTAAGAGGAACGGGCGGCTGCGAATTTTTAATGGCTTTCGTTTGCTCGTGATTTATTTTTAGCCCTGCATTCAAAGAGGTTGAGGACAAATCGTCAATTTCGTTCTGCATGTTGGTGTGTTGCTCCACAAAGGGAGGGACCTACAGTTTTAAGCTGACTCCGAACGGCAGATATTTTTGTGAGGAGCTTTTTCATGGCAGAAATACACTCCGAGGTTTGACATTGCCTGCCGAGGGGCGACCGCTATTAGAAAAATGTTTTTCTTAATCGAGATTCGAACCTACGTTCTCTCTATGGATTCCGAATGGTAGTCACGCACCAACCCATTCGGCTATGGCGGCCAAAAATAGTATCTAGAATTTCTGGCTTTCAGAATCTAAGGTTTCTACAAAGAGTGGAAGACAGAATGTCGAGGACAAGAACGGAAGTGACCTGTTGTAATTTTTCTAGCCTTTCTACGATAATCCTATAGAATGGAATCAGTCATACAACAGTCGAGTCATTTAGGTTGCTACTCGTATAGTTGATTGTATTATTTTTCCTTTAACCGCTTTGCAGGCGTATAAAGTAAAGTGATAACCTATCTGGATATATCTTCGATAATGCGGTCTCAGTCTGGCTTCCTGTCTATGCTTATTGCAAGATGCTTATAATCAGTGGTGAGTTTTCGCTTAGAGTGATTTGATAAAAAGTATTTTATTTTATGTCTTTTGTAAATACTTGTTGCAAATGTAAATGTTGGTGCTAAGTGCATATTGCCTAGACCCGATATGATCTAATCATATTATAATACTTGCTTTAACTTCTCTTCAAAATGTTTCACATTTACTTCAGCACATACATAGATATTGTATGATAAGTGGCATAGTAAGTAAAGTGAATCACAAAAAATCGTAAAGAAAATAAACGCCCACAAAACTTTACTTCAGCCGGATCACTTTTACAGAGCTTGCAATAACAAAAAATGGGGTTTCGCGTGCAAAAAAAAGGCAGAAAAGGAAATTTCAAATGCAGTTGAATTTGTATGCGCTTGGGTATAACTGTAAGATTGTTTATTTGTTTTTTTTTCAATTTTGCTTTTGTTCATTTACTATAACTAAGGCAGGCGGCAAATCTTTAGCGTCTGTTTATTTAGAATGTAATTAATTTCGTGAGCAAATGGATGTTTTGCCGCGTTAATAATACGACTCTACTCTACTGTTTAAACTACCCTGCAGGAAAAAGCTGAGCTAGTAAAACGCATATTTTGTGCAGCTATAGTTTGTCACGCCAATTGCTCATCATTTCACTTAAGGTGTGGCAACGCCAAAGCCGCGCAAATGGAGTTTCTCGCCTACTACGATAATGTTTGATAACGTCATCAGTGCGAGTTAGACTAAAGTTCCGTAAGCTATACAAGTAAAGGTTTTTCCCTGAAGAGGTTTTATTCCCGTAAAAGATCAATGGCCTCGTTGCTTGTGTGATTAATACCATCCAATTGCGGCCATAAAAAATCGTTAATCATCTCTCGATAGCGCAATCCATTCACCGTAACTGTTGCTCCAGCTTCATTTTCGAAAAAGTAAGGTCCAATGACTCCGCCGGACCATAAACCGCACCAAACAGTCACACGTTGAGGATAGAGAGGCTTTTCAACAATAACTCTTGAATTTTCTGAGCCCAGATCCGACAATTTTGCTTGTTGACGAAGCCACTGAGGTGGAAATGGGACTCATCGCTCAAGATGATTTTTCGATGCAATTCCGGAGCATTCTCATGCATTTCAACGACCCAATCAGCAAAGACACGACGTTGTTGATGATCGGCCGGCTTGAGTTCTTGTATTAACTGGACTTTATAAGCCTTAAGACCCAAATCTTTATGCAAAATACGGTGTAATGACGTTTGTGAAATGTCTAATTCCAAAGAACGACGAGGAATGGACAAACCTGGGTTTTCTTCAACATTTTCAGCTATTTATTTCTATATTGCGGTCCGACAAGGTGCTTAACGATGACCCAAAAATGTTCGAGTTTTACGAACCGTCTCTGCCAAATTTTCACCATTTTTATAGTGAATTTTAATAATTTCAATGCGTTGTTTAAGCGTTTATCATTCCATATTTATTAATGGCGTAGTTTCTACTTGTCAAATATCAAAAAATGACAGCTTCAAAAGTGACATCTACCGAAATAGCGGGCTATTCAAAATAACACCTGTTATTGGAGAACCCTTTAGATATCATTTGTGGAATATAGCACTGGTTCTAAACTATTGAAGAATGCAATTAGAACCGAATAGAGCTCCTCTGTTGGAAGTAATTTTACTTTAATACTATCGAAAGTAACATGCAGCGCGCCTCAATTGACGTTTCTTAGCACATTTTTATTATTACTCTTCTTGATAACCGCGCCGAGTTTAACAAAGCGCGCCAATCGTTTCTTTCTCGTGCTAACCTGCACCAGTTAAGCAACCAAGTTCAAGTCCTTCTCCACTTCATCTTTTCAACGCAAAGGAGGCCTTCCTCTTCCTCTGCTATCACCAGCTGGCATCGCATCGAATACTTTCGGATCCAGAGCGTCTATATCCATTGGGACGACATGACCCGGCCAACGAAGCCGAATTGCATTAGTTTATAGTTTGTTAAACATCGATAATGGAACACAATGCATGACATTTGATTGCCCCATGATGACAGCTATAAATATACCTAATACATATATCTTACTTTGTTGTCAACCTTATTCTATTTAACATTAAACTGATTCATATAAGGCATTTATAGTTGTAGTGTGCCATGCCATACATACGAGTATGCGCGCGTGCACCCAGCAAGCACAATTTCCAAATTATGCCAAACGAGTTTTGGGAAAATTTCAGCTCTCAAATGCTCAGCTCAAAATGCTTTCAATAATTCTTAAATTGAAAATTCACAGCAAACAGAAAAAATACTCTTAACTACTGCTGACTTAGTTAAGCAATCAGTAAAACTATTTTTGTTTTTTGAAGATTTTTGTTATTCAATAAATTTTCTCGCTTTACGGTAATTAATATATTAAAAAATCCAGAAATTTTTAGGGAATGCTGCCGAAGTGACCGTTCTTGGTCGTATATAATATAAATTCAGGGCGTTTCGGTAGCGTACCGCTGAATGAAAAAAGCCCCAGAGCGAAGGTGAACAAACACCAGCAATAAAAGGGACAGATAAGAGAAAAAGAAACAGTACAATTGCATGCTGTTGCTCTCCTTTTTGAAAAAGGTATAATTCGCAAGTCACACTAAATTGATTTTTAAGTAATTTTTTTGAGATCAAATCATTCTCAGACGTATTTCAAATCCAACTGTTTGTTGGGTGTAGAAGATTTTATGTAATGTAGGCACTTTTGCAGTTACAAGTTAACGAGTCTTTGCGTCTTTGATTTTTTTAATGATCGAAAATATTTTATTATGAATGTGACTCAGAATAATAAACAAAAACATTTTTATTTACGGGTGCACAATGAGCTGTTGCAGGGAAATCTGAACTAAATTTTAACAGTTATAAAAATGTATAGATCAGTTATTGAGGGCTGAATCATCACTAGAAATTAAAACTCTTGAAATCACGCATGAAATTAGAAGATCACTCTAAATGAGACATCGTCTCCATTTTGCCTTCAATGATCTTCAAAGGAATGTAAAGATATTTATCATACAAATGGTGAAAGTTATAAATCGTAATAATAATTTTAAATTTCGATTCCATGGTTGAGTGTTGGTTAAGGCAGGGAAAAAGTAGAATCTCTCTCAACTTAAGAAACGCGATTTTGTTTTTGAGTTTGGACGTGAAAGCTTCGATTTTTATTTTTGGATTAGGATATGACAACTCTGATGTTTGCTTCAATAGACGGAGGCATCTTTCTGTGTTGTTTACAGATAAATGGGCACCGCGGCTGGCTCTAACGAAGCTCAGCCTGGAAGTTCATTTCTCGATCCCTTCTCGAGCAGTTAGAAGTCAGGCGTTTCCCGACTAATTTCGAATGTACACCGCCCACTCTTTCCTGGAAGGAATATGAATGGAAGTGGTACCGCTCGGATCCAACGAGAATGTGCACTGATCAAACAGCCCATGGTGTCAACTCAAAGTTTCTAGGAATACTAAAGTGTCCGTAGCTTAAGTCTAGGTTACGGCCCATTGAACCACCATTTTTTAAATAAATTCACATAGTTTGCGAGTGTAGTTCTGGCGTAAGTTAAGCCATTGTGAAATGGCAAGAAACACTCAGAAGGACTCAGGCGCCACATTTCAAATTGACTGTCATGTAAAACGGAGTTTCCAAATTTAAAATAAGTATGTCATAGTTAGTTAAAGAAGCTGAAGTGAGTTACAAAAGTCAGAATCTAATTTATTTTATATTTCAAAGAGATTTTTAGTAGCACTCACAACATAAAATGATAGATGATTTGCGATAAACACAAACCAATATAGCGGCTGGAGGCAATTTTAACTACTAATCAGTAGTAATTAAATAATTAGAATATAATGATTTTGCTCCCAAGTAATCTACGTCCCACAACACATATTGAGGGTATAAAGATGATGGGTAACTGAAAGCAAAGTTGTTCTAAAATATTTTTAAAATTCATTCTAATTAGAGATTTGTAAAGAGACTTAATTGGCACATATGAAAATAATGCAATTACATACAAATAAGTACATATTTGCAGCGAGCTATTCCAATTATTTATCCCAATCAACAAATTCAGGAAATTTTACTATTTATACTCAAGATGAGAAAAAATAAAAATAAAATAAAATGTCGACATTTTTAAAATAAAATAGAAACGTATATTTCTCTTCTATGTGGGCTTAGTCTTCTAAACTGCGTCTATTTTTTGGCAACGTGAAAGAAAAAAAAACTATATCGAAACATCCATGTGCCAATTCGAAAGAACTTCTATTTTCGTTCGATTCAAAAGTCAAGAGATTTTCACAATTTTTTACTTTTTTACTTTGTATTATCCTTCCGCGATTTTTTTGCGTTTTTATATACAGGGTGGCTGGTGAATTTTGCTACATTAAGAAACTCAAATAACTTTTTTTTAGTGTATGGAATTCATTTATTTTTTTTTTCAAGTTGAAGGTCATTAAATTTTATTAAATGTAGCTTAACTAGTTTTAAAAATAATTGAATTTAAATGCCTCCATGCTCGTTGACACAAGTGCGGCATCTTAGTAAAAAGTTGTTCATTGCTGCTTTGAGAGTTGCGACAGGAATAGCCGCAATTGTTGCCCGAATGGATTGTTTTAGTTCATCCAAATTTGTTGGCTTTGTTTTATAAACTTCTTGTTTACATAAACCCCACAAGAAAAAGTCAGGTGCAGTAAGATCATGCGACCTGGGGGGCCAACGAAATTCGGAGTTTCTTGAAATCAGTTTATTGGGAAATTTTCGTCGCAACTCTGTCATAACAGTCTGGACTATGTGAGACGTTGCCCCATCTTGTTGAAACCACACAGAGTTGAAAGGAATTCTCTTTCGGCGTAGTTCTGGATAGAAAAATTCTTTCAGAATTTTCAAATAACGGTCTCCAGTAACCGTAACGGTGTGACCATTTTCTTCAAAAAAATAAGGCCCGACAATACAGCGTGAAGAAACCGCACACCACACTGTCACGCGAAGAGAATGCAATTCCGTCTCGTGGAGTATCTGTGGGTTAGAAGTACTCCATATTCGACAATTTTGTTTATTCACATTGCCGTTTAAATCGAAATGTGCATTATTGTTTGCAAAGACTGTCGGCTGACACCAACTTGAGCAGATAAGCTTCTTGTTGAAACCCTTGGATTGCTTTGTATAGCTGCAGCTACAGCAGCAATCGTTTCCTCCGTCCGAACTGGTGGGTTTCGATGATAAGGCCTTCTTGCGACTGTTCCTTGCTCAGCAAAATTATTCACCAGTCTCATTATGGTCCATCTACTCGGGGGATCGCCGCCAAACATCCGCCTGTACTCTCTCTGTACCAAAACTACGGACTCCAGTGCGTGATAGCGGCGGACTATTCAAATTCTTGTTTGCGTGGCCCAGTTATCCATTTTAATAAATTTTAAAGATCAATCTGCAAATTAAAACAAAAATGGAACAGATAACTTAAAAAGAAAAAAAGTTATTCAATTTTTTTTTGGTAGCGGCTTTCATCAGCCACCCTGTATTTAAATAAAGTTGCTTAAAAGTGATAAATGAATTTAAACGAAAATAAAGAAGCAAAGGCGGGCTGGTTCTAAAAAAGTGCTTATCTGAGTTTGATTGCTAAGGCTGGCGCTAGGGATGTATTTTTGTTTTATTTTTACAATCCCGGGATATTGTTATTATAGTCCTGGTACCCGGAGATTACTCCCGAAACTAAGATATTCATTATTTATATATTGTTTGAGAAGCTCTCCTATTAATAGGACTATGGATAAGTTCGTGCGGTTTTTTTTCGAAATTTGAAACTTTATTGACGTAAAATGGTTACAAATTTAATATTCAAAGTATTGTCCATCGCTTACTACTACTTTTTCCCATCTTTCTGGCAATTCACGGATTCCCTTTGTGAAAAATTCGGTCGGTTTTGCCGCAATCCACGAATCGATCCATTTTTTGACTTCATCGTAATTACGGAAGTGCTGGTCAGCCAGGCCATGTTGCATCGATCGGAAGACATAGTAATCGGATGGCGCAAGGTCTGGACTATACGGCGGGTGGGGTAGGACATCCCATTTGAGCGTTTCTAAGTATGTTTTGACCACTTGTGCAACATGTGGCCGAGCATTGTCATGTTGCAAAATAACTTTGTCGTGTCTATCGGCGTATTGCGGCCGTTTTTCTCGCAGTGCTCGGCTCAAACGCATCAATTGTCGTCGGTAGACATCCCCCGTAATCGTTTCATTCGGTTTCAGTAGCTCATAATACACAACACCCAGCTGGTCCCACCAGATACACAGCATAACCTTCAGGCCATGAATATTCTGCGCCGACGTCGATGTTGAAGCATGGCCAGGGTATCCATACGTTGCCCGACGTTTTGGATTGTCGTAATGGACCCACTTTTCATCGCCAGTCACAATTCGATGCAAAAAACCCTTTCTTTTGTGCCGTTGAAGCAGTTGTTCGCATGCCATAAAACGGCGTTCAACGTCTCTTGGCTTCAATTCATACGGCACCCAATGGCCTACCTTTCGGATCATTCCCATGGCTTTTAAACGTTTGGAAATGGTTGATTGATCAACTCCCAAAGTTTTTGCAACCTCTTCTTGCGTTTGAGCCGGATCTTGATCGAGCAATTCCTCCAATTCGGTATCCATGAACTTTGGCGGCGCACCCTCGCGTTCTTCGTCTTCCAAGCCAAAATCACCACTTTTAAAGCGTGCAAACCACTTCTGGCACGTTCGCTCAGCTAGAGCATGCTCACCATAAACTTCCACCAAGATACGATGACTTTCGGCTGCTTTTTTCTTCATATTAAAAAATTCCCCGCAAAAACACATTATTTGGCACGAAATTCGACATTTTCAAGTGTGGTAAAAATATTGTTGTTTACGCTTCAAATAAAAAACTTATACTGACGTTTGTGCCTTACGACAGTAGCTCTCCAATGAATGTTTGGAAATGTGGATCGATGGAATAATAATCAAGTTACGCCATCTGTTGTAAAACCGCAAGGAACTTATTCATAGTCCTATTATATAATAAATAGTAACTAAGTTGGCAATTTTTTTTTAACAAAAAACTACTTCATTGGCAACAGTTTATTCAAATAATTTTTTTAGTAACAAAACAAAATACAATATTTAAGTTCATGCGAATTTAATAATTCTTTAGAGTCTTACATGGAAAAAAGTGCGATGCAAGAAAAACCATTAAAATGGAGGAGTACTCTGACATCGTTTCGTGCGTGACGAAATCTGTGTAAGAAGGTTTGAACTTGAAATGATAAAATCAAAACTTAATTTTATTACTAATTTACAAACTTGAAGTGGATGGCTGCTCATTGATATTATTTTAATATTACTTCTTACAACTAAAATATTAATATTTCAGTCGCTCAAGAGCCCCAACTGATTTCCACCACAAAAGTGTTGTCAACTCTAAATACTTTTTAATGTCGCTTTTTTGTTATAAAAGGGGAGTTTTCTGCCTCTATTCATGTGTTTCGTAAAAAATAGCAAATCCTTCTGAAAATTTTTTGCGACTTAAAAAATAGCGGGATTCCGAGATTAACATCCTTAGCTGGAACTTCCTGCTAAAAATCAACTACTCTACTATTCAGGAAACAGTTAGTCTAAGGTACATAGGGCAGCTAAAGCCATTTGTGTTACCTAGATTAAGACCTTCGCCTGCTACCTACTAGGCAGATTATTATTTTTCAAAGCTTCGATTGCTTCTGGTTCATTCACATTGACTCTTACTTTGAGATGATCGCTCAGAAAACAAAACAAAAGCGATATTGGCGGTGAAATTCCTGCTGAATATCGTTAACTTATTTCCGTTAGAATTGTTTGCCGTACATTGTTTGTTTCGTAGATTGAGTGGCATTTCACGCCGTCTTGTTGAAACTACATAACGTCAATAGGCATATTATGAGGCAACATAAAGGGTTTTCGAATAACAGGTGTTATTTTGAATAGCTCGCTATTTCGGTAGAAACCAGGTTTGTCCATTCCTCGTCGTTCTTTGGAATAAGGCATTCCACAAACGTCATTAACCCGTATTTTGCATAAAGATTTGGGTCTTAAGGCTTATAAAGTCCAGTTAACACAAGAACTCAAGCCGGCCGATCATCAACAACGTCGTGTCTTTGCTGATTGGGTTGTTGAAATGCATGAGAATGCTCCGAAATTGCATCGAAAAATCATCTTGAGTGATGAGTCCCATTTCCACCTCGGTAGCTTCGTCAACAAGCAAAATTGTGGGATCTGGGGCTCAGAAAATCCAAGAGTTATTGTTGAAAAGCCTCTCTATCCTCAACGTGTGACTGTTTGGTGCGGTTTATGGTCCGGCGGAGTAATTGGACCTTATTTTTTCGAAAATGAAGCTGGAGCAATAGTTACGGTGAATGGATTGCGCTATCGAGAGATGATTAACGGAATTAGATGGGATTGATCAACAAGACGGCGCTACGTGCCACACAAGCAGCGAAACCATTGATCTTTTATCAAAATAACACCCCTTATTGGAAAACCCTTTAGATAAAAAAAACAAAAACGTAGTAATGCGAATATTCATCTTGAATGCTTTCTCTTACAGTAGCGGCATTTTCAAGGGTGGAACGGGACGGGAACTGATGTTTCTATGTCTTTACCCAGCCAGTTCATTTAAATCTTTCGATGAACTTTTTCGCTCCTGGATCTGCTAGATGATTATAACGCCCAAAAATAACCAGAATATTTTATTTCATTCCGTTCACAAAATCGATGATTACATTAACCTTACAGACGAGATTAACAAATTTGACTTAAATAGGAATGTAAGGAACGCTACGAGTATAAAGATTCAATATTGAGCCAAAACGTGACCTCGGGAGTGCAATAACTTAGTCAAGGCTACTGAATATTCCGTTGAATTCGATGAGAGCTCTTGCTGTTGGTTGGTTGGTTGGTTGGTTAGAGTGGTGATTCATCCAGAATCCAACTAGCGCTTCCGCACCATTTTGTTGCCACATCCTCGTTACCAAATTGTTTACCAGTTATTTGCAGCAAGACTATATCCAGTCTGTGCGGTTTAGGAACCTGATTAGGTTGTTGACGTCTAAGCCAGACAGTTGCTCGAGACTTTCGAACAGCGGTTTGCCCAGGGTTAACATTCTGTCCTTCCATAGGGCAGGGCATTCACAGAGGAAATGGAAGATTGTTTCTTTTTTCTCCGGTTGTTTACAACTATGACAGTATGTGTTGTGAGGGATGCCCATTTTGGCGGCTTGTTCTCCGATAGACCAGAAGCCAGTTATGACTGCCGTAAGTCTACAGGTGTGCCGTCGTTTCATGTTTATTAATGTTGACGATTGCTTGAGGTTGTAGGTGGGCCATAACGTTCTGCTGATTTTGCATTTCGTCTGGTCTCTCCATCTACAATCTGCAATCCGAAGGTATTTTAGGGAAATTGCATTCTTGACCGCACCTAGTGGAGTGAATACTGGTACTGCAAGAGGGCTTTTCATGGCAGATCCCCCTCTTGCCAGTTCATCAGCTTTTTCGTTACCTTCTATGTTCCGGTGTCCCGGGACCCAAATTAAGGCTACTCTATGGTTTTCACTCAAGTTGGTGAGGCTATTCCTACTTTGCTCCACCACTTTAGAGGTTGTTATAGTCGCGTCCAGCGCCTGGATTGCAGCTTGGCTATCCGAAAGAATAGCGATATTGCCCTTAAAAGAGAAATCTGCGATTAGTAACCTACAGGCTTCCCCAATTGCTAGTACTTCCGCTTGGAAGACGCTGCTGGTATTAGGACGCACAGATTTTTCAATTCCAAGTCTAAGAGAATATATACCAGGTCCAACACCACAATCCATTTTACTGCCATCTGTATAGACTGTGGTATCGAAGTTGTTTAGAGAGAATCCCTTATTCCATTCTCTTGCTGTAGGTTAAATAAAATGACAGTTTCATTCAATTAGCTTCATGTGAAATGGCAACTGAAAGCGTAGTGTTCGTTGCGTATCATTGAAGCTTATAACCTCAAGGGGTTCTGGCCAATTATTGGGAGCATAAATGAGAGCAAAGACAAAGTACATCGATTGCAAGGTTCTTCTCGATTCATGTGTCTTCATTCCTAAAAGCATACAACGGGCAGTAAAGGCGACAAAGGATCAAGAAAAATGAAGTGGCTTGAGAACAAAAAGAATGAAGCTCCGCTGCACTCTTTCTATTCGATAGAAATGAGTTTAATAGATCGCATTACAGACTAAGGAAGCAACCAACTTGATCGCACTAAAGAATTAAAAAAATGTTCTGGATAACGGATATTTAAAGTCTCTACCACAGCGGTGAAAATTTCGAGTCAAACATCACTTAAGGGGGGGGTAGGGTCACAAAATCGAAATTTTTTTTCTTCACTCATCTTATAGTAAATCATTTCAAGAATGTTGTGTCAAAATTTTAAGTGGATCGGAGCAGAACTCTCAAAGTTATAGCCTTTGTAGGCACTCTACCTCGAATGCGGAGCATCGATAATTTCTCAGAGTCATTTTTTCAAACGCGTTTTTCCCGAAACGACTTCTTAAAAGTCGGTGCCAATCACAACTCCGAAACTATTCAACCGAAACTATTCAAAAATACCTCCTACCTACACTGTTTTTTTTTCATTTTTTTTTTTTAAGGTTGTTTTTCACTTACAAATATGGCGAAATTTTTCGCCAAAAATGCTCGTTTTACGTTTTTTTGCCACCAAAACTACAAAAATGAAAAAAAAATTTTATTAATGTAGGGGGGAGCATTACGTCATACTTTAACTGAAAAATTCGACTTTTTTAGTTTCAGATGATTCTACGACGAATGCCGATTGGCACCGCAGAGCACCTCTCGAAAAACATATCTCCAAAAAAACTCTGTCATGGGCTTATTTGTCAATATTTTATTATTAATATTTTTTAAAAACTTATTGAAAAGATGTACAATAACATGCAACTGATTTTATTAAAGTATCTTAAGCCATATTTTTGTAAAAAATTAAAAAAAATTTTTTTTTTTTTTAGCGCTAAGCCCTACCCCCCCCCTTAAAGAACTTTGCTGAACGAAATATAGTTTTTACAGCCTCCTCACTTTCGTAGTGGATTATAGTTATTTTTATATGGCGCCTGAACCAAATTGAACTCATTTATTAAATTTTAGATTTCCTATGTAACAAAGAGGTGTAGTCGAACTATGGCTGCTGCCAAAAACCTACTCGAACTAGAATGACCCTATATTGTGTAAGCATAAATTTAAAGTGGTTAATGTTTACAACATTAACATTTTAACATTTAGAGCAAGCCATTAATTTTGCTTATTTTCAACTTCTTTAACTGGTTGTAGTAAATATAATAAAATGCTGTAAAATTGCTAGTAATTACAATTAATATTCGTGTTCTACAATATTAAAATAAAAAGTTTGTGTTTGATATTGTTAAACGCATACATACTTACACAAGTACATATGCATTCTTTTGACGTTTTTAATTTTTTTAATTACTTTTTCCGTATTTTTGCGCTAATTTTGTTTTTTATAAAATTTGAATTCACAATTATGAGCAAAAAAAAAATACATAAAATATTAATTGTGCGAACATTAAAATGAACCAGTAACGATTATAGCATTGAGTATCTAATTACATCTCATCTTTAACATCCATTAAGTTCAAAGTAAAATTTTAGATGTAATCCAAGCAAAAGCAATAAAGCAAAGAATAAAAGAGTAAACAAGAATTTAAGCTGGGATGGAAATGAACGGCGTTTGAATTTAAAATTTTTGAAGACCTTTAAATATTTCTTAGACACCTTATGCCAAAACTACGATATACACGAAAGGGAAATCGGTAGAGACACCTCTACATAACCTTATTTACAGGGCAGAGAGATCACTGCACAAACAGGAATTTACTTTAGCTGCTTTTCTTGATATTGAAGGAGCCTTTAACAATGTTGAAGGGGAGGCAATCACTGCGGCACTCACTGATCTTGGGTTAGAACCGGGCTTGGTAGGCTTCATTGACAAAATGCTAAATGGCAAAATCATTGAAGCGAATCTATGAGAATCGGTGCCCACAGATTGGTGAGTAGAGGCACACCGCAAGGTGGAGTCCTCTCACCGTTTTTATGGAACATAAATTTTATGGAACATAAAACTTCTGTTAATACTGGAATCGGTGGGCTATAAGGTAATAGCTTACGCCGATGATGTTGTTATTGCCGTCTCTGGTAAATTTGTATCTACATTAAGAAACCTAATACAAAATGCTCTAGATATAAGTATGTACTTCTAGGTGGGCAGAAGAGTGTGGTCTATGTGTCAACTCAGGCAAAATACAATTCATATTGTTCACTAGGAAACACAGAATACCTCAGCTTTGTCCAATTATGCTCAAGGGGAAAGCTCTTGTGATTTCGGAAGAAACCAAGTACTTGAGACTAAACATAGATAGGAAATTGACTTGGATGTCAAACATCTTAGAAAGAGTTAAGAAACCGAACCTAGTTTTTTATGCCTGTAAGAGAGCTTTAGGTAAGACCTGGGGAAACCTAAAGTTGCTCATTGGCTTTATACTGCTGTCGTCAGACCCATTCTTCTATATGGAAATGTTGTCTGGTGGTGTGCTATGCAGAAGATCTACACGGACGGATCTAAAATGGATCACGGTTATATTGCGTAGAGCATTCTATTGGTGTATCTTTTAAACTACCGGATCACTGTAGTGTTTTTTATTCATGAAGCCTTGAAATGGTTAGAGATAAACAGAATATCATCAACAAATATTTGCATTCTATTAGACAGCCAAACTGCCCTACGGGCCCTCGATGCATTTCAAATAACATCAAGGAGTGTCTTACATTGTCGCCAATCTTTTAATGAGTTGGCCAAACAATATCGTATCATCTTACGCGCGCAACAGAGATATACCAGGGAACTGTAGGGCTGACCAAGTTGCTAGAGAAGGTTAGCTGTATGCCAAACATAAGTAATTTTGTGGGGGTTTCTCTCGCAACTTGCAAGCTTCTTATTAAGGACGCACTAGTCAGTTCTGTAAATCAAAAATGGATTAGTGTCAATACCTGTGCAATTGCTAGGCAAGCATTGTCAATGCAAAATTTACGTCTGTCCAAGAATATTATAAAACTTAGAAGACTTCAAATGAGGACCTTAGTAGGGACCCTCACAGGACATTGTCTCATAGGAAATCATGCATTTTATGCATATAGATAATCTATTCCTTTTAGGTATCAACAACCTTTTACGCTTTGTCAAAAGCTCAGGATAGTTCAATATGGAAAGGAAAACGGACCCATTTTGTGGTCTAATGGGCATCACTGTCTCTATGTGCGATGCGACTGCCAAATCTAACCTAGGCCAAAACTAACATTTGGTAGAAAGATATCTCAAACATCTTATCATTTTCATTGTTAGCTCCACAACCCGGTTCGGGTCTTGGCTTGCTGTAACATTTGTCTCCAATTGAATTTATAGAACTCGCTTGAGTTCTCCAACAAAGTACACAAAATAGCTCAGCGTCCCGATCTACGCCATCCAACCATCGGAGTTTTCGTCATTGTACAGATGCATAATTAAAAACACTTTCAGGTGGTTGTCAAAAAATGCCCACAGCTGATATCACCTGATGGTTGCATAAAAAATCATTAAATTTCATAGAAAATCGTATCAAAAAGTCTAAAAAGTGACGTAAAAATTCAGATATTTCTCAATAAAAAAAAATATTATTATAGCTAAACACATTATCATAGATGCTATACCGAGCATCTGGGGATCTCCTTCAGTTTACGGCTTCCCGACTACTGTGTTGTCTTTCAGGCTAAACTGATGGGGACAGGCTGAAAGCCGTGACACTGGTACAGTGTGATGCGATACCTGGATATGATATCTAGATTTTCACTAATAGCCAGGCGGCGATAAAATCCCTCACAAAACAGTCGACAACCTCCAAGGTAGCCATGAAATGCAGCGCATCTCTTAACGAGATGGCTGAGTCATTTCACCTGATGATAACATGGGTTCCTGGCCATTGTGACATTGAGGGGAACTGCAGAGCTGATGAACTAGCGAAAATCGGTACCAAATTGATTGATGAGTACATAGACAATAATATACGTATCCTCGAAGAAATTGTAAGAGTAGCGAATGAAAGATGGCGTAATGAAGCCACTTGCAAAATCGCCCGACAGCTGTGACCGACTCTCAATGCTAAACGCACGGAACTTGTACTAAGATGAGATAAGCACAGTCTTAACACACTGATTTCAGTTATTACGGGGCACTGCCTAATCGTTAGGCACGCGCGGTGAATGGGTGTGCAAACACATGACTTCTGCAGAAGTTCTCTAGACGAGGAAGAGCAAGATGATCTCGCAGTTTTTGTGTCACTGTCCTACTCTATCCAGAAGTAGACTCGCCATTTTGCTTAGATAATCCTTTAATGAATTGGAAGATCTCGACTCTGTCAGAATTAAGGACCTTAGAACATTTTTGAAAAGTACATATTGGTTTTAGGAGGGATAAGGGCAAGTTCACCACGCGGCATCACAATGGACCAGAGTGTGTCTCACAGTGGAGGATCGCTTCAACCTAACCTAACCTAGCTACGAATGTATTAAAAATATTTGTTAGGGTAAATTTTCCAAGTCAAAAATATTATTTTTTATTTTTTTTTTGTGTCCTATTCTATTTCTTCTGCACGTAGCCAGTAGGTATTTCTTCGCTGGGTATGCTTCGTCTGCCCTTATAATGTGACCAGACAGTACGTAAAATAACGGGCTAGCCGAAATCAACATTCTATTTTTCGTAAAATAATATAAAGTTTATGTTCTCATGCTATTCCAGCCAGACGTATTCAGACGACAGCGAAGTAACTTGAGTATTAATTGCGTTGATTTCTTTCCTATATCAACAACAAAATCTCGGTTTTTTCGTAAACAAATCTCCAATAGTCATATCCTCTGTTACGCTAGCAAATCAGCTGATGCCTTCAAAATCGTTAAGAGCCGGTTAACGGTTCGATGTTGGCCATATTTTCTGCATTCTTTTCACCATGGTTGCGATATCTCAATTTTCTCTCGAGACGAATTCGAATTATCTAATCTGGTATATGCGATGTGTTTCTGCTTCAAAACCGTGCTTGGTTAGGTCGTAAGTATGGTAGAGTTGAATGAAGTGGACCATTGCTCTGGTCTATCCTAGATGACGATTTGGTACAAACCCTTAACAATAAAGGGTACACAACAATAGGGCATGCAGATGCGATTTCTGTAATAATTAAAGGCAATCACGAAAGGACCATAAAGGACTTAGTGCAGGATGCCTTAAATATAACCTGGTAGTGGTGTAGAAAAGAGGGATTATCAATCAACTCTTTCAAATCCACTTTTATCCCATTTACCAGGAAAAGGGTTCTAAATATACCCACCCTGGGAATAAATGGAATAGAGGTACCTCTAAAGGAAGAGGTTAAATATCTAAGAATTATCTTGGATAAAAAACTCATTTGGGAGGCCCACCTTAACTCAGTAATAAAAAAAGCAACGAAAAACCTTTGGACAACAAAACAACTATTGGGTAAATCCTAGGGCCTCAGATTACTCTGTGGAGCACTTACAGGACACTTTGCCTGTAATAAACATTTTAACACAATAGGGTTATCTAGTATAAGATTATGCAAGTTCTGCTGTGATGAAAAGCAGTCTATGGAACACTTAATCACCAACTGTGAGGCATTAGGCCACAGAGACACAGAATCCTGGGCTCGTACCTACTAGAAGAGGAAGACCTACAATTGCTCCCTCCTAAGGAGCTGGGTCGATTCCTCGGTTAGGTTAGGTTTGGCTGCCGCATCACACAAAGAGACAACGATGACACTTAAGCCACGAAAAGGGTCCGTTGTGAGCCGCGAGGGCTGGGCTACATTTCCCTTTCCATATTGAACCTCGGTATACTAAAGTAATTAGTAATTAGGGGCGCACAATAGATCAATCTTGTCGCAGTGCATAAAGGCCTTAGTCTAACGCGTACAACCATTACCATTACCATACAAGTAGTTATTACAAAGAAAGTAGTAGTGTAATTGGTGTGTCATATTTCATAGAAAATATTGCTTCTTTTTAAAAATTTGAAAAAAATTGTATGTTTTCTTCATTGATAGTGCTGAGTAGATCTTGATCTAGATCTAAATCGAATTTGCCGTGGGTCGAGTTGTTGCACATTGACTTGTGAGATGGTTGACTGACAAGTTGTTATTGTTGCACAGTGCGCACGGAGGTTTCTCAAATATCATAGCTTTAATTGCGTTAAAAATACCGTAGTTGCATGAAAATTGGTTGACGTCATTAAACCACTTTTGCTCAACTTCAACTCACAGCCATAGGTATTTTGTTAAAACTATAATGTGGTTGAACATTTTCTTGAAAACAAGACTATAAATTTTTATCAGTTTCTTGTTGTTACACTATTGCGCTAGAAGATGAAAATATTATATTACAACCAAAAGAGCGATAAACGGCCAAAGTACAATATCAATTTTCGACTTTCAACGTGTTATTGAATAAACGCAGAGTGTAAAAATAAGGACTAAATGCATGTAATGATCAACATTTTTTTTTTCAATAAGAAACTCAGAGGATGGGCTTAGGCTCCAGGCTGATCTTAATAAACTCGTTTCTTGGCGTACATATTCATGTATCTCTTAAAACTTTGAAAAATGTTTTCAAGTCACTTACAAGTACTCCAAATCTAGTGATATTCTACAATCGTCGTATTATACTCTAATAATGTCCTCCAGTCAGTGGATGAGATCAAAGACCTTGGAGTAATTTTTGACTATAATTTTCCATTCTCAAAATCATATTCGATTTTGGGCTTTGTTAGGCAGTTCAATAGTTCAAACTTCTTAGATCCGTACACGATGAAGTTACTGTTTACTGCGTTTGCTTAATCTAGATTGGAATATGCATCATTCATTTCGGAGTCCTTATCAGCAATTTGTTATCACAAGAATTGAACGGGTACAAAAGATGTTTCTTAAATATGTCCTAAGATCTCTAAAATTTTCTTTTCTATATCCCTCTTATAGCTCTCGCTTGTTATTAATTTGATTAAAATGTTTTGAGTGTAGAAGTGCAATTCTATCGCTTTTTTGGGGGGGTTTAACCTAATTCAAGAATTCAAGGTGACATTGATTGTGCGCTTCTTTTGCAACGCACTTACTTTCTTATTTCGGCGAGAACTTTACGAAGCTGCTACCCCTTTTAGCTCAAGATATTCAAAACGAATTTTGTTCGGACTTAGCGCGAATTTATTGACATCTCGAATTCCATATCGTTAGATTTTACAAGAACTAAAAATCAATTATCTTCTTTCATCATTTAATTCGCTAATATAATTGTAGTCTTTTTAGTCAAAAAAAAAATTTTTAAAATATATGTAAAAAAAATATTAAATAAAAATAAAAAAAAAAACAAATTAAATTTTCCAGTTCTAAAGATGTCATCATTAAACTAGAATATAGATAAAATCTAGAAATAATTCCTATAAAAAAACCCTCTTGAGGTAAAACTTGAAGCGAAACCCGAATTAAAGACACAAAAATTATGATATCTATTTTGATGAAATTCGCTTAGATTACACTGTGTGACAAAAAAAAAAATATATACTTTTATGGAGACCTAGCACAACTTGTGGCTATAGAAAAACTAAAAAAATGGTATAGGAGAAATTTCCAATACACCCCCAAAATCTCATTTTATGGCCATAAAACCGTTTTTCAGTAGGTTGATGTGAAGAATAACTCCTAACTTCGCCAATTTCCATCCGATTTCAAATTTGTTTTTTTTGTTCGAAAGAACAAAAACAAGCCTTTTTGACAGTGTGCTGACAATTTTTCTGAAATGACAACTGACGAGACTGTAGACGGAAGTATTTGGAATTTTTTTTATTTTTTCTCTATTTTTTCAACTTTGACATAATTTTTACGATATTATCCGATATTGAGGATTTTTTTTAGTACACTACTGTTATAGTAAATTTAATTTTGCGTCGAATGAGCTATATTTGACTGTAATTGAATTAAAATTAATAGAGTTGTGTGGGTTTTAAGATTTTTTCTTTTTTTTACTACGAGATTTGGTATGCGTTTCGAGGCATGAAAATGATAACAAGTGTCATTATAAACACATAATATTTATTGGAGTATTGTGCAGTGCAGCACTGTACGGTATGGTACGGTGCAGTACACAACGGAACTGGTTCCAAACTTAAAAATGCATTGGAAACGGCCCTTTGGAGTTTAGTATGGTACGGTACACTTGTCATTCTTTCATCAGTTTTGAATACTTCTCTGTAAGAAATTCGATCATCATCATTCATCTGAAGTCATCATCAACTAAATTCCATTGTTTAAATCGAGAAGCGAGCGTTTCAGATTGTCTTCCCGATAGAAGTAAATCACGAGAAAGATCCTGAAAATCTGAATTTGATACAATGTGTCGTTCTGAAGACTTAGAACCAGACGGAAAGTACTCTTTATCATCAGGTTTATTGTTATCAGTTTGATCATCATCAGCAATGAGTTCCTTCAGTTCATGACCTGCAGTTGAGTCAATCATATCGTCCAAGACTACCGGGTTCTTAACAGTTGCAACATCAGCATACTTTATGAGTTTTATAATGATGACCGTTTACGTCCGTTTTACAAAAATAACAATCATCTGGTTTATGATAAGGCTGATGATGCCACATCATCGGAGAATATTGAGAAATTCGACTTTTCAATGTACAGTGTGAAGTTTGGTACACTTGGGAGCTTTTTCATATTTCTCTTGAAAAAAAAAGTGCTATAATATGTCAGATATTTTCGTGAGTTCTAACCAGTTCTGTTGTATGCAGTACAGTGTACTCTTATGTATACATATACACTCCAATAAATATTACGTATCTATAATAATGCATCAAAACACGTCCTTATTCCCATTTAGCGTAAGCTATACCTACATACCAAATTAGTAAAAAAAAAAAATCTTAAAACTCACACAACTCTATTAATTTTAATTCAATTACAGTCAAATATAGCTCATTCGGCGCAAAATTAAATTTACTATAACAGTAGGGTACTAAAAAAAATCCTCAATATCGCATAATATCGTAAAAATTATGTCAAAGTTGAAAAAATAGAGAAAAAATAAAAAAATTCCAAATAGTTCCGTCTACAGTCTCGTCAGTTGTCATTTCAGAAAAATTGTTAACACACTGTCAAAAAGGCTTGTTTTTGTTCTTTCGAACTAAAAAAGCAAATTCGAAATCGGATGGAAATTGGCGAAGTTAGGAGTTATTCTTCACATCAACCTACTGAAAAACGGTTTTATGGCCATAAAGTGAGATTTTGGGGGTGTATTGGAAATTTCTCCTATACCATTTCTCTTAGTTTTACTATACCTACAATTTGAACTAGGTCTCCATAAAAGTATAATTTCACTGTCGCACAGTGTTATACGCGTAATGCATTGAAAATGGATTACCGCTCGGGTCCTAATGTAGGGGAATGAAGGGACACATTCGTATCGTCATTCGTACAGGTAATCACAGGATGACTAATTTCACTCGTAGGCTCATATTTATTCACAATAATGCTGAAATTGACGAATTTTTCAACTTATAAGTTCATTCACCATTTATGCCAACATGAAAGTATCAATTTATCTTTGAAAATTATATTAAACTTAAGTATGCAAGCACTTTGTGAGAGTAATAAAATGCGTGTGAATTCTAAAGTGGAGTGTCAATAACCGAGTGTCTAAACTGCATAAGACGTATGTACATATTTACGTATATGAAAATAAACTTAAAACTTATTAATCCAATTACAAGAAATCGAGAGGAAAATTTGAAACTATTTATTTTTTATTTTGCTTTAATTGCATTAGCTGAAGGAATATGCATTTTTGTTTAGGGATTTGTTGTCAGAAGTTCAAATGAAGCCGTGTCCGCTAAGAAAGTGTCAAATTTCATTTAAGATATACTGTTTTGAGCCACAGTTGTGGATATACATACTATATACAAAAATGTACATTTGCACTCATACTCACAAACATATGAACGTATTTATGGATTGCCATTTGAGATAAACATTTTTATGTGTAATTATGCTGATATCTTCATCGTAGGTATTCATAATTTGAATACGGCGCTTAGTTTTTCAGTTTTTGGTATTTGAGCTTATGAGTTTTTTGAAATTATAAAAGTTATGCACACTAATACAAAATTAATAATCCAATTTTTTTTAATAATTTTTCCACTAAATAAATAAATAAAAAATATCGTCGTAAAGCTCATACAGCTCATCGGAGGAGGGGAGGATGGTTCCATGTGTAGAAGTCTACGCAAGTGGGGAAAGTTATTAATCGCCATTCACTTGGGAGTGGCCTTCTTCTTCTGCATATGGCTCAAGCAGCTCACAACGTCCAAGATTAGCCCACGTATCCTCTGGGTAGCTTCCGAACACCCGTTTGGGAGTGAGCTAACGTGAGAAGGCGAATCATTCCAGGATAGCTGGTTGTGCGCTGGGTTGGGGACCCGCCACTTAAAAATCCCCCCCAATGAAAAGCCCACATAGTTCGCAAGTGTCAAATATGATTGACGTATAACGCCATTTATAATATTTGCATAAATCCTCCGATAAGGTGATCAATTTTGCGTCACCTTGTATACAATAATATAAATATAATATCTGTAACATATGTCAGTACACTCAGGGTCGGAACAACTCACTTCCCGAGAATTATATAAAAATTAACTAGGCAAATAGCTTCTACTCAAATATGAACGAGACGTTATCAATAAAACGGTTCGCGGATGACATATGGCAAAAATAAATTTTTTGTTTTTTGGTAGGACTGTTATAAGCTTACATGGCAAATTTCAGCGTGATATCTCACATAGTTTGTTTTCTGTGCTACTGTAAACAAGTCAAGCTCGAGTGTGTTCTTCGAATTTAACGATGGAAGAAGATGGATTCAAGTTGAACAAAGATTTTGTTTGAAATTTTGTTATTCCAACAAAATTTCGGCTTCAGACGCCTTAAAAATGTTGCAGACAACCTATGGGGACTCTGCTCTATCGCGTGCACGTGTTTTCCAGTGGTACAAATCGTTCAAAGAGGGCCGTACATCAACTTAAAAAACCACGCCAAAGTCGCTCAAACATTAAGGTTATGCTGACTGTTTTTTTCGATTACGAAGGTGTGGTGCACTCGGAGTTCCTTCCGCAAGGCCGATCGGTTAACGCTGAATATTATTTAGACGTTTTAAAGCGTTTGCGCGAGAACATTCATTTTAAAAGGAAGGAATTGTGGGACAACAAGTCATGATTCTTGCATCACGATAATGCACCAGCTCACACATCACGTCTTGTTCGCGATTATTTGAACAAAAATAATGTTAATATCGTTCCGCAAGCACCGCATTCGCCTGATATGGGTCCATGTGACTTTTTCCTGTTTCCCAAGCTCAAGTTGCCGCTCCGTGGAAAACAATTTGAAACAATTGAAGTCATAAAAGAGAATTCGAAGAACACACTCGAGCTTGACTTGTTTACAGTAGCACAGAAAACAAACGCACTATAGGTCTATTTTAGCATTCTCCGAATTTCTTTGGTCGTATATTTAGAGCCTGTTACCATCTGTAGTGAATTTAGTTAATAACAAAACTGAACTAAAACGATGATAAATGGATATTAACTTTCGGTACCACAGATGCCCTCATATGTATTATGACAGAGATTTCTAACGGGCACCCTCGATGAACTGTGTTTTGCTATGCTATATAAACAAAGAAAATACAATCCAGTTTTAATCTGTTTGATAAATTTAGGGGGGCCATAAGCATATGTTTTTATTATCATGAAACTCGGTTTTCGAATATTATCAAAAAGCTCGAGTATGTTCATGAATGAACAATGTTGTTGTTTTTTCACTAATTTTTTAAATCTAATTAATTTAATATAATAAATTCACCTTGGCCTACACTATCTTCAAATTGTGGCAGTCAACTACCCTGTGTTAATTTCCCGGTATGTCCTTTTGGTCCTATCAACAACTCAATACCGCCTTCGGAATTGTTGCTCCTGATTGACTGGGCTTCACATATGATTTTCTGCGCTTATGTTTATCACAATGAGCCCATTTTTCGTTCCCAAGTACGACTCAATGGAAAATGGCATTAATTGGGGCGATTAAAAAAATTTTTAACATAAAAAATCGGCTTACGACCTCAAGTGGAAACAACCTGGTTTCCCTGCTGCTTTCACTACTATGCAATTATTTTTGCTTCAAACTTAACTCATCTGTAAATCTCTAATTTTTATAGAGTTAATGCATTTGAGGAGAATTTACACGATATCTTATGAGTTGTAAAAGTTTTGGCAAATTTGGTCGCTAAATAAGTGGGTGCTTCTATCGAAAGTTGTCTAATACCTCTTATCAGCACATTTTTTCAAAAGTATAACACAGGTGAACAAAGCAAAAAAACAAAAAAAATTATTTATTATATTTATTTTAACGCATAAATTCTTTTATACATTTTGCTTTCACTTTTACGTCGATAAGTAAAGTGTGAGGTTCTTGATGGATAATATTCTTTAACAGCTTGTTATTAGTTAGGGGTTACCCTTTGTTAGTTACTCAAAATTAAAATTAAATTATTTTTGATCCATTGTTTTGAAAATAAAAAAAAGTAGCAAAAGTAGCGTCACTCCTGGTACAATGACTCACGAACTCACGAATGGAATATCATGAAATTTTAGCAGCTGTTGTTTTAAGCTTAGTACTAACTGAAAAAGAGGTGAATTCAATGAAACTAGTGCCGTCTTTGTGTTAGGCCTGAAACTTTTCAGCCCATGTATTAAAACATTATTTGCAAACTTTTGGCACCCGAACCAAATTTTGCGTATCAACTGTAACAACGTAATTTAATTAACAATTTGTTCTAATTTTTATTTGCAAATTGGTGTAAAAATTTCTAAATATTATCATTAATACAGACTTCACTTTTGCCGAAGTGTGAAGGCAGGCATTTCGGGTGTTACCTGAATGAATATTGATATTTTGTGCGAAATTGGTAATTCACAAAAAAAAAAAAAAATGGCACTCATTATCAGTTGGGTGTTAACCCTTATCATACTTGCGCTGTTGTAGGTTGATTACATATGCGTGCGTTTCTTTTACGAAAAAATGTATAGAGTGCTGCAAATATATCTAGACATTTTTTTGAACCACATGCTAAAGATTTCTTGTTTTTCAAATTCTTTAATGGTAGTTGTAATAGACTCCCACAAATTGAATTGGCTCGTTTTATGCATGGCCGATATTGAGAAATATTGTGAAGTTATTTGCCCAAACTGTGATTTTGTTGAGAGAAAGTTTCAGTCGAAATAAAGCTCCTATCTTGCCGAAGCTTTCTCAAGTCGAATTGTTGAGACTGGCTTAGTACAGTGTGTGCCAACGATCCTTAACGTGATTGGGGAGAAGACAAAGACATTACAGTTACATTACATTACAAGAAATTACAGTCATTGTACAGATCCAAGAATGATACAATATCAGATTGCGCCTTACGAATTCGCCGTGTCATAAGAGTTCATTAATAAACAAACAAAAGGACACGGCTAAACCATTCAATGAATTTTCACAAAAATGTATTTTCTTCTCCTTTTGTATTGGAAAAGGGAACTGGCGTCAGACTTGTCAAAATCGCGAAAAATAAAGTAACTGTTTTGGCAGTGCGCCACCTGTGGTACTCAATTTGCCCTGGTACGAATCCAGAAGTAAAAACACCCTCAGCTGGTTGGCAAAAAATACCCAAAGCTGAGATCGCCCGATTTCGAAACGCTCTTTGCATGTGAGGATTAGAAATGATTAAATTTCATAGAAAATCGAATCAAATAGTCTAAACGTAAAGACGTAAAAACTCAGATATTTCTCAATTAAAAGCATTATTATAGCTAAAAAATATATTAAAAATATTTGTTATTGTAAATTTTCCAAGTCAAAGATATTATTTTTAAATTTTTTTTTGTCGATATTATATTGCAACCCCGCCAATACTCAAACAAAAATACCAAGCACTCACACCATCACATAAAGGGTGTTTTTTTTAGAGGTTAGGTTTTCAAGATGAAATAAAACGTATACAATTTAATGTTATGGCCAAGAATTTAGCTTTATTATAAAGATAAGGGTTTGCCATTATGTTTTAAAAATGATTTCGGGCAAGTGGCCGCCGTGGCTGGCTCGAATAATTTCCAGCCGAGAGGCCCAATTTTCGACCACTTTTTGCAGCAATCGGGGCTGTATGTCACCAATAACGCGCCGAATATTCTCTTCCAAGACGTCAATCGTCTCGGGCTTATCTGCGTAGACAAGCGACTTCACATAGCCCCACAAGAAATAGTCCAGCGGTGTTATATCGCACGATCTTGGAGGCCACGCCACAGGTCCACGGCGCGAGATAATGCGCTCACCAAAAGTTTCCTTCAATAAATCGATTGTTGCGTTGGCTGTATGGTATGTAGCGCCGTCTTGTTGGAACCAAAGGTCGTCCACATCAACATCGTCCAATTCAGGCACGAAAAAGTCATTAATCATGGCTCTATAGCGCTCTCCATTGACTGTAACATTATGGCCGGCTTCATTTTTAAAGAAATATGGACCAATGATTCCCTCTGCCCATAGAGCACACCAAACAGTGACTTTTTGAGGATGTAACGGCGTCTCAGCAATGGCTTGTGGATTATGTTCACTCCAAATGCGACAATTTTGCTTATTGAAATACCCATTCAACCAAAAGTGAGCTTCATCGCTGAACAAAATTTTCTTGTGAAAATCGGGATCGGTGGCCATCTCGTTTTGGGCTCAAATTTGCACGATTTGCAAACGTTGTTCAGGTGTAAGTCTATTCATTATGAAATGGCAAACCAAACTGAGCATAAATCAAGTGACAGCTGTCAAAGAGACCATCTACGAAAAAAGTAGTGCCAACTTGAAAACCTAACCTCTAAAAAAAACACCCTTGAGTGCCTGTCAAACTCACACCAAGGGTGCCTGCCAAATATTAGAAAGAAGAAGACTGTTTTTACTTGTATTTTTGTACAATGATGACAGTTTAGTATGGCTATTGGTGCGTTAGTAGCTTACAGAGCCACAACTACCAGGTTTTTGTGAGCTGCAATTAGAGATATGAGCTTAGACGATCATTGATTTCAGCAGCATAGCTCAGCATGTCACATATACAGCTCGTCAAACAATCAATGTTTTGCTCACTAGGCGTGTAGTGATACCTTTTTTGTGGGGTGTAGTGTAAAATTGATGCTTTACGGATAAGTGAGCAAAGATTCAGAGTTCTAGTGCGATTTTCATCAAACTGTAGAGAGGGTCCTCGAAAATTCTTTTGACTGTTGATGCCGTGCAAGATTTTTGGCCCTGCTCGCGTAGTTGACGGTTACCGCCTTCGAATGAACCACGAGGTGTATTAGCTTTACGGAGATATTGACATAGTCAGACGAGTCGCCGTGCAGCGCTGAAGGTGGCTGGGTCAAGTCGTCCGTATAGAAGGAACTGCTCCGGCGAAGAAGACGTCCTCGTGTTCAGTGGAAAGACCAACTTGAAGGTGATCTGACTTCTCTTGGCTTAAGAAACTGGAAAAGGTATGCGAAAAACAGAGACACCTGGCGAGACATTATTCGGCAGGCTGTAACTCGGTAACACTTAAATAAGTAAGTAAGATTGCAATACTGCGAAGCCTGCCAAGATAGCCAATAAAGTTTACAAAAAGTACTTACATATAAAGGGTTTTCCAATAACAGGTGTTATTTAGATTAGATTAAAGATGATTAACGATTTTTAATGGCCGAAATTGGATGGTATTGATCTGGACAACGTTTATTTTCAACAAGACGGCGCTACGTGCCCTACAAGCAACGATCTTTTACGGGAGAAGTTTCCGGACCGTGTTATCTCTCGAAGAGGTGATCACAACTGGCCACCAAGATCTTGTGATTTAACACCTTGTGACTTTCTTCTTTGGGGCCACGTGAAGGATAAGGTCTACGTTAACAGCCCAGGGTCGATTCAAGACCTCAAAGATGGAATTCTTGAGGCTATCGAGGACATAGGACAGCCACTATGTCCAGTAAGCGTGGTCGTTTGCCTGATGTTATTTTCCACTATTAACGGCATACCTTCCTCTTTAAAATGAAATAAACATCCGATCATTTATATTAAAAAATAGCATTTTTCTTTGAATATAAAAATAACACCTCTTATTAGATAACCCTATACATTGATATTTGAACCATTCAATATACGCCATACCTGTGTTACAAAAATGCACCCTCACATACGCCTCTCCATACAACTTTGTGTTGCTGTAATTATAATGCCCTTTAAGATGCCTACTTGAGTACAAAACATGTGAAGCACAATAATAAACAAATAATAGTGTTTTATCGCTTTAATCAATTGTGAGCGTAATAAATAATTTGTTTGGCAAAAGCACTTCAGCTTACAAAACGTACAAAGCGAAATATTTCCAACAGCTATTAAGAGACATCGATGTGTTGCATTAAACACTTGTATGTACTCGTATATTTTTTCCATTTTATATGCAATTTCTTTCTTCAATTAATGCAAATAATGAGACGTAATTGCTTGGCAATCGTACCTCAGACACAACCCTTTCCATGTACATACATACATATACACTATATTGTACATGTATTTGCTTAGATATTCTCACTTGAGCGTGTGTATGTAAACTGGTTGTTATTTAAAGGCGCATCTGTCAGATTTGTCCCATTAGTTATCTTCGGTTTTTGCCAACAACACTCATAAACAAATAAGTAAATTAAACCATGTTACCTATCAATCAAATTTTTAATGCTACCTGAAACACTAATCTTTCAGCAGCACTCATTCGCGCGTTTTATTCACTGTACACAATAATTTTTATTAGAACACATATGACATTTTATATGTGTGAACCTGCCTATGTGTGTGTGTTTATAATGTGGTTTGTGGATTATTGGTTGCTTTATTTTGGTGCTTGGTTTTGTTATTTATTTAAGGCATATTATTATTACTTTTTCAATGCACAATACGACAATCTGTAAGAATGGCTGTATTGGATACAGTCGTCGTTTCGAATTACATTCGGCGTGCAAAATTAACGGAAACATGTGTTATACGAAATACAATTGATACTGGAAGTTCTTTGTGATTTTCTTATTAAATAATGAATCACATCGATGTGCATATGTATGTAAGTTTTCTACTGAAAGCTTCTGTAACTGGCGCTGATAATAATCTTTCTATTGTTATATAGGCTTAAGGGGTTAGGGGTAGTCAGAATGTTCAAAAAAATTGGATTTTTGGTTTTTGCATTTTCTTAAAGTATAAAAATAGTGTGTGAAAATTTGAAGAGAATCCGACAAATACGTTTCGAGTTATTTAACAGTTAACAAAGGACGCTCGGGCGCTCCGGTAATCGATAGCAAAACTTTAAATGAGTTTTTCTCAAAACTATGTTTGTTTAAACTGGTGATCACTGTAACTTAAAAACCGCTTAGTAGATTTCAATAAAATTTAAACTCGCGCCTGATCGAAAATTTTTTTTTTTTTTAAATTTCGATTTTTGTCACAATTGATTGCCAGTTTTTTTTTTCTCGAAAATCTGAAAAATATTTTCTGAGACCGCCATATTGTTAATTTTGGAAAAAAAGCTTCGATCAGGCACAAGATTATCTATTAATAAAACTAATTTCTCTTGTCCGATTGATTTTAGATGAATCTCCAAGAACTTGTGATGATCACCGCAAGGGACTTCTGGAGAAACGGGCTCCACACAAACAGCGATAAATTTTGTAATTATTAAGTTTTTTGTTGAAGTTTTGCTAAAGTCAAGTGTTTTTATTTTTATAAAAAGCAAAAAAAAATATTGAAAATCATCTTTTTTCGGCCCTCTGACTACCTCTAACCCCTTAAAAAAATAAAAAAATTATATATAATATAAATATGTGTATGTTTGAGTTCAAATATGGAAAATTATAAATTTTATGGAGTGATTAGTCAAAAGATACAATTTACACCATTACAATCATCATCATTTGTTAAGATGATTCTAGAAGAATATATTAAGTTATAACAAAAATGCACTCACCTCATTTTTACACGTTAGATAAGTTCTTCAGATATTTGCAAAGGAACAAAAAAAAGTCGTGGAAAAAGCAAATTAAAAAAAAAAAAATGAAAAACTGGATGATTATTTTTGCGCCACCTTATACAATATTTATTACCCAGCTACACACGGCCTAAAGAGTTAATGCTCAATCGGAAATGCACAATGGGCAATTTTAATGCACAATCGGAAATTTTAATGCATAATCGGAAAAATTTTCGGAACGGCAGATATTTTTTGTGAGGAGCTTTTTCATTGCAGAAATACACTCGGAGGTTTGCCATTGCCAGCCGAGGGGCGACCGCTATTAGAAAAAACTTTTCCTTAATTTTGGTCTTTCACCGAGACTCGAACCTACGTTGTCTCTGTGAACTCCGAATGGTAGTCACGCACTAACCCATTCGGCTACGGCGGCCGCAACTGTTTAGAAACATATTTTTTGTTTGCAATGAAACGGTTTTGTTTATTTCAAAATCGTGTTAAAAAGGCCGTGTTAAAAAGAGAGTAGGGTTTTCAGCTCTGAAATGCACTTTTCCACACATACCAATAGATGAATTCATTCAGGTTCCTAATCTCTGATAATCATAGTTAGCTCTATAACGAAATGCATTGATTCGCCTTTTTATTTTATTTTATTTTTTGAGTTAAATTCAATTCTACATATTGAAATCTAGTCAACCATCTTCATAAGTTCCGGAAAAAGGAGTTAACTCACTTAAAGCGAGTCTAAAAATTATGATTCAGACCAAAATGAAATAATTCCATATTTATATCTATTCATGCTATATAGAGTAAAGAAATATAATGATTTGTTTTACGCAAAACGGACTCGAGGTTATATTCTATCTATTCTATTCGTTCATTATATTCAGATCAACACACAACCGATCACACATTGTAACGAGAGTCGCAGCTTTCATAGCTGTAGAAAAGTTCTCAATCGTAGGCAGAAGGTGCGGAGTTGGCTATTCGAGAGCCGTCCGCATGTAGGAAGATCCAACCTTTATTTGCACGGCAACATCAACTCGAAGGTGCTCTATCTATCCAACTCACAGGGCAGACATTTTCCATGTACTCGTAAGTCCATAACTCGAACTTCTGAAACTACAATTTTTCATAACTTGAACTTGAATCGAGTGTCAGAAGCTTTTAGAGAGCAATATAGACTCTATTTTGGTCCAATAACTCGAACTACTCTACAGCGAATTTCTGTATAACTTGAATAAGAATTTTGATTTAAGCCTTGCTTAGTCGAATTATTTTGGGAAAATCCGCAATTATGTATTTGCTAAGTTTGTTTTTTCAATGTATTCGGGGAAGTACTTATGTTTTTGTTAAGCGATAATTTGATAATTTCCGCATACTTATCTAAAAAATAAAAATAGTTTTTTATAGTTTTGAATTAAATGAGCGATATGTGAAAGGGGTAAAGTATTAATATGCTATAAAAAGGAATTATCTTCGCAGTATTCCACAAAAAAATGTTATCTTAAAAATAAGATTCATTCCCACTATGAAGAGTTAAACCCAAACCTACCTACTAAAGAAAGACGTAAACTCTAAAAAGACGTTGGTTATTTTGAAAAAAGCTGGATTTCGTTGTACAGTGTAATTCAAAGTGGCATATTGCTTCATCAAAATCCGGATAGCGGTTCACGTGTTTGTAAACAATATCTGAAATAATTATCTACTGAAAAGCATGGCGTATGAGCAACCCGATGGCAACCAAGAAACGTTGATAGCAACAAAAAACGGCATCTGGCCGACCGGTTTATAAGTTACGCAGCAACAATTTGGTTGCTGAGTGAAGAGCGAGATTTGGTGTTACTGATTTGAGCATACAAAGGGTTTGATAGTAGCCCAACTGATTTTATATATATGCACAGATAGTGATAATGAAATGCAGTTGAGATATCAGTTAATTAATAAAACTTAGTATTAGTAAATTTGACGATTCCTTTGAAAATAAGTTTGAAATAGGTAGGATGTCTATCTGCACCTCCTAGCAGCTGTGTGCTTGTTTCGGTTCGTTTGCTTTGGCGCCTATGCTCCAATAGGAGCTAAAGGGAAAATACACATAAGTACATACACATAATACTCCTGCTATAATCATCTTAGTCCACCGTTCACATAACGGTAGTTTTGCAAAATTCCAGATATGATCTTTAATTAATTCCAGACTTGTTCAATTTCGGTGCAAAGTCTAAGTTGAAAAAACTAAAAAAAAAAAAATTTTAATCTTGGAATCCGGCAAAAGCTGAGCAAAATTAAGTCGTTAGCTAGTTAGTACAACGTGGCGCAAAATTAATAATCCAATTTCATTTTTGTATAATTTTTTTACTAAAGGAGAAGTTCGTTCAACACTGGCGAAACTCTATCGGTCAGCGACAAGCGAAGCAATTCCTAGCCCCGGACAGAGGAATTTCTGATAAGCTACGTACTTTCACTTAAGAGAGTACACTTAAGATTTTCAACTGGTTACTTCACAGACGACTGTAGCCTGAGATATCACTTAAATAAAATTGTCCTCTCTGAGACCATCATCTGCCGATTCTGTGAAATGGATACTGAAAATTCGGAACTCATCCGTTATAAATATACGCAGAAAACGGCTACAGCACCTTGGTGGCACTGCTGTACCTCCATATAAACTATGGAACAATAAGTCCCAGAATGTGCTAAAATTTTTAAAAAGCCTCAAAATATGGGGTACCTTAGCTGGTTTTGCACAATAGATCTACTTTGGTCACAGTGCGCTGTAGCCTAATAATAATAATAATAATAATAAAGGAAAAAAATACTTTTAGTGATGAAAATCTTTATTGTGACCTTTAAAAATTAAAAATGTTCAAAAAGGATGATTAATTTTACGCCACCCTGTATTTATTCTCGAACAGAGTTCTCACTTCGCTTTGTTGCGATCTTTCTGTATTTCATTCAGAAACAACATTTCAAAAGTGATAGCAGGCTATTTGTAGTAACCAAAACATCTATGAATTCTTACCAAAAAAATTGTGTTTCTCTTTTATGACATCTGTAATAAAAATATATACAGTGTACTCTCTCCTAACGGACACCTCTCTTTTCAGTACATACCACAAATCCTTAAGAATTAAAATTTTTTTTTTTTCTTGAGCGGGCAACCCTTCCATAAAATATTATTAATTTTTTTTACACTTTTCTCATAAGCTGATACCTCCCAAAAGCGGACAAACGTTCAGTCTCTTAGGTGTCCACTTAAGAGAGAGAACATATGTATGTATACATATGCATTTCTGTGAGGATGATCGTCTTTCCGCAGGCAATGCAATCACCGAATGCCTTTTTATCCTAAATAAGATTCTCATTAAACCAATATGTAGATCACTAAATTTTTAGGAGAACACTAAAACAAGCTCAAAGTTAACGTTTGCCCCTTAAATTAGAGGAGAAGCAATGCTTAAACATCTGTACAATACCATTCTTGTTTTCCTTGTGCTACTCGCAATTCGATGAAATTTTTCCTGTCAACGACAGTCGAATATAAATCTATACCTAAGTCAATGCAAAAGTCGAATTTAAATAACACAAAAAGATAATAGTTTCAATAAAAGGTGGTTTTAATTTAACGTGAATCGCTAAATTTATCCAATTAGAATTTATTTCTACTTAAAATCAACAAGTGATTAGTTTTTTCTTAGAAAAATGCAACCTCATCTTTCGCTCATTGCATTGCTTTGCCAATTATACTACAAATGTATGAATGCATGTGCATTCACTTGTGTCCGATAGTTGTATGCCAAACGGTGGTACTCTCACGGCAAATGCACTTTCAAAGCACTTAACACACTGACACGTTAATTTCGTTCGGCAAAGAAGTCAACCCACAAAAAAAAAATACGAGTTTCACACACTAAGTCATTGACAAAAATTCTACGTATTATAATATATGGTACGTACTTACATATTATATATTAGTTTCTCACAATTTCTGTTTATTAATTCACATAAATCTGACGAGTGCACCCTTCACTAGAAAAATGTTTGAATAAACAGAAGTCACCAATCATCTCAGTGAATAAAACTTTTGTTTACGTATAAGTGCCAATGCATTCATATCCCGTCAATATTTTGCTATTTGTCTATTTGATTTTTTATTTTCATATGTATGCATATACAAAAATCTATGTAACGTCAAATACGAGTATTAGAATCGCTTTCGATTTTCGTGTTTTTCACAATTTACAACGAAATGCAACTAAGCGCCATTTATGTATGTATGTGGGTTCATATGCACGGCTGTTTGAAATACACTCATCTAATAGTTTTCCGTGAATTTATGCAAACAACAACAATTAAGCCGCACCATATTCGCCTTGCCATTGCCACTATGTATGTCCGCTTGCCAGACGCTATGCATACGAGTATTGGCCTTCAATTTTAGCGGCAAGCCAACAAAGCTGTTTACTGTAAATGCCGCTGCATACATACAACACCCTGCGGGGAAATCGCGCTGGTATATTCAGAAACATGTTTATTTTGCGTTGCTCTTATTTTCAAGTATTCAGAGATGCTCATGCGAATAAATGATTTTTCATGAATTTATATTTTTTGACGTGATAACGTCTTATAATTCGATTTAACAGGCTGCACGCACGAAAAAATGTGTCGTTACCTTGCTCATTACTGTTCATATGTAGTTACCTTGCTCATATTAGTGTTACCTTGCTCATTACTGTTCATATGTAGTTACCTTGCTCATATGTAGTTACCTTGCTCATTGCATTGAATGAACTGCAAGCGAAAGAGCGGAAGGAACGACAAAGCAAACAAAGCAAACGAACGGCAACGTTCGACATCTTGCTCTCCCCTACTTAAGTGAGCGTATATATGTATGTATGTATATGCGCATATGTACATATATAAATTCACGTATTTGTATTTGCATATGCCTTCTTATTGATTATTATTATTTTGATTTACTTGAAGAATTTCAAATAAAACCAAGTTTGTTAATAATACCTGTTGTTTTAATGTTATTATTATTATTTTTGAAGTGAAAACTTCTTTAGAATCGTTGGGAATGATTTGGGAAAAAGTGAAACGAAAAAAGCGACCAACTTGGCTACGAAGCGTTATATTATATGTTGATATAAACGTAGCGACGAACTAAATAAAAATAATTTTTGAAGTGAAAACTTCTTTAGAATCGTTGGGAGTGATTTGGGAAAAACTGAAACGAAAAAAGCGACCAACTTGGCTACGAAGCGTTATATTATATGTTGATATAAACGTAGCGACGAACTAAATAAAAATAATTTTTATTTTTTCTTTTCCTTGTGATTCGAACCAAGGATTTTGGATCGGAAGCTCACATTGCTAGTCGCTCGGCTACCGCGCCATGCTGTAGGTACTGGCCTAAAAGTTATTTAGTTACGAAGCGTTATATTATATGTTGATATAAATAATTTTTGTGAGCGTGTAATTCTCAAAAGGTTTATTAGGTTTATTATTTAAAATGTATTGACTAGGTAGTGTGGTTATCAGCTTAACATCTGATAGATCCTCCATCGGAGGACAACAAATGTTAAACTGATTTTTGGAAATGGGCGGAGTGTTTTAGGGGCTTTCTCCTTCTCTGCCACGGGTTGACCCCCTAGCAAGAAGAGTCCCGGTCACGTTACCGGTCACGTTAATGTAATGTAAAATAACTTTTAGGCCAGCGGCGACAGCACAGCGCGATAGCCCAGCGCGATAGCCCAGCGCGATAGCCCAGCGGCTAGCAATGTGGGCTTCCGATCCGAAATCCTTGGTTCGAATCACAAAAAAATTTTTTTTTTTTATACATTTATTTCATTTTGTTTTATGATATGTTTATGAGCAAATTTTTTTCATGGTAGAAATACACTCGGTGTTTTGCCATTGCCTGCTGATGGGCGACCGCTATTAAAAAATGTTTTTATTAATTTTGCTTTCACCGAGATTCGAACTGACGTTTTCTCTGTGAATTTTGAATAGCAGTCACGCACCAACCCACCACTCGGCTACGGCGCTTGTTTACTTTGACTGATTTAAAAATGAGGTAAAATATATGAATGAAATTTGCTTACTGTTTACATATTTGCCAAAGGTTGACAATTTGATTCTCGGCCTACTTTGATATCAAAAAGAGAGAAAAGATATCTTTTTGACTTATTGCTTTGACAGCCACTTGCCGTTTTTTTGTTTTTTTTTTCTATTGATGCAAAAATGAGAAAAAATATATGAATGAAGTTTGCTTACTGCTTACACCTTTTCCAAAGGGGACGGAGCATAAAAAAAAAAGTCGATTTCCAAAGAAATACGAGTGCATATGTGTTTGTAACATATAAAAAAGTGTAATTGTGTTAGAGCTTCGGTCACGCAGGTTTTGCTGGGCCGGTATTGCAGTACCGCCGGGATTTCAGCCTTGAATAAATACAAGAAAAAATATACTAATACATTTAGCTTTGGTGGGAAGAGCCATAAATTTTTATATGAATACATGTAGACGAAAATGGAATTTTGTTTTTTTTTTTTGAAATTTGCATTGTAGGACATTTCTGATTATTTATTGAAAACAGTTTTTTGGTTTAGATCAGTGCTGTCCAAAATGAAAAATGTGAGTGTATAAGTGAGAACGAGAGAATGGGAGCAGCCCAGTGGGAAATTTAAACCAAAATAAATAAATATTGGATTGGAGTAGAAAATTTTTGTGGGAGGAATCGAAATGCCTTTTGATATTATATCTATAGCTTCCTTTGAACGACTTGTAACATAACATAAAAGGCATTGCAAGTCGCCAAAGGCATTTTCTAGCATAAAAAAGTTCTCACAGGGCATTGTATTGCATACATTAAGCGTCGCAGACAAACGTGATGTTTATTCGTTGCTGGTTTGCTAACGACTGAACGATGGAGAGTAAGAATACGTGTCATCAATTGATGTATGGGATGGACACATGATGCAAAGAATAATGAGATGGCGCCCATCGTGGTCCCGTTACTTTGCGATCAGCGAATTTGACAACTAGTTACGTGATTTTAGCTCCAGTATGGCCAGATTACCATTTTCGTAACTTGATTTAGCATTTTTTTTTTGTTATTTTTATTATTTTTTGTCTCGGAGTTTTAGTTCTTTCTTCATGACATTTTTCTAGCTGTTCTAATTAAAATTTCAAGTTTATAATTTTGTAAAATATACATTTTTTAATAATTATTTAAATAATTCACTCAGTTTTATTTAGCTTTACTTTTTTTTAACATCTGGTGGCATTGCCCGCGATTGCCGGTGTTGTTGGTGTTCTTCTGCTTTCGGCAGTCAAATCTCTCTCTCGCTACTGCAGAGTTGCCTAGCTTTGGATATAAAAACGCACTAAATGCCCATTTAAAGAAAATAAAACACGAAATTTTTATTGTGTTACTAAAAATATGCGTGACAAATTGTCTGTAGAATGTGCGTTTTTTTTAAATAAATGTGTTATGCTTATGTACAATTTAATTAATTGGTTTCTTTTGTTAAGCGAGACTCTTTTGTTAAGGGAACGAGTTATTTGCTATATTTGAGGTTATGTAACTAGATCAGGTATTCTTTTTATAAAAATGTTAGTATGGTTTCTTAAGTATTTTCTGGTATTTTGTTGCTTATTTTTACTATGAATACACCTCTTGATGCTCTATGTCTCACTAAGGATTGATGACGATTACACCTCTATGGTTTCAATTCGCATTCAATAAATTCAAAGGCTTTTTAAAATGTGTAAAAAGGTTTTCAATCTTAAGAAGAGTTGAGAGAGGGGCATTTAATATTTTTGCATAGCCTTAAATGGAGCCAAAAATTAAATTTGCACTTTCAAATTATCAAATTTTATAAGAGTAAACAATTTTCATTAGCACTAAAATCTTCTCAGAGTGGCCTTTTTAAAACTTCTTTTGTATAATAATACAGTTTTTTTTTCAACCTAAAGTCTCGGTAGCCTTAAATTAAAAACAAAAAGAAACAAACACGAAACTTCAAAATTTTCGCATTTTCGGTATAAAAAAGCACTAAACTTATTGCGAAGAGCAAATGGTTGGCAATACTGCACAACTCTGCAAACGTGACGTCACGTACGCTCTGATGGGCGCAATCTTCTTTCTATCATTCTTGGGATGGACAGCACTGGTTTAGATACTGAAAGTCAGTTTAAGTGAATCGGTATAAACATTTCGTACATTAATTTTTGTGAGAGTGTAATTCTCAAAAGGTTTATTAGGTTTATTATTTAAAATGTATTGACTAGGTAGTGTGGTTATCAGCTTAACATCTGATATATTCTCCATCGGAGGACAACAAATGTTAAACTGATTTTTGGAAATGGGCGGAGTGTTTTAGGGGCTTTCTCCGCCTCTGCCACGGGTTGACCCGGTATTGCAGTACCGCCGGGATTTCAGCCTTGAATAAATACAAGAAAAAATATACTAATACATTTAGCTTTGGTGGGAAGAGCCATAAATTTTTATATGAATACAAGTAGACGAAAATTGAAGAAATTTGTAAGTCTGTTTCTTCGGTCCGTTTGGGTATTTTTTTGACAACATCGAAACCAAAGATTTGTATCATATTTTATCTATCATAAGCCACTCGTATCATTTGTTGAAATTGAAAACATTGAGGATGAATAATGATAAAATGAAGAAAATAAAATATGAACTTTATAGCAATATTATAATGAACCTATAATTATCCCGCTCCTAATGCTGCTTTCGTCTTATTCTCTCTCAGTTTGTTTTACGGAAGGTTTCACTTCTATCAAGTCTAACCGTTAGACTGGTATTTTTTTTTTTATTATATCTGAAGGAAAAAATGTATGGTAATATTTACCATATCTATACTAATATTATAAAGAGGAAAACTTTGTTTGTTTGGTTGTAATGAATAGGCTCAAAAACTACTGGACCGATTTTAAAAATTCTTTCACCATTCGAAAGCTACATCACGAGTAACAAGGATTATATTTTATTTTGGAAATAGGGCTCGAGATATAGGTCAAAACGTGGACCCGGGTAACCTTCGGATGTGTATGTACAATATGGGTATCAAATGGAAGCTGTTGGTGAATGCTTTAGTTCAGAGTATTTCCACCCGCTCCGTGACTAGGGTCTCGAGATAGAGACCAAAACATGGACCCTAGAATGTGTTTGTACAATATGGATATCAAATGAAAGCTGTTGATAAGTGCTTTAATAGGGGGTAATTTTCATACCTATTGATGACTAGGGTCTGGAAATATATGCCAAAACGTGGACCCGCCGTGTCTTTGCACCGAATTAAACCAAACTTACACACATTGTTAAGGAGGTATTGAAGATGGTTTCCGTATTGTTTGGGTACATATTGGTAGATATGGTCTCGAGATATAGGTCAAAACGTGGACCCGGGTAACCTTCGGATGTGTATGTACAATATGGGTATCAAATGGAAGCTGTTGGTGAAAGCTTTAGTTCAGAGTATTTCCATCCGTTCCGTGACTAGGGTCTCGAGATAGAGACCAAAACGTGGACCCTAGAATGTGTTTGTACAATATGGATATCAAATGAAAGCTGTTGATAAGTGTTTTAATACGGGGTAATTTTCATACCTATTGATGACTAGGGTCTCGAAATATATGCCAAAACGTGGACCCGCCGTGTCTTTGAACCGAATTAAACCAAACTTACACACATTGTTAAGTAGGTATTGAAGATGATTTCCGTATAGTTTGAATACCTATTGGTAGATAGGGTCTCGAGATATAGGTCAAAACGTGGACCCGGGTAACCTTCGGACGTGTATGTACAATATGGGTATCAAATGAAAGCTGTTGGTGAATGCTTTAGTACAGAGTATTTTTCATGCCGCTCCGTGACTGGGGTCTCGAGATATAGGTCAAAACGTGCACCCGGGTAACCTTTGGTTGTGTATGTACAATATGGGTATCAAATGAAAGCTGTTGATAAGTGCTTTAATACGGGGTAATTTGTTATGTTATGTAATGTAATGTAATGTAATGTTATGTTATGGTATGTTATGTTATGTTATGTTATGTTATGTTATGTTATGTTATGTTATGTTATGTTATGTTATGTTATGTTATGTTATGTTATGTTATGTTATGTTATGTTATGTTATGTTATGTTATGTTATGTTATGTTATGTTATGTTATGTTATGTTATGTTATGTTATGTTATGTTATGTTATGTTATGTTATGTTATGTTATGTTATGTTATGTTATGTTATGTTATGTTATGTTATGTTATGTTATGTTATGTTATGTTATGTTATGTTATGTTATGTTATGTTATGTTATGTTATGTTATGTTATGTTATGTTATGTTATGTTATGTTATGTTATGTTATGTTATGTTATGTTATGTTATGTTATGTTATGTTATGTTATGTTATGTTATGTTATGTTATGTTATGTTATGTTATGTTATGTTATGTTATGTTATGTTATGTTATGTTATGTTATGTTATGTTATGTTATGTTATGTTATGTTATGTTATGTTATGTTATGTTATGTTATGTTATGTTATGTTATGTTATGTTATGTTAAAGTATATTATGTTATGTTAATGTTGACTCATTCTCTATATCCATACAAAATATCTAACAAACAAATAAAATTAAAATTTTCTTTTGAAAAATGCAACCATTCAATCAGTATTTTCTTATGACGTTATCACGTTAAACTATCGTCAGTAAACCGAATTTACAGACAACCTCTTTTTTTATAAAATTTCAATAAGCTTTTATTTTTCATTATTTTCCGCTCCCACTCTGCTACGTGTGTACATTGTCTGGTTCTTCGAATAAATAAATAACAGAAGTAGCCCATTAGCTGGATCATTTTTTAGAACACCTGAATCGAATTGTTTTTTGGCCCTGAACTATTCACTTACTCAATATTGTCGGGCTTATCTATTCAACTAAGGCCAGTCTCAAATATGTAAAGAGCCCATTTTGAGAATTCGTAGCTACATTTATATGACTTACACATGCGGAAGGCTCCTCAAACTGTTCTAAAATTAATAATATATTTGCAAATTTTTTACACGATTTAAAATTTTTAATTAGAAAAATTAAAATTTAAAATTTTTATTAGAAACATTTTACTACCCAGTATTTACTGGGCATTTTTTATTTATTTTATTTACACTAGTTAACAAATTTTATTGGTTTTAGTGATGAAATGATTAAAGCTCTCTTTTGGTCAAATAGGCAAGAATTACTTTTAAGTAAATATGTCCCGATTTGCATAAGGAAACATTTGGAAAGGAAACTTTTGTGGTAGAAGGACGGACGGGAAAGAGAGAGGGGTTTTTGTTTCTCGTACTGGTGACACGCTTTGTGCTCCTTATTCGTGTTGTCAAACTTAAAGAAGTAAAAGCAGCGAATGGTGCCGAAAACAAAGAGCATTTCCAGTGGCTTCCTTTCAGATGTATCTGTGTGTAAATCGGAACTATATGTATCTTCAGACTAGACTAGGCTCTTGTAATCATAGAGTTAAATAAATAAATGAAATGAAAAAAAATTAGATTAAACTAACTGCTATTATTTTTATTGCGACAGCTTAGATGTAGAACCGACTGTACAAAGAAATTTCGTGAATGAGAAATTAATAAGTCAGAAATCACGCATTCTGGAGCATCTTTAGAACATTTTTAGGAGAAACCACGTTACCAGATTCACTTCAGTTGATTTGGAACACTATTAACACTACTTTAGTAATACCTCGAAAAATGTTGGACAAAGTTTTTCAACAAACTGTATTAGCAAGTTCTGACAGTTTGCATTAATTTGAAGCAAAAAACGCTAAGAGTAGTGCAAATTTGACTAAAGAACGTACAATGTTTCACGTAGTCAAGCGGGCTTGATTTTTGGGTCAACTTGAGTTGATTGTGGAAGTAGTACAAGTTCATTACTCGAATCAAGTGCTATAAGCGATTCAAGGTTGCTATGAACATCAATTGGTGTGCAGTTGTCCTTAGCGAATGCGCGTGAATTTTCTAAAGTTGATCTAAAAAATGTTTAAATTTGGTTCATAAGCTAAAAATACACAAAGAAATAAAAATAAAATAGGCAGTTGCTCCTTGTCTTTTAAATTGACGAATTTATAATTTAAAAGCGTTACTAAATAATAACAAATTTTAAAAAATGTTGACAACTTTTCTTACCACCATCTTAGAAAGTCGCTAACATAACCGATTTGAATCTTACACTTGCTTAAGCAATAGGAAGAATGCCCGATTTAGTTAGCTGGAAGGATTTGCTATTAACTGATCTGAGTAAGCTAGAATAATTTGCTGTTAACTAAGTCAAGACGACAAAGGCTCTTTAAAGCACTCAGTTCTTTTAGAATAATAAAGGTTATAACAGCTAGAAATTAATTTATCTCAGTGGAAGGACCTCAGGAGCTGAAGGGTAAGCAGTCTAAACTGATAAAACCATTACGTGGATATCAGCTCTCGCGGGTCCTGGGCAAGTATATCTATACTATTCAATGGAAAAGTAATTAGATGCTTTCCATGGCGTTACAAATTATTGTACTAATTGATTCAGAAACAAATAATTTAATTCGTATATATATAAGTATCACATGCATTTACATATATATATATATATATATATCGTTATTAGAAAAAACTTTTTCTCTATTTTGGTGTTTCATGCACGGAAATTCAAACCTACGCACTCCCCAATGGTAGTCACGCACCAACTCATTCGCTACGGCGGCCGCCTTACAGAGGTATTAATAAATATTTTCCGAGTTCCGAACTGAATATTATCATATTTTCATTACTAGCTGAAGTTTTTCCTATGGGGCCTTTACATATTTGCATTCAAAGTCATTGGCAAAAATGATGTAATTCTTTGCCGGCTATATTTGTTTTTATTCACGTGCTGGTTTAGTATACATACATAGAAAGATGAGTAAAAATATATATTTACATCAGAGTTTTTACGGAAATATGTACGTCACTGACTAAATATTCCGAATGCTAGATATGTACATATATGCAAAGGGGATTTCAAAAGACGCGCCTAGATGTTGTTTTAAAATAAAATATGTAAAAATTTATTTAGATTCTTTCAAATTTCACTATTTTTATTCAAAATATGACTTTTAACAATTTTATGTGAAAAATGACTTCACTTAAAATGTCCACCATAAGCAGGTCTATAGGTAAAATCCGCCGAACAGTCGATTCATGGATGCCTAATTGTTGGGAACGTCGAGATATCGATGCTGAAGATTTGGTTGTTGAAGGTTGTTCAGCAACACTTTGCGCTATAGCAGCAATATTCTGAAGAGAACGTCTAGTTTTTGGTTTGCCAGTCCTTTTACTATCCTCGACTGAACCAGTTTCTTGAAATTTTTTCATCAACCTTTGAATTGTCAACTTATTCGGACAATTATTTCCATAAAAAAGAGGTTGTCTGTAAAGTCGGTTTACTGACGATAGTTTAACGTGATAACGTCATAAGAAAATACTGATTGAATGGTTGCATTTTCAAAAGAAAATTTTAATTTTATTTGTTTGATAGATATTTTGTATGGATATAGAGAATGAGTTAACATTAACATAACATAATATACTTTAACATAACATAACATAACATAACATAACACAACACAACATAACATAACATAACATAACATAACATAACATAACATAACATAACATAACATAACATAACATAACGTAACATAACATAACATAACATAACATAACATAACATAACATAACATAACATAACATAACATAACATAACATAACATAACATAACATAACATAACATAACATAACATAACATAACATAACATAACATAACATAACATAACATAACATAACATAACATAACATAACATAACATAACATAACATAACATAACATAACATAACATAACATAACATAACATAACATAACATAACATAACATAACATAACATAACATAACATAACATAACATAACATAACATAACATAACATAACATAACATAACATAACATAACATAACATAACATAACATAACATAACATAGCATAGCATAACATAACATAACATAACATAACATAACATAACATAACATAACATAACATAACATAACATAACATAACATAACATAACATAACATAACATAACATAACATAACATAACATAACATAACATAACATAACATAACATAACATACCATAACATAACATAACATAACATAACATTACATTACATAACATAACAAATTACCCCGTATTAAAGCACTTATCAACAGCTTTCATTTGATACCCATATTGTACATACACAACCAAAGGTTACCCGGGTCCACGTTTTGACCTATATCTCGAGACCCCAGTCACGGAGCGGCATGAAAAATACTCTGTACTAAAGCATTCACCAACAGCTTCAATTTGATATCCATATTGTACAAACACATTCTAGGGTCCACGTTTTGGTCTCTATCTCGAGACCCTAGTCACGGAGCAGCATGAAACATACTCTGGACTAAAGCATTCACCAACAGCTTCCATTTAATACCCATATTGTACATACACATCCGAAGGTTACCCGGGTCCACGTTTTGACCTATATCTCGAGCCCTATTTCCAAAATAAAATATAATCCATGTTACTCGTGGATGATGTAGCTTTCGAATGGTGAAAGAATTTTTAAAATCGGTCCAGTAGTTTTGAGCCTATTCATTACAAACAAACAAAGTTTTCCTCTTTATAATATTAGTATAGACAACATATCTTATAAGGTATATGGTAAATATTACCATACATTTTTTCCTTCATATATAATAAAAAAATTAATAATTATAACATTAAAACAACAGGTATTATTAACAAACTTGGTTTTATTTTAAATTCTTCAAGTGAATCAAATTAATAATAATCAATAAGAAGGCATATGCAAATACAAATACGTGAATTTATATATGTACATTTGCGCATATACATACATACATATATACGCTCACTTAAGTAGGAGAGAGCAAGATATCGAACGTTGCCGTTCGTTTGCTTTGTTTGCTTTGTCGTTCGTTCCGCCCTTTCGCTTGCAGTTCATTCAATGCAATGAGCAAGGTAACGGCAATGAGCAAGGTAACACTAATATGAGCAAGGTAACACTAATGAGCAAGGTAACACTAATATGAGCAAGGTAACTACATATGAACAGTAATGAGCAAGGTAACACTAATATGAGCAAGGTAACGGCAATGAGCAAGGTAACTACATATGAACAGTAATGAGCAAGGTAACGACACATTTTTTCGTGCGTGCAGCCTGTTAAATCGAATTATAAGACGTTATCACGTCAAAAAAATCACGAATTTTGCGAAATGTTGTTCTTAAAGATCAGGTATTTTCATAATAAGTTTCAATAATTTTAAACTTGAGAAATGTCAAAGACGACATAAAAAAGTACTATGTAGGAATTATTCACTACTGACATATCGGCGTCATTTTTGAAAGACCGTTTATATGCTGTTAAAGGTACTGCCCAACAACGTGGCAAAGAAAATGGTTTCAGTAAAGTAGACAGTTTACAGAAGTGATTTTTTTATTCCCGAAAAGCGACTTGCAAATTAACTTTTGCTACTCACATGGCGGTATCCAACACGGTTTCGCAGAAATTAAATAGAAATCAAATTTTTTCTTTTCAAATTTTATTTTTGCGTTAGGATATATTTTCATTGATAATTCATGCTGCATGGGCGCGCATTTTGGCACGAAAAGAAAAGTCAAATTTCAAGCGAATTGGCTCGCCTATAGTGCGACTTATTTTTATTTTATATTGCGCCACACTTTTGCATTTGTACGGAAGTCTGCACATATTTTTGCGAATGCATGGAGGCAGATTTTTTGTTCTATGTATTTTACTTGTGGCATGCTTGATTTCACCACCAACAGGACTGACTCATTTACGGGTTGTCGTTGCTAGTAAATTACGCAGAAAATGGGTCATCATAGTTTTGCTTTTTGCGTTGTACTTGAAAATAGAATTTTGTATGCATTCTTTGAATTGAAAAGTGAAAAGCAGCCATGAACTTGGAATTCAAATACGTTGCTTCGAGCCCTAAATGGGATTGATTCTACATACATACATATGTATCTGAAGCACGTATGTACCATATGTAAATACATATACATATAGCCAAAGACTGTTACCTTATGGGATGATAGCGAGCAGCCAGCCACCTGTTGAAAAATAAGCCCAACAAAGACATACTTTTTGAAGTCTGCTCCCATCCGCCATATTCACTTAGCATCGAACGTTTCGTTTTATCACTTTTACATTACTAATGGGCCAGCTGATTTTTTTCTTATAGACTCCAAAATATGGGTTGATAAGAGCATAAACTTAAATAAGTGGATTATCCTAAGACAATTTTTGACGTGATAACGTCTTATAATTCGATTTAACAGGCTGCACGCACGAAAAAATGTGTCGTTACCTTGCTCATTACTGTTCATATGTAGTTACCTTGCTCATATTAGTGTTACCTTGCTCATTACTGTTCATATGTAGTTACCTTGCTCATTGCCGTTACCTTGCTCATATTAGTGTTACCTTGCTCATTACTGTTCATATGTAGTTACCTTGCTCATATGTAGTTACCTTGCTCATATGTAGTTACCTTGCTCATATTAGTGTTACCTTGCTCATATGTAGTTACCTTGCTCATATGTAGTTACCTTGCTCATATGTAGTTACCTTGCTCATATGTAGTTACCTTGCTCATATGTAGTTACCTTGCTCATATTAGTGTTACCTTGCTCATATGTAGTTACCTTGCTCATATGTAGTTACTTTGCTCATTGCATTGAATGAACTGCAAGCGAAAGAGCGGAAGGAACGACAAAGCAAACAAAGCAAACGAACGGCAACGTTCGACATCTTGCTCTCCCCTACTTAAGTGAGCGTATATATGTATGTATGTATATGCGCATATGTACATATATAAATTCACGTATTTGTATTGGCATATGCCTTCTTATTGATTATTATTATTTTGATTTACTTGAGAATTTCAAATAAAACCAAGTTTGTTAATAATACCTGTTGTTTTAATGTTATTATTATTATTTTTTTTATTATATCTGAAGGAAAAAATGTATGGTAATATTTACCATATCTATACTAATATTATAAAGAGGAAAACTTTGTTTGTTTGGTTGTAATGAACAGGCTCAAAAACTACTGGACCGATTTTAAAAATTCTTTCACCATTCGAAAGCTACATCACGAGTAACATGGATTATATTTTATTTTGGAAATAGGGCTCGAGATATAGGTCAAAACGTGGACCCGGGTAACCTTCGGATGTGTATGTACAATATGGGTATCAAATGGAAGCTGTTGGTGAATGCTTTAGTTCAGAGTATTTCCATCCGCTCCGTGACTAGGGTCTCGAGATAGAGACGAAAACGTGGACCCTAGAATGTGTTTGTACAATATTGATATCAAATGAAAGCTGTTGATAAGTGTTTTAATACGGGGTAATTTTCATACCTATTGATGACTAGGGTCTCGAAATATATGCCAAAACGTGGACCCGCCGCGTCTTTGAACCGAATTAAACCAAACTTACACACATTGTTAAGTAGGTATTGAAGATGATTTCCGTATAGTTTGAATACCTATTGGTAGATAGGGTCTCGAGATATAGGTCAAAACGTTGACCCGGGTAACCTTCGGATGTGTATGTACAATATGGGTATCAAATGGAAGCTGTTGGTGAATGCTTTAGTTCAGAGTATTTCCATCTGCTCCGTGACTGGGGTCTCGAGATATAGGTCAAAACGTGGACCCGGGTAACCTTTGGTTGTGTATGTACAATATGGGTATCAAATGAAAGCTGTTGATAAGTGCTTTAATACGGGGTAATTTGTTATGTTATGTTATGTTATGTTATGTTATGTTATGTTATGTTATGTTATGTTATGTTATGTTATGTTATGTTATGTTATGTTATGTTATGTTATGTTATGTTATGTTATGTTATGTTATGTTATGTTATGTTATGTTATGTTATGTTATGTTATGTTATGTTATGTTATGTTATGTTATGTTATGTTATGTTATGTTATGTTATGTTATGTTATGTTATGTTATGTTATGTTATGTTATGTTATGTTATGTTATGTTATGTTATGTTATGTTATGCTATGTTATGTTATGTTATGTTATGTTATGTTATGTTATGTTATGTTATGTTATGTTATGTTATGTTATGTTATGTTATGTTATGTTATGTTATGTTATGTTATGTTATGTTATGTTATGTTATGTTATGTTATGTTATGTTATGTTATGTTATGTTATGTTATGTTATGTTATGTTATGTTATGTTATGTTGTGTTGTGTTGTGTTGTGTTGTGTTGTGTTGTGTTGTGTTGTGTTGTGTTGTGTTGTGTTATGTCATGTTATGTTATGTTATGTTATGTTATGTTATGTTATGTTATGTTATGTTATGTTAAAGTATATGTTATGTTAATGTTAACTCATTCTCTATATCCATACAAAATATGTATCAAACAAATAAAATTAAAATTTTCTTTTGAAAAATGCAACCATTCAATCAGTATTTTCTTATGACGTTATCACGTTAAACTATCGTCAGTAAACCGACTTTGCAGACAACCTCTTTTTTTATAAGGATAGGGAAATTGCGCAGGTTGTAGGGAGTACAACTGAGAAAATAATGTAGGAACACTGATGTTATTCAAGTTACTCCAAAAATTTGGTGGCCACCCTATCAGCTAATATTTCTGGATTAATACATATTTCTTTGATACTGATAAGATACAATTTTACCTAAGTTAAACCTTATTTTTCATATTCATAACAGTAGAAAGCAACATTACGCTCGAGAAAGTAGAAGATCTGTACTCTCCTTAACTTATGTATAATATATGCGCTCATGGACTTAGGCAGTCCCCCAACCAATTCAACGATAGTCGAGTCCTGTAAATTCAGGCTGAACTGTGTCGGTAGACATAATAGCCTGATGCTAACATAGGTCTCGGAACACGTGGGTATCGCGGGAAACGAGATCTCTAACTATTTAGCCAGAATAGGCTCTGAGACCAACTTTTTTGGCCCGGAGCCCATTCTGCTCCTTTCTCCTGCTACTCTAATCCACAAGCTAGCTTGGCAGGCTGAGAGAGGCTGCAGATGGACAAACTGATGTCCGATGTAATATTATGTTCGACCGACTGCCGCAGTTCCTCCTGTCACTAAGCAGAAGGGACTGTAGGAGGCTGGTTGGACTGATGATGAGCCACTTTCTATGTGCAAAGCCCAGCATGTGGAGAAGAGGATAAGACGGCGGCCAGCCTTCGCTCGAATCAGGATTGAGGTCTTTGGCACTGATGTGCTAAGAAGCGATCACATTGGCTTCTTGGCACTACAAGATCTACTCAGATTTCTTCAGAGGTCAAGTAGATTTAAAGCAAATTAAAAAGGGAATCCGAGTGCAGTACAATGGATTTAATTGTGTCTGAGTGCTGTGCATGCTAATCTGTTCCGACAAAAAAAAAATAATGGTGTATATGACATTATAAAGGAGATTTTGACTGTGAAGCCCTTCTGGAAAAATTAATTTTAATGTTCCAAGAAGAGAACTTCGAAATTCCTATTTCTTTTATGCCCGAAAGGCGCCAATTGCTCGCGCGCTTAATAAGTTCAACCAGATCTCATCTCTATTCGAGCTTAAATTTTTTCATCAAATAATTTTTTCGTTAACCTCCTGAAATCTTGTATATAATCTTATTTAATTTGTGTTAGTAGTCTGCAAGAAGTTTTGGTTCGTAAACTTTATGTGAATAAATAAATAAAATTACACTGCATGCATGTTCTCTTAGCTGCAATCTATGATAGTAAGGACCACATTGCACTATTGAATATTTACCCTTTCTCTAAACACAATATTTGCTTGAAATTGGGCGTCAACTCTATTCACAAACATTTCTAAGTGCTCTTTACTTAGCATATTTAGAAATGCGAGTTTGAGAAAAGAACTGTTGCGCTCTGGCCAGACAAGCGCTGCAATTTGTATGGATTTTGAAAACAATTGCAAGTGAAACGCAAACTTAGTACTATACTTTAAGGAAAATATTTCAAACATTTATGAAACTATTCATAAACAATAACATAACATGGCATAACATTTTCCAGCCATTTATTTGATTATGTGATGTTATATAATTTTGTAAAATTTCAAGAAAACTGTATATCTAAATAATACAAACTTTACTTTGTCGAATGAGAGACTCTTATAAACTCTTACTTGCTAATAACTAAATATCAAACTACTAATTTGCATAGCTTCCTAATTTTCTGTCACGCAAAGAGTTCAGCCCACACTTCGCCCATAATGATTGAATTCCGGGCAAATCTAATTTATTACTGTGCACTCATATACATATGTAAACATAGTCATACAAACATGCAAATTTGATGCATCATACAGCAGCGGCGATCAATTATCAAATGCTGTAACCAGATACCCTGCAGTAAAAATATTATATCAATTGCTGTAACTTACAACTTTTTGAAAAAATAAATGTATCCAATTTTTATTAAGCGCAAAAACACCAATTTCGGATTAGTTCAGCAGGAACTTAAGAAGCAAAGATCGAAGAGGCGTCGAACATTACTTAAAAAAGATCAGTAAGAATTAGGATGAATTTCTAAGCGATAACAACATGCGGAAATCAATAAAAATAAATAAATCTACGTGAGAAGAAACTGAAAAAGCCGACTTGCTCTCGTTGACTTATTTGTGATTATAAGTAGTTAACTAATACTTTATTCAATTCATGCTAAAATCTTCACAATTCAAATGTTCATTCGAAAAAACCAAACAACTTTAATTCATTGGCTTACTTATAATTGTGTGTGTGCGCTTGCAATGTTATGCGATCTTCTATGTCAATAGACAAGGCGAAAAGACACCTCCTGAAAATGTGCAAGAGCGCACCTAACTGCAAAGGCAAATGACGTTTAGCAAAGACAAAGACCATAACTAGGCGTGCACAAACGGAGCTAACTTTGATAGAAGTTAGTTCTCCTAAATACGAGTACGTAAGTTAACACTGAGAATTATAACTTTTTACTTCACATCAAAGAAAATATACAACAAATAGTCAAGATGCATTTTTTTTTCTACAGGTACAGTACACACGCACGCACACACACACTTGCCTATTTTCAAAATCTGTTATGGTTATATTCTGTCGCATGCGACTTCTGACTTGTGCATGATGTTGCTCAATGATGCGATTAATTAAGTTTATCGTAAACTATGTGGGCGTAAGGAGTCTGAACTTTGCATTGTCATGCAATACATATGTATGTACATATGTTTAGACACTTTATATGTTAAAACTTATGTAATATGTACCTACGCTGTGGCACCCTTAATTGGAGTAGCGATTGCGGCGATCAGAGGTCATCGCTGCGCATTAGGAGCCTGGAAGCTAGCATGCGAGCTATATTGAATCAAATATTCCGCACTACAAATACAAATATGAATTTATCATTTATGTATTAATAACTCTGCATATATGCGATGACAAATAGACGAAGTAAACGATGATAATTCATTTGAGTACTGACACACATCTGCTATTTCCAAAACTAAAATTCATAGTCATGCACACACATGTTTGTATGTGTATGTGTAAGAAATTATTCTGAAGTGATCTCACATTGCCTCTGAATGATTTGAAGATGAATAGTGGGCATGCCACTGCGCTTTATGTAATCTGTTTTATTACTGATTTTTACGAGTTTACTCTTAACATACAAATGGCAGCAATGTGCAAATATAATAATAGACAAATTTTTTTGTGTTTTTTTTTTAATTTTGTAAAGTGATACTTTTATGCAAATTTATAACAAGATACAATACTCTCGTAAAGCCATCACAGAGGGAATTTCTTTGCTTCGGATTTTATAATAAAATGAGTACAATTGAGGACGGCAGTCTAAGCGAAATGCCCTAATATAAATGTGATAGGTAGGTAGAATATGTGGGTTTGAGTGGGAAAACGTGTGTATTTAAATAGTATTTAAAATTGAAAATTTTCTGATGCTGAGAATACTGAGAATTTAGTGCTTTAACTGAAGTAAGAAAGGGGAAACACTTTCTATCATTTTTCTTTTTCATGTAGTGACATTCGAACTTTTTAATTTTTTTGTTTTTGTCCGTCAACTAGCAAGTGCAGCACTCAGACACAGTTAAGTCCATGGTACTGCACTCGGATTCCCTTTTAATTTTTTTTAAATCTACCCTTCTCCGAAGAAATCTGACTAGATCTTGTTGTGTCAAGGAGCCAAGATGCTCGCTTCTTAACACATCAGTGCCAAAGACCTCAATCCTGATTCGAGCGAAGGCGGGGCAGACACACAGAAAGTGGCCCGTCATCAGTCCAACCAGCTGTCAGCAGTCCCTTCTGCTTAATGACAGGAGGATTTGCGACAGTCGGCGGACATGACAGGTAACATTAGTTTAGTCCATCTGCAGCCTCTCTCAGCCTGCCAAGCTCGCTTGTGGGTTGTAGTAACCCATTTTCCAACCGTGACTTTGATGGTAATATTTCCTTCTTCCCATGAGCTTGGCCTTCTGGAGAATACAATTTTTTATCCGTGATTTGCAAATTGCCATAGGAATTCCAATATTGCCTCTGTTTTGAAGTAGTGGAAGATTAGTACCCTTTCCGGCCAGCTCCTGGACTTAGTAACCCTCTGGTCCTTGCAATTTCCTTCAATGCCTCTATGTCCTGGAATCCATATAATGCTGACCTTGAAGACAGTGCTAATATCATTTAGATCTGCCAGGCATTCCTGAGCAACCTTTGATCTTAGTATAACTGCCTCCATTGATTTGATGGTCGCCTGGTTGTCCAAAAAGATATTTATCGAAAGTTTTGTTACGGTGTGTGTGTGTGTGTTAAGATACACAGTTACCTCCTTTATGGCGAAGATTTCTGCCTGGTAGACGCTACAGTAGTCCAGAAGTCGGACATATAATTATAATCCTTTTGAAAAAACTCCATAGTCTACTATATTTTCTAGCTTGGACCCATCCGTGTAAAAATTTATGTTCTATGGTCTCCATGGCCTCTGAGTTTGCCCCCTTTAAGGGAGGCTAGCTGGCACCAAATTATAGGGCTACGCCAGGCGAAATCCTTACTGGGGGGTAAAACCAAGAGAGGTTTAGAAAACGGAACCCTCCCTAAGGATAAATTGAGAATGTACTGACTCTTGTCGCTTCTGCGATCAATCCTCAGAGACTCCAATAAACCTTCTGCTTGAGTATAGCGCTAATCGTGAAGCAGGTTCAGACATGTTTTCCATTTGCAGCCAGAAGAAAGGCACAAACGCTCAGTCCAACTTAGCTCTATTTTAAGTTTAATAAGTGAATTGGGCTTGGAAGAGGTCCCTACTGTGATGAGTAGAGGGCACAAAATAGCATGAGGTCGAAGTGTAAATTAAGTTCATCTATCTATCAATTGTAGGCCTTGGTATCTCAGCACAGCTTTTTTACTCATTTAATTCTTTAATTCAATTAATTTCGATTTTAAACTAAATAATTTCATATAATTTGAATTCCATTAAACCGAAACTACACACTGTGCAATTTGTGTGCGTCGCGCGCATAAAGTGAGATAAGTACACGTAAAATGATAAAAAGCGTGCGAAACAAATAAGATGTGAAAAAATGTCAAAGACCCTAAGTAGCATAAAGAGCAGAGAGGCTCCTGGGGTCAATTGATATATTCAATTGTGCACGGAATGAAATAATAAATGCTATACAAGTATGTAGGTATTGTGACGGCGAAATATGCGTACAAATGTCTGTAAATATGTGCATGCAGATGTGTATGTATGCATGCAATTATAAACCCTGTAGTAAAAAAATTAGACAATGTCTAAAAAGAAATAGTTTTATTTTACCCAATTCACAACTGCCTCTAAATTGGTGTTAAAATAAGGCAGAACAAGGGTGGGGTTACTGGGCGCGTTCACTTTTAGTTCTAGTCTTAAAGTTGTTGTAGAGGAAGACTGAACAGAGCCAACTTCAAAGCATTTGGGTCTAAAGTAATATTCGCCAAGAAAGAAGTTGCTTGACAAATGAACGGACAATGCAAGGAAAGAGCCATCAGATTGCATTTACAAACTGCTACTTAGGAAATGTATATATTCGTATGTAAAGGGTTTTCCAACAAGAGGAGTTATTTCCGTAAAAGATAAATGGTTTCGTTGCTTGTGTGGCACGCAGCGCCGTCTTGCTGATCAATTCCATCCAATTCCGGCCATAAAAAATCGTTAATCATCTCTCGATAGCGCAATCCATTCACCGCAACTGTTGCTCCAGCGGGTGATATTATTGCAAATGTAAGGAGAAACATAAAATTAAAAACTAAATAAAATGGATGCCGGTAAAGAAAAGAGGTATGTGGATATAATTCGAATAAATTTTTGTTAGATATTATTAATTATGCATTCATATTACAGAAAAAAGCCTGTGCTCATAGACACTTTGCCTTTTTATTGCTTATTATAAAATGTAATATCGAATTTCGCCTGCGTATCGCTGCCATAATTCGTTACAACTTCAACAGACGTCGTTTACGGATTTCCTCGAAGTGTTTACGTTATTACTAGCAGCAAATTGCGCAATTAAATTAACAACTCCTTTGCTTTGCTGTTTCTTCACATCGTTAATAATAATTAAACAAACCAAAAACAATAAAAGATTCCACCAAACTAATTTCTATGGGGAAAAACCTTTCAAAACAGTCTTGAAAGTTAAATGCCAATTTTACAGCTAAACTGCCATATGTGAGCGGGTAGATTAATTTTTGTGGATTTATTGCTAATTACTGCATATGTGAACGCACTTTTAGGAAATCATCTTCTGAATGGAATTGCGTGCGAATAGAGAGAGAACCAATACTGTACTCAAGTGAACTACTTACATAAGTTTTGTATGTGATTTGATTTATTGTAGCATACACACATCTACACATACCTACATACGAACGTGAATTGACGCAAGATATGACTACTGAGTACGATGAGCGGCGTTACACGTCACGGCGAACGACGAGTAGCTGTGTTACGGCACAGTTACCGGTTGCCGGTTGCCGGCAACAATTCATTCTTATATGCGTTGACTTTCGTTGCGTTTGCGGCGCATCGTCGATGCTGTTGCAATCATCAGACATTAAATATTTAAATTGTATTTGCATCTACGCGAAAGTTAATAATACTACAATGACAAATATTATTCAAATAATGGACACGAAAATGTTATTGGTCCGAGTAATACAACCTATTTGCCGCTTTAAATACAAACATATACATATACACACTTATTATAGAGGTGGGAACGCTACTAATTGAATATTTCAATCAAATCAACAACTTATGGGCTAAATACCACCTGTTAGATAAGATTTGTAAGCGTCATAGCTACCGTTAAAGTTTTTGCTCCTTTATTTTTTACTCATTCACTCAATAAATTTTTTTAGTTATTTCATTTTTAGTTTTAGCGTTTTTCGGTTCAATAAGCGCTTTTCATTTTCAGAGAATGGCAAACAGGTGTCATTTAGGTATAAATTTATTTATTTATTAATGTCTAACAAAATTCAGAACAGACATTTAAGATATAAATTCAGAACTAAAATACAAGTTTACAATATTTAATATTAACAAGTGCAGTGCTATTAGATTATCAACATAAGAAACCATTAAATTGCAAGTTTCAATTGAATTTTAACGAATTTAATAACTATAAAACTAAAATAACATATATATACAAGGTATTATTTTATATTATGTCTATATAGATGTATGTGTGTATTGGGTGTTGTTATCAATTTCAGTTAATCACCACGATTACAAAAATTAATAAATCCATACTTTGTAGCTCAGCTGAATTAGGGAAATAAAAAGTTTTTTTTTGTTCCTTGTTTTTTTTTTCGAAAGAGATTAGCACAATGTCGCATTTATTGCTGAAAAAGGTAAACAAAATTTGTTTATTTTTAGTAAGGTTGACTTTATTGAGACTATTCTAAATTATTTTGCACCGAAAACCAATCTGTAAGTGCTTTCTAATAATCTGCTAATCGCTGTGTTGCGTTGTAATCGCAATTTTATTCAGTCTAAACATCGCCCGCCGTAGTCGAATGGGTTGGTGCATGACTACCATTCGGAATTCAGAGAGAACGTAGGTTCAAATCTCGGTGAAAGACCAAAATGAAGAAAACGTTTTTCCTACTTTCGGTCGCCCCTCGGTAGCCAATGACAAGCCTCCGATTGTATTTCTGCCTTGAAAAAAGCTCCTCATAAAAAATATCTGTCGTTCGGAGTCGGCATGAAACTGTAGGTCCCTCCATTCGTATATATAAACAATATTATTGTAATAGAGTGTAATTGTTTTTGCAAGTATGTGTTTCTTAACTACTATTATCTAGAAGACTTTTGCCACAAAAGAACAGTCGGCCTCTTTGATTCGCCAAGTGTTAGTAAGTGGCGAATAGATGAAACAACTAATATAAAAAAACAAATACTGGTAGCTCTGGGAAAGAGCTGCCAAAAATGACATGTTTTTGGAACCATTTCATGAGTATTAGTAAGACCTCGATCATACCATACAGGTAAATATTTGTTGCTTCAATTCGTTACTTGTGATAATCGTACACTGTCAAAACTCCTTGTGTTCTCGTTGTAAAAACTAAACTATTGCAAGCAACGCAGTTGCCGTGTGTGAACTCAACAGGCAACACCAAAAGAGAATTCGCTATTTTGCAGCAAAAAAAGTCTCCCTGTGTGAACGTGGTCTAATGAAACGCTCTTGAAATGGAGTTGGCAGAATTGAAAATAATGAGTTAAAGTACGTTCACATATGCAGTAATTAGAAATAAATCAACAAAATTAATCTACCCGTTCACATATGGCAGATTACCTACAAAATTGACAATCAGCTGTCAATACTGCTTTGAAAAGTTTTTCTTCATAGAAATTGGTGTGTGGAATATTTTGGAGTTTTCAATTTGTTTAATTATTATAAACGATATGAAGAAAAGATAAGGAGAAGGAATAGCTAATTTAATAGCGCAATTGGCTACTAGTAATAAACAGTTGGAGGAGGCATTCGAAATTCCATATTATATTTTATAATAAGCAATAAAGGCCAACGCGTTTATGGACACACGCTTTTTTTCTGTTATATGAATGCATAGTTAATAATACCTAACAAACATTTTATTAGAATTATGTCTTAAAACCTGTTTTCTTTGCCGGCATCGTTCTATTTAGTTTTTACTTACAGAAAACACAGGATTTTATGTAAAAACTTTTAATTACGGATTGGAACTTAAGCACAAAAAAGTGCTTAAGTGCTTACACAAGAATGATAGGTTACCAGGTTTGTTATTTAGCTATGGTAAAAAGTAAATATGTAAGCGGAACTTTGGTTCCCACGTCACTTGGGGATTCGGCAGCCGAAATCTGCTCGATAATTTCACACACTCGTCCAAACACTTATTCACACACTCGACCAATCAGTCGTTGCTCAGATAGCAATGAAGTGTCATTGGTTGATTTTTTTCGTATATCACCAAGACAGTCACAGTTTTTTTGTAAACAGTTGTAAACAGTGACGTCAGCCCATCAGCTGATTCTGTTAAATTCGGTCAGAGCCGAATAACGGTCTGTTAAAGAAGTCACCTTTTAAATCTTTTCACCATATTTCTTACATGGATGTCAGTAGACCCTCTGCGACCTCGTCAGGTTAAATGTAATGAATTTTGACAAAAAAAAAACTTTGAGTCGCTTTTTCTCCATGTTTTTAAATAATCACATTTCGGAGATTATATTTTATGTCAATTTGAAACAATGTGTGTTCATAATTTTGTAGCTCATCTTAAGTTAATTTTCCGATGAGCTGGAGACTTAAAATTTTCAGCTTAGTTTTGACCTGGCAGGCATTTTCGTTTCGATGTATTTGCGTGTTAGGGGATATTTAAGAGAATTCTGATATTGTATTATAAGCGCTGATTCGGAAAGCACATATTTTTGCATTTCGACGGCTAATATTCATATTTTCTTAAATATTTGGAAAATCACATTTATGTATGCCTATTGGGCAGCAGGAGTTCGGAATATATGTTAATAATATGCAAACAAATATCACCAAAAAAAAATTAAAAAAATGGCCAAAATCTGCATTTTTTGACTTTTTAACCTCAAATTGCCAAAAATCCTGACGTGCTGGAGCATTTTCAAGGTCATATTCGTTGTCAGCATAAAACAACCTTCAAGAAACACCCATAGCCGTTTTAAAAGCTGTAAAATAGCGAGATTTTGTTGGCCTGTGTAATCTACAGTAAAAACTACCTTACAGACTACACTCAAATGTAAGGAAAAGCAAGCTAAATTTGGCAACTATAGTATTAACAATCAGTATACTCCTATATACAATATTAAGTAGATCTGGATAATGTAAAATCAAGCAGACTGGTACTACATAATGAATTATAGTATAGTCTCGAAGTGCACGAGCAATAGGGGTATTACTCGCAAATTTAGTCTTCCATTTCCCCATAAAAAGGGTAAAAATTGCGAAGACTTCTTTGGGGAACATTAAAGCTTATCCGCTCAAGTAGGTCTCGACAGTCGATGATACCATTAACAACACTCAAAATAAACGAAGATGGCGGCCGTCGTAGCCGAATGGGTTGGTGCGTGACTACCATTCGGAATTCACAGAGAGAACGTTGGTTCGAATCTCGGTGAAACACCAAAATTATTGTAAGAAAACGTTTTTTCTATTAGCGGTCGCCCCTCGGTAATCAATGGCAAACCTCCGAGTGTATTTCTGCCATGAAAAAACCCCTCATAAAAAATATCTGCTTCGGCTTGAAACTGTAGGCCCCTCCATTTTGTGGAACAACATCAAGACGCACACCACAAATAGGAGGAGGAGCTCGGCTAAATACCCAGAAAGGGTGTACGCGCCAATTTAATATATATATAAATATATATGAAAGGACCATCCTTCGCTTTTCAAGAGATTCTAAATTAATTAGCTTTAGCCGACCATTATAGGATGGAACAGGCGACTCAAATCGGAGGGAACGTAATGCTTGCTTAAGAAAAATTGTTTGAATGCGTTCTATTCTGTTAATCGAGAGTTGGTCGTAAGGTCTCCAAATGATCACAGTGTACTCTAGGTGAGAACGAACAAGAGACGTAAACAGCAGTTTATAGGTATACGGATAAGAAAATTCAGTTGTATTGCGACGGATATGATTTTGAAAGAATAAAATTATATAACTCCAAGTTGCTATAAGGCGGGATATAAGAGGCGATCAAATATAAACAGCCGTATGATTTAGAGCCCTTGACGCAAATACAAAGTAATTGAGAACGCACGATAGCGTCTTCTGACGACAATTACAACGGCACCTCCTCTTAGGCAACCAGTTTTAGCAGCATAGATTTGAGTCAAAGAATTTATAACCGTAAAAGTTCGAGGTCAATCACGTCTCAACAATAACAAGAATGTATAAGCCTCTGTCATAAGCCTCTTCAATACAAAACTTTTACACGTTTTTCATAATAAATGTTAGAATAATTTATATCAGGACCCCTTATAGTGGTTAAGAAATTGTTTTATAATATTTAATCAGTTTTAAAACAATTTCAAATTAATTTTTTTATTTAACCTTCATCCAGTCTTCGCTTGATTTTTAACCCATTTTAGAGTTTATGACTGTATAAGTTTTATCCACTTTTAAAAACAGCTGAAGTCCATTGCATTTTTTAACTCCACTCCTCTATTTTATGATATATTAACATCACAATTATTATTAATTTACGTCAACATGACGGATATTACATAAAAAATTTCACAAACAGCCTTCGAATGCAATGTCATCTATAGATCCACAATTACGTAGCATTTGAGATTTTCTTCACTTCATCAATGCTAAAAATGGTTAGCAAATAAAACCAAATAGAAAATTTTTGAGTTCCTGTTGCTGATTGGCTAAACGTCGGCGATGTTTTGATTCGCGCTATATTAGACTTCTGATATTGAGCGGAGTGTATAAATTGAATAGAGAGTATTTTAGAAATCTATGGAATGAGTAACAGGCAGTCTAATTATTTGCTCCGCAATGTTTCAAACAAAATATTCATAAAAGAAAAACGCTATTTTGCGATTGACGAAGAAAGTATTCGCCAAGAACGTAGAGCTCGTGATAAATGAAAAGATGTTGTGCATGCCGTACGAAAACGTTACAGTTGACAGACATTTATTGGCACTTCGTACAAGGTGCCCATTAAAGTGACAGCATAAGTTAGCGTCCAACCTAACCTAATCAAACACAAACAAATTTAGTGGAATGCTGATATGATGGCCCGATATATGTAAATATCGGTTATTTCGGCAATACCATACATATCCGACAGTCACGCGAAGAGCAATTTTCCTCGAAATACTTCTCCTCAGGGCTGGTATCGAATCCAACCCTGGGCCAGAAGTATTCTATTGCTGTGTATGCCATAAACAGCTCCACCCGAACTCCAGATGCAACAAGTGCAACGGGTGGAGCCACCTTAAGACTTGTTCAGGCCTTAAGTCTCATAGGGAGTGGTCCACACGGTATGTGACCACGTGTTGCTCCCACCAGCAGGCGTCTGTTGCCTTAACTGCCTATCGGAGCAACACAACTCCCCCAACACACCCGATCCTCTTCCCTCCAGCTCGAGTGATAGTCATATCTGGTGTCTGTTACTGCTAACGCATTTTCATTTCCAGCAGCCTAGACTGAATTGCATCAGAGATACGGCAGTGTAAAGTGATTCATAAAGTAGGGCAATTAAATTAACAAAGTTTAAGAAAAATGCACTTTACATCTCTTCTAAAATAGATCTAAAGTTAGCGAACGATATCTAAATTTGATGAAAACTATGGCACTTCTGCTTGCGTGTCTATAAAACTTACGTGCAGCAGGTCAAATTAATTATAGGAATAAGCGGCAAAAGTGTTAAATGACTTAATTTAGTGATAATTGTTTTTGTTGCTCTAAAATGTACTAAGTATTAAATTTTTTTGTGCTACTCTGTGCACATAACAATAATATATGGTAGATTTGCCTCTCTCTCCCTCTCTCTCGCTGTTTTAGACAGAAGGGCATCATCAATGGTCCAATTCCATCCTACAAAAGTCAATGCTTGCTCACTAACCTAAAACTCCAGATATTAAGACGGACTATTTTCTCCCTCAATTTGGTTTTCGATTTGATAAGTGGAACGATTGACTCCCCATCGCTACTCAAGAAAACTAATTTCAATACTCCTCAGCGAAGCTTACGAACTACTACTAAAGGGTGATTTTTTAAGAGCTTTAGGAAAGTTTTTCAAAAAAACACTCGTAAAATTCAGAAAAATGCATGAAATTTTTATTTAAATCGATAGTACAGTCCATATAATTTAATGTTTGAAGATTATTTCATGCAAGTGTTGACCGCGACTGCGCTTCAAATGGTCCATCCGCTTAGTCCAATTTTGGCATACTCTTTCCAATGTTTCGGCCGGTATCTCACATATAAATGCTTTAATGTTGTCTTCCAATGCGTTAATTGAAGCAGGCTTGTCCTAAAAAACATGAGCTTTAACATAGCCCCACAAAAAATAATCTAAAGGCGTTATATCGCACGATCTGGGTGACCAATTGACAGGTCCCGAACGTGAAATAAAATGTTCACCAAACTCGCCTCTCAACAAGTCCATTGTTACGTGTGCTGTGTGGCATGTGGCACCGTCTTGCTGAAACAACATGTCATGCAAGTCAAGCTCTTGCATTTTGGGCAAAAAAAGTTGGATCTCATTTCACGGTAGGGCTCACCATTCACAGTTACGTTACGATTCGCAGCATCTTTGAAGAAGTACAGTCCAATGATACCTCCAGCCCATAAACCGCACCAAACTGTGATCTTTTCTGGATACATTGGCAGCTCTTACAATTCTTCTGGCTGATCTTTACTCCAAAATCGACAATTATGCTTATTTATGTACCCATTGATCCAAAAATGAGCTTCGTCGCTGAACACAATTTTTCGACTTTAAACTTTCTTAACAGAACACACATATTTATAATAAAATTCAATGATTTGCAGCGTTGTTCATTTGTAAGACGATTCATGGTTAAATTAAAGACCAAACTGAAGATGTTTGACAGTGAAACATAACACGCTGTTTAAACCAACTGTTTAAAAAGATAATAGCTAAAAAATCACCCTTTATAACTATGCTTCCAATTCACCGATTTCTAAAACTTTTAGAGAATTTAATATGCTTTCAAATCATATTGGCCTCGATTGTTCCTTCCACAAAGTACTACTTAAAAATCTCACTAAATTAAATGATATACTTTTTATGGCGAAAGGCAGAAGTGAATTAAAGAGTGTGTTTATAAAACTAGAAAAAATTATACAAAATATAATATTTGGCTAAGGATTGACACAGAGAAAACGAAATTTACGGTCCTATCCAGTTTAGGGTCCGGAGACTAGGCATTCGAGAGTGTACAAGAATTTTCCTTTCTGGGTATCAAAATATAAGCCAATAAGGATACATTATTGGCAATAAATGATAAGAGTTTTAGCAGCAAATAAGTTTTACTTTTCTAATTTGAAGCCACTTAAGTCTAACTTATTATCTCGCTACCAAAAGTTAAGGATATGCAAAACCTTGAACCGTCCTGTGCTTACCTATGGTTGCGAACTATGGACGCTAAAAACTACTGACATTAATCCGCTAATGGCATTTGAAAGAAAAATATTCATATTCCCAAAAATATATGGATCTGTAACTGTGACTGGAAGAGGGTACCTATCGAATTAGATATAATCATGAGCTGGAACTATTAACAAAAAACGAAACTGTGAGGATAAAATGGATCGGATGCGTGCTTAGAATGCCCAAGGAGAGAAAAACTCGAAAGGCTGTTGAATTACGCTTTGTAGGAAGCCGCCCCAGAAAGAGATGGCTCGAAGGCGTGGAAGTTGACCATGAAAAGCTAAACGTGCGGCGGTAGAAGGAGATAACCTTAGATGGAGACAGATGGGGCAAGGACTGTGGTGCTAAGAAGAAGAAGAAGAAGAAGAAGAAGAAGAGAAGAAAATTCTAAGTACTCTTTCTCATTTTATAATATGATAAAAAATGTTACGTTTTCTTCATTAAAATGAAATAAGTAAATTGTAAGTTTAAATTATTTTTGATTGAATTGTTAAGTATTAATTTCTTTTTCCATAGTATGTTCTTATACTGGATTTTTAGGTTATTAAATAAATAAAACAAATTAGTTTAAGGCTATGGCGAGTTTTTGTAAATTTTTACCAACAGTACAGTACAGATAAATCCTAAAACACTTGAAACTGGTAATGTAGCGAATGGGCGCAATTTACATTGTTTTTGAGTAAGGTAAGGGGTTATATACAGGTAGAAGGCCGAAAAAAGGGACTTCAGAATTTTTTCTGAGAAAACTTTTAAATTTATTGATCTAAAAATGTGTACATATATTATGTTATCTTTTAGCTGTATTTTAAGACTTAGTGAAAATATTTATTTGGAAAGGAGCTATAGCTGATCTCCGGGAGCTCCTCTCAAAAAAGACGTTTTGCGGTGACCACTATATCTCTGAACTGGATCCTCTGAAATTAAAAAGCCCAACAGATTTCGTTAAAGTAATGTTAATTAGTAACTAGTAATTAATCGAAGGATAAGGAAAATAATTTTTTCGGCAAAATGGCGGTCTCTCAAAAAAAAAAATCGATTTTTGACCAAAATATCGACCCTAAATTGTTTATAAAAAAATATTTATCGATGAGAAAAAATCTTCGATTAATTACTAAAAAAATATATTTAAGAAGCTCGTGTTAAATTTTGAGACTAATCGGTTTAGCTGTTTTCGAGTAATGTTGGACACCGACTTTGAAAACACCATTTTGAGAAAAACGCGTTTAAAATACTTTCTTCTACTTTCAAGTACTCTGAAACGCGTGCAACTTTAAAAATATTCACCGGAAGGATATTAAATTTTCTGTGTGTATTCTTAAATACCTATAATATATGTAGGACATTAAGAAAAAAATTAAAAAAAATCAATTGTTTGAAAATTCTAGCTTTATATAACCCCTTAAATTGAGCTGTCAAATTGTTTAGAGCGGTTATCTCTATTTTAGCAGTTTAATATTCGTAAGGCGATGGAACATAGTTTATTATTTTACAAAATAGGACCAGAATTACCTCGAACTTATTCGTTTTAGAAATATATTTTATAAAAGCAAACAAAGTGAAATCTGAAAACAAACTATTTAGGTTGTCAACGAACTCGCGCAGTTTAACAGCTATTTTCCTAAATTGAAGCAGTGCTGGATTTTATTTATTTGGGTTCTATGGCTTGGCGATGGTCTGTTGTTATTGGGGTGCAGTTATTTCATTGCCTAAAAAACTGTAAACTTGTAAGTCGTACAGGTTATCAGGCTGAGCTCAATATTGTCCATGAAAGCCCAGTAAGCGCATCCGGCCAAATATAGGTCTTCTTAAACAATACGAACAGAAAATGTAACTTTGCGGATTCCGACTACTTACACTAGTACTGAATGCTTGTACATAAGTGAATGAAAGAAGCACACAGATGCACAAAGTTTGCATTCATTTGAATGTTCATTCAGTGTTAAGAAATATTTACTTGAGCATTATTATTTTTTCCATTCATGCACTCAATACACACATACATACGCATTTAGTTCGATTATTTGATAAAGTTTTTTTATTTTTTCTTGCAGATTTTTTAATAAATGAGAGCAAAGGCTATCAGCCATCGAGTGTGGAACCAAATCAAGTGCAATATTTAAACGCCTGCATTCAACTGCCTGCCATACTTTTTTATTTCGTTTAAAGGTCAAACAAATATTTCGAAATGCCGAAGAAGGCAGATAGTCTGAAAAAATGGCAGCAAAACAATCGCAAAGTGATTGTTGGCATTGTTGGTTTTTGTTTGAGTATTTTTGGCGTTTTGTGCGGCATGTTTTGGGAGCAGATCTTCAATGGCATAATGGAGAAGGTAAGATCCACAAAATTTAATACTAAATATAAAAAATAAAAACCAATTTTAACTCTGGCACGTACAAAGTGGCGCAAGATAACAATCCTATGGAAAGATTTATATTTTGCAAATGGTAGCGTACGTTAATAATATTTGACACTTGTAAACTAAATAGCCACAGCATAAGTTAAGCAGAAATAACTGCTAGCCATCTACGTAAACGAACTTGCTCTCTGCTGTCCAACTAGCGTACATCATACACATACGACATTACAATGCAAGTGTGAGTCGACTGCTGAGAGAGCGAGTGCAGTTAACAGCGAACATCGTACGCATCGCTTGCAGTTGCTATGCAAAAGGGAATCGATTGCTGTGAGAGCGAACACCGATTATTAAACACATATACAACTTTGTTCGACACAAATATTAGTGACCTGTGGGAATTATGTATTTATGCCCAGTTTCACCATTCAAATTTAAAATCTATCTGACTGTTAAAAAGTAAAGTCGCACAATTTCAATATGAATGAAATTATAATTTCATTTAAAATTGATTTATGAAACCGGACATGAGTTTCTTAAATTTATTATATGTATGTATATACATATGTATGTACATAAGCACTTATGGCTAATCAAGTCATCTTATCATGAAGTATCGATACTTTTTCTGCTACGCGCAACTTTTGCGCTGTGCGCGAAAAAAGCAGTTCAAGCGAGGTGGTGTGGGTATTTGACTGATCTAAAGTAAAACAGAAAATATCCTAATATTTTTCAGTTGAAAGAGTGGTTTCAAAGAAGCTCATACGAGAAGATGCGGACATTGTTGCTGGAAACAATTTTTTCTTTAAGAAGATGTTTAAAGGACATTTAAACAACGCGTTTTTGGCGCTTAAACCCTTTATTGGGTGTTTGGCCGAGCTCGTCCTCCTATTTGTGACGTGCGCCTGTATGTTGTGCTACAAATGGAGGGACCTACAGTTTTAATCTGACTCCGAACAGCAAACAGGAGCTTATTCATGGCAGAACTACACTCGGAGGCCTGCCATTGTCTGCGGAGGGGTGACCGCTATTAGAAAAAACTTGTTCTACTATTTGGTGTTTCATATCCTTCTCCAGCCACACGTTCTTAATGGATGATTATGCGGAGTGAAACATTTAAAAAAGAGTTCCAGTAAATCAGTTCATCAATGGATCGAAGTTGAATGGAAAGTTTGGTGCTAGAGTCTCGAGAAGCTCTTCAAGCATCTATTAGCGAAATATGAATTAGTTGGGGAATGATTGAATTTTCTTTCGGGCGCATATAAACACCACCTTGATCGAAAAGTTCCCAGAATATGTTCAGAAATTTCAAAATACAAGTTTAGTTTTAGTCAGAGCCGTCTTCGATTTTTCTATTACTTTCTTTTAGCTGTTAAAACGCGTTCCCTGTAGTGGTTTTTTTACTCGATCAAACAGAACAGGTAGATTTACTCAAGGCGTCTTAGCTTTTACTCAATGGCGATACAATTTTAATAGAAATGCCAATCAAACATGTGGCAACCCAGCAAAAAAAAAAAGGCGACAGAGCTCAAATGAGTTGACTTAGAGCGATCCCTGGCGGCTGCTCCGGGAACTATTTGATCAATGTGGTAGTTCACTCTCAACCTATTTTATAAGAATTTGCAGCCAATAGAACACTTGCTGAGTGGGGTTTTCTTTAACTACCTGTATTCTAATATTAGATAACTGGGTCGCTAATCAGCTAAGTGCTGAACGAACGAAATTGCGACCTGCAAAACTGCCAAGCCTTTCTGGCAATGGCTGAATCAGAGCAGGTTGAGGGACAATACGAGCCTGAGAGCTTAAGATTTCGACATCCTGGCTCTTACTTTCTACACACGACTTGGATTTATTAGTCCTCTATTTGTATAGGCGGACCTTATTACACTATTAATATGCAGCGATTTGCGAGCCATAATAGTCACTGTTCGAACATCTTTCAAAAGTGGGGCCTAGATGTCTGTAGTGCATAATTCCTAGACGGTACCTTGTTTTATGGCACCTTTGACATTTGTCAAGTAGAGAGATGTACAATTTTCCACGATGCAACGGGTCAAAATTTATTGAAATTTGTTATGAAAATGGTTGAGCATTACGAACAACAATTCGCATAATTCGTAATTTTTTGGTGGAAATAACCACCCGAATTCGTCGACAATTCAATTAGTGAAATAATTGCAAGAAACTGGTTCTATCGAGGATAGAAAAAGGACTGGCAGACAAAAAACTGTAAGTTCTGTTAAGAATTTTGCTGCTGTAGCGCAAAGTGTTGCTAAGCTAACTTCAACCCCGATATCTCGACGTTCCCAACAATTAGGCATTCATGAATCGACCATTTGGTGGATTTTACCTGTAGACGTGCTCATAGTGGACCTTTAAGTTATGTAATTTTTCACATATAATTGTTAAGAGTCGTATTTTGAATAAAACTATTGAAACGTGAAAGATTCTAAATTTGTATAAGTTTCATTTTAAAACAACAACTAGGCGCGTCTCTTGAAATTCCCTTTACCATAGTTACATTATTATCCCATCTATGCTTAACGTTATGTGAACTCTCATTTACTTATTATTAGCTCCACTAACATTCTTTATAACATTCACACTCACTAAGGAGAAGGCTCATTCTCTACATAGATTTCTTAATGTTAATACTCACCTCTCTCACATACTACACACACTTCTGTTAATCTTATGATATTTCATTCGTATTTTGTGCTGTTAATGTTACCAACAATTCCAACTTTACATAGTTTTACATACTTTGTTAATACTAATGTTTATTTATACTCACATATAGGGTTATTCAATAGGTGCGCTTCAACTTTTTTCCGATAGGGAGGGCGAACGACGCAATATTATTTATTTTTCGCTTGTCATTTGTTAACTTCATTAGTATACATTTCATCATGGAACGCTACACACTTTAGCAACGATTGCAAATCGTGCAAATTTTTAATGAAAATAATCGATCTGTTGCTGCTACTTTAAGAGCATTACGGCCATTTTACGGCCCATTTAACAAGCCGTCCCGTTTTGGGGTTATGTGAAGTCATTGGTCTACAGTAACAAGCCGGCGACGATTTGTGAGCTCAGAGCCAATATTGAACGCGAAATTGCTGGAATTTCGGCCGATTTATGCAAAATAGCGGTCGAAATTTGAGTTCAACAATTGGACTTCGTAAAACGTGCACGCGGTGGTCATGCAAAAGAAATCGAATTTCATACTTAAATGTAAATGTTCAAACTCGATAATAAAAAAAAAAATTATGGTAGTTAAAAAAGTCAAACCGTTTGTGTTTTGTTCAAAAAAGTTCAAAAGTTGAAGCGCTCTTACTAAAAAACCCTTTACATACGTACGTACTTCTGTTCATTCTAATGTTAATCAATACTTACACCTATTTTAAGGTGTTCTCAGCTTTTAAGTGAGTTTGCATTTAATTACGACAATTAAAGCACTCTCCTACAAAATAGCTCCCACAACATCCTATTTTGGACTAACCTGGTTTTTCATCCGTATGTTACTGCTATATCTGTAATATGAATTAGTGCTCAAATACTTGAAAATTCATGCACTTGGTGGCATTTGTGTATTTGAAGTCAATTGCTCTGTTAGCAAAAAATTAAAATTACTAATTTATTTTTGTTTATAGACTTATTGATCATTTGCCCCATTACTAACCTTTTTTAATCGAACCAATTGATCTTATTAACCCAAGTGAAACATAAATAAAAGCCGCACGAGACTTTGAGACACGTTTTTGTAGTTTGATACGTTTGTTGTCGAGTCATTTACATCTGCACGAGTATGCACGTTTAGGCACATGTTAATTTTACACATTTTATTGTGTCATTGTTGGTATATTACAATGCATATCTGCCATGTTAACAGTTGTGTGTGCGTATGTACGTTCGGTATTTCGTTGAAAAGAGTTCATTAACTGCCTTTTACGATTATGCGCAAACCAGCACGTGAATATATCGGTTCGGAGGGTTTCATCTGAAGACCATCAATTGATTAAAAGCCTAAATATTTTTACATTTTAAGTGGTTCAATGATTCATTGTTGTTATTTTATTTTTAAAAAGTCTCGTGCGCACGTGTGCCTGAATAGAACTGATCTTGAAAGCGTATGCAATCAGCCAATAGTATTTAAGTTCAATGCGTCACATACCTTCCCTCCTCTCAGCTAGTTTAGAGCATAGTAAATTGAATGATCTCGAATGCTTTGCGGTGTGCACTAACATCTGGCAAGACCTTCTAAAATCATGCTTCGCTCGTATTAACGCAAATTTAAGCCAAGGCTGAATTGTAGACTAGTCCTGTAAGAACAAAGACGGCGATCTGGTGACTGACGTACAGAGCAATCTTAAATTATGGAGGGAACACTTCTCGAACCTGTTAAACGGTGGCAGCTGCGCATGTCATAGAGAATGTGAAGATCCCGATACCCCAATCGTTGACGACGGAATTGTCGTTCCGTTACCCGACCATGACGAGGTGAGAATAGCAATATCACGGCTAAAGAACAACAAAGCCGCGGGCGCCGACGGACTGCCGGCTGAGCTATTCAAACATGGCGGCGAGGAGCTGGTAAGGTGCATGCATCAGCTCCTATGCAGAATATGGTCGGATGAAAGCATGCCTGCCGATTGGAATTTAAGTGTGCTCTGCCCAATCCATAAGAAGGGCGATCCTGCAATTTGTGCCAATTACCGCGGGATTAGACTTCTAAATATCGCCTATAAGGTTCTAGCGAGCGTATTGTGTGAAAGGCTGAAGCCCACCGTCAACCAACTGATTGGACCTTATCAGTGTGGCTTCAGACCTGGAAAGTCTACCATCGACCAAATATTCACAATACGCCAAATCTTGGAAAAGACCCATGAAAGGAGAATCGACACACACCATATTTTCGTCGACTTCAAAGCTGCATTCGACAGTACGGACAGTACCTGTATGCCGCGATGTCTGAATTTGGTATCCCCGCAAAACTAATACGGCTATGTAAGATGACGTTGCTCAACACCAGCAGCGCCGTCAGAATTGGGAAGGACCTCTCCGAGCCGTTTGATACCAAACGAGGTTTCAGACAAGGTGACTTGCTGTCGTGTAAAGAAGTCACACAACCCGATGTTGGAGAGGATCGTACGAGCCGCAGAACTTAATCGCTCAGGCACAATTTTTTATAAGAGCGTACAATTGCTGGCGTATGCCGATGATATTGACATCATCGGCCTTAACAACCGCGCTGTTAGTTCTGCCTTCTCCAAACTGGATAAAGAGGCAAAGCGAATGGGTTTGGTGGTGAACGAGGACAAAACGAAGTACCTCCTGTCTTCAAACAAACAGTCGGCGCACTCGCGTATCGGCACCCACGTCACTGTTGACAGTTATAATTTTGAGGTTGTAAAAGAGGTCGTTTATTTAGGAACCAGCATTAACACCGATAACAATGTCAGCCTTGAAATCCAACGTAGAATCTCTCTTGCCAACAAGTGCTACTTTGGACTAAGTAGGCAATTGAGCAGTAAAGTCCTCTCTCGTCGAACAAAACTAACACTCTACAAGACTCTCATCATGCCCGTCCTAACGTATGGCGCAGAAGCTTGGACGATGACAACATCCGATGAAGCGACGCTTGGAGTGTTCGAGAGAAAGATTCTGCGTAAGATTTTTGGACCTTTGCACGTTGGCAACGGCGAATATCGCAGACGATGGAACGATGAGCTGTATGAGCTTTACGACGACATAGACATAGCGCAGCGAATAGAGATCCAGTGGCTTCCTTGGCTGGGTCATGTCGTCCGAATGGATACAAACGCTCCGGCTTTGAAAGTATTCGATGCGGTACCAGCTGGTGGTAGCAGAGGAAGAGGAAGGCCTTCTCTGCGTTGGAAAGATCAGGTGGAGAAGGACTTGGCTTCACTTGGTGTGTCCAATTGGCGCCGGTTAGCACGAGAAAGAAACGACTGGCGCGCTTTGTTAATCTCGGCCAAAATCGCGTAAGCGGTTATCGCGCCAATTAAGAAGAAGTTGAGGTACTAATGGGAGGCATGCAAAGCATGTAACGAAGAAAATGCTAGGTAACCTGGGGTCAACTTTTTTGTCTCCAACCAGCATTTGGCAGATGGCGATTAAGCTCTTTTGGTTCTGCCTTGTCGCCTCATTGAGGGCGATAAAGATAATCCTTTTCAAATCCAAGCAGGAGGTCTTCGATCGGTATTTCGTGAATGACTTTAGTAATGCTTGCTTCCGATGCCTCATTCGAAGCTGGTTTATCCACAACGCATACGCACACAAATAAAAGTCCAAAGGTGTGATATCACACGAACTTGGTGGCCAATCCACTGGTCCGAGACGAGAGAAAAATTGCTCACCGAAACGACGATGCAGTAAATCCATTGTTTCACGGGCTATCTGGTTGTATGGCAAGCAGCGCCGTTTTGTTGGAACCAAATGTTGTGGAGATCACGGGCTTTAGTTTCAGGCATCAAAAAGTTCTTAATCATGGCGCCATAGCGTTCACTGTTACATTGGCGCCAGCCTATTCCTTGAAGGTATATAAGCCGATGAATTCTTCAGCCCACAGGCCACACCCATCGGTTTTTAGCAATGGGTGCTGTTCTTGAATGTCTCGGTGGTTCAAATACAACAATTTGCTTATTAACGTAGCCATTAAACCTAAAAAAGAGTGCCTCATCGCTGAACAAAATTCGGGTCCCAAAATGCGGATCTTCGATGATGCACGGGCATCAGCTGTCTGTTAGTTGGCTAAATGGCAGTCTAGATTATTGTTTACAATCGCGGGGAAGCATTTTGCCGAGAGTAAACGCGAAAAAGAAAATCAGTAAAGGATTTCAAACGTAAAAGTGTGATTGCATTATATTTGGCTGGAAAATCACAATCAGCGACTGTTCGTGAGCTTGAGCACCTTAAAGTAGTTGAAGTTTTTGTTTATCGCACCATTACTCGTTACAATGATGCTAGTAGCGTCGCGAAACGTTATGGAGGTGGTCATCAAATAACTGCAACGTCACGTAAAATGGTTCAAAAAGTGAAGAAGCGACTTGAGCGAAATCTCCGACGAAGTGCCAATCAAACGGTAAAAGAATTGAAAATATCTGACCGTAGCATCCGCCGCATGCTGAAAAGTGATCTCAAAGTCAAGCCTTACAAGATCCATAAGGCGCATGATCTCACACCAAAGCCGCAACAAGTCAGACTTCAGAGAGCAAAGGAGTTGCTTCGGTCGATTTCCGGACATTGTGTTTTCTGACGGGATACGATTAGGGTTTGAACGATAGGTTTTATTTGACCAACCGTTCATACGAGAATTTGAGTCATCGATTAGTCACCAGGAGGCAACATCCGCCACAGGTAATGGTTTGGGCTGCTGTAACCGCAGATGGGCGTTCTCCAATTGTTTTCATCGATCATGGCGTTAAGACAATTTCGAAATATTATGGGAAAAGTATTCTGGAGGTTGCTTTGAAGCCGTGGGCAGACAAACATTTCGGTGGCAGTCCATGAACGTTTCAACAGGACTCGGCATCGTCTCACAAAGATCGAGTGAACCAAGAATGGTTAAAAAATCATGTTCCACACTTCATTTCGTACACACAATGGCTCTCAAATTCACCAGACGCGAATCGGATGGATTATTCTCTTTGGGTCATTTTGGAGAAGAAGCTCCGAACTAAAAGATTCACCAATATCAGGCGCTAAAAAAAGCCATTGTCCACGAGTGGGCCAAAATACCTGCAAGTCACATTCGGGCAGCTTGCGAATCGTTTCTAGACCATCTCAAGGCCATAGTCAAGGCTAGAGGTGGTCATATCGAGCAAAAGTAAATTGATTCTTAATTTTGTATTATTTTTACACATTTTTTACTTTGAACTAAATAAAAGTAATTTTCCAAACTAAATTTATGGCCTATTTAATTCGTTACATTTCTAGTGCCGGGCCCTGTATGTTGTTGATTTCAGCTGCAATGGTCATTGAGGGTTTAAAAGGATCCCTCTTGGCAAGAGCGCAATTAAATTATCAGTAGCGCAAGTCGTTTTGCGGATTTTTTGGGCTTGAGGGCATTTACAACAAAGTTTTTGAATCGTCCAAGTGAATCAGCGATAAATTTGTACGATTCGTTTTCGAAGATTAACAACAAGCCTCCGGTCCTCAACTGGGCAATGCTGCGCGCGACCCATCTTTGAAAGAATTAATTAATTCTCAATAAATTAACTATCTAATTCGCTACTTATATTACGTGGACCCGTGGGATCGGAAGCCGTGTACAGTATTTTATAGACAATTTTCCGAGGGACGAAGTGATTTGAACACATTACGAAACAGAGACAGCGAATGAATTCAAACTAGTGGTATCACAATGGGCATGCAGGCCTAAGTGGGTCCCTCTCCATATGTTTACGGAGTGTGGAAATTACCGTAACTTAACCTAACCTTATTTTGGCTCGATTGTTTTTACTTTTAAATAACCAACTCCATCTATGCATAAAATATGATATCTGCGTTACACTATAAATTATCATTGCAAAAGATATTGATTTCTGAATTTATCCTTTTCATCTCTTTCGTATAGGAAATGATCTTACGCCCTAACTCAGAGGTCTACGACAAGTGGAAAAGTCCTCCTATGACTTTGAGCTTAGACATTTACCTCTATAATTGGACGAATCCCGAAGATTTCAAAAATCTCAGCACAAAACCGAATTTCGAGCAACTCGGTCCTTATCGTTTCACCGAAAAGCAGGATAAAGTTAACATACAGTGGAATCCGGCGAATGCATCGGTGACGTATCGCAAAAAAAGCGATTTCTACTTTGATGCGAAGGGTAGTAATGGCAGTTTGGATGATGTGATAGTCACCTTGAATGCTGTAGCACTGGTAAGTAGTCATCGGTATTTGGAGATTTGCTCAGTTTTTATTTTCATTGCTTTAAATTTTGTGAAAATGTGTATTTACATTCCTTCGTTTTCACAGTCCGCTGCCGGTAAGGCCAAACGTTGGAACCCTGTACGACGCAATTTGGTAGATGTGGGCTTAAAATTATATGGTCAAGAAATGTCTATAACGCGTACAATCGATGAGATGCTCTTTACTGGTTACAGCGATGATATGTTGGATATGGCGCGTGCCATGCCACTCTTTGGCAAGGATGTTGAGGTGCCATTCGATAAATTTGGTTGGTTTTACACGGTAAGTATTTAAAAGGAAAGTTTTATGAGAGAAAAGTTGATCGGATAGCAGAAAGATGTTTTTGTTCATCCATAAGATACTGGGAATAATAATCTGTTAACACGTTTTCGCCGAAAAAAAAATATTGTTAGAGAAAATATTTGCGTGGAGTTATCAAAACTTGTTTTTATTTAGTTTGATACTAACTTTTAACGCTTAGGAGTAACGAATAGTCCACCCTCTTGCTTGGGTTCCCTGTCATGGGAGGATTCATAACAAATGAGATGGCGAACTGAAGAAATTGGCTAAGATAAGGTGGGCTTCAAATTAATCTGTAATATAGACACAGGGATGCCTAGGACAGATTGATCCAGCAAAAAAAAAAAAATCTTCGCGACCACGAACTGACGAGGCGGGTATGGTCAGGCATTCGCAAGAGATATCAAGTTAATTTGGCCCTAATTATTGCAGAAAAGACAAAAACCCACAGCATATTGGAAAAAAGAATGGCTTTACAAAAAATTAATTGTATCTTATGGTTACGGTAACAAAATACTGCTGGGCTACTTTAAGTGCAGGGTGGGCCAGGAAAAGGAAAATACGTCAGGTGGTGAACCTTACTTAGGTGATGTGGTCTCTCACTCCAACGGAAATATGGAATGGAAGAACTGAGCAAATGCATACATCTTTAAAAAATGTGAGGAAAAACGAGGCTTAGGATGAACGGCAAGTCACAATATAATCTTTTAGTGGCGGCAGTATATAGTGGGTTATGGCTAGACTCGGTTACACGGCCTTATAACATTAAAAGTTTTATAGCTCGCAGCAGGCCCGACGAGAGGGAGGGGGGGGGGGGCGGGGGGTCGTGTACTTTTTCCCCCGGGCCCGGAGTTTTCAGAGGGGCCCGGACCCGAGATTATACGTATTTATATGAATTAGACATTATTGGAAAGGGCCCGCATTTGCAATTTTCCCCCGTGGCCTGGAATTTTCCCCCGGGGCCCGGATATGCTCTCTACGGCCCTGGCTCGCAGATTCGTCGGCTAATTTTTTATTTCTGATGAGGCATACAATTTTCCTTTGTGAGGCACTTCTCGTGTTTTATGCTCGTATAAATTGTTCAACCTGTACACAAGTAAAATTAATCCACCTCATTTTCCACCACATAGCGAAATGGCAGCACCGATTTAACTGGCGTCTTCAATGTCTACACTGGCGCAGATGACATTTCGAAAATCGGACAGATGCACACATGGAACTACAAACACCATACTGGCTACTTTCAATCGACTTGTGGACTCGTTAACGGTTCAGCGGGCGAATTTCATCCACCATATTTAAAGCAGCATGGCAGCGTATCGTTTTTCACGCCCGATTTATGTCGTACAGTGCCATTGGATTATTTGGAAACCGCAGAGATAGAGGGCTTGTTTGGCTACAAGTACCATGGTGGAGTGCGATCTGTCGATAATGGTGCGTTTTTGAAATATCTAAAAATGTATGTAAATATTTTAATTTGGCTCTTGTACTTACTTTCCAGGCACCCTATATCCTGAGAACACCTGCTTCTGCGGCGGTCAGTGTGTTCCTTCAGGAGTTATGAATATTTCATCCTGTCGCTTTGGCTCGCCTGTGTTCATGTCTTTTCCTCATTTCTACAATGCTGATCCGTACTATGTGCAACAAGTTGATGGCATGCAGCCTGAGCAGGATAAACATGAATTCTATATGATTTTGGAGCCGCGTACCGGAGTTGCTTTGGAGGTGGCAGCGCGTTTCCAAGTCAATATGCTTGTGGAGCCCATCAAAGGCATAACGTAAGCGATTTTTTATTCGTCTAAAACAATTTTTTTTAGTTTTTATCTCCTCACGTATCTGCCAATCGAGTAATGAGCCTAACGACCTAAAGTGACCCAAGGTTCCATTCTAAACTTGTGCTGGTTGCTCGCCGATCTCTGTAAAAGAAGAAACGCAGGGTACTCCACCTGCGTATTGATAATCTGGTAACATATGAGACCAAAGTACGGCTTGTTGGATCCCTATGCATTTGTGATTGAAATAAGATGATCGGAAGGGGTCACAATGCGATAATCTACCGACGGAGCTCAAAGTAGATTTATGCTACCGAAGTCTTACCATCCATATAATATCTATTATATTATTATTATTCCATACTCCTTTAGGAGCTTAAGGATTCAACAAAAGTATTCCAAACATTTCTATTTCGAGACATAAATCTCAGTTCATTAAACGATTTTCCAGTTTCGGGTGCTGTCCAACCCGCCACAAATCTAATCTAATTTAGTTACCGAAGTTGCTGAACAATGAAGGGGAAGGAACGATTTCTCTTCTCCTTCTCTGTTACTGTGCTACGCTGTAGAAGAGCAGTTTCGGTAAAAAGAAACTAGGTTTTTTGCTAGCTTAAAGGAAGTTGGCGGCGGTCGTGGACGAATGGGTTAATGCGTGACTATCATTCGGTAACGCCCGGCTTGAAAACCCGGGCATGAAAAATCAATGATAGAAAAGAAATCTCTAATAGTAGTCGCCATTAGGCAGGCAATGACATACCTCCGAGTGTATTTCTGCCATGAAAAAGCTTCTCATAAAAAGCATTGGCCGTTCGGAGGTGGCATAAAACTGTAGGTCGCTCCATTTCTGGAAACACATCAAGATGTACGCGACAAATCGGAGGAGAAGCTCGTCCAAATACCCAAGCAAAAGTTATTATATATATGTATATATATATATAATTGGCGCGTACACCCTTTTTGGGTGTTTGGCCGAGCTCCTCCTGCTATTTGTGGTGTGCGTCTTGATGTTGTTCCACAAATGGAGAGACCTACAGTTTCAAGCCGACTCCGAACGACAGATACTTTTATGAGGAGCTTTTAATGGCAGAAATACACTTGGAGGTTTGCCATTGCTTGCCGAGGAGCGACCGCTATTAATGTTTTTCTTAATTTTGATGTTTCACCTTCGAACCTACGCTCTTTCTGTGAATTCCGCATGGTAGTCACGCACCAACCCATTCGGCTACGGCAGCATATAACTGTAGCCCCCTCAATTTCTAGAAGACCAAAAAGGTGTATTCTACAATTTGAAGAAGAAAAGAAGATTGGCCAAACACCTTATAAAGAATGTACGCGCCATATACAATATAAAGCTATAGCCAAGATGCTCCACATCTTCTATGCTACTGTTCGGCTCTCAGGAAAAGTAGACTATGCTACCTGGGCGCTCTCAGTTTTGAAAGGCTAGAATCTGTCCCTGAACTGAAGCTTGAGCGACTTGTAAAATTCGGGAAGAGTGCGCGTATTTTGAGTGAAAAAAGGACTCTGAAGTGGTACTGCTATGGACCAAATTGGAACTGCGTGGCTTCGACCAGCCAGTATAACTTAACCTCACCTACTGCGGTCACCTTCAGTAAGAAATGCGAATCTCCTAAAGTGCATTTCTGATCTTAAAAAGATTTTTCTAATAATCTTCATAAAACTGCAGACATCCATGTTTTGGAAGGTTTGGATAATTTCTGGTTACATCCACTTGTTTGAGCCACAAAGAGTTTCCAACTAGCAATACCGTAAATTGTCCACAGTTCAATCTATTTAATGACATACGAAATCTAGGTCTGTCTATGCTGAAATTGAGGACATCGTGAGGCTCTAATCATGTCATCATAAGTCCATTTACAGTCTCTTAATATGCCCCATTAACCAGATTGTCGAGTGTCTCATTTCCAGGTATGCCCATGTAACCACGCACCCGTAGTAATCCATGCACAAGTTCAGAAGCCGAGGTATGGAAAAAGTGAAATCTGTCCCCATTACTTTTATCATAGAAACCAGATACCAACTCAGAGTAAATAAGCTAAGCAATAGGGAACTCAACATCGCATATAAAACCTTTTCAGCAAAGATAATAGAGACGCACTATTCTGTGGCATTAAAATGATTCAAAAATCTAAGAGTAATACAAAACTTAAAATTTGTTATGTAGTGAGAGATGTAGGTGCATAAATAAAATAATGATATTTTTTTCTATGTACACATAAATTAAAATTTAAATACTACCTTCCTTTCTCCACAGCCTTTACGAGAATGTACCGCGCGTCTTCTTTCCATTGATCTGGTTTGAGCAGAAGGTACGCATAACACCCGATCTCGCCGCCGATCTGCAACTGTTGCCGAAAGTTCTCATGGGTGGCCAAATTTTCGCCTGTATTTGCTTTGGTGTTGGCTTAATATTGCTTTGTTGGTATCCCATCGAATTGCTTTGGACGCGTCAGCGATCTGTTGATCTCAAATCCACACCGACAACAGTGGAAAATGGCAAACAACTAGCGAAATTTTCCAGCGTCGAAGAATTGAAAAACCGACCACCACCTGTTGTCACGGCGAATAATAACAAAACGCTTGACAGCTCACCGTTGTTGGAGCGCGGCAATGGCAAGAGCGCCACAATTGTGTCCAAGTCGGAGACAAATGAAAGTGTTGCCACTGACAAAACGGCTGTAAGCAACGTCGCAAAAGAGTAATAAAGCGAGGGAAGCGTAGTGTGGTTTTTGCGGGAATTTCCCAAATAATCGTCCTATTGTATGCCTTTTTCCATTAGAGTTAGTAGTTCGTAATTAAACTATAGTTTTTTGTTAAATTTTATACAGCGTAGTTATGTAAGTGCAACTGGTGATCTAGCAGAACAGTTGGTTACTCAAATTTCTATTTGATAATTGCCATTAGATTGTTAATTATAGTTATGGAAATTTGTAAACGGAATACTCCAGTTAAATGAAAACGAATGCGTTTTGTATAAAGCGAGCGATTACTATCTAAACCTGTAAAAACAATATAAATATAAGAAATCAGCAAAGTGAATTTGTATTTGTAACGAAAAATTTTAATTGTACTCATACTTACCTACATATATGAGAGCAGATATGACAGGGAGCAAATATGGAATAAAATGTAAGATTTGTTACGGTTTTATTGAAATGTTAGTGGGTAACAATCGGCATTGAATGGCAATATTTTTAAAGATAGTAGCTAGTTTTTACATACAATATATACAAAAGTTTAGAGCAAAAGAGATGTGATATATTAAATGTCTAAACACAAAAGTGGCCTCAAATCAAAGCAGATATTACCAGCAATAAGTCTACCAAAATATTTTTTATAAGAAAAAAAAAAATGATTGCTAGTGCGATTTTGTACTTTTATATGAGACAAAAAAATATTTTCTTATAAATGACAACATTTGCTATTCTCAAAATAATATAATAAAATAATATAATATGCATAAGTATGAAAAAATATGATAAACATTAAACCAACAAAATATCGCCTAAATATAAAATTACATTCCTTGATGGCTAGCACTTTTAAGCTGAAAAATAGGTACATTCACGAAGATATGTAAATGCAAAGTTAAATTTTAAACTCAAAGTTAAATTTTATTACATTGTAATAGAATCCAGCAAGAACTCAGTCTTTTTTAACACTACTGCGGAAACCGTTAAATGGACTTTAGGATGCATAAAACATACAAAACATACTTTAGTCATAGTTAGTTGTACTTTAGAATGCGTTACATACACAGTGCCGGACAAAATTATAGGCACAATAAGCTTTCCTCACTCATTTAAGGAATTACAACATTTGCGTAATATTCTCCGTCTTCGTTTCAATTACATGTTATTCATCCTTTAATTCAATTTTTAAACCTAGTTTTATAGTTATTATATTTGTTACGAGAAAGGTGGTAGAATCTAAAATGTTAAAAATTTGAGTTTTCATGAGGACAAAAGTATAAGCATAATTTTTCATTCTTTTCCCATTTCTAACACTCAATTTTTGTTATTTTTGATTTGAAAAACTTGATTCCATTGTCGTTATTGTGCTTATATTTATGTCCGTCACTGTACTTTACAATAGTTAATTTCAAATTATATCCATCGATCGGATTCTAAAGTACAAAGGACTTCTCTGAAGTTTACTTAATGCCTTCTGAATGACAATTGAATTTATTGCAGTAAATTTGTCCGTTTTTGCGGTAGAATTGAAGCAGGTGTACATAAAATATTTCTCAAAAATTTAATCCCATTTTTTTGCATTCGCTCAATCGAATATGTTTAGGATTGCCTTTTACTCGCCGTAAGTTTTAACATTTGCTGTTTGTAATTACTTTGTAACTTACTTACTTTTAGTTATTATTTTAAATTTTCTTAGCAATAAAGACAAATAAATGAATTTATATATGTATAAGCTTGGGTTTTCTCCTTTTTCATGGATAGTTTTTTTGCTTAATTTTGCCTGACCTTTAATTTCTTGTTTCTTGTTAAAAATAAATATGTTAAGGGGATAGGGGTAGTTAAAATTTTCAAAAAATTTTATATTTTTTTGAATTTTCTTAAATTATAATATCTTAAAAATATTGTATGAAAATTTGTAGTGAATGCGATGAATACTTTTCGAGTTATCGAGTAAGTATGAAAGTGGCAGATAAGCGCGCTAACGTAACACTCGAGAAGGTATAATGCTACGTAGGCAACAGCAAATTGATATTTTGGAAGCTGCTATGACAGCTGAAGAACTATTATATGGCCCAGGAATAGATGACACAGTGTAAGTTATAAAATAAAATAATTCGTATGAGTCCACATAAATCGGTAGCTAAACTTTAAATGCGTTTTTCTCTAAACTATGTTTTTTGAACTGGTGATCACTGTAACTTAGAAACCGCTTGGTAGATTTCAATAACAATGTATACTGGGATTTTGTTTTCTCCAAAAATTTCGATTTTTTTTAACAATTGTAGGTTTTTTTTCTCGAAAATCTAAAAAATATTTCCTGTGACCGCCATATTGTTAATTTTGAAAAAAAAACTTCGATCAGGCACAATATTCTTCTTCTTCTTAATTTGCGCGATACCCGCTTACGCGATTTTGGCCGAGATTAACAAAGCGCGCCAGTCGTTTCTTTCTCGTGCTAACCGGCGCCAATTGGACACACCAAGTGAAGCCAAGTCCTTCTCCACCTGATCTTTCCAACGCAGAGGAGACCTTCCTCTTCCTCTGGAGCGTTTGTATCCATTCGGACAACATGACCCAGCCAACTTAGCCACTGGATCTTTATTCGCTGCGTTATGTCTATGTCGTCGTAAAGCTCATACAGCTCATCGTTCCATCGTCTGCGATATTCGCCGTTGCCAACGTCCAAAAATCTTACGCAGAATCTTTCTCTCGAACACTCCAAGCGTCGCTTCATCGGATGTTGTCATCGTCCAAGCTTCTGCGCCATACGTTAGGACGGGCATGATGAGAGTCTTGTAGAGTGTTAGTTTTGTTCGTCGAGAGAGGACTTTACTGCTCAGTAGCCTACTTAGTCCAAAGTAGCACTTGTTGGCAAGAGAGATTCTACGTTGGATTTCAAGGCTGACATTGTAATCGGTGTTAATGCTGGTTCCTAAATAAACGAAGCCTTTTACAATTCGAAATTATAACTGTCAACAGTGACGTGGGTGCCGGAGGTACTTAGTCCTCGTTCACCACCAGACCCATTCGCTTTGCCTCTTTATCCAGTTTGGAGAAGGCAGAACTAACAGCGCGGTTGTTAAGGCCGATGATGTCAATATCATCGGCATACGCCAACAATTGTACGCTCTTATAAAAAATTGTGCCTGAGGGATTAAGTTCTGCCGGTCGTACGATCCTTTCCAACATCGGGTTAAAGAGTTCACACGACTGCAAGTCACTTTGTCTGAAACCTCGTTTGGTATCAAACGGCTCGGAGAGGTCCTTCCCAATTCTGACGGCGCTGCTGGTGTTGAGCAACGTCATCTTGCAAAGCCGTATTAGTTTTGTGGGGATACCAAATTCTTTTGTCCGATTGATTTTAGATGAGTCAGCAAGGACTTGTAAAACTTATTTAAAGATATTGAATCTGTTTTAGTGTGTACTACCGCAGAGTAGGTGATAAGTGACATAAGTCACTGACAGCTGGAGCTGAGACTCTCAGTTTTCGCAGTTTTGCGTATATTTAGTCTTGCCATAAGTTCTGTTACAAGATAAGTCCGTTATAGATGTGAAATTATTATATGTAATACTTTTTTTTAATGAAGTTAATTTTATTTAAGGGGGGAAACCAGTTTAGACTGATCAAAATATCGACTTTTTTATTGCATAAATTGTTAGTATAACTACTCAAGAATGTGTGGTAAGAAATTTAAAGCGAAATTTGCCTTATTCTCGATTCGAAATATGATCACTTAAGTGACCCCCCGTCGGTTCGGCACCGTAGCGCTTACGATACGATGCTTACGTTTTTCTCGAAACGTCTTTTTTCAACTGGTTGTCACTCTAGCTCAAAAAGTTATCGACTAATCGTTATGAAATTTTTTCGGAGTATTCTTTATTCAATTCTAATTCATATAAACCTAATTCTGGGATTATAAAATCATTAAATTTATTTTTTTTTCAAGCAAAATAGATGAAAAGATATGGTATGAAAAAATGACTTTGTGTTCAAGCGCCTCAAAAACACGTAATTTTCAATATTATTTTATCACAATTAGGTTTATATTCTTAAACCTTCATAAAAAACTTTTTTTATTGATTACAGAGAAAAATTGCAACTCGTCCATGGACCACACGCTCTTACGCCACTATTTCCGGCGGAAACGGCTTGAAAAAAATTTAAAAGTGTACTTAGAAGTATGAATAAAATACCCTCCAAGTTTAAACAATTTCTAATTATTCCTTCCCTGTTCGAAAAATTCACGAAAAACATTAAAGTTTCGGCCTCCTCATAAATTGGTTTCCTCCCTTAATTATGTAAACACCTAATAAAAAAAATTAATTGTCATTCGAAATTGTCACCATTTGCTTTTACACGAACCTTAAACCGATTAGGCCATTCAGCTATTGTAGCACGCACGGTTTCCATGGATATTCACGTCGCTGCTCGAGGCAAAGATTATTTGAGGCTCTCCAAATTTCTGTGAGGTCTTCGATAGGCCAAGTTCTGCAATTATGACCACAGACTGTAACCCAATGGATTTAAATCTGAACTTCCAGACGGCCAATCTTCTGCGACTATGAACCCCAGAAGTATTGTTTTTTAGCCGTTTTCTAAGACATCCCTTGGTACACTTGGAAAACTTTTTTGCATCTTTTGAAAATTTATCAACTTCTTCATCAGTGAAAATTTTCTCATCTGTGAAATGAATATTTTCATGGCGTGGCACCGACGAAACTGTTTCCATTTGTAGAGTCTAATTTTCTACAAGCGCGTTGTCAAAAGATGACCAGCTAAGCGACGGAAGGCTTTCATGTGGAGATCATCTCGATGAACAACAACAACTTCATTTTTCCAATGTGCATAAACTTACATTTTCAATTAGCTGAAGGTATTTGTACGCTTTTAAGAACAAAATAAAGAACAGTTGCTTATAAAAAGTTTGTGCTTGTTTTTATTAAGATTATTGGTGAATGTATAATATTTAAAAAAAGTATACAATATTTGGTATATCTTTAAAGTGCTCTTAAATATAAATCTACTAAAAATATTGACCTTTTCATATGCAGTGGATCTTTTTTTTCAGATAACTTTATTTACTTATTTCAAAAACTTAAGTGGATGTATTTTTACATACCTGTAAGCTAAATATTGGGTATGGGAATAAGGAAATTCCGTCCTTTCTTAGCCAAAGTTATGAATTATTTAAACAATTAAATAATACATGATTTTATGTGAAGTATGTGCCATCGGAAGCTACAACTTTGCTCCATCTTTCAGGCGGCATACGGATTCCTCTGACAAAGAGTTCGCGCTCGTTTGACTTGATCCATTAACTGAGCTAGTTTGCGATGCTCTCATAAGAAGTGAATCGCTCTCCTATAAGCGCTAACTGCATTGATTGGAACAGATGGTAATCCGAAGGTGAAATGTCTAGGAAATACTGCGGGTGGGGCAAGATTTCCCAATTCAGTCCCTCTAAATATTTCTGGACCGATTTAGCAACGTGTGACCTGACGTTGTCATGCAGCAAAATCAGTTTGTCAGTTGACTGTAGACAGTCTCATTCCGGCCGCTTTTCTTTGAGAGCTCGACTCAAACGCATTAGCTGCAGTCGGTAACGATCGCCAGTGATGGTCTCAAATTGTTTAAGGAGTTCATAATAAATGATACCCTTCTAATTCCACCAAATGCACGCCATAACTTTTGAAGCATGAATATTTTTTTTTAGCTATCGATGGACCTGGTTCACCTGGTAGGTTCCAACATTTTTGACGCTAAGAGTTATTATAATACCTACAACCATTTTTCATCACCAGTGACGATGCGATGCAGAAAACCTTTTCGCTTCTGCCGTTCAAGAAGCATCTCACACGTCACCAAACTTCTCTCGATATCCCTCTCCTTCAATTGATGTGGCACCCAGTTGCCTGCTTTCTGGACCATTCCCATCGCATGCAAATGTTTACCGACGGTTTATCTGTCAACATCCAACGCTTTAGACATATCATCAAGGGTTCGACATGCACCTCCATCCAATAATTATTGTAGTTGAGTGTCTTCGAATTTACGAAATTTCGGTGCCCCTTCGCGATCTTTATCACTCACGTCGAAATTGCCACTTTGGAAGCGTCGAAACCACTCTTTACAAGTTGTAATTGACGGAACGTGATTAGCGTAAATATTGATCAATACCCATACGACACGTTTCAGCGGCACTTTTCTTTAAATGGTAATAATGAAGCATGACTTTCCGCAAATGCTGTTTTTTCGGGACGAACGTAAACACTTTTGACGTCAGATAAAAAAGGACCTTTACGCTTCAAAAGAATATCAACTACTACGGTCGAGACCTCACATATACACCTTCAAATATTCAACCAGTATATTACTAGAGCGAAAATAAAAATAATATCAGCAGCGACATCTCTTTTGCGAGGGCATAAACTTATTCCCATACCCATATTTGTTATGAAACATTTGGATTTCGTTAAAAATACTGCAATAATTTTTGTGCAAACACAAATATGTTTCTTCTTATCTTACATATTTTTCTGCGCTCTTTGGACAGCATTGATTTAACACAACTTTGCATCACTGAATAGTAAAAAAATCGAGAAAAAAAGTATTGAAACTTTTTGCTCGCGTTCTTTACATTTTTGGAGATGCCATTGGATTAATCTTAAGATCTGTTTGTAAATACTTACATACATATATAAGGCAGTTCTTCAGAAAAAGAAGATGAATGACAAACTCAACTGATTTTATGATATTCGTAAGAATGTAAAAGAGATTCATTTGATCGATTTTTTAATTTGTGTCATTCTAATTCCATGTCTACATATTTTTGCCTATACGTACACAACTACATATTTTTTTAAAATACTTTGGTATAATTTTAAGTTTAAATTTTAGTTGACTCAGCTGTAGAAAATATGGCTATTTTGTGATGAGTAACAGAGTGACATACTTTTCAATATAGACTGCGAGTTAAATGATTTTGAGAAAATAGGTTGTTGATATTAAAATCGAGTGCTAAGAAATGCGAGAAATATGGCTAAACATGTTGTCTATGTCAATATGTCTAATAGATAAACTTATATTTCTGGGTTTTCGCTCAGTTTTTCTAGATTGGCTGCGATCTTACTTTTGTAAAACACATTCAGCCCTATCATGCAATTCCTCGTAGACTCTTTTTCGTAGAAACTAAGAAATTGTAATCGTACATTCGAAATTCGTAGAGTAGCATTCACCGAATACATTCGTAACGTCAAATATTAGAGTTTCGTACAATTTTGCTAAGACGACGTTAGCCTAACGGACAAAAATTAGAACGAGTAATAAAAAGAGGATTTAAAAAGAAACAAATAAAAAAAGCTGTAAAATGTAAGTCCTATATTAACTAAACTATAAATAAAAAGAAATTTTGAAGTATATGTACTTTTATGTAACCTCCACATGTGTAAAGTTGTAACAACAGGGCAGCAGTATGCCACATTGTTGGAGCTAATAAAGGAGAAATCAATCATGGCATTGATACTGTAGTAGCCCTTCCGGTTGTAGTGGAGGAAGTTTTCTTTAGTGGGGGAGATAATTTTTATGTGCGTCCCATCCACACACAAAATTATGCGGTTATCTATATTTTTGTTAAAATTCCATCTTGCTTTGCCGTTTTTCATTGGCACTCATGTCGAGATTTACCCACTGAGGACACAATCGCATTTGTATGTGACGCCAATACGTGGTTTAGTACAAAGCTAACTCTTTTCCAACTCGGTGCTGATAGCCTCCTTCCGCAAGAAACCGTAAAACAGAGAATAGTCCGAGGAGTGGAGTTATGGAAGACGACCTCGCTGAGCTTGCGCTGTCTTCAATAAAACTCAAAATGTATGTGAATACAGCTTCATTTAACCGGTAATTTTTGATAAACCGTAGACTTAAGTAGACTTTTTCTTTAACAAAAAGACAAGCACTTACATTGGTTCGTCCATATCGAGAGGGTTGCTTGTATCTCACAATATTTTTCGCTCAATTCTGAGACTCCGTTCGCTTCTCTCACTTTCCTTCTCCATTAACACAACTGCACATGTCATCATTTTAATTGGAAAACTCAACTAACTTGTCAAAAAACTCACAAATTATTTCCTAAATTGTCTTGTTTACATCGTAGTGAGCTGTTGTCGAAATATCAAAATTTGACATTTGAGTTTGGCAGCCTTTTATTGTGTTCATATGGAACTCACGATTACAATTTTTTCGTATTCGTAGTAGACATTCGTATTCGAAGGTTTTCTACGACGGATTCTATGATAGGGCGGGCTGATTGTGTAGTTTATGTTGATGGTGCCTCGTCTGCTGCTTTTTCTGCGTCCTCTGGTGTACATCAAGACAGTATACTGGGTCCCTTACTTTTTGTTTTATTTTTCAATGATTTGTTTACTGATGAATTGTTTATCTTTTGCCAACTTCCTTCTGTTTGCGGATGATTTAAAAATATATTATATTATTTCAAACTCGGCTGATTTGAAAAAACTGCAAGCTGATGTTAATAGTTTAGTTAATTGGTGTAGTGTTCTCGATTATCGCTTCATATTCAAAAATGTTTTAAACTCACATTTTCACAAATAACTAACTTAATTCCTACTGATTTTAACATCGGCGATGATATACTCCATTCTGCTGAAGAAATCAAAAATCTAGAGGTTGTTTTTGATGCACGCTTTACATTTCTTAATCACATAGACTTTATTCTATCTCTACTCTTCGTTTTGTAACAAGGAATAGTTCGAAATTTGCAGACCCATATACGCTTAAGTGAACCCGAACACCCACAGTTAAAGTCTTCATAAAAGGTGGAAGAACTTACTTTCCAGGCGTTCATGGCGGCTATTACAACCCAAAAAAACAACAAATCCTGTGTTTTGACGAAATCCCAACAGAGCTCTTTAAACACATGAGTGATAAAAACCTCCTAACTAACTATATATATAAGCTGATTTGCAAAATCTGGAATGAAGAACGCATGCTAAAGATGTGGGAAATTGGAATAATTTGCCCTCTACTCAAAAACAGAGACATGTTGATCTGTGAAAATTACCGGCCCATAACTCTTTTGAACAGCATCTACACAATATTTTCAAATATTCTAAGCGCTAAACTTAAACCGCACGCTAAACTCATCATTGGAAGCTACCAGGCTAGTTTTCAAGAGGGAAGATCAACGATTGACCTAATTTTCGTACTAAGACAGATTTTAGAAAAGACGTACCATCTTTTCATAGACTTCAAAGCAGCTTTCGACAGCATAATTAGGAACCAGCTCTTCTTAGCGATGACAGAATTCGACATTCCCGATAAGTTAATACGTTTAACATGCTCGACCATGCAAAATGTAAGGAACGTAGTACGAGTTCAGAACAATCTGTCGCGAGAGTTCGCCACCTTGAACGGACTTCGGCTCTCATGTATCCTCTTTAATATTGCCCTTGAAGAGGTATCAGGGACTCTGCCGTAAACACAAAAGGAACTATTTTGTTTAAATCGGTTCAATTGCTGGCTTACACGGACGAGATTGACTTAATCGCATCCTTGCTGCCGAGTTTCAAAGAAATCTTCGCAAGTATTGAGAGAGCAACAAAATGTATAGGTTTCGAAATAAACGAAGCCAAAACTAGTTTCAACTACATACATCGGACTCTGTCTTTCACAGAATTCTTATGGCCAACCGCTGCTATTTTTCACTGTGTCAACACCTAAAGAGTCGCCTCCTAGACAGAAAAACAAATATTCGCTCAATTATAATTTCCAACTTGATATACGGGAGTGAAACGTGGACACTCAAAGAAGCAAATAAACAGAATCTATTGATTTTCGAGAGGAGAGTTCTGCGAAAAGTTTTGGCGCAATATGCGATAGAGGCGAGTGGCGGAAACGCTACAATCGTGAACTCGAAAAACTATATGCGCACCCATCTGTGATAACCATAACCATGATCAACACATTGAAATGGGCAGGTCACATATTAAGGGCTAACAAGGATTACCCACCTCAACAACAACTCTTCGGTAAATGCAGGGAAGGCTTAGATGGATAGGTGGCATAGAAGAACACGTATGCTTATTGGGATTTCGGGCATGGAAGACACAGACACGAAACCGAGACAATTGGAGGCATTTGGTACAGCAGGCGAAGACCCGACCAGGGTTCTCTAGCCAACAATGATGATGATATACTCCTAAGTTGCTATTTACTGCATTTGTTCGATCTACATTAGAATAAACCGTATTTATTTGGAGACCTTACCACCAATTCTCTATTTACAGAAACGAGTACAACAAGTTTTCCTTAAAAATGCTCCCTCTTCCCTGAACTTCTTTGATCCTGTACTATCATATAAATCCGGTTTACTTCTAATTAATCTCAAACAGCTACAAAGCAGAAGATCGATTTTGTCCCTGCCTTTTTTGCTTAATATTATCAGGGAGAAATTGACTGTTCCTCTCTTCTAGAAATGATTAACTTTTCGGTCCCTTCCAGATCTTTACGAAATAAATATACGTTTCATTTCGATAGGTTCAGAACAAATTATGTCTGCAATGCTCCTATTGCTCGCCCTCTTTATGAACTCAATGGGATCTCGAGTTCTATTGAATTCGATTTTACATTACCTAAACTATGTTTTTCTGCCCAATGAAACTGTCTTTTGTAATTTAACCTTTTAAGTACGATATTTTTGTAGTACTTAGTGAGTAAGAAAAATTGTAATTTGACTTAATTTTTTTTTTGTTAAATTTACTTTTGTAATAAGCAGACAGTAAGAACAATTATTTATTGCTTTCTGAAATTAAATAAAACATTTTTTTAATTTCTCTCAACCTGCTAATAATTGGGACCAATCATCATGATTATCTAGGAGTACCTCAGATCGCAGCACTACTGTTATCAAGATCCTAAATACATATTTACATGTAGAAAGCTTTATAAAAGTGATTCATATTCTTTTGCTTTCTCCATATACATACAGTCGTCGGCAATTATCTGTCTGAATTTAAGAGGCTGCCTCACAGTGCCAATCTGATACTTCAACCATTTCACCTATCCTGGTAATTTTCCAAGTTATTTGCTCTTAGTTGTTAATTATTCTAATGAATAAAAATAATATTTACTTATTTTTTTTGCGTCTTCCTTCAGTATATTATATTTTATTTCTACCCCCCTCTAATAGTAGGGCACTTTTCGTTTATTCCACTCCATGGCAATATTCATCAGGCTGGTGCCACGTATAAAATCAACCGCTACGATATTTGCATTTGCTCCCAAATCGTCGCGATAAAGCTGTGAAATGCGCCAATTCACTTGATCGGCCATTTTTCGCAGACCGCCATATTTATCGAGTATAACGCCCCACGTGTCGGGCGTAAGTTCGGCCATATCCGCTACGGGACGGCTTGATAAGCGACTGTAAAAACAAAACAATACGCAAATGAAATGTTGATAAAATTATTGAGAGGTATGCACCATAATCATAATAAATAAGTAGTGAGAGTAAATGAGGTTTACGATTTTTTGCTTATGCGCGCAAGTCTTTTTTCTATGTAAGAATGAAAGTTTTGAAGTTCAACGATATCAATGAATAACTAATACATACATATGTATATGAATTTTAACGCTTTAAGCTCGCGCACACTTTTTACAAAAGTAGGGTTTATAGTATAAGTACTTAAGTTTTTGTCAAGTAATGGTTGCCCAGAGAGTGGCCAATTTGGACGAAAGAAGTTTGGTTCATCCTTTGTGATACCATTGCAACAGGAGAAAAAGAGGTGAAGGAAAAAACGATAGGACGAAAGGAGAAGGGGTCGGGAGGGTTAAGTATTTGTGGACTATGAACGGTGACTAGTTTGCGGTTGTGTTAGCCTCTTTATGGTGCTGATGAAGTTGTTCAGATTTATGTTACCAGGACCAGCTATATCAGCAAGCGCAGAAAAGAAGTGAGAACCAAGATGCTTGAATCTTAATCCCGCGAGAGCTGGGCAGCTAAGAAGCAGGTGCTGAGATGATTCCACCTCATCATCCATACAGCTGACGCAAAAAGGACTCGAAGTAATTCCGAGTCTCACGGCATGTACACCGCGCGGATAGTGCCCCGTGAGGATGCCCACGAAATTTGAGAGAGGAGATTTTGTCATCCTCATTATGTCCCTCGAACGCCTCCTATCTAAACGTGGCCAGAAGGACTTCGCGACCTTACAAGTTCGTGTACATGCCCAGCGCTCGCTGAGTTGATGCAAAGCCCATCCTTCCAAGAGTAGAGCACAGGTTGTCAAGGGGATCCCGATCCTCTCCTTTCGCAGGCACATTACCTCACAGGTCCCTTGTCTAGCCAGCTTGTCAGCTTCGCAGGTTCCACTGTGATCAGTTACCCAATTTATCTTTATTTCGAAGAATTCTGATGCAATCGACAGAGAGACCAGGCATTCCCTGGCCAGCGGGCCCTAATTGCCGCTTGGCTATCGGAGTAAATATTTACCTTTTTAACAGTTATTACGCAAGTAAGTAGCCAGTCAGCTGTTTCTTTAATTGCGGCCAACTCTGCTTGGAACACACCGCAGTGATCCGGTAACCTGAATTTGAGTTTGATGGGGAGCTCTTTGCAGAATACTCCTCCTCAAACCCTACCGTCCAACTTCGAGCCATCCTTGAACAGGTTAACCAGGCCCTGTCCCTAAGTGTTGCCCCCGGTCCACTCCTCCCTTGATGGAATATGGGTAGAGAAATTTCCGCTTGGACTAAGCGAGAGCACACACTGATCCGTCGATGAGGGGATGAACTCAAAGTTTCTGAGGATACTTGAGTGCCCATATGTAAGATTCAGCTTATAGCCCAAGCCGCTCAGTCTGATTGCGGTACGTGCAGCACCAATTCTGCCTGCGATGTCTATACATAGGTACCACATTTAACATTACATTAAGCGCTGGAGTAGGAGTAGTTCGAAGCGTCCCACTGATTCCAATGAGTCCAGACCTTTGAACTCTCTCTAACTTTTTAATTGAGGGGTTGACACATGCCCTCATGAGGCATGCGTTCAGAGCCAGACCGGACGCAAAGATGGGAGTCATCTCAACCGCACCTACACCGCCAACCCAATGACGACGCGTTTGCCAGGGTTTTAACGGGACGGGGGCGGTCACGGCATTAGCCCACCAGCCATTTCTGTTAAGTTTCACCCTAACATACTCAGGTGGCAGAATGCCACAACCACCAGCACAGGGGTCAGAAGAAGAGGAATGCGGGGTTCGTCACCGTTCATGTTGTCAGAAAGGCCGTTAAGGCCGCAGATCATTTCCAGGGCGCACCATGCGGAGGCGATCTGCCCTACACCCCTAATTATATCGTATGTTGTACGATTCGAAGCACCCAAAAATGCATACTTAAATACTTCTATTAACAGTTAGTTTGGTTGCATGCAAATATTCACTATCTTAACTCAAGTTTTCAAAATCTACTTACGACACATCAAATTTGTTAATTGATCGCAAATACTTTTCCAAATTCGTCCATGTTTGCACGTTGCCCCAACGCTGTTCCACTGAACCAAACAGTGTGTGCGGAAATTCAGCCACCACTGCACTCTTATCGTAAGCCAAAATCACATTTTGCTGTCGTGACCAAATATCATTTAATGTGGCGCGCCACGATGCCGATGGATGAACTATAATATCACCGAATTGTTGTTGTAAGAAACTGACCAACAGCCGATGTACGCCAAGTCCCTTACCGAAACCTGCAATTAAAATGAAAACAAAAAAACGTATTGAACGAAATAATGAAAATTTTATGTTATTAAGTATTCACTACTTTTCGTGTTTCTCGTACAGTATTATTATTATTATTAGGCCTGTTGAGGTGCCCTATATTTTAAGGCTTTTTAATGTGTGTTCCTTTCATTTTTCTGCGGAGACATTCCCTCACACATATCTCAATGGCATGTATTTCTGCCTGGAAGATTGTTGGGTAGAGACCCATTGGAATCCATTTTTTGAATTTAGGCGTATTGATTCCCACCCCTGCTCTACCATTTCCTAATTTCGATCCATCAGTGTACCATATCTGAGGTCTGGGATCTGGGTTTGAAGGCGATAGAACTTTTTTTCCATGGGTTTGGGAGATAATTTAACCACCTTACCAGGAATAGGATGAGAAGGCTACATTCTCCATTTATAAAGTAATTCGCCAGTTGATCAAGCGAGAAAAAAACAGAATACTTGAGCTGCATTTCCTTCTAGTTTTTTAGCTTATGCAGGCACTTCAATGCAGATTCTAGTCACATAAGTTTGGCTGTATTATACATTCTGTCAAAAAAGTACCTATACACATATGCCAACGATTAGTCCAGTCATCAAAGCACCTTTTAATCAGCTCCTCCAGCGAATTCTCCTTAATGGCCTCTGTCGACTCAAAACGGCTTTCACGGAGTGACAATTTAAGTGTTGGGAAAAGGAAAAAGTCCCAGTCGGCTAAATTCGGTGAATACAGTGGTTGTTCGATGATATTTGTCGAGTTTTTGGTCAAAAAAGTGTTGAGCCTTGTGAGACGGTGCGTTATCTTGGTGCAAGATCCATGAGTCCAAACGTCGCATAACTTCCAAATAATATTCTATATTTACCGTAGCACCATTTGGAATGAATTTCGAGTGCACAACACCACGATAATCAAAGAAAACGAGTAGCATGGCTTTCACTTTTGATCGACTTTCAAGTGGTTTTTTTGGTTTCGGCTCATGTGGATAGCGCCATTCAGTCGCCTGTTGACTGGTTTACATGTCAAACTCCTATAATCACGTCTCATCACCTGTTATGATGCGCTGGATAAACGTTGGGTACGAGCTACCTCCCTCAAACTTAAATTATGGTTTTCCAGCACAATTCCCTTGACTTTGTCGACGTTTTAATCCGTTGAAGACGTTGATGGGTGACCAGATCGGGGCAAATCTTCCACGACTTCTCGGTCCTCTGCAAAAGCATTATACGACTCGTAGACCCGTGGTTTTGATAAAGCACACTCGCCATAGGCTTTCTGCAACATTTTCAGCGATTCGGCACACAAAATTTAAAATAAATTCTTTGTTCGGTAGTGAAAATCGCACACCTGCGGTTGACTTATATAATTAAATGCCAAAAACCAGCTAATCGACAGATCACGCTCAAACTCTGCGACACTATAGAGGACAGTTGTACCAACACTCCAGCAAAAAAAAACAATTAGACATACATATGTGTTACGCGCGCTTTTTAAATGAACACTTCCCGATATTTTTTGACAGAATGTAGGTACCAAAGAGTTTCCAAGAACGAAGTTTGATGCCATCTCAGAAGGGTTTTTAGGAGATGATTTTTTCATATTTGAAATACGCAGGCATGACTGCAATTGCCTATCAGGGTTGTAAACCACTTTTTCTATCAATTGATGTTTCATATCCATAATGAACATTGAACCTTAGACCAACCAACACGGCCAAATGTACCATACTTGGTGAAAAACGAATAGCTTTGCCATCAATTTACGGGACCTGTGAAGGTGCATTAGTTTTAGAATAGTTTTGGAAAGACTCAAGCGACAGACTCAGACACAAAGCTCGAATTAGAAGAAGGAGATACATAAGAGGTGTCATTTTGATATTCAAAGAAAAATGCTATTTTTTTTAATAAATATAAATGATCGGATGTTTATTTCATTATAAAGAGGAAGGTATGCCGTTAATAGTGGAAAATAACATCAAGCAAATGACCACCACGACCACGCTTACAGGACAATATCCTTTTTATGAAATTTTCCAAAGTGCAAAGTGGATGCCCTATGTCCTCGATAGCCTTACGAATTTCATCTTTGAGGTCTTGAATCGACCCTGGACTGTTGGCGTAGACCTTCTCTTTCACGTGGCCCCAAATAAAAAAGTCACAAGGTGTTAAATCACAAGATCTCGGATGCAAATTGTGATCACCTCTTCGAGAGATAATACGGTCCGAAAACTTTCCCCGTAAAAGATCAATGGGTTTCAAAGATCAAAGATCGTTGCTTGTGTGGCACATAGCGCCGTCTTGTTGAAAATAAACGTTGTCCAGATCAATACCATCCAATTCCGGCTATAAAAAATCGTTAATCATCTCTATTCTAATCTAAATAACACCTGTTATTGGAAAACCCTTATATAAATATACATATATGTGTATATGTGGCTGCTTGGCCGAGCTCCTCCTTCTGTTTGTGTTGTAGGTCTTGATGTATTTCTAGATATAAATGGAGCGACCTACAGTTTTATGCTGACTCCGAACGATAGATGGTTTTACGAGAAGCTTTTTCGTCGCAGAAATGCACTCGGAAGATTGCTATTGCCTGCCGAGGCATTTACGCACCAGCCCATTTGGCTACGGCGGCCGCTACAAAGTTTATTGCTTTTGTAAAATTGAGAGTAAGTTCAAGTATTTTTGATTATATTATATTTTCGAAATTCTATTAAGTTTTGCCGCATTATATAAACTAATCGCTAATAACTGCCATTTACAGTTTCTCTAATTAAGGAACTCTACTAAATAATTACGAAAACCAAAGAGGTATTTCTAATTTGCCACCTACAAATTCGAAGTGGTGAAAAATTGAATCTTCATCGTGCTTTTACTGTACAAGTAATTTAATTTTAAATAAACGATTCTGAACTCTACTTACCAACCGGAAACTCTTTCAGCCCAAATATCACAATCTCATTCGTTTCCAAGACAAACTCCTTCACTTGCTCGATAATTTCCGCTAGAGGTCGCTGACGCGTTACGCCATGATTGATATAAAATTTGTCGGGTGTATTTCGATAGTAACCGACGCGTATATCCAAATAACGCGCACCATGCAACAACTGACCACGTATATCATCATCCTGTGTCAGTGCATATTTAGTGACGAGTGTCTCACGCAGAAGAGGATCAAAATTCGGTCTATACGAACCGGAATCATGCGTGCCAGGTATGAAGAGATCACGCAAGCGCATGCCACCCACTACCGTACGCATTTCACGCATCCAACGAGGATAAGCGCGCAAACAAGTGCTGCCCAATATCACCCCGCTGCCATTCACATAACTCGCCCAGTAGCCATAGCAGTCAGTTTTGGCGGTCACATTGCGGGACATTGTATAATCGAAGGGCACGTCGGTAGTGAACCATTGTGAGGCAGCGCCTGGTTGTAGCGCAGCTACAATATCATTGGCACCATTATTCGAAATCCAATATTGACGCGACGGTGTTGCTGCTGTACGTGGCAATTCAGTCGGCAAACCATCTGAGTAACCACTGCCCTCGAAGGTGTTGCTTGCATTCAAATGCGTGTCGTGTCTGCGTTCGAGTAAGTAGCGTGTTGGCGAGGAAGTAGTGCGCTCGGTGATGCCATCGACTGGCACAAAACCACTGCCCTCCGCATTGTCGAAAGCCGCCAGCGGCGTGCCGGTAGTAAACTCAATTCGTTCAAACTTCTGCGGCTCTTGTGTGGTGATCAATATGTGATCGTCGCGGAGCGCAGGTGCATTCTTCCACGAGACCTCCAGATAACGATGTCGCGCGCTAATTGTCAGCCAGAGATGCAACTGATTCGGTTGGCTTTCAGGTCGCGTGGCGCTCAAATCGAGTATGTCATCATAGTTGTAAGGCAGCGCCGAGACTGTGCTTAGCGCAAGCAGTGCGCAAAAATGTAAAATTGCAAATAGTGAACACACATTGATTGTTGACATATTTTTAAATCGTAACCGCTGCATACTGGGTTTAGCGCCTTTGTGTATGTAACGAAATCACTTGTTTCACTTTCGCTTATCTTTGGCAGAGATCACTTCAATTAAATTGAATTAAAAGACTTTTCACTTTTTTGTGTTACTTTCGGTTAATTTTTGTATTCAATTTTGCTGATTTTCGCCGAAGTCGTGTGAGGAATTTAATTCGTTTTCACGCTCGTTATTCACTTAAGAAACAACGCCGTCCTCGCTTGCACTTTGAACGTTCGGGATAAATCGCATTCGAAGCGGCTGACTGGCTGCGCGTGCAATTTCAACCGTCCACGACGAGTGTTTGAGTCGTTCTAGATTTGTTTATGATAAATTTGATGCTCACAACTTAAAACAATAGTTGGATAATTTATATATACATACATACATATGTATGTATGTGCTTTTGTACCCATGTATGTATGTATGTGTGTGATTGCCAGTAAAGAAGATAGGAAGTGGTTGGGAAATAACAGTTTAAAAACTACTTCACGAAATTGGTAATTTCTCAATTTCTCAATAGAAAAGCGTCATTCTCAGTCATTTCCTCATTTTTGGAAGCCGATAAAAAAGAAAATTTAAATTAAAGCCGTTATTTTTACATAAAAAAAACACATCATTTACCGTTAGATTTGCTCGATCAGTGGGAAACTACTCGTAAATGGGATTTAAAAAATTGAATAGTAAAAAGAAAGAAATATAAATATAATTAATAGTATTCATTTAATTTTTTTCATTTATTACATATAATGACTGTTTTAATGAAGCGTGCCCGCCATATCTTAGAAATTATTTGACCAATTCGATTCTAGTGCATTGTATAGGCTTAAGTACTTATTATACTCAATATATCCAATGAATCATATAGTCACTACCATTAGCTATAATGGCTTCACATCTTCCAGTCATACATTTTGTTAATTTGAAGGTTGAGATAACCGCAAGTTGTGGAGGTTATCGGCTCCAAATCAACCGAATATGATATTTGTTTTCCTTCGAAGTTTTGCTTAACTATTGCCCCATAGGGTTTGCATCAGTCGATCGTGAAGGCCAATCCAATATTTCATTTTCATTCTGCAATTTCTCGTCCTCGATGCATGGGGTCGTTGTCTTATTGTAAAATCCAAAGTTGGCTACTTCTTCCAAACATTTTCGCAGTTGTATGCTTTTTGTTAAATTTTATTCATTAAAACTGCGTTCAAATTGGTGGTAAACACAATAAAGGAAAAACAGCCCCAAACATGAACATTACTGAATGCTTAACAGTTAGTTGAAGTTTTCGATTATTAGCAGTACACCAGGACCGTCGTACGTAACTATTCACCCCAAAAGGAAGATTCATGTGAAAATATTACGTTTGCCCAATTCCGTTCTGAATTTGCCTTAGCCCATGCAAGTCCTTTTTCAAAGTGCTCCGGAATATCAGGTCTTCTGTAAGTAAACGTCCTGGTACTGTGTCTCTGCATAGTAACTGGAGTAATACCAGTTTTCCTTAAAATAGCTAGCTAAGTTCGGCTGTATCACAACAACAAATCAATGGTTTACCGATCTTGCTTTGGAGAGCTATTTTTTGGGTCTCGTGTAGGGCCAACGTTATTAATTTCAGTATACGGTGCACTCATTTATTTATAAACATGACATTTTAGGACGTTTAAGGTTTTTACATAGGAACACTGCCTCAAATCGTTTTTCATAGTCGGAACTCATTTTGTAAATTTCTCACAAAACTAACAAATTGCACAATGCGTGTTGCAAAAAGGTTACATTTATTTAGCAACACTAACATTTATTTTATGACGGAATTCTAAGTTTGAATTTTGCCGATCACGCTTCCACTAGACAGATTCTATATATCAACAAAATTTTAAGTTCTGGTGAAAGTGATTTTTTTTAATTTATGCAGTGGGGTTCCTTTGTAATAAAAATAAATATTTCCTATCCTTCTGAACGGCTGGTTGATCGCTCAGTGAGAAAAGCAATAAGTCAGTAATGCGAAAATAATGGTAATATGTTGGTTAAAGTGGTGATTCATACAGAATCCAACTACCGCCTCCGCACCATTTTGTTGTTGGTAATTTGTAGTCAAGCATTGTTTTGTGTTGTCAGAGCATCTCGCCACAATTCGCATATAATGAGATTCTTCAACAAGATGTTTACATGAGGCAACAATCGCTTGGTGTAAACAGCCTTCTAACTAATCACTTTCAATAAATTTCGTCACCAGCCAACTTTGAGTCACTCAACTGTTCCTTCGAGGGGCTCTTCCTGTTTCCACTCTGCACTATGTGTGCGTTGTTTGTATCGAGTGGTTCCGTTTACAATTGTAATTAATATTTTATAAAATAAATAGAACACAATAAGAACTAAAAATTGGCACGTGTGAAAAGGGTAGGCAATTTTTTCACACCCGACTTCTCATCGAAAACTCTAAAGTTCTTAGCAGGTATATGCAAAATTCGTTCATTTATATAAAGAACTCAATATACCATACGTTAAAAAAGAAATGTTGAAAACTAACAAAAAATATGCCAATAGGCTTATTAGCGACTCTACCATTCGGGAGTGCGTAGATTTGAATATCCGTGCATTAAACAGCAAAAGGATAGAAAACGTTTTTTCTAATACCGGTCACCTCTAGATACGCAATGATAAACCTCCGATTGTATTTCGGCCATGAAAAAGCCCCTCATAAAACACAACCATCTGTCGTTCGGAGTCGGCTTAAAACTGTAGGTCCCTTCATTTGTGGGAAAACAATAAAAGCACACCACAAATAGGGGGAGGAGCGCGGCTTTAACTATAAATCTAAATAAAAGTACATACAAAAAACAAAAAAAAAAAATCTCATTTTACTTTTGTTTCAACTAAAAAACTTCTTATTTTAACTTTTGTTTCAACCAGTCGCCTCATGCAAACACCCTTATTATTTGCGCACACAATTCGACCGAAGAAAAAACGACTCTACCAAAGACCGTTTTTATAGTATAATTTAGAGCTTGGATATCAAATTATCGCTTGAGACCATGGCCATGGATCATGAAATGATTGCGTCTAATGACGTTCACAAACTTCTAGATGAACTTGAACTATCAGAAGAAGAAACTTCTGATTCTGAATAAATTGAGCTTAAATGCAGATTCAAAAATTAAGTCAAATTAAAAAAAATTAAAAATTACAAAAATTACAAAAAAAAATTAAAAATTACAAAAATTACAAAAAAAAAATTAAAAATTACAAAAATTACAAAAAAAAAATTGGGATACTAAATCGTAAGAATCCTCCTCGCGGTGTATCCTGGGTGTATGAGTACAGCTAATTCTAGACGTATTTTCTTTGTTCTAAACCCCTAGATTCTGAGTTTGAAACAAAAATACTGAATTTTTAAATTTTATGTCCGCCATTTTGGATCCGCCATTTTGAATTTCTCAAAGTTGACATTATATTCGTAATGTGCATTGTTCTAAACCCCTAGATTTTGAGTTTGAAGCAAAAATACGGATTTTTTTAAATTCATATCCGCCATTTTGGATCCGCCATTTTGAATTTTTTAATTTTGACTTCAGATTCGCATTCATAGAGTTAAAAAACTATAATAAACGTGGTTTTAATCGGTTTTATGGCCTTTTCCTAAGAAAAAAGAGTTTTGGCCACTCACTCGGGTCTTCTGGCCCAGTGTGCATGGTAGAGAGAAGTCAGAAGGTGTGGCCAACAGCAAGCCAGTAAGTATCCAGCGGTTTTGAAGGAATCAACTGATTTGATGATGTAATAAGGGATTTACAATAAAACTCAGAGATTGAGTTGGAGATATAAGAAATTAAACGCCAACGCCAAAATCAATGGATGGCCAAAACTTTTGATCTATCAATCTTGGCCTTTACAACGATTGATTGAAAGAGCGGGCACAATTCTGCTGTCGAATCCTCTATGCCTTGGCAATCGAAGTCACTCCCACAATTTTGCTTCGGATGCCAAACCTTGTAATCTGTTATCCTTGGCTTGGAACTTCAATGCAAAGACAATCAGTGAGATCTTAAAGTAATAGTTAATTTGATATCCGAAATACGATAGGCAGCAGCAATAAGCTACAGAATCAAAACATTGATTCCTATTTTTATATCCTTGTTCACTCCGCTCGAGAGCATAGCGCCTCGACAGGACTCTTCCATCGTACTTGGTTCTAGGCTTTGGCTTTTGCGCCGTCCCATGTGTTGTCGGCATTTGCTAGCTGCGCAACATCGATCTTCGCCAAGTAATCTTTGAGCGACCGCCACCTCTGCTCTCTTGCGGATTCCAATCCAGAGCCATTCTCGTGACGCTCTCTGGTGGGTTTCTAATATAGAATACTTGCATGTAAAAAGCTGCCAAAAGTGGATGAAACAATCACCCTTTGTAGGAATGGAATAGAATAGGAGTTGGAAAAGGACGAAAACCGTACTGACATCGTAGAGATCGAATGCTGACAAATAATTATAAAATTTTTAGGGCACTAGGTATCCTTCCCAAACAGATTTGAGCCAATTGAAAAGGCTGCTTACAAAAAAAAATCTCAGTGTGTGGCTATCACATGGATTACATTACTATATAATGGAAATTTGATGGACGGAATTTCTACCTGTGAAACCCTGCGGAAACAGAATGAAATAGAATTAAGAGTTTTCAAAGTTACTGGTTGCCGGTGATGTGAAATGGATAGTACACGACAAAATATTGGACATAGCGTATTGAAGTTTCTTAAATGGGAATAAAAATCTATGTTTTGGGGGTTTTGAAAAAGAATAATAAGCTGCTACTTCTAGAGATTTAAGCAAGTCGTTCTCTTCTATCATGACAATGCTACTTACTATAAATTACTACTTTACATTTTTAATGACGCGTTAGACACTTTGATGTTTTTATGCACCCATTCCTGATTATTCCCTCAGACTAATAGTTCCGGTCACTACTTTATTGAATTGACGAAGTAAAATTAAGTTCAATAAAAATACGAATGTGCACTTGAATAAGTTTTTCGCTCAGCAAACTTAGAAGTTCAACCCTAATGGCATAGCTCGCCTCACCGGACTATGCCGATCAAAATATATGTACATAGCTTCTACTCAAATATGAACGAGACGTTATCAATAAAACGGTCCGCGGATGACATATGGCAAAAATAATTTTTTTGTTTTTTGGTGGGACTGTTATAAGCTTACATGGCAAATTTCAGCGTGATATATCACATAGTTTGTTTTCTGTGCTACTGTAAACAAGTCAAGCTCGAGTGTGTTCTTCGAATTTAACGATGGAAATTCAAGTTGAACAAAGAATTTGTTTGAAATTTTGTTATTCCAACAAAATTTCGGCTTCAGACGCCTTAAAAATGTTGCAGGCAACCTATGGGGACTCTGCTCTATCGCGTGCACGTGTTTTCCAGTGGTACAAATCATTCAAAGAGGGCCGTACATCAACCCAAAAAACCACGCCAAAGTCGCTCAAAAATTAAGGTTATGCTGACTGTTTTTTTCGATTACGAAGGTGTGGTGCACTCGGAGTTCCTTCCGCAAGGCCGATCAGTTGACGCTGAATATTATTTAGACGTTTTAAAGCGTTTGCGCGAGAACATTCGTCTTAAAAGGAAGGAATTGTGGGACAACTAGTCATGGTTCTTGCATCACGATAATGCACCAGCTCACACATCACGCCTTGTTCGCGATTATTTGAACAAAAATAATGTTAATATCGTTCCGCAAGCACCGTATTCGCCTGATATGGCTCCATGTGACTTTTTCCTGTTTCCCAAGCTCAAGTTGCCGCTCCGTGGAAAACATTTTGAGACAATTGAAGTCATAAAAGAGAATTCGAAGAACACACTCGAGCTTGACTTGTTTACAGTAGCACAGAAAACAAACTATGTGACATATCGCGCTGAAATTTGCCATGTAAGCTTATAACAGTCCTACCAAAAAACAAAAAATTTATTTTTGCCATATGTCATCCGCGGACCGTTTTATTGATAACGTCTCGTTCATATTTGAGCAGAATGTATCTATGCAAATAAGTAACAAAGTTCACTAAAAACAACTTTACAAACAAGTTACAAGGTTACTTAAATTTGTTGTCCAACTTTTTGGACTACCCAATATTCAGATTCTGCTATTTTGGGTTTCAGTGATCAGTTCCTACTCTCAGATGCTCTCTTACTCTAAATTCTTGTGACACTGCACCAAATTGAGTACACGACCTAATCGCGGAAAACCTTCGAACATACTTTGTTTACAGACCTCAATTGGCTAGTAGCGGCATAAAAAATTAAAAACAATGTTTGTATAGATATATATATGTATGTATGTACATATATATGTACATATGTACGTATTCACGATGCGCTAAATAAGAATGCATTCTCGGACAAACGAGTTCAAATGAGTCAGTCATATCTAATGCATACGGACCTGCATAAGTGGCACACCTGTGTTGCAGTAGTAAATATGGATATATGTATGTATGTTATGTTGTGAATAAGTGTGAACATGAATGCGATTGTTTAATTTTTTATACCCAAATCAAAAAGGCGTAAGTATTTTTCACCTTTATTTGCGCATAGATTTACAACTTGGTTCAAAATAATAGGAGCGCGACTAATGCCAAGTTTTAACTTAATTTTTTGTTTTTGTATTTAAGTATTTGTATTTTATTTTGTATATAAGTATGTTTGTAGTGCATTGTACAACAAAAAAAAACATACTTCAACGTTTTAAACTTTGTGTAAAATTCACAAAACACAAAAAATTGTCAGCAAAATTTTCAGCTCTTAATCAGAAAATGGGGAAAATTACAAGGCATGCAGTTTTATGGGTCATTTAATTTTAGTAAATGCAAAGTGTAAGTTTCAAGTGGCTCGTAATTCTCGTTGACTTTTAACAATTTGTTTCTGTTTTTTGCTGAGGTGTTGAGAATTTTGTTGCGGAATAAAACGTTTAATACAGCTGTATGACCTCATTATTTGATGAAAAATGCTTTCCACTCATGAATTTTTTTAGGTTTTCTTAGGGCTGGGGACATAAGGAACCCGTAAGGGGCTAAATCTGGTGAATACGGTGGATGTTCCACCGATTCATGGAGATTTTGGCGATTGTCAAAATGCTCTCGAGACACGGTGCATTGTTCTGATGAAAATATATTAATATAAGTTTTTTCTTTTTCAACTGGTCCAAAAGGTTACAATAATATACAGAATTTATTGTTTTACCAGTTTGCAAGTAATCGACAAACCAGATCACGTCTTCAAGGCTTGTACGACCACGTTTAAATTTAGCAACTCAGCTTTCTATTGTACTAATTTATGGCAAAAAGTCCTTATACACTTTCAATATTCAGTCATAATTTTCATTTGCTTTTAAACCAAAATAAAAACTCATTCACTGAAAAACGATTTCAGAATTATTGTGGCGCAACTTTTGTAAACTTAGTAGATGGCATTTAATAGCAAGTAAATATCGTTCGTTAGTGGGTATAAAAATGCTCGCTCCATTTTTTCTGTTGTAATTATTTAAACTATCGAAGCATGATAGTTGATATCGAGGATTTTTTTGTTTTGTAAAGCAATTAAGTGATACTGCTTTGTGGAAATTCCTATTTATAAGTAATTACTAAAGATTATTGATATTTTCTCGTGCCGTACACACAAATGTACTTAAAATCAGGCGCAGTTACATTATGAAGAATCGTTGGACGGGACAAATAGACAACGTACTCGTATATTAATGTAGTGAAATAACGAAGTACCTCCTGTCTTCAAACAAACAGTCGGCGCACTCGCGTATCGGCACCCACGTCACTGTAGACAGTTATAATTTCGAGGTTGTAAAAGACTTCGTCTATTTAGGAACCAGCATTAACACCGATAACAATGTCAGCCTTGAAATCCAACGTAGAATCTCTCTTGCCAACAAGTGCTACTTTGGACTAAGTAGGCAACTGAGTAGTAAAGTCCTCTCTCGACGAACAAAACTAACACTCTACAAGACTCTCATCATGCCCGTCCTAACGTATGGCGCAGAAGCTTGGACGATGACAACATCCGATGAAGCGACGCTTGGAGTGTTCGAGAGAAAGATTCTGCGTAAGATTTTTGGACCTTTGCACGTTGGCAACGGCGAATATCGCAGACGATGGAACGATGAGCTGTATGAGCTTTACGACGACATAGACATAGCGCAACGAATAAAGATCCAGCGGCTACGTTGGCTGGGTCATGTCGTCCGAATGGATGCAAACGCTCCGGCTTTGAAAGTATTCGATGCGGTACCAGCTGGTGGTAGTAGAGGAAGAGGAAGGCCTCCTCTGCGTTGGAAAGATCAGGTGGAGAAGGACTTGGCTTCACTTGGTGTGTCCAATTGGCGCCGGTTAGCACGAGAAAGAAACGACTGGCGCGCTTTGTTAAACTCGGCCAAAATCGCGTAAGCGGTTATAGCGCCAATTAAGAAGAAGAGAAGAAGAAATAATTTTGTGACTTTAAGTAGATTTTTTATATGGGATTTTGGACTGTATAGAAGGCAGCTAGTTAATATCAAAATATTTCTCGCAAATTTCATATCAGGGTTACCGGAAGAGAACAAATTGTAAATATTGAATACATGGTATTCAAATTTGAATAGTCAGTGAAATATCTTTAACAGGCCAAGTTTTTGAAAAGTCTAGCGCATTGTATGAGAGATGGACGAAAGTTGCGGCCAGTGAGGGACACTACTTTGAATAAATGAATTCTACAAATTTTTGTGAAATAAGTGCTCAGTTATACCCTATGATCAGAAAGTACCGGGAATGTTTAATTTAAACGAACCGCGCACGTGGGAACCGGTCCATATTTATTTCTTATGTTGGTAGGACTGTAAGACACACATCTGCCACTTTTTAGCGCCATCGGATCATTAGTGCCTGCCTGGCCGGCTGGAAATGTGGGCAAACAATTCTCGGATTTCGCATGATGATAACGCGCCATCGCACCGAGCGCAAATTGTGCTGGATTATTTAACCAAACACCAAGTAAAGGGGTTTTCAATAAGGGCGGGTAGATGTTGAAATGGAATAAAATGGCGTTTGCTGTGTGGCACGTAGCGCCGTCCTGCTGGAACCACATGTCGTCTAGGTCCATATGGTTCAATATGGGCCATAAGAAATTGGAAGGGCCACCACGTCTACCGAAAAATGGGCGCAATGCGCGCAACGTTTGCGTTAATGAACACTCATTTTGATAATAAAGTTTTATCATTTGAACGTGCTGTTTAATCCTGTAACTTGCCATGATGATTTGGCATAAACAACTGAATAATAAACAAAAGATTTGACAAATGTCACCAAAACAAAATGGCTACCACAGGGCGCCAAAATCGACCCGCGCCAATTGAAAAATACCTGAAATAGCCCCGTGCGACTTGTTTTTGTTTCCAAATTTGAAGTTACCACTTCGTGGAAGGAGATTTCAGTCGATAGAGGAGTTCAAAGAGAAGGCGACGAAGGAGCTGAAGGCCATCCCTTCGTCGGCCTACCAGGGGGGCATGGAGCACTGGGTTAAACGTTGGCACATGTGTGTTGCTTCATACGGGTCATATTTTGAAGGAGATAAAATAAATTGGCCTGAAACTTAACTCTGCTTTGTTTTATTTAAACATTCCCGGTACTTTCAGAGCATAGGGTGCATAATACAAATGGAAGTTTTTAAATTGTGCTCCTACTACCACTCCTATACAACGATACAATTTTCAGTATGCCGCTGTGTTATACTATTGGTATATTTGATTTCATTTTCCAGCTTTCGTTTTATTTAGTTTTTATCACCAGCATAATTTTATTAATTTATTCAATCATTTCCATTCATTTCCGTTTTCAAATGAAATGTGCTAAACCATACGCTTGTGTCCGCTTTCACTTCGCATTCTTGTGCACCGTTCGTTTATTTATTTAGTTTGTTTAATGTTCATATGTTTATATGTGTGTATGTGTATACTTCTATTTACATTTTTCTTGTTTATTCTTGTTTTCAACACATCCACAATAAATCATAGTATCACCTGCACTCCCGCCTTTTTGGCAAACAAAAGCTTAGCCGCACATTCGCACTTGCCGACGCATCAGATTTGCATGAACGATATTGTACGCTATCGTAGCTTTTCACTCAATTTTAGCACTCACGCGCAGTCACCGAATTACCGTATCACCACTTTTCACGTGCTGTCGTAAGTCTCGACTGAAGCTTACCACTTCAACGACCTTTTCTGCTGCTCCGCATCTATCGCGATACTTACGCTGGCGGCGCTCCCATGCGCTAAGGTTTATAAATATTACATATAATTTACTATAAAACTTTTCTGACTTTTTATCTGAATTGTAAGGCAGCGCTTGAATATTTTTTTTTTGTGGGTGTAGAGAAAATATTTGCATACTCGTATATGAATAAACAAGTACCAAGTTCAAAAAAGAAATTATTCTACAGGGGTAAACTAGTCCCAGCTATCTGAATATGAGTACACTGGCGAATATAATTGGAAGCCATATTACTAAAGGGAAGGCCCTTGACCTCTTTACCTTGGTGAAAATATGGAAGTATCTGTGAGACGCCTTTACCAGAGCGCGACAGTAGCAGAGGTAGTGTGCAGCCTTCTCCATCTCCTTGTCTTTGCTGATGTTGTTATAGCATCATAAACATTCCCCATACAAACATGACAGTCCTTGGCCGAATATAAATCCGGTTCATTCTGATAAGGCAGAACCGACTGTCGAGGGATTGACCTCCATCTCGTTTTTGCTTCTTCTTATTTATTGCCGCCGTAACCGCCTAAACTATTTTGGCCTAGTTCAACAAATCACGAAAGTCGTTTCTTTCACGAGCTAACTGACACCAATTAGAAATGCCAAGCGGAGCCAAGTCTTTCACCACTTAAGAGGTGCGTCTGTGACCATTCCTACCACATGACCTAGCCAGCGGAGCCCCTGAATTGATTAATTCGCTGCGCCATGCACGCAGACATCTCATACAGCTCACCATCGTTTTCTACATTTGCCGTCTTCAACGGTCAAAGGTCCATAAATACTCTTGCAGAATCTTTCTCTCGAACACATCTCGTATGAGGTGTTGTTATCGTCCAAGCTTCTACAATAGGACCCGCGTTTCTACGGCAGTCGGTTCTATAGTGCAAAAATTACCCACATTTATGGTATATCCGCCCAATGACTGTCATTCCATCAGCATTCAACAAATATGTACGTATGGGAAATGTTTATGCTGCTACAACAACAACAACAACAACAACGGGCATGATAAGAGATGTTTACTACTACTACTGATGCTACTCAATTACTTACTTAATCCATATTAAAATTCGTGAACAAGAGATATTCTCCGTTGGATTTCAAGGCTGACGTTTATTATTATTATTATTTTTTTTTTATTATTATTATTTATTGCATCCCAAAAAAGGAGTAGGTATTTACATTAATTGGCGACAGCTTAGCTGCAAGCCAATAATTTATGACAGGTACAAAATATTACAATTAAAATACTACAATTAATAATATTATATAAAATAGTTAACAATTTTACAAACCGGAAAAGCGTTAACTGTAAAAAGTTTCGGACTATATGAGAAGAATTGAGTAAAGGTGCTTTCTGCATGTCGAATATTAAAGATTCTGGGAGTTGAAAATTTTTAACGTTGTCTGCTAAATTGTTATGCACGAGTCCGTGGGCTGAGATGATAATCGGTAGTACACCTTCCTTAACTTCCACTGGCATTTGACATCGATGCCTAGGTCAGAATATTTTGTCAGAATATCTTCTCTGTATATGTTTTTTGCATGTTCTTGTTAAGGGGAATCTCAATATCATTGTGGGGCTTCAGATACATTGAGTTCGCCAGCATAATACTTCCAGGTAGCACGTGGTCTAAAATTTCACTCCGGCAATTGCATCTTCGACATCTATCCGCAACGGCGTTTGGATCTTGTATTACATACATATTTAATGTAGTTTCTTGTTGGGATCACTCCATCTTGTATGGCGAAAATGACACCGTATTATTATTATTATTGTTGTTATTATTTTATTAATAAACTAGCAAACCCGGCCCCCTTCGCTGGGCACACTAAAATAGAATAGATATGGTTTAGAACAGAAAATATATGATTTTCATATTATTTATTTCTTTATTCTTTATTCAAGCGCTTTGGCATAAACAATATTTTTTGTTTTTCTATTTGTTTTTGAGTAAATATAAAATATAAATTGAAAATCAGGAAAAAAGAAGATTGTTTTTAAATTTCAAATCAACGCATATGAATAAACAATCGTCTTTTTTCCTGATCATCCATGAATTTTTCGTTTCAATTTATATGTTTTATTAAGCATTGGAGCTTTTTTAACCATTATCCATTTACATTTAAAAAAAAAAAAAACGAAAAAAAATTTTTTTCCACGAACACATAATTTCATTCGCATTTCACATTAAATTCTCAAATTATTCAATGTTCCAAAATCCACTCCAAAAAAATTCACAAACAATTTTTACATGTTGCACTTACGTTTTTTCCTTATGGCATCCAAATCAGAAAGAAATATTGACACATTGTAACTCACACTGTCAATTTGACAGTTCAGTTCCGCCCCAAGCGTTAAAAAAGTAAGCGACATTATGGCTGGTTCAAAAGAACGCTGTACCCGTTGCGAGTGCTCCGAATTACAACCAAACTTTACGAAACCCATTTTCAATACTTACTTAACAATGTGCGTAAGTTTGGTTTAATTCGGTGCAAAGACACGGCGGGTCCACGTTTTGGCATATATTTCGAGACCCTAGTCATCAATAGGTGTGAAAATTACCCCGTATTAAAGCACTTATCAACAGCTTTCATTTGATACCCATATTGTACATACACAACCAAAGGTTACCCGGGTCCACGTTTTGACCTATATCTCGAGACCCCAATCACGGAGCGGCATGAAAAATACTCTGTACTAAAGCATTCACCAACAGCTTTCATTTGATACCCATATTGTACATACACATCCGAAGGTTACCCGGGTCCACGTTTTGACCTATATCTCGAGCCCTATTTCCAAAATAAAATATAATCCATGTTACTCGTGGATAATGTAGCTTTCGAATGGTGAAAGAATTTTTAAAATCGGTCCAGTAGTTTTTGAGCCTATTCATTACAAACAAACAAAGTTTTCCTCTTTATAATATTAGTATAGATATATTTAAAGTTCCATTAATATATGCGCACAAGCTACCAGAGCTATCGGCTTAACGTCTTATTCATGATTCAATGCATAAAAGGTTTGCTTAGTAAGCAGCTTTCTCGTTCTCTCTTGACAAATCGCGTTCTCCCTTAGCAAGACACTGGGTTGCTAGCTCTAGAAATGTTTAGTAAAAGTGGAGGAAAAGTAAAATTTGTAGAAAAAACATTTCATTTTCAAAATGGTCTGCTTACGAGCAACGAATCGCTCAAGAGTTTTCATCGGTATGTTCAGGACTATGGTAGTATGATATGGAACACATACCGCTTAAGTCAGGACATGATAGAGTATTTGACGCAATCCAAGATCGGTGAGTGGAGAATTCCCAAAGCTTTGAGAATTTAGAAGGAATCCATGTTTTGCAAAGAGCTAGCATTTCCCAAAGAGTTACGACAGGGAGAATAATTGGATAGTCCCGACGCGATCGATAACATTGCATACCTCAATATAAAAAAGTTGGTATTAACGGAACTTGTTTCCAATGAGCCCACCTTCCCATGGATGGATGAAGAGTCCAAAGGAGACTTAGCAAAGCACAGTACCAGCATGAAAAAGCTTCTCATAAAAAACTGTAGGTGCTCCCATTTGTGGAACAACATCAAGACCCGCGCTATAAATAAGAGGAGGATCTCGGTCAAACATATAACAGAATTGTACGTGCCAATTATTTTTAGCAAAATAGTTTCATATTGGCGAAACTTCGCAACTTCGCGATTGATTTTAAATTTAAAAACTAATTCATAAAATAAAATCTGGGATTAAGTGAAATAATTTCTTGTTTTAATATTAGACAGGCAATAGGCAATTTCCGCTAATAACTTCTATTTGTACCATTATTTACATTCAAATATTAATTAAAATTTAGTTTTTAAACCGTTCGCAGTTTGTTTCCATTTGAGTAAGAAAATACATTTTTGGTACCATTTTTACCAAAAAGGATTTAATATTTTCCACTTAATTCACCTTCTTAAATACAACCTTTTGTAAGGGAGTGCCAAAAATTCAATGTTACTAGTGAGCAAACATTTAATAATTCAATCATGGGTTAATTATCGTTTTTACGTTGTTTCCCAAGTAGACGAAGTCTTCCACTTTTCCAAATCTTTAATTGACAACAGTGACGGTATTGCTAAGTGCGAATACGCTGACTTTTGCTCTTTTTCAGCTCCAGACTCACTCGCCTCGTATACTTATAGTTTTCCTGGTATACCAAATTCAGACATCGTGGCATACCGACAGCTCATTTTCATGCTATAGAAGGCGGCTTTGAAACAGATACAGAAGTGGTTTTTGTCGAATTTCTTCTCGCCAGTCAATTTTCCAAGGTTGTTTGTGGGTTTGTTCGTAGTTTCGCAAGCCTGCTGCAAAATAGGGCAGTAGGAGATTTGCTCTATGCTGTGAATTTATTTGTTTAAAACTAGTTTTAGTTTTACTTAGAAAAGATAAGTAATTACTTCTTACATTTTCCTCTTTCCTTACCCTGGACCCGGAAATTAATCCGTTCCACGTGTAGGTAAGAATAGTATCCGCATCTAGTTCACAGAACTTCCAACGATACTGCATCAATGCCCTTTACCAGAAAGCAGCCCTCTTCATTGCTGGAACTTAGGTCTCCTTTGGTGTATGAGTAATGCATCATACTCAGATTTATGATTTTAAGAATGATTCGTATGTGCTGGGATCTGGAACTCAACTAGCATAAATAGCCTTTGACAAAATATAGTAATAATAAATACATATGTCCCTAAACGGTTCGGGTTCTATGGAGAATAAAAAATTAATAATTGGCACTTACACTTCTGTTAGGTGTTTAGCCGAGCTCCTGCTCCTATTTGTGGTGTGCGTCTTGATGTTTTCCCACAAATGGAGGGACCAACAGTTTTAAGATGACTACGAACGGCAGATATTTTTTATAAGAAGCTTTTCCATGACAGATATGTGCTTGGAAGTATGCCACTGCCTGCCGAGGGGCGACCGCTATTATAAAAAAAAACGGAGTGGAAGCAAATAATAGCCTGCCCCTTTCGAAGCATGAAGAGCTTACAAAAACTTAAGCACAGCTGCTTCTGCAACACTCAAATTCTCGATATTCACATTTTGCTAAAGGCGGGGCAAATCTGTACTAACTTCGGACGCTTTGAAGCTATTGAATATGTGGCCAAAAAAATTGCAAAAAAGTTGTAACTATTTGAGGTACTAGTGACAAAAGTTTCATTATATTCCACAGATTTGGGGATGCCTTTCACTTTGCTTTTGGAGTTGAAAAATATCCAAAAAGATTTTGAATTACATTTTACATTTTGGAATCCATCAAGTTTAAGTATTTTGACGTGATAACGTCTTATAATTCGATTTAACAGGCTGCACGCACGAAAAAATGTGTCGTTACCTTGCTCATTAGTGTTACCTTGCTCATTTGTCGTTACCTTGCTCATTGCCGTTACCTTACTCATTTGTCGTTACCTTGCTCATTGCCGTTACCTTGAATGAACTGCAAGCGAAAGCGCGGAACGAACGACAAAGCAAACAAAGCAAACGAACGGCAACGTTCGACATCTTGCTCTCTCCTACTTAAGTGAGCGTATATATGTATGTATATGCGCATATGTACATATATAAATTCACGTATTTGTATTTGCATATGCCTTCTTATTGATTATTATTAATTTGATTTACTTGAAGAATTTAAAATAAAACCAAGTTTGTTAATAATACCTGTTTTTTTAATGTTATTATTATTTTTTGACGTGATAACGTCTTATAATTCTATGTAGCCGGCTGCACGCACCAAAAAATGCGTCGTTACCTTGCTTTAACAGCATGTTATGTTATGTTATGTTATGTTATGTTATGTTATGTTATGTTATGTTATGTTATGTTATGTTATGTTATGTTATGTTATGTTATGTTATGTTATGTTATGCTATGTTATGTTATGTTATGTTATGTTATGTTATGTTATGTTATGTTATGTTATGTTATGTTATGTTATGTTATGTTATGTTATGTTATGTTATGTTATGTTATGTTATGTTATGTTATGTTATGTTATGTTATGTTATGTTATGTTATGTTATGTTATGTTATGTTATGTTATGTTATGTTATGTTATGTTATGTTATGTTATGTTATGTTATGTTATGTTATGTTATGTTATGTTATGTTATGTTATGTTATGTTATGTTATGTTATGTTATGTTATGTTATGTTATGTTATGTTATATTATGTTATATTATGTTATGTTATGTTATGTTATGTTATGTTATGTTATGTTATGTTATGTTATGTTATGTTATGTTATGTTATGTTATGTTATGTTATGTTATGTTATGTTATGTTATGTTATGTTATGTTATGTTATGTTATGTTATGTTATGTTATGTTATGTTATGTTATGTTATGTTATGTTATGTTATGTTATGTTAAAGTATATTATGTTAAGTTAATGTTAACTCATTCTCTTTATCCATACAAAATATCTATCAAACAAATAAAATTAAAATTTTCTTTTGAAAAATGCAACCATTCAATCAGTATTTTCTTATGACGTTATCACGTTAAACTATCGTCAGTAAACCGACTTTACAGACAACCTCTTTTTTTATGTAGAAAATAGAAAATTGTTTCAAGGTTGCTTAATACAGATTGCTTTAGCTTCTGCCGAAGTAATTAGTTTTAAATTTATGTGCGCTTTGTCGTTCCGTACCGTATATTTGGCTTTAAGCAGTCTTTGGGTGGCAGCCGTTTTAGATCAAAGAATTGTATTGGATTTTATATTGGACTCCATCAGGTTTAGGTATTTAAGTATCTAGGAATTGGAAAAGTCTTTCGAGGTTTTTCCAAACTTATGTTAATAAAAATCGCTTTAACTTCTGTTCTGAAGTAGTTCGTTTAATTTTTTATGGGATTTGCCTTTCCGATATTTGACCTTAGATAGCAGTCTTTAGATAGCAATCTAAATTAAAATATTTATATAGGATTTTTCATGTTAGTCAGAAAATATTTTAGATATCATTTTTAAGCGGCCAAAACAGCTAATTAATAACCATCCAGATCTAAAAGGAATCAAATGACACGTTTTGACATAATATTTGAAATTTCACAACTCTTTTGGGTAGCAAACGCAATTAATTATCTTATCATCAAATTCAAAGAAAATTTAATATTGAAAATTGAAGAACTTGATGATTTTCAGCTTTCTCCTAAATTATTTGATGTACCATTTTTTACAATTAAAAACGAAAAACGAACTAAGCATTTAAAAGTTTAAAATTTTTAATTCCAAGAAATATCCATATTTTTTATAAATAAAAATTTCAATGTTAAACTTGTAAAAATGGAAAATGATTTGAAAAAATATTGACTAACATGAGTTTTGTGCTAATAACTCAAAATTAGTACATTTTCTTTCTCAACACAGCTTAAAAAACATTTTTCTTTCCACCTTATTCACCTTCACAATATTTGCTAATCCAGCTAATGCAACCATGCATAAAATTGAACAGCTGACTACAACTTTTATCTCCTTTCCATCAAAAGTAAAAGTAAACAAAAGGTTCTTGCAAAGGTTACGAAGTTTCTTTAATTTCGGGGTAATGAGTACAGCTTTAGAATTAGTGCCTACACTACACAAACCTCTGCATTCCAAAGTATCAAATTACCTTAACAATCAACGTCGCTCTGGCCAGTACTGTGATTTGATAATCGAATTGGAATTGGATACCGCGACCGATGATGGCATTGCCGAATTTGGACATTTCTGTGTTGTTGGTGCACAAAGCCGTTTCATTGGCGGCCCACAATTTATACAAAAATCATTACAATTTTCCATTCACAATCCATTGAAGGTGACTATAAACAATTTCAGTTGCACGCGTTGTCTGCATACCATGATGGAATTCTTTTACGAAGATGTGGTGTCCATAGCAAAGGAACATGAACCGCATTTCAAACAGCTGGCTAAAATTTTAGCTGTTACGGAGTTAATGAAATTATTCGAAATGCCCGAAGATCCGGTCACAACGGCTGACGCAGGTGGTGAGAAAATTGTAAAGCAAGAGTGTGACCACAGCACAGATCTAGGCGTAGATGTAGATGTGGACAACAACTCGACTGTGCGGCCTGCTGCAGGAAAGGAAGGCGACATTAATTTAGGCAATAAGGATATTTTCAATGATCAACGCAACTTTTTTAGAGTGAGTACAATATGAAGCATTGTAAATAAATGAGTAAAGTATTTTATTTCCAATTTGCAGCTCCGGAATCCGCGTGCGTCCAACTCCAGTAGTAAAATCAACTACTGTATCGGCTGCGATTTCAAATGCTACCGCGTACAGGAGATGATTACCCATATGAGCAGTTGTGAGCCGTCGCATCTCACTTGTTCGTTGTGTGAGGTTGGTTTTCTTGCGTGGCGCGAGTATGAGGCGCACATCAAGCAGCACGTGACCAATATGAAGAAGCCATTTTTTTGCCTAGAGTGTGGCGCACGTTTTGTCAATCGTGCCGCACTAACAATACACCTTCCCAAACACACAACCGAAACACCGCATCAATGTCAACATTGCGGAAAAGGTTTTAAATGGAAACAAGGGCTGAATAACCATATGATAGTGCATAATAAAGAAAAGCAAATGCTCTGTGACGTTTGCGGCTACAGCACCACTCATATGAAAGCACTCAAGTCACACAAACTACAACACACCGGTGAATATTTCAAGTGTCCCTATCCTGAATGTAAGCACCACGCCAATCGAAAAGAAAACCTGCGTTTGCATATGGAAACACACAAGCAGGAGCGTCCTTTTGTATGTGAAGTTTGTGGTTGCAAATTTAGCCAAAATAAAAATCTGAAGCGACATGCGCTCAAACATTCAACAGATGAAATACATAAATACAAATGCCAATTATGTTCATTTAGTAGTCATCGTTCGGATAAACTGAAGGAGCATGTGCAACGTGTGCATACCGAGAAGGAAGTGCAGCTGGAACTGCCGGAAATAGTGGAGAATGCTTTCGAGAATAATGTATGTGATGAATTCGATTTGCCACCGCTGTCGATGGTTGACTTGCGTGGAGAGGCGAGTATTAAAAATGAAACAACTGCTAACAGTGAAGCAACGAAAAAAGTGCACAAAAGAAAGAAAGCTGCAATATTGGCACAGAAAAAGCGCATGATACCCATCGCACCTAAACCAGAAGCTGATGCAGACGAAAATTTAAATTAAAGTAAATTAAAGCACTTAATGAGAATAGAAATAACTTATAATAAAAGTCATTTGATGGCGGTGGCAAGGAGACTCATCTGTTAAGTTGCTTTATAAAAGTAAATATGGATTTCCAAGCAACACTTTTAAAACTCAAGTTTTCAAATATTGCATGAAACATCAAAATGATAGAAAACGATTTTTCTAATAGCAGTGGGCCTTCAGCAGGCAATGAAAAATTTCCGAGTGTATTTCTGCCATGAAAAAGCTCCTCATAAAAATATCTGCCATTCGGAATCGGTTTAAACCTGTAAAATCCTCCATTTGTAGGACAACTTCAAGACGCACGCCACAAATAGCAGGAGAAGCTCGGTCAAACACCCAAAAAAAGTAGGCATATATGTATATGCATACCTATAATTCCCTACTCCAATTATAATTGAGGAAATAAACACCTCGATTTGTGAAGTTAACAAAGTTCGTGCACAAATTTTGGATACCGTGGATTGTTGCACAAGCGCTCAAGTGTTGGTCGAATCAACTAATTTTTCAAATATTACAGGGTTGCTTTCAGCAGTTAAGCTATAACTCCATGCCAGCTCCTTAGGTTTTGAAAATTCTTAAGCTTTTTATAATGTTATATTTTAAATTACACTTTTCTTTGGGGAGTGCGTGAAATCACCACTTAACTGTTAGTACCTTCGTAGAAATAAAAATACGCAAGTGCGCTTTCGGTTATACTTTACAATTGAGTTTATTTTCCATTTCAGATTAATATAGTGTTTCTTAACCTATAGTAATTGTAAATAATGTAATTAGCAGTAAATATGTATGTATTTTAAAATGTAATATGTTATGCAGTAGTGTTATTATGGGAGTTAATTAAACAGCAAACTTAAAATTTAAAGTTACAGCTAAATTGAAAACATTATAAAAATTCATATTTGATAAAAGCATTTATATTAATGATAAAGTAAATTAAATTATTATTAATTACCATGGTAAAAATCAGTAAACTACGCCATTTGGCGTAACAGGTGTTATGACTTTCGAAGTTGTTCAGGCTTAACTGGCGTTGCAAGCCTAAGAAGTAGGCAACTCCTTACAATAATTTTCAGGCGTGACATTTGCAGCCGTGGAAGCAGTTTATTTTTTGATTGTTATAAGTATCTATGCATTTGCTACTTTTCAATTACATTTGCTAATCATATTAACATCCTCTCAATTTTGAGTGCTCAAATATCAAATAAAATACTCAAGCATAAAATTAATCAAAATGTTCTTATGTATAAGACGAAAATGCAAAAGTGTAGAAAAGAATTTTCAGCCCAAGCCATTCTCACAATTTTGCTTCGGATGGCCAAACTTTTTAATTTATCATCTATGCATTTAGTAAATGCGGCAGGCATCATGAACACATTTCGAAAAAGCAATGTTCGAAAGTGCAAAAGGCGTATCCCGAACGCCGCAATACTCACATACGAAAACACTGCATACTAATTGAAGTACCACTCTGTACTTAGTACAATCCTGTGTGCAATCTTAATAGGCACCCTGTTTGCTGTTATCCCAGAGAACGTAGATGAATTTACGTTCTCTATGTTATCCCTGAGGAGACTTCAAAACATTTGTTTTCCGCTTTAGCTACCTCCGGTCAGTTATTTAACCATTTTGAAGTTTGTTTGTATTTGTAAAAACGCAATTTGTTAAAATAGCTTTCGGTATAAAGCTATACAATTTGTTATGAGACAAATATTTATGGTTGGATGTATATTATTATTATTATTATTATTATATATTATATTAACAAATTAACTAATATAATGCGTTAATATTGAACGAGTGTAGATGCAAGGGGTATCAGCTCTACAAAAATTATGTAAAAAAGTAGGACGACTAGTATGTTTTGTGTTGAAATAAAAGGTGTATGTTTGTACTTATGTACATACATATGTACATATATACTAAAAACTAAATAGGGAAAATTTATAGTTAATATAAATTCGGGCTCGAATATGCTTTATAAAGCTATTGATAGCGATTACATTCTCGGATGTAGGGCTTTTTAATAATGCAGTTCTACCTGAAGTAATCATTTCCAAAAGGGGTTAATCTTGTAATATGTGGTTTAAGGAGAGAACTCCTCCGCAAAGTGTGAAGACTGGAAATGGCTCCCCGGTCAGAAAGTGTTCGTGCTAGTCAATAGTGTGGCCAAGCCGTAGAAGGGAGAAATACTTTACTAAAGCTTTCCATAAGCCGCTGGGGTATTGTAGGGTAGTTTTGCTCTCGGTTTACGGTGGTGTAGTGATGATGACTGCAGTTTAGCCTTTCTAGTTTCTTAGTTTTCATTCTAGGTGTTGAGATATCGTCTAATTGCTGATTGCATATCTCTATTTCCACGTGTGGGATCTTTTGTTAACGGTGCTAACTGAGCAGACTTCTTTGCTGAGCCACACTGTCTGCCATCTTGTTCTCGCGAATTCCTACATATGTGACTTGGTATCCGAAGTAAGCGTAAGGTAACATCCTTGCCAACGAGCGTATGTTTTATTCTATAGATAGTGAATAAGTTGGATAAAGGGTTTTGAATTGCTTTTAGAACGGATTTTCTGTCGGTGCATATAAGTTTTACAATCGTTTTCCAATGCCATGCTTATAGCGTGACAAGCGGAAACTACTTCTGCAGTAATGGTTGTATGTTTAAATTGTTAGAAAAAGTATTATGGTTTAATGAAATGAATCATGGTATACAAGTGTTTTCAGACTAGAAAAATCTAGAATAATTTGTTGCTGTAGGCGATAAGCAGCAACATCGAAAGCTATTAAAAGTATTTCGTTTGAAACAAGCTTATCTCATATGTACACACATACATATGTATATACATATCCACATGAAAATAAACAAACCGGCGAATATGAAATGAAAACAAAGATACGCAAAGAACTCGGTCAAGGTATTATTTGGCTGCATAAAATCAAAACATTCCTCCGCTTTCGATGTGTGCTCATAATCACGTTGATATTGGCCGGTAAAATTCTGGTGCGGAGCCATACCTATGCGCGCCCAAACATCCTACATAATTTTTTTTTTTTGTACCAAGTTAGGTGACATACATTTATACATAGTGAACGATGAATGCGTTTTTTAAGATGAGCTGCTTGTTGCTCTTTCACAAATATTTATTTGATTAGTTATATTTTTAGTTTAACTCAGCGGTAATAACAGTTTTCAAGGATCATTTCTGCAACTCTCAGATTTTTAAGCGTTTCTATCTTTTAAACTAGACGTGTTATCGGCATGTCGACTAACCTTGGCTGATATAAATGGCGTACATTCATACTATGTATCTGCATACAAAATTTCCATTTAAACTTAAACATCCTTTGCTAATATAAAAATGTATTGTATTTACTCGTTAACCGCGCCAAAATGCATTTGACGCCTTAATTTTGAAGTGTTTTTGTTTTAATTTTTAAAATTATTTCAATCGTGCAACAATTTGCAATATCTCTCCAAGCTCAATAAATCCAGTTAGTACTTGAATTCTTTAGATGTGTATAAACTGTGATTGTATTGTGAAGAAATCAAAACTCCAGATTGATCAAGTACTTAGATTGTACTTCAAACGAAAAATTCATTAAACAATTTATCCAATTTGCAAAGAAATCAGTCAGAAACTCCAGACAATACTCCAACTTTCTCGAAATTTCAGTACACACCCTGTGCATATGGAAAGCAGATTACATCTGAGCGACAAACCTGGAATTGAGTGGTGGTGAGTATGGAATAGTTTTTAAATGTTTGTATATATTTGTTTTGCATGTATATATTTTTGTTTTGTTTTGGTTGTATATACATATGTATGTATGTATTCATGACTTTACCTATCGCTCGCTTTCAGCTGTTGCGGTCTGACTTCGACCATATACAATAGTAATTTAAATATGTACATACATATGTATTTGTGAGTACATGTACATATGTAAAAGTATCGAAAGCAAAAAAGCAAAGCAAAGAAATTGTCAGAGCACTGTAAAACAACAAAAAAAGAAATTGCGCAGTATGAAAAATCACAAAAAATCTAAAATTACATAGTATACTATAACCGATGCTCTGATAAGGTCCCCCAACCAGTCGTTGCCCACTTAGTGCGAGAGAGAGATAGAGAGCGAGCTCCAAGCATATGTTAAACCAGCAACAGCCAGCAATACATATTAATCACCTATACAACTCTGCCAACACTGCCACTGACAATGAAAACAAAAACAAAATCAAAAGCAAAAGCAAGTCAAACGGCGCTTTTCGCACCGGCTCTCCGGTGGGTATATAAAGGGAAATGCGCAGCAAAAATCCAGTTTAATTGAATAACACATTTCGTGAAGTGAAAATATAAGTGTGCACTAAAACAACGGGTTTCCCGAAAGAAAGCAAAACATACATATCTAACTAAAGTATTATCTTTAAAAAACACATTGTATTAGAAACGAAGCAATAAAAAGTGTAAATTCAAAGGACTTAATAAATTCAAATCTAATTTGTAATTATTGAATTGCTAAACCAAAGTTATAACAAAATGTCTGAGGCTTATTTTGATCAATACGAGCACTATAATTTTGACCACGACAAGTACATGTATTCGGGCCATAGTGGCAAGCAACGCAGCAAGAAGGAGGCCAACGAGCATACCAATCACTTTGATCCTAACGGACATTCACGCAAATTAGTTACTAAATTTATGAACACTAACAATAATCGAAAATCGTGCGTCGCCAAAAATTGAGTGTTGGCCCAAAGTGAAGTAGTAGGGCAACAGCACCATAAGCTGAAGCAGAAGCAGGAATACAGAAGCGTTAGAAGTAGTAAGCAGAAAAAATTAAAAAATTAAAATTTGAAAACAAGAGGAAAAATCGGCTGTAGTAGTACAGCGAGAGAGCATTGATTTTCGGAAAAACGAAAAGTATTGAATTGGTGTTTTGGAGCGGAGAAGTCAACGAAAGTTCGTTTTTTTTTTTTGTGGATAGCAGCAAAGCAGGATAACGAGTTGAAGTGGGTTTTGTACTAGGCGAAAGCGGAAAAGAAGAAAAGAAGAGCATCGCGGAGTATTAACGGCGTGCACCAGTGGCAGCCAACAATTTGCAGAAACTGCCATTTTTGTGCGCAGCGTATGCAAGTTGGTCGGCTTCCACGCCACGCCACACACACACACACACAAGAAAAGTTGCTAATATTTGAAAAATAAAAATAAGAAATTATTAAATACTAATACTTTAAAGTTGTTAGCTCTAATATTACTTTGTAACATTTAAGTAATTTAGATACTCTTTATTCCTGCAAAATTTTTTCTTTCGATAATTATATTAATTTCTTATAAGTAATCATAAACTCACAAATTGTATGACGTTTAAACTTGCATATGTACTTGCACGTATGTATGTAATGTGCTAATGTCACTTCGGAATATAGTTTTTTTTTTACATTTACATTAATTGCTTATAATCATCTTTTTTTATATATAATTACATACATATGTAGAATTAAACACTTGAGACTGTAAAAAGCATGAAGCTGCAGTTAAATTATAACAAATTGAATAAATATTTAAAAAAATGTAATACAAAACTGAAATACAAATGTCTTTTCTTTTTGCATTCTATAGAGAAGCAACAACGGTTGCGTCAGCTGTAAAGGGGTTTTCAACAAGGAGTTTGATTTATTAAGACAATAAATGAACTACAATTATTTTTTCTTTTGGCTGGGTTCGTTAATCTATTCAAATTACAAATATTAATGAAGAATTATGTCTGACAGATATCCACCACGACCACGGTTACAGATACCGGATTGTTCATCAACATTTTGAATCACTTTTTGGCAAAATGGGTATATTTTTTAAGGCTTTTTAAGGCCATAAGCATATCCCCACAAAAAATAATAATGTTATAAATCTCATGACCGGCGCGGCCAATTAACAGTTGAATTTCGTGAAGTTAATCCTTCAGGAATTTTGTATTGCCCTAAATTCATTTTTGCGGTGATTGGATGACGTGTAACTTTTGCGGATCCACCATTTCCATAGGATTTCTAGATTTTTTTATTTTAATGAGATTTTCGAGTGAAATTTAATTTTTATTACCTTATGTCAAAGCTTCTATTTACAGACGTATATATGCATGTATATATGTGTGTATATGCATGTACAAACAGGCTATATGCATATGTACGTACACTTTTATGTGCAGATCTGTGGGCTTTTGAAAATATTTTAAATCGGCTTCCTTAAATCAACCCTTTCTACCTGTCTTAGTGTCGGATCGTTAGGTCAGGATTTTATTAATCTTGAAAGTAAAAAGAAGTAACTTTTTTTGGGAAACTAAGCACACATATACATATGTATGTATGTATGAATGATAATATATTTGTGAAGTTTTTAGATTTTCGACTTTGTAATTTTTGCTTTCGTAGCCGTAGTATCAGTTCTAATTTTTTTTCATTTCCCCCATACACTAAACAAATAGCTTCACCAAATAGGAATGGTTGCATGGTTTGACAAGCCACCTGACTGGTGTATTTCGCGCTTAAGCGTGGATTGCGGCAACATTCGCATCATTAGACGTTTTATAAAATTTTGCCAATCTGTTGCTTATCATTAGGAAAACAAATGCAATATAAAAAATTTCGTTGCGCAATTGAAATTGAGGACGAAAAGCAAGTAAATCTCAATATAATTTATTTATTGTTTTTAACGAAGATTTACTGGAATGGGCTATCGATTGGGCTTCAACAATGAGTTTGAATTTAAAAAGAACTTGGGTCATTGGCAAGTGCTGGACGAAATGAAAATTGATGCTCAAGATGTTATCCCGACATCACGGATATACGGAAATTGTGCCCACTTGTTCTGAAATGATGTTACATTTTGCAAAAAATCACTATGAGAGGCATTTTCAATGTTACAAGTTGTATATGTATATGTATGTATGTATGTATACGGGGAATGCTGCTGAAGTGACAGTCCGTTACTGGAAATAAATTCGTTCCGGTTACATAGAATCGACTGTCATGAGAACGTATGTATGTTATATTGTAGACATTGCTGGCTAAAACCCCGAAAATCTCAATAAGAAAAGGTGGCATAAAAATGTCAAGAGTGGAGGCGTAAATCTATTGTAAAAATACATTCCTAAACAATTCGTCTATGAATACAGCATTTAAATTAAAATGTTTTAAGCTGTATTTCATAAAAATTTCGCAAATTTACATGCATATTTTCATTTATATCGGCATATTCGTAAGTACAGCATGAATTCGTTCTATATACCACATTCATGTAAATTTATACATACATATGTACATATGCACATGCATTCAAATACATATATATGTATGTATATGTATGTATACTGTGTACACCAACATATATAAAATATGTAATAGTAAGCGGATTTTGTGTAACGGGAGTTTTTTGTTTTCCGCCTGACAAATTTAGTATTTTTCGTGCCTTATTTGTTGCTTTGTTTGTTTCAGTTTTAAGTGTTCTACGCTGTTATAAATAACCGAGCGACTGATCGCCTTGACGATTTCTGACTTGCTTTTGTTCTTAATGTGTTTGTTGCTGTGACTGAACTCAATTGCACTCGTTGATGCGCGCTTCCATTGCACTGTTATAGTTGTTGTAAAATAAAGATTTCTTGTTATCACGGGCATAATTAATTAATCGTAATAAATATTTATAAAAAGCTTGCTGTCGCATACTTACTTTGTGTGCAAAGTTACGTTCATATGTACATGCATACATACATATATTAAAGTTGGTAAACAAACTTACTTGTGCATATATGTACATACATACATATGTACTTGAATACAGCTGTTTTGCTTTCTTCTAATGGGTTGAGGCAAACATTTTTATATCGACATACATATGTATGTGCATATGTATGCATGTAATTGCTTTACAATTTCTTAAAAGATTATATACTATGTACATGTGTATATGAACATGCGCGCTCCATCATACATATATTCCTCTTACATAAATATGCATTTATTTATATGTACATACATACTCGTAAATATACTATGTATGTTCATGTCTTTCTCATATACTCTATTTGTTTATATTAAGTTTAATACATACATATGTATGTGGTATATTTATTATTGTTTTGGTTTTATAACGTGCCATATCCACGTACGGACATTTGCACGTATCTTCGTATTTATTTTCTTTTAGCGCCGGTAAACGAATATTTAATTGGCATTGATATATGTACATATGTATGTATGTATGCATGCACATACATACTTATATACTTGCAAACATTTTTAATACATGCGTATGTATGTGTGTAAATATTTTACTACTCACCATGCTACAACGTGTAAATATGTACTAATGTATGTATGCGCATGTACGTGCTAATATATTTTATTAACAAATGCAAATACATATGTTTGTTTATAAATTAAAGTTAGTGACTCATTAATGTGTTTGCTGTGTTTCACAAATAGTGGGATCTCGTAAGAAGGTGTTCACATTGGAATCTATCAATCAATAACAGTAATAAATTTAATAATACTCGTACATGTACAACGAACATTTTTGAAATCCTGGCTAATGCTATGACCCATCACTGCGTGGGCCTGCAGGCAGCGCCCTTCCGTTCTGCGGCAACGTGCCACTTCTGATTGTTTCAAATTCTTAGTCAGCAAGTGCTCTCAGGAGCAGTACTCTCTGAGAGCAGAAGCTTGAGTCAAGTGGCGAATCTGTTAACTGCCAGTTGTGATTGCAACTTTTCTTCATCAAACCGGAGTGGTCGCATCCGAAACTTAACATTACTTCTTAGTAGAAATAGCATTTACATGGTGCTTCTTCTTCATAGGATTAAATCCTGTTTATGCACAATTTTATATATGAAATAAATTTGTTTAGGTACAAATAAAAAAATAAGTAAATAAATATTAATTATGTGGTAACCAGCCCAGAGTATAACCAGATTGTGCAGTGTTTTATTTAAGGACACGTTTTTGTTGAACTACAGCTGCACCAATCGGCTGACAGACGCTGCAGATCCCATTGAGATTTTAAGCCGAATACAACGGAGTGATACCGCAAGAGAGTACTTGCCCGAAGTCGGAATTACGAGTTGCTTCAATCGCATGTAAACAAATAGTTACGTCTCTCATTTTTTCTCCATCTGCATACACAAAAAACAAATGTATTCCGATGTGGGCATTTCTTGGACCTATAAAGCAGTGAATCAGAAAAAATCTTCCCGATAGTATTTAGAAATGCGCCGAAAACTCAAAGAAAAACAATTTTACATTTAGAAACTAACAAATTTATTATTCAATGAAAATAAACTCACAAATTTTACTTCTAAGAAACAATGTCGGCAATGTAATCTTACTATGATTGGAATTAATGCTATGTATATATACAAATGTATGTGTATATGTGCGTATCTATGTTTGTGTGTGTTACTTATATTTTAAGTCAATTTCATATTTTTTTATTCTCTCATCGGATTCTATGCGTGTTCCAATTTCAAATTTTTTCAACTCAAATTCATTTTGTAATTCAATTTTTCTAAGCTCAAATTCATTCTGTAACTTTTCTTTTTCAAATTCTAATTTCTCTTTTTCCAATGCTATTTTCTTTTTTTCAATTAACCGCAAGCACTGAAATTTGTGCGCACATGCAGACTTTTTCTTTATATGCCTATGTTTTATGTTTTTTGTACTTGTAATATCTATCGGACTCTGCCTCGATGTTTGTGTATGTAATGACTTCTGTTGGCCTTTCGTATGTGATAAATCATATGAGCTCTGCGAAGTTGAGGGCTGTGGAGTACCAGGCTGAAATTTTAATTCCAACTCACCATCACCCGAATCATAGGGATTACTATCGCACATATTGCGTACCTCTGCGTTCGTGGTGTCAATGTCGTCATTAGCACCCTCATATACAATGCCTGGGCTTACGATTTTGCTGTGTCTAAAAATATCACTGAGTATATCCCAATAGGGTGATATTTTATTAATATACTCCATGACACTTTGCTCTTTTCCGTTGGTCAACAACTGAGAGCCGACGTTTTTTTCTTTCCAATCAACAGCGTCTAAGTATTTCACTTTCAGGTGCCGCATTTTGCATTTTAAAGACATCCAGCCGATCGATTCTAGACAGAGTGTGCTTTCCTTGATTTTATTGTAAAAAGCCTCTGATGTCGGTTTCTTAAGTGAGATATTGTGCATAAATATGTATGTATGTATGTGTATTTATAAAGAACTTTAATTTTTCTTAAGTACGTATGACTGCATTTACCTCAAAGGTTTCAGGTTGGTCTCTGACTGCATCACATACAGCTTGGAGAAGCACTTGCGTTTGAAGGTCTGTCCAGACGTGTGTGGGATTAATCCGCTTGCGTTTACGTTTTGATCCTGAGGTCTAAAATAGCAGAAGAGTAGATACGTAGTATGTACTATATGCATCAGATAATACTTGAATTATTATATTATTACATTTACCTCATCCATTGCGCGCAACTTTTTTATTTCCTCTTAAGTCCCAGCAAACTAAAATTATGTATGGGTAGTATAATTTATCACTTGTCTATATGCATTTACAGTCATACTTATGCGCGTTTTACCGTTTATCAATTGATATACACAGCTAAGTTTGTCGTGTTTATTTCCCAGGTGGCTGATAAATGAAACGAAAAATGGCTCTCATCTAAGTTTACGGTAAACTTTATGAGCGCATTTTGTTATTAATTTACTCACGCTGCTACACGTATGTATGCAATTGCTACGGTACTCGTGGTGAACTTTGTCGAACACTTACTCGTAACTTACTGGCATACCAAAAATGAAAACGTAAATAAATATACCATTTATTAAGCCACGGCTATGTACAGATTTCTTCATACCATAGAATTGTGGGTGAAGAGAGACTCCTTTCTCACTATTATGAGATTACCAGTGATGGCAATGTAGAAATATAATTTCTGTGAGGAGGATTTTTCTTTGGAATTAAAGCTTTGTTTGAAAAGTTGAGCTTGGATTGTTGTGGGGTGTATAAGAAAATTCCATATCCACCTCGGAGGAAAAATTTTCCTCTGTGAACTTCTTCCTCCTAAAATAAATTAAAATAATGTTCAATAAAGGTGAGGAAGTCCGATATTTCTATGTACGAATATACATACATATATATGTACGTACATGTATACATATGTATGCCCGGCGTGACCCATCATCGCCATCAGCCGTCGCTGCATTTTGGCACAAAGCGCGGTGCTTACGCTTTTGTAAAACTACATACGCACATATGTATGTGCCTATGTATGTATGCAATATTATTGCCGACGGCTTGGTCTCATAAATTTATTACCGTAGATCGGGCTTACTAATACCTATGCACCCGCCAGTTTGGCAAATTTTTTGTTTTGCTTAGTTTTATTGTTAAAAAAAAAACGAAAAGATACTCAATGATAGATATTTCTGGAACACTTAAGAAAAAAAAACAACAACAGAACACATATGTACACATATAAATTGTACACAAATAAATCACATGTTTGAAACGCGTGAGAAAATTGCTTTAGGGGTTGAAATTAGTATGCAATCGCTTGAAAGAGGCGGTGCTTAAGGTGCCGTCAGACAGAACCGTTTGGAAAATTCTGTTTAAAAAACGAATCGAATGCTGAAAAATTGGAAAAGAAAATTCCGAAATTATTTCTGGAATGTTCGCAACTGAAACTAAAAATGTTTGATGCGAGGCCGCAACTGAAATCAACAATAACATAATAATAATTTTGTTGTTGCAGTCAGCTTATTCTTTTTGCTTTCGAAATATATGAACAGAAAAATAAAAATTTGTGAAACTTGCATACATACATACATACATACTTATATGCATATGTAAATACTTACATGCATGTGCATCATATAAATATCGACGAAGAATTCGACTTAGTGGCAAAAATAAATAAATGCATATATGTTTATATCTATGTAAATATAGTATGTACGTTGGTGTGAATCAAGCAACAGAGAACTTAAAATAAACAAAAAAACGTATGTATGTACAACAACGATGTAGAGGAATCAGAATGTGTGGCCAAATATAAGACCGTAAACCGGCTCGAAACGATTTTGAGGGAATCAGCTGACTTGCTGACGCAACAAGGGACATCTACGCAATTTCGAATGATTGCTAAATATAGGTATGTATATGTATATAAATTTTTGTATTTGAATAACAAAAATTTAACTAAAAATAATTCATAATATAATATAAATAATTAACTTAAAATAAAACATGCCCCATAAGTTGTTTAAATTATACTTATTTTAGCAGCTAAAATAATCCTGCATTTCCCAAGCAGCGTTCTGATGTTTGTAATCAGCACAAAACTCAGAGCTTTCACCCACAAAAGAAGAAAACGAATGAAGCAACTTTCAAAAATTGCTTTAAAATTGGAAATACGAATAAGAAGCGCAAGACAAAATCGCCTCCCTCTTCCGCCGCCGGCCTTCTCCCACGAACAAAATGTTTCTCTGTGTAGATGGGCACCATACAATACGAATTGTGCTCAATTGGGTTCAGCCAGCCCTCATTAAATTTTATTAAAATATACGTGGGTATATAAAATTAATTGAAAATTATTTAAGCCAAATGTTATGTACATATGTTATATTGAGTCTGACTGCATGGGTACCGCGTACGGTTAAGACCACTATCGAGAGGTACGGCCACGTTGGAGCCTTAGAAGCACCAAACTTACTGCTTTGCATACCTGTGTTCTCACCAGGCACTCGCTGAACTAAGAATATAACAAAGGGAAGTACTCCCTTTGCACGGAATGACCACCTCACGGATTCTCTGCCTACCAGCTCATTATATACAGTTTTCGGCAATGATACCGTAATAAGCTTGATAGCGCAGTATTCAGAAGCGATCGAGAAGAAAGTCAAGCATTCCAAAATTCATTTCAATCTCATCATCAATGAGTCGGCTCTGAGCATAAGAGAAGAGATTATTTTACAAGTGAGCACCCAATCGACTGCTTTTTTGATAGCATATGGCTTCGTTTGAAAAACACCATAGTGATCTAACAGACCAAACTTCAGTCTAATGGAGAGCTACTCGTCGAAGACTACTCCACCAATCTGCTCGTTCAACTTCAATGGCGAACAAATGCACTGAATCCTATTAAGTCCTGACTTTACATCTCTCCATTCCTGCATTAAGGCGATGGTGGGTGGAGAAGGATCGCGTGGATTCAACGTAGGTGTATGGTACATTGATTAGTTGCAGCAGGCATGAACTTGAACATAGAAACTTCGAAAGCCCGCAATCCCAAGGAAACCCAAGGTTCATTTGCTAATTGGCATAATCAGATGTTGAACTGACTAAATCGCAGAAGTTTGTTTACATTTCTGTGTTTACGTACATTTTCTTTGTATTCTTTTTCCAAGATAAATATTATATTACTCATATTAAATTTTATTTTAAAGTGTTTGCTTTTGTTTTTTTTTTGCTTTAATTGATTCAGTTGTTATCGTTTAATTTTTCAATATATTGTTTTAAATTCTTTTAGTGGCTGACTCACTTCAGAAATGGTTAAATGCGTACCAGTTTATTCACATCGAAATTCTGAAACATTGAGCCCCGTAAGTCCATATACATACATACATATGTGCATGTGTATGTATGCATACGTAGAGCGCAAAAGTGATCGACTCTCAACCTTGCACTCAATCGGTGAGCACCTATTATTATGCGTTACAAAGGTTGGACACCGTGAAAAGAATTGTACGATTTACAAGGTTGGACATCGGAACAAAATCGTTAGAGTAACTTTGGCTGTTACTTCATAAAGGATGTGACATTGAGAGAGGCGAATGAAATTAATGTTTTCATGTATAAAGGTAAAGTGAGGTTATTTGCCTGTCTTCCAGTCAATGGTTCTCCAGACGGCAGCGCAGTAGCATTGTTAACTTTTTCGTATATGACCAACACCGTCTCAGTTTTTGTCGTTGTAAATAATAGCCCCTCTTACATCAGCCAATCAGCTGAGCGCTTTAAAATCCCTGAGAGGCGGCTAACGGTCTAATGCTGGTCACATTTTCTGTATCATCTCCCCTGTCGAAAATAAGGACAAATCAAACGAACAAACTCTGCAAAATTATGTAAACTTGTACGATGAAGAACTAATATGGCTGATGCAATCGCGATGACGTGTTGAGTAACAACTTCTAAGCTTCTACAAAAACTAAGTACAGTAGGTTCTGTTTTTATGCGGTAGATACGTTCCGCAAGAAACAGCATAAAAAAAAACAGCATAAAAAAAGCTACTAGTTCTATAGTAAAACTATAGATACGTTTCAAAAGTGCTAAAACCGCATAAATCTGAAATAATGTAATAAAATCGCATAAAAAAGGGCACTAGTCCCATATTATAACTATAGATACGTTCCATAGACCGCATGAATCTGAAATAATTAAATAAAATCGCATAAACAAAATATTGTATTTTTGAAAATTATATCTTTATTTAAGAAACGTCAGAATCGAAAAATAAATTTACGTCAGAAATAGAATCAGACAATACCCGCATGTTGCGCATTCGTTTAGGATTTGGCGTAAAATCACTTCCGTCACTTGAGGAAATGTACACGTCTGATCTAGATAGTTATGCAGGCGGTTCCATACTTGTAGGGTTAGCATTTCTGATGTAATCTGTGATGAGTTTTTGCTTAGCTGGCTTAGAATCTTGTTTATATGTACAATTCCCGATAGGTCGACATGCATTTTGTAATAAAAAAAAAACCGCACTATTTCAAAACCGCATAAAAAAAAGCCGCATAAAAACAGAACCTACTGTAAAATCTTAAATCTTGCTAATAGAGCTCTTAGGAATCTATAACCTGCAAGTGGAGTGATGTTGGTATTGTACATCGGCCTAAGTTATGTAAAATTATGTCTTGGCTAACTGAGCTCTTGTAATATTTCCAACTCATTTCTCAGTTTGCCTTTTGCTACTGGGTATGTACGTACATATGTATGTATATAAGTATTTGCATGTAATTCTTTTCTATTTTTATTACGACTTGTGTTTTGTCTTTTGTGTTGTGTTTTTTTTCGAGAACAAATAGTAAAGAAAAAATATGTGTCGGCTTCAAATACGGCCTTTTATTTACTTTTATTGCTTCATTGGGCTTATGTTTGTTTTCTTTCAGAATTACGTACATACATACATACCTATGCATATATGTATATACAAGTTTACATACATATATGTTTGCTTTGTTGTGCTTTGCTTAGCAGGTTCGCAAGCTAAATTTTTTATATACATACATACATGATTTTTTAAATAAAAATATTGAGAAAATATATACTTACATACTCGTATTTAGCTACCCAGCTAGAAACTGTAGGCCTATTCCACACTCACAGCACATAAATAATTCCCGTACACAAACAAATGGCTACTAGGAAGAAAAAATGGAATGCTTTGGATCGTAAGTGACCTATTTTTTGAGTGTCAAGCTGCATATAGAAATAGAAAATATCGTGGAAATTTTTGAAAATATATGTAAGCAAAATATATATACTATAAAGGTGAATGTCTGTACGTTGTCCGCGCATCACTACGAAACGACAACACCAAATGACGTAAAAATTTTTATACATTCATATATTCACCAATGAAGATTATAGTCATGTTTTTATGATGGAACTCGCTTCCCACAGCCCCCAGGCCGAACCACCACTCTCATTCGTCACTAATAGTCGAATATTTGCTTAAATTTAATCTAAAAAATCTTAGAATTTCCCACTATTTATAGCACACTCTAGACTTCATAATCCTCATAAGCTGTTCAACTATGATCCAAATGCAAAGTTTAAAAACGGGTTGAGATAGAAAATTAATAAAAATAATTTTGCTTGAAATTTTTCTGATTGGTTGTTTTGATTTTATTCAACGAGGCATAGCAACGGATGCCGGGTATTGTAATATTATGGTTATTAATAAAAAATTATTTTCTATGAAATTATTGTTTGTAATTCTTTTATATACATATCCTAAATCCCTCAAAACTACTCCTACGCGAGCGGGGCCGCGGGTTAAAGCTAGTTTTCTTATAAAAAAAAAGCATTTGTTTTTTTCTTAGTGAGCTCACAAATGAAATCATATGAATCTACAGAAGATTGTCAAATCTGTCAAGTAAAAACAATAAAGACAAGCGAACACGATGCTTCTTAAATTCCGGGCATAAAATCAGGTTTTTTGAATTCCCGTTCTTCTAGACATTTTAATCTCTTTAACAGAAAATGTTTCGTTTATTCTCCAATTAATAACTCAAGTCCGGACTATGCCGGAAGGAATCCTAGTCTACGTATACAAGTTCATCATCAATAATGATAAATCTCTATATACATACATAGACTATCTGAGAATAAATATGTAGATGAAAATAATGAAGTCGAATAAAAAACCAAAGCACAGTCAAGTGAATCAGGAAATAATTTGTTCATATTCAAGTTTTGGTGTTCATGTAGGGGAAAGAGAGAGTGCAAAATGCCATTTCATTTTGAGGGGAAGTTGCAAGATTTTACTGCATAAATTTTTACTTGAAAGAATTTGCAAGTGAGAAAAACAGCTGATCGTAAAATAGAAATAAACACGTATTGCAAATTGAGTCAAAATTCTAAATTTAAATAAAAATGGTGAATGTATGTAAGTAAGTAAGTAAATATATTTTACATAAGATCTATAAAGTTTATCTGAAGTCATATATTAAATAGGAATCGGCAAATGATATTGAGGTATACACCTTTTAACCACAGCCTCCAGTCGCCGTTGCTGCAGTTTCCGAAATACAAATCGAAAGCCTTGAAGGTACATACGTATATACATACCTTTTTGTTTTTTATGCTTTTACTTTTTGGTTATTAACTAATTTGGCAATATAGATGGAAGAAAGCTGTGATTGCCACAGCAATATTGCAATGTTCTACATCTGACAACGATGATGAAATGGAACAAATTATTGTGCATTTTTATTTGCTTTTTTTTATTTAATACGAGGTAGCTCAACTGTAAAATATTCAATTTTTGTGATTTTCTCACATCAACAATTGAATCGGCTGCTCGTAAATCTTGCAAATTGTTACTGGTTTTGCATTCATGTACTTTTCTGTTATTTTTCTCTTAAAGTTGAATTCTCGGAAATTAAGTTACTGGCAAGTTATTGAATAATTTTTGCATAAATAGGCTTATGGAACCACTTGGATTATTTTAGAATAAAACATAAAGTTTAGCTCGCAATAAAATTTTAAACAGCGCACATACAGGTATTTGAAAGATCTACGGGGTCAAAAGTCCATTTAACAAAACAATAAATACATTTAAAAAAATGACTTCCTGAGGTACCTGACCCTTCCGAGAACAAAAGCCAGCCCTCCCGCGCACCCTACAAGCATTTGACGTACGATAATGGCAGTCGGAATTCGATCGTATCACCTCGTGTACGTTATCTGTTCTCGGCACTCTTGCAAAACCCAAACTTTAAAAGTGAAATTTTATGTTTTTGTGTTCAACAGTGGAGTAAAGAGTTATGGATTCTGAAGCATCAGGTTAGTAATGAATGAAATCAATTAGAATCTTTATAATTTTCAAGTATTAAAGTTAACTTTTCAACCCTATAAGTACACACCTTCTCAAACTACTTTTTTTTTTCTTAAAATAATATTTGTTAGTCAATAAGTAATACTATCGAGATAGATCCGGTTAAGATTCGATTGTAGTTGTTTAGTATGTACCTTGTTTTGACAATTCATCAAAGAATTTGATCCGGATAAGTCCGGATAAACGGTATTTTAGTACTTTGAATGTTGTTGGTAAAATTTTATGAAAAAGGTCTTTTCATTTACAAGGGATTAAGCGAAATATTTATTTGTGTTAGGTTCAATGGGAGCATCGGGAATGAGGATTGTGACTAGAAAATACTTGTTTGACCTCATGAACAATGAAAATTTACCCAACATAGAGGCAAGGCTAAATTTCTTGAAAGATCAGTTTATGTCTATTAAAGGATTCTCTGACAATCAAATTGAGACGTTGAAAAGCAATTTTGCACATTTCAAATCAGAATTTAAAAATCGATGGACTAAAGCTCATTATAAAGAAGCGGTATTCCTAAAAAGTAATGAATCTTGGCTGAACGGAACCTTCGCCATTCCCGTTGTTGCTGACAGTCCTTCAAATCGAACAGGACGACCGAGTAAATCTTTTTTAGATCTGAGCGAAAGAAGTAAAAGAAGAAAAACTGAGGAAATGCGCTCTAATTTTGATCAAAACCTTATCGTGCATGCTGCGCAAGTAGAATTAAGAAAGTCAGGAAAACGAGATGCTTCGAATGTGCTAAAAGAAATCATTACTTCGCCAACTCGCGAAACCAAATATTAAAAGGCCTATTATCGAACAAAGTCATCAAAAGATAAAATTTGCCCCTTATCTGTCCAGGAAGCAATGCAAATGTTCATCGATGCAGATCTAACACGAGACTAATACGAGACAATAAGAAGAATAAATAAGAAATTCTTTCCTTGTTATAGTCTTTTACAAAAAGAAAAAAAGAAGTGTTATCCGCCACCAGAATGTTGCACTGTAAATAGTACAGGTGCGGAAGCCGAATTGCAACCTTTGGTCGACCTTACCGTTAGACGATTATCGGACTACCTGGAAGAGGTACTAACAACATTGAAGGTCCAAGAATGTGAGACCCTTAAATTAATTTGTAAATGGGGTTGCGACAGATCCAGTTCAAACAAAAGATTGAAAATGATACGGATTCAGATACGAACATTTTTCAAAGCTGCTTTGTTCCTGTTAAATTAGTATGCGGCCAAAACATGGAAAAGACTATATGGGAAAATCCAACACCATCTTCTCCTCGATTTTGTCGGCCTATAAGATTTAAATTTATCAAAGAGACTACTAATGTAACGGAGGAAGAAACTAATCACGTCAATAATCAGATAAACAGTCTGGTTGCAACAGAATTTGACTTGAGTGGCAAACATTATTCATTGAAACACGAATTTATAATGACAATGGTTGACGGAAAGGTCTGTAATGCTGCCACAAGAACCACATCAATCAGTCGTTGCTACATTTGCGGCACAACCTCAAAGGATTTCAACAATTTGGATAAAACAATAGATGTTAATTTCGAGGCTATTCAATTCGGAATTTCGGTACTACATGCCAGGATAAGAATATTTGAGAGCATTCTCCCTTTGGCTTATAAGTTGCCAGTAAAAAAATATAGAGCAAGAAAAAGAGAAACTGAAAAAAGCCTCGAGAAAGAGAGAAAACAAGAGATCCAGGACAGGTTTCTCCAAGAAACAGGATTGTTAATAGATATGCCAAAGGCGAATTTCGGTAATACCAATGACGGTAACACAAGCCGAAGATTTTTCGACAATCCTCAATTAGCATCCGATATAACAGGCATCAGCTACGAATTAATATATAGACTGAAAGTTATTCTAGAAACAATTTCTAGTGGTCATAAAATTAATCCTGAAAAATATGATATTTATGCAACAGAAACTGCTCGATTATATGTGGATCTTTATCCGTGGCATCCCATGACACCCACAATGCACAAAATACTTATTCATGGAGCTGTTATAATAAAGAGTGCTTTGTTACCAATTGGCCAGCTCTCTGAAGAGGCTGCAGAAGCCCGAAATAAGCATTTCCGCTCTTACCGGCTAGATTTTGCCCGAAAATTTACTAGAGAAAATTGCAACAGGGATATTTTTAACCGCCTCCTTTTAAGTTCGGACCCCTTAATGAGCTCTAGGAGGCAAATAAAAAGAAGAAAGTCCCAATCATTTCTGCCAGAAACATTGGAAATGCTCATGCCTGCCGATCCAAACCTAGAATTTTCTTCACGTAGCGATGAAGAAAATCTAGATAATACCATTTGATTGGATGAATTGGATCTTTCTTCATTCTCATATTATATTTCATTCAATAAATGTTTTAAGTTCATTATTTCAGTTGGTTTTATTCAGAAACATCCATTAGCACACGTTAAACCCAAAAAATACTTTTGGCCCCTTAGATTGTTCAAATACCCCTATGTGCAGCGGTTTGTCGAAGAAAATTTCCAACTGGGCGGCTAAATTAATATACTACATTTGTACATATTTATTTGCATTGTATAGGTAGTCAAGTAGGAAACGTGTCGGAACTACCTGTTTCACAATTTCATCATCTTTATTGTTTGTACATATTTAAAATTCTACTTGCATTTTAATGTTCTCATATTTTTTCGCTTACTTCCCTACTTTATTTATTTCCAAATATGTATGAATTCTCCTTATATACCTGCTCGTACATATGTATGTACATACATATGCGCAATTCTAGGAGGTTTTGTTTTCATTTCTCATTTGTTGATTTCATTCAAATATTATCAGTTGGTTTCATATGTATGTATATACATATTTCTTCGTTTGCCTTTCGACAGATAGAGATTAAAACAAACTAATCTCATCATTATCACCACCTTCAGTCGAAATGCCGGTTCGTCATATGTACGCCTATTTTTAACCGAAATTGCGTTTTACTTCAAACATCTGAGTTTCAAATACCTTCGAAGAGGCACTTAAATCAATTATCAATAGAATACAAATAATAATAGACGAGGGCAAAAACATTTACTTTTAACGCGCAATAGTTTGTTATCAATGAAAAATTGTCAAGGCAATATTTTATGAGCTCCTCATTCCCTACACTACTCCTCTCAGACGCTGTATTAACTACCTGACGGGAGACCTTGTTTTGTACTTGTAAATCAAAAAGATATGGGACCATTTCAAAATATTGGGAACAGTCTTTGATTAAAAAATTGTACTTCGAGTGTAATTCAAGGTTTTTCATTTTTGCATATGATTACACAGATTCTTATGATGAAATGTGTCGAGTTACCACGATATGCGCAACCGAGTTGTATTATTTTCATTTATAATCAAGCAAGACGTATTTGGACATTGAAGCCACTAAATTGCAAAAGCAAAGCGTATGTTACACACATTTTGTTTTTGTACTACTGCTGTATGAATTCGCCATCTATTGAAGTAAAGAATGAGCAAGAAAGAAATTTTCCTGTTGGGAGCACTTAATTAAACAGTTCACAGTAGCAGTTTCTATCGGGATGCCATGCTGCAAAAAAAAAAAATATTGATGCACGACATACAGCCAGAATTGTCAAAAATACTTCATGCCCATAAAATTTGTTAGAGGTATACGACAATAAAGTGAAAGTGGCGTTAATACTGAGCAAATAAAATTTCAAATTTTATCGGAAGCCTTATGTCTTCAAGTGAGCTCCAGAAGCAGAAGTGAGTGAGAAAGATCAAAGTTAGAGATAGGAAAAAGCCTAAAATCATAGAGAAAGAGATTGCGTAGCCGAATTCGCCGGGTCGTAAGAGCCCATGAGTAAGCAAGCGAAAGGAAGGGGAATTAAAAATCGCGAAATATGAAGTAACCACTTTTTAATGACGGGAAGAAGCAAAGTCAGGAAGAAATTTACGATTATACAAGAAAATTAACTAAAGGGCCGTTAAAATAAAGTGAATTTAAGAATTAAAAAAAGTAATTTTGAGCTGTTTGAGCAGTCTTCCAAGCAATCGTTGTTAAGAGGGCAACAAAGTCACATGAGCAATGGTTGTGTTGTTTTTTGCATATATCATCAGCACAATCAGATATTTTGCCTACCTCTGCTGTAAATAAACCGCTAACTCTGTTTCGACAGCAAATCAGCTGATTCCTTAAGAAACGCTGGAACCCGGTTAAAGTCACACCTTCTGTATTCTCTCCACCGTTGGGTTTTGTTGTTAGAACTATTTCCTCAACGTCTGAATAAGCGCTTAATCAGAATACAATCGATAAATGGATAAGAAAAAGTGATTCCTGAATGTCCGGTTAGCGGGTACCTGTCAGTTAACTTCAAATGAAGTTTATTGGAAGAGCAGTGCTGGTTAGGTACTAACTAAAACATTTAATTTTAGCTTATAGCAGTGAAATAAATACATAAATAATATTTTACCATTATTTCTGTGGTAATAAATGTGACTGTCCGAGACGTCTGTACTATTACAAGGTTGGTTGGTTAGAGTGGCGATTCATTCAGAATCTAACTAGCGCTTCCGCACCATTTTGTTGCCACATCCTCGTTACTAACTTGTTTAACAGTTATTTACAGCAAGACCATATCCAGTCGGTGCGGCTTAGGAACCTTATGAGGTTGTTGACGGCTAAGCCAGACAGTTGCTCGAGACTCTCGAAAATCGGGTTGCCCAGGGTTAACATTCTGTCCTTCCATAGGGCAGGGCATGCACAAAAGAAATGGAAGACTGCTTCCTTTTTCTCCGGTTTTTTACAACTATCACATTTTGGCAGCTTGTTCTCCGATAGACCAAAAACCTGTTATTTCAAGACTTTCTAAAAATTTCGTTTCTCCCAAGAAACGTGCATTAACTTTTGTTTTTCATAATTTAGGCTAAGTGCTATCAATCGCATATATTTTGTATAAAATGTCTAGTTCTATCTTCAATTATTATAACATTCAATTATTCGGAAAAGCAAAGATGGCACATAAGTAGGCCAAACAATAAGATAAATTGCAACCAATAAATGTATAAAACACACGGCTCATGTAGAGATTTCATGTATAGTATTCCTCTTCGATTATTTACAACTCGTTTCTAAAACATTTACGACGACAAAACAGACCAGATGAGACCCGGCATTTTGGTCAAGTTATATATATATATATGTATATATAAATGGCGCGTACACCCTTTTTGGGTGTTTGAACGATCTGCTCCTCCTATTTGTGCGTGCGTCTTGATGTTGTTCCACAAATGGAGTACAGTTTCAAGCCGACTCCGAACGGCATATATTTTTTGACGTGATAACGTCTTATAATTCGATTTAGCCGGCTGCACGCACGAAAAAATGTGTCGTTACCTTGCTCTTTAGTGTTACCTTGCTCATTAGTGTTACCTTGCTCATATTAGTGTTACCTTGCTCATTAGTGTTACCTTGCTCTTTAGTGTTACCTTGCTCATTAGTGTTACCTTGCTCATTAGTGTTACCTTGCTCATATGTAGTTACCTTGCTCATTGCATTGAATGAACTGCAAGCGAAAGCGCGGAACGAACAAAGCAAACGAACGGCAACGTTCGACATCTTGCTCTCTCCTACTTAAGTGAGCGTATATATGTATGTATGTGGGAACGAGGAGTACGAGAGAGAGTGAACATAACTGGCAGGCAGTCGATTTCTAGCCGTGGACGTGGACGCAACGAATTGTGTGGCTGAGCTGTTTGAAAAGGCGACTAAACGGAAAATTTATCTGTGCTGTGCTCTATCCAGGGCTGCATAGTAACATTAATTTTAACAATAAACTAAATATCGTTATTGCTGATATAATTGAAATTGTAAATGAATTATACTTAACTTTGAATTAAAAAATCAAATAAAAAACCAAAACAACAAAACCATATCGTGGGGGCTCAACCGGGATTATTCCTGTTAAAAAAGCAGCCCAGTTTTTGTTAGCGCGAAAGTAACGTAAATGAGCGGTCGCAGAAGAAGACAGTTGCAAAGCAGCAACCGCGAAGCTGACTTCGAAGTAACTATGCCGAATTCTACGCGTCTGGAAGAGGGAGCAGGAGGCAGTACAATTACCGCAAAAATTAATTTTAACGATATCGAGGGAATAATTAAAAAATTCACCGGTGACGAAACTATGAGCGTGCAGGTATGGCTGCAAGATTTTGAGAGCTATGCCGAAACTTTCCGTTGGACAGATTTACAGCGTTACGTATTTTGTAAAAGATCGCTAAGCGGTACGGCAAAACTGTACATCGAATGTGAAGCCAAACCTCGCTCATATTCTCAGTTAAAAGCTTCGCTATATGCTGAGTTTAAGCCCAGAATTAACGCAGCTGAAGTACATAGTAAAATGGCAACAACAAGAAAGAGTCACGACGAAAGCTGCCGTGAATATTTGTACAAAATGATTGACATAGCATCACAAGCAGAAGTGGACGTTCCTTCTATTATAAGTTATGTCATACAGGGTATAAACGATTCGGCAAACGGTAAAGCGATTTTGTACGGTTCAAATTCTATACAGGAATTCAAAGAAAAACTAATAATATATGAGAAAATAAAAAAGAGTGAGAGTCAACCAAAAGACAAAACGCAGGTTGCTTATGCGGACAAAAACAAAACAATGCAATCAAGAATTAAATCACGTTACTGTTTTAATTGCGGGTCGAGAGAACATGAGTCTTATATGTGTCCTCAAAAAGAGAAAGGTCCAAAGTGCTTCGGATGTAATGACTTCGGTCATAAGCGTAACGACTGTCCAAAAGCAACAAAGTCATCTCTGGTGAATGTCGTTTCGGTCAACAATATGTGTGTTCCAGTGAAGGTCAACAGGGTCATCATCCACAGTTTGCTGGACACTGGAAGCGACATTTGCGTGATCAAAGAGTCGGTGATGAAAATAATTAAACCGATGTCTTTTGACAGAACTAAATCAATATCCGTGGCTGGTTTGGGCTCTAAGGTGCACACTAAAGGTGTCTGCAAACTCAACATGGAAATAAATGGCGAGATCTACACTGACGTTGAAACTCACATCGTGAATGATAGGTGTATGAAATATAATCTTTTATTGGGTGCAAGCATAATTCGACAGGCGGTTGTAAAAATAGAGGCCGGTAAGTTGACGATGGTGAAAAAGGTTGGTGAATCTAAAGAATGCACTCCTGATGAAATAAGATCATGTCTATTAGCTGATATTGAACTTGAAGCGGTGGATAGCGAACTTGATTTTTCTATTGCGTGCGACAAATCTGCGGTAGACGAGATTCGCAAAATGGTTAAAGAATACTCACCAGAAGTACCTAAGCAATTACCTGTTCAAATGAAAATCATCCCATTAGACGAGGCACCGGTTTTCCAAAGACCACGGAGATTTCCACCCTACGAGCAAAATATCATTGATGAGCAAGTACGAGAATGGCTGCAGAAAGAAATCATAACGGAAAGTTCATCCGATTACGCTAGTCCAGTGGTTCTCGTAAAAAAGAAGGACGGCTCGCATCGTTTATGTATAGATTTCTGCGAGCTAAATAAAAGAATCAGGCGTGACCACTATCCGCTTCCCATTATTGAAGACCAATTAGACAAGCTGCAGGGAGCATTTGTATTCAGTACGATCGATCTGGAGAATGGATTTTTTCACGTGGAGATAGAACCAGCGAGTAGAAAGTACACTGCCTTCGTTACGCAAAAGGGGCAGTACGAATTTCAGCGCGTGCCCTTTGGGTTATGTAATTCGCCCAGCGTATTCCAACGTTATATAAACTACGTTTTCAGGAAATTAATAAATGAAAATATCGTTATCGTTTACATCGACGATTTAATTATACCCGCTAAGACAAGAGATGAAGGTTTGCAGCGGTTGAAGATGGTTTTAAAATGCGCCGAGGAAAATGGTATGTCGATTAAATGGTCAAAGTGTCAGTTTTTAAAGGCTGAAGTCGAGTATTTGGGCCACCTTGTGAAGGCAGGTAAGATTTCTCCTTCACCATACAAAATCAAGGCCGTTATGAATTTCCCACAGCCGCGAACTACAAAGCAGGTGCAGAGTTTTCTGGGACTTACGGGGTATTTTCGTAAATTTATCCCAGATTACGCAGTTATAGCGAGACCATTAAGCCAACTTTTAAGAAACGGGATAAAATTTAATTTTGGGGAAAATGAAACCTACGCTTTTAATGAGCTTAAAATGAAATTAGTGAATCCTCCAATTTTGAAGATTTTTGAATACGGTCAGTACACCGAACTACATACAGATGCAAGTCAGCACGGATACGGCGCAGTGTTGATGCAGAAGAGCTGCGAGGACGAGGAGTTACATCCGGTATATTTTATGAGCAGAAAAACAAGCGACGTTGAAGCGAAGTATTCAAGCTACGAATTAGAGGTGTTAGCAGTGGTTCAAGCGGTTAAAAAATTTCGCACTTATCTACTAGGACACTTTTTCAAATTGGTAACTGACTGTAAAGCTTTTGCTCTTACCTTAAAGAAAAAGGACTTGGTTACTCGCATTGCACGTTGGGCCCTTTTACTGGAAGATTATCAATACGAGGTTGAACATCGCTCCGGTACCAGAATGAGACATGCTGACGCTCTCAGCCGAAATCCAGTAGCCCTTTGCGCGCAAACAGACAGCATATCAATTCGGTTACGTCAAGCGCAATTAAAAGACGAAAAGATATGTGCTATAATTGAAGCATTGAAACATGGACCATATAAAGACTATGTAGTCCAACATGGAATTTTGTATAAAAATGTAAATAATTCTTTCTTATATGTCGTTCCAGAGCAGTTGAAAAATACCATTGTTAGGACAGCGCATGAAGATGGCCACTTTCACCACCAAAAGACCAAAGAAAAAATTGAGCGTGAGTATTTTATACCTAACGTAGCCAAAAGAATCGATTCGTGCATCGCTTCCTGTGTGAAATGCATCTTAGCAGGGAGAAAACATGGAAAAAAAGAGTATTTTCTCAATCCCATACCGAAAGGGGAACAACCACTAGAAACTTTCCACATTGACCATTTAGGCCCTTTATCTACAACAGCGAAGGGGTATCGGTATATTTTCGCAATGATAGATAGTTTTACAAAATTTTGTTGGCTTTTTCCAACCAAAACACTCAACGTCGAGGAAGTTGTCAAAAAGTTTGAAATAGTGGCAGATACGTTTGGTTACCCCAACCGAGTAATCGCAGATCGTGGCGGCGCTTTTATTTCAAACGTATTTAGATGTTACTGCGAGGATCACGGTATAAAGCTTGTGCACATTACTGCCGGAGTTCCCAGAGGTAACGGTCAGGTGGAGAGGCTGAACTCAACGATCATATCTGTACTAACGAAGCTCTGCGTAGACAAATTAGATAAATGGTTTCAACAAGTGCCTGTTCTACAAAGGGTATTAAATAACACGTTTCACCGAGCTATTCAATCAACGCCGTTCGAACTGTTGGTGGGAGTTAAGATGAGAACTAAAAACGAAGAGAAAATTATGCAATTGGTAGAGGAGGATTGGATTGATGGGTTCAACAAAGTTAGAGAAGAAGCACGTGAGAACGCAAAGAAGGCCATATGTAAAATTCAAGAAGAAAACCGAAAGCAATTCAATCGAAAACGTAAGGCGGCAACGGTTTACAAAATAAATGATCTTGTGGCGATCGAACGCACGCAGTTCGGAGTCGGCCTTAAAATCAAACCGAAGTTTTTGGGTCCGTACAGAGTAGTAGCATCGAAGGGGTTTGACCGTTATAAAGTTGAGAAGATGGGAGATGGAGAGGGACCCGTTTCAACAACAACAAGTGCGGATAAGATGAAAGCATGGGTGCAAGAAAGCGAACTATCCGACTTTAGTGAGAATGGGGAAACAGAAGACGGTAGCTCATCTGAGGCAGATGAGTAGTACAGAATGGCCGAATGTGGGAACGAGGAGTACGAGAGAGAGTGAACATAACTGGCAGGCAGTCGATTTCTAGCCGTGGACGTGGACGCAACGAATTGTGTGGCTGAGCTGTTTGAAAAGGCGACTAAACGGAAAATTTATCTGTGCTGTACTCTATCCAGGGCTGCATAGTAACATTAATTTTAACAATAAACTAAATATCGTTATTGCTGAAATAATTGAAATTGTAAATGAATTATACTTAACTTTGAATTAAAAAATCAAATAAAAAACCAAAACAACAAAACCATATGTATATGCGCATATGTATGTTACATATATAAATTCACGTATTTGTATTTGCATATGCCTTCTTATTGATTATTATTAATTTGATTTACTTGAAGAATTTAAAATAAAACCAAGTTTGTTAATAATATCTGTTGTTTTAATGGTATTATTATTTTTTGACGTGATAACGTCTTATAATTCTATGTAGCCGGCTGCACGCACCAAAAAATGCGTCGTTACCTTGCTTGAACAGCATGTTATGTTATGTTATGATATATTATGTTATGTTATGTTATGTTATGTTATGTTGTGTTATGTTATGTTATGTTATGTTATGTTATGTTATGTTATGTTATGTTATGTTATGTTATGTTATGTTATGTTATGTTATGTTATGTTATGTTATGTTATGTTATGTTATGTTATGTTATGTTATGTTATGTTATGTTATGTTATGTTATGTTATGTTATGTTATGTTATGTTATGTTATGTTATGTTATGTTATGTTATGTTATGTTATGTTATGTTATGTTATGTTATGTTATGTTATGTTATGTTATGTTATGTTATGTTAAAGTATATTATGTTATGTTAATGTTACCTCATTCTTTATTTCCATACAAAATATCTATCAAACAAATAAAATTAAAATTTTCTTTTGAAAAATGCAACCATTGAATCAGTATTTTCTATACTCTCGTCAGTCACTATTCTAACTATCGTCAGTAAACCGACTTTACAGACAACCTCTTTTTTATGTCAGAAATACACTCGAAGGTCTGCCATTGCCTGCCGAGAGGCAACCGCTATTAGACAAAACCTTTTCTTAATTGTGGTATTTCACCGAGATTCGAACCTACGTTCTATCTTGATTCTGAATGGTAGTCACGCACCAACCCATTCGGCTACGGCGGTTAAGTTACTACCGGCTATAAAGGCAATATTAACAAGCCATTGAGAAAACTGCTGTTCGTTCCCACGACAGTCGGTTCTACGTAATCGGTAAGATCCGGATTTATATCCGGCCAAGAAGTGTCACTTTAGCAGCATTCCTCGTATATGGGGAATATTTATGCTGCTAAAACAATAACCACAATACTGCTGTTAAACACTTTCATTGCCTAGCTTTTATCATTTACATTGTTTTCATTCAATATGGTAATCCCTTGAAACGCTTACTAAACTTCTTATTTCACTTTGAATTATAGTCAATAATTAATTAGAATCGCTTCGATATGGTTTACTATGCTACCGTCAATGATTCGGGAACTTTTTCTTGCATTTGACATGGGTTTAGGTGAATGTTTTCATGGTGGTGGCACTAGAACAGCTGATTTGTTTGGATTCTTGCTTAATTTGTTGTTGCTTTTGTTTACTTACATTTTCATGAAAAATTTGAAAATTGGTACACGAAATTATTTAAACGAAAAATAGGGTAAGTAAATGTTGTTGCTCTGGTGCCATCACCCTTATAGATGCACCCTGACATCGGTCGTGCGCAGAACATTGCTTGCCTGTCACATCAGAATCTTCGCCTGTTTTTAAGGTATGTACTGAGGATGTGGAGAATTTGTTTCAACATATTTTTTCCGCTCAAATGGCAGCATTTTATATTTAGCAGTATTTCTCTTATTGGCAACGTCATTTGTCACAAACGCGTTTGCCTTGAACGAAGAAGCAGAAGCAGAAGCAGAAGCAGCAGCAGCAGCAGTGATTGTAACAAATACATAAGTGAGCGAAAAGGAATTGTGTAGAAGTGAATAAAATTGTTCACCGTGAAAATATCAACAAGTGCGGCAGATTAGACTTAAACCATAAACATTCAATATGTGTAAAAGTGCTTTTTTGATTGCTTTGCTCGTAATTGGTGAGTCCTATCAAATACAATTAGCCAACCTCACCACAACTAAATTCTTTTCATATGCCTCTAGCTACCTGCCATTTTTCAACGCTGCATGCGGGTCGTCCAAGCAATTCTGCAGGACGCCGTAGCTACTATGGTGGCTATCAACCAGCGCCACCGGTGACAACTGAGCAACCACAAACGCCCAAAGAATATTTGGACAAAAAGTCGGGTTTCTCAACTTTCGGTATAATCTCGATAATATTCCTTATTATATTGGCCTGTTTGGCATTCTACTATGGCATTATGTGTTACCCATTTTTGTGTCGCGATGAGAAAAAATATCGCTTTATGGACGTATCATCGACCACATCAGCCACTTCACGTTCCATACAATCTATAGAAAATTTTCCGGTCGATCAAAAACACTGAGAGGGCCAAACGGAACGCTGTGGGAGGTCATTTGTATAAAAACGCTGGTATTAAGCGTTTTGAAGAATATGAAGCAACTCGAAAGACTATAAAAAATATTTTCTACTTTTCTTAGAATTTTTATAACTAAAATATTTTTACAACAAAATGTGGTTAAGGTTTTGTAATATGATTTTCTTTTACATATAGTTTTGATAAATGATTGGTTGGTAATGCACTTCCAAGAATAAGCTCAGTTACCACCACACGATACCTGGTGGTGCGTCATCAATTTTACAAGCAAATAGTACTTATGTTTTCATGCCTCACCTATTTTTTTTTTTTTTTTTATATTCTGGTGAAAATTTGTTCACTGCCAGTTGTGGATTGCGCTGGACCTCATTGAATAGCGTTTGCATTCGTATTGTTTTTGCATAAAGCAATAGACTAATCTTGCCTACTTCTACACTGATGCTGCTAACTCAATTTTATATATAAATGCATTTAAGACAATTTAAATACAAAAAAAAACAAAAAAAAAAAAAAAAAATTAATAATTTTAAAACACTCCAGGTTGTGTGAAAGAAATAAGCGTACTTAAACTCAGCACAAAATATATTTTCGAACAAAACAAGCCCAATATAATATCAAAGGATATTAGTGGTAAATGTTTAAATACGTTTAAGGTTTATGCATAGTACCGCTTCAACCCTGCGCCTACTCGAATAAAAAAAGAGGAATCTCAAAGGGTATATAAGAAAATTGAGATAAAGTTGTTCGCCAATCATCACAAATGCCATTTTGTCGCTGGGGCAAAATATTTCATCAGCCAGTATCAACATCCAATAGTAATTTGTAGTGAATATTATAAGTTTATGTAAGTAGAATTATGTACAACTATAAACGTAGATCCTTAATTCCCTTTTGTTGTAAGTTTTTATAAGTACATTTTAAGCAACAAAAAAAAAAAAAAAAACTAAACCGAAAAAGTAAAGCTCAAATGACATTGCCAATTCGTCAAGCACTTTTTATACATTTGCATTTTTATGAATTTACAAACATACAAAATCTATATATATATATTATATAAATCTATTAACATATACAATATACAGTGTAGTGATTGTTTATAATGACGCATTCAAAGTGGGTATTTTTATAGCATTTTTTATATGAACTTTTATGATAAATAAATACCGTACCATTTTTCGTACTTTCCTCTTTTACTATTAACATTTGTTTTCTTAATTTTTTTTTTACCTTAACGAGCGCGAATGGTTTTGCTATGCATGACGTGTCAGCATAAATCGCAGGCACAGATCAAACTCACGTTGTAATGGCAAAGAATTTTTTTGTCAAATAAATGAGGCGAATGAAAAAATGAATATCTATTTTGTGCCCGTGCAGACTAACGCATCAGCCTATGACTGTATGTAGCAAGTTGACGAAATCGAGAGAGGTATGCATATATATGTAAGTATAAATAAAAATAAACAGAAAGCCGGTAGTCCATTAATTAATGCTCGACCATCCGCAGTGAAACTAAAGCAAGCGACAGTCGGTTCTACCTTACCGGAACGATCGGGATTTATATCCGGCCAAGGACTGTCGCTTCAACAGCATTCCCCGTATATGGGGAATGTTTATGTTGCTACAAGAACAACCCGGATTTATAACAGGGCAAGGAGTGTCACTTCAGCAGCATTCTCTTAACATTTATGGAGAATGTTAATGATACAAAAACAACAACTAACACTGACTGTGTATACTACTATTCCCTGTGCTACCCATATCCATTTAAACTGCAATTTAAAAAAAATACTATTTAAAACAAAATATTCAATAGGTTTAGATGGTACTTTTAATTCATTTACAAGGGCATACATTGAGCACACAAATTTGAAATAGAAAAAATATTAATTCACAATTAATTCGGTTTAGCATTTATATATATGTATGTATATAAATATAACGTAAAACTACTTTTAGGTTATTTAAAAATAGTACAGAACTAAATTTAAAATTGTGTGGAACCTGATTATTTACTAAGTTGCAACACGTGAGTACTATAGCCACTTGTTACACATGTACATAGGTATATCTACACTTGTATGTATGTAGGTAGATAGGTAAATGCAATGGCATATTTTTAAGAATCCCTTTGGGCGCGACAATTTAAAATACTGTCGCACTCAAATAATAAGTAGATAGTGTAGAAAAAGGTTTGAACTTGAACTGAAGTTTGTTGACTTTGGTGGTTTCATGTTTGTTCCGCTCTATTCAATCCGTTACGTTCACATACCGATTTTCTTTTCATTGATCGATAAATCTAAGTATTTTGGCATATCCACATTTATATATGGATTTAAAGCTCATCCTTCTCGTTATCCAAATCTACATCCGACAAGTCAATATCCTCTTCTGCTGGCAATTGACCATCCTTGCCGTCCCATGGCTGCACAGTTTCGATTGCTGGTTTCCTGGCGCCACGCACCGGTGCAGTGTGTCCACGTCCATAGGATATATCGCGCAAGAACTCATTGATGCCATCCTTGGAGAACGAGCCTTTCAGCACTGAGAACTTCATTTTCTTGAAATTCACTACAGCCATAGCTGGGTAGCCGAAACCGCCAATTTCTAAAGATTCTTCAAGTTTGCTTTGTGCACCACCCTCAGCCCAGGCCCAACCCCATAATTTCTGTTTGTACTTTTCGCCCAATTCACGGAGTGTATCAAGGAATTTGTTGCGGCACTTAGCATCACAGTCGAGAATATGTGGCAGCACCGAGACCACGCAAAGTGGTTTACCCTCACAGGCTTCATCGAAGGATTTTTCATCAACAATTTCCGATAATTTGGGAGCGGGTACACTGTCGACGTGCTTATCGAGTGCCCAGCTGACGATATCAGATGCTGTGCGACCACCATCATACTCTGTGGCGTCACTGCTGCTCTTCTTGCCCGCAGGGAAGAATTTTATGGTGGGATAACCGCGAATACCATATTCCTATGAAAGAGTAAGGTAAAGGCATTTAGTAGACATCAAACGAAAAAGTCTTAAATTACAAAAATTTATCTAAAAACAGGTTGCCACTTACTGAAGCCTTGCTCTGATGCACGGTAGCATCCAATGCGCCCAACTTCACTTTACCCTTCAGCTCCTTGGCAGCCTTAGCCCATTCGGGTGCCAAATTCTTGCAATGACCACACCATGGCGCAAAGAATTCAACCAACCAAACATCATCTGAATCCAAAACCAGTTTGTCGAAGTTGTCATCAGTCAACTCAATGACGGCATCAGCGCCGCTACCACTGCTACTACTGCCGCCGCCTCCGCCGAGCACATCTTGCACCTTCTTTTTGGCCTCGGCAAGTGCCGCCTCCGCAATAGCTTTAGCGGTGCGTTGGCCGCTATAACTAATAGGCGATCGCTTGTTAGCACCGAAAATTTTGATAGTTGGGAAACCCTTAACATCATATTGACCGCCAAGTGTGCGATGCTCATCAGCGTTGACTGAACCAACTTTAACAACGCCCTTTAGAGCTTTAGCCAATTTCTTGTATTCTGGCACTAGCGATTTGCAGTGACCGCACCACGGTGCAAAGAATTCAACAACCCAAATAGCATCGTCGCCGGTTACGAGGCGATCGAAGTTGGAGGGCGTTAATTCCACCACGTCATCGCTTGGCGAATATAAAGCGGAAGCCGGCAGCGGCACTGTGGCCAAAGCGATTAGTAAAACCGCAGCTGTAAAGATAAAGGCGTGAATATATTGAAATCATGTTAGCTGATGGAAAATAGTAAATCTCAATATTAAATGTTTCAAACTTACAAAGCATTAATTTCATTTTAGTTGATTTTATTTTTGTCGATATATGTATGTAATTTGTACAGACTTTTCTAGACCGCTCAAGCGGAATCCGAACAAAGGAAACTATATTTATACTAAATTAAATATCTATTATGTGTTTATCAAGGAAGACTTTGTGCTTGAGAACTAACAAGTAATTTTTCTTGTGCAAATACCCGATATTTCCAAATTTTACTTAATAATTGCCGCACGCCTAAGATTATTTTTACTTGATTCTTTCTTCTCCCAGTCAATAATGACACGGATTTTCTTAAATACTGCTGTCACTCTCAAACATTGCTCTTCTCTGACATCTGTTTGTTTCTGATTGGCTAATTTTTAGTACTACACGCTCCGACAGTGTTGTCGTTGTGCGACATTTTTAAAATCACTGAATTACATTGAATATCAGAATACGTACTTTTTCATACTACGAAATCGGATAAGTAAGCATGAATATTTTAAAGAGCGTGCTCGTAAAGTTCTAAATACTAATACTACAATATGGAGAAATAGAAGATAGCGCCGTACGAAAACCCCTGCTTTGATTTTAGTGAATTTGAATTTTGAGTGACATCAGTACAGAAAATAAACAAATTTTGGTGTGCAAATGTATATACGTGTAAATGCATGTGTTCGCGATTTATTTCATTATATTGGTTTTCTAATTACTTTAGCTTATTCTTTCTCTTTCTTTTTGTTGATTTTCTGAGCTGAAGTCTCAGCCCTGGGGAAGGCGCAATATTTGTTGTTGTTGTAAAGTTTATCACTCCCTGCTGGGCACAGCGAATTCGAAGTAGGTCCAAGAAATGTAATGTTTCGACAGGGAGGTTCCAAAAGGAGAGGGGTATTAGGTGAGTATATTTAAGAGGACACGTGAATAGGGGGTACCTGCGCAGGCCCGACATGTGTTAAGTATGTCGAGGTCGAGGTAATGCAATATACTGAACTCAATTCTGCCAATTGTTGCGGGATAGTAAGAGGAACGAAATGGGTATAATGTAGCGATCATTACACAAACTCTTAGCAACATAATAAGTAAACTCGGAGCGCGGTTAGTACTGCGTTGCGATGGATCTTCCCAAACAGCTTAAATTATTTGGTGACCCTTACCCTACCCTAAATTGATTAGCATGAGTAGTACGCACCTTTGCATAAAGGAACTTGCTTTTGAAGATTTCATACCCTGAGGAGTTATTAAACTTATTTTAAAAGCTACATTTATATATATTATTTATAAGCACATATGTGGATTTATAATTTCCTGTATAGATTAGTTTTTAATTTTCAAACGAGAAAATCGCTGGACTTAGAGTAAACCTACGGGAAACAATAAGTCAACAAAATATTATCAACCTTTTATTATATTTACTATAGAATCCCTTTTCTGTGCCCGTTTTGATTTATCAGTGCTAAATGAGCACTTTTCGTTTTCTATGCTCTTCTGTTGCTCAAAAGTATACGACGTTCTACGGCATACTGGCTCAGGGGAAAATATTTTTCCCTTTGACATGCATAATCCTGTTTTTTGTAGTTCATATTCATATGGCTGGTTTATGTCTTCTCTACTCATATTGCAACAGTAGCGCCCAAACTGCAGTATGAATGGTTTTTTGGTTGTTGCCTTACAGTCTAGGGTGAAACAGTGAGGCAAGCACATGCTGAAATTATGAAGGTTTTCAATGAGCTGTGACTGTTCTCTGGTGACTATTTGGAAGAGGGTTCGAGAAGGCAGAAAATAAGATGAGACGTATTTTTGTTTACGTGAGGGTCGGGAATTAATATTTAATTCTTTTCATTTGAACGATTTGTGTTTCTTATTGCATTTGCCTTAAAGTATGTATGTATGTATGTAAGTTAAGCAGAAATAACTACCTACGTAAACGAACCTGCTCTCTGCTGTCCAACTAGCGAACATCATACACATACGACTCTAACCATCGCTTGCAGTTACAATGCAAGTGTGAGTCGGCTGCTGTGAGAGCCAGTGCAGTTAACACCAAAGATCATAAGCATCGCCTGCAGTTACTATGCAAGTGGGAATCGATTGCTGTGAGAGCGAACAAAGCAGTTAACAGTAAAAAGTAATTAAGTGTGAAGTTTAACCGATTAGAATTCGTTAAGGGGTTAGGTGGGTTTGAAAATTTCAAAAAATCGATTTTTTTTTGTCTTATTAAATAATAATATGTTTAAAATATTCTCCTAAAATTTCAAATTGATCCGAGTAAAATTCTACGAGATAGACCCTTCAGAAGTTCCGCCCATCAGGCCATGTCAGTGCAGCGTTTCGTTTTTAAACGCGTTTATCTGAAAACTCGATTTTTTAAGTCGGTGGACACGATTTCTCGAAAAGTTATGAAGCGATTTTGTTCAAATTTTGCACACATCTTTGGAATAACATTATCAAGTTATTGAACGAAGGATTTTTTTTTTTTTATTACAACTAATTTTTTCGAGCCAACACATGACGAAAATTTGACAAAAAAATGTGTTTTTTTGTTCAAAGTCTGTCAAAAATTCAAATTAAATTTTTTTTTCCTTCGTCCAGTAACGAGATTCATCCATGTACTAACGAAATATTTTTGGTTTTTTGATTTTAGATGAACCAATAATGAGTTATGCTGTCCACGGCAAGAGCATTTTTTTGTGAGACGTTAAGGGAGATGAGATACTAATGGCTGAGTTTTCGGAATTTTTAAATAAAAATTTCACAAAATACTATTTAAATATGTATCTTTGATATGCTGAATTGTTTAAATAAAATATATGATTGTATGTATTAAAAAAAAAATAGTAAAAATACCCTTTTTTTGAACCTCTGTAACCCACCTAACCCCTTAATGGGAGTTCTTTTCAAATGGACCAGCTTGGAGATGACTACGATTGCTAGCTTTGCTAAGCTTACAAGAATTATTGTAAATTATTTTGTTAAGAAACAATATTTTATAATTTGTATGTAATTATTGACAGCAAATGGGGCAAACATGTCTGCACCTCTGTACGGACTTATTGAGTCGTATGTGTTTGTTGCTTGAAAATGGAGGATTTGTTTTGCAAAAATGTGGGCTTCTTTCAATTACACACCAATGAGTACAATTTTTGAAGTACTGGATATTCTATGTATGCTTGACACATGAAAAGTATGAATACTTTATTGACAAAAGCATCAACATCGATTTCCTCCAGTTAGTATTTTACTTGATGGGCGATTGGCGAATGAGGATGATAGTCGTTTGAAGAAAATAATCGAAATCGTAGAAATTATTGCCATAATTCTCCAACTAATACTTAGATACTTCAGAAGGGTCCTCCATGTTTAAGAGGCTAGCCTGGTGATGCCAGACAAGGATGGGCACAAGTCCGTCTGTTTTCTGAAATCGGAAGTTTTGAAAAAAATCCAGAAGCGTCTGTTTCATAGAGAGCGGCTCCCTAACCTATTCCAAGTATTGTATTGGCCATCAAAATCTTAAACGTTTTATTATTTAATTGGCAATTTATTTGAAACATCCTTTACCAAAAATATTAAGCACCAGAATAAGTACCTAATTTCATTGTTTCTTCCCACCTAATCCATTAGCAACGCATTTTTGTTTTGTCTCCAGAGAAGAATTTCCGACAGCAGAAATCGATTTTTTGAAATTTGTACACCAGAACACAATCCGTGACGAACAAATGCATAAGTCTAATGAGTGCGGTCACAGTGAGTTATTCCTACAGGGGCTCAGGCAGCTCAAAACCAAAATAGAGTTCACAATCCCCGACCTTAACTCAAGAAAGATTTTACGGTACGTTTTTCATAGAGAACCGAATGGAGGAAAGAGAAGGTGATCGGTGAAGCTGGCCTTCAATTTTAAATTTTAGCTTTCAGTTACATATGCACATACATACATACATACTATATATGTAATATGTACTTCGTATATATAGAAAAATTCTGTAGTTATTTATTGCGCCTCTTATCCTTATAACTGTTTTCTTAGTACTTCCAAACTCCTAAACTAAAAATAAATTTTCATAAATACGCCAAAAATGGTTGTCAAATTACCACAACGCAAAGAAAATCCAATGCTTTATAAGCTAATATAGCGCAATATAGTTAAATACCCCTCTACATTCTCATATAATAGAACTCTTATGTTGGGTATACCACATACCCGCGCAGATACACTTAACATGCACATCCACATAAACATACAAATGCATAAACTTCTGAATTACTAGCTAACGAATAAAACAATTTTTTTGCGAACAATTACTACGGTCTACTTGTTTATTTACTCTTCTTAAGTATATGAGAAAACATAAATCAAAATTAAAGCAGTTACAGCAGCAGCCCACACGTTCGGTTAGTTGTTATCCTTAATCCGAAGTTGTATGTTTGTACGTACGAGTATAAGTCGCCTGGTACTCTCGCTTGGCTTATTACTTAGGTAGCAGTTGGGGAGTGTCGAAGGATGGGAGAATGAAGATGGAGAATGTTAGCCGAAGGAGAAGGGGTAAGCGCAACAGTTGGATTTGCAGCCAATTTATTGCCATTATTGTTATAGAACAATTTGCGTGAGATCAAACGTATTCTTTATTTTTAATTCTTATTGTTTTACGGGTTTATTGTGGCGTATTGAGTTTAAGTAGAAATTCAAATAAAATTTCAAGTTTGCAAAACTCGATGCGGGCACATATTTTTCATTTATATTTTATTAAAGAGTTTCCTTTTTGAACTTAGACATCCATAATGGCGTTTTCAGGACTTGTAAGAAGTTAGAGAGCTTCTTGCCCACGCTAGCACTCACAACGCTCAAAAAAGATCAGCGTTTCTAAAAACGGTTTTTTTAATTTGTTAACTAACTTTTTTCAATCTTTTTTTAAGTGTAGCACAATTATCCCGTATATCTTCCAGAGAAGATTTCAATTTTATGGGACTTCAAGGGACTACTCAATTTGGTGTTGCTGATCTGGAAGCAAAACAAAATCGCTTGGGTAGTCGTTTGTGAATATTATCTTTGACTGTTAAGAAGAACAAAACGCCATTGAAAACTATGAAAATTCCCCGTACAAAAAACAGAAGTTCTTTGTGGCTATATTTCGGTGCAAAAATCAGCAATGAATTCATTTGTAAGCTTTGTGAGGTGTTGACATTGAGAGATGGCACATCAAATTTTATTTTTTTTATTTCCATTATAAATTACGATCTGTTAATATTAACAATAAGTAATTGGTGTTAGGGTTTGGAATTAAAATGTCCCTTCCCTTTGAAAGAGAACATTATTGTCTTTGGTGGTATTTAGTTACAATTTTACTAATACATATTTTTCTATAATTTTATATTATTATATTTTATTTTATATCACAGTACGGGCAAGATCTGTGGGTGTTTTGCGCTTTAGTCTTCTTGGTTTAAGTTCCATTTCCAGTATCAGTCTCATCTCATGATTTTTGTGCTCTAAATAGTCGCAGGATGTGCTTACTGCTTGAGGTACTCCAGCAGTCGCCGTCAAGATAACAGAGCACTCATCGTCATATTTTATGAAGAAGTGTCTATCAGTCATGTAGCTTTTAAGGATATTAAATATGTTAAGTGGTAAAATGGTTTTTAGTTTATATAGAAGTCCTTTGTGCCATTCTCTGTCAAAAGATTTCGCGATGTGCAAATACACGGCAATGCAATATTTCTTCTTATCGAAGTCGTCTGTAATTTTGTTGACTACTCTGTGAATCTGTTGCACAGTTGAGTGTTGTTTTCGGAAACCGAACTGGTGTGAGGGGATAACGTCTTTTTGTTGTAGAATCGGGGCAGTATTTTTTCAAACAATTTAGAGAGGATGGGCAGCAAGCTAATTGGTCTGTACGAGCTAGCAACAGTGGCGTTCTTGTTTGGCTTGGGGATCGCTATAACTTGTGCAACTTTCCATGCTTTTGGGAAGTATTGTAACCTAATTATTCCGTTGAAGAGGTCTCGTATGTATTTTATTATAGTATCGGGTAGTTCCTTTAGTATTTTCCCATTTATTTGGTCATATCCCGGTGTCTTTTTGTCTTTAAGTTTCTTTATATAATATTTGATTTCTTCTTTTGTCGTGTTTTGTATTGTGTGGTCTGCATTCTCACGTGTTCGGCAGATTAATGTCTTTATTATCCATGCTATTTGTAAATATTGTTTTAAAGTGGTCAGCTAATGTTTCAGCCTTTTCTTTGCTTGTTCTAGCCCATGTGTTGGAGTTTGTTTTTATTGGAGGCTTGTGTATGATTGTTTTAGTGAGTTTTTTAGTTGCTTTCCATAGGGAATAGTTGGTAGCTGTAGTTGTTTCGAGGCTGCTAAGGTACTTCTTCAGTTGGTTGTTATTATGTTCTTCGAGAATTTTTTTGAGTTCGTTTGATGATTTGTTTAGTTTAGCTTTATCGGCTGGGTGTTTGGAGCGTTGCCAGTCTTTCCTGAGTTTGCGTTTTTGTTTGATTTTGTCTAAGCAGGGATTTTCTTTGTTATTAAGGTGTCTAATATTGGTGTCGATTTTGTTACTGCTTTTATTATGTTATCGTTTAAGTATACGATTGCATTGTCCAGTTCGGAGGAGGATTTCAAAGAGACTTGAGTTTCCATGTTTTCTTTTATGACATCACGAAATATATTCCAGTTCGTCTTATGATTATATAGCGAAGTGATGGTTTTTCTAACAGGTCTATCCTGGAGCGTTATTATTAATGGTGAGTGGTCTGATGATAGGTCAAGGCATGATTTTATTGCAATGTTTTCGAGAGTTAGGTTTTTCGTAATACAGAAGTCGATTAAGTCAGGAAGTCAGTTGGCCAATACGTCGGTTCTCCTGGGCTTAATATGCTGTTGTTATTTGCCTTAATGGCCTCATATATGTAGGTGTCTTCCTTTCGTGGTGGTTATCCTAGATCCCCGTGCTTAGCATTGTAGTCTCCCCCTGCTAGGTATCGATTTCCAACTGATTTAAGATAATCAAGGTATTGGTGTGTTGTATTAGTATACTTGGGTGGACAATAAACAGCTGATATATTTATTGGGCCAGTCAAAGTGTTGATGCAGACTGTAGTCGCCTGTATATGTTCTGCTTTGTAGCCATCCATTTCTACGCATTTTATTGCTCTTTTTATTATGATAGCTGTGCCTCCATGAGCTTTGTTGTCAGGGTGATTTGTATAATAAATATCGAAGTTTGGTATGTTTATATAGGTCTTCTCAGTGGCATGGGTTTCGGAAATGAGCATGATATCAATTGCATTGTCTGTTAAAAATATTTTCAATTCTAGTAAGTGGCGGTATAGTCCGTTAGCATTCCAGATAGCGATTATTATTTTATTGTTTATCAAGTTTAGTTACAAGCAAGGTTATGATATTCATCATGTTGGTCATTTGAGCAACTAGTTGTTTCATCAGTTGTTTCAATTCTTGTAAGTCGGCTTGTTGTTGCGTCGGGTAAGTGTTAGTTGTGGGAGAATGCTGTTTATGGCTCGCTGATGAAGGCATATTTTTGGTAAGTGCTTCTGCGTACGATATTTCTGGGATTATTTGTTTATTTAAAAGTCACCTTCAATGCAACCACCTCGGGGGTACAACAGCAATAATAAGTTACCCAGAAACCAAAATTTAAAAACTTCCAGCAGCCAAACTGAAGTAGGCGATTGAACAAATTTTTCAGACTCTGCATACTTCACTCATCTTCCACATCTGGTCAATCATCAATTTGATCAAATTGATAAGCAACCTCAATATAATAAATATACAATACATACGAGGGTTGCCTCTTTTATTTTGCGCCTTTGCAACACTTTGATGAGCTGCCATTCGATATTTGTATTGAAAAGTTTGGTATTTTTTAGTGTAAACTTTCACTTACGAGCTTCATTTATTTTTTTTTCAGGGAGTTGAAGAATTCATCTTGCCCAAAAGATAGAATCAACTCGTGAACATTTTCGTGCTATGATTTTTTACGACCTTCGACGTGGATTGTCAAAACAGGAGTGCATTGATCAACTTATTTTGACTTTTGACGTTGTATTACCACACTTAGCCACTATGTAACGCTAGTACAATGAGTTCCAATGTGGCCGTTGATCCTTACAGGACATATTTGGTGAAGGCCGTCCAAAAACGGTTGTGTCAGAAACAAGCGATGATGTGCGTCAACTGATAATGCCAGATGGTCATGTGACATATTGCGAGATAGAGGCCTCCTTAGGAGGCATTAATAGGACTAGCATACATACATTCAATATTGCATGAACAGTTGGTCATCAAGAAGATTTGTTCTCTTTGGATGTCGCAGAATTTGACAATTGGCCAAAACAGGACTCTAGTCGATTGGTGTAAAGAATAGTTGAAGAAATTCAGTTGCTGCAGTTCAAAGCAAGTCTATGAGATCGTAACAGGTGACCAATCTTGGATCTATGCATAAGAGCCGGAAACAAAACTGCAATCGACAGTATGAGGCGATCTTAAACCAATAAAAGTTGTTCGCTGAAGAAGCATCTCAACATAAACGATCGCTTGTTTTTTCGGAAAATCTGGTCATGCCGCAACTACAGAAGCTAAAAACAGTCAAATCTGAGTAGTACACGATAATTTGTTTGCCACTTAAGGAAAACCAATCACCGAAGACGAGCAATTCTTCACCAATTCAGTGCCAGCTCTCATGTTTCGGCTCACATAAAAGAGGTTTTGGGCTCTTGAATGATCGAATTAATAGGTCATCCGCCTTACAGCCCTGATTTGGCACCTAATGATTTCTTTTTGTTCTAGAACATCAGAAATAAAATGCGAGGTCAACGTTTTTCATTGTCTGAAGAAGCTGTGGAAGCCTTTAAACAGCTCGTTTTGGAGGTATCCAAGCGAGTGCAGGAGTGTATTGACTTCCAAGAAGAATATATTGGAAAACAATAAAGCCATTTTCATTATTATTTTACTGCATTTTCATCAAAATGAAGAAAAAGTTTTTTCTAAAAACAGCCGTCTCTCGGCAGGCAATGGCAAACCTCTGAGTGTTTTTCTGCCATAAAAAAGTTCCTCATAAAAAATATCTGCTGTTCGGCTTAAAACTGTAGATCCCTCCATTTGTGGAACAACATCAAGGCGCTCACCCGAATACTCAATATAGAGTGTAAGCGCTAATTATTTATTTATTTATTTTTTTTATTTTTTTTCTGAGTGTTTTCGGGTTTTTTATTTAACTTTTTAAGCCGCTCTTTTGGAAACGGTGCTTATCCTTTGCCCTTGTGTGATGCGTAAAAGTGATGAAAGAATGGCAAAAACAATAATATTTTCTCCATTCAAGTCATAAGAAAAGCGAATATTCCATATTTTCATATCTGTCTATATTTTGGGGCCTGTAAAACTGATCAGCTTTTGGTGGTGGATTTGACATCATCCCTAGCAGAAAAATACCTACAAGTCCTCCGATCAACTGTGTTTATAGTTTATAGCAGGCCTCTAACTCACTTCCTAACTTAGGTTTATAGCAGACCCCCAACTCACTTCCTAACTTAATGTGGATATCGAGAAATACCTATGCGTGTACACATAGGAATTTCTCTTACAAAAACTTACAGCAGATCAAAAGGATTACGATTCAAATTTAGATGAAAATAAAGAGCATATGTTATTATATTATATTAAGCCCCGATATCAAGGCCTACCAAGATACTTATCCATTCAATTTTCATAGACTACAAAATCCCATAAGTTCATAAAAGTGTCACAATAAATGCCACTACCGAATAAAAATTAGGAAAGGAAATTCAGTGAATCCACCGATAATAAAAAGCACGCAAAGTCGTGTGTCATAACAAATAACACTTTGATAAGAGCAAATCTAATTTGAAAACTCATATCCACGAATTTTTCTACCCCATCCTGGCCATACGCTCGCCCACATACGAGTATGAGTCAAGTATGCATGTATGCATGCAAATAGATAGCAAATACATCTGTGTGTGATTGTAAGTGCAGTCATTCGATTGGCAAACAAAGGCGCACAGTTCAATGAAATAGAAAAATGGATAACGGAAATGGAAGTGAAAAAATGACACCCATGAAGAAGCGAACGGTAGCAAATGCAAGCCAAAAAAAAGGGGAAGTGGCACATGCATACAATATAACGGTATGTGTTCACATATGATTCTCAGGAAACTAATGGGTGTGTGATATTTTACAAACAAAAAAAGAAGAATAAAAAGAAACAAAAAAAAAAAACAAGAAGAGAAAAAACACGAGTGAAGGTGTTGACTGTCGCAGGATTTTTATCACTGTAACGTGCTTCAGTTCATGAGGGAGAAAAGGATATCCATTTAAGTACTATAAGCGTCGAAAATAAGTAAACAGCAGAGTAAAGTTTTTAGAAGGCAAAGCTCGATGCCAAAGTTCGGTTTGTTTTTTCGTTTTCGGGCAAGTTTCGCCCAAGCGTAAATAACCCTGAAACACTGGATTATAAAAAACACAATTTCTTGCCTGAAACAAAACGTTACAATTATTTGTTATTGTTTTGTTGTTTTTTTCCCAATGTTTATCTTATGTTTTTGTTTTTGTTTAATTCCTTTTCTTCCTTCTTTAGTTAACCAGATGGCCACTCAATTTCACAGTTTTCACAAACTCGCTCGCTTTTTTTCTGGGCAACTTCAGGCTGCTGATAAACACCAATTACTCTCTCAAAGTGGCTCTCAACAGCCCGACCACCGAAAAAAGAAACACAAAATGGGCAGTTTCGGGCCGTCATGGGCATATACAGATCCATCCAACTGGTCGTCAAAAAATGTCCACAGCTGAAATCACCTGATTCCCAAACGTTCTTTCATGTTACCTGGTTGCATAAAAAATTATTAAATTTCATAGAAAATCGTATCAAAAAGTCTAAAAAATGTCTTATAACTTTAGATATTTCTCAATAAAAAACATTTTTATAGCTAAGAAATAATATATATTAAAAATATTTGTTATTGCCAAGTCAAATATATTGTTTTATTCCTATTTGTCGATATTCTATTGTTCTACATACTAATATAAAAATTTATGGTCAATCCAAAAATGATAGTACGCGAGATTGCGTCCATCATGGAAACGCGACGTCAGACTGATGCAGTTATATGAGAGAAATGTGAAAATGCGAACAAAAATGCGAATAAATTGCATCCGTGCGACGTCACACACACAGCGATTCTGCCAAACTCACTGAGAGCGGAATAGCGGTACGAGATGAGTGCCATTACAGAACATGATGGAAAGAATAATGAGATGGCGCCTATCGTGCTGCCGTTACTTTGCGCTCAGCGAATTTGACAATGAGTTACGTGGTTTTAGCTCCAGTATGGCCAGATTACCATTTTCGTTACTTGATTTAGCATTTTTTTTTGTTATTTAGTCTCGGAGTTTTAGTTCTTTCTTCATGACATTTTTCTAGTCTGTTCTAATTAAAAGTAATGTTAAAAAACGCACTAAAATGTCCATTTAAAGAAAATGAAACACAATTTTTTTATTGAATTACTTAAAGCACTTTGTATGCGTGACAAATTGTCTTTAGAATGTGCGTTTTTTTTAAATAAATGTGTTATGCTTATGTACAATTTAATTTATGAGTTTTTTTTGCTAAGCGAGATGTATGATAACTAGATAAGGTACTCTAAGGATTGATGGCCGGAAGAAACGATTACACCTCTATGGTTTTAATCCGTACTAAGTAAATTCAAACGCCTTTTAAAATGTGTAAAAAGGTTTTCAATCTTAAGAAGAGTAGAGAAGAAGATTTTATATTCTTGCATAACCTTAAATGGAGTCAAAAATTAAATTTGCACTTTCAAATTATCAAATTTTATAAGAGTCAAAAATTTTTCATTATCACTAAAATCTTCTCAGAGTTACCTTTTTTAACCTTTTTTTTGATTAACAAGATAGTTTTTTTTTTAACTTAAAGTTTTGGTAGCTTTAAATTTAAAAAAAGAAGCAAACACGAAACTTCAAAATTTTCGCATTTTGGGTATAAAAAAGCACTAAATTTATTGTGAAGACCAAATGGCTGGCAACACTGCACAACTCGGAAAAACGTGACGTCACGCACTCTTGATGAGCGCAATCTTCTTTCTATCATTCTTGATTACAGAATATACATCGTGGGGCGAGTAAAAACAAACGAAACATGATTTATTTTTGTTAATGTCCAAGTGGCTGCATATTTGACTAAAATGAAGTTTAACGTGAAAAACTAATAGAGGGGAAACTTACAATGCCCACTTGTTTGGGGGATCTTTAGTAAAAATTTGGGATTATAAAGAAAATTTATAACCAGAATAATATATTTTCATTCATACAAATGATGATAATCCATTTATTTTGATTGAATCTAAACTCGTAAGCATAAGAAAGTAGTAGATTCTGCCGTAAGGATAGATTTAGTGTTACACTAATTAATTCTGACACCCTTGCGCTGTATCTGGGAAAAGTGGTAGTTGGATCCATAGTGCGGACTGTGGAGGGCACAACTTTTGAATAAAGGACTATTTGTTTACACTGAAGAGTCAATTCAGAGAACTACCGATAATGGGCAGAATACTTGCTGTTACTCAACCTGTCGGGCTGAAAATCAGACCAGCGGCTTTCAGCTATAAGAGTTGTATGTACTCGCATGAAATTGGTTGGGTTTTAAAAATCATAACTACTGACCAGAGTAGAGACGTTTGGTCTCTATGAAATGAAAATGAAATTTTACCTGTCTGAATAAATCATAATTTCCTATGTTTGTTCTAGGAAACGTAAACATTACTAAGAGCAAAATTGTGGTGGTGTGGTTAAGGAGTTATATACAGTTAGTCAGTCAAAACGGGCTAAACCGATTAGTCTCAAATTTTAACACGAGTTTCTTTAATATAAATCGATCACCGATATATATATTTTTTATGAATAATTTCAGGCCGAAATTTTGGTTAAAAAGAGGTTGTCTGCAAAGTCGGTTTACTGACGATAGTTTAACGTGATGACGTCATAAGAAAATACTGATTGAATGGTTGCATTTTTCAAAAGAAAATTTTAATTTTATTTGTTTGATACATATTTTGTATGGATATAGAGAATGAGTTAACATTAACATAACATATACTTTAACATAACATAACATAACATAACATAACATAACATAACATGACATAACACAACACAACACAACACAACACAACACAACACAACACAACACAACACAACACAACACAACACAACACAACACAACACAACACAACACAACACAACACAACACAACACAACACAACACAACACAACACAACACAACACAACACAACACAACACAACACAACATAACATAACATAACATAACATAACATAACATAACATAACATAACATAACATAACATAACATAACATAACATAACATAACATAACATAACATAACATAACATAACATAACATAACATAACATAACATAACATAACATAACATAACATAACATAACATAACATAACATAACATAACATAACATAACATAACATAACATAACATAACATAACATAACATAACATAACATAACATAACATAACATAACATAACATAACATAACATAACATAACATAACATAACATAACATAACATAACATAACATAACATAACATAACATAACATAACATAACATAACATAACATAACATAACATAACATAACATAACATAACATAACATAACATAACATAACATAACATAACATAACATAACATAACATAACATAACATAACATAACATAACATAACACAACATAACATAACATAACATAACAAATTACCCCGTATTAAAGCACTTATCAACAGCTTTCATTTGATACCCATATTGTACATACACAACCAAAGGTTACCCGGGTCCACGTTTTGACCTATATCTCGAGACCCCAGTCACGGAGCGGCATGAAAAATATTCTGTACTAAAGCATTCAGCAACAGCTTTCATTTGATACCCATATTGTCCATACACGTCCGAAGGTTACCCGGGTCCACGTTTTGACCTATATCTTGAGACCCTATCTACCAATAGGTATTCAAACTATGCGGAAGTCATCTTTAATACCTCCTTAACAATGTGTGTAAGTTTGGTTTAATTCGGTTCAAAGTCACGGTGGGTCCACGTTTTGGCATATATTTCGAGACCCTAGTCATCAATAGGTATGAAAATTACCCCGTATTAAAGCACTTATCAACAGCTTTCATTTGATATCCATATTGTACAAACACATTCTAGGGTCCACGTTTTGGTCTCTATCTCGAGACCCTAGTCACGGAGCGGATGGAAATACTCTAAACTAAAGCATTCACCAACAGCTTCCATTTGATACCCATATTGTACATACACGTCCGAAGGTTACCCGGGTCCACGTTTTGACCTATATCTTGAGACCCTATCTACCAATAGGTATTCAAACTATACGGAAATCATCTTCAATACCTACTTAACAATGTGTGTAAGTTTGGTTTAATTCGGTTCAAAGTCACGGTGGGTCCACGTTTTGGCATATATTTCGAGACCCTAGTCATCAATAGGTATGAAAATTACCCCGTATTAAAGCACTTCTCAACAGCTTTCATTTGATATCCATATTGTACAAACACGTTCTAGGGTCCACGTTTTGGTCTCTATCTCGAGACCCTAGTCACGGAGCGGATGGAAATACTCTGAACTAAAGCATTCACCAACAGCTTCCATTTGATACCCATATTGTACATACACATCCGAAGGTTACCCGGGTCCACGTTTTGACCTATATCTCGAGACTCTATCTACCAATAGGTATCCAAACTATACGGAAATCATCTTCAATACCTACTTAACAATGTGTGTAAGTTTGGTTTAATTCGGTTCAAAGACACGGCGGGTCCACGTTTTGGCATATATTTCGAGACCCTAGTCATCAATAGGTATGAAAATTACCCCGTATTAAAGCACTTATAAACAGCTTTCATTTGATATCCATATTGTACAAACACATTCTAGGGTCCACGTTTTGGTCTCTATCTCGAGACCCTAGTCACGGAGCGGATGGAAATACTCTGAACTAAAGCATTTACCAACAGCTTCCATTTGATACCCATATTGTACATACACATCCGAAGGTTACCCGGGTCCACGTTTTGACCTATATCTCGAGACCCTATCTACCAATAGGTACCCAAACTATACGGAAACCATCTTCAATACCTCCTTAACAATGTGTGGAAGTTTGGTTTAATTCGGTGCAAAGACACGGCGGGTCCACGTTTTGGCATATATTTCCAGACCCTAGTCATCAATAGGTATGAAAATTACCCCGTATTAAAGCACTTATCAACAGCTTTCATTTGATACCCATATTGTACATACACATTCGAAGGTTACCCGGGTCCACGTTTTGACCTATATCTCGAGCCCTATTTCCAAAATAAAATATAATCCATGTTACTCGTGATGTAGCTTTCGAATGGTGAAAGAGTTTTTAAAATCGGTCCAGTAGTTTTTGAGCCTATTCATTACAACCAAACAAACAAAGTTTTCCTCTTTATAATATTAGTATAGATATGGTAAATATTACCATACATTTTTTCCTTCATATATAATAAAAAAATTAATAATAATAACATTAAAACAACAGGTATTATTAACAAACTTGGTTTTATTTGAAATTCTTCAAGTAAAGCAAAATAATAATAATCAATAAGAAGGCATATGCAAATACAAATACGTGAATTTATATATGTACATATGCGCATATACATACATATATACGCTCACTTGAGTAGGGGAGAGCAAGATGTCGAACGTTGCCGTTCGTTTGCTTTGTTTGCTTTGTCGTTCCTTGCGCGCTTTCGCTTGCAGTTCATTCAATGCAATGAGCAAGGTAACACTAATATGAGCAAGGTAACACTAATGAGCAAGGTAACACTAAAGAGCAAGGTAACACTAATATGAGCAAGGTAACACTAATGAGCAAGGTAACACTAAAGAGCAAGGTAACACTAATGAGCAAGGTAACACTAAAGAGCAAGGTAACACTAATATGAGCAAGGTAACACTACTGAGCAAGGTAACACTAATGAGCAAGGTAACACTAATATGAGCAAGGTAACACTAAAGAGCAAGGTAACACTAAAGAGCAAGGTAACACTAATATGAGCAAGGTAACACTAATGAGCAAGGTAACACTAAAGAGCAAGGTAACACTAATGAGCAAGGTAACACTAAAGAGCAAGGTAACACTAATATGAGCAAGGTAACACTACTGAGCAAGGTAACACTAAAGAGCAAGGTAACACTAAAGAGCAAGGTAACACTAATATGAGCAAGGTAACACTAATGAGCAAGGTAACACTAAAGAGCAAGGTAACACTAAAGAGCAAGGTAACACTAATATGAGCAAGGTAACACTAATATGAGCAAGGTAACACTAATATGAGCAAGGTAACTACATATGAACAGTAATGAGCAAGGTAACGACACATTTTTTCGTGCGTGCAGCCTGTTAAATCGAATTATAAGACGTTATCACGTCAAAATCGATCTTTTTTTGAGAAACCGCCATTTTATCCAACAATTTTATTTTGCTTATTCCTTCGATTAATTATTAGATTTAACATTACTTTAACGAAATCTGTTTGGTTTTTTAATTTCAGAGAATCCAGTTCAGAGATATAGTGGTCATCGCAAAACGTCTTTTTTAAGAGGAGCTCCCGGAGATCAGCTGTAGCTCCTTTCCAAATAAATATTTTCACTAATACTAAGTCTTAAAATACAGTTAAAAGATAATATAATATGTGTACAAGTTTTTAGATCAATAAATTTAAAAGTTTTTTTTTCAGAAAAGATTCTGGAAAATTCGCTTTTTTTCGGTATAACCCTTCAAGTCCGAAACAATTGCATGCCCAAAATGTTCGCTTATGATTCACTTAAGGGTTCCTTCGCGAATATCTCTTTTGTGCTAAGATCATTGACCATTGTTTAAATAGTCGCCTAAGAACCAAGTTTTTTTTGCTCAAGAAGTCATGCAATAGATAAAAATTCGTTTTCAAAACTTCGGCTCGTTTACACAATACTTCTTACTTGTTGCTTGGTCTGGCGAAAGAAATTTAGACTGAATCATACCATGGTAACTTTTAAAACAGCCAATAAAACCTTGAACTTGGATCGACAGTAACAAGTCAGATCGCCTAAGAAGCATTATTATTAAAAAAGTAATTAATAATTTTTTATTTCGCTCCGATGTCATATTCATAGACCTGACAGATCTACCATTCTAAGTCTCGTCATCGGCAATGTATAGTACCTGATTCCAGATACTAATAACACCTACTAACTTCCCGATGCTCACATGATAATCTGTCAGTACATTTTCCTAACTTTTTCGATGTTTTCGTCAGTCATACAGGACGGCCCGTTTGGATTTTCGACAGTATTAAGTCATCTTAGAATATCGGTAACATTTTGTTGAAAGACATATTCTTCTTCTTCTTCTCGATTGGCGCGATAACTGCTTAAGTGATTTTGGCCAAGTTAACCAAAGCGCGCCAGTCGTCTCTTTCTCGTGCTAACCGGCGCCAGTTGGGCACGCCAAGTGAAGCCAAGTCCTTCTCCACTTGATCTTTCCAACGCAGAGCCGATCTTTCTCTTCCTCTGCTACCACCAGCTGGTGCCGCATCGAATACTTTTAGAGCCAGTTTGATGACATGGAGGTACTTCGTTTTATTCTCGTTCATCACCAGACCCATTCGCTTAGCTTTTTATCCAATTTGGAAAAGGTAGAACTAATGTCCAAATAACTGACAGATTTACCAACATGACAAGGAGCTAAATAGAAGGACCAATAAAAGTATACTTGGCTGTTTAACCAGAGTTTTTTGTTGGTTTTCATTCCCTTGGTTATCGAATATATTGCCAGACATGTAAGGGTTGTAAACTGCCTTTATGTGGCTTTTCAACTCAGCGAGTTTATTTATTTTAAATGGCTGAAATAAGTGAATGTAGGAATTTTTTTCTACATATATCTGATTCCGTCTACAATAGAACTAGAAACCAGACATTTGGAACAAACATTTTTAGTCGAATATCTGAAAACTCGATACCCCTTGCTTTGAAGGAATTTTTTGTAGGGAGTTATTACTTGCGTTTCTTTTACAATTTACCTTTGAGATGGTAGATAATTTTCGTGCAAGAAATTAGTGTTCTCATCTTTATGCTGCTCAGTGTAAATTCACGAACATGCATTCGAAATCAACCGCACATTTGGCAATCGAAGTTTGCTGGTAAATCAAACTTCACCCTCACCACGCTGGGCACCCTGCTACTGCCTTTCATAGTGGAGGAGAAAACACTGCAGCACCCTTGACGCTCATATGCACAGGTACGTGCGCATGTATGTGCCTCGTCTTGATTTGCGTGACAACATTTTATGCTAAAAGGAGGCATTTTTACGTGCCGATTTTTATGGCGAAAGGATTCTTATGTGCACATGCGATGGAAATACCTACATACAAGCAATGAATGCCTGAGTGATGGCAGTAAATATTTGCAATCCAAACGTTAAGTACACAAATACGACCAAATAATGACTTTTTGCACTTTTCAAAACCATTGACTTTCTGGATCATGTTGATGATGATGATGATGGCGGGGGGTATGAGTCCTCCAGGAGTGATAGCGTTGGAAAAAACGTAGGTTTTATTTTGTTACCCTTTCTCATTGCAAAAAGTTACGATTTCTGTTCTCAAGCCGCATAGGATGGTAGTGTGAATGTACCTTGTGTGTGGGTGTTGGTCTTTCATCCGCTTTTTACCCTTTCTTATTGGTGGGCACACTTTTTTTTTTGCTGCGACTTATGATATTTTGTTATTGAATGTTTATGTGCGACATTCGATACGTATTATAATTCAATAATAATAAAATAAAAATATTTATTTTTCGGTTTTATATTTATGCAATTCTTATGCCTACTTTGCTTTTTTAATGCTTGCCGCCTCTTTGTTTAGGGCAAATGGAGTTGGATTTTTTACGGAGATGCTAATGCTGATTTACCTTAAGGTTGATGTTAAGTGAATTTGTACTGGATTATTCGTATATATCCATATTATAGGTATGCATGAGGGGAAAAAACTATATGCAGTGGGATAAAAAAGTATTCGTTGCTCTCATAGCATATTTAACCCATTTAATTCGTTGGTTTATAGTTTTTGACATTACAGAGTACAGAGTTACAGTGAATAACTTGGCAGAAGTAGCCAATATAAGAATAACAAGTCTTGTTAGATTTATTAGAGCCACAGGTTAGTTCAATGAGGACAATGTAGAGTGAGGAGAGGGGACAGCCCTGGTGTTATTACAATGGGCCCACAGTAGGCCTAGGTGTGTCAACCGACAACCACTATACCTTTGGTAGTACATACTATACAGTTTTGGTAGTTTCAAAAAAAAAAACATACACCATACTCAAAAATTTCACATTTTGGGTATAAAAAAGCACTAAATTTATTGCAAAGAGCAAAGGGTTGGCAACACTGCACAACTATACCAATGTGACGTCACGCACTCTCTGATGGGCGCAATCTGGTTTCTATCTAAATAAGATGTGATTAACAACTCAGTTCGGCTCTCTTTTAAGCGAAGGTAGGTATAGTGGTTGTCGGTTGACACACCTAGGCCTACTGTAGGCCCATTGTAATAACCCCAGGGCTGTCCCCTCTCCTCACTCTACATTGTCCTCATTGAACTAACCTGTGGCTCTAATAAATCTAACAAGACTTGTTATTTTTATATTGGCTACTTTTGCCAAGAACTTTTTCCTAAAAAGTTGAACCTTCTTCTATCCAGAGCCATGCACCCGCATAGAAAGTAGCAGTAAAACTGTAAGTAAAAAAATAAATTGTATAATTTAAAAGAGGCTAAAAGAGCCACTTTTGACGTGATAACGTCTTATAATTCGATTTAACAGGCTGCACGCACGAAAAAATGTGTCGTTACCTTGCTCATTAGTGTTACCTTGCTCTTTAGTGTTACCTTGCTCATTAGTGTTACCTTGCTCATATGTAGTTACCTTGCTCATATTAGTGTTACCTTGCTCATATGTAGTTACCTTGCTCATTAGTGTTACCTTGCTCATATTAGTGTTACCTTGCTCATATGTAGTTACCTTGCTCATTGCATTGTATGAACTGCAAGCGAAAGCGCGGAAGGAACGACAAAGCAAACAAAGCAAACGAACGGCAACGTTCGACATCTTGCTCTCCCCTACTTAAGTGAGCGTATATATGTATGTATATGCGCATATGTACATATATAAATTCACGTATTTGTATTGGCATATGCCTTCTTATTGATTATTATTAATTTGATTTACTTGAAGAATTTAAAATAAAACCAAGTTTGTTAATAATGCCTGTTGTTTTAATGTTATTATTATTATTTTTTTATTATATCTGAAGGAAAAAATGTATGGTAATATTTACCACATCTATACTAATATTATAAAGAGGAAAACTTTGTTTGTTTGGTTGTAATGAATAGGCTCAAAAACTACTGGACCGATTTTAAAAATTCTTTCACCATTCGAAAGCTACATCACGAGTAACATGGATTATATTTTATTTTGGAAATAGGGCTCGAGATATAGGTCAAAACGTGGACCCGGGTAACCTTCGGATGTGTATGTACAATATGGGTATCAAATGAAAGCTGTTGATAAGTGCTTTAATACGGGGTAATTTTCATACCTATTGATGACTAGGGTCTCGAAATATATGCCAAAACGTGGACCCGCCGTGTCTTTGCACCGAATTAAACCAAACTTACACACATTGTTAAGTAGGTATTGAAGATGATTTCCGTATAGTTTGAATACCTATTGGTAGATAGGGTCTCGAGATATAGGTCAAAACGTTGACCCGGGTAACCTTCGGATGTGTATGTACAATATGGGTATCAAATGGAAGCTGTTGGTGAATGCTTTAGTTCAGAGTATTTCCATCCGCTCCGTGACCAGGGTCTCGAGATAGAGACCAAAACGTGGACCCTAGAATGTGTTTGTACAATATGGATATCAAATGAAAGCTGTTGATAAGTGCTTTAATACGGTGTAATTTTCGTACCTATTGATGACTAGGGTCTCGAAATATATGCCAAAACGTGGACCCGCCGTGTCTTTGCACCGAATTAAACCAAACTTACACACATTGTTAAGTAGGTATTGAATATGATTTCCGTATAGTTCGAATACCTATTGGTAGATAGGGTCTCGAGATATAGGTCAAAACGTTGACCCGGGTAACCTTCGGATGTGTATGTACGATATGGGTATCAAATGGAAGCTGTTGGTGAATGCTTTAGTTCAGAGTATTTCCATCCGCTCCCTGACTAGGATCTCGAGATAGAGACCAAAACGTGGACCCTAGAATGTGTTTGTACAATATGGATATCAAATGAAAGCTGTTGATAAGTGCTTTAATACGGGGTAATTTTCATACCTATTGATGACTAGGATCTGGAAATATATGCCAAAGCGTGGACCCGCCGTGTCTTTGCACCGAATTAAACCAAACTTACACACATTGTTAAGTAGGTATTGAAGATGGTTTCCGTATTGTTTGGGTACATATTGGTAGATATGGTCTCGAGATATAGGTCAAAACGTGGACCCGGGTAACCTTCGGATGTGTATGTACAATATGGGTATCAAATGGAAGCTGTTGGTGAATGCTTTAGTTCAGAGTATTTCCATCCGTTCCGTGACTAGGGTCTCGAGATAGAGACCAAAACGTGGACCCTAGAATGTGTTTATACAATATGGATATCAAATGAAAGCTGTTGATAAGTGCTTTAATACGGGGTAATTTTCATACCTATTGATGACTAGGGTCTCGAAATATATGCCAAAACGTGGACCCGCCGTGTCTTTGAACCGAATTAAACCAAACTTACACACATTGTTAAGTAGGTATTGAAGATGATTTCCGTATAGTTTGAATACCTATTGGTAGATAGGGTCTCGAGATATAGGTCAAAACGTTGACCCGGGTAACCTTCGGATGTGTATGTACAATATGGGTATCAAATGGAAGCTGTTGGTGAATGCTTTAGTACAGAGTATTTTTCATGCCGCTCCGTGACTGGGGTCTCGAGATATAGGTCAAAACGTGGACCCGGGCAACCTTTGGTTGTGTATGTACAATATGGGTATCAAATGAAAGCTGTTGATAAGTGCTTTAATACGGGGTAATTTGTTATGTTATGTTATGTTATGTTATGTTATGTTATGTTATGTTATGTTATGTTATGTTATGTTATGTTATGTTATGTTATGTTATGTTATGTTATGTTATGTTATGTTATGTTATGTTGTGTTGTGTTGTGTTGTGTTGTGTTGTGTTGTGTTGTGTTATGTCATGTTATGTTATGTTATGTTATGTTATGTTATGTTATGTTATGTTATGTTATGTTATGTTATGTTATGTTATGTTATGTTATGTTATGTTATGTTATGTTATGTTATGTTATGTTATGTTAAAGTATATGTTATGTTAATGTTAACTCATTCTCTATATCCATACAAAATATGTATCAAACAAATAAAATTAAAATTTTCTTTTGAAAAATGCAACCATTCAATCAGTATTTTCTTATGACGTTATCACGTTAAACTATCGTCAGTAAACCGACTTTGCAGACAACCACTTTTTTTGCATTTAAAGTTTATCCTGAGAAATTTCAGTGCTATTAAAAAATTGATTCTTATAAAATTTGATGTTTTGGAAATGTAAATCTCATTTTTTGCTCCTTTTGAGGCAATGCAAGTATATTGGATCTACTTCTCTCAACCTTTCTTAAAAATTAAAACCTTCTAATAAATTGCAACAAGCCTTTGAGTTTACTGAATATGAATTAAAGCCTTAGAGGTGTATTCCCAGTACAATAAAAAATTACATACCAGGTATTACCTGAAAATACTGAAGAAACCATCGCGACCTTTTTGAGAAAGTAGTACCTTATCTTGTTACATAACCTCAAATCCGGCGCAAAAGCGTTTTTCGGCCTTTCGTTTAAAGAAACTCGAAAGAAAGAACTAACACTGCGAGGCTAGAGCAAAAAAAAATGCTAAATCAACTTACGAAAATGGTAATCTGATCACACTGATGACCAAATGCACTAGTGTAGCGTCACGAAAATCAACTGATACTGTCAAATTCGCTGAAAGCAAAGTAGCGGTACTGTCATCGGCGCCACCTTATTATTCTCTTCATTGTGCATCTTGCCCACATCGAACAATATTTATTTGCCACCATCTTGGTGGACGAGCTGAAGTAGCGCGATCTTCGCAAGAGTACAACGAATTTGAAAATGTGACTTCAGCGTATAAGGCAGATGTAGTGGGCTCGAGATTTCAATAAAAAATTATACTTTAATATTTCTTTAGAAATCGTGAAGTTTAATCTTGCGCAAAGTATGTAACGAATACTTTTTTGACCTACTGTATATACATACTTTTTATTCAATTTAAATCATTTGTCCGAATTTTGGAAAACTCTCTAATCATTTCGAAATGACAGTTAGGAATGGCTTACCCGCGGATATTTCGAAGAAGAGGTTCTTGTACCGCTTAGAATCATCGAAGGTCGGACTTCTTGACACTTGCATAGATTGACTAATTACAGGAGGGAGAACTTAAAATCCTGTAGATTCTGGACTTCATTCTTGGACAGGAAGGATATATTCAGCAAAAGTAAGTGAATGTTTTCAAAGGTACTAGTGATCTGGTGTTCGTGCAGTTAGACTGGAACTGGGTCACAGCACTTCTTGCTTCGTCTGCAACTTCTAAAGCGTTTTATCGCGCTCTCACGCCTGGCAGTATATGAGAGTAAGGTTTGTTTTCTGGCCAAACCTTGTTTTGAAAGCACGATACTAACCACGCTGAGATGAACCATCTATTCACATGCCCTCTTAAACGCACTCAGCTAACACTCCTCTCCCTCTGATCCCAACCCGTCGAAAGCGCATGTTTCCTGAGCCTACCGTGAGATGATTTAGGCAATGACGATGGGTGACTACACCGTACTAGCAGGGCTCAATGAACTGCTACAACAACAACAACACCAACGAAACACATAGCAATAGCGCAGTAGAAAAACAATGAAGCTGCGTTAGCGGACAGACAGCCGCGTGACGGACTGCGCGTGAAATCGGCAGATTGCTTGCAAAAATTCCTATGCAGACATTTAAATGTTCTCTGCTCGACCTACAAAAAAGTTGATACTGCAATCTCTGTCGATTATGGTAAAATCAGTCTGTTTACTATTGTCGAGGTGAGAAAGGTACATTGAACCTTATCAGCGTGGATAGGAGCCATATTATGCAGATTAGGATTACTTTCCTTCAAGGACCGTTGTCTTTTTGGAGCAGATCGGACTGGTTAAAAATCCGGGTTGGAGTCGGGAATGATTGCGTTTGCTCTTTCAATTGCCTCCTTCAGCTCCTGTGTGAGCTCATGTTCTTTAGACTGCGTTTCATTCACCTTCCTTGGTAGCCTTGTAGAGTTTCCACGATCCTAGTAGTCCACTTTCCCTGGATCTACCACCCTCACATGCGGCCATACTTCGGTACCGGAGCTAGCAGTAGTTGTGCTTTCGGCCACTTTTGCTCATGCTTGGACCTGTATCAAGTACTGCTGTTGTTGTAGTTACGGGCATGGTTTTTGCTCCGGCTGACATTGTTTTTTTGTTCGATTTATTAGACAGATGAGTGGTGTTTGTTTTGGAGCTCGGTGCACGCGTTGCTCGCATTGCGGAACTGGACATTCCTGTCGGCCTGTTAGGAGGAAGACCGATCTCCATCTTTTGTTTTGTTTATTTTATTAGGACTATTCATTTCTGGACCCACGAGTGTCGGAGAAAATATGTCCGCCCTTGCATAGTTCCAAGCTACAGAGGTAAGGCTAGTTATTACGGAGGGCGCCAGGTATCCGTAAATTCCGCTCAATACTTGGGCGGCCTCAGCCTGACAGATTCTCGGCACGGGTCGCCCCCGAGCATGTTAAATATACTTTAAATATTACTGTACTATTGAAGAGCACCGAACATAGTACAACTTAGCTAAGTACCTCCTAAAATAGGACAACTGTGTTGCTTATTTCCAGCCGACACCCTCGCGGAGGGTTCAGTGGTGAATTTTTGCCAGCCCTGTAGGTCGCTCCAAGATGCTCACCACAAAAATGGAAGGAGAAGCTCAGCTAAACAATCAACAAAGAACAAGGATATAGATACCAGGATTGCTCGTTTGGTATGGTGAAAAAAAAATTTTTTTTTGAGGGGAACTTTGGATTCTACGTCATTCGTTTTGTGTTTCACTAAGCTAAAGCTAAATTTTGTGAAACACAAAGCGAATGACGTCGGAATATCTGTCAAACTCGCTCAGAGCCAAATAACGGTCTGCTAGGTAGTAGACCTCTAAAAATGTTTTAGCGATGTAAGCGTCAATTATACGAGTATACAGGCTGAGTACGTTATTTGAGGGAAACTTGAGAGTAATACTAATCAGCTTTTATTTTAAACAAAATTTTATGAAACCTCACGATTTTTTTACACCACATTAATTTATTATGTATCCATAAAATCATTCAATAAAATTTCCATCAACTGCATTAACCTCTTCGATCCGGATCCGGAAACGATTGCATGCCCGAATCAAATGATCCTTATTCATATTGAGCATAACGGTATTAATTGCAGCCTTCGAATAAGAAATGGTGTTATGAGGATATCTATTGGTTACACCCTCAACTACGCTCCCATACGTAGTAATCCAAGAGATTAGAGTCTGGGAGTTACGCGGTTATAAGTTGGGTGTTATGTGGTCATGGAAAGTTTGATTGAAGATGGTTGAATGGCTATCTTGTGTCACCATCGCTTTATGTGAAGGAGCAGAGCCTTGCTGAAAAATGTATGGGCTGTCCCAACGTGCGCTATCAACCTAGGGTTTCACTACTGTCTCTAGAATCTCGAAATATGCCGAATTCCTTCAGTAAAGACGTGTGGTACATATATATTATATTCAGGACCACCTTCTTGTACAAGGTGAAGTCAAAAATAAACAAAACTGAGCTAAAATAGAAGCGACAGGAGCTTTGTTCTGATAACTTTGAGTTTATTTATTCAAAATAGTCCCCTTTAGCCTCGGTACACTGTTTTGCGTGATCTAAAAGCTTTTCGAAAGAGTGTTTCAGTTACAAGTTTGTTTGTTTGTTTGTTTGTTAACAGTAATAGAAGCCCCGCTAGTGTAGGGCATATCACCGGTCGTCTTCGTTTAGCTTATCTAAAGGTAGGCCCAGGAAACATGCTGTTTCGACGGGTTGGGTCCAGAGGGAGAGGGGTGTTAGGTGAGTCGGTTTTAGAGGGCATGTGAAAAGGTGGTTAGTGCCGGTCATATGTTTGGTATGTCGGGGTCGATTCTGGATAAGTAGGAGTTTAACCTGCTACAATATCCAGAACGTAATTGTGCCAGTGTTACACGTGTATCACGGGGAAGCTGCAATAAGTGGTGATTGGACTCCGATTACGGCATTCACAGGTCGGGAGCTTAAGAAGGTGGTGACGGTCTCCCGGTCTCCTCACGAATGTCGTTTATTGACCGTCTAAACACTGTCTGGTATAGTAAATTTCGGTCAGTTTTGACCTGGATTTCGTCGGCGTAGTTTGAGAGGTGCCTCCTGACGTGCCTGGAAGGCGGCTCAGGCTCAAGCAGGCGTCTGCAGGCGTCTGCAGGGGTGAAACCTGCGTTAACATCCTAGCAGGAATTGCTTGCTGAGCAGTTTGTTATGCTCCATTACTGAGAGCATTTGTGCCTCGTTGTGAAGGTGTTGAACGGAGGACATCAGGAGGCAACCGGTCGCTGTCCGAATGGCAGTATTTCGGCATGTCTGCGTGTTACTAGTTCCAGGCGACCAGACATACGCAAGATAGTTTAGAAGCGGTCGACCACTTGCCTTAAATGTCGATAGCAACAGTTCTTTGTCCTTGGTCCAAGTGCTGCCGGCAAGCGATTTAAGGAGCATTCGCGATTTTGGACTTTAGTTGCAATTGCGGTGGTGTGCGCTGAGAAGGAGAGCAAACTGTCGAAGGTTACACCCAAAATTTTTGGGTTGTTTACCGGGTACAAGTCCTTTGGATAGCCTCTACGGACCCAAAACGTTTTCCCTTCATGGCCAAATGCAATTTTCCGAATAGGTAAAAGTCACAGGGAGCCATACCAGGCGAATAAGGTGCGTGATTGATGGTTAAAATGCGATTTCTAGTCAACAAATCAGTCACAAGAGTGGATCGATGAGTAATGCAATAAGCGCCAGCTTCCTCGTTCGCGGTGTTCAGGGCGATTTCGACGAATGCGATGCAACAAACGCTTCAAAACGCCAAGATAGAAAATTGCATTGACGCTTTGGCTCGTTGGCACGAACTCCTTGTAAACAATTCTCTTGGAATCGTAAAAACAAATGAGCATTGACTTGATTTTTGACTTTTCCAAACTCGATTTTTTGGGCGGTGGGCAATCTGGGGCCTACCGTTCGGCACTTTGACGCTTAGTTTCAGGTTCATGTTGGAAACACCCCGTTTCATCACCAGTTACAATGTTGTAAAGGAAGTTCTCGTCTTTTCTCGCCTGTTTAATGAGGTCTTCCGAATGTTGAAAGCTGAGCAATTTTTGGTCCTCAGTTAACTTGTGCGGAATAAAACGTGCACAAACCTTTCGTTATCAGTTAAAATGCGATAAATCGATGTTATGGAGATATTAAACTCCCATTCCATGAATTTCAGCAATGATTTCGGTTAATTTTTGATAAATTTACGAATAATTTCGATGGAGTTTTCGGTGATTAATGATTTTGGGCGGGTAAGTTCATTGCCATTTATGTCCTCACAACCATATCTGAAACGTGTAAACCACTCATAAACTCTGGCACGAGATAGACAATCATCGCCATACACTTTTTCCATCAATTCAAATGTTTCGCTAAACGTTTTACGGATTTTAAAATAAAATTTGTTTGAAACTCATTTTTGTACCGATGACACAAACATACAGACACTTTAGACGCAATAACTTCGCCTCCACTGAATCGAATGTAACCAAGCTTTCGCTGGAAGTTAGCGAGGGACGTAGCTTCCAAGGGACTAAATCATTAAAAAGTCTTGTTTAGTTTGGGTTTCACCTGGTATATTTCTATAATACCAACGTTTATATGTCCGTCCTCGGCCATGGATAAGGCCTTTACGACACCATTCACTTTTTACAGACATTCTTAAACAACCTCATCTAACATCCTTTAATATTTGATGCAACGCAAAGAAACACCCTTCTTGGATACTGTATTTATCCAGTCAGCGATTTTGAGGGTATTGCTTTAGGTACAACAAAAACGAACACCTTTTAGATAAAACGCTACATACTTGCCCACTCAAAAGAAGTGCACAAGAAGTTAAACGTTATCCGGTAGTTTCTAAAGTTCTTCTACAGCCTCCACTAATAATGCATTTAAATAATTTCAAACTTTTAATTATTTTCATGGTCGAATGGCAAACTTATTTGGTTGGTAAAAAATAACAAAAAGTAGTAAAGTAATAGTAGTCAACCAAACACACGAACAGGCAAACAGCAAAGCAGTCAACCAACCAGCAAACAGTAAGACCAACTAAATCTATTATAAAATCCATTACTCTGCAATTACAAACAACAGCCGAAGATTACGCAGAAGAAGAAGAAGACGAAGAAATAGAAAAGTCTGAGGAGATTTTAGGAAGAATTTGTAAGGCGGAAGGAGCCAAACGTAGAAAAAACCTTAATTGAATGGATGAAATTATTTTCGAGTTAACGTCAGCACGAAAACACAACAACAACACGCAAATACATGAAATGCATAAATAAAATACAAGGTATGGTGGGCAATAACAGCAAAAAAAAGTTCCAGCAACAATAACAACAAAAATTGCAGAAAAACGTAATATGAAGAAGGCAACTTATACGACATTAATTCTAAGTTGTTGGATACGCGTGTGGGTGTGTGTGTGTGCGTGTTTGTACAGGCCGAAAACAATATTGCCAACATTAGAAGCAATAACAATAACAACAAGCGCTATTACACGTAGATACTAGCAGCCGCAGTGACAACATGACAGCAACAAGCGCATACACACGGACAAAGAAATGAACACACACACACAGACAAACAGGCACACAGCCCCAAGTGTACTTATACATACATACATGCCTACATAGCCGAGGCAAAAACTTGTAGGAAAGTTTAAATTGAATGATAGCTAGCGTCTTTGGATGCCGAACCGCCTTCTTAATAAACACACGCACACACACGCGCGCGCAATTGCTAAATTGAACAGGGCCAAGCGGGGAAGGCGGTAGATGAAAAGTAGGCAGTAAATGTTATTGTTTTTGTGTAATAAAAACTCCCAACGAAATGATTCGTCCGTTTGCGGCACGACACGACTGGTGATGGGAAGCAATAAAAGCAACAACAAACACAAACTAACATAGCAAAGCAACAATTAAAGAGCGACAAAATCTTATGTCACCACCCATTCCCTAACGCTCCCAATTATATCAACACACTATTTCTCCTTGAACCCCTCTGTCTCTCACACAGCGGTATTTATCTCAAGATGTGTGTATGCACATACATGTATACTTATACATTAAATGTACTGGCCTAGGAAGGACGTGTGAAGTCTTAAGGTCGCGTTGATTTTTGGGCTGGCCGGCTGAATGGTTGGGCGCGTGGTTTAATGCCTCACTACGCCATGTTTATCACGTGTTTTATATAGACCCCCATACATATGGATGTATGCACATATTTTATAGTCATTATCTTTTTGTGGCAGCCCACACACTGTGCTGCTCTTTGGCTGTATTTCAAGGAGGTGTATTTCTATTTGATCGGCAAAGTGGCCTCTTCTTGGTGGCCAAGCTATTTAATATTTTTGTTTGAGTAGGTTGAGTGTATACATATATATGTACGTATATAATTAATACTCACATATATTGCATGTGAACGCTTCTTTGTGTGCATTAATGTGCCTAATATTTTGTGTTTGTGTTTGTCTGTTATGATTTCTTGGCAGAACAGCAATTAAAAATATTTCTTGCCAAATTTCGTTAGTTCTGCTGTAGATTAGACACATTTTATGATACATACAGGGCACAAACACTGTAGGAAATTGGATACTATGCATTTTTGTTGTTTTTTTTCATATTGGCACTATCGACTACTAATTTGTACACATGAATTTTGTTCTCAAATACACCTCGTTAAAAAATTTATAAACACAACACCATTTTTTTTTATATAAATATAGTTCATACTAAAACAAAAACTATATAACGTAAAATTTCAAATTTTGTACAACATTTTTCAAAACAAAAAACTTTAATTTTTCAAATTCAAATTTTTAGAATTTTTTTGTAGATACAGTTTGAAAGCTCATGGAAGTTTAGTGCAAGTTTCAAGTGACTGCGAAATAGCGTTGATTTTTTAAATTTTTTTTCGCTGAGGTTTCACGCCTTGTCTTCCATACAAAGTACATATGTTTGTATGTCCATTCTCGAGATAGATTCTTGCTTTAGTGGGCTTTAGTTGCTTAAGCTGCAGGAGCTTGGGACAAACCATAATTTCTTTGGGATTTGGTTTTGCCGAGTGACTGAAAGATATTCAATAGAAGCCCTAGGCAGCTCATTGGGCAGTGTAAACAATATTTTGACTGAAGTATTGGGTTTCAGAAAGCTGTGTGCACAATGGGTGCCCCATTCGCTAACAACGGAACAAAAACGCATTCGAATGCGACTTTCTCAGCTACATTTGGAGCGTTTTTTGAAAGAATAAAATGAATTTTGTGCATTGATCAATCACAATAAATGAGTTTTGCGTCTTTCCCCATGATCCTTAATCAATCCAAGAAGCTCAAGTATGGTGTGAACCTGGCTCTTAGTGACCGAAACGAGTTCGTGTCCAAAAATCGACTAAGAAGGTGCGAGTTTCTTGGGATGCCAAAAGAATTTTGCTTGTGGATTATTTGCAAACTGGTAAAACAATAAATTCTGAAGGTTGTTGTAACCTTTTAGACCCGTTAAAGGAAAAGAAAATCGTATAAAAAGACCCAATTTGAAATAGAGAAAAAAATTATTTTTCATCAGGATAATGCACCGTGTCACAGGAGCATTTGACAATGGCTAAAATCCATGAATTAAAGCTCGAATTGTTGGTGCATCGACCGTATTCACCAGATTTGGCCCCTAGCGACTTCCATTTGCTTCTAGATCTTTGATCAGGTCATAACAGCTGTGGAAGCGTGTTTTGCAGCCCCTCCAGATTCTCACTTCAGGGATGGAATTCATAAATTGGATAAAGAGGATTCTTGGGCGAAGCTCGGAAGTTGAGAGCTGCTTGGATCGTACGCAGAAGTATCGTCCTGGCTACTTCCAAGTGAATGGCAATCAGGGTTTTTGCCCCTCCATAGAATTCGTAGCAATAATATTATTGGTTCTACAAATTTGTAAGGGATTTCCTCCATTTGATGCTTCCAGTCTAAAGGAGGACTCTTCATATCTTTGCTATTACAAGCGGCGTAGTAAAACAACACTCTGTACATTTTTCGTAAAGTTAAGCTTAGGATCAGCCAAAAGTCATTCCATAACATTTGCATTGTATTACAGGGTTTGAATGAAAAGTAATGGGCCTTCCCGCGCGGAGCGTCTGCCAAGCGATCAACCGAATCGGCTGATGGGGGAAAATTATCGTTGGACCTTCCCTTTCCACTAGAAACCGGTTCCAGTTCGCTGGCAACAGCGGTGCAGTCAACATCGCTCCGTGCGTGAAAGCTATTTTAAAAGTGTGTTAGGTTTTTGCAGTAGCGAAAATGCAGCTATCGTTGGAGCAACGTTACTCGATCAAATTTTGCGTAAAGCTAAACGAAACGAGTACCATTTGGGCTACTCAGGGATGCTTACGGGGACCAATCTCTGTCCAGTGCCCAGGTAAAACGGTGGCAAAAGTCGTTTAAGGAAGGCCGGGAGGACGTCGAAGACGAACAGCGATCAGGAAGGTCTTCGACGACGCAAACAGACGAAGATGTGAACCGGGTTCGTGAATTTTTGAACATTGACCGTCATGCTAGTCTACGTGAGATCAGTGAAGAGTTAAATTTAACTTATTACAATGTGCGGGAAATCGTGACCGGAAAACTTGAAATGCGCAAAGTGTGTGCCAAATTCGAGGCGATCCAAAAAACTGTGACAGCCGAATTGAACGCGATTCCGGCAGATGAGTTTAAAAAATGTTTCCTGCAGTGCAAGGACCGCTACCAGCGGTGTATTGACACTCAAGGGTCCTATTTTGAAGAATATTAGTTGTATGAGCCAAAATGTTTAATAAAACTGCTTAAAAAAATAAGGCTCATTACTTTTCAATCAAACCCTGTACCTTAGCCACAGCCACCATGAAGTTCGACATGGGGTATAACATACCACGTTTTCTAGCTGAAAAATAAGAGGAGCCGTCCACAATTGTGTTCCACTAACAACGGCAACAAGTTCATATTGAATAACGCCAATGCACTATTCAAAGTTCATATCAGTTGAAGAAAAATAGAGTCGTAACTTTTTTTGAGTCACAACACCGTGCCATATTCATCATCATCGCCAAAAAACCTGGGTTCTACAGAATTTCTTTTTCTCAGTGATAAATATTTGTATCATAAAAATTAAGGGAATACAAAACAACAAAAAAAAAATTAAAAAAAAGTGAATCCAGTGGCGTTGCAAGTTGTTTCGAGCAAACTGCAGTCGCTTCTGCTTTTGAGTTAATCGCGCAGCAGCATTTAATATAGCGATTTGAATGTTAACCGATCTTCCCAGCATACTCAATGTGCCTTACACAGCGACTCATTCCGATTAAGTTCATATCTAACAACGCGCAAACTTTTTATTGAATTCTATGCTGACCCTATCATCTAAATTGTTCTCCAGCGTGCTCGGAATTACTATAATTTACCACAACTGCCTTAGTTGTTCAAAACGTTTCAGTTTACTGATGAAATTTTGCAAATTTTAAATTCCACGAAGTTTTTTCACGAACAATAAACTCAACTGTTTTGTGATCATGGTGCATCACACTTCATTTTGTGGTTAAATGGGGAAATTTTCACGAAATCATACAATCAAAATGTTCTCACTTACTAAGGTTATAATTTTCTTTTTCCTTTAAGGCTTGCTGTTATTGTTTCTCACTATGCACACGTATTCAGCTAACAGTACTCGTAATAAATTGTTTTGCTCGCTCACACCCAACACAATTCATTTAGAAAGTTGTAGTGTGGTTATCATTTTGCAATGGGTCGTATTGTACCTTCAGTTCAGTGGGGAGTTAGTGCCATGAGTAAACTAGTAAACTGTCTATTTTGCTCTTCACCTCACTCCTCTTACATACGATTGGTGAATTATACTTACATAGACCAATGCATATGTGTACAGCACATTCCTTGGGGCACGACGACAGTGTGTAATTGATACCATAATAAAATAGTTAAGATTTTGTAAAATGGATACCTTTTTGATTATGTGTGATCACGTTCGGTAAGCTTTCGTCGCCCCTCGTTTTTCTTGTTTTACGTACTTTTAAGAAACTCATTTTACCTTGGTTACATACTTGACTATTGTCAATTATATGCTTGGGTTCTTACTTAACTGCGTGTCTGCTATTTTCCTACGAAGAAAATTTGTCATTAATGAGCTCGTAGAAAATAGTTTTGAGGTATAAATGAAGAGAGTGGGGAATTTTAGTTATACTCGTACATTTTATATGGTTATTAGCTTTTTATTAACTCAAAACATATTGGCAATGAATTATGTTAACTGAGTTCAGGGAAATTGTGGAAGGACTGAGGCGGATAAATTTGCTTTTTGCTTGGAACCGTCTTTTTTATATCATTTTTATCTGACGGCTTTTGCTTACAAATAATTAAAAGAAAACAAGCGCTCTTATTTAAGCACACAACAAAAAACAAGCTCTCCTCTGTAATTGAGTTTTTCACTCACCACAGAGAAGTGAATTTAATTTTAATCAGATGAGAAGAAAATTCCATAAGCTGCCTAACGGTTTCAATTAAAAATTGATTTGTTAAAATAAAATACGTTACCAGTTGACGAAAAATTTTGATTTTAATTGAGATAATTTTTCCAACGATATTTTTTTCAAAAGGACTTTGTCATTAGAAAAATGATATTAAGATATTATGCAGTCACACAAACACAAGCATAAACACAAAAAATGAAAAACAAAAATTTGAAAGTGGATATTGTTTATCCGCGCAGCTTTCGACGCTAAATAAAGTAGAAAAAATAAAAAAAAAAAAACAGAAAAAAATTATAGTATTAAGGCACCAGCTGATGCAGATTGGTATGGAGTTTCAATTTTAATTTTCCTCCTTGCATTCTCCCTAAAAAAAAGTTAATGAGCAAAATACCAAAACACATAATAACAATTTTCACTCTTTCCCCAGTTCATACTTTTAAAATACCTCGAATGTTACTGTTTATGCCTTTTTTGGCTATTTTATTCCTTCTATTTTTGTGTCATGTGAAAAATTTTTGTTAAGAGCAAATCAGCTTAGGGGCTCATTATCCACGTTATTCATTTAATTTTTAATTAATTTTCAACCACCTTACAATAACAACAAAATAATAATAACAGCGGTGCAAAATAAAAAAAGGGGAAAAGGAAACCTTGTTTAAAAGAAAATAAGTTTAAAAGAAAATTGAAAAATGTGAAAACAAATAAAAAAATGTGTAGCTCAGTACAAAAAAAAAGTTGAGTTGAAGAAAAGAGTATGAAAAAATTATGAGCAGTAAAATCCCGTAAAATTTAAAATGAGAAAAAAAGTGCTTTGAAAAATGATGGCGCTTTGGCAAAAAAAGTGTTCAAAGTAGAAGTGGTGGAACGATAAAAAGAAAACGAAAAACTTTTGTGTGCAAGAGCAGTTTGAAAGAGTTGCCAGTGTGGCACAAAAAAACTATTTCATACAGAAGAGCAGCGATAAATGCAATGGTAATGGAATTTGGCGCAGAAGTTTGGACGATGACAACATCCGATGAAGCGACGCTTGGAGTGTTTGAGAGAAATATTCTGCGTAAGATTTTTCGACCTTTGCAAGTTGGCAGCGGCGAATATGGCAGGCGATGGAACGGTGAGCTGTATAAGCTTCACGGCGGCATAGACATAGCGCAGCGAATAAAGATCCAGCGGCTACGTTGGCTGGGTCATGTCGTCCGAGTGGATACAAACGCTCCGGCTTTAAAAGTATTTGATGCGGTACAAGGTGGTGGTAGCAGCGGAAGAGGAAGGCCTCCTCTGCGTTGGAAAGATCAGGTGAAGAAGGACTTGGCTTCACTTAATATCCCCAATTGGCGCCGGTTGGCACGAGAAAGAAACGACTGGCGCGCTTTGTTAAACTCGGCCAAAATCGCGTAAGCGGTTATCGCGCCAATTAAGAAGAAGAAGAATGGAATTTGGGTACATAACATAAAGGGTGGGTTGTTGGCTCGTTTATTTTTAAAAATATTTCTGTGACGACGCGTGAGTTTTCCGAATCCCTAATGTGGCAATTTTGTCGCAAAAAACCATTTGCCGTTCGGAGTCGGCTTAAGGGGTTAGGGGTAGTCAGAGGCCCGAAAAAATGATGATTTTCACGAATTTTTTTTTGCTACTTAATTAATTTATTTAACAAAAATAAAAACATAGCATAAAAACATCATGTTTTAACTTGACTTCACCAAAATTTCAAAAAAAAAAAATTAATAATTGCAAAAGTTATCGCTGTTTGTGTGAAGCCCGTTTCTCCAGAAGTCCCTTGCGGTGAACATCACAAGTCCTTGCAGATTCATCTAAAACCAATCGGACAGGAAAAATTAGTTTTATTAATAGATAATCTTGTGCCTGATTGAAGCTTTTTTTTTTTTATCAAAATGAACAAAATGGCGGCCTCAGAAAATTTTTTCCAGATTTTAGAAAAAAAAACCAACAGTTAATTGTTAAAAAAAAAATCGAAATTTTTGAAAAAAACAAAAATCCTTCGATCAGGCACAAGTTTTTTATGTTTTTCAAAAGCTGTATAAATTTTATTGAAATCTACGTAGCGGTTTTTAAGTTACAGTGTTCACCAGTTTGAAAAACATAGTTTTGATAAAAACGCATTTAAAGTTTTGCTATCGGCTCCGGAGCGGCCGAGCGCCCTTTGTTAATTGTTGAATATAGTATTTGTCGGATTCACTTCAAATTTTTACACAATATTTTTAAAACATTATACTTTAAGAAAATGCAAAAAAAAAATCGATTTTTTGAAAATTCTGACTACCCCTAACCCCTTAAAACTGTAGATTTCTCCATTTGTGGAACAACATCAAGACGCACACCACAAATAAGATGAGGAGCTTGGCCAAACCCCTAACGGATGTGTACACACCAATTATTTATTTATTAATTTTAATTGCGCTTCTGAGTCCAAAATGCGCCTTTTACGAAAATATGACTTTTTGAAAAAAGTCATCGTAATTTTTCAGCTGCTTATAGACCTGCACAAGGAGAAGCGGGTGATAATTTGCCTTCAATTGCTGATACAAATGAACCGTATACATTAAAATGGTATCGGAAGCGTATCCTTGGACTGCCACTTGCGGCCTCAGAGTCAGCTCTGACAAAACGGAGCTGGTGCTATTTACCAGAAAATATAAATCTCCGGAAGTTAGGTATCTTGAGGTGATACTTGACCCCAAACTCCATTCGAGGTCACGTATTGAAAATCGGGTAAAGAAGGTCAGTAAAGTTTTCTATTCCTGCAAATCGGCAAAAAATGGGGACTCAAGCCACACGCCGTGCTTTGGATGTACAACGCAGTGGTTCTGCCAATTTTCAAGAGTGAATGCCTGGTTTGCTAGGAAGCTCTTCGGAAGGGCTATAATATCACTGAACTGGAGACCATACCAAGAACTGCATCAACCGAGCATACAGAACTTGTCCCAGTGCTGCCCTGAATGTCGATTTGCACTTACTGCCCATCGACTTTTACGTTATTTCCATCGAGGCTTAAAGTGCAATCAGGTTAAAGGAGGTTGGCCTCTGAATACAATCTCTTAAGAGACATGATAGTATTTTTGGGCAGTTAACAGAGTATTTGTTTGAATTACGGACAGATCTTTCTATCCGAAAACTGGAGTTTGAGTGTCATGCCAGGGCAATCTTTCCAAGTAGGCAGGATTGGAACGTGGGAAAAATCTCCACTGAAGCTGGTACCTCGTCTTCACCGACGTCTCCTAGATGGAATCGGGAGTCCGAGCAAGGGCTTTCTCTAAATCAGCCAATTTATCTATTTCCTTAAAATATGCGAATACTGCTAGTGTTTTTCAGGCAGAAGTCTTTGCGCTCCTGCAGGCATGTAAAATACTTAGAGAATGAGGGACTTTTTTATGACAGTCAAGCCGCAATCAAAACCCTGACGACGCCACGGTGCAGATCCATACTAGTCAGCTCCTGTAAGGAGGCGATAAAATCTCCTGAGTGTCCATTTCTCTGATCCGAGTTTTCAGAGACTTCCAACCCGGTCATCGGCATCCCCTTGACTGTTGTTAAAGTGGAATTGCACAACTTATTTCTCGGGAAAGCACAGAAAAGATGGAGCTCCATTTCTTCGTGTGCTATTTCCGAAATAGCTCCCTATTTGGCCCCAGTACAATAGACGGAAGACTCGGAAAGTCTTGGGGACTCCATGCCATTCAATTTCTCAAATCGTGGCTGTGTTTATCGGTCGACCGGATGGTCGACATACATGCAGAAAATCTAGGTTTACCATTTAACTCCCATTGCAGCACCTGTAGCGATCCTTCAGAGAAGGAGACTGTTGAGCACTTTCACTGTAAATGTCCGGGTTGGGCAGCTAGACAATAAAGGTTACTGGGCGCTCCATTCATCGACAACCTGAGACAGTGCACCAATCTAAACCCCATCAATCTTCTCCTTTACATCCACAGCTCTGGCTGGCTGTAGACATCTGCCTGTTGGGGGAATAGCTCAACCAAACATCTCACAAAAGAAAATCCAGCCATAGTAGTTAGGACGGTTAGTTTTGCTTGACTTAATTAAGCTTCTAGGACCACTTAATTCTTACCAGTAACGTTGGCCAAAATATAGATTGAGCCCAAACTCATAGACATACATATATGCTTATATATAAATGTATTTAAAATTGGATATACTTATATTTCTACGAAAAAGTAGATCTTTGGCAAGGACCACTTTATTTTTATTTAATTTTTCCTCATAACTCGAACGAAATCTTGTTTCATCTCCCTTTTGGATGCTCTACTGCTAGCTTTTAATTCATTACTCAGGTTCATTATTTACATATTTTCCGAGTCATCTAAGTAGTTATGTTGATTGGTGCTGTCAAGATGAAAGACAAATTTTTCAGTTTCTTCGTAAGAGTGAAAGCGTTGACCAGCCATAGCTGCCACTATTGTAAAAATTGTCCGATTTCACATTTACTTGACAACCCTGTCACCTACCACTATGTGTGCAGTCAAAATAAAAAGCCAGCTGCATTCCATCGGCGCTCAGGGACATTTTGCGCCTTGGCAGTTACCGCCCATCACTGCGGCTGTGGAACTTGTACTGTTTTTTTCCTTAGTTCAACACACAAAAGCTATTGGTGGCCAATGGCAAATGGCAGGTCGGATTTCTGTGCTGCGGATGCTGTAAATTTGATTATTAACCTTTTTTTGAATGCTTCCTACGAAAGAGTAAAAACGACAAAACAAAATACAAATTACAAAAGGATAAAATGAGCGCGAAAATAAATTTTTAATTGATTTTAGTAAGTAATTTTTTTGCTAACACATTTTATTTTCTATGCGGATTATTATATTACAAAAAGTTTAATTATTTGCATACTTTCTTGTTCTTCTTCTCCTTTTCCATTTTCTTTTGACTTAAACTTAAGAGTATACAAAAAAATAACAAAAAAAGACAAACAAATATTAAGCAACCATTTCAGGCGTCTGATTTTCTTTCCATTTTTTCTGGGCAACTTTGCACCCATACAAGTTTTGGGGTTTTGGGTTTCTTCTCTGCTGTGTGTGTGTATTCGAAACCGCTATACTGCTACATAACTGTTATATGTAAATTTTCTTTACATTTCTTCAACACTTCCTTTGTTTTCATGCTTAATTAAATATTCATCAAACAAAAGGAAGACGATTGAAAACTTTTAAATTCTCATCAACACCCCCGCCATGCAACGTAGTAGCCAACCAACAGCACTGCCGCTACCTCGCCTGCCTTTCCCCTACGCCCCCACCTAGCAGCTCACTGTAACCTTTACGATTTTTCAACACCATAATCATTTGGCTGGCAGTGCTTTGTTTATGTTTACTTAACCGTCACGGCCTCCACATCACACATATGCACCCACACACACACTCTGACAAGCATGTGCATATCCTTAAACTCTTTTGCTAGCTGCTCATTTCCATGTGTGGCTGCGTTGTACGGTAGTGTTGTCGTAGGAGATGGGGGCGGTAAAGAAAATTTTTGGGCTTTTCTTATGCTTAGTTGAGTACAGACGACTACTAATGTGCTTATAAGAATATGAATGCATGCATACATATTTATTTGCTCCACAAACGCATGAAATTCATGTGTCCGTTTTAATCAATAACAACAAATCACCGTTTACGTTTCGTATTTTCAATTCGTCTGTCAGCTTACCAACTCATACAAATTTCTGTTCTCCAGTTCTCCTGCGCCGCCTCCTTCCCCTGTCCACATTCGTCAACACGTTTCGTCAGCTACTTTTGAGACACTTGAATATTCCCTTTTGGGACATTAAAATCCCATTTGAGTGCATATCCATATGAAGACGCCCATACTTAGTTTCCGTTTGTATGTGTGTTTGTATGTCGCTTACTTTGGGGTGGTCTGTGCTCTTCTACATACATGAATGCATGCCCAAACAAGTACTATATGTAGTATATCTGTGTGTGCTTCCTTGTTGTCTTGTTTGCCAACTTCAATTTAAATTTAACATATGCAAAGTTTTCACTCACAATACAATTACAAAAACAATAACAAGCCATTGTTAGCACCATAGTCGTGGTTACATTGTATGTAAGTAGTTTCTATGTGTAAACAATGGGAATAAATAACGATAAAGATTAAATATTGTAAAATTTTCTTTATTCATTTAAATCGTGAATTTATACGCACATAAATTGTGTATCGTGGTGTGGGTAAGTGTGTGTGCCTTCTGAATCTATTAAAAAGTAGCTAATGTAGATATACTGTAATTAATGTACTCTGAGAGGAAAGTTCGCATGTAAGAGGGCGTGACTGGGGAGAAACGATTCTGTTAACAGTAGAGATTTTAGGTAATAGAGAAGAGTGAACTACATTTTAGAGATACATACAAAATATGTATGAAAAGTATTTTTCTTGACTGGTCAGAGAGCAAAAACAGCACAAACAGAGATCAGAGAATCAAATTTTGTCTACATTTTTGTCTTTTTGTGAATTGAGAGGTACTTTGCTTTTGAGGAAAATGCGTTCCGTTTTATGAATGAATCTCGCTGCAAATGATCTGGGCCTCAATTTCCGTTCTTATCTCGTTAATACAAGCAATAAAAATCACAGGTAAGGGTCTCGTTTTGAGATTAAAGATTTTTTTTATATTAATTGCGTGGTTCCTTCAATAAGCTTATAATTATTTGTCAGTAGTTCAGGAAACAATTTTTTGAGATTAAGCGTGCACTGTGAAGAATTTAGAGTATTTAACGAATTTTATGTTTTAAAGAGAACAAAAGCCGCACATTGACAGCATATCGATTTGATTTTTTCGATCAAAATCAATCATCTCTAGAGAAAGAACTTAACAAAATCAATTGCGATCTAAGTGGTTCACTTAGTGATGTTCATAAAGAGTCGTTCAAAAATGACGCCTATCAGCAGTGCATAGCTCCTAGACGGTACCTGTAGAACAACGCGTCAATATTATTGCAACTTATTATGAGAATGATCGAGCTTTAAGAACAACATATCCCAATTTTCGAGATTTTTTGGGTGGAATTAATCATCCGAATGAGTCGACAATTCAAAGGTTGGCGAAAAAATTTCAAGAAACTGATTCTGTGAAGGATTAAAAAAGGTCAAACACTGGGTATTCTTTAGAGAATATTGCTGCTGTAGGGCAAAGTGTTACTGTACAACCGTCAAAGATTTGCCCTTGCATCCTTACATAATTCTATGAACATAAGAATTGAGGCCAACAGACCATTCGAAACACTGAAATTTTGTGAGTTGCTTCATGGAATGATGGAATGATACGGGTTTTTCAGGAAAATCTTTTTAAGTGGTGAAGCTCATTTCACACTGGATGGATTTGTCAGCAAACAAAATTGCCGTATGCAGAAGAAAATGCTCACGTAATTTCAAAAAAATCCTTACATCCATTAAAATGTACTGTTTGGTGTAATTTTTGGGCTGGTGGTATAATTGGCCCGTTTTTCTTCGAAGATGAAAATAACAGAGCTGTTACTGTCAATGGGAATCGCTATAAGCAACCGATAGATGATTTTTTGTGGCCGGAGCTTGAAGGAATAGACATAGACGATCTTTATTTTCAACAGAATGGAGTACAAATTACACAATATAGGAAAACTGTGCATTATTGCGATCTAAGACTCCCGGTTGGTTAATTTCACTTAAAGATGGTATAAACTGGTCTCCTTGATCATGGGATCTAAGTAAACTAGACTACTTTTTGTGGGGGTTTTTAAAAGTAAAGTCTAGGTAAATAAGCCAACAGCGATTCCTGTGGTGAAACATAACATTCGGATCGAGATTCCTGCGCTTAATGTGATAATATGTGAACGAGTCCTGGAGATTTTTAAATCTCCCATAACAACCTCTAGGTGTAACGCCATTTTTAAGTGATGTAATTTTTCTCATGTAATTGTTAAGAACTGCATTTTAAATAAAAATAGTAAGAATCTATGTTTCTCAGCTAGAATAGTTGGGATGCCATCTCTTGTGAGTTTTACCTTTGGAGTTTTTAAAACCAAATGTTTTATTACAGTTTTCAAGAGGAGGTGAATTGAAAAAATATAAATAAATAAAAAAAAAACATTGCAGATTTTAAAAATGTAGCTTCATAAATTTATACCCATAAAAGTATATATGTAAATATAATTTTTGTTTAGTAATCCCATCATCTGGACTTGCTCCACAGTCGAACTTTCTTTTTATTTCTCGCTCAATGCTTTTTGTTCCCTCGACCAAATTTTTTATATGTAATTGCCAAGACTTTATTAATTAACTTCAAGAAACAATTATAAATATTTGTTTTTTTTCTGCTTAAAACAGCGGATTAATTGAAACTGTTCTTTATGAATGAGGTCTTTCAATGTGTGTACATACACACATACAACGTTCGCCTTGCTTTCGTATTCGCTTCGCTCTGACGCCACGCGAGAGACATGAGTGATGTGTGTGTGCTATACTCGTAGAGCAATGAACGCTTTGAGCTGAGAATGAGTAAATTATGCAATATGAAGTTAGTAAAATGTATAATTTACAACGCTAACTGTAATTTTTGAATGAATGCTTATTTAAATTTCATTCACCTTTGCAATTTCTGGAATAATTTTGTTTGTTTAGATTTGCTAATTATCAATGCACGTGAAAAGATGAGAGTCGCTCAGCTTCGGCTATATACATTCATACATATGTAAATGAATGTATTCATAGCTGTCGAAGTAAAACGAACGCCAATGCGACACGTGAGTTATACAGGGGGATCCACGCTGCGTTTGGAATTTAATTTGCCATAAATATAAGAATATTTTGCGATGATTTTTCTGATTGGAAAGAGTAAATCTTGCCATTAAATATGGAGCACAATTTCATTCCGATGACTCCCTCGGCTGACTGTAAAGCAGTTCACTTTGTCAACCCATTTTTTCTGTACTTTATCACGAGTTTCCGCACTTATCTGACCAATGGCAGCTTCGATTTCATGACGCAACTCTTTAGTCGTCTCTGGATGATTGGCGCTTATTCTTAACGAAAAAACTAGTCGAATGAAATCAAATCCCGCCTTCTGGGCGAGAAGTTGACATAAACATTTCGGCTGACTAGTAGACTTTTGAAGTCAATGCTCAGAACATCGAACGTAAAGTTTATTGTTGATATGTTGCTGAAACCATATGAAGTTTATGACTTTCTCTTCAATTTGGTGAAACAAAAAATCAATCAAATCATGTGCCGGGTTGAAGATGAGCTTCATCTGAGAATATGATTTTTCGATACTAATACCATTTTTCCACCAGACATTCTTCTCTCTATTAGGCGAACTTTGTAAGCGAGGAGCGGACAATTTTTTAAATGTTTAACTCCAAACTAATTTTCTGCTGTATTACCGATGTTTGTTCAGCTGTGAAAGCAGAAAAATGTATAGTTGAAATTCCAAACGCTAGATGTATCACCCGATCTTGTAACACCCTGTCTGCACACCTTTCGCAGTTTACGCAATAAATCTATTTAAGTAATCTTGTGGTTTATTCTTTTGTTTTGTTCTTAAAAAATACAATACACCTCTGAACTGGTACATCGCGACTGGTCTGATTTCGACTCAAGACAACCTTTTTCTGACCTTTTTATTTATTAATAATAATAACGTAAACTCTAATTACGTCGCGTTTTGCTTCAGATCTCTGATAGTGACTCATGAAACGTAAGCAATAGTTTATACCTATAGCGAGTTTCTTGGTACTGAGAAACAACAATATTTGTTCAGTGATTGACAACGACATAAAAACGGAGAAAGAAATGCTTAGAAAGCAACTATTTCTAAAAATATTCTACATAAATAAAGGTTTCTACAATTCATACGGGCATAATTTATGTGCATACGAGCATTAATCATCATTATAATCATTAAAATTAATCATCCTAGATTTATAATTTGTGCAAATGGCGTCATACGTCAATCATTTTTGACACTTGTGAACTATATTAGATAGCTGCAATATAGAAGGAATGGTACATGTAAAGATCGCAATAAAGATTTCCATCACTCAAAATTACAAATTTTTTTTATTTAGTAAAAAAGTTATACAAAAACAAAATTTGTTGATTAATTTTGCGCCACCTTTTACTTACATACTTGAATATAAGGAGTCTTTCAAAAGTAACGCCTATATGTCAGTGGTGAATAATTCCTGGACCGTACATTTTTTTGTCATCTTTGACATTTTTCAAGAACACGGATGTCATAGAACAAAGCGTCGGAATTTTTGAAATTTTAAGAACAACATGCGTTCTTGCTTCGGCAGAACATATACTAAAATTGGAACGATACAGAGAAGATTACCATGGGCCCTACGCAAAGATGACACGCAAAATCGTGAAGCGTTCCACATTTTTACAAGCGACCAGAATACCACCATAAAAGTTGGCTCTTTGCCACAGTACTGCTCTATATACACAGCAGAGGCAGCGGCACTGCATGAAGCGGTTTCCTTCTCCCCGCGATCAGATAAAAAATGTATAATTTGCAAAGACAGCAAATCGGGAATAGAGGCTTTCCTAAACCCCAGAAATAATTCAATCCTCATAGACAATATTCGCGATATCCTATATCGCTGCAAAAGCAAAATAAAAATTATGTGGGTTCCGGGTCACGCTGGTATTTGAGGCAATCTCCTAGCAGACGAGCGGGCTAAAGAAGCAGCCAGAGAACTACTGGAACTGTTTACGTATATTACAACGAAAGATATTCGTAAGCATGTGGCAAAATACTTCGCTGCTAAACATAATACAGAGTGGAGACACTACCAACACCAGAACATAACCCTATGGTTTGATGCCTAACTACCCCCCAAATTGTTTATGCAGAGATTTAAGAACGTTTACTCGCCTTAGAAGAGGCCACACTTTAAAAACACATTGCCACCTTTTAAATGGTTCCGACAGTCCGAACTGCTCACAGTGTAACTCAAGGTCATTAACTGTTATTCACATCCTAGATGAATGTCCTGGCTTGGACCAATTCAGAAAAATTTTATTCGGGAATCTTCAACCATCCAATCTTCTTAAAGCTACCACCTATGAAAACATCAGTGCCTTAACAAATTTCTTAAACTATGTAATATTACAGGCATTTAGATATATTTCCATAGGCATAAGGTATTTATTATAAAATCACTTTGTAAACCAATTATGTAAGTATATAACGTAAACCGAAGGCCTTAGCAGCCAGTGCCTATTATCTCAGTGTATCAAATATTTATAGTTGGTTCTCTTGTAAATAAATAAATAAAAATAAGAACAACATATCGCAAAATTCGTGATTTTTTGGGTAGAAACAATCATCCGAATGTGTCGGTAATTCAAAGGCTGTTGGAAAAAATTCAAGAAATTTGTTCTGTCGAGGATAGAAAAAGGACTGGTAGACTGACAGACCAAAAACTGGACGTTCTGTTGAAAATATTGCCGCTGTAGTGTAAAGTTTTGCCGAACAACCTTCAACAACCAAACCTTCCTCATCGATATCTCGATATTCTCAACAATTAGGCATCCATGAATCGACTGTTTGGCGGATTTAACAGTTAACACAGAGATATTAATTATATAGAATAGAAAAGAATAGATTAAATAATGTAAAATCAATAAACAATTGTTCTTACTGAATATTTACTAAGTTCGGTTATGAAAAGAACGAGCAATAAACGCGTTGCAGGCATAGTTTGAATCTATTCATTCATTCCAAGTCTATTGACAATGAACCGAATGATAACAAAGATCTGCGGACTGGTCGTCTCGAACCAGTGGAATGACCACCAAGATCGTGAGATATCACGATTTTGCACTTTTATTTATGCGGGTATGTAAAGTCTAAATGCTTTGCTTCGCCAGCTTCGATTGAGGAGTTGGAAGCAAACATTTGGTTTTTTTTTGTTTGTTGCCTCCTTTATTTATTACACCTGTCGCATGACACTAAGTAATTCTTTCTGCAGCTTGGATTTCATAACATTAATCATTATCAGTATTACATTTTGGTTAAGTTTTTGTGTAAGTTTACAAGTGTATTATTGTACATAAATGGTGTTTTTTTAAGAGCTATAGGAAAGAAAGAAAACACACGTAGAATTCAAAAACATGGCATGCAATTTTTATTTAAATCGATACTACAGTCCATATAATTTAATGTTTGAAGATTATTTCATGCAAATGTTGACCGCGACTGCGCTTTAAATGGTCCATCCGCTTAGTCCAATTTTGGCTTACTCTTTCCAATGTTTCGGCCGGTATCTCACATATAAATGCTTTAATGTTGTCTTCCAATGCGTTAATTGAAGCAGGCTTGCCTGAATAGACATGAGCTTTAACATAGCCCCACAAAAAATAATCTAAATCTGGGTAGCGAATTGACAGGTCCCGAACGTGAAATAAAATGTTCACCAAACTCGCCTCTCAACAAGTCCATTGTTACGTGTGCTGTGTGGCATGTGGCACCGTCTTGCGGAAACCACATGTCATGCAAGTCAAGCTCTTGCATTTTGGGCAAAAAAAAGTTGGATATCATTTCACGGTAGTGCTCACCATTCACAGTTACGTTACGATTCACAGCATCTTTGAAGAAGTACGGTCCAATGATACCTCCAGCCCATAAACCGCACCAAACTGTGACCTTTTCTGGGTATGTTGGTAGCTCTTGCGTTGCGGTAGGTCGTTCGGCTTCAATTCTTGCACCAGATGTATTTTGAAAGGCTTCACACCTAAATCCTTTCGCAAAATTTTCCACGTTGTTGAGTAACAGAGGCCCAATTGCTGCGAACGCCACCGAATCGATAATTGATGGTCATCATTAACACTGGCCGATACAGCTGCGATATTTTCTCCAGTTCGCACTCTACGTAAGCGTGATGGTGGTTTGATGTCCAATAATACAAGTTTGGTTCTAAATTTAGTCACAATAGCTCGAATAGCCGCTTCAGTGGGTCGATTAAACTGACCATAAAATGGAAGAAGCGCGGGATAAACTTTCTTAACAGAACGCACATTTTTATAATAAAATTCAATGATTTGCAAGCGTTGTTCGTATGTAAGACGATTCATGGCTAAATTATAGACCAAACTGAAGATGTTTGACAGTGAAACAAAACACGAAACGTGCGTCAGCTGTTTAAACCAACTGTTTAAAAAGATAATAGCTAAAAAATCACCCGTTAGTTATCAGCTGAGTTGGAGTTGGTCGTTTGAGCCGCCTGGAGTTTGCCCTTTCTGCTGATCGGAGTTATCGCATGTCAGTATTCGTATGGTTCATTAAGGAGACAGATACCTGTAAAATTTCGGAAAAAAATTGTTTTATTTTCTTTTCATAAAATGTTAATATAATTCTTTAAGAATATGTCCAAAAATTTTTAGAACGTAAAATTAAATATTTCTTATATTTTAGATCGTCAACCGTAACGACTCTGTTCTTTGCGTTCGAGCGCTGGGAGAGGTGTAGTTACGTTGCCGACTTTAGACGCGTTTTTCTCAAAACTATATTTTTCGAATTGGCGTATGCGATAACTCGAAAACTCATTGACCGATCTCCCTGAAATTTTTCACACACCTTTTTTTCGGATATTACTTTCTATGTGAATTTACAATTCAAAAACTTTTCGAGAAAATAATTTTTTTGGAGCAAAAATAGTAGGAAAATTCGACCCAAAATTAATTTTTTTAAGCATTTTATTCCGTGAATTTTTTTTCCATTTTTGTTTAATTCATATAGAAATTATGACATTAATAAAAAGAAAAAATTTTAGTTTTTGTATTCAGGTCACTGACGCCGATGCTACGATGCCCGCCGATCGAGAAACCCCGCTGCGACCTTCCTGGAAGAATTGAGTGTACATCCGCCATTTTAGATTATTAAAATAAAAAAAAAAATTATATTATTTTAATATATAAATAAACTGTATGCCAATTTTTAAAAAATATATTGACTTCTCCATTTTAAATAATTTTAATGCAAATCAGGGAAAATATGGCCGTTTACAGGTATCTGCGGATGACTTCTGCTACTGTATCGATGTTGAGGTCGCGATGAATATCTTCGTTTGGGACGTACCAAGCTGCATTGGTTATAGTTCTGAGGAAGCAAACATTACTAAAGTTATTCAGGAGATATCCGGCCGAAGTCCTCCAGCGGGTCATTTAAAATTGCCGAATTGCGGCACAGTTGCGGCCAACATTTGAAAAGGATTATTTTTAAAAAATGAATGTTATGAATGGTTTTATATAAAAATAATAAAGATTGCCTAATCAATTTGGATTTTATTTGTTTTATTTCACTTTAAATCCAATACTTCTAAAAGTGCAATTGAAACAAAAAACATGAGAAAGTGTATATTGTGCTTCAAAAGAGTTAAGCAGGGTTGGGACCCTTTTTCTGGCATTTCTTTATTAATCTATGAGCTGAAAAATAACAAGAAAAAATTGTTTCTGAAATTTTATATTAATTCGTTTGATGCTTCATGCCGACAGTTGGTTTCAAAATCGAATCTACTGAATGTTAGACACTCAATCGGCCATAGAGTTCGAGATAGATTCGCAGTAAACTAAAAAAGTAATATAATTGTAATAACACAAAGTCGCGCGTATCTTCGAAGTTTCGAACCCGAAATCCCTTAATTGTCATGCCACAATATTTCGCTTATTGTGAACTCAGTGCCGACTTGAATCAAGGAAGTTTTTGTACTTGTAACCCCACATCTCCACCTTCTAGAGATTATGTTAAAAAAGGTCTGTTAAAATAGAAATGTCAGGTGGAGACCATGCATTTCACTGGTATCGATTTTTTTTTCCTTCACTGTTTTAAGGGGTTAGTTAGAAGGCCGTTACAGTTAGAAGACCGTTTTAAGGTGACCACTATATCTCTGAACTGGATCCCCTGAAATTAAAAAACCAAACAGATTGCGTTAAAGTAATGTTAAATCTAGTAATTAATCGAAGGAATAAGCAAAATACATTTTTTGACAAAATGGGGGTTTCTGAAAAAAAATCGATTTTTACCAAAATTTCGGCCTTAAATTGTTTATAAAAAAATATTTATTTTATTATTATTTAAAAAATCCGCGTTTAAAGTTTGAAAAGCACTGCACTGCCGCTCCGGCCTTGTACTTTCAAGCACTCTGAAACGCCTATCCAAATTTGCGTGCAACTTCGAAAATATTCACCAGACCGATATTAAATTTTCGATTCTAAAGCCGTTTTAGCATTTAGAGTCAGATTCGTTATGCGGCGGCATTAATGGAAAATATCCACTCTCAAAACTTTAAACTCAATTATCTCAAAACTATTTTTTTTTTCAGCCTGGTGTTGTCAAAACAAAAAAAATATTCAACCGAATCGTCTGAAATATTAATATGTTGTTCCCATCAATGTTGCATCAATAGCTATCGACCGTACTAGAATCATTTTATTATCTCAAATATTTCGTATTTTTTTTATTAAAAAACTGAAAAAAACCGATTTTTAGAGTGTCAAATTTGACACCGCTCCATTTTGTCATTTTTTTTATTCTAGTACGGGACATAGAATTAATAATTTTTTTTTGATTTTTGTGTTTCAGATAAATAAGAGCCAAAAAGGCCAACACCGTCCAGGTCCAATTTTTTGGGACCTCTTAACATCAGCGGTCATTTCAATTTTCATTTTAGCGCGCTATTTGCATGTGCGAATACAACAATCCGATTTACTGGATGCCATTTTGAAAGTGAAATGTTAAGACATTCAGGGAGAAAACGGGACAAAGTCAAAATATAAATTTCACAGATTTTAAATCACATTTATTAGAAGATATAGATGTGGGGTAATGAAAAAGATGTTAAATTTACAAGGTTTGCTAATTAACTATGGTGAAAAAGAAAATTGTGAGCGGAACTCCGGCTGTCATGTCGCAGGGGATTTGACAGCCGAATTCTGCACGATCATTTCTCATGTATTTACACACTCGTCCAAACAGATGTTGTTTAGACGGCAACGAAGTGTCGTTGATTGATTTTTTTCGTATACCTCCAACACAATCTTAGTTTTTTGTAAACACAAGCCCTATTACGCTCAGATTCGAATAACGGCCTGTTATTGAGCACATCTTCTCAATTCTTTTCATCATGGGGTAATGGTTTGTGCGCAATGCAGTTTTTTCAGATCTGCTCTCAAATCTTCGCAGAAACTGACAGATGTTGCTTCGTTAGGGCATCTGCCTGTTTAAGTACACAGTAGAGATCATTGCCTGTTGCTGAAGCGAGAACAGGTTGATTTACTTAAGGAGTATCCAATGTTTTTGTTTTTCGATTGATGACGTCGCGCCAATGATATGTGGAGTATGCTTGCACTAAAACATACCTCCATTCTTCGGCTGACTTCCATCCTGGGACCGCATTTTCACTGCATAGATGCTGGAGGCTATGAACTACAAAAATAAGCCTATGACGTATGCAGGTTATACAAGTACGTCGCTGATAATCTCCATTACTTTCGTTATGAAGCAGATGGAACTTCGAAAGGGTCAAGAGTCATATGGTCAAGAGTCGTTAATTGTCGACGGCAAGTCTGAGTCGAGCTCCTCTGGAACGCTGTTTTATGTTCAATTCAGCACTTGTCCGGAAGTTCGGTGTGATCAGACGCGGCTTCGCATTGTTGCACTGTGTCGAGGTCTATCTTTTTTATCCATAGGACGTTCTCAATGTATTTCTCTACCGTGTTCCAGTTGCCCTCGCGTTCGAGCATTTTGCTGATTATGTTGCCAGGCGCGATGTCGCCAATCTGTTTCCTCAGAGCATCACGTTCTGCGAGCTATCTGTTCCAACTAAAAAACGTGTGTTCAGCGTAATCGCTCAGCGCTTCGCAGTATATGCACTTGGAATCGGTTACCTTGCCCATGCGGTATAGGTATTTCCGGAAGTATCTGTGGCCCGAGAGGAACTGAGTTAAGAAGTAGTTCACTTCGCCGAAGTTCCTTTGGACCCATTTGTCAATTGATGGCATAAGTTCCACCGTCCATCTGCCATTCGGTTCAGTGTCACATCGGCTTTGCCACCGCAACATGGTTTGGGATATCCGTTCCGCTCCGCTAGTGATGACGTGTTTCTTCTTGGAGTCGCACGCATCCATTCGTTCGCGGACCATGAGGTCGATGGGTACCTGCCCGCTAATCACAAAAATTGCTGCGCCTGAGACAGTGAGGTAGGCTAAGGCAACTCTGAGTGTCGCTGTTCGTTGCACACCCTCCAGTGCTTTGCGCTTGGCTTTGCAGTTTAGCACAATTCCCCATACTTCGCTGACGTACAGGGGAATTGAGTTTGTGGCCGCCATAATTAGCTTTCTTTTGCTCTGTGCTGGCCCATCGATGTTTGCCAATAATCTACTTAGCATACTCGTGAGCTTTGCAGCTTTGGTAGTCGCATACCGTATCTGGGCGCAGAAAGTGAGCCTGCAGTCAAGTTAAACACCTAAGTATTTCACTACTTTTTGGGTCACTAAGGACGTGTCACCTATTTGCAAACTGACCTCGAGTGGCATGTGAGTGACCTCATGTCATAAGGATGACTTCGGTTTTATGTTTGGCGAATTCCAGGCCGTCGTACTCAAGCCATATTTGCGTCATTAACATAACTTGGTTCAGCTTCCTTCTAGCGTCCTCAGTGTCCCGAGCTGGTATGACCGCCGCTATATCGTTCACGTCTCCCACTAGATATGTATCTTCTGACATTTCTATGCTCATTATCTCGTCGTAGCTCAGATTCCAGAGATCGGGGATGTACCGAACACAGTTCTGCGCTAGTCGGAAGTAGTTCTGCCGCCGGACCGGATGCAATGTATAGCCCGATTGCTGAAGGTGTTGGAGATAAATGCTTTTGTTTGCTTAAAGCCTTTGCTGCTAATTAATCGGGAACCTCATTTTACTTCGATAGTCAAAGAAGCAGACCAAATGTTTCTACTCTCTTGATTAGAATTTGATTAATAATATTCCTTTTAGTGCATAAAGAAAAATGATTTCAAGTTGTGTTCTATTTTTTCACCAATATCAAAACCTTCTTTCTTTGGAAAAATTTGTCATCGCCAAATAATCAGGTGGTATCACTTGCTTTCGCATCTATGACGCATGCGGTTTATGCGCTCAGATCATGCCTAATTTTGGAAAAAATGTTGCAACATTCACATACTCGTACATACTATACTCATCGCTAATGCGGATGCTACTATTCTTGTGACTCGACACAGCTTTTTAACATTTGTTCTTCCGCCAGAATTATTTTCCGCTCATTTGAATTTATTGTGCGTTTCAGCATTTCACATGCCTTAGTCTCGAGATTTTATCACATGCAAATGAGCATGTGAACAAAACAAAAGCAAAAACAACAAACAAGAAGGAAATATTGCAACATTTAAGCTAAGGTGGGGTGGGTGGTGTTAGATGTGTGTGGTGGACAAACAGTTGTTCAGAAGAATCTTTCGATCTTGGGATCGGTATAAAAAGCTGTGCTCATGGGCAGTTTCATTTTCAAAATAGCAACGTCAAGTGAGTGAATAGGAAGTGCCGTGCAGTATTCCATTTCCAGTGCCCGTTAATCAATATTTTCTATTGTATTTGTAATATTTACAATATAGAATACAAAAAAAAAATCGCAATTATCATGAATCAGGCCTCGCTTTATCATCGCGCTAGTGCTGTGCAGCGTCGCGATTCGAAACAGATTTTTCAGGAATACATGAAAGTGATGCAGTGGCGCGCGGATGGACGCGACACACTCATCGATATCGGTTCGGGTTCCGGAAATGTGCTAATGGAATTTATTTATCCTCTGTTGCCACGTCAATTTGATGCCATTTTGGCTACCGATATTTCCGAACGTATGGTGGATTTCGCGCGTAAGAATTATGGCAACACGGAGCGTGCACATTTTGAGGTATTGGACATCACCTGCGCGCTGATACCACAGAACTTTCGCGGCCAATTTGATCATGTCACCTCCTTCTATTGTCTGCACTGGGTGCAGAATCAAAAGTGAGTTTCCGCCTTCGAAGCAATGAGCCTTGTTAACTTGAGAAAGAAACTTATGATTTTTGGTATTACAGACGCGCTTTACAGAATATTCATCAATTGCTGCGTTGTAGTGGTGGTGATTGCCTGCTCGTATTTCTAGCGAATAATCCCATCTTTGATGTGTACATAGAACTGTCCAAGACAGAAAAATGGGGTAGCTATATGATCGATGTAATGCACTTTATCTCACCCTTGCACAATAGCGACGATCCGGGCGCTGAGTATAGCAAATTACTACAAGAGACTGGTTTTGTGGACTTTAGAGTGGAAATACGCAACGAGATTTTCGTCTATGATGGCACGCAGAACCTGAAAGGTAAGTGGAAGTAAATTTAGTGCTATCGAGTCAATAAAATTGCTTAATACTATGTAATAGATAATGTGAAAGCAGTTTGCCCATTTCTGGAACGAATACCAGAAGCGAAACATGAAGAGTTTTTGGATGATATTATTAAAGCCGTGGTGGATATGAAGCTGCGCGATGGCGATATCAATGCAAGGGATTTCAAATTTATTGCGCCTTATAAGTTAGTTGTGGTTTATGCACGGAAGCCTAATGGATTTTTGGATAGCATGATTAAGGAGGCGGAGCGTGTTAGGTAGGGACTGAAGTGATTGGAATATGTGTTAAAAATATTGAAAAAAATAAAATAAAAAATATATAATTATATAAAAGTAAATATTGTTACGGAAAATTTATGCCAAACTTTCCTAAGTATTTTTACGGAAAAGTACTTACCGTAATCAGAGAGAAGCTCTTCGTCAACCGTCACAATATTTTTATTATTAGCTGCGCAATGAAGTTCCCGCTGTTTGCTAATAGTAGTTGCCACCAGCAGTGTGTCCTAGTCGATTCTAACGTAATCTTAATGTCATAAACCAAGCTTAGACGTATGGTAATCAAAGTGCTTCGACACATTAGTGATTTTGTTTTGGTATCATATACTTTTGGTTTTGCGAAAATGTCTGATTTTGTGCCGAATAATCGTCATTTGCGGGAAGTGCTGATTTTCCACTTTCATTCGGTATAGCCGGCGGCTGAAGCGCATCGAGAGCTACAAAAAGTTTATGGATATGCTGCTTCAAGTGAAACAACGTGCCAAGATTGGTTCCGTCGCTTCAAAGACAGTGATTTTAATGTTGACTACCGTCCCGGTGAAGGAAGGCAAAAAACCTTCGAAGACGCTGGATTGAAGGCATTGCTCAATGAGGATCCGTGTCAAGCGCAAGAAGAGCTTGCTTCAGTACTAGAAGTTACCCGCCGATCCATTTCCAAGCGATTGCATGCTTTGGGAATGACTCAGAAATAGGGAGCTTGGGTTCCTTATGAGTTAAAACTAGGGGATGCTGAACGTCGTTTTTTCACCTGTGAACAACTGCTCCAGCGGCAAAAAAGGAAGGGCTTTTTTCATCGCGTCGAGAAGGGTGATGAAAAATGGATTCATTACAGCAATCCGGGGACTGCCCGGTCATGCTTCTACGTCGTCGCCTCGGCCGAATATACACACTGCGAAGGTTACGCTTTGTATTTGGTGGGACCAAGTTGGAGTTATTTATTATGAAGTGTTAAAAGTAAGTGAAACCATCACTGGGTATCGGTATCGACTTCAATTGATGCGATTGAGCCGAGCACTGCGCGAGAAGTGGATGCAAATACGCCGCGAGGCATGAAAAAGTGATTCTACAGCATGACAACGCTCGGCCTCACGTTGCCAAACCCGTTAAAACCTACCTGGAAACACTGAAATCGGAAATCCTACCCCACCCGCCATATTCTCCAGATATTGCGCCGTCCGATTATCACCTGTTCCGATCGATGGCACATGGTCTAGTTGACCAGCAGTTCCATTCATATGAAAATCTCAAAAAATGGCTTGATTCGTGGATAGCCTCAAAAGATGAACAGTTTTACCGCTATGGTATACGACATCTACCAGAAAGATGGGGAAAAGTCGTAGCCAGCGATGGGCAATAATTTCAATGATTCACAAGAAATCTTTTTTTTTCAGAATAAAGTTGTATTTTCATCAAAAACAAAAAAACAAAACAGCAAGAACTTAGTTGCACACCTAATATTAATTGTAAAAAGGTATAATTGAAAGCCGAACGGGCTTGTGCATGACTACCATTCGGTAGTACCCGAGCCTGAAATTAAATGTGAGTATGAAAACCAACTGATAGAATAGGTTTTTTTTCTATTACCGAACGCTCCACGGCAGGCCATCACAAATCTGCGAGTGTGAAGCTTCCGAAAACATCTGTCTGCCGTTTGCGAGCGGCATAAAACAATATTAAGACGCACACCGCAAATCGGAGCAGAAAGTCGGGCGAACATCTAACAAAAGATGTACACTTGGATGAATACTCGGTTTGTTCGTTCATTCTGAAGGAGTACTGATCGCTGCACAAGCCCGGAATTCCTTTGCAGGAAAATTATATATGAGCTAATTCTTTTGCCCATCAGTTGTAAATTATCCATAGTCACTGTTAATATAAAGGAGTTTCCAATAGCAGGTGTTATTTTTATTAGTCCGCTTTTTCGGTAGATGTCACTTTTGAAGCTGTTATTTTTGATATTTGACAAGTAGAAACTACGCCAGTAATAAAAATGGACACGATTAAACAATGCATTGAAATTAATAAAATTCACTTTAAAAATGGCGAAAATTTGGCGGAGACGGTTCGTAAAACTCGAACATTTTTGGGTCATCGTGAAGCACCTTGTCGGGCCGCAATACAGAAATTGGTGAAAAAATTCTAGCCGTTGGGACAAGTTTGTGATGTGAAGAATAAAACCCGTGCAAGTCGCTCAAGAACAGCCGAAAATATTGCTGTTGTAGCCGAAAGTGTTGAAGAAAACCCAGATTTGTCCATTCCTCGTCGTTCTTTGGAATTAGGCATTCCCATTTTGCATAAAGATTTGGGTCTTAAGGCTTATAAAGTCCAATTGACACAAGAACTCAAACCGGCCGATCATCAACCACGTCGTGTCTTTGCTGATTGGGTCGTTGAAATGCATGAAAATGATCCGGAATTCCATCGAAAAATCATCTTGAGTGACGAGGCCCATTTCCATCTCGGTGGCTTCGTCAACAAGCAGAATTGTCGGATCTGGGGCTCAGAAAATCCATGGGTTATTGTTGAAAAGCCTCTCTATCCTCAACGTGTGACTGTTTGGTGCGGTTTATGGTCCGGCGGAGTCATTGGACCTTACTTTTTCAAAACTGAAGCTGGAGCAAAAGTTACGGTGAATGGATTGCGCTATCGAGAGATGAGGAACGATTTTTTATGGCCGGAATTGGATGGTATTGATCTGGTCAACGTTTATTTTCAACAAGACGGCGCTGCGTACCACACAAGCAACGACACCATTGATCTTTTACGGGAAAAGACCTCCAGTAACACCCCTTATTGGAAAACCCTTTATTTGGCTGGAAAATCACAACCAGCGATTGCTCGTGAGCTCGAGCGCTTTAAAGTAAATAAAGTTTTTGTTTATCGCACCATTACTCATTACAATGATACTGGTAGCATCACGTCACGTGAAATGGTTCAAAAAGTGAAGAAGCGACTTGAGCGAAATCCCCGAAGAAGGACCAATCAAATGGCAAAAGAACTGAAAATATCTGACCATAGCATCCGCCGCATACTGAAAAATGATTTGAAAGTCAAGCCTTACAAGATCCAAAAGGCGCATGATCTCACACCAAAGTAGCAACAAGTCAGACTTGAGAGAGCGAAGGAGTTGCTTCGTTTGGCCGAAAGTGGTCAATTTCATAACACTGTGTTTTCTGACGAGAAAATTTTTCAAATTGAGTAATTCGTAAACCTCCAAAATGATAGGGTTTATTTGAACGACTGTTCATACGGTGGCATATGGCAACCGCCACAGGTAATGGTTTGGGCTCCTGCAAGCGCAGATGGGCGCTCTCCAATCATGTTCATCGAGCCCAGCGTCAAGGTAAATGCGAAATATTATGGGGAAAGTATTATGGAGGTTGCTTTAAAGCCGTGGGCAGACATACATTTCGGTGCCAGACCATGGACGTTTCAAAGCTCGAGTGAACCAAGAATGGCTTAAAAACAACGTTCCGAACTTCAGAACGTCCCCACAATGGCTCTCAAATTCACCAGACGTGAAACTGATGGATTATTCTCTTTGGGCCATTTTCGAGAGCAAAGTCCGAACTAAAAGATTCACCAGTCTCGAGGCGCTGAAAAAAGCTATTGTCCGCGAGTCGCATGTGCGTATCTGAACAGCCAGAACAGTGTCTGATGATGCAATCTGCGTTATAGTGAGTAAAGTTCCCTTTGATATACGAGCAGTGGAACTTAAGCAATTGTATCACTCACGTGGACACAAAGCGACACCTGAAGACAAGATAACCGAGCGCGAATGTAAAATAGCAAAGTGCAAAATAGATGGGATCACTCTTCTAAAGGCCGACGGACATATAAGTTGATCCCCAAACTAGATGAATGGATAAGCAGACCGCACGGCGAAACAAATTACTATCTAACCCAAATCCTCAGCGGACATGGTGGCTGTGTACCTTTATCATTTTAATCCAGCAGATAATTCGACATGCCCTGAGTGCTATAGCGAAGATGAGAGTGCAGAACACGTGAATTTTTACTGTTCCAGATTTTAGGGAGAGCGCTTTGAGCTCGCAAATGGCCCCGGCGTTGTCCTCACACCAGATAACCTTGCAACGCAAATGTTGAATTCGAAAGAGAAATGGGAAGCAGTAAAAAGTTTGCAGCAGGGATATTAATAAATCTGCAAAACTTAGAATGGGAGCGCAAAGCGAATGCGACCGATAGGAACACCCAAAAAATGCGTCAGAAAAAGAAGCCATTTGAAAACAAATCTCCTGTGGGGTCGATTGTACTCGCAAACAGACGACAAACACGAATGTGTGAGGTAAATTCTTAATACGAACTCAAACAGATGAGAAGTCGATATAGTGTAACTATATTGCGAGTTTCCGATGTCCTATTGGTTTCGAAGTAGTAATTGAGGCTATTGATAGAGTAAGAACCTCATAACCAACTAGGAGAGGTACCTGGACGCAGGTACCTGGCGTGTCTAAAAGACATAAACACGGCTTCACCTTGATGTACATAATGTTTTTAGCAGTCCCAGTAAGAATTAGCTGAGAGCGGTGGAATGTTATAGGGTTAGTGGGAGCATGACCCACATACCATTGGTGTGACGGCACTTTTAATAATGTTTCTGACATTTTCGATTTTATGCTTCCCTAGAAAAAAAAAGAAAAAAAATTGAACATCAGTATGGGTACACCCTATGAGATTGCAATTGCCATGTGATAGCAATTTTGAATTGATTGTTTGTTTTTTCATTTATATAATATATATGCATACATACAAACACACATATGTAGAATAAAATAAATTATCACACATTATTACTGCTAAAACAAATTAAAATTAATTATTTCACTTACGCTGAGCTGTTATTGATTCACAACTGCCCGTCGCTACTGAGCCAGTCCCTAACATAATATAATAATAATCTAATTTATTATGTCGGATATGTGTGAGTATGGCCCACAGCTGAGATCGGTATAAAAAGCTGCACTCAGTGCAATTTCATGACAAACGGTTAATACTCAGCACTCGCGGCTAATCGATATTTTACGTTAAAGATATCAATTTGGAATTTTGAAAAAACAGAGAACATGAATGAAGCTGCTCTCTATCATCACGCCAGTGCTTTGCAGCGCCGTGATGCGAAAAAGATCTTTGAAGAATGCATGAAAAGAATGCAATGGCGCGCCGATGGATGCGACAGACTCATCGATATTGGTTCGGGCCCTGGAAGTGTGCTAATGGAATTCGTCTATCCATTGCTACCACATAAATTCGAAGCCATGTGGGGAACAGATCTTTCCGAACCTATGATGGATTTTGCGTGTAAAAATTATGGCAACACGGAGCGCACACATTTCGAGGTGTTGGACATCGCTTGCACACAGCTACCACAACATCTACGCGGCCAATTTGATCATGTCACCTCTTCCTATTGTCTGCATTGGGTGAAGGATCAAAAGTAAGTTTGTTTCTTTGGGAATCACTTATGCGCTCACTAACTACGTTTCCTATTAGGTGCGCTTTACAGAATATTCACCAATTGCTTCGTTATAGCGGTGGCGATTGCCTGCTCGTCTTTCTAGCAAGCAATCCTTTTTTTGATGTGTATATAGAACTGTCCAAGACAGAAAAATGGGGTCGATATATGATCGGTGCCATGCACGGTATCTCACCTTTCCACAATAGCGACGATCCGGGTGCCGAGTATAGCAAATTACTACAAGAGGCTGGTTTTGTGGACTTTAGCGTGGAGGTACGGAAAAATATTTTCGTTTATGAGGGCACACAGAATCTTAAAGGTAAGTGAGGGTGCAGAAGAAGTGCAGTCGAGTTAATACAATTTTTTATTGCTGTGTGATAGACAATGTGAAAGCAGTCAGTTCATTTATGGAGCGAATACCGGAAATCCAGCACGAAGAGTTTCTGAATGACTTTGTTAAAGCATTAATCAACATGAAGATGTGTGAGGGCGAAATCAATGCAAGCAATTTTAAATTCATTAAACCTTACACATTATTTGTGGTCTATGCAAGGAAGCCCAGTGAATTTTTGAGTAGTTTAAATGCTGCGACGAATAAAATGGCGAAGAGACTGGATTGAGAGCTTAAACTTTAGAGCAAACAGAGCAAACAAATACTAGGATTTTAGGCATAAAATGTTTAAAAATTATTTAATACTTATGTAGAATAAAATAAATTATATAATTATTACAACGCGGTGCCTTTCTTTGTGATGTAAGTAAATACTTAATTGCACTTTTAACTTTTTATGTTGATTTGTTGAAGAATCATCCAAAGTGATTAATGTAACTTCTACTCAAATATGAACGAGACGTTATTAATAAAAAGGTCCGCGGATGACATATGGCAAAAATAATTTTTTTTGTTTTTTGGTAAGACTGTTATAAGCTTACATGGCAAATTTCAGCGTGATATGTCACATAGTTTATTTTCTGTGCTACTGTAAACAAGTCAAGCTCGAGTGTGTTCTTCGAATTTAACGATGCAAATTCAAGTTGAACAAAGAATTTGTTTGAAATTTTGTTATTCCAACAAAATTTCGGCTTCAGACGCCTTAAAAATGCTGCAGACAACCTATGGGGACTCTGCTCTATCGCGTGCACGTGTTTTCCAGTGGTACAAATCATTCAAAGAGGGAGGTACATCAACCCAAAAAACCACGCCAAAGTCGCTCAAAAATTAAGGTTATGCTGACTGTTTTTTTCCATTACGAAGGTGTGGTGCACTCGGAGTTCCTTCCGCAAGGCCGATCGGTTAACGCCGAATATTATTTAGACGTTTTAAAGCGTTTGCGCGAGAACAGTCGTCTTAAAAGGAAGGAATTGTGGGACAACAAGTCATGGTTCTTGCATCACGATAATGCACCAGCTCACACATCACGTCTTGTTCGCGATTATTTGAACAAAAATAATGTTAATATCGTTCCGCAAGCACCGTATTCGCCTGATATGGCTCCTTGTGACTTTTTCCTGTTTCCCAAGCTCAAGTTGCCGCTCCGTGGAAAACATTTTGAGACAATTGAAGTCATAAAAGATAATTCGAAGAACACACTCGAGCTTGACTTGTTTACAGTAGCACAGAAAACAAACTATGTGACATATCACGCTGAAATTTGCCATGTAAGCTTATAACAGTCCTACCAAAAAACAAAAAATTTATTTTTGCCATATGTCATCCGCGGACCGTTTTATTGATAACGTCTCGTTCATATTTGAGTAGAAGTTAACTATCTTTCATTTGTAGTGGTGCAACCTCTTAACTCCCCACCAATTTTTTAGGGTCATTCACTACGCCAATGTTTTATCAATAGTAAAGAGGCCCTAAAAATTTAAACAAACGGTTCACTGTCGCGGTATTTAAGCAATCCAGAGGAATGGGGACCTAACACTTTTCTACACCCATCGCTCAAGATTGAAAATGGACCTGGAGCGGAATGGGCATTTGGATATTTGGACAGCAAGTTCATATGCTTTACTGCCTTATGTTGGATGACAACGGTCTTTTAATCAGAAGTCTTGGGTTAAATGTGGCGAGGACTTAGAATCACGGTCTGTCATGATAGTCAAGATGCTATAAATAACTTAGAAACCGCTCGCACTTCTTCAAAAATAGTCTCGGAATGCAAGTTGAGGCTAAAATCCGTTAGGTGAATGGCGAAGTGATGTTTAAGGAAACGAACTGTTGATAAATGGTCTAAATTTGAGTTTTTCGAGCGTTCAGTGGCCTCAAAGCAAATCTTAGAGCCCAACATAGCGGAAACAGTCGGGTACAGTGGGGGTTTTCTTTAATAAGACTCATGAGAACAGTTGAGAGTACTGATAATCAAGTGTCCCGTGAAAAGGCCTAACAGGGTTGTAGCAAAATGTCTTCTCAAACAGAGGAGGCGAGAGCTACGAGCCTTGATAGAACTAATGAATGGGTACGATGTATGGTCACTGTGCGGATCTGATTTAGAAGACTATGGCGGAATATAGTACAGAGCATTTTCTTTAGCTTTTGCCAAATTTAGATGCTACATTTCTGAATCAGAAGTATTAGGAATGAATGAGTTACATTCTCTTGCCCTCGACAAACTGCTATGATTCTTAAAGGAATTTGGGAAGTTTGTAGATGAGTAAGTAATCTCCACTCCACTTGTCTCTCCATATCCTTTAAATACTCTCATTTGACCTTAATACTGCATAATAATGCTGTAGGGTTTGCAAAATTCCATTCCATTTCAATATCTCTTAGTCAAGTTCAAGAGCTTACACCCTTCGAAGGGTGTTTAGCGGAGCTTTTTCTCCGTCTTGAGAGTTTTCCACAAATTGAGGGATCTAATGCTTTACGTCGCCTCCGATGGTGTTTTTATGAGTAACTTTCTCATGGCAGAAATACGCTCGAAGATTTGCACTTTTTTTTTAATTTTCGGCTTCGGTAGTCTAGCGTAAGTTCCCTAGTCTGCCATCCCAGAAGTTGTGGGGTCGAATCCCACCTAAAGCACGTTCTCGCACTTTTCCAAATTTACCCACTTTCCCTGTTTCTAAAAAAAAAACTCATTCCTCAAACCCAAAAACACACAGTTACACATTGCATTAGTGGCGCCAGCAAGAAGAAGCGGGTAGCTGGGGTAATACACCCCTTTAGCGAAGTTCTCAACCTTCTGTGTAATCCCTCTGGTAGAAAAATGTGACACACAGAAGGCGCTCCAAGCTGTAAGAAGACGTTGTTCTTAAGCAACGACAGATGGGGACTGATAGCGACAGGCTAATCCCCTACCCTATCAGAAATCAAGCAGATTAACGAAAATAACGCAAGACAAGTCTTGTCGAGGCCCTATGCTCCCGAAGGGAGTGAACAAGGAAAAAAAATCATTTGCTGTTTCATGCCCGAGGTTTTGAAACCATTACACTACTGAACGTTAGTCACTCACCAACACATTCGGCTGCGGCGGCCACTAAGAATTCAGTTAAAATGAGAATACGTGCAACATCTGCTTATGGCTTTTATGAATATTCTCTGTAGACCTAAAAAGGCTCGCATATTGGAAAAGTAATTAAAAACTAAAATAATTTGCTACCTAATCAAAATGCGCATTTGAGGAACTTCAAAGTCGCATCGAAAGCTATTTTTCATTTCATCGTCACACTTCAAAGCACCGTTAGCCCAAGCGCCAGCTACCAGTCGCTAACAGACTTCAACAATTCGCCATAGTTTCGAAATCAATTTTTCAATTCAACTATATAAACCAAGTATCTTTTAAGTGAAACGAGCAAATGATAGACAAAATCGAAAACAACAAAAGCAAAAAAAAAAGAAAAGCAGCAAATGCCAAGAGCAGCATCAGTGGCCAGAAGTCACCATTGGATTGGAGTGAGTGAAGCTTAAGAAATTAGTAGCCAAAGCGGAGGCAATGATGTGGAAATGAAACAAACGAATAACAAATTCCAGCTTTCGGGCGACGATGCGGCTGTATGCGAGCGGCCAATTAAATGCTTAAGAAAGCGAAGCACTAGCAAATACTTGAAGAAACTTTGCTCCCCAGCGCATTGAAGCCGTGATTGGGGTGGGCGAAAATTCATTACAAACAAATTAGCAAATAAATCAAATTTCAATACGAAAATTGTTTGCATAAACAATTTCACAATTTTAAAGGACTAATAGTTCCAGGATGCGGCAGGCAGCAAGCAGCAGACATTCCAATGAGTCGAGCGGCGGTGGCAAGTAATCCTAAGCGCTGCTTGTGCTTGATTGACTCATGCACAACGTGACATATTTGATGGATACACTGACAAGCGGCAAATAGCGCGGCATGCCAGTGGAATCGCATGCGACTAAGGGACTACACTTCCCACTGCTGTCAGCGAGCAATTATTTTGGACACTACCCGACACCCAACCATAAACACCCCCAGTAACTGACAATTCTCGCCACCGATTTCCTTCGAATGGCAGCGCAAATCTTCAGAAATCATTTATCTAAATTAATTCCTGTCGTTTACATTTGAAGAACAAATCAAAGATTAAGACAAACATTAGTTTTAAACCTCTCCCACCCGACAAGTGACTAGTGAACAACCACATGCCGTAGACTGACTGACTGACTGGCTGACACGCAGGCTGTGCACTTCATCGCTTTATATGTATGTGTGTATGTATGTATGTCTCATTCCTTGCTCCTTGCCACGTCAAGTTTGTTTTGTTTTTCATCTGGGCGTGAGATGCGCTTCAAATTAAATACAGCCAGCGTATAATAAATGACAAGCTCACATCCGACAAACTCTGCTCTTGTTGTTGTACAGATTTCTTCAAAGATTTCGGTAGAGATTTCCATCAACATTGAAGTGTGCTATCGCAAGTTTGTGTAGGTAATCCATTCATGGTGGGGTTAAACATGTCGGAAAGCCTACTGCCTGCCATGACATACATACATCCGCACACCCAGCAACCCTTGCATGAAGTGTACTCATATAGGTATTAAGAGCCGCGAAGATTTCGAGCAGACAAATCGCAATTGCCGAATATTTGCATATCGCTTAGCGATAATAACTCATTTTGAAATTCCGCCGCAACATTTTCGAAAACAATTAAAATGTTTACGTGTACGCGATGAAACTCATCTGAGCGATATACACTGAGCGAAATGGACAGAGTTGTAGGAACATTTAGCTGGTGACGAATAAAGAGGGTGATTGATAGAAAAGAGGTTAAGAGGTGCCGCGATTTCAACTGAGCTTAACAAAGTGCACCAGTTGGTTCTTTCTCCTGCTAGCCAGCGCCAGTTGAAAACACCAAGTGAAGCCAAGTCCTTCTCCACCTGAACTTTCCAATATAGAGAAGGCCTTCCTCTTCCTTTGCTACCACCAGCTGGTATCGCATCGAATACTTTCAGAGCCGGAGCGTTTGTATTCATTCGGACGACATGACCCAGCCAGCGTAGCCGCTTGATCTTTATTCGCTGCGCTATGTCTATGTCGTCGTAAAGCTCATACAGCTCATTGTTCCAACGTCTGCGAGACTTGCCGTTGCTAACGTGCAAAGGTCCAAAAATCTTCCGCAGAAATTTTTTCTCAAACACTCCAAAGGACGAGCGATAGAACGGGCATGGTGAGAACTTTATAGAGTGTAAGTTTTGTTTGCCGAAAGAGCCATTTACCACTCAATTGCCTACTTAATCCAAAGTAGCACTTGTTGGCACTTTGGATTTCAAGGCTGAGGTCACGTCTTCCTTGTGGCCTTCAGCGCTATATTCAGGCAAAAGATTGTCTAGAAATACAAAGAATCAGAGGGCACTTCACCAATCTGGGTCCCAGGACATCGAAACATTGAAGGTAATAAAAAACCAGATGAGGATTTGGCAAGCGGGGGATCTGCCATGAATGATGTTCTTGTAGAATCGGCGTATGAAATAAATGTGTACTGATTTTCGTCAGCAGATACATGGACCATTAAACAGGGCAACGATCTGCATCAAACCGCACAGTCAACGTTAGAGGGGATGGAAGTAAATATAACGAGAACCCCATGGAAAATCTCTGGGAGCATTTTAAGCAGCGCAGTGCACAAAGTCGGATGTTTCGCAGTTATTACAATAAAAGCTCAGATGGAGTTCGAAGTTACACCAAAGAATGTCTGCGAAAAATTAATAAAGCCGTCAAGCCGATGCAAGTGCGAGGTACTGCAAACAGGTAGTCGACTGCCTGCGAAGCTCCCTTAGGTTTAGGATTAGTTTTATATCATAGACGAGTTTTGTGAAATGTTTAGGTAGGTGAGTAGGTGAAATGGTTGAAGTACCAGACTAGCACACTCCAAATAACAGTAAAGTGCTGTTTTAATACCATTATGAGACTTCCAACGGGGAAATATCTACAGCCAATCAGAGCTTTTGAGAAACAGAGCTTTGAGAGAAGGTTGCTGGAATTTAGACTATTGAATAAACGAGCTCCTAGTAACCTTAATCGTCTTGGTGCCAAATCTGGACATTTGTAGAGAAAGTGAGAAAGTGTTCAATAGTCTTCTTCTCTGCAATGGGGATTAAATGGTACACCCAGGTTTTCTGCACAAGTGCCGATCGTCTAATGACAGGTAAGATCAGCTAAAAGTTTAGAAATTTAATGGCGTGGAGTCCCCAGGACAATTGGTGGAATGGACTGTGAAATGGTTATTTAGTATGTTTTTGTTTTTTGGGTTGGGAAACGGAAAGGAGGCACAGCTAACCAGAACATTCTACTTGGTACATACAGTATGTGCTGACGCGTTATTGTTAAAATCGTACTGGTTTTTTGGCCAAATAGGACTATGTCTAATTCAAATTATTTTCGAAAAATGTGCATAATTCTTCTTCCAATTTATGCAGTTTTTTTTCTAGAAAATGGGGAGACCTACAGTTTTTAGCCGCAGATGGTTTTAGATGGATGAAAATCTTTTAAATGAAACTTGTAGGCTTACCAAGCTCTGTTGTGGATTTTGTGCATAACTGCGATCGAGTACGTTGTCACTAACTCATGTAGTAATATACTTAATCATAGGGTGATTAATTTTGCGCCATGAATTGTACAATAGAAAAATTTATTTATGTAGAATATTTTTAGAAAAAGTTGAGTTATCGGTTGATTAATCAGTTCGCCCAAGGGACAGAAGAACGTTTAGGGAAAAATTAGTATTATTACCGAAAAATCATATTCTCAGATGAAGCTCATCTTCAACCCGGCACATGATTTGATTGATTGTTTGTTTTACCAAATTGCAGAGAAAGATATAAACTTCATATGGTTTCAGCAACATACTATATCAACAATAAACTTTACTTTCGATCTTCTGACCATTGTTTTCAAAAATCGAATAGTCAGACGAAATGGAGATGTATTTCCCACCCAGAATGTGCGATTTGAATAAATGCCAACCATCCAGAAACGATTAAAGAGTTGCGTCATGAAATCGAAGCTGCCATTGATCAGAAAAGTGCGGAAACTCGCGATAATGAACGGAAAAAATGGTTTGACAAAGTGAGCTGCTTTATAGTCAGCATAGTCAGCCGCGGGAGTCGTCGGAATGAAATTGTGCTCCATATTTAATGGCAAGATTTACTCTTTCCAATCAAAAAAATCATCGCAAAATATTCTTATATTTATGACAAATTAAATTCCAAACGCGGCGTGGATCCCCCTGTAAACTCACGTGTCGCATAGGCGTTCGTTACTTCGACAGCTATGAATACATTCATTTACATATACATATGTATGAAGCCGTTCACATAGCCGAAGCTGAGCGACTCTCATCTTTCACGTGCATTGATAATTAGCAAATCTAAACAAACAAAACTATTCCAGAAATCGCAAAGGTGAATGAAATTTAAATAAGCATTCATTCAAAAATTACAGTTAGCGTTGTAAATTATACATTTTACTAACTTCATATTGCATAATTTACTCATTCTCAGCTCAAAGCGTGCACTGCACTACGAGTATAGCATACACACACTCACTCATGTCTCTCGCGTGGCGTCAGAGCGAAGCGAATACGAAAGCAAGGCGAACACACATTGATAGACCTCATTCATAAAGAACAGATTCAATTAATCCGCTGTTTTAAGCAGAAAAAAACAAATATTTATAATTGTTTCTTGAATTTAATTAATAAAGTATTGGCAATTATGTATAAAAAATTTGGTCGATGTAACAAAAAGTATTGAGTGAGCAATAAAAAGAAAATTCGGCTGTGGAGCAAGTCCAGATGATGGGATTACTAAACAAAAATTATATTTATATACTTTTATGTATATAAATTTATGAAGCTACATTTTTAAAAGCTCCAATGTTTTTTTTTTTATTGGAGGTTGAATTAGTTTTAAAGGTTTTTTTCGAAGATTTGGGGCTTTATTGTGAAAAAACGGTACAAAATATTTTATTCGAAGTATTGGCCATCGCTAGCTACAACTTTCGTCCATCTTTCGGGCAATTTCCGGATGCCGTTTCTCCAAAATTCTGGCCGCTGCTTGGCTATCCATGACTCAACCCATATTTTGGTAGCCTCGTACGAGGAGAACTGCTGGTCCGCCAAATCGAGACTCATATGCCGGAACAAATGATAATCGGAGGGAGCTATGTCTGGACTATACGGCGGGTGGGGTAACACTTCCCAGCCAAGCGTTCCAAGGTATTTTTTGACAGGTTGAGCAGCATGCGGCCGAGCGTTGTCATGTTGCAAAATAACCTTGTCGTTCCTTTTTACCGTTTCCGGCCGTTTTTCTTTCAATGTCCGGCTTAAACGCATCAATTGCAGTCGGTAACGATCCCCCGTGATTGTTTCGCCCGGTTGGAGCAGCTCAAAATATACGACGCCGACCTGATCCCACCAAATGCAGAGCATGATTTTCTTGCCGTGAATATTTTGCTTGGCCGTCGACGTTGATGCGTGGCCGGGCAAACCCCATGATTTTTTGCGTTTTGGGTTATCGTAGTGGATCCATTTTTCGTCGCCAGTCACCACCCGATGCAAAAAACCCTTCCGATTTTGTCGCTCGATCAGCAATTCGTACGTAAAAAATCGCCGTTCGACGTCGCGCAGCTTCAACTCGTACGGGACCCAATGTCCTTGCTTTTGGATCATTCCCATCGCTTTTAGACGCTTGCAAACGGTTGATTTATCAACGCCCAATGATTCAGCAAGCTCTTCTTGGGTTTGGCACGAGTCCTCGTTTACCAATTCCCCCAATTCCGCGTCCTCGAACTTTTTGGGCTGGCCAAGACGCTCCTTGTCTTCGGTGTGAAAATCACCACTTTTGAATCGTCGAAACCAGTACTCACATGTTGAAATCGACGGAGTATGGTCTGGGTAGGCCTCCTGCAGCAATTCACGGGCTTGGGCTGTATTTTTTTCAAATTGAAGCAGAAAAGCAAAGCTTCCCGCAAATTGCGTTTCGACGGCACGGAAGTTGACATACTCGGAGCACGAAAACACTACGTTGTTTATACTTCAGCGAAATGACAGATACTCATAAACAAAGCCTGGGGATGAGGCTTTGTCATGAATATATATTCAGTATTGCCAACGCGATAAAGTGATAAATAGCGCCATCTGTGTGTCACCTTTAAAACTAATTCAACCTCCATTTATATTTTTTCAATTCACCTCCTCTTAAAAACTGTCCTAAAACATTTGGTTTCACATTTATTAAAAAGAACTCCAAAGCTAAAATTCACAAGAGATGACATCCCACCTATTCTAGCTGAGAAACATAGATTCTTACTATTTTTATTTAAAATGCAGTTCTTAACAATTATATGGGAAAAATTGCATCACTTAAAATGGGCATCACATCTATAGGTTGTTATGGGAGAATTAAAATTCTTAAGGACTCGTTCACATATTAACGCGTTAAGTGCAGGAATCTCGATCCGAATGTTATGTTTCACCACAGGAATCGCTGTTGACTTATTTACCTAGACTTTAATTTTCAAAAAACCCCACAAAAAGTAGTCCAGTTTACTTAGATCCCATGATCAAGGAGCCCAGGTTTATACCATCTTTAAGGGGTTAGGGGTAGTCAGAGGCCCGAAAAAATGATGATTTTCACGAATTTTTTTTTGCTACTTAATTAATTTATTTAACAAAAATAAAAACATAGCATAAAAACATCATATTTTAACTTGACTTCACCAAAATTTCAAAAAAAAAAATTAATAATTGCAAAAGTTATCGCTGTTTGTGTGAAGCCCGTTTCTCCAGAAGTCCCTTGCGGTGAACATCACAAGTCCTTGCAGATTCATCTAAAACCAATCGGACAAGAAAAATTAGTTTTATTAATAGATAATCTTGTGCCTGATCGAAGCTTTTTTTTTTTCAAAATGAACAAAATGGCGGCCTCAGAAAATTTTTTCCAGATTTTAGAGCAAAAAACCAACAGTTAATTGTTAAAAAAAAATCGAAATTTTTGAAAAAAAAAAAATCCTTCGATCAGGCACAAGTTTTTTATGTTTTTCAAAAGCTGTATAAATTTTATTGAAATCTAAGTAGCGGTTTTTAAGTTACAGTGTTCACCAGTTTGAAAAACATAGTTTTGAGAAAAACGCATTTAAAGTTTTGCTATCGGCTCCGGAGCGGCCGAGCGCCCTTTGTTAATTGTTGAATAACTTGAAAAGTATTTGTCGGATTCACTTCAAATTTTTACACAATATTTTTAAAACATTATACTTTAAGAAAATGCAAAAAAAATTTTTTTGAAAATTCTGACTACCCCTAACCCCTTAAGTGAAATTAATCAATCGGGAGTCTTAGATCACAATAATGTAAAGTTTTCCTATGTTGTGTAATTTGTGGCTCCATTCTGTTGAAAATAAAGGTCGTCTATGTCTATTCCTTCAAACTCCGGCCACAAAAAATCTTTTATTAGTTATTTAAAGCGATGTCCATTGAGAGTAACAGCTCTGTTATTTTTATCTTCGAAGAAAAACGAGCCAATTATTCCACCAGCCCAAAAATTACACCAAACAGTACATTTGAATGGATATAATGATTTTTTTTTAAATTACGTTAGTATTTTCTTCTACATACGGCAATTTTGTTTGTTGACAAATCCATCGAGTGTGAAATAAGCTTCACCACTTAAGAAGATTTTCCTGAAAAACTCGCATCATGTTCCATGAAGCAACTCACGAAATTGCAGTGTTTAGAATGCGAAACGCTAAAAAGTCGATTTATGAATGCCTAATTGTTGAGAACGTCGAGATTTCGGTAGTGAAGGTTGTTCAGCAACACTTTGCCCTACAGCAGCAATATTCTCAAAATAATGTCCAAAAACTTTGCGACCTTTTTTAATCCCTCACAGTATCAGTTTCTTGAAATTTTTTCGCCAACCTTTGAATTGTCGACTCATTCGAATGATTATTTCCCCCCAACAAATCTCGAAATTTGGGATATGTTGTTCTTAAAGCTCGACCATTCCCATAATAAGTTTCAATAATATTGACGCGTTGTTCTACAGGTACCGTCTAGGAATTATTCACCGCTGATAGGCGTCATTTTTGAAGGACTCTTTATGAACACCATTGAGTGAACCACTTAGATCGCAATTGATTTTGTTAAGTTCTTTCTCTGGAGATGTTTGATTTTGATCGAATGTTTGATTTTGATCGAATAAATCAAATCGATGTGCCGTCGATGTGCGGCTTCTCTTCTCTTTAAAACACAAAATTCCCCAAATACTCTAAATTCTTTACAGTGTACGCTTAACCTCAAAAATTGTTTCCTGAACTACTGGCAAATAATTACAATCATTCTGCGATAGAAATCATTCTACTCCATCTACACCAGCACTGCTGCAATTTCGATCAGCAATGCCATGCAAGTAACATTTTCATTGTCGTAGTAACCGAACACATACTTATACATATATGAGCACGCACACTAGCACAAACTTGTATTTGAATACATAATTTCCGCGCCTCTAATGCATGCTAAATATTTTTACAATCTTACCCCAACCATCGACGCTGCTGAAGGCCTTCAACCCTTTTCAAAAAACACTACCCAACAACACCATCAAATGCCGCTCGTCAAAAAAACAGCTTCCAAAAATCTGCCACAGCCAATCTTTTCGCCATTCACTCCTTCTACGTTCAATACTTGTGCAGACTTCAGAGAACTTCGCGTTTAATGAATTTTCAGCGTCGCTTCGATGCTTTTCACCAGTCTGTCAAAATTATTATGTATTGGGAAATCATAATTTTCATTTCATCGCTCACAACTCACCCATCATCTGGTAGTAATTTTCATGTGCACTTAAAAATTCGTTGAGAATATATTTTGAGTGAGGTAGCAACGCTGGACGGCAGGAGTAGATGATTGGTATGGTGCGGTTCATGTTTGGTAAATTGTGTGTTATTTCGCGAGATTTTGGCGCTTACCATTTTTGGGTTGGTGAACAATCTGGCGTTTGGAGCGCCATTTTGCTGTCGCTTTTTCAATAATTAGTTATGTCAAAATCAGCAATAATTCAAAGAGGGTAAAGGCAGCAAATGTAATATTAACAACAAGCGCTCATACACAAACACACATACACGCACATTCGCATAGAAAGTCGCTTTGAAAAAGAATATTCAATAAGGACCTGTTAATACCATCAAGCAATGAGTTGTATCGGGGTTTGAAGTTGAATGAAAAATGAAAATTTCGTTATTGCGATCGAAATCTTTTAGGGAGGATTAACGAATTTAGAGCGAACTATTTTCAAAAACTACTTTTCAGTGCAATTTGAAGTTCACGTCTCCAACAAAGGAGACTGGAAATCTGATACTGCTTTAAGTGCAGTCAGAATTTTAGTGTTTTGGTTGTTGTAAAAGAGTAAATTATTGACCATAACTTTTAAGAAAGGCTGTTGAAGTGACAGTCCTTGACCGGATATACCATTAATCTGGGTCGTTCCGCTAACTTATATCGAGCTGATGTCGTGAGCACACAAGAGGGTTGCCATGCCAATCTAATGATGAAATATATTCTATTAACGATAAAGATTCCCCAATACAAAAGAAAAAATACATGACAGAAAATAATACCTAGGCAATGAGTCTTTTCTTCAATTTCAAACGTTTATTAACAAAAAATGGTTACAAATTTAATCTTCAAAATAATAGCCATCGCTAGCTACACATTTTTCCCATCTCTCCGGGAATTTGTGGATGTCACGCCAAAAAAATTGGCCGTCTTTGGCCGCAAACCAATCACCGAGCCATTTTTAGGCTTCTGAAGCGCTGCTCGGAAAGTGCGTGGCCCATCGATACAAACAAATGATAATCGGAAGGCGCCAAGTCTGGTGAGTAAGCCGCATGCACCAGCGGTTCCCAATTGTACGTCTCCACCAATTCCCGGGTCGCTTTTGTTCGATGTGGCGGTGCATTGTCACATTGTCAGTTCATGCGGCACCCATCTTCCGGCCTTTAAAATCATGCCCATGTCTTTCAAACGTTTGGAAATGGTTTTTTGGGTCATTTCCAACTGCTCTGCCATCATTTCTTGCATTTGACCATCATCTTCAACCAACAATGCTTGCAATTCGGCGTCCTCAAACTTTTTCGGTGGCTGGCCACGGTCCTCGTTCTCCACGCTAAAATCACCACTTCGGAATTTTTCAAACCACCTGAAGCACTGTGCTCTACTTAGAGCATGTCCACCATAAGCTTCTATAAGCATTTGATGAGCTTGAGACGCGTTTTTCTTCAATTGCTAACAGAAAATCAACGATGTCCGCAAATCGTAGTTTGAAGGCACGGAATTCGACATTTTTAAGAGCGACAAAAATGCATTGTTGTATGAAACGTAACAAACAATGAACTGAACATTGTTGACAGATGACAGACGAAAAAAACAAGACATTTGGGAAGGTTTAAAAATACTCCTAGCGACATCTATGAGCTGAACGTACATATATGTACATTCTTCTGGACTACTGCAGTGCCATTCATGCCGATACTAATTCAATTTACGTGGTGGAAAAGTTAGTAAGCGTGATGGACCTCACTCGTTCAAAATTTGCATACCTTGTACGAGGGGTGCCTTGTATATGTCGGGATTTGCCAACCCTGGTGTTGCAATCTGGTAACTGACAGCTGTATCGCAAATTCTGACATTTTTTGGCTTTTACGTACTCAGAACGTTTTGAAATACCAGCGCTATTTGTGTTGCTTACAGTAACTTAAAAGATTCATCTCGGTCCAAAAATGGAATTAAATCGTGAACATTTTCGTGCGATTATTTTTTACAACTTTCGACGTGGATTAACTCAGCAACATTGCATGGATGAACTCAATTCAGTTTTTGGCGATGAAGCTCCATCAAGGACCTGTGTTTATCGATGGTATGGTGAATTCAATCGTAGTCGTAGTTCACTCCAAGACGTATTTCGTGAAGGTCGTCCAAAATCAGTTATTCTTCCGAAAACCATTGATGCTGTGCGCGAACTGATATTGCATGATCATCATGTGACCTATCGTGAGATTGAGACAATCTTAGGCATTAGTGGGACCAGCATACATTCAATATTGCATAAACATTTGACTGTCAAAAAAATTTGTTCGCGTTTGATCCCACACAATTTCTCAATCGCTCAAAAAAGGGTCGTGTCGATTGGTCGAAGGAAATGCTAAAAAAAAAAACGATCGCGGGGCTTCGAAACACGTCTATGACATCGTGACAGGTGATGAATCATGGATTTACACGTATGAGCCCGAAAGTAAACAGCAGTCGACTGTATGGGTGTTTCAAGATGAGCCAAATCCAACAAAAGTTGTTCGCGCACGAAGTAATTCCAAGCAAATGGTCGCCTGTTTTTTCGGAAAAACTGGACATGTCGCAACCGTACCACTAGAACAACGCATAACAGTAAATTCTGAGTGGTACACAACCATTTGTTTGCCAGTTGTCTTCCAAGAAATTAGGAAAACCAATCGCCAAAGACGGATCACTCTTCACCAGGACAATGCGAGCTCTCACACATCGGCTCAAACAACTGCATTTTTGAGCACCCAAAACAACGAATTAATGGGTCATCCGCCGTATAGTACTGACTTGGCACCGACTTCTTTTTATTCCCGTACGTAAAAAACAAACTGAGAGGTCAACGTTTTTCGACACCTGAAGAAGCGGTTGCGGCATTCAGAATGCATGTTTTGGAGGTACCTCATTCAGAGTGGCAAAAGTGCTTCGACAATTGGTTCAAACGTATGCAAAAGTGTATAGATCTTCATGGAGAATATTTTGAAAAACAATAAAGTGATTTTCGATGATTAAAATTTGTTTTTGTTCTCTAATCCCGACATATAAAAGGCACCCCTCGTAAACATGAACTATCGATACTATCGGTGATACTTTCACAGTTCTACTGGTTACAAAGGTTGACAACTACAAGCAGAAAGTGAACTAATCTGAATGTCTGCAGAGCATCGTCATCACATTTTGGTCAACATCGGATGAAGGAAGAACATAGAACTCACGTAAAACTAAGGCATCGCCTACAGGGTGTGTATGGTAGGCATTTGGGCACATGCGTACATTACTTATATATGTGGCTTTAACTTCTCGAAAGCATTATTTTTCTTTTTGCTCTTTTTCAGATAAGATATGGAGTTCTACAACTGAACTCAAGAAATAAAAAGACACGCAGTGATCGTTGCTATATGTCCAAATCACACCGGTTTAGAAATTTCTAATTTTCTTAAGTGCGTCCGTTCATTCGTTCATAAGGTTCGTCGTTAATTGTATGCATCACGTGGTGGTGCAAAATCTGTTGGAAAAAGCAAAAAACACGAGGGATGTGCCGACACTATGCTATCTCCAGAAGTTTTGCAGCAAGTGCAGGTTAGAGCCCTTCTGATGGATTGTAACGTTTCTGAGGATTTTATCCGCCGAGTTGTCCATGAAGACCTCCGGTATACATCCCACGTTATGCGCAGAAGACAGTTTATGTCAGAGCAAACACGGGAATAGCGAGTTATCCGATCCAAACGCCTTCTGAACAAAATTAAACATCTTGGTGCGCCTGAGATGTTATCGTTTTTTGTGATAAAAAAAATTTTAACCAAGACCAAAAGACTAACCGCAGGAATGACCATAATGACAGATGGCTATGTTCCAAGCCTACAGAGGCTTCTTTTGTCATGCGAACGAAATTTCCAGCCACTGTTATGGCTCTTTACTCAAAGATTTCGAGTGAATTCTGCTGCATATATCGAGGTTCTAGAGACGGTAGTAAAGACTCTGCTCTTTCGAGCAAAGCGATGGCGATACAAGATTGGATGACTGAACATATCCCTAGACCTTAATTCCCCTGAATTACAACGTATGGAGGCGTAGTTGAGAGTGAAACTAATATACATCCACATAACACCATTTCTTCTTCCAAGGCTGCAATTAATACCGTTATGCTCAACATGAATAAGGAGCATTTGATTCGGGCATGCAATCGTTTCCGGACCCGGATCGACTAGGTTAATGCAGTTAATGGAAATTTATTGAATGATTTTATGGATACATAATAATATGGAAAAAAATCATAAAGCTTCGTTCAATTTTGTTCAAATTACAAGCGAGTTTTACTCCCAAGTTGTCTTCAAATATCGTACGCACCCTGTATATGGTACTTCAAACGAGTAACGGATGGACCCTTTACTTACAAGACTGTAAAAATATATTGAAAACTAGCACTCTGGTGTGCGTGTGTTCGTAATTGCATTCCTTCTAAACGGGGTGGTAGATTTCGACAAAAAGTTTTTTTAGTTACTTACATAAACCCAGTAGGTGGCGCTGGAGTCAAGATAATCCGAAAAATTTTACTCATGGTAAATTTAGTTTATATTCAGAACATAAGAAACAAAATAAAATTTTTTCGTAAAAAACTAACATATAAGACTATACTGAAGCGCCTTATTTGAGACCCGACTAGGCTCATACTGAGAAAATAAAGGGCAGCTAAGTTTCAAGGGCCGGTGTTGATTTTGAATAAAATACAATTTTTTTAGAAAATTATTATCATTTCTCCTTATTATGATAATATTGGTATGGCTCAATTACGTATGAAACAAAATATTGGCCAACTCGGCGGCACACCTCCATCCGATGGTCCAAATTTTCGATGACGCTGAGGCGTAATTGAGTTTCTATGCCGTTAATTTGCCGAATTATGTCATCCTTTAGCTCTTGAAAAAAGAATTCCAGCGGTGTCGTTGAAGTTTAGGTGTGGTTCACATTCAACATCGGCCCTTGAAATATAACCATCCTCTATTAGTTGTGGAGAAAAGAAATTCATTATTTTCTCAGTAGACAGCTATAGTGATCGATATCTCGTAAAGTATCGATCAAATTAAAATATTAAGTTTATGCTCGTTGTCATGGTGACATTTCAAACTAAAACAATTCGTTTGCTGTTTTTCATTTGTTACGTTCAGCTGTGAGTTACAGGGTGTTAAGAATGGCATTCACCACACAGAAAATTCAGTGCATTTTACAGTTTTTCGTTGATAAAGGCGAAAACGCAGTGAAACTGTGACGGTGAATGATGTTTATGGTGCATGCACTAAAAATAAATAAATAATTGGAGTATACACTTCTGTTAGGTGTTTAGCCGAGCTCCTCCTCCCATATTGTGATGTGCGTTTTGATGCCATTACTCTAACATCTAATTACGTGCAATTTTCCGTTCAAGAATTTTTGATGTTAAAGAAAATGTCGAAAATATCACAGAAATAATCGAAGTTTACTGGCACGTTAGTAGTCGTAGCATTGCCCAGGAGCTATAGATCGATCCTAAAACAGTTTTAAGCCACTAGGGCAAACATTTGACGCCAAAATATGTATTCAAAAACAAAATTGTATTACTAATTTTGTGCCACCTTGTATGAACACACATACATATAGTGGGGAGCAAAACTGAGTACATGTTCGAAGACTTTGTACAAAAATGCCCACGGAAGGAAATGTTTCAAAGCAAATGAAACAATTTTTTTTTTAATTTTGCTATATCAATTCAGAATACATTTCAGTGAAAGAGAAATAAAAAATCAAAAGAATGATGAATAAGAAAATGAAAAACAAAAACAACTCACATGTACTCAGTTTTGCACATTTCTATTTTCAGCTATGTTATCGCCGAATGCATCTTGATTTACAGTTATCAAGCAGCAAAATCATCCCAAAAAGAAAGAAATATGTAATTTATTTTATTTTAGTCTTTCGGTGAGATCAGTGCAATCAATTACATTAATATTGGAAGTGTTCCTAAAATTTAACAAAAATGAAAAAAATTCCTTTTGAATTCCTTGAGAATTATATCAAGTGCCTAACAGAACAAGGCTCTTCGTCTCGAAAAATTGCAAAATCTTTAAATATTAGTCAGTCGGTGCTAATTAGAGTGCAGAAAAGGTGTGGAGTTGCCTCTAAAAAAAATTCTGGTGGACGCCCACGACTTTTAAAAGATGGTGATGCAAGGCTCATAGTCACTTGAAGAGAGACCCTCAGCTGGACAACAAGGAGAGTCCTTCAAAAAATCGGATACGTGGCTGAGATCAAAAAGAAAAAACCGGCATTATCTAAAAAAAATGTTCAGGCTCGTTTAAAATTTGCCAAAAAACACCGAGACTGGACCATAGACGACTGGAAAAAAGTTATTTAGTCAGATAAGTCAAAATTTAACCGCTACCAGTCCGACGGGAAGCAATATTGCTGGAAGCGTCCAGGCGAATCATTGCAAAGACGCCATATAAAGGAAACCGTCAAGCACGGAGGCGGCAATGTTATGGCGTGAGGTTGCTTTACGTGGTGGAAGCTTGGTCCCTTAGTAAAAATAGATGGGATAATGAAAAAGGAGGACTACCTGAGTATTCTTCAAACCCATCTTACCAGCTTTGTGAACGTATGCGCATATCAGTCAGCTGAGCTTACATTTCAGCAGGACGGAGACCCCAAGCATACAGCAAAGGTGGTTAAGGAATGGCTTACGACTCAAAGTTTTAAGTTGATGAAGTGGCCCCCACAAAGTTCCGACCTCAATCCGATTGAGAATTTGTGGTCAATAGTGAAGCGACGGTTGGGACAATATGATACTCCTCCCACTAACCTCGACATGTTATGGCAAAGAATAAACTATGAATGGAAGCAAATTCCCCACGATATTTTGCATAATTTGGTAGAAAGTATGCCTAGACGTATTCTTTCAGTCATAAAAAATAAATAAAAACCAACAAAATTGCACTTTCAAAAAGTGCAAAACTGAGTACATACGAGTACCATTCATTTTTTATTTTTGTACGGTTTATGGAATGTTCTTTTTTTTTGTTTAATTATGAAATTTTGTTAATTATTTGTTATTTGATCGTTTTCATTCTGTGGGCATTTTTGTGCAAAGTCTTCGGACATGTACTCAGTTTTGCTCCCCACTGTATGTTAATCCCAAAGGAGATACAGATTTCGGAGGAAATGGATTCAGGATATTCGGAAATATTCTATTTATTGTTCGTTTTGGTATTCAGAGATTCTGTGGTCGAGATTTTTATAGTGCAGCACTTCATTTGTGTGAACCTAATAGACTTCCAAAAACCATAATAATTTTCAGGTTTCATTCTCACTTGATTATGTTCACAAGTGACTTGAAAAGGACAAACTTAAGGCTGAATGAGAGCCGTGATATCTCCTTTACTTTTCAAACAAATACTCATCATCGTCACCATTAGTCAACGCTACAACCTGGGGTGGGTTTTGTCTTCTTTACTATTCTCTTCCAGGTTTCTCTATCATTTGCTAGTGACCGCCAAAATACTCAAAAGTATAAAATTACAAATAGTTGAATATTTTTTCCACTAGTTCCGCAGATTTTAGCAACACTTCCGATCGAGAGAGTTGAAATACTTATTTATTGAGGTTTTCGAAGTCTCTTAGCTTTCCGCCCCAACACTAATGTGGATAAATTTTTTTTTCGAAAATACTAAAGAACAAATTCTTTTAAAACGCAAATAACAAATAACAAATGCAAACCGTTAAAAATAAATTGTTTAGGCAATAGAATGGTTTTTTATGAATAAATATTTCTTGAGGGCTGCGCAAAGGAATATAAATAACAAAGTAAAAACCATGCTTATTGGAATAATATACGACTATATGAAACCTTAATTGCATTACAATACTGTCTGTATTGAATACCCAGTTCACTGGCTTCAATACACTGCTCACATATTGATTGATGACCAATACAAACCCTAAATACAGAACTCTTGACTTGTTAAGCGAAATTGCTTGCCTTTGCTCGAAGTTCTGGCTGTGCGCTTTCGCAATTCAACCCTTGGCCAATTCACTACGACACCCGCTTCAGATTCATCGAAAGGCCGAAGTAGCTTTTAATAAATCAATTTTATATTTCTCATGGCATATGGCATGTAAGTACCTGCACACACACACAAACACATCTCCAGAGAAATTTAATAGTTTTGCAATTTTATTTTCGTTGTGTGAGACTTTTGTGTGGATTGGTAATGAAATTCCCTACAGGAATAAAATAACTAAAATGTGCATACACATATTAAATTGTTCTATCCCCAAATGTGAATTTTGAATATTTACAATCTATTTGTACTACATAAGTGTGTACGCATGCATTTGTGATGGCCAAAACTCGACTACTTCGCAAGCTGGTGGAATGTTAACAGCACAAAATTAGCCACATCCGAGTATGGCACACAAAGTCCAATAAAGAAAACTCTAAAGTTTCAACAGCGTCCAAGTTGTATAAGAACATATACATACATACATATATACTCGTACATGCCAGCGCTTGAACGCCTGCATGTATGCAGCAAAGTTCGTTGCAGTCACAAGTAAGCGCACATATTTAGGTGTACTCGGTGGATATACCTAAGAATTGCTATGCACAAATATGCTCAAATATGCGTATGTATGGGAGCGAGTTTTACTTCCGCTTTGGCTGCTATGCAGCTCACGCCCAGCACGTAGCCATCGGGAAAGGTAGAATGCAATCAACCAAAGGAAGGTAGCCCCAAATAAACTGGGCAGCAACGGCTTCTTCTAATGGCATTTGCCCGCATTGCAGCGGACTTACACCTATAATATCAAATATATATATATATTTTCAAACATACATATATGTATCTATGTGTAACTAGGTATAGGTGTGCATACACACTTGAAATTCAGTTCCACGGAGTTGGCCTGGCCATGGTCGCAAGTGTGGCAAATAGTTTTCCTATGCAAACAGACGCAGGGTAGCAGTTATTACAACTCACACACTAATATATACATATTTGTATGTATGTATGTGTGTGTGTGTGTGTATTAATGCATATTACTACTGCCACTATTGCAATATCATAATTAATGCAAAGCCCCAAATAAATGCAACACCTGCGGTTAGTTTAAAACGACCTCAAAGTCGGCCGCAAGTATTTTCGGCAAAAATCTTGTAGAATTTATAACAAAGAAAGGGATAGATGCTACTAAGGTCGTTTGCAGATAGCTATTGAATTGCAAAAAGGTTTCAGAATACGTGCTCCCATATAAGTTGGTATAAGTGGAACTATAATTTTTTTTGTGATAGCAAAGCAATACCACAATTGGAAGGCTAAAGGAGACATCACTGAAACCACCGAAATAATTGAAAATAGGAATTCATTTAATCTTAATTTTTTTTAGTTTAGTTCTTTACGTTCTTATAACAAGTATGTATGTATTTTAGAGAAAAAAGAGAGATAAATACATTCCATGTCAAAAGTTTATAAATAACATAGTAGTGTAATAATAAATATATTCACTGTTTATGGTAGTAGTCCGGTGTAACGACCGAAATTTCGATGTTTTTTCATGAATCTTTTTTAAAAAGAAAATAAAATGCGATCGTTTTAAAGTTTTTACATATTTTTATTGGTGTTTTGAAGTATATAAACAATTTTTTTAAAGCTAATTTTATATTAATTTGCTTAAAATTTTTGACGTCAAAGTGGAGTCCTTAAAAAAAGATGAGTTGGTTCGGGGGAAAAATTCAAAGAGATTATTATTCTGTAGACTTTATTTTAGGTCCCGAACCTAAAATATACACAAAAATAAAAACACAAAAACGAAATGGCGGACTTGTGAAAAAACTTCTCAAAATCTAATTTTTTTTCTTCACAAATTGTTTAAATTAAATAGTTTATTATTAAAAAATTAAATGTTTTAAAGGCCCGGGATCTAGAAATGTGTGTCTAGAATAACGTGGTAAATTTTTAGCCAAATCGGTTGAATAGTTTTAGTTAGTGATTCCCCGAAATTTTGAAAACATGGTTTTGAGAAAAACGCGTTTAAAGTTTCGACAATAGATTTTTCATAAAAAAAGTATATTTACTATAATCAGCTATGCCTGGTGCATAGAGCAGCCCTTCCGTTTCCTCAAAGTTGCCATTTTCAGCAGCTTTTAGAGCCCTACGTAAAGTTCTGGCCTCTTTACAGTTGGCTTCTGCAGTTTTCTCTGCCCTCAAAATCCGTGCATTGTCAACATCGTCACCGTAGTCCCTGACTGTTTGTCCTAATGTAACGCCCATTGTCTCCAAAACCTTGAGTACAGGTAGGAAACCCTCATTAAAGATGCAAGCGGCGGTATAAGTAGCAATTTCTAGAACGTTTTTCCCAGTAAAAGTATGCTTCGGAGCAAAATGCCATACACAGTGATTAAAATTTCCGTTGTTATTTTGGGTGTTCAGAGCAGCTGCTGCTGGCGTGTCACACGCTTTCATACACACTCTTATTTTAGCTATAACTTTAAAAATAAATAAAGTTTCTGTTTGAAATTTTTACAGTATATCTTTAAGATGTTTTTCTTCCGAAAATGTAAAAAAATTCGATTTTTTTAACCCATCACACCGGGCTACTTACCTTATGCCAGTGTAAATAATTTTATACTGTGGGGTATGTTAAGAAACCTTAACCAATTTGCCGAACCATGCCTACGTCTTCGCTGATACGTCTTCTGAAGAATATAACCCTAAAATAATCCTAAAATCACCTCATCGGATCTTATCTGAAAACCAAACTTTCCCAAAATATGACCAGCATCGTGAAAAACATCCATTTTCACCAAGATGGAAGAAAGCAGAATAGGTAGAGTAGTTCAAAGTAGAGCTATTTTCTACATTCATTCAATCAATATAAGTATAAATTGTGAATCCTTAGAAAGTGTTTTAAGAAGAAAGAAACCCATTATTTTTGCGTACAATTTTTGCCCTAATGGCTTAAAACTGTTTTATGGTCGATCTTTAGCTCCTGGGCGATGCAATGCCTGCTAACGTGCCGGTCAACTTCGATTATTTCTGTGATATTTTCGACATTTTCTTTAACATCAAAAATTCTTGAACGGAAAATTGCACGTAATTAGATGTTAGAGTAATGGCATCAAAATGCACATCACAAAATGGGAGGAGGAGCTCGGCTAAACACCTAACAAAAGTGTATACGCCAATTATTTATTTATTTTTAGTACCGGCACCATAAACACCATTCACCGTCACAGTTTCACTGCGTTTTTGCCTTTATCAACGAAAAACTGTAAGATACACCATTCTTACCACCCTGAAACTCACAGCTGAATGTGACAAATGAGAAACAGCAAACGCATTTTTTTAGTTTGAAATGTCACCTTGACAACGAGCATAAACTTAATAAAGGGTGGTTAAATGTCAAGGGCCGATATTGAATGTGGACCACTCCTAAACGTCAAATTTTTTTCGGCATTTGATTTGACATTTTTCAATGTCAGACTAATTCAATTTTAACCATGGAAAGATACATAATCGAGCAACGCGTTAAAGTTATTCGGGCTTATTATGAAAACGGGCATTCAAATCGAAATGCTTATCGCGCACTAAACAAATTGTAGTTTATTCAAAATCAACACCGGCCCTTAAAACTTAACCATCCTTTACAAAGTATACAAAAGACAAGCAATGAAGCGCCTAAATTATAAAAAAAAGATTTCCATCACTCAAAATAACAATTTTTATTTAGTAAAAAGAGTTATGCAAAAACAAAAAAGTTGATGATTTGCCATCTCTTAGCTGAAAAGTTTGTCCACAATCCTGAATTGAAAACCAAAAACCAGAAGTAAATCCTGTTTCAGAGCACAGGAACCAAGTTCACATCCTAACGAAGTAATCTAAGAACACTTTCCCTTGCCAAGAGCGTGGTTTGAAATTAAAAAAAAAGAAAAAAGGATGATTAATTTTGCTCCACTTTGTAGTCGGTTTATCAGATGGACTTTCACTACCTGACGTGCGAGTTTTTTTTTTACTCTCATTGAGCATCACAGCAACTTAGTAACTCATACAAATACACGAATCGCTTTTTCCTCCCGCCTTTTATTACGCTTTGCGAGAGTCGAAGAAGAACAATATTTATTTGTCCATTTAATGTCTAGACAAAGCCTCCAATTACCTTATCCGATTACACGAAGATTTTGGTTTGAAGTGAAACACCTCACACAAAGCATTCGAATAGTTGTAAATAAAGCGACCAACTCTTGAAACTGAAAAACATAACACAAAATACATGGAATTAAGCAAAAGGCCATGGACAGTGCAAAGTCACAAAGAATTACCAAAATATTGCAGGGAAAATAGCAAACCTCTCATTAGCTGTGGTGTGGTGCTCATACTCAGCTCTCTTCGGTAAAGTTGCTGCCTTGTCCAAGTGGCACTTAAGTGCGTCAAAAGGCTGCAAAAGGATTTAATTGAACTTGAGCCACTTGGCGTTGAATACCTTTTCCCATGCTGGCAGGTGTAAAGTTAAATCGTAAAATGAAATTAAAGTAAAGCCTTAACAGCAGACGTAATGAGTAAAATAAATATGAAAAAAATAAAAACAAAAAAGTAGCGTGAAGAGGCTGAGTAGTTGCTGTTGAAAGGGGACGTGAAAGTGAAAGGATATTTCTCAGCTATTTTTAAGCAGTCATGTGACTGTGTAATTCAACACCCGTTTATGCCTTTGATTTGCCACGACGCTAAAGTCCTTGGAGATTTCTGCATTTTCATTTTCATTTCCACTTGCACTTGTTTAGATTTGTTTTTTTGGTATTTTGGCGGTCGAATTAAAAATTTCTTATACAGTTGATAATGAAATGAAATTTTTGTCATAATTGTGTTGTTGTTGTTAATTTTTGAGTTAATTTGCTGCGTACGCCGTAAACGTGTTTGTTACTTTTCGGGTGAAAGTTAGCAGAAAATGATTGGGGAATATTATTAAAAATTTATGTAATTAAATGAGGTTTGTGTACAAAAGTACTTAGAAAATCAAATGGGTTGAAATTGAGCTAATTTTTGCGGGTAGCGAATGAAAATGTGGTGTAATGCATTTGGGTTTGAATTGGTGGGCTTAAAGGCACTGCCAGATATGGCAAACAAAATGCTTATTCCAACTCATTTTTCTGTTGAAAACTTTGACTTTGATGCTTGAATACACGGGAGAAGGGAATTGGAGTTTTCCTCCGCCTTTGGTTGGAAACCCAGTGTCTGCCGTTGGTGTCGACTTTCAAAAATTTAAAAATCGGTTTTATTTATGCTCGTTCTACGACTACTCGGCTGCCACACAAAAAAGGGAAAAGAGGCCCAGAAGATGGCCAGCTTGGCTTATGCAACAAAGTACTTCATGTACCTTAATTATTTAGGCAAACAATGCGTGGTGCAGACAACCTCGAATTAAAATAGTTTTTACACCAGCATGTCAGGTTTCATGCTCATTATTCAGCCCTCAAGGAGGTGACGTATGCGACGACTCCGCGGACCCTAGTGAAAATGTGTCTCGCTTCAGCGACACTGTAAGAGTTAGTTAGAAATCTAGGTGACAAAATCCAGCAAATCTGTTCCCATATTGAACGGTGGATTCGTCAGTGTCTGTTCACCATGTTACATGCGCCTGTTTACCTAAAAAGCATTACCGTTACGCAATGGGTCGCACTGGGAGTCCATGGTAAGGTCGCTATGGCTTTGCACCTGCGGCCTCAAAGTGGTGATGTGAGTTCGCTCTGCCGATGTGTTAGCTCCGGTGTATATCAGTAACCAGCCGCCTTGGTCCCTGGTCAGGAAGTGTTCATTGGGCGAAAGAGTAGTAGCCTGCGAGCGCCAGCCCGTCCGTGTTTTCTGGGATTGGTACTGGTAAAACGTAGGTCAGGCCTCCTGGTGTAGGCGTATTGTGCCCGAGGGTACACCTGCTCTTGATTATTTCGGCTCGCTCCCCTGCACACGATGCGCGGGTTAAATAAAAAGTATGGATACAATTAAGGAAAAAACACATCTATTAATGATGGAGATTTAGAGCGGAGCCCTTTCGTAAGAAAACCACGACTGCTTCGCTCGCCACTAAAAATGGTGAATATGGCTCTTGTGAGCGGTTCATTGCCAACCATAGCGAAATTAAAGACGGTCAATGAAACAGAGAAAATGACGCCTCAGGAATTAGACGTAAGAGTAACGTCAAAAGAGGCTGAAAACATTGCGGATTTGAACTTTAGAATTTACATACGCTACGATGAAATTCTTCGAATGGAGATGCCTGAGGATGTGAATCTAGTTGGATACGCAGACGACATTGCAGCTGAAATAACTGCTCGAAATACTGACGGAGCCGAAAGGAAGTTCAATCAAGTGATGATCCGAGTGCAGACATGGTTAGAGGACCACGTAGTAAAATCGGCAACAAAGAATACAGAGCTAATCCTTCTAACCAACAGACGTATCCCATTAGAAGTAGATATACAAGTATTCGGAGCCACTTTATCGACACAAAGAATGGTCAAATAGGAGTGCAATTAGACGCAAGATTAACTTATTGGTTGCACATAAATCATGCTGCCACAAGAGCTGCCAAAATACGCGGCATGTTAAGTAAGCTCAAGGCAAACCTTGGAGGTCCAACACAGAACAAGTGAAAACTTTTAATGGACACGAGGAACTCGATTTTTCTATACGGATGCGAAATATGGGCAGATTCGCTAAGGGTTAAATGCCGGCGAAAAACGCTGCACAATCAGAGTGGCTTCTTCATACAGAACTGTATCAGAAGCAACGGTTTTAGTTATCAGCGGAACTGCCCCTACACTGATAGATCTTCTGGCATAAGAGTGCGAAAGGAGATGGGAGGCAAAAATCCTGGAATTTCAGGACCATGCTTTTATGACATTAGAATTCAAACGCCCACACTTTGGAATGGAACTCTGAGCAGTATGGTAGATGGACAGCGAGACTAATTTCCGATTTAAAAAAGTGGGTAAAAGGAAAGCACGGTGAGGTTAGCTATTACCTCACGCAGGTTTTGGGAAAGGTGCACCTACCAAATTGCATTTATGGAGGTACTGAGTATGATGATGCGGAGCACACCTTATTCAAATGCGAGAGGTGGAATACAGAGAGAACAGCTCTGCAACGAGTTATTGGTGTATTTACACCTGAAGAAATAATGGAGGAAATAATAATGTCCGAGAAAAGAAGCATGAAATGGAAACTTATGCTGAAGGGCATTAATCATATGTTTTTGAAAACAGGCGACCTTGGACGCAGGCTGAGTAAGTAAGTGTCCTTCTTAGGGCGCCGTCTTAGCCATCTACCTCGAAGCAATGCGGAAGCAGTCACGGGGTTGAGGAAAAAATATGAGAGAAAGGGAGTGATGTTTATGGTCGACGGTTACTATATTGTACGCAGACATTTTTAACACAATCTTAACGCCAAAAAACAAAAAAAAACTTATTCAGCTGCAATTACTCAATTACTCCCCTGATTAAGAGTGGGTTTGATATGTGAATCACACTGCCTACTTTCGCTCGGCTTCCTTTTAAGTGACAAAGAGATCAAAGAACTTGACAACATTCCAATATATCAGCTGTACTTTACTTCTAATTCGGTAATCCATGTGCGGTGAAAAAGGTGTAAATGAAAATCGAAATAATAACTTTTCGAAGTATGCAAATGCGCCAACCACACGCCGAGACACGCAATGCCATTTGACCAGCTACCACCCAGCGACCACGTGACCTTTCAATCAAAAACGGGAATGTGTATTTAAAACGCCACAAAGCTGATGGCCATAGGCTATGCAAATGGACGCCACTTCCGTGGGAAATCAAAGCAAACAACCACTAAAAACAAAAATAGTAATACGTACAAACAAAAACAAAGATTAGTGTAAGAGTACTAAAAAATATAGCAAAACACACTCACGCGTCGATAAGATGACTCAAATCCACCACCAAAACCATCGGCACCCCGCGCTGTATAAACAATTACAATTCAACGCACCTAACGCCGAGTGAGTATGTGACGGCTGCGCCACTCATCATCAGCCCGCTACTCCTCTTTCATCAACCAACTTTTATTGTATCAAATTTTGTGTTGATGCAGCGCAATTTTAAATTGAAACAGCTCAAAGTCAGCGAATATTCATTTCGATTCATGCATACATAGGTGTAGCGGCGCGAAGCCGCCTGGCGCGCATTGACCGCGCAAAAGTTGCATTCGTAGATGAGGTCGGGAGCGTGTGCGAAACCTTTGATGCTGACAGCGCGCGCGTCATCAGTAAATACGCAAATATTTAAATGGCATCAGGTGTGAGCTTGATATGACCACACGCGTGCACAGAGAGTCGCCAACACACATACAAGTGTACATGCAAACGCCCATATAACGCGGTCACTTTATTAACCTGCGTGCTGGTCATACTGCGCCCCAATAGCCGCCCTCACTCTCTTCGATCGACAGCACACAATCACGCCTTTGACTTGCGCGCCACTTATTTGTTTGTATTTGTGTTTGCTTTTTGTTGGAGTTTGTGTTTATATTCGCCGCTGTTTCCGATTTGATTGCGTATGCAAATGCCGGCTGACCATTGGCCGGGCACGTCCAGCAGCGTTGTGAGGGTTGATGCGAAGGAAGAGGAACGAGTGTTGGTCTTGGTGTGGGTGTGGGTGGGGAATCTCATATGGGTGCGCATAGCTACAGTTAGTTAGTACGCGCTATTGCTGTGAATTTTCGGTCAGTCAGCGTTTCCCAAATGCAATCGCATATTCATACATACACACATGCATTGCAATACATGCGCAGCCATACGTAAGGGCATATATTGAATGATTACATTGGTGGGTGTTTTATTTACTTTGGTGAAATTAGTTGCCGACATACCTATGGACATTTGTATTTGCTCAGTCGAAAGCAATATTAGTGAAGTTCATCGTTGGCTGCTAGCCTTTTGCAGCTCGCCTACCTTTGTGTAAATATACTAACTTCCTCGTATAAATATGCAAATGCGTAGGCGTTGCTAGATCGTCAGAAAATACGTATAAAACAGAAAACAGACAAAACGCGATTGGAATGGACTATGAATAAGTTCGTGCGGTTTTTTTTTCGAAATTTGAAACTTTATTGACGTAAAATGGTTACAAATTTAATATTCAAAGTATTGTCCATCGCTTACTACTACTTTTTCCCATCTTTCTGGCAATTCACGGATTCCCTTTGTGAAAAATTCGGTCGGTTTTGCCGCAATCCACGAATCGATCCATTTTTTGACTTCATCGTAATTACGGAAGTGCTGGTCAGCCAGGCCATGTTGCATCGATCGGAAGAGATAGTAATCGGATGGCGCAAGGTCTGGACTATACGGCGGGTGGGGTAGGACATCCCATTTGAGCGTTTCTAAGTATGTTTTGACCACTTGTGCAACATGTGGCCGAGCATTGTCATGTTGCAAAATAACTTTGTCGTGTCTATCGGCGTATTGCGGCCGTTTTTCTCGCAGTGCTCGGCTCAAACGCATCAATTGTCGTCGGTAGACATCCCCCGTAATCGTTTCATTCGGTTTCAGTAGCTCATAATACACAACACCCAGCTGGTCCCACCAGATACACAGCATAACCTTCAGGCCATGAATATTCTGCGCCGACGTCGATGTTGAAGCATGGCCAGGGTATCCATACGTTGCCCGACGTTTTGGATTATCGTAATGGACCCACTTTTCATCGCCAGTCACAATTCGATGCAAAAAACCCTTTCTTTTGTGCCGTTGAAGCAGTTGTTCGCATGCCATAAAACGGCGTTCAACGTCTCTTGCCTTCAATTCATACGGCACCCAATGGCCTACCTTTCGGATCATTCCCATGGCTTTTAAACGTTTGGAAATGGTTGATTGATCAACTCCCAAAGTTTTTGCAACCTCTTCTTGCGTTTGAGCCGGATCTTGATCGAGCAATTCCTCCAATTCGGTATCCATGAACTTTGGCGGCGCACCCTCGCGTTCTTCGTCTTCCAAGCCAAAATCACCACTTTTAAAGCGTGCAAACCACTTCTGGCACGTTCGCTCAGCTAGAGCATGCTCACCATAAACTTCCACCAAGATACGATGACTTTCGGCTGCTTTTTTCTTCATATTAAAATAATGAAGAAGAATTCCCCGCAAAAACACATTATTTGGCACGAAATTCGACATTTTCAAGTGTGGTAAAAATATTGTTGTTTACGCTTCAAATAAAAAACTTATACTGACATTTGTGCCTTACGACAGTAGCTCTCCAATGAATGTTTGGAAATGTGGATCGATGGAATAATAATCAAGTTACGCCATCTGTTGTAAAACCGCACGAACTTATTCATAGTCCTATTTCAGGGACTGAACTATGTTGGTAGACATAATATCCTGATGCTAACATGGGACTCAGGACACGTGGATATCGCGGATAACGAGATCTCTGACTTTTTAGCTAGGATGGGCTCTAAGGCCAACTTCTTCGGTCCGAAGCCCATTCTGCCACTCTCTTCTGCAGCCACCAAAGCCACGGTTAGCAAACGAGTTATTTTAACCCACAAGCGAGCTTGGCACGCTGAGAGAGGGTGCAGATAGACAAAACTGATGTTACCTGTCATGTGCGACCGACTGTCGCAGATCCTCCTATCATTAAGCAGAAGGGACTGTAGGCAGCTGGTTGGACTGATGACGGTCCACTTTCTATGAGCGAAGCACATGGAAAAGGTAAGCATCTCAGACAGTGCACTCTGCCCAGTAGCGGGCATGTGGGGAGGAGGATGAGGCGGCGTACCACTTTCTCTGCGTCTGCCCGGCCTTCGCTCGAATAAGGCTTGAGGTCTTTGGTGTGATGATGTGTTAAGAAGTGACCACTTTGGCTCCTTGGCACCACAAGATCTACTCAGATTTCTTCGGAGGAAGGGTGGATTTAAAGAAAATTAATAAGCGAACTCGAGTGCAGTACAATAGATTTAATATTATCTGAGTGCGGTGCTTGTTACCGACAAAAAAAAAAATAATTAAAGAAAAGTGTTCCAGGTTGAACTGTTAATCACTGAAATACTACAAAGAAATTGGTGCAAGAGTAGCTATCTTTTCAGACAGTCAAGTAGCTTTAGAATCCAATTCCATTTCATCCAAACTAGTTTCACAACGTCGGGAGGAACCCGAATTGCTTGGCCATTTGTCATCGAATTACTCTGATATGGGTTTCTGGTCATAGGAATATAAAGTGTGAAGAGATCGCAGATGAGCTAGCAAGAAAAGGTTCTGCATTAGACATTACAGAGGCGGTGGCAGTTGCTATTCCATTCAACACAAAAAAAAAAAAATATCCATTGCTTCGCACTACTATGCTTTAGCCGAAAGCAGGTGGAAGCAATTAACTACATACATTACAACAAGAAAAACACCGCCATCGTACAACATCCTATTCGGATGCTCTCGCCTAAGCTTCTCCCGTATCACTGCTACCCTGCTACTTTCAAACCCATCTGATGAAGCTGTCAGGCGAAAGGGGTGAAAGAAAGTCTTTTCCAGTATTTATGCGGATGCCCAGGTTTAGCCACAGCAAGACTTCGTTCTTTTGGTAAGTTTTTCTTACAACAAATTAATGAAACCTCAGCAAAGAGAAAAAAATTTTGCCGGTATATTTGGATCTTACGAGATGGATCTGACTCAAACAAAAAAAAAAAGGAAAAAAGAGTGGTTGTAAAGCGGCACTTGTCGCTAATTAGGATTATTTCAATAGAAATACTCAAACACTTCAACAACAACAACAACAACAATAATTATTGCAGGCACCAATAAAACTAAACGTAAAATCAACGAAGATAAGACGAAATATACGATGATGTCCAGACAAAATAAACCAACATTAGGCAAACTGAAAATTGGCGAATTTTCTTTTGAAATCGTTCAACCCTTTCAAACTGAGTAGAGCCAATTCAATGAGCCTCACCATCGATGAGAGAATTCTAGCAGCGAACAGAACGTATGTATGCGTCGTTAACGAAACTCTTCAAATCAAAACTACTAAACAGACAATGCAAATTGACTCTGTATAAAACCATCATTAGACCAGTATTATGCTATGCAGCTCAATCATGGACCCTAATTGAAGCAGATAAAACAAAAACGAAAAGTACTCAGAAGAATTTTCGGAGCAATCAAAGATCACGGCGAGTGGTGGATAAGATGGAACGGCGAGCTAGATCAACTGATAAAGGGCGAAAATGTTATACGTTTCATCAAAGCGCAACGGTTAAGATGGCTGGGTCACATTACAAGAATGGACGGTACGAGGGCACAGAAGAAAATCGTAGAAGCCAGAGCGTTCAACACCAGAGCAAGAGAAAGGCCGAGAACAAGATGGGCCGACGAACTAGAGGACGACATCAAGAAACTTAGGATAACGAACTGGAAAAAAGTCGCAAGCGTTCGAGACGTATGGAGGTCCAACGTGCAGCATGCCAAAGCTCACAAAGAGCTGTAGAGCCAAAAGATGATGAATAAAACTACCTCAAGCTTGAATTCTCCAATAGCCGTATTCTTTTGCGTACGTTTTGAAAAAGAACACTCGTTTAAATACTGATTTCCATGCAAAACAATAACACAATTCGTATATATTAACCCAGTATCCCAGAATCCAAATAGTAAAAAGCTATAGGTATAATAAAAAATTGAGCCAGCAAATACTGAAATCGTCTTCAATCACACCCAAATGAACTGATCGCTACTCTCATGTTTCCTTTGTGTGTCTTTATAAGGTTGAAAAGGTAGGCACCGATCCAGCTCTTCTAAGAGTATAAAATGCAAAATTTGTTTAGTAAAGGGTGGTTAAATTTCAAGGGCCGATGTTTAATGTGAACCACACCTAAACGTCAACGACATCGTTGGACTTCTTTCTTTGGGGTTATTTGAAATAAAAGGCGTACAAGCCAGCAATAATTCAAGAGCTAAAGGATGAGATAATTCGGCACATTAACGGAATAGAACCTCTATTATGCCTCCGCGTCATCGAAAATTTGGACCACCGGATGGAGGTGTGCCGTCGAGGCCGTGGAGGCCATTTGGCCAATATTTTCTTCCATGCGTAATTGAACTATACTAATATTATCATAATAAGGAGGAATGACAATAATTTTTTAATAATATTGTATTTTATTCAAAATCAACTCCGGCCCTTGAAACTTAACCACCCTTTAGAAAGAATATTTCACAGGAAATATACCTTTAATACTTTAGTCAATGCCACTTTTTAAATAAATTCAAAAATTCGTAAAAGTTCGTCGATGAATTATAAGTACAGATGAAATACAAAATAGAGTTAAATAAAAAAAAAATCTTAAAAAATCCATATCAATAGTCGAATAACTCAGTAAGCGATATGTGGTCTTTTTTATCTCTAACGGTGAAGGGCATAGCATACATGCATATGTATGCACCTACCTCAATCAAAAAACTGAAAGTAAACGAAAAGTTAATTTAAATATAAATTAAAATGTTGGTTAATCAAACGAGTTTTTTTTTCTCAAATGAACAGCTCATAATATTGCAAAATAACAGAGAAAATATATATTTTAATAGGAAAATTAAGTTTGCTTTATGAAATATTCAAAATGCATGTAATGAATCTTTACTACAACCCCCTCGCTCTCGGTCACTACTTCACCGCTTTTGCGGTTCCGACCCATCAACATGGCACAGCCCATTTGGATAGTTGTGAGAGCGCAACGCTCAGTAGACTTTTCAACCAACCTGGCTTTTTTTGTCCTTTAACTGTGCAACGATGACCAGCGCACAACTTAATTATGAAACTAACTAACACACACACACGCACACACACATGCATGCAAACTTGTATGTACATGCCAGGTTTTTACGTTGGCTGCTAAGTAGTACTGCCTAGGTACTGGGTACGTTATTATTACCACAGACAATAATGACAAATAATTTCATGTTTTATTAAAAATTCACCACTAACGAGCTCCGTTTTTCTGCTCTTTGCTTTTGTTTTTGCGCAATGGCTCTTAAAGCAACACTTTCAACACCAATTGGTTATACATACATACACACATACATACATACATACATATATATATATATGCAGATGTGTGAGTACTTAGGTTGGTAAGTGTTTACGTGCTACCTCAAGTTCATCTGTCATCCAATTTACTGCGGCATAGTCCTTTCGTAGGGATACTCGTTGGCAGTAAAGAATTTTAATAAATAATTTCCATTCCAGCAGGCGAGCGCTGCACAAATGTTGGCCTTAAGAAAATCAATGTGTGTAGATAACACATGGGCTGAAAAGTCCCGGACCTAACACTTAGATGACACTAGTTTTATTCCATTCACCTTCTTTTCAGTTAGAGGCCTATGATAGTTAGAGGCTGATGACATCAAAATTGTTGAAATTTTTTGTTTTTTTTTGGTAGGTGAGTAGGGTTGAGTGGTGTAGCCACTAAAACAATCCCACTTCTCCTTCTGGGGAGACACCCTTCCCGATACTACTTTCTGCATTACTTCGGGAAGGCCCAGACGGGCATCCGTGAAGGACCAATTCTATTCACTCCCGCTCTGAAAGTATTCGATGCGGTACTAGCTGGTGGCAGGAAGGAGAAGGCCTGCATTGCGTTGGAAAGATCAGGTGGAGAAGGACTTGGCTTCCCTGGCACCGGTTAAACTCGGTAAAAATCGTGTAAGCGGTTATCGTGCCAATTCAAGAAGAAGAAGAAGAGCGCCCTCCGTTACATCAATAGTTATGAGTTCACTGTGAGGCGATATTTTGCCTTGGGTCTCATCAAGACTCCTTTGTATCCTTTCATTAGCTCAAACTCCATTAGCTACCTCACAAAGGCTATCTCTGTTACGTAAAGTATATACCACAAAATTATCGGAATGACTTGTCAAAAAATTGTCAATTGATGTCTTTTTTCTTTCCATCTGTCTTTCTCACTCCCTATTTCTCTCTCTCTCTCTCTCTGTCTCCCTCTTGCTCCATTCGCACACTCAAAAAGGACTAAAAAGTACCAGCTGACAAACTGTGGCAGTAAATACTTGCAAAAGTGGCTAATTTCACTGGAGCTAACGAGAAAATTGCTCTGCTGGCCAGACGCACGCGAATACGAAAAACAAATGTTGCCAAGCAAACTGATGGAATAATTAGGGGATTTGATGCAATGACAAGACAAATTTGCAAACTACACCGAAATTAAAATAAAAAATTTCAAAAGAAGTGGTAAGTGAATAAATTAAATAATTTATAGTTACATATGCACAACACTGAAAGCACAAACGGAAAGCTGGTTGCTAGACAAAAACGAAAAACAAAAAAAAAAAAAGAAAGAAGAAGAACGCATTAAATGACGACGCTAATGTGATGGATACGTTCGTCGAAGAGTAGAGAATGCTGAGTGAATATCGACTGTCATGATGGTGGTGACGGCTGTCAAGAAGTGATGCATCACTATGCCGTCATATATTACTTACAATAAAAAAGCACCAGCAGCCGAAGGCATAAATTGAAATTGAAGTTTTGAAAAATTACAGTTGGTTGAGTTTCGCCTGTTTTGCCTGTTTTCGCTGCGCCGCTTTAGTCGTTTGCGGAATTGATATGTCAGTTACGGCTTTTAATTGAAATGTTGTTCTACTCACGTGCGTTTTGCACAGTCAGCATTGGACGTTGAGTTTTAGAAATTCAGAAATTATGAAAATTACATACATATGAATGAAAGAACACATTTAATTTAATACTCACACTCCGCAGGCACTTCATTTAGGGTTGTGCAACACATTTCGCTAGACAGCATTTTATTTTGTGGTGTTTTTTCTGGCGCTGCTGCGAAACTGATAATTCAATTCAGCTGTGCGCAATTGACCGCAAAAAAGTACAAAAATACTCGTATCGTATGTTCGGTTTGTTGTTGTTGGTAGCGCTTATCGCTTGTCGATTTGGGGCGCCACGCAAAGTGAGTCTTACATACCTACATAGCTGGAATGTGGCCAGTCAGTCCGTCAATCAGTCAGCCAGAGCGAGTGGACATTTTGGTTTAGCGTTTCGCCTGCAGCCCAATCGGTTTTTGTGGTATAAAAATTGAAATTGGAAATGAAATTGGCTAAATATTGAAAAGTGAAATTTTGTACGAAAATTGATTGATTTCAAATTGAATTTTTATTGGGTCCATCGATTTGACAGATGACTTCTGGTATCGTTTATGGGCAACACAGTTGGCAATTGAGTTAAGCCATTGAAGCGTTCTCGTAATTTACATTATGGAAACGCGCGCTTGTCAAAAATTATTATAAAAAGTGGTTAAGTTTCAAGGGCCGGTGTTGATTTTGAATAAAATACAATTTTTTTAAGAAATTATTCTCATTTCTATTTATTATGATAATATTGATATGACTCAATTACGTATGGAACAAAATATCGGCCAAATGGCCGCCGCGGCCTCGGCGGCACACCTCCATCCGATGGTCCAAATTTTCGATGACGCTAAGGTACAATTGGTTTGCTCAAACTTTTGCACAATTTTTCCGATTGTACGCACATTTGGACGATTAAATTGACCGAAAAAATCACGAAATGCGCGATATGCATTTTGATTTGAACGCCCGTTTTCATAATAAGCTTGAATAACTTTAACGCGTTGCTCGTGGTACAAATTGAGTTAGTCTGAAATTGAAAAATGTCGAATCAAATGCAGAAAAAATCTTGACGCTTACGTGTGGTTTACATTCAACAACGGGCCTTAAAATTTAACCAACTTTTATATAGAAAAGAAATAGAGGATTTTACTTCATTTAAAGCGGAAAATGTAAAGGCTGATCAGATTGAAGGTATGTTACTTTTTCCGATAGATTTTTTTCGACAGATCACGCGTGACTACTGTCGTCGATTTCAAAGCTGCATTCGACAGTACGGAAAGGAGTTACCTGTATGCCGCGATGTCTGAATTTGGTATCTCCACAAAACTAATACGGCTATGCAAGATGACGTTGCTCAACACCAGCAGCACCGTCAGAATTGGGAAGGACCTCTCCGAGCCGTTGGATACCAAACGAGGTTTCAGACAGGGTGACTCGCTGTCGTGTGACTTCTTTAACCTGATGTTGGAGAGCATCGTACGAGCCGCAGAACTTAGTCGCTCAGGCACAATATTTTATAAGAGCGTACAATTGTTGGTGTATGCCGATGACATTGACATCATAGGCCTTAACAACCGCGCTGTTAGTTCTGCCTTCTCCAAACTGGATAAAAAGGTAAAGCGAGTTGGTCTGGTGGTGAACGAGGACAAAACGAAGTACCTCCTGTTTTCAAACAAACAGTCGGCGGTCTCGCGTATCGGCCCCCACGTCACTGTAGACAGTTATAATTCCGAGATTGTAAAATACTTAGAATCTCTCTTGCCAACAAGTGCTACTTTGAACTAAGTAGGCAACTGAGCAGTAAAGTCCTCGCTCGACGAGCAAAACTATCACTCTACGAGGCTCTCATCATGCCCGTTCTAACGCATGGCACAGAAGCTTGGACGATGACAACATCCGATGAAGCGATGCTTGGAGTGTTTGAGAGAAAAATTCTGCGCAAGATTTTTGGACGTTTGCACGTTGGCAACGGCGAATATCGCAGGTGATGGGAAGATGAGCGGTATGAGCTTTACGACGACATAGACATAGCGCAACGAATTAAGATCCAGTGGCTACAGTGGCTGGACGACAATGAATACAAACACTCCGGCTCTGAAAGTATTCGATGCGGTACCAGCTGGTGGTAGCAGAGGAAGAAGAAGGCCTCCTTTGCGTTGGAAAGATCAGGTGGAGAAGGACTTGGCTTCACTTGGTGTGTCCAATTGTAGCTGGTTAGCACGAAAAAAAATCGACTGGCGCGCTTTGTTAAACTCGGCCAAAATCGCGTAAGCGGTTATCGCGCCAATTGAGAAGAAGAAGAAACGAAATTGGAAAGTTAGGTTAATATTAACAAGTACGATATTAGAAAATATAATAAAAAAAATCGTTTGTTAATAAAAGGAATTTAACGAAACTCTCCAATTAATGCAGCTCAATAACTGATTCCCAGAGAGGCAACTAGCGGAAACGTGGTAAGCGATACTGTATTTTCTCAGCCGTAAGTTTGCCACTATACGAGTAAGTGACCACTATACAAGCAGGTCAAAGGCATGGCGAAGCGGTTTTTACAGGTGTGACCAACATCATACAAAAAAAAAAGACTGAGGTTCTGTTGGTGATATACGAAAAAATCAAATCAGCCTTCGCTTATGTTGCTTCGTTGCAGTCTGAACATCGACTGATTGGACGAGTGTGTGAATACTTGTGATACGAGCGGCCAGAAATCGGCTACCGAGTGCCCTGTGAGGTGGGCATTGACGGCCATAAACGGGCAAGTAAAAACACTCTTCTTCTTTCTAATATTTGAAAGGCACCCTTGCTGTGGGTTTGACAGGCAATCAAGTGTGTGATGGTGTGAGTGCTTGGTCTTTTCACTTGAGCGTATTGGCGGGGTTGCTATACCAAATTAGAATATTTATATGACAGTAACATTCGCAAACAAAAACAAAAATTATGTTTTTGACTTGGAAAATTTTACAATAGCAAATATTCTTAATATCTTTCTTAGTTATAATAATGTTTTTTATTGAGAAGTTTCTGGAGCTTTAGAGTTTCTGGAGTTTCGTTTTAGGGCGTTTTGGAATCAGGTGATCTCAGCTATGGGTATTTTTACTTATGGATCTGTACAATGGACGTGACAGCCGAAGCTGCTCGCGCAATAATGGTTTTCACAAACCTGCAGCAAACCTGGCAAATCTATCATCCTTGGGTAAAGGTAAGTGGTTAGTGCGATGGACATAATAATAAAGCGGTGCCGATCGTTGTACCGCCGCTACTTGGCTCGCAGTTGATTTTCGTGAGGTCACACTAGCCCAAGTGGTGATCAGTGTGACCAGTTTACCGTTTTCGTAACATGATTTAGCATTTTTTTCTCAAGCCTCGGAGTTTTAGTTCTTTCATCCTGACATTTTTCTAACCTTTTTAATTAAAAAATGTGATGTTTATAATTATGTAAAATATAAATTTGTTGAATAATTAACTCAGTTTTAAGAAGCTTTACTTTTCTTATCAGCTGGTCACTTTGTCGCGATTGCGATTATTGTTGGTGTTGGTGATTATTTGTGTGTGACATTTTTTCGCTTTATTAACACTTTTTTCCAAGTTTGGGTTTCTTCTTCTCCTTCGCACAGTCAAATCTCTCCCTCGCAATTGCAGTGTTGCATAGTTTTGGATATAAAAGAAGCACTTAAAACCCATTTAGAGTAAAGAAAATACCAAATTTTTATTGAATTACTTAAAAATCTTTGTATGCGTGACAAATTGTCTGTACTGTGCTTATGTATGTGTTATGGTTATGTAGAATAGACTGTACTGAAAAAAAAATCCATCCTTGTATTTAAATTTCTTAAAAAAAGACCGAAAACACAGTAAGTTCACAGGCTTTTTAAAATTTATAAAAAGGCTTTAAATGTTACGAAAAGTTGACGAGAAGCCGATCCAATATTCTTGCAAAACTTCAAAAGGAGCAAAAAATTAGATTTGCACTCTCAAAACATCAAATTTTGTAAGTTTTAAACAATTTTCAAAATCACTGAAATCTTCTCAGGATAAGCTTTAAATGCAACAGTGACGTTTTTCAATGTTTTTTTTTATTATAACATTTTTTTTTAACTTACAGTTTTGGTAGCTTTAAATTAAAAAAGAAACAAAGACTAAACTCTAAAAATTTTTTGCATTTTGGATATAAAAAAAGCACTCCACTTATTTCGAAAAGCAAAGGGCAACACTGCACATTGCACCAATGTGACGTCACACACTCTCTGATGGGCGCAATCTTGTTTCTATCATTCTATTAATCCATTTCTATAATATTCTCAAATTAAATTAAATATTATTTGCGCGCGTGATTGAGTAACTGAAGGAGTGTAGGATATGGGATGGAAGAAGGCTTTTGCGAGACTCGCAGTATGAAAGCACACGGATTCCGAAGTTTGTCTCTATCTAAAACTATATTACTTTTTTCACAATATTCTGCCAGTAGTAATAGTGGGGGATTTGGGAGCTTCGCAAGTTAAGGCGCTGTGAGATCTTTTTTGTTGATCATTAAGGCTTCGATAAACTAAATTTCCAGAGAAAACTAAGGACTTGCTTTTAAGCCGATGAATTAAGATTTTAATAAAAAATTAAAAATGTATTTTATTAACAAAAAGCAAGCACTAATTGTCAAGGGTGATTTGGCGCTTTGGCTTGGCTTTATACTCTTTCTTGAGTCTGCTAGAATACTCAGCTTCACTCTCCTCATTCCGGTGCTTTTGCTGCATTCCTTAAAGCTTCATAAATATGTGAGCCCATGTGTTTTCTGCGTAATACAATTATTCTCAATACGTTTGCGTTGGTCCATTTGTGTTATAATTAGATTTTCTTCGAATTTTCAAAGACCTACTTGTGTAGTTATGAGAGAGCAAAAAACAAAACCGAGCATTTAATTTATGTAACATCGGTGGTAGTGGTGGAAATGGATGGTGGTACCAGTGCCGGTATTGGTGTTGGTATTCACCTTCCCCAGTTAGCTGTTGCTGGTGGTGTGGGCTTTCCATTTAAGTGCAAATACAATATTGTATTATAGTACTTTGGTGAGCATTTGTGGTTTCAAATTTCCAAAAATATTGCTTAATGAGACATTGCATGGAGCGCTTCTTATTACGAGCGCTACGCCGCGTACAATAAGTAAAACAAAAGCGGAAATGCATAATGGCGTCACCGCTGGCTCGCAGACGCTCCGAAGTATACAGGAAAGCTTGAAACCACAGCCCAACGGAAAAAGGCACAAACGCACAAACGCACAAACGCACCAACTCACCAGCGAACGAACAAACGTCAAATATAATTACAAAGACTTAAATTGTGAAAATTATTATTTTAATTATTGCTTTCATTTGCTGGCGCACGCAGCACGAAACAAAAGCACAAACGCGAGGAGTGGATTGTCGTATATTGAGGGGTATGAATGGACGTGTATTGGTGGGGGATGGGCTTTTATCTGTGTTGGGATATTGTAACAGTATCTTTTTGTTTCTGCTTTTGCTGTTGTGCTACACAAATCTGGCTGGGGTCTTCTTCGAAAATCAATAGCGCCGCCATAAATCACCGACTTGGTCAAACAAGCGCCTTGCACTCACACACACAAACATATGTTTATTTATAGAAGACGGTTTATGTGTGTCTTGTTTGTTCGATTTTTTCCAACTATGCGCAACATTTTTTTATTGCACTGCACTGTGATGGCAAGCCATAAATCTATTTATCGCTCTTCTGCGATTGAGACTCAATAAAATCGAAAATGCACATTTACTTTTATTAACTCAATAAGAATTTGAAGAAAATGAATATTTGCGAAATTTTGTTTTTCTTCATATCACAACTGTAATACCCCACAAGTAGAGAGAATTTATATTCATGAAAGGAATTACCAAAATGGTTGGAATATTTAGTTATTTTTGAAAATGCTAAATGCGACCGAATGCAAAATAATTCTAAAGTGTGAAATTATTGAAAACTGTACAGAATTTTATTAAGAAATATACAATAAAATCAGTTTCTATTAAGACAAAGCTTAACGCCTAGTTTGAGGAGCAGGAAAGGAGGATCTGCATGGTGAGGAAAGTTTTTAGTTACTCTGATGGAACTGCTGGAGGGTTATCTGTACCTAGTTCGAAAGAAAGATTCTGCGTAAGAGTTTTGGACCTTCGCACGTTGGCAACGGCGAATATCGCAGAGGACGGAACGATGAGCTGTATGAGCTTTACGACGACATAGACATAGCAGAGGAAGAGGAAGGCGAGGAGGAGGCGTTGGAAAGATCAGGTGGAGAAGGACTTGCCTTCACTTAATATGTCCAATTGGCGCCGGTTAGCACGAGAAAGAATAGACTGGCGTGCTTTGTTAAACTCGGCCAAAATCGCGTAAGCGGTTATTGCGCCAATTAAGAAGAAGAGAAGTTGCGCAGGCTGCGGTCTCTCGATAAATCTTCTGAAGACGGAGATTGTCTTATTTACGAGGAAATATAAAATACCTAGAATTTTTCTTCGCTCAATAGTTGGTGCTCCCTGACCGGGTGAAGTACCTGGGACTTATCCTTGACAGAGGTCTTACGTGGAAGCCCAACATTGAGGAGAGAATTAGGAAGGCAACAGTCGCCTTGCATGGTTGCAAGGGCGCTATTGGCAAAAGGTGTGACTTCTCGCCTAAATACACGTTTTGGCTTTATAATACTGTGGTCTGGTGGATTTCGCTAGAAAGGATGGCATCAGTTAAGAAGCTTGAGAGGATCCAAAGATCTGCCCTCATTCGAATCAGTGGGACGCTTCGCACCACTCCTACTTTAGCGCCCAACGCTATGCTGAATGTGTCACCCGTGGATATTGCAGGAAAAACTACTGCCACACGCGCTTCAATCAGATTGAGGAGTTCGGGTCATAAGCTAGACTTAAGTTATGGACTCTCTAGCATTCTTATAAACTTTGAGTTCATTCCCATGATGCTGGATCAATGTACATACGCCTATGCTAGATACGAGCGGAACTTTTTCCACTTGGGAATATGAGGGAGGAGGCATGGCAAATATGTTTACGGATGGCTCGAAGTTGGTCGGAAGAGTTGATGGGAGAGTATTCTGCGAGGAGCTCCCCATCAAGCTCACATTTAGCCGCAATGAAGGAAGCAGTGGACAAGTTGCTCTCTTCGGTAATTATTGCAAAGGATGTAAATATCTGCTCCGAGAGGCTAAGCGGCAATTAGGCTATTGGGCTCCTTGTTTGTGCATTCGAAATTAGTCGGGGAATGCCTGAAATACGAATACTTTCATATCAGGCTGATGGGCTGGCTAGACAGGGAACCCTGGAGACGGTTTCATCGCTAAATGAGAGGGTTGAGGTACCCTTGAGTACCTGTGACTTTCTCCTGGAAAGATGCGTTAGTGTGCAGACGTGCAAAGTCTTGACATCCTTTTTGTCACGGATAGATTGGGGGCGTTCGAGAGAATTTCTGAGACAAAGAAGTCGCAACTCTCAAAATTGGTGAGTATCTTTACCGAAAATTGTCCGTTAAGCGTCCTTGCGGTGAGACTTGGGATTGCCTCAAGTCTGTTCTGCAGAAGTTTCTGCATGTCGAGGTGGAATCATCTCAGCACCCCCTCGGACAAAGATTTAGATATTTAGGCTCTTAAATTTTCGCTACATCTGTGGATATTGCGGATTTAAAAATCATACATCTGGTGAAGTTCATCAGTAGTTTGAAGGGTCTAATTACGAATGTAAATTAGCCACCGTTGGTCGTCGTCGTAAGGGCACGATCATCATTCTCTAATCCCAAGGCTCCTTCTTCCCTTCCTTCTCGATACCTCTATGGTATCACAACGGACGAATTTTGAATATTTGTTCAAGTGGGTCCCTCGCAAGGATAAAAATCGCCTTCCTCCAAAGCCATCCATTCACATGAAATATATTGAAACCCTCTCGTCCTTTAGACATAGTCAGCATTCTGTCTAAGGAGACCCATCCATTGCTTATGCGATTAGGTGTGATCGGCAAGATAGGTAGTTAGGTAAAATGGTTGAAGTGCACCTGGCACTCCTCAAGCTAGCCAGAGCTGTTGATATAATGGAGAAGATTGATTGGATTTAGGTTGCCGCACGGCAAGATAACCTGTGAGAAACCTGTGAGTCGACGCTACTCAATAGATTTCCTTCACTGCTCGTAAAAAAGATTTGTTTGAAAAGATTTGCTTGCCTAAGACTCATTCTTAGTATTGCCTCTCATTTGCTAACCTCCCACAGCTGCTAAGACCGCAAAATGGTTCCGATCCTAAGGAACAGCGCTCCACCTGCCAGCTCGTTGTTGTTGTGGTAGCAGTAGTAAGTGTTGTGTGATCTTGAAGTGACCTATAAATTTGGTCCGTACAGACAAACGGAGAACAAATTCGGAAATTTTTAATTTTTTTGATGAAAATTCTGTGTCAGACCATGGACTTCAATTAAGAAGGATTAATGAAAAACGAATTCACTCTCAGCAACTCCAAAAACGTATAAATATTTTTTTTTTTAATTTTTCCGGTGACTATTCTTGGTTGGTTCTTAAAAAAAAATAGTTTTGAAGTTTTTAGGTAGTTAGGGGATGATTTCCTCTTTTAAAGAGGGTTGGAAATTTGCATACTTGCTGGAATGTATTGCCGTTGATTATAACTACAACAAAAAAATTAATACATACAATCTTTTATTTTTAAAGTTTTTCTGAATTTTTCATAAAAATACTTCTATTGAAGGGTGTGTTTTGATATATTAAAAAACAAAATGAAATTCCGGTCTAGGCAATCGCTTCCAAAAACAAAGTACGGGCATTTTAAGAAACAAAATATAACAAAATATTAAAATCGGTAAAAAATTTACGTCCCTGAGATGTATGAACCAAAGCTTTCGAAAAAAATCCATTGTGTCTCGCGACTTCACTTAACTCAGTCCCATTGCGGCCAGGTATTCAGTACTGCATTACTGTGGTATGTGCCTTGGAGGAAGCTGAATGTTGTCTTTTTATAGTAGCTCGGGTGTGGAAGTTCTGTTATATGAAACCTTGATAAAATGTCTACAAACTAATTTCTATTTTTTCGTCCTTGTAGGGTATGCCTTCGAAAACTTATAGTTCAGCTATGAGCTGACACAAATTCATTACCAATAAACTAAGGAATTCGTTGCAATAAACACAGTAATCAAGTATAATAATGCTTTCCTACGCGCAATAACTTCGCTATCTGTGGAAATGTGTGACATATTCAAATATCAAATAAAAGCTAATGCAAAAGATGCTTGTCGATTACTCTAATTTCATGCGTAATCATAATTTCCCTATCTCCTATAACGAATGCTGTGTGACTTTACGAGCAGTGATAATTTTTATTTCTCACATGCAGGACTTGCCACATACGCACTCATAAGACGCGCACTACCCCATACACACTTAGTATGTTTCAGCGTCGTCCTTGGGCATTAGATAAGTTCATATTTATTGACACATTTACACTTATGATGTTGGTACTTTGTGCGACAAGACTTCCTTCCGCCAAACGAAATAAAATAAATTTGCTATTTTTATTTGCTTGCTACGCATTGCTGACTACGAATGACCAGTGTCCTTTAGCTACTTCAAAGCAGTGTGTCAGCGTGTGTGTGTGACTGTTTCACATTTCCTGGTATTCTGTAATAATCATCCACGTAATGGGAGCGACATTTATTATTTCCTCTGACCTTGGTCCGCATGCACTTAGAGTGAAGCCGAAAGCAGGAAGCAGCTTTACATAACTTTGTCAGATATTTCCTGCCCAGCTATTTAGTTCCTTTTACATTTCTCCTCGTTGATTGTCATTTTTTGCTGCCACGGGTCAGTTGAATTGAAATGATGTACAAAGTTAGATTGGCCCTTGACAGTTGGGTAATTTCTGGTAATGAATGTAATGAATTTAATTGAGAGCCTAACAAGTGATTGTGTTAATTTTTATGCGGGCTTTGGTGTAAGAACATTACCGCGTGCTTACTTACCTTTAAATGTCACACGATAGTGATTTCTCTAAGCTGTGCAAGAAGTGGAAGAAGTCCATATACAATCACATAATTGTTATGGAAGTTATCATACTTACACAGGGATTAATGTGAGAATAAAAAAGCCATTCTTTTATTCAGTTGCTGTAACGGAGGCCGCCGTAGCCGAATGGGTTGGTGCATGACTACCATTCGGAATACACAGAGAAAACGTAGGTGCAAACCTCGGTGAAACACCAAAATTAAGAAAAACATTTTTCTAAAAGCGGCCGCCCCTCGGCAGGCAATGGCAAACCTCCGACTGTATTTCCGCCATGAAAAAGCTCCTCATAAAAATATCTGCCGTTCGGAGTCGGCTTGAAACTGTAGGTCCCTCCATTTGTGGAACAACATCAAGACACACACCACAAATAGGAGGAGGAGCTCGGCCAAACACCCAGAACGGGTATACGCGCCAATTATATATATATATACATATATAGGGTGGGCCATGTAAAATTTGCTTTTTGAATCAGCTATAAAAGAAAAATTAATCAATATTTTTTCAAACTGTTTTTTTATTTTGAAGATCGAAAATTGTCATTTATGAATGAAAAATAATATCGTTCAAATCACTGCCACGACTGGCTTTACAGTAGGCCATTCGATCAACCCAATTTTTAAGCACATTTTCGATTGTTTGGGCTCCAATTTCATGAATGGCAACTTCGATTTCGTGTTTTAAAGCATCAATCGTCTCTGGATGGTTCGCATAGCATTTGTCCTTAACGGCTCTCCACAAAAAATAGTCCAACGGGCTTAAATCACAGCTCCGAGACGGCCAATTGATATCGGAATTTCGGCTGATTATTCGGTTTTCAAAAACGGTAGCCAAAAGTGCGAGTGTAACTTTGGCAGTGTGACAAGTTGCACAGTCCTGTTGAAACCAAATGTCGTCCATGTCATCCTCTTCAATTTTTGGAAACAACTCGTTGAGCATGTCACGGTAACACTCGCCATTTACTGTAACCGCGGCTCCTCGCTCATTTTCGAAAAAAAATGGCCCGATGATGCCGCCAGACCAAAAACCGCACCAAACAGTGACTCGGTGTGGATGCATTTGCTTCTCTACAGTAAAGTGTAGATTTTTTGAGCCCCAAATCCGACAATTTTGCTTATTGGCATAGCTACCGATGTGAAAATCAGAAAATAAGAAGAAGACTCACCACTTTGGAAATATGTTTTCAATTTTGTTCAAGCGTATAGCGTCGCATTTCGTAAATGTCAAACCTTTAAGTAAATTATGAACACATTTGACATATATTTGTGTTACCATTCTCAAAAAAATAGGTGGTTCAAAAAGCAAACGCTATATGGCCCACCCTGTATAACGACAAGAGTCCGTAGATCAAATCCCGATCATGTGCAGATGACTTCGCAGTCTGTAGCGGCCTGTGAGAATGTCCCTGAACATTCTTAGTTTAACCTTGGGGAGGGTTAAGAGTTTTTAAACATTTTTTGGCTTTTTGTTATACCCTCCCAGTAGAGATTTCGCCTGGCGTAGCCCCATAGTTTGGTGCCAGCTAACGCCCCCGCATTCACACGCATGCTAAACGCTGAAGCTTAGTTGGTGCTGTCCGGACCGTCGAGAGAGTGACACTCGATGTCCAAGTGACCGTTATATAGGTCACCATTGGTTTTATCATCATGATGTATATCTATCTCAGGATTCTTGGGCTACAGCCCCAGGATTTGCCTGCTACACGTTTGCAGACCATGAGAGCTTTTATTGCTTTGGACAAGCTTGTATCAGCATGCCTCTTCTAGCTAAGCTTGGCATTCAGAACAAGGCGAAGTTACTTAATTTCGCTGACCAAATCGATAGCAACCTCGTCTGTGCTGATCACTTTCAATCCACGTAAAACTCTTTTTCTGGTGAAAGAAATTTCGGCAGTTTTGGACGGGTTTATATCCAGATCCACCACTGCACACCCTCTTTTTGTCAGGTTTAAAGCTTTTTACAGAATATCGCAAAGAGTGTTCTCGAACCTACCCGTCGCTATAATTACAAAGTGATCCGCGTATCCCTGACAGCGGATTCCATTCTTGTCAGCAAGTGAAGCAGGCCGTCTACTACTAGGCTCCACTGGAGGGGTGATATAGGGGTTACCGGTTATTAGCTGTTAGGTAGGCATTCTTCTAGGCTAGGCATGAATACTGCGAAAATTGTAGAGACGAGGAAAAGGAAGAAACAATATGACACTTCCTCTGTAAATCTTAGCCAAGAGTAGAGCAAAATTGTAAGGAAAATACTTGTGCAGTGCTGCGATAAAACCTATCCCATGCTTCATAAGAGAGTCTAAAGAATTCCAGTGATGAATAAACACTGAGTTTTCCGTGTTGCACACTGTAATGAAATGAAATTTGAATAGGTCGAGCCAAGGTGTACCAACAGATTTGGTGGCTGTTAAAGCACCCAGGCTAAAAAGCCCATTGTAATTAGAGCTCTGGAAAGAGGGTAGATCATCAAGGAGGGAAGGAGAAAAGTCCCCGAGAGAGAAATAGGAAAGAATAGAGACATAGATAAAGGTAGTTAGTTCTGTGAGAATTTTTTGATTCCAGTTTTAGACTCGTAGCCTTGCACTAGCAAAGGCAGGACACTCACAGAGAAAGTGCTCAGTACTATCCGCCCCCTTCAAGCAAGACCATCAACCGAACGTCTTTCCTTCTAAGTTTTAGTAGTAAGTTTGACAGTTTTGTGTTCGGACTTCTCACAAAACACTTTGGAGTTCTACAACGTTCTAGACCGGACCATCGCTCTTTATGTAAGTTGCATACACAATCGCAGGGGAAGTTGCCATTTCCCCCATAGCATAGTGATACTTATTACTATCGTTTAAGTACCATCCGGCTCCAGACCCTATTTCATTCTTGGACCCATCGGTAAAGAAAATATCCATCAAACCTCCTTGCATGCATTCTGGATTGCTCCATTGTTCACGCAATGGAAATCTGACATCAAATTTTTGCCCAATGAAACTGTGGGTATCAAGTCGTCCTTAGACGCCAAAAACAGTGGATACTGCTCAGATAGCAACTTAAAGATTTCTCTGTATCCCGAAGTACCGTATTCGTGTCAGAAACCATATTTATGGAGTCTACACATTGTTTTTATTGCTTCCTTTTGTATCTTAAGATCCGTGGGAGCAAATCAAGCATAGCGTTTAGAGCATCGTCGGAGGTTGTACTCATGGCACCCGTGATGCATAAACATACGCTTCTTTGCAGCCTGATAGTTCCCGAAGCGTGGACTTAAACATGCTCCGTCGTAACCAGGCCACAGAGACGTAAGTGATGATTGGTCTGATAAGTGCTGTTTATATCCATAGGACCACAGCAGGTTTCAGATCCCAGGTTTTACCAAAGGCCCTGCGGCATCGCTGAAAAATTCTCAATGCGTGATTCACCTTCAGTGAAACAAGTGTCGCCCAAGTCAGCTTCTTATCCAAGTTTCCAAGTCAGACCCATTTAGTGAGGTCCAAGTATAACAGCAAATCCTTTATCTCGATGTCTGAGATCTCCTTAATTTGACGTAGGAAAGGCTTACCGAAGGAGCGGAGTCGTGCCCTGGCTAGGTCCGGACATTCACATAAATCTTGGAAAAGACTTTCCTTCGCCCCTTCCGCTTGACAGCTTCTGCAGATGGGATTGAAGGGGAGGTTGAGTCTGGCAGCATGCTCCCCTACTTTCCAATTACCTGTAAGGGTTGCAGTGATGCGTGAAATGTTTGGATTTTGTATGACGGCTATGTGTTTTTTGTTGTAATACATGTAGTTTTTTGTTTCCATCTTCTTTCGTTTAAAGCGAGATGGTGTGAAGCAATGGATGCTTTTAATGTGTTCAGTGCCCCGTATGTTCCTATGACCGGGAACCCATATCAGAGTGATTTCAAGCCAATGGCTAAGCAATTCCAGCTCCTCTCTACACTGTAAGACCAGTTTGGATGAAATGGAGTTGGGGTCTAAGGCCTTTATAGCTGCTTGACTGTCTGAGAAGATAGCTGCTCTTGCACCAACTTCCTTATAGAGCTTTAGGGATTTGATTGCTTCTCTGATCGCTAAAAGTTCTGCCTGAAACACGCTGGCATAGTCAGGAAGACGAATTGACTGAGATAGGTTGAGTAGCTCCGAATGGAAGCCAGCTCCCACACCACAGTTCATCTTAGAGCCATCGGTATAGATTTCGATATCGTATCTTTCAATCACTTTCCCTTTGCTCCGTTCGGCTCTCGGTGGAAAACGTACCGTAAAGCCTTTCTTGAAGTTAAGGTCGGGGACTGTGTAGTGTTGGTAGACTAAGTCCATCCCTTGCACATTGGTACGACAACTATTCAAAAACCGACTGCCTCAAAAACCTAACCTAACAGATGAAGTGCTTAGGATCCTCTTAGTACAACCTTTGATAACTGCATGTCATGTATTTTTTGTAACCCAACTTAGGTCATATTTATATCCCAAATATATACCGTCAGTTGCCAATTGATTTTTTGAAGCCTATTCAAATATTCACTAAGAATCCAGATTTATTCATTTGCATTTTCTTTAATGCCTCATTTATACTCTCTCAACCATTTTCTTCTCCAAATAATATCTCATCGTATCCAGAGTTCTTGTTAATCGCCTTAAAATATACTACATACTAACTGCTCACATTCTTAATAAAGATATTACCAGAAATGGAATTCATATTTAGATGCAAGTACGATTACAAAAAGTATCTACGCATGTCTACCCTACACACATACATACAAGCGTCGCACGCCCCACACTCCACATTGCTGCCTAGGGCAAACGCACCGATAGCCAGGGAATACGTTCCATTATGCCATATTTCGTATGCTAATAACAAAGTTAAACATTTCGCTTATTTTTCCACTTCATAGCCACGAAATTGCTTTCCTGACTGACTTCCGGCTGCAGGCAAGTACATGCATATGTGTGTGTGTGTGAATATGTGTCTACATACATATACAAATATACAGGCTTCCTTCGGTTATCTACAAGCAACCGAATGAAACAAAACTGGCTAAATAAAAGCTAAGAATTCGCAAGGAAGTAAGCAAATCACGAGCTGCCTTGATTTGGCGTAAAAGGAAGAATTTGAATGAATGAAAATTTTCAAGAATGGAGAGAAGCAAATACAGAACCAAATCAAGACAGCATAAAATCGAAGCGAGCAACCACAGAAGTGTGCATGTGTGGATGAATAGGAGCAAAAAAGCACACACACGCACACGTGAACATTTAAATAAACTAAAAAATAAACGAAAATTATGAGGGGTTGTTGCCAAAAGGGAGACTCTCTGCTGCCGCTGGTGCTGTGTATTTTTTGTGTATTGTGATACGGACAATAATTTTGTATCAAAAGCATATTTTCATTCTGGTAGAACGAATTTTATGCTTTTTCAATAAACATTAACCGATTTCGTTGGTATTTTTCATAAAGCCAATCATAAAAAATACAAAAAAAGGACATGCACACACACAGCTACATAGTCTAGAGCAGTAAACGAGTGTGAAGAAAAGTATTTATCAGGGGAGATGGAGAGCTGAAAGGGAGAAGGCGCATGAGAAGGCGGAGGTGAATCAGTAAACTTCAAAATGTAGAAAACAATGCGGAGAGATGAGCCACAGATTGTGGAGTGTGTGAGGGGTAAATACGTGTGTACTCGTACACACAAAATGAACAGAGTCCAACAAGTTTTGCATGAGATCGACACGAAGCATAAAGTGAAATGGGCGTAGAGTAAGCGATGCCGCCGGTGAGATTCGGTGTGTGTGAGCATGTGGGTGTGTGTATTCCCCGCTTTGTGTGCCTAGAAGTGTGCTTTGAATTGTATTTATGCCACTGCACACAGTAGGAATAACAACAACAATAACCAATAGTAATCATTCATGCGTTCCTTATTTCATACGGCACAGTTTATTTCTTTTCTACCATCTTTTTTTATTTCTGTTATTTTTACAATATTTTTTTCTCACCCACTTTCTGCTCTTGTTTCATACTGCTTGCATACTTTTAGGCATAATCGGTAATACACAGCCTGCTGTAAAAGATATGTATAACGGAGTAATCATCAGCGCTTAAAAATATGGCAATCAATGAGTTGGAAAAATTTTTGTTTACCCTACAGTTTGCGCTTTTCACAGGGGCTCACTGCGCTAAGTTTTGTATGCACTCTCTGTTCGGTTTTTTTTGTTTTTTTTTTTCGTATTCGTGTATGTGCGCATTTTACAAATACCTACTTTTAAATATTGGTACTTTTGTTTGTTTGTTTATTTTTTGTTCCTTACTGCGGTTGTTTGAAATTTTAATTTAGCATGAAATTAAAGGAATTTATAAATTGGCAAATTTCCATTGCAAATTTTTGGAATGCCAATTGGTTTATTCTGCTTTCAAGCAGAGCTCATTTTGTTCCGTTATTGATTTGAAAGATTTTTATTCTCAAATCAGTTAGAATACAATAGCGGAGGGGGCTTAAGATACTTTTAGATAAAAACAGAATTGATGTTTGCTGATTCTTCTTTTTCCTTCTTGCTTCCTGCTTGGGTTTGTAGTGACTTTTTGCATTTCGGCTTTGTTAAAGAAGCGGTTTAGCTGTGGGAAACCCATTATAGTTGGTACTTCAATTGGAGAGATCTTTTAAATGCTGGTAAAGCCTTGCTTTCCAGGTCTGTAACAGCGGTAAAGCTTTACGAATTTCTTAGAATGCTGGCCCAAATTCCGTTGAGGATAACATCCGAAAAAGAGGCGTGAAATGGAAACTTATGCTGAAGAGCAAAAAGCATATGGTTTTCAAAGCAGGCGATTCCGACGCTGGGTGAGTAAGTGAATGGATGCCGTCTTGATCCTCTATCTGGAAGCAAAGCAGAAATTTCCGGGGTTGAGGAAACAATCCAAGAGAAGAGGATTGATAGTTTTAATGGAATCACCACACACGTACTAACGACGGTTACTATAAGGTGCGAGGCCATTTTTAACCCAACCTCACGGCCAAAAAAAAAAGTATCTTAGAACCGCAACCAACTTTTGTATGAAATAAAAAAATGATCATTCGTTTTCTGCGGGAACTTCCTTTTAAGTTAAGATTTAGATTTAAATTCTCAGATTACTTCAGTGTTTTCCAAGACGAATGATCACTTAGTAAGGAGATAAATATTTATTATCCCTGGAATATTCTATGAAATCACTTGGCTGTTGAGCCAGCTTGGAAAAGTCTCATGCTGGTGATTTCTCGGTGTGAATGGAGAGAGAAAGTTCTCGGGCATGTTGACCGCGAGTGAGTAAAGTAAGCGCAGTAAAAGATTACTGACATGAGGGAGTCTCCCTGGTCTCCTACACTGACGATTGCACGAAAATGGCGTCGGGAAATGGCATTGATGGCCTGTGCGCCAAAGTAAACGATTACCTCACCGATCCCTTTCGCTTTTTCACTGCGAGGAATCTACAAATTTTCCCCACTAAACTGCAGCTCAAGGTAAAAGTCGACGGCACACCAATTTAGACTGTAAGCAACCCCAAAATTTGGAAGTAACCATTGACAGTTTGCTCCCCTTCTCTGCGCACCAACCACAATTGTCACTAAAGTTCAAAATCGCAACAAGGTTCTTAAATCGTGAGCCGGCAGTACTTGGGGCAAAGACAAAGAAATGTTGCTATGGACATTTAAGGTAATTGGCTGGCCGGTTCTGAACCACGCTGCGCCTATCTGGTCGCCTGGAACGTGTGACATGCAGTGGACAAAGTTTCAGACATGCCAAAACACTGCTATTCGGACAGCGACGGGTTGCACCCTGATGTCCCCTCTACATACAACACGTACATAACGAGGAACAGATGCTCCCTGTGAAGGGGTACAACAAACTGCTCAGCAAACAGTTTCCGCGAGGGTGCTACCGCAAGTTCCATCCATGTAGACACCTGCTTGAACCTTAGCTGGCTCTCAGGCACTCAGGAGGCATCTCTTCAAGTACTCCGACGAGATGCAGGGCAAAACGAATAGACAACTACTGGACCGGACAGTGTTAAGACAGATAACAAACGTCATTCATCTGGAGACACTTAGCACCGACCACCGAAGGCCGTAATGGGAGCCCAACACCCACCCACAGCAGATGAAGAGCTCCAGCTACCCCGAAAGACCCGCGTAACCTTGCCACAATTACGTTCTGGATACTGTTTAACCTGCACTTTTACCTATCCAGAATTGACCCCGACATACCAAACATATGTCCTGCATGTGAAGGCACCCCTTTTCACATTTCCTATTAAACCCACTCATCTAACACATCTTTCCCTCTGAACCCAACCTGTCGAAACAGTAAGCTTCCTGGGCCTACCATTAGATGAGCTAGACGAAGACGACCGGTTTTTTGTTTTTTTTTTTGGTGGGTGAGGTAGGGTTCAAAATGCCTTCGCACTTACAGCGACCGCCGTCTACTGCCTTTCCAGAACTGCTTTCTATATTACTTCGGGAGGGCCCAGAACGGCATCCATAAAGGACCAATTCTATTCACCCACGTCTGGGTCCACCATATTTGTAGCCAGCAAGGAAGGGCGAGGCCGCAGTCTTTCTCTCTCCAGTTATACCCCTGTGTCCTGGGACCCAAATTAACTGGATGAAATTGAGCGTTCCTAGTAAATTAAGTTTCTCGATACGTTCAAGGACCAGTGAGTATTTGAACTCACAGGACGATGGTGCCATGAGTGTCACCCTTCTGTCTAAGTTTATCTCACAGCGTTTTTCCAACTGAAATTTGTAGAAGCCTTTACTCAAATATATCTTTTGGCCTTTCCTTTTTCCCTTATCTTCTTCCCTTTTCATGTTTAATGGAACCATAATAATCGGGGGGTTTTCTTGCCCACCAGCTTCAATTTAATTTAAATCTGATGAAAATTCAATAATTATGAACTCTTCTAATTTTTTAAATTTTCACTTCCACTTCATGCGACTGCTTTGACGTTATCTCTTACTACCTGTCCTCCCTGACTAGGCATAGGGCTCTTACAAAGCATTTCCAACGGCCACGATCCTTTGCGTTGACTTGGGCTTTGACTTCTTTGAAAGATTTCCCAGCAGCCTTAAGTACTTTTTCGAAAGTTCTCTTCCAAGTGCATCTATTTTTTTTTTTTTTTTTTTTTTTTGTCGGGACAACTAGCAAGTGCTACACTCAGACATTAATTGAGTCCATTGTACTACACTTGGATTCCCTTTTAATTTTCTTTAAATCTACCCGATCTCCGAAGAAATCTGAGTAGATCTTGTGGTGCCAAGGAGCCAAGATGGTCGCTTCTTAACACATCAGTGCCAAAGACCTCAAACCTGATTCGAGCGAAGGCGGGGCAGACACACAGGAAGTGGTCCGCCGTCTCATCCTCCTCTTCACAAGCTGGGCAGAGTACACTGTCTGAGATGCCCAACCTTTCCATGTGCTTTGCCTACAGAAAGTGGCCCGTCATTAGTCCAACCAGCCGTCTACACTCCCCTCTGCTTAATGACAGAAGGGTTTGCGACAGTCGATCGGACATGACAGGTAACATCAGTTTTGTCCATCTGCAGCCTCTCTCAGCCTGCCAAGCTCGCTTGTGGGTAGTAGTTACCCATTTGCTAACCGTGGCCGTGATGGCCGCAGAGGGGAGTGGCAAAGCGGGCTCTGGGCCAAAGAAGTTGGCTTCAGAGCCCATCTTAGCTAAGGAGTCAGAGGTCTCGTTACCCGCGATACCCACGTGTCCCGGGACCCATGTTAGCATCAGGCTGTTATGTCTGCCGACATAGTTCAGCCTGGATTTACAGGACTTCACTACCCCTGATGTGGTTTGAGGGCTGTCTAAGGCCATAAGCGCTGCTTGGCTGTCGCTGCAGACACATATAGATCTGCCTCTCCATCGTTTTTCCACAACAAAGTTCATCGCTTCTTGAACTGCATACATCTCCGCTTGAAACACAGATGCATGCATTCCAAGAGCAAAGTGCAGTTTTGTCCCGCTGGATTCCACGTAGACCCCAGAGCCGGAGCCGTGCTCGGTCCTGGAGCCATCCGTAAAAATGCGAAAACAGTGTTTGCCGGGCTCATTTTCTGAGTCTCCCCACAACTGAGCCTCTGGTAGCACTACACTGTATCTCTTTTCAAGTACGACTCTTGATGGCATTGAGTCAAGGCGCATGGAGAGAATCGTTGGATCGATGTCCATGCCTTCTCTGTGTTCCAATGCCGGACAAGGGCCGTACCAGTTCCCACTGTGGTTCAGTCTGCAGATGGCCTTCAGGGCCTCTCCTCGGATGAAAGCATCAAGTGGTGGTAAACCAATCAGAGCATCTAGTGCCGGGCCTGAAGTAGTCGGAAAAGCTCCGGTGCAACAGATGGCCACAGTGCGTTGTAGTCTCGATAAGGTCTTCCTGACTCCCACTAGGGATAGTCTACTCATCCAGACCACTGATGCATAGGTGATAATGGGTCTTATCATAGCCGTGTAGATCCATAGGACCTTGCTAGGAGAGAGACCCCACGTTTTCCCAAAGACACCTTTGCACTGCCAGAAAGCTGTCAGCGCTTTGGATGCCTTTGCCTCAACGTGTGATTTCCATAGGAGCTTACTATCGAGGATTACTCCTAGATATTTAATTTCCTTGGATAGCTGGATTGTGACTCCTTTTAGCTTTGGCAGAACGATTCCGTCAAGCTTCCTCCTTCTGGTAAAGAGGACAATACCAGTCTTGGCGGGATTTGCCGACAGCCCGTTCGCACAGCACCAAGTGTCAATCCGATCCAGAGTTTTCTGCACTTTCCTGCAGATGTTCATAAGCGAAGAGCCTGTTACCAAACAAGCAAGATGACACCAGCAGATCTTCCTCTGCTCGCACCGAAACGATTCTTTGGGCCAGCATCGAACGAATCCAATTTACTAGCACCCGGTCTACGCCGTGCCTACTAGCAGAGTTACACATACTATCAAAAGTGGCATTATCAAACGCCCCCTCTATGTCTAAAAAGATACCCATAGCGTAGTCCCTCCTGTCGATGGCCAGCTCTATCCTAGCAACAAGGTTTTGCAGTGCCGACTCGCAGGATTTTCCACTCTGATAGGCATGCTGAAATAGAGACAGAGGGTGAGCCTTCAGCGACTTCTGACGTATGCGCAGTTCCACCAGTCGTTCGAGACTTTTCAGCATGAAAGAGGTCATGCTGATTGGTCTAAAGCTTTTGGGGCTGGTGTAGTCGTCTTTTCCAACCTTTGGGATGAAAGCGACCCTCACCATCCTCCAAGAGCGTGGTATGTAAGCCAGTGCCAGGCATGCCGAGAAGATTTTCTTCAGGGCTGCTGTCACGAACTCTGCACCCTCCTTCAGCATGGCAGGAAATATGCCATCTGGTCCGGGCGACTTGTAGTCGCCAAAAGATTTGATGGCAAATCGAATGGCGGCCTCATTCACCACAGATCTGGCAACGAACCAGTCATGCCGAGAAGGTGTAGCAGCTCTGACAACTGCCTCTATCAATAAGGGCTGTTGCCGGCTGATGCTTATCTGATTACCAGGAAAGTGAGACTCCATCAGCAAGCTGAGTGTCTCACTTTTCCGCTCCGTGAAGGAGCCATCAGATTTCCTAAGTGACCCCAGCTTTGCCGTTGGGTCCCTTTTCAGGATCCTAACCAACTTCGCCGTGTCACTCAGAGATTCAATACCGCTGCAGAATTCCCTATATGAGGCTTTTTTCGATTCCCGAATAAGCCTCTTGTAGTTCTTCTGAACATCACGGTATCGCTCCCAGTCCTCTGCAAGGTTAGTCTTGAGGGCCCGGTTTAGAAGTTTTCTCGACTCACGCCTCAACATCTGGAGCTCTTGGTTCCACTACGGAACGGGAGTCCGGCTCGGGAGAGGTCGAGTTGGACAGGCTGACTCAAAACAGTCGGTTAGGGCAGCGTTGAGTTTCTCAACAGCCGCCTCAATGGCCTGTTCTTTTCGAAGTCTTGGTGGCGCAACGTCAAGGTCCCGCAACGCCTCCCTAAACTTCTGCCAGTCTGTTTTTCTTGGGTTTCTAAAGGGCAATGGCATTTGTGCCTCCTCGCCACACTGAAACTCAATGTACCTGTGGTCCGAGCACGAATCTTCGGCAAGGACTCTCCAGTTCTTGATTGACACCCAAGTTTTGAGTTTGATAGGGTTAGATCAATCACCTCCTGTCTTCTAGACGTTACAAACGTTGGCTGTGAGCCCTTGTTTTGTATGTCTAGGCAGGAGGACGCGATAAATTCGAATAGTCGAGAGCCCCGTCCATTGCACTTGCTGCTGCCCCAGATTGTAAGCTGGGCATTAGCATCGCAACATAGGATGAGGCCCAGACTGCGCCGCTCACAGAACCTCACGAGACTAGTGGCCTTCCCGGGTGGTGGCCCTTCCAGAGCATCGTAAGGAAAGTAAGCAGATGCAATCACAAACTTCGACCATCCGCGTCTACCTCTATAACACACCTCAGCCGCTACCAGGTCTTGGCAACAGAATTGCTCAAGACCCGTCACAGTGAGATGGGATGATACTATAAGACCGGTCCTAGGTCTGCTAGAACTCCTGTCATATAGTAACGTGGCCCCTTTCAGCGCACTTAAGCCACAGAGACGGCCCCTAAAGACCCAGGGCTCTTGCACTGCTGTTATGTGGGGTAAAGTGCACCTATTACTCCTTGCAGGTTCCAGTGCTTGCCTGCGTATTTCCGTCGGATTCTTTCGAAGAGTATTGCCAATCACCTTCACTTCCTCTGCTTTATTTCAGCCTGGATAGGTAACTGCTTACGATTCGCCCAAAGCTCTCTGTTTTTCATTGTTCTGGGCCACTAAATCCGCTATAAACAGCTTAAACATTTGTTGACAAAAACTCGCAGCTTATTTGCGAGCAAGTCTGTCATAGTAGGCACCAAGAAAATATAACGTCAAAAAGTAAGTACCAAAAATATGTTTCCTACAAGTTTGCACCAACAAACAAGCACCAAAAAGTAGGCAGTGTTATTTCCCACTAGATATTAGCAACCTCAAGGAAAAACTGAGGAAAAATAGCCTAAAGTGTATCTAAGATATATATAAGGTATAGTTATCTCTCTCCTTATTTCCTTTACGTTATATCTTTTTTCTCTCTCGCGGAACGAAAATGCCCAAAACGTTGCATGGCCTTGAAATTTTACACTCCATTCTCGCTCGTCCATTGACGCCTAAGAAGTTCCACTTCAAAAATGGTATATTACATTTCCTGCCCGCGCATGAGCTGCGTTAGTCTTTGGCTGTATGAATACGAAAATAAAAATTCCTGGCATGCATAGCCTACTTTCTAGAGCAAACTGAACATTCAAACATAAACTTGTAATTATTTGTTACAAATTACTTCAAATTACCACTTGCAAATATGGCAACTTTTCAAAAAAGCAATTTATATGCAAATGTGAGCATTTTTTGAACTTTGCATCGCAAAGCAATAACGTCGAAGTGAGACGTCAAACCCTTCCATGAGCGATTTGGGGTGCTGCAATTGTAATTCAGAAAGCTGAAAATGTGAAATAATTTTTAATTTCTTTGCTGTGTGTGCAGGTTTTTTATGACTTTTTATAATATTTTAGTTTTTCGATCAACAGTTTTAATTCGAAATGCCATATTTTCCGGCATTTCTAAATGCAGTGCAAGTAAATTCTCGAGCGAATATACAGCAGCGGACAAAAAAAGCTGGACAGCTGGTATTAAGCATATATTTAAAAGGGTCTAGGGGCCAGAAAATAAAACAAGTTATTTGTGATTTTTAAAAAAATGTTTATGCAGTTTTGGTGAAGGATTTGAAGAAAATTAGTTAGTGAAAGTGGAAAGAAATATAGTAATAAACTGTCAGGAAAATAAATGAAAAAGTAGGATTTGCTAAGTCCGTCTTTTCTTGAAGAACCATAAGCGAACCAGGTGTGTGAGGCGCCATAGGACGCCGCAAAAATATTAGTTCGAGAATGCGTCGCTTTCTGCAAAGCCAAGTTTGCAAAAAAAAAAAATTAAAAACCACCGAAAATACTAAACTATAATAGAGAAAAGCCGGTGACCTAGACATTTTTACAAGAACTGTTAGTCGAAGACCCGAAATGGGGTACGCCTCTGAATGCTGGCCGCTATTCGCTAAGCAGGAGCAAAGAATCCATGTGGTGGAGATGAGAATGCAACGTTTTTCTTCGGGCGTAACAAAACGGGACAAAATAAGCAATAAACCCATGATAGGAAGCTGCCATGTGGCTCCAAGGCCAGATCAGTATGCAACTAAGAAACTGGTTGCTCAGTTGCTTCCATAAATGTCACTTGGCATACACTTTAAATCCTGGCTATGCACCATTCAAAATGATATGCAGCGGAATGAAGTCGGTGAAGAGACAATCCAGCACCGTTCAATCCGGATATTGCGTACGACGAGGGCCTGACTTCAATTATGAGATCATTCTGAGGAAAAAGAAGAAGTTCGTTGAAGACTGCATGATGTTTAATAACTCCGTAAGTAACTTTAGACAGCTAAAATGTGCCAGAAACTTCATCCCCATTGCCCCAACACAGAAATTAGATTACTAGGCGTCCGCCAATGCCGAATGGGTTGCTGCGTGGCTACCATTCGGAAGTGCACAGATTCGCAACGTTTCATAATTTTTCTGCCATGATAAAGCTCCTGATAAATATCCATTTGCCGTCCCGAGCCGTTAAAAACTGTAGATCACTATAGAGAATATTAAGACGCATGCCACGAATAGGAGGACGAGCGCGTCTAAATACCCAGGGAGGATGTAGGCGCTAATTATTTACAATATTTTATTTATTTTTTATATATTTTTACTGCGAAAAAGGTTAAAATCTTCCTCATAAAATGTTGAAGAGTACTGCTGTACTGACAGTTCGTAGTAGATAATTTAGTAGCTGCATGGTCTTGAGGTGATCTTTTTATCCTGTATCTGGGCAGAAGCCCCTAATACCCACTCCACCTATCTCTGTTACTCCCACCAATGGTTATTTGCCTTTGACTTTGATTTAGACAGAGATGCTGGCAGTTTATCAGGACCCAATTAGCATCATCTGCCCGAATGCGGTAAAAAACTTGCCTTGTCTTAGCGTATAAGAAAAAAAGATCTTCAAAACCTCTAAACCTGGTATTCTTGGTATTACATCACTTTTGTGTTTTGAACCGTTTCAATATCCATTCAAAACTCGCAATGGCTTGCTGTGTAACAGTCATGTGACGGATGTTATGTAGGTTAGGTTAGGATACGGAGGTTGCCAATCTGCTTATGAACGCAGAGGGGGCCTACTTAAGCCTGGAGGCCCATTGTGATAAGTTAGCCATCTAATTCACAATATGGCAAAACAACATCTTCGTGTCTCGGATGAACGATAAATACTGTGGATGACTGCCGATTCCAAGTCTACCAGACATCCAAAGAAGTAAGCGTGTTGGCAAGTTCGGGACAGAGGCAGAGGAAGTTTTCAATATTCTCCTTCTTCTACTCACTCGTTTTCCATTAGTTCTTATAAGGCAGTGTCCGCTGATGACACCAATCACTGCACATATGGAAGGCCGGACTATATTGATGAGAGGTCTAGTTGTGTGCTCATTCTCTCTTACCTGTGTCATCCTGTATAGTAATCTCACAAGTGGGCTGCGTGGTCCATTTACTGTTGGCTCCTGCGATTTAGACCGACTTGATCCAGGGCTTACTAAATCCAATAGTCTTAGTAGCAACAAATTGTACAAAGAAGTCTGCACTTAGGCTAACAGGCATTACAGGACAACTATTTCAAAGGCTATATGACCATAGCTGGCAATGCAGAGGTTTAAAGGTTAAATCAGACTACATTATTCCTCAAGCTATTTTCAGCAGGTAAAAAAAGGTAGTATTAGAAAACGAAGGAGGGAGGAAGGAACAACTTTTAACGCGCCACACCTTTAACCTATACACAGAAGGTTCCAAAATGAGAGCGTGTGTTGGAGCCACAGTACTCTGTTCGGAATTAGGTTATGAACAGTCATAGAATTTACCGGACTACTGCAAAGTGTCCCAAGCTTAGATCTACGCAGCAATGAAAGCAGTAGACTTAGCCATAGAGAAGACTCCTCCGAACTCTGAAATAAACTTCTGCATTGACAACCAATCAGGCATCAAAGCAATAGCAGCTATAATGACAAATTCACTCTGCGTACGAGAATGTCGGAGTAGGATGGATGAGCTAGGAACTCAGAAACAAGCCACCATCTACTGGGTTCCAGGACACAAGGGATTTGAAGAAAACGAAAAAGTGGATATACTAGCCAAAGCAGGCGCAAATCTTCTTGTAGCTGGCGCGGCCTGTATACAACCACCTCTCTGCAAACAACGACTAGATATAGATGTAGCAATGATTCAAGAAGCGAACTCGAGATGGGAAACAACCAGCTCATACAGGATCGCAAAAATCAACCTACTTAAATTATCTAAATTGTGTATTAAAGACAAAACATAAAGTTCTCAAATTCTCCATACAATCACTTGGTATCACTATGCGTACATTTTTGGTCTACGAGTATGTGTGATCTACAGGATCAACCAAGTTGTAACCTAACTTTGCTTTAGGATAAAGCGACGTTTAATAAGAACATTTTTCCATGAGTGCGATGGAAGATATGCAAGACGTCCGGATTACACTAATTTACATATTTGAAAACTTGGAACTTTTTAAGTTACGTCACCAACGCCAAATTTCTCTCACAATCCAAAAAACCAAAAAAATAAAATAAAATTAAGAAAGTATTGTAATATTTCACATCTCTCTTGCCAACAAGTGCTAAGTAGGCAATTGTGTAGTAAAGTCCTCTCTCGACGAACAAAACTAACACTTCATAAGGCTCCCAACATGCCCGTCCCAACGCATGGCGCGGAAGCTGGGACGAAGACAATATACGATGAGGCGTCCCGTGGAGCATTTGAGAGAAAGATTCTGCGAAAGATTTCTAGACCTTTGCATGTGGGCAACGGCGAATATCGCAGGCGATGGAACGATAAGCTGCATGAGCTTTACGACGACATAAGAATAACGCAGCGAGTAAAGATACAGCGGCTTTGTTGGCTGCGTCATGTCGTCTGAATGGATACAAACGCTCCGGCTCTGAAAGCATTCGATGCGGTGCCAGATAGAGGAAGCAGAGGAAAAGGTCTTCGCGGCGTTGGAAAGATAACCTCGAGAAGTACTTGGCTTCACTTGCTGTGTCCAACTGGCGCCGGTTAGCACGAGAAAAAAATTACTGGCGCGCTTTGTTAAACTGGGGCAAAATCGCGATAAGCGGTTATGGTGTCCATCAAGAAGAATATTTCACATGGCTTTCAACCACAAATAATACAAAGTAAGGCGGGAAAAAGTGCAATTTACGAGGTGCACTTGTTTTTATGTCCACAACTGTAATTTGAATATCAAAGTGTTAATTTTTCGCTTTGAGTGACGGACCAGAAAACTTTGAAGAAATAGATGATAATGGAGAGAAAGCGATGTGGAGTGGCGAGTTGTGGTGAAGGGTAAAAATATCCACAAATTCTGCTGTCATACGAAAATTCGAATTAAAATTTAAATTCAAATTATATATTCGCCACAAAGCAGATAAACTCTGGTGTTTTCAAACTCCATGCTTCTGTGGTTTGCCATATAGCGTATTTGGACACACACGCGCACATAGCATTTCAATCCGTGTATGTGTTGCTGTATTTTGGAAACCCTTCTAACCCACATTTCTCTTCTTGGAAATCCCAATTTCAGTCGAATTTACAACTTTTCGTTTCATTTTCATTTTAAATACAAATTAATATTTCAACACCTTTGAAATTTTAATGAGCTGCCATTCCATGTCTTATGTTGCCAGTCGAAAATGTGGCATCCCGCCGCTTGCTTAGATTTATAAATTTAAATTCATATTCATATCCTTTTACAGTTAACTGCACAAATAGGCATTACAACAATCCTACAAATGTTAAATACGGCACACATACATTCACACGCGCATAAATACAATTTCACGCAATGGATGTGTATGTGTGTATGTCATTTCTACTCATTTAATCTTAATTAAAAACCGGTTTTTTACACCCAAATCGCATAAGCCTACCCAAAGGTGAACACCATACACACTCACACTCACACACACACACACATTTATTATCTTACTCACATGCAAATATGTCTGCGGAAGTGTATCGGTTATGCGGCTCATATTTGCGGCTTAACCCATTTCGGAATCCACAACCCCAACAAAGGGAATCAACTTTTTTTCCATGCATACATTTCACAATTTATCCGCTCATTGTCAGTTGAAAGGGTACACGAAATGGACCAAAGTAGGCCGTCGCTTGGTTGTGTGTGTTTTTCACGTTTGTTTGTTTAATTTTGCCTTTTCTTTCACTTAATATCTTCCTGCAATTAAATGTTGAAAATCTTCTTACGTCCAGCCGTGCTTTAGTGTGGCTTTGTAGTCCTTTCCATAACGACTCTTGCTTGTTGAATGGACGCCTTGGATGTGTTGTAGAAATAACAGAAATATACCATAAAATGACCCAGTTATTGTTAATAATGGCGCGGTGAAGTACGGCCCACATACTCCGCCCTGCTGTCAAATTAATTTTACTTGGTTTGCTTACTTTCCTCTGGGATTTGTTTGACCAAAGCGAGCAAATAAATTAAGTGCAAGGAAAATTTTGTATTCCTTAGAAAGAAGCAAAGTATGGCATATTAGACATATATTTTTGTAAAAAAATTCCTCTTCTTCTTCTAGGAACTCCAGCGTGGGGTTTTAACGTAGGAAATGCACGTCAGTACTTTTGCAGCTACTTTAGGGCAGCAAACAGAAACTAACTATAGTCAAGTCCTTGTATATCCTTTATATGGTCTGTTCAAAGCAGGTACTCGTGTTCTTTGTTACCTAAGCGGGTACTGCGTCAAAAACTTTAAAGTTTAAACTGTCTTAACACCGATGCGAACATCAGCTACGATATCAATTTACTGGAGAGTTTTTTTAGGTTTTTTAGTTTTTATAGGCAACTGAGTAGTAAAGTCGTCGTCTATCGATAAACAAAAACCGCCTTTAAATATAAATTTGTCTATCAAATTTTTAAGAAGAACGGACAACATGAGCCTTACGATGAGCCTTCCTCGAATTATACAAATATTCTATTCAAGAGTTATAGACTTATGTGTTTTCGCTAAGACGAATACCGTTGACAATGGTACGATAAGGCATGCTATTAAGTTCCGAGCATGACCATTAAGTACGTGAAGTTACAATTTGGGAACTGGCAACACTGCGAAGAAGTTGATAGCACATTCGCTATCTAAGCAATCGCGTGCTCTTATGGGAAACGCGAGAAGAATGTAAGACTAAATAAATAACAGCAGGTGCGGATCAAGGACCAATACACGGACCTGAACTTTGAAATATAAGCTATGATGAAATCCTTCGAATAAAAATACCTGAGGATGTGCATTTAGTGGGATACGCAGATGACATTGCATCTATAACAATCGCTCCAAACACTGACGAAGCCAAAAGAAAGTTAAATCAGGTAATGATCCGAGTTTAGCTAGAAGACCATGGATTAAAGCTGGCCACAGAGAAAACAGAGCTAATCCTTTTAACCAACAGACGTATCCCATTAGAAGTAGATATACAAGTACTCGGAGCCACTATACAACACAAAGAGTGGTCAAATACGTAGGAGTGCAATTAGACACAAGGCTAACCTACTGGGCGCATATAAACCATGCTGCCACAAGAGCTGCCAAAGTAAGCGGCATGTTAAGTAAGCTCATGGCAAACCTTGGAGGTCCAACGCAAAACAAGCGAAAACTTTTAATGGACACGACGAACTCGATTGTCTTATACGGATGCGAAATATGGGCAGATTCGCTAAGGGTGCAATGCCGGCGGAAAACTTTGCAATCTGTGCAACGCACCTAAGCTCTCAAAGTGGCTTCGTCATATAGAACAGTATCTGAAGCAGCGGTTTAATTATCAGCGGAACCATCCCTATAGATATTCTAGCACAAGAGCGCAAGCGGAGATGGGAGGCAAAAATCACAGTAATTCCAGTACCAGGCTTCTCCGATATTAGGGTTCACATGCTCAAACTTTAGCAGGCAAGATGGAACTCTGATGGGAGATGGAGAGTTAGAGCAATAACTGATCTAAAAAAGTGGTTAGAACAAAAAACGATGAGGTTAACTATAACCTCACACAGTTTTTGTCCGGACATGGGTTCTTTCGCAAGTATTTGTGGCGAATGGGAAAGTGAGCCTACTAAACTGTATATATGGAGATACTGAGTATGATGATGCAGAGCACACCTTCTTTAAATGCGAGAGGTGGAACATAGAGAAAACAGGTCTAGAACGAGCTATTGGTGTATTTGCACCTGAAGAAATAATCGAGAAAATGATGATAGATGAAGAAAAATGGAATGCCGTCGCAAACTTCGCTGAGGATATTATCCAAAAAAAGAAGCGTGAAATGGAAAGTTATACTGAAGAGTGTTAGGCATTGGTTTCTCAAAAGAGGTGACCCTGGACGCAGGGTGAGGAAGTAAGTGTCCTTCTTAGGTCTCCATCTTGGCCCTCTACCTCGAAGCAATGCGGGATATTTTTATTGGAATCTCCACACACGTAGTAGTGACGGTTACTATATGGTGCGAAGGCATTTTTAATTCAACCTCACCGCCAAAACCAAAAAAAATAGCAGGTTCGTTAATAAAAATTTGCTCGTCACTTGATTTGCTTGTGTTTTATTGATAAATTTATGCAACTTAATTGGTATAGCGAAGTTGTGAGGTTCGATACGAATGCTTCAGCTATTAAAGTACTAAATACGGCCTCTTTTGGTGGTATCAGAGCAAAAAAAACTCATCTTGTATTGGAGAGTTCGCGAAAAAAAAAACATTTTCCTTCACTTGGTGCTTCTAACTGGTTTTAGCTGGAATGAAAAAAACGACTGCCAGAATTGGTTGGTAGGATTAAGAAGTAGAAGAAGAAGAATAAAAATAAAATTATGATAATTTCTTGTACGTAAGTGCATAAAATATTGGATTACTGCTTGCTAAAAATTAAATAAAAAGTTCCCCACTGAAGTTGGGAGTCCCCCGCCATTCAATTTCCAAACTCATTGCGGTGTTCACTGCTCACTGCTCACCCCTACTGACGAAGCTGTGGGGATCGTGCAGAGAAAGAGACTGTTGAATACCTTCTCTGCAAATGTCCGGCTCTGGCGGCTAGGCGCTTGAGATTCCTTAGCGTGCCCTTTGGGGATGGCTTGAAGAAATATTCCAGTCTAGATCGCTTTTCTCTCCTCCACTATATCAACAGCACTGGATGGCTGTAGACGGTTTTTTCTTCCTTAAATTTTTTCACAGGTAGTGGTCCACATTATGGTATCAAAACGGTACGTATGTGCTACTTGTAGTGTACCTGGGGTACTCTTGCCAACTAACCTTCCTACCTACCTCCTTACTCTGGTAGCGGATGAACGGCTTCTAACCATTGATTGGTATGCAAGGCAATATTTTCTGGGTATGTGGTCGAGCAATAAAAACTTGGATACTTGTCATTAAGGCAAGATTGGTTGGTTAGTTGGTTGAAGTGGTGATGCTTCAAGAATCCAATTAGTGTTTTCGCACTAATTTGTTGCCACATTATCGCTACCAACAAGTTATACGATTATATCAACATGACTATATTTAGTCAGTGCGATTGTGCTACAACCATATAAGGTTGTTTACGTCCATTCTGGCTAGCTCTTCTAGGTTTTCGAAAAGCGGTTTGCCAAGGATTAACATTCTTGCCTTCCATAGGGCAGCGAATTCACAGAAGAAGTGGAAGATAGTTGCCTTTTCTCCGGCTGATTACAACAACGACAGTATATATTTTAGGGAATGCCCATTTTAAGTGCTTGCTCTCATATGGGTCAAAAGCCAGTTATCACTGCCGTGACAGCAGGTTGTCTGATCCCTCCACGAACAATACGCGATTCGCAGATTTTTTGAGGAGATTGCATTCTTGATTGCACTCAGTGGTGGGAATACCTATTCTGCAAGAATGTTATCCATCCATGGCAGATCCCCAGTGGCAGATCTTGCCACCTCGTCCGCTTTTTCGTTTCGTTCAATGCTCCGATATCACGCGACCCAGCCTTAGGTAACGTTATGGTTTACGCTCAAGTTGATAAGGCCAGCCAGTTTAGATTTGTTGTAGCCGAATACAGTGCAACTTGGCTATGCGCAAGAATAGCGATATTGTATTTATTTTTATATTTAAAAGAGAAATCTGCGATTAGTACCCTACAAGCTTCACGATCATCTCTGGATGGTTCGCATAGCATTTGTCTTTAACGGCTCCCACAAAAAATAGTCCAACGGGTTTAAATCACAGCTCCGAGGGGGCCAATTGATATCGGAATTTCGGCTGATTATTCGGTTGTCAAAAACGGTAGCCAAAAGTTCGGGTGTAACTTTGGCAGTGTGACAAGTTGCACCGTCCTGTTGAAACCAAATGCCGTCCATGTCATCCTCCTCAATTTTTTTAAACAACTCGTTGAGCATGTCACGGTAACGCTCGCCATTTACTGTAACCGCGGAAGAAGAAGGAGACTCACCACTTTGGAAATAGGTTTTCAATATTTCCCAATTTTGTTCAAGCGCATAGCGTCCCATTTCGTAAATGTCAAACCTTTAAGTAAATTATGAACACATTTGACATGTCATTTGTGTTACCATTCTCAAAAAAAATAGATGGTTCAAAAAGCAAACGCTATATGGCCCACCCTGTATTGTTTAGTAAAAGTACTTCATTCTTCCTTCGATGGAAAGAGAGTGGCAAAATTCCTATTGAATATCACCGATTGGGCCGATGTAATCAGTGCTCCCCGAGGTGAACTAAGTTTGCCACAATAATAGACTGGAATGACAATACGTTTTTTCTTTCCAGCGACCCGCTTCATTTTACCTAAATGCACTCATGGTAGCCATCTTCTTGATATTAAGGCCTTATTAAGAAGTTTTCTGGACCCTACACGAAACTTCGACAGTTCAGGGTTCCACCAAGGAACCGCTTTCCCTTGTCTACTTTGCCTGAGTGGGCACAGCTCCTCAAAGCAATTGATTAAAGTACCTTTCAGTGCATTAAGAGCGTCCCAAGGACATGAGCTAATTGCACCGACCGTTATTGCACAGGTTGATATTTGTATTCTGCCCAGTAATTTGATGTTGTAATCTCTTCGAAGAGCTCTCCACCAAACTACCGATCCGTGAGATAAAATCGGTCATATAATGATCCATAAAGTATACTCAGGTTGAAGACTCCATCTTCTTCCAAGCAAACGTTTGCAAGCAAACAGAGCAATTTCTGCTTTCCTTAACCGATCATGGCAAGAGTTGTAGACGTTTTTATGCAACAGTGAATGAAAGGCACAGAACACCCTTAATGTGACTGCTAGCATTTTGCTTGTTTGGGCCATATACGGACAGCTACATACATATGTATGTATACCATTAATAAGGTTTGCAATAATAATAATAAAAATAATTCGCGTCTACATCATTTGTTAGGTATTTGGCCGAGCTCCTCCTCCTATTTGTGGTGTGCGTCTTGATGTTGTTCCACAAATGGATGGACCTACAGTTTTTAAGCCGACTCCGAACGGCAGATATTTTTATGAGGAGCTTTTTCGTGGCAGAAATACACTCGGAGGTTTGCCATTGTCTGCCGAGGGGCGACCGCTATTAGAAAAATGTTTTTCTTTTTCATTTAATTTTGGTGTTTCACCGAGATTCGAACCTACGTTCTCTCTGTGAATTCCGAATGGTAGTCACGCACCAACCCATTCGGCTACGGCGGCCGCCGTAGGTACTGATATTATTACAGACTCATAATGCCCAAAAAGCTTGATAAAGATGCCATTGCTAATATTTTGGAATCATCTAATGAGGATGACGACTTTTCAAACGAACGGTAGCAGTAATAATTATGAGCCTTCTTATAGTGAGGTTTCATCTGCTGATGAAAGAGATACGGATGATAGTAATGAGGAGGATGCAGAAAATATTTTGGCAGTAACACGTTCTACAGCTGATTCTGCAAATATTGCCACTATATGGTCTTCTCCCCGCGCGGAGTTTTTACCAATAAAAACAGTAACTATGTAGCTATCGACTTCCCGATATTGCTCATAGCTTTGAGAGGACTGACAATCTTTACAATATATTTATGAAAGTTTTCCCTGAAAGCCTTTTTATGCGTTTTACCCAGTGCACGAACGAACATATTGAGATAATGCGAAACTCAAAACCAACGTACAAAAATATAAAGCTAACAGATATTGGCGAAATGAACATCGTTATTGGTTGCATGATAATTATGTCATATAACCATTTGCCATCTGTAAGACACTATTGGTCAAAACATAATTCTATGGGAAACGATGCAGTAAAATCGGCTATAACGAAGGATAGATTTCAGTTACTATCATCGAAAATGTACTTTGCTTCACCTGAAAACCCTGAGGGAGCATCCAAACTTAATTACGTGGAAGACATGGTTGAGTGCCTAAAGTCTCGATTTGCAAGGGAACGAAAGTGCTTACCAAAGTATCGATGAAAGCATGACGAAATTCAATAAATTTTTAATATCTATTGTGGGAAAGAAGATGGAAATGTCGATGGAACTCTAGGCGAGCGCGTGGTAAATCAGTTAGCTGCAACAATCCGAGAAACGGTGACTCTGTGTTTTGATCGGTTCTTCACAAATATCAATCTTCTAGATACTATTAATTACGCAGCGTTAGGAACTATTATGTCGAATCGCAAAAAATTGCCAGTCATCAGCACAAAGCTAAACAGAGGTCAATGCGTTTTCCGAGAAAGCAACACTGGTATAAAGTATGCTAAATGGCAAGATACCGAGGAAGTAGTAATTGTAAGCAATTGTCAAACCTCTGAAATCTCCATAATAGAAAAGAAATTAAAAAAATGGTCAAAAAGTTAACGTGGACTGCCCCGAAATTATAAAATTTTATAGACAGATAATGGGGGGAGTTGACCGAGATCAAATTGCAGGGCAATATGAGTTGGATCGGAAGTCTAATAAATGGAGGAAAAAGTTTTTACCGATTGTTAATGATGCCAGTAGGAAATTGTTGGGTAATCAGTTCGCAACTTTCACGGAAACAAAAAACACTTATAGACTTTATGATAGAGCTGGCGGAACACATGATTGCTGAAGGGAAGGAAAGAGAGGCTGTTCAACGTAGTGGCACGTGAGGAAGAAAAAGGAAGCTAGCCGCAGGTCACCTACCCATTCCAATTCCCAATCGAAGTCGTTGCACAGGCTGTGCAGATTAAAAAAAAGAGAGGAGAACAAAAACGATTTGGGAAGAATATCAGATTCCTCTCTGCAAAGATTGCTTCGCTCCGCACCATAAATAAAGACCAAACTTTTTAAAGGTAAATACATTGCTTTTGTATTATTTTCAATTATATTTTTTACCGAAACAATTAATTGCATTCCAAATAAAATTAGTTTCATATAAAATCAAAGTGCAATTATATATGAGGTACCGGATCATAAAATACTAATCGGGACATATAAGTCCCATTCAAAAACATGGACGGAACATATATGTCCCAGCCCCTCCCACCACCCCTTTTACCCTATTTAAATCCTGAAGTGATGGAATGCTTTTATTTTCCCTATTGTAACGATTGAACACGTAAAACAAGTTCCCTTTACCTCAGCGGCTTTCGGATCGAAAGGGTTAGCGTTATTAACAGGTAATTTCTTTGTCAAAATACCTATTTCTGACAAATAATAAAAAAAAAACATATATAATAACACCGCGTTACACACATTCTGTCCTATGAACCAAATATACTTTTTCGGAAAGGGGATTAAAAATAAAAATACACGTGTATCAGCGATTTTCATGTACACGTCACAATTTTCTTTTTGTTTTTTATAACTTTAAACGAGCAATTCTTGATGGCTGCACTAATGGTAGATTTTCTATACTTTCTACGCCTACTTTGTAGCATGTTCGCGGCTTCCCCTTAAATTCAGTGTAATGCTGATCTTTTTTGCGACCTTCCCATGTACACAAAAAGCACTGGAGGGTTGGAAATCCACGCCTAACACCCATGAGTAATCCGACCACTTTTAGATCGCAGCATATTTTCCAATTATGCATTGTTGGTGCTACTGTTGGTTCTCCATCCCTTAATTCGGGAACATCATCAAAAATCTCCATTGAAGCCGCTATACGTTCTTCTGGTGAGTACAGAACCGCTGGAATAACCGATTCTACATTAAAAAAAAAAAAATAAATAATTGGCGCGTACACTTCTGTTAGGTGTTTGGCCGAGCTCCTCCTCCTATTTGTGGTGTGCGTCTTGATGTTGTTCAACAAATGGAGGGACCTACAGTTTCAAGCCGACTCCGAACGGCAGATATTTTTATGAGGAGCTTTTTCATGGCAGAAATACACTCGGAGGTTTGCCATTGCCTGCCGATGGGCGACCGCTATTAGAAAAATGTTTTTATTAATTTTGCTTTCACCGAGATTCGAACCAACGACCTCTCTGTGAATTCCGAATGGTAATCACGCACCAACCCATTCGGCTACGGCGGCCACCACATTAGCGTAGCGAATTTTGTTGCGGCGAAAGTATTGGTACCCTTTAGTTTGAGTAAAAGTTATGCAAAAGTAGCACAGTTCACTGCAGTGCTCCGTACGTGGCATCCAAATTGTTGTTACAGAGTACTTTATTGTTGACCTTCCATCAGTAAACTTGCATAAATTTCTATATCAATAGTCGCACACGACTTCCGGAGTATACCACAAGTAAGGAACATAAGCAGTCTTAAATATTTTCTGAAACGAATTATCCACTGTTTTCGTAATATTTTTAAAATTTTTACTTGGTGCGAATAAGCCACAAACGTAACAAAAGTTATTTCGAGTCGGGCACTGCATTTTTCGTAAGATGAAATATACAGAAAGACGTTTTCGCGTAACAGAACTTAAAACAACTGTCAAAGTATACGTCACCTAGTAGCGCAACTGTCAGATGATCGGAACTTCCGGAACTGTAACAAACACACAAACGGCACAGAGTGTGTTGTATGAAACAATAAATTACAGGTTAATAAGTTGTTTAAAAATTTGGAGTCCCTTCAAGTTATGCCGAAAATTTAGAAAAAATGTTTTTTTTTAGAAAAAAAAAAATTCAAGAAAATCTGCGAACTGATAAAATTTTTTTTTTAATTTCACATAATAAAAACATGTCCACGAGTCTGCCTGCAGAAATTCAGCGCTATTGGATCACGGAAAAAGGGTTAAAAATTGATCCAAAATTTTTCACACAGGCGGACTACGAGCTCTATATTTTATACATAAAAAAAAAATCTGACGTGTACATGAAAATCGCCGACACACGTGTATTTTTATTTTTTCTCCCCTTTCTGAAAAAGTATATTTGGTTCATAGGACAGAAAAAAAGTTCGTTTTTGTAACGCAGTGTAATAATAGGAACGATCTCATAATGGCTTATGGCAAAGGGTAGCCCCCTTTATAATATCTGAAATACTCTCTTTTAAGTTTAGATCTGATGATTTTAGAGAGATTAATATTTTATTTCTTCTTAGGATGAAATAGCATATGTATGTAAATCGTAACATCTTTACAACTGAGGCATTAATTATGTTTAGCAATTTTATGAGGAATAATGCAAAAATAATTTAGTTAGAAAAAATTAGCTTTCCAACTCTTTCGCCCATGGGACGTTTTTGTGCCTTGTAGGAAAAATAAAAATTACATTTAAACAGATGGGTGAGGGCTTTAAATTAGTAAAAAAAAGCTTTGTATCAAAATTTCGCCATAAATCTTAAAAAGTAAAAAAATAATTTTTAAGGCAAAAAAGTTATTAAAATAAACTTATCAAGGTCCTCCTATAATTACTCATAAACTGAAGCGAGGTGAGTCAGCTGGAAGAAGTAGAATTTGATTTCTGAGCACAGGCTCTTTTGGCTTAAAATTTATCTGATGACTAAGTAAGGGATGAAGCATCAAAGTAATGCAATCGTTTTCTGCATATTTGTCTATATTGTGAATCATCAATGAACTAAAAATCTCACGCCTTTGGGAATATGACAAAATGCCCACAGTAACTTGGAGAAGGACTTGGCTTCTTTGGTGTGTCCAGCTGGCGACTGGCGCGCTTTGTTCAACTTAGCCAAACTAGCTTAAGTCGTTATCACGCCAATCAAAAAGAAGAACTTAGAGCTCGTTTTAAACCTGATTTTGTATGTGGCTACGAAATTTCAAACCACAAACACTCACTTGGAAGTACCACCCAATCACTTCTGCAAATAAAAATTTCAAGAAAACATTTTGCCAACACTTAACCCAACGCCAAATGAATTATTCAAAACACAAGGAAAAAACTTCAAGCTTTTTGTCAACTGCTTAGAAAAAATAGCACTATAACGGCACTTAAGGTATTTAAAAGAGCAACAAAGAGAAATTAAAATAACGCGCGGCAATCGAATAAAATAACAGGGCCAACAACACCTGTGGGCAATACCAAAGCTAAACAAGGACACTTAGCGCAAAAGTTTCTGCCTTAGAAGTTATGTTAAAAAAAAGGAAAGAAAAAAGAAATGCAAAACGGAAAAACAACACAGGCAAAACAATTATTCTTAACGTATCTCAGCGGAAACATTAAAAACCAATTCCAGCTGATGACAAAAGAATGAAGTGGAGGAAAAGATAAAAGCGCCTGGGTAGTGGGTGAACTTTCGGAAAAGAGGACGAAGAATGAGAACATTGTGTAAGTGAACAACAACAATTGAAAGGTGTGCGTGTGAGCAGCATTGGCTCCACGCAAAAATCCCCAAAAGATGGCACTCACGTGGAAACACCTTCAGAAAGCTACCTGCCTACCCTGGAGGTAGGATACAAGCGCACAATTGAAAAGCCAAAAGCCGTGCAATTGTGTAGGCCATTGAGGGAGACACGAAATACACCCGACAAACCGAAGACAATCAACAGAGCAAACGATTGTGTGCGAGATATCTGCGTACCCCACACACATCCTCAGCCCCATCCCGTTGCCCCACAATTGCCTTCAACACCCCTACCACGGCTGCCACATTCTTAACTGCCGCCGACGAGTTGACATGAAAAATAATGTCACCCCTTGGAGCAACAGGACCGCCGGCAGCGGGTGCGCCGCTCAGTGATTGTGCGGCTGATTGGATGGCATGTTCGGCGTTAGATTTCTTTTGCCGACTCCCGCCCTCTCATTTCGGAGTGAGTGCGCCAGCTTAGTAAAGTTGATGGTGAGAACAATGTCGCGGAAATGTCGCTTTGACATCATTTTTTTTTCAAAAATTGTTTTTTGCGGCTAATTCTTTCTTCCTTTCGCTGCTTCTTGTGGCGCTCATAGTTTCTAAGTGAACAGCAAAGCGAGTGGCGCTTTACTTGGTACATTTTTCTTCTTCTTTCAATCTACTGTATTTGCTTAATGGTATTGTTGTTTGGCGCTTATTCATCTTCGATTTTTTAAGCCACATAAAGTTGACATTATTTTTTATTGTTACACAAGCAACGTTTTTTGTTTTTGTGCAAAGCAGTTAGAAATTGCCAAGGCTGTAATACAAATTCACAGTTGTTTTGAGATTTGTTGGCGGCAATTTGGCTGCCCACTGTTATTGAATGGGTAAACTAGGCTGTAGCAGACAACTAAATGGTCGCTTCGGGCCGTTGAAGTTGCCACTTTTTGACGACTTGGAATTGGTGGCTTTCGTAAATTCGTAAACTTTGAACTTTAAATCACCACTGTGATTTTTCAAAAATTTTGTTTTTGTTTTCTGCATTTGCTTAAAGTAGATGTATTCAAAAATATGTAAAAATAATTTTAACTTAAAATTTTGAAAATTGACGATGTTATACCCAATACAATAAGTGCAGGTAGTGAGTTACAACGTCCAACGAAAACTTTAAACGCGTTTTTCTTAAAACGACTTTTCTGAACACGGTGGCCTCGATTTCTCGAAGACTTATGAACTGATTTTAATTTTGTTTTTAATTTTTGCACATGTATTGGCTAGCCGTTTTTAAAAATTCCAAAAATTAATATTTTTCCAGCCTTTTGAAAACAAAAAAAGGGGTAAAAACACAAACTCATTTTTCAACCAGCACCGTTTTCGCAAAAAAAATAAAATTAAAAAACACCGTCATCTTTTAATAAAAATTTGTGTCAAAGAATTTGTGTTAAAGAAATTATAATTTGTCCGATCCTCAAATAATCATCTCTTCTTATAAAAAAAATTCATGAAAATCACTTAATTTTCACGTGTTCACAGTGGTGTTCCCCCTTAAGCCATGAGGAAATTTTGAGAAAATAATAGTTTGTGGAGTAATAATTCAACGGTAGCCGTAGCCGAATGGGTTGGTGTGTGACTACCATTCGGAATTCACAGAGAGAACGTTGGTTCGCATCTCGGTGAAACACTAAAATTAAGAAAAACATTTTTCTAACAGCGGTCGCCCCTCGCAGGCAATGGCAAACCTCCGAGTGTATTTCTGCCATGAAAAAGCTCCTCATTAAAATATAACAGCCGTTCGGAATCGGCTTGAAACTGTAGGTCCCTCCATTTGTGGAACAACATCAAGACGCACACCACTAATAGGAGGAGGAGCTCGGCCAAACACCCAAAAAGGGTGTTCGCGCCAATTATATATATATAATCACTTAGTCTCTAGAAAAATGTTCAAGGATCATTTTTGATTTGACACTTAAAGCGTTGCCAATGGACCTAACAGCAAAGATAGATGACGAAGTTTTAAAACTGGCAAGAGAAATACAACACCCTGCTTGGTCGGGCACCCTTCTTTAATGAAAATTTTTCGCTAGCACCAAATACACAAAAGATATAAATGAAATGGTGCTAAAGAAGCGAAAAATGCGGCGTAGGTAGAGCAGCTTTGAATAAAGCAGCAGATCTCAGCCATGAAATTAAAGAATATAAAAATCAATCGTTTACGAACTACGTACAGCAATTAAATCATAAAAGATACACAAATTACTCACTATGGAAATGCACCAAAAAGCTTAAACAGCCAGCTACTAACCATAACCCACCAATCAAGGTAGACAATAATGGATGCGTGAAAACAAATACAGAAAAAGCAAACATATTTTCAGACTATTTGGTAAACATCTTTACTCCCAATAGCGACACATCACCAACAACTAATATTGATGGCATATCCAGCGATAATAATGGCGGTATAGTACCCATAACTGAAGATGAGATGTGCGACGAGGTACAAAAGTTAAAGTCGAAGACATCGCCAGGGTTTGATTTAATAACTGCCGAAGTACTCAAACATGTTCCACAAAACATCATTACAAAACTAACAAACATAATGAATGCTTGCTTTAAGCTGCAATACTTTCTAATTTATTGGAAAATAGCTGATGTCATCATGATTCTAAAACCAGGAAAGCCTCCAAACGATGTAGCATCATAACGGCCAATATCACTGTAGCGCATTTTATGAGAACTGTTGAGAAAATTTTTGGTAAAGCGCCTGAACAATATCATAGAAAATAAACAAATAATACCAACACGGCCATTTGGATTCCGCGCACATGGGGAAAATAAAAAAAGTGCGTGTAGCGTAGTACACATAACACACAAGTGAAACTTTGAAGGCAGATAAAGAAAGAGGGAGAGACCCGAGAGAGAATAGGAGAGAGAGAGAGAGAGAGAGAGAGAGAGAAAGAATATATATCTAAATAAATTCACAACATTTGCAGAGAATACAAAAAGACAAAATTTCCAAAACACGGAGAAGGGTCGACCGCTATAGATAAACGCCGGACACAAATCCTGGCAACAACGCGCACTACTCCGAGCGTTCATCACCCGCACAAACGCAGCGATTCCAGGACCGCGGCAACGGCACAAATTATCGCAAGGCAGTACCAATAAATCCGACGTCGGAAAGGTTAGCACTTTATAGTACGCCCAAGCATTAGCCAGGAAACGTAAATAAGCGCCAAAAAGTAGGCACCAAAAAAAAAACGCCAAAAACATTGGGACCAAAAAGCGCCCCAAACAGTAGGTACCAAGGGAATATAACGCCAAAAAGTAGGCACCAAAAATATATTTCCTGCAAGTTTGCATCAACAAACAAGTGCCAAAAAGTAGGCAGTGTTATTTCTAACTAGAAATGAGCAACCACAAGGAAAAACTGAGGAAAAATAGCCTAAAGTGTATCTAAGATATATATAAGATATATGTAGCTCTCTCTCTCCTTCTCCTCTACGTTACATCTTTTTCTCTCTCGCGGAACGAAAATGCCCAAAATGTTGCATGGCCTTGAAATTTTACTCTCCATTCTCGCTCCTCCATCGACGCCTAAGAAGTTTCACTTCAAAAATGTACTGCCATATCTATTTTCGCGTCAGATATGAAGATGAGTTCTCTGAACTGAAAGAGATAGAAGCTGGTATGCCGCAAGGAAGTGTGCTTGGCCCCCTATCAGCTATCTGGGATTCAGCTATGGGGATGCACCAGCTATAGTAACACATTGCAAATACAAAGATGTCAGACTAAGGCACTCAAGCATGCAGTTTGTGCTCCATGGTATATTAGGACGCAAGATCTGGAACCGGGCCTCAATATTGATTCAGTTACGGCAACCATAAAGAAATTTGCAAAGTCGCACGCAGAGCCAGGTGAACCATTCAGACGACATGACCCATCCAAAGTAGCCACTGGATCTTTATTCGTTGCGCTTTGTCTATGTGTTGTAAAGCTCATACAGCTCATTGTTTCATCGCCTGCGATACTTGCCGTTGCTAACGTGTAAAGGTCCAAAAACTTTCCGCAGAATTCGTCTCTCAAGCACTCCGACCTTACAATAGCAAATTTTCCCGCACACCAATAACATTGTTTTATGTAATGTTGCGCCAACATCATCATCATCACAACTACAATACAGAACTACATTGTCAAACAACTCATTGCGACATTTTCATGATGATTGAAAAACATTTACGAGTTATGTTGTGCGGGAAGCCAAGCAAAGCCAACCTGTCCGAAGAACAACACCAGTAGAGAGGCACAGAGCTGGGCCGGGTATGGCACACTGGTGCAGTAGATTTCCTCATTGCTTTTTTATTGCTGAGTGCATACAAGTAAATGTTTAGTTTGGGTAGCTAAGCGAGAGCCGAGAGTGGGTGCGGGAAGGTGTACGACTTTATTTTCTGTAATTTTCGTGGCGTTTCACTGGCGTCATTGGCTTGCCGGGTATTTTATAAGTGTTTACGCAACCAAGCATGCAGGCACTTATATACGTACATATGTATGTATGTACGTATGTATGTATTTATGTACATACATGTGCGAATTTAGTGTGTAAAGCTGTTGCAAGTTGTTCACTTGCGTATTTTGTAGTTTTCAATCAACGCCATTTGCTTGTTGGCCAGTCAATGCAGGCCAGTCGCCGGCTTCTTGTTTTATTAGGCCAAAACATTGGGAAGCACACCCTGTAGCATCGGAATAGGACAAAGCTTGCAGTTATGGTAAAATGTACGAAAAACGCAGATTAAGTAAAATCTTTCTGTACTTGGAATTTTACTATTCTAATTCAATAGCTCAAACAACAGCTCGAAATAGCTTAGCTTATACAAGCACCCACGACAGCCGGATCTGCGAAGCTGGAATAGCTCAAATTGGCAAAGATAATGCATTACGTTTTCTACTCCCTAATCATCCCTGTCAAATTTTTTTTTTTTTCCATTTTTCTTTATTTATTGAATCTTTCTTGTATAAGAAACTAACAATAAGTTTACAAATCTTATATACTGGAGTAATATGTTTCCTTGCCAGTGCTAAGAAACGAATTATTTGCTCAAATGAACATATATTTACATATATGATTAAATCGGTTGTGAATCTCCAATTCTTCATAGTTGGGAGCTGAAAAGGACGGGTTTCCAGTCTCCGATTCTTCGTAGCTGGGAGCCGGAAAGGCCTAGTTTCCAGTCTCCCTTAGAGCTTCCGTTGTCTCTCATGTCGATTGTGAAAATGATGTTGTTTTTTTGTTTTTGTTTCGAATGTGATAGATGTGGTTGGAGGAAGTTGTGGACGGACTCTCGCGTGAGATGAGATCATTAAGATAGTGCAGACTTGAAGATGTCTCTTTTTTTCAATCGTGTGTGACGTTCATCTAAAAGTAGATTTCGCGCTAGTTTATTGGGATGGTCTTCTAGCTTTTGTAGGTATTTTTTGCTCAACCGTACTATTTCATCGGCTACACGAGGTATGCAAATATCTCTGTGAATGTTAGCGTTCTTTATATACCATGGAGCTCCCGTGATTATCCGCAAGGCTTTAGATTGCACTCTCTGAAGTTTTTCGATATTTGAGGGCGTAGCCGTTCCCCACATTTCTATACCATATGTCCATATTGGTTTTAGCATGGCTTTATATAGTAGCACTTTGTACTCTAGAGGTAATGCTGATTTCGAATTAAGCATCCAATATAGGCTTTTCATTTTAAGCTTGATATTCGACACTTTCTTTTCAATATGATTCCGCCATGTGAGTCTTCTATCTAAGTGAATTCCAAGATATTTTATTTCGTTTTGCTGTGGTATATTCTGGCCGTTTATTGTAACTGCAGGGTAAGTTTCTTTTCTTAGAGTAAAAGTAATATGCACGCATTTGGTTTCATTAACCTTTATTCTCCAGTTTTTAACCATACTTCTGTTTCAAGTATATGCCTTTGTAATATAGACGTTGCTACTTTTGGGTCTGTGTGAGTGCAAAGTATTGCAGTATCATCGACAAATGTTGATGTCATTGTTTGGCTCGTCGTTGGCATATCAGATGTGTATAATACATATGAAATAGGGCCCAGAACGCTGCCTTGTGGAACTCCAGCGTCTATTCTACAATGCCGAGAGAAAAATCTTTTTGCTTTACAACAAATTCTCTATTAGTGACTAGCAAACCCGGCCCCCTTTGCTGGGCACACTAAAATAGAACAGATATGGTTTAGAACAGAAAATATATGGTTTTCATATTATTTATTTCTTTATTCTTTATTCAAGCGCTTTGGCATAAACAATATTTTTTGTTTTTCTATTTGTTTTTGAGTAAATATAAAATATAAATTGAAAATCAAGAAAAAAGAAGATTGTTTTTAAATTTCAAATCAACGCATATGAATAAACAATCGTCTTTTTTCCTGATCATCCATGAATTTTTCGCTTCAATTTATATGTTTTATTAAGCATTGGTGCTTTTTTAACCATTATCCATTTATATTTAAAACAAAAAAAACGAAAAAAATTGTTTTTTCCACGAACACATAATTTCATTCCGATTTCACATTAAATTCTCAAATTTCGTAAGAAATTATTCACTGTTCCAAAATCCACTCCAAAAAAATTCACAAACAATTTTTACATGTTGCACTTACGTTTTTTCCATATGGCATCCAAATCAGAAAGAAATATTGACACATTGTAACTAACACTGTCAATTTGACAGTTCAGTTCCGCCCCAAGCGTTAAAAAAGTAAGCGACATTATGGCTGGCTCAAAAGAACGCTGTACCCGTTGCCACTGCTCCGAATTACAACCAAACTTTACGAAACCCATTTTCAATACTTACTTAACAATGTGCATAAGTTTGGTTTAATTCGGTGCAAAGACACGGCGGGTCCACGTTTTGGCATATATTTCGAGACCCTAGTCATCAATAGGTATTAAAATTACCCCGTATTAAAGCACTTATCAACAGTTTTCATTTGATACCTATATTGTACATACACAACCAAAGGTTACCCGGGTCCACGTTTTGACCTATATCTCGAGACCCTAGTCATCAATAGGTATGAAAATTACCCCGTATTAAAGCACTTATCAACAGCATTCATTTGATACCCATATTGTACAAATACATTCTAGGGTCCACGATTTGGTCTCTATCTCGAGACCCTAGTCACGGAGCGGATGGAAATACTCTGAACTAAAGCATTCACCAACAGCTTCCATTTGATACCCATATTGTACATACACATCCAAAGGTTACCCGGGTCCACGTTTTGACCTATATCTCGAGACCCTTTCTACCAATAGGTATCCAAACTATACGGAAACCATCTTCAATACCTCCTTAACAATGTGTGTAAGTTTGGTTTAATTCGGTGCAAAGACACGGCGGGTCCACGTTTTGGCATATATTTCCAGATCCCAGTCATCAATAGGTATGAAAATTACCCCGTATTAAAGCACTTATCAACAGCTTTCATTTGATATCCGTATTGTACAAACACATTCTAGGGTCCACGTTTTGGTCTCTATCTCGAGACCCTAGTCACGGAGCGGATGGAAATACTCTGAACTAAAGCATTCACCAACAGCTTCCATTTGATACCCATATTGTGCATACACATCCAAAGGTTACCCGGGTCCACGTTTTGACCTATATCTCGAGACCCCAGTCACGGAGCGGCATGAAAAATACTCTGTACTAAAGCATTCACCAACAGCTTCCATTTGATACCCATATTGTACATACACATTCTAGGGTCCACGTTTTGGTCTCTATCTCGAGACCCTAGTCACGGAGCGGCATGAAAAATACTCTGAACTAAAGCATTCACCAACAGCTTCCATTTGATACCCATATTGTACATACACATCCGAAGGTTACCCGGGTCCACGTTTTGACCTATATCTCGAGCCCTATCCACCAATAGGTATCCAAACTATACGGAAACCATCTTCAATACCTTCTTAACTATGTGTGTAAGTTTGGTTTAATTCGGTGCAGACACGGCCGGTTAGCGAACACACACAAAAAGTTGACTTTATTTTATATATAAGATTTTTTTCAGTTTGTGTCCGAAAAATCAAAATATCTTACGGAACCCTATTTTTTTCCAAAATAAAATGTAATCCATGTTACTCCTGGATAATGTAGTTTTCGAATGGTGAAAGAATTTTTAAAATCGGGCCAGTAGTTTTTGAGCCTATTCGTTACAAACAAACAAACAAACAAACAAACAAACAAACAAACAAACAAACAAACAAAGTTTTCCTCTTTATAATATTAGTATAGATATAGTTTTGCAGCAAGAGGTGTACATTCGTAGGCAGTAAACTAGTAATTTTGTGAATTAGGCCGCGGTGCCATACCTTATCGAATGCTTGTGCTACGTCTAAGAACAGTGCAGTGCAGTACTGTTTTTTCTTCAGTCTTTCAAAGGACTTTCGTATAAATGACACAATGCGATGAACTTGCTCAGTTGTACTATGTTTTGCTCTAAATCCAAATTGGTGTTGAGGAATAATATTGTTATCTTGAAACAAGGGCATTATTTTCTGCAAGAGCAACTTTTCAAATAGCTTTGAAAGTATGGACAATAGACTAATTGGCCGATATGAGGATGCTTGGCTTAAGTCTTTCCCAGGTTTACCAATCATAGTGATTTGAGATAATTTCCAAGCTTTCGGGTAGTAGGCAGTACGAGAGATGGCGTTAAATACATATGTGCCTGATATGAAGAACGGCAATATGGGGAAGCTCTTTTAGCATTTTTGGGATGATTTTGTCGTAACCTGGTGCTTTTTTAGGTTTAAGTTGATTAATAACTGAGACTATGTTATTTTTTTTAAACTTTATTGGCTTTTTTGGTGGTTGCAATATGTCTAGTGGTAAACAAGTAGTTGCAGAAGACTGATTGGGAGTGAAGACAGATTGCAGATGTTCAGCAAATACACACCCTTTTTCAGAATCCGTACGTGCCCAATTACCATTTCCTAGCCGAATTGGGGATTCGTACTGTATGGGCCGATTTATATTTTTTGTGGCCTTCCACAATGCGTAATCTGTTTGGTCCGTCGGAGTAAGATTAGAAAGGAAATCATGAAGATACCTCTCCTTTTCTTTTTTAAGGGCGCAACGCAACTTAACTGTGTATTCATACAATAGTTTCTTGTATTGTCAAAATAAATAAATAATTGTTTGGCCGAGCCCCTCCTTCTTCTAGAAATGGAGGGACTCCGAACGGTTTTTATGAGGAGCTTTCTTTATGGCAGAAATACACTCGGAGGTTTGCCATTGCCTGTCGAGGGGCGATTGCTATTAGGAACACATTTTTCTAATATTCAATATTCATGCACGGAGATTTGAACCTACTCGTGTACGATTACACATAGATAGACTATGGACTCAGATTTCTTTGCCAGTCCGGGCAGCATAATACAAGCGGCCACCGAGGATCATAAGTCATTTGTTTGTTCCACGAAAGACTGTCACCGACGTTTTGACATTGCGTGAATTTAAGTTATTTCCCTCCTTACTTGTTCCTGCAGAAGTTTCCCTGGAATTAGAAACACGAGCTTCATTCATGATGCACTGCATTTGTAGTTCTTATAGATGTTTCCATCAGCTACAAAAGCTTCTTGTTCTTAAACCACATTCCTTCTTAGCCATATGCAGGTAATAGGAAATCTGCCACCCAAGCGATGGCATATTGATATTCAATTCTTCTGTGTGGGTTTCGATTGTTGTGGCTGGTCAGCAGAGCAACCAAAAAGTGCCTCAAGTGACGTTCCCTCGACAGTCAGTTCTACGTAACCGGAACGAACAGATTTTATTCCCGGCCAAGAACTGTGACTTCAGCAGCATTCCCCGTATATGTGTGGGGAATGTTTATGCTGCTACAACAACAACAGCGCCACCCTTTGAATTTACTCTGACCTAAGAAATTTCGTGGAAAAGCGTAAGAGGAAAGTGGCAGCTCTTTGCCCGGCTTGAGCTCATTGATAAAGAGGTTTCTGTGAGTCTTATCGCAGTTTACTAAAAGCAAGCTAAGGCAGCCAGAATACGTGTATGGTCAGTTCTAGTCAGCTTAATTTCGTAGCAAGTCTGTGGATCCGGAAAGAGCACAAAACTTGAATGATATTTGATATACCTGATCTGATGCCCTTACATAACTCTGCATCAGCACTATGCAAAATTGAGCAGACTCAGTTTATAAGGCACGCTTTATTGCCTCAATTCGTTTACAACAATATGCCCGATGCTATAGACTGCCTTTTAACAGGTCCTTAAGCACCTTCAAATAAAGAAAGTTTCAGCTGTACGAAGCGATCTTTTGTTTGAAAGGTGGTAGAGGAGATCGACCATTTACTCAGGGTATATTCTTTGAAAGAGCGTACATTATAGCTGCATAGTTTTAAACCGTAATCCGGAAAACACGTGTCCTGGTGTGTTCCCATTCACAGCTGTGATTTCGGTTTCATTGTCATTGCAAATGCTATTTAAACAGCGCAAGCTAACAGTCAGTTAATAAGTTTGCTCGCTTTAGTGAATCCTTAAGTCAAATGTGTCGGAGTAGTCCCCATACGGCTTTTCCTCGGGATCTTTTTTTAGCATTCATTGTGTTTGGTCGAAAACTTCTTACTTCTAATGAAATGGGAAAGCTGAAAGTTTTAACAAAGACAAATCGATAACTTGACCTCGGACGGACTTTCAAATTGGCAAATTGCCAAAAAGATTGGTCGAACTCCAAATGTTGTGAATCTTTACGTGAAACAAGGCGCCTCCTATGGCAAGAACAACAAAAGCAGAACTCTGATGGCTTTAACACAGAAAAGAACCTACAAAATTCTTAGGATTGCATCAAATTGCGCCCTTCCAACAACAAAAATAAGGAAATGGCAAATGTTGCAGCCAGCAAATCTTTGAATCGTGGGCTATTCTAAAAGCGCCACATCTGAAGCATAAAAAAATACAAAAAAACCACCTCTGCAAAAAATTCGCAAAGAACGCCGTCCCGATTTTACAAAAGACCGCATGGCTTGGAGGTCTGTTACAAATAACGATGACGGGGAATGGAAAAAAGGAATATTTAGTGAGGAAAAAAAGTTTAACCTAGATGGACTGGATGGATAGGTACAATTGCTATTTCCATAACTCAAGGAAAGGAATTGAAATCTTCTAATGAATTTGAGTATTTCTTTAAGCTTTTTTTTCATATCATCTATGGATTCAGAGCCACACGACCTAGGTGAGTGAGTCTTTGCGTTGCCAGAGCTGCACATTCGCAGAGGATTTGCGCTGGTTTTTCTTTATCCAGTTAGCAAAACTTTTCTGAAATGATAACGAAGACTATAATGGTTAATGGTAGTAAAGGGTTAAGGCATGGGCCTTTAGCACTGCGACCATATTGATGTATTGTGCACCCTATGCTGTCTATTGACTGTTAAGTATGCTTATGAATTGTACCAGCTCCTTCTGAGGGAGTGATTGTAGGTCTTCATCTATAAGCATGAACTTGTTTAAAAACTTTTTCCTTCTATGCGTCAACCCCGGACATTCGATGATGAGATGTTCTATAGACTCCTCATCTTTGCAGCAAAATCTGCAGGTGCTGGTGTTAGTTATGCCTAATTTATGTAAGTGTTTGTTTTAGGTGAAGTGACCCGTGAGGGCGCCTGTGAGAGTGCGAGACTATAATGTCTCGTATAGTATCCAGCGCGAGCTCTTAAGTCCTCTCTATCTAGATTTGACGCTCCTCTCAAAGAAAGTATAAATTGTGTTCTTGTTGTCTTTAGTTAACTTGATAATTTCCCTACAGGGCCCATACAAGCATACATTCTCAGGAACATTTTGCTTGCAAACGCTTGCCGAGTGCGAGTCCTATTCATTGCTGTCCATATTTGCTGTATTGTAGCCGTCGTCTTTGCAGCGCTGCTCTCGTAATTTTCATTTTTGATGACAGCAATTTTTGTTTTGCTCTGTTTTATATTCGCTCGACAACGCGAAACGTTCAGCACTTCACGCCACTTCACTTGTTGTTGCTTAAGCAGTATTCGTTATTATGGCAGCGCTTCAACAGCAACATTAAGAATCTGTTGCCTTTAATGTTGCTGTCCTCCCACTCAGCAACTGTATGTACATCCTTTTTGTTTTACAATACCTGCTGTTAATGTTGATGCGGCGGCGTTTGTTGCAACGTTATTATTTTTGCCAGCAACAGCAGTGCATTGTATTTGGATTGTTGTTGCTATTATTGTGCAAAAGGGCTGAGGCGCGCATTGCACATCATCGAATATTGCAAACGTCATCAACATCGGAGTAATGTGGCCAACACAGCAAACATTTCAACACACACATACACATACGCTAACAAACACACACACATACATACAATACATATATACATACATGTACCTATATGCAGCATTGTTTGCTTGCAACCGCCATTGCGCCATCGTCCTGCGTTCCCCCCTCCTGCAGCCACCTTTTTTGATGACCACAATTAAGCCAACAGCGAAAATTGCTGTCATCGGTATTTGGTACATAAAAGACAGTCATAAACAATGAAAAATTCATACTCAAAATCATCGTAGCTGCCCATTGAGAGTGTGCTTGTTCGTGCCACAACAACATCCGCCTTGATTCACTGAAATATTGTTCGTTGATATTCGCTCGAGTTCGCCTCATAACTCTGATTTTCGTGCGTGTTTTGACATCAGAATTTCCTTGTACTTCAGGTAGAGCGAATGATGGGAAAATGTTGGGAAATCTAGCAAAGTTGCATTTTACTAATTTGCTAATGGAAAATGATTACATGCAATGCTGAAATAAGAAAATCCGATATTTGAAGACTGCTGCTGCAATCTAAATTTTGTTCGCTGTGAAGATGCCAAATTGTTCTTCATCGATACGAGTAAATAGATTTTCAATATGCGCGGCTTATCTCGAAACTAAAATAGTTGAAAAAGTACGAGTACGACAAAATTCACGCTTTTTGTCCTTCTTTCCCTCATTGTTTTCCTAGCAAAGGGAATGAATTTTATTTTTGATTCAATATTTTTTTTCTTAAAAAGTAATTAATAGTAAATAAAGTAATTAATAATAAATAAAGTAATTAATAATAAATAAAAGTAAGACGTAAGAGCTTGGATGGTCATAATATCCCATGAGGTTTCCCTTGGAGTGTTTGAGAGAAAGATCCTGCGGAAGATGTGGATTTGTCCTTCTATACATTGGCGACGCCGAGTGCCCTGGGCGATGGAGCAATGAGCTGTATGAGCTTTACGACGACATAGACATAGCGCAACGAATTAAGATCCAGTGGCTACGGTGGCTGGACGACAATGAATACAAACAATCCGGCTCTGAAAGTATTCGATGCGGTACCAGATGGTGGCAGCAGAGGAAAGGGAAGGCCTCCACTGCGTTGGAAAGATCAGGTGGAGAAGGACTTGACTTCGCTTGGTATTTTCAACTGGCGCCGGTCAGGGCGAGAAAGAAACGATTGGCGCGTTTTGTTAAACTCGACCAAAATCACGTAAGCGGTTATAGCGCCAATCAATGAGAAGAATAATAATTAAAAAAAATAATAATTAATAAACCAGAATAATAATAATAATTAAATAAAAATAAAAAATAATAATTAAAAATGGTAACAATATCCTGTTAATAATTAAATAAACGATTTTTTTTAATGAATTAAGTACAAAAAGTGACGGTCGCCATGGCCTAATGGGTTGGTGCGTGATTACCATTCGGAATTCAGAGAGAGAACGTCGGTGCGAATCTCGGTGTAAGATCAAAAATTAAGAAATACTTTTTTCTAATAGCGATCGGCCCTAGGCAGGCAATGGCAAACCTCCGAGTGTAGTTCTGCCATGAAAAAAAAGCTCCTCATAAAAATATTTGCCGTTCGGAGTCGGCTTGAAACTGTAGGTCCCTTCATTTGTGGAACAACATCAAGACGCACACCAGAAATAGGAGGAGGAGCTCGACCAAACACCCAAAAAGGGTGTACGCCCTAATTATATATACAGGGTGGGCCATGTAAAATTTGCTTTTTGAATCAGCTATAAAAAAAACTAATCAATATTTTTTCAAACTTTTTTTTTTTATTTTGAAGATTGAACATTGTCATTTATGAATGAAAAATAATATCGTTCAAATGACTGCCACGACTGGCTTTACAGTAGGCCATTCGATCGACCCAATTTTTAAGCACATTTCCGATTGTTTGGGCTCAAATTTCATGAGTGGCAACTTCGGTTTCGTGTTTTAAAGCATCAGACGTCTCCGGATGGTTCGCATAGAATTTGTCCTTAACGGTTCCTCACAACAAATAGTCTAACGGGCTTAAATCACAGCTCCGAGGCGGCCAATTGATATCGGAATTTCGGCTAATTATTCGGTTTTCAAAAACGGTAGCCAAAAGTTCAAGTGCAACTTTGGCAGTGTGACAAGTTGCACCGTCCTGTTGAAACCAAATGTCGTCCATATCATCCTCTTCAATTTTTGGAAACAACTCGTTGAGCATGCCACGGTAACGCTCGCCATTTACTGTAACCGCGGCTGCTCGCTCATTTTCGAAAAAAAAATGGGCCGATGATGCCGCCAGACCAAAAACCGTACCAAACAGTGACTCTTTGTGGATGCATTTGCTTCTCTACAGTAACGTGTGGATTTTCTGAGCCCCAAATCCGACAATTTTGCTTATTGACGTAGCCTCCGATGTAAAAATCAGAAAAGAACAAGCAGACTCACCACTTTGGAAATAGGTTTTCAATATTTGCCAATTTTGTTCAAGCGTATAGCGTCCCATTTCGTAAATGCCAAACCTTTAAGTAAATTATGAACGCATTTGACATGTCATTTCTGTTAGCTTTCTCAAAAAAATAAGTGGTTTAAAAAGCAAACCCTATATGGCCCACCCTGTATCTATAATATATAAGTGACAAAAGTTATTTCTTCATTTATGCGAAATTTTTCGCTTAACTCTCATTTTGGAATCGTACCGCTTGCTTTGAGCCAGTTTCTTTTGTAACTTTTGAAGATTACCAGCAACTTGCACATTCTTCGTAAAATTGCGTCTCACAGTACATAGTCCAATATCTCTCTACTGGCTTCAATTCAGGAGCATTTGGCGGGTTCTTCTCGTTTGCAACATTTTCTTTTTTTTCGGCATTTGCCATTTGATTACTTTTTATCATTTATTATAAGTAAATTTTTCGATACGCGGCTCATTTGTTCTTCCGGTCACAGTGGCATAGCGGGAGCCTGCTGGGTGATGAGCTATACAGGGCTAGACAGGGGACACTCAAACCAAATGAGAGTATTGGGGTTTCCTGGAGAACCTGTGGCCTGCTTTTCGAAAGATAGGCTACGCGTCAACTCAGTGAGCGCTGTATTAGTGCGCAAACCTGCAAAGTCGCAAGATCCTTCTGGCATAGATCGGATGAGCCCCAGAGAACTTTTTAGGCTAACAAAGACGCAGCTCTTGAACTTTGTTGACATCATTACCGGACCTTGTCCCTTAGGTATCCATGTGGTGCAACCTGGCATTTGGAGGACGAGGTTGAGTCATCTCAGCACCTTCTTATCAGCTGTCCTGCTCTCACTGGGCTAAGACTCACACATCTTGGCTTTGATTTTTTTGCTACACCTGCGGATATAGCAGGTTTAGATATCAAACACCTAGTGAGTTTAATTGAAGCGACTAACTCAATTTTATTCAGCTACTGTTTAGTCCATCTCCTGTTCTAATCTAAAAGCTCATCTTTCTTTTCCCGTCTCTGTTCTATTCCTCTCCTCTATTTTCCTCCGTATGGCCCACAATGGTTTGAAAAATGCTTTAAAATGGGATTAATGCGTACAACTGGCGCCGGTTAGCACGAGAAATAAACGACTGCTGTGCTTTACTAATGCCGGCCAGAATAGCTTCAGCAGATTGACCGGAATAAAAAAGAAGATCATGCGAGATCTTATTTCCGTTCATTCTACCAATGTCCAAGAATTTCTCCGTCCCACGGTATGGGACATGACGATCTTGCTCAATTATTTCGCGAGCAGCATCAATATATTTTGTCACAAGAACTGATTTTGGGCGACTTTTTCCAAATTCATCAGTGAGCGAACGGTGACCAAGAGAAAATCTATTGTACCAAACTTTTACGGTACTAAAAGATGGCGCTAACTCACCGTATAATCATTTTAGTTTAGCGATGCATTCTTGTCTTATTAGTTCTCGTCGAAAATTTTGAAAAGTTGTCGCACGAAAATGATGGCGACTTAATTAGAACTTTTTGGCCGGATGAATTTTTTAAGCTGCTGTAATGGCTCGTACATCGAAATGTTCCTACTGCGTTTACGATAAAATGTGTTAAACTTCGACATTATGGCATCCTCACTGCCTATTTTGAAAGAAGCCTGCAAAAGTGTAGAAAGAATAGGAAAAAATATGGACTTAGAAATAACTGAAGCCAACACTAAAGCGCAGACACAATTACGGTTTACAAGTAGTGAAAGCGTTTACGTACTTCAGATTTACCATTAAGCATAACAAACAAACAAATTTTTGCAGAAATTGGACGCAAAATCTTTATAGCGAACCGCTGCTATCTCTCTTTGTGCAATTATCTAAGGATATATAGGAGAACGAAGATTTCACTGTGCCACTCAATTATTATTCCCACTTTAATATACAGTAGTGAAACCTGGCGACCCGAAGACGCGGATAAAGAGAAACTGCTGATCTTTGAAAGGAGTGTTCTGCCAAAAATCATTGGCGACAGAGGCTGAAGTGCAAAAAGCATACACACGAAAAACTGTACCCGTCTGTAATAACCAGCAATAATGATCGGCAGGCAGAGATGGACAGGTAACATATTACGGGCTAAAACCGATTACCCAGCCCAAAAAATATTCTCTGGAAAGTGGCACAGATAGAGAAGCCCCTAGATTAGATTTCTGGGGGGTTGGACAAGTCCAAGCACTCAGCCAATAGACTATTGTAATACACCCGGATATATATCAGTAGAAAGAATAAAGATAGGAAAGATAAAAGGTGGAAGTTAAAAATGGATAAATTAGTTTGGAGAAATCTCTTGGATTCATTGATGCATTTTAAGAGATCCACAAGAGGAAGAGTATGAACTTTGTCCATACTCAGTGTATCGCAACCCAATATCCTAAGTCTGATTCTGGCAAATGCAGGACAGCTACAGAGAAAATGTTCTGCAGTGTCGTCATTCTCAAGACAGGATAGGCATATCGGGCTGTCTATGATCCCCATGGTAGCCATATGCTGACCACAGACGTTGTGTTGTACTTGACAGTTTTTTGGCTCTAATGCGAACGAAGATTTCAGCTCTACTGAATTATTTACAGAAGCGTGAGGTACTGAAATCGAAAGAGAAGGTCTCCTGCTAAGCAGCTGGTATTCACTGCAGTTTGGCCCACATCTTCTTTAGTAGCGTGAGTCTCGTTAATTAATAACCCTACCTCGTATGCACGTGTAGATGCTTTCCAATGGTTTGTCGTAAAGTAAAATTACATACCCATACCCGTGTGAATATATCTGGCTAATATTTTTTGTAAACACATAAATAAATAATAAAATAATTTGCGCTTGCACCCTTTTTGGATGTTTGGTCGAGCTGCTCCTCCTATTTGTGGCGTGCGTCTTGATGTTCTTCCACAAATGAAGCGACCGACAGTTTTACAGCGACTCCGAACGGCAAATGATTTTTATGAGGAGAAATGGACTCGGAAGTTTGCCTCTAGAACAGAAATGCACTCGGCAGTTTGCCTCTAGAAGACTTTAGACTATTAGAAAAAAGTTTTCCTACGAAAAAACTTTTTCAATCATTTCGGTGTTTCATGTACGGAAATTCGAGCATACGCACTTCCGAATGGTAGTTACGCACTAACCCATTCCGCTACGGCGGCCATACACACACATACATATAATTACAGTTCTAAATGCATAATCATAAGCAAAATAAAACAATTATGCAATTTTTTTTTTCAAAATAAAATTCAACACTTAAAATTCAAATTTTAAATACATTTGGCAACAATTCAATTTCACACTTCAAAACAACAAACGACCAGAGCACCGGAAATATGCCTTTTGGGCTAATTTTAATCTGATTGCGCAGGGTGGCGGCAGTGCACAGAACTAAATCATTTGACATGTACTGGGCAACAACGCCAACAACAACAAACACTAAAGCATTTAATGTCTGTCGAAGAGCCGCTTGACAGCGGTGAACTCTATTGTATGTATTTGTACGAGGGTGGGAAGCGGAGAAAGTGATGTGACAAAACTGGCACTTCAATCGTCATTCAAGAGACACAAGCAAAAGTGGCACGCATATAACAACAACAACAATGATAATAACTTATATCAACATGCAAACTTCACTTTTGCCTACCCTGAGGCATTGAAACTCGTCAAGCATAGCAATATTCATATTTTTGATAGACTAAATACAATTTGAACAAGTGTTTATTGCGACGCGCACTTGAACTCGCTTGCACACACACATAAACAAACGTAGGTTGTCACGCCAGTCTGCTTTTAGGCGTTTGGCATTTAAGTTTTATTGTATTTCATTTTCCACTACGTTTATTTATGTTTTCAAGTACTCTGCTTTATTTTTAATTTCTTTGAGCGGCATATCGTTTAACTTTGAAAAAATAGAAAATTGCTAGAAAATTATTTGTGCTTGAAAAAAGTTGCCGGGAGCGTCACACAAATGTGCTAGTAAAATGGTCAGCGGTGTTGGCGCTTAGCCAGTCAAGAGTTGGTAGCCCATTCTCGCTTTTTCTCACTTTTATTTCAGTTTTTTTTTCTAACTCAAAAACGCATTTCAAATAAATCTCATGATCTTTTGGCGAAATGAGTATTTTTTTCGGTTTACGCCTCACTGCGTGGCTCTTAGCTGTTCGCTTGTTGGACCAACAAATTGAAAAGTTCAAATTGAATTTGAATTCGATTTCGTTTCATATGACCCGCTTTTTGCCGACTCTCCTCCCTCCCTCGCTACCCCGCGCTCTACTGCTGCTAATCGTATTTTTCTGCTCAACAAACTCAGGAGCTGCGCACGACGCACTCATAACAGCATGAAAATGAAGTTAAGCAGTGAATGAATGAATGAATAAATGAAATGAGTTAGCGCAATGCCGTGTGTGTGTGTGTGTGAGTGTATGACTGAATGAATGTGCACTTGAGTGCATGATAATCTCCTGTTCCATGCTCGTACTTACCTACATTCATACATACGCGAATATACATATGTACATATGAGTGAGTGTCTGCTTCAAGGGTAACTAATTTATTTATTTTTTTTCACTTTTTCCCATTACAAACTTTACCGAAAAGCAGTTAAATGTTGGATAAAAAGGTTCAGCAACAGTTTTCGAGTACTTTTGAGCGTAAATTAAATTTGTAATAAATTTTTCAATTTCATTCACAATTTTTTACTTTCTTGCTTTCATTGCTCTCTTTGAGGCGGTAATCCCTTGAGTAAGAAAGTTGTATACGGCGAATATGAATTTTTTGTGTTTTATACGGATGGATGATTTTAATGGAAATGTAAGAAAGTTTGTTAGATAATTTCTTTGATGTTAAATTTAAAATAACAACAGCTTAAATACCTTCTAAGCTGAGTTTGGTGCTAATATTTCAGAAAACTCAGCGATTTTTGCTAAAATATTTCTCGCTTTAGAGTAAAGTGGCTTCATTCGGAAAGTAAATACGAGCCAACCTAATCTCTGATTAACCCAGGACAGGCCATTCTTTTATTTATCCAACAAGAGTACCAGATGATTATGCCTGTTTAAGTGAGTTATTCTTTGTGCTTATTACTTTACCCGCAGACTTTTCGAATATACTCGGTAATGAACGCTTGCCCAAATGCTAAGCTTCTGTGCTATTTTAAGTAAGCTCCAACACTTTTTGTCGAGACAACAGTACAGCATTCATATAATATTCAGTTTATTGTACTGCACTCGGGCTCCTTTATTAATTTTCTTTAAATCTACTCTACCTCCAAAGAAATTTGAGTAGATCATGTGGTGCCAAGGAGTCAAAGTGCCAAAAACCTCCCTTCTGCTTAATGATAGAAGGATCTGCAACAGTCGGTCGGACATGACAGGTAATATCAGTTTTGTCTCTCTGCAGCCTCTCTCAGCATGCCAAGCTTGCTCGTGGGTTGAAGTAACCCGTTTGCTAACCGTGGCTCTGAGCGCGACAGAAGGGACTGGCAGAACGAGTTGCGGGCCAAAAAAGTTGGCCACTGCTAAAAAGTCAGATATCTCATTATCCGCGATACCCACATGCCTCGGGACTCCTGTTAGCATCAGGATATTATGTGTATCGACATAGTTCTGCCTGGAATTTATAGGACTCAAATACCCTTGAAATGGTTTGAAGGCTGACTAAGGTCTGCCTCTCCATCTGTTTTCCATAACAAAGTTCATCACTTCCAAAATAGCATACACCTCCGCATACAACACCGATGCGTGCATTCCAATAGCAAAGTGTAGTTTTTCCCGCTGGATTCCACGTAGATACCAGAGCCGAAACCGTGCTTGGTCCTGGATCTATCCGTGAAAGTACGAAAACACTCTTTACCGGGCTCATTTTCAGGGTTTGATCACAATTGAGGCTCTGGCAGCACCACACTGTATCTCTTTTCAAGTACGACTTCTGATGGCATGCGGTCAAGAGGCATGGAGAGATCGATGGATCAAAGTCCATGCCTTCTCCGTTGGTCAATGCCGGACAGGAGCTGTACCAATTTCCATTGTGTTGCAGCCTGCAGATGGCTTTCAAAGCCTCTGTAAACACCAAGTAGGTGTAGACTAATTAGGGCACCTAATTTAATTTGTTTGACCATTACAGGAGCTTTGCGTAGCTGCCCAGTAGGGTGACCTTTTTGGGACTTCTATTTCTTCTTCAAAAGAGCCAGCATGAAATGCTGTATATGTCGGCATCGTGCAGGGGCCTAGTAAGGGCAAAGGCTGCCTGTCAAAGACACAGATGAGTTGTACAGCTGAGATGTAGTCAGCCCATTCCCAGTTCCTTTCCTATCCTAGTTTCTCCTTTCCCCCTCTCTTTCTCGCCTGGGCTGGAGTAAGGTGTCATACGGCCCGTACCGAAACTCAATATGGCTGGGGTTCCAGTTCTTCAAATAGCTGAGTCGCAAAAGGAGTATACAGAATGACTGGCGACCATCTGTATTATTCAGCCTTGCTTTACACAGGAGCCTCTGTGCGAGTGGACATTCCCTTTCTCCGCACACGTGGGACCAAAACATGGAATTTAAAGAAAAAATAACACAAAAGACAAAAAATAAAACAGAGTCCGGAGCTCTTAAAAAAACGGAAGGAAACAAAACCTCCAATTCAGCTTCCGTCAATACTCAATCTTTGAGCTGTGGCGCTACTAAGGTTTTGGTTGGACTTAGCCTTGACACTTCTCAGCGGTCAAAAGCGTTAGGCTTGACTATTTCCGAATGTAATCTTAATAGATCAACTACGAGTTCTGCCGTAACAGTAGAAAGTATTTTGTCAAACACTTTCGACCTTCTAAGCGGTCTGCCGGCCGCATTTCATATATATTTGCTACAGCAGATGAGGACTCCTTATCCGAAAAGGATGAGGCCTCATTGACTTGGGCAAAGTCCATCGATTTTGATGGGTCTAGCACCTCTCGGGTGTTCCAGGCAAACGTCGGAGGACCAGCGCCTAAACGGCAGAGGTCGTCTGAAGAGCACATGCGGCTAAAGGGCATAAATCCGTTAGCATATTCCAGGGCTTTCATATAGCACTGTGGTTAAATGTGGTGGCAAGATGTTAGCTGCCATGAATAGGGCGAAGCAAGATTGTGGTGTCCCTAAGGATCAGTGGAGATGGATTGAGGTTGCTTTGGCCAACGAAGTCGCTGGATCCTTATTTGCTGCGCTAAGTCTGTCTTATCTTAAAGCTCATACAGCTCATTGTCTCATCGCCTGCGATATTCGCGATTGCCAACGTGCAAAGGTCCAAACATCTTCTGCAGAATATTTCTTTCAAACACTCCAATTGACGCCTTATTGGATATTGTCCTCGTCTAAGCTTCCGCGCCATACGTTAGGACAGGTATGATGGGAACCTTGTAGAGTAAACTTACTTAAAACCACATCGATGAGTACGGATGCTTGTAAAGCTGTTTTGAAATTTTTGGGTGCTCATAATAAGGTAACAATGTGGGTTCTAGAGCCTAAAGAGTTTGAATGCAACGAAGGCAGCAAAAGGGCGGATGGTTCCAAAAAAGTGGAGTCCAGCAGCACCTGCATGCAAGGCTCTATTTCTCTGGAACAGACACTGAAAAATTTAAAAAAATGGGAGTGCCTTGGAGTTTCCCTCAGTAGCGTGGGGCAAGGAGAAGGAAGTCAGTACGACTGCGAGTTTTTGATGTCATTTAGAGGTTGCTGGAAAAATTTCTCCAAATCCTTCGCCACCGAATGGTTCATTTAGACGCCACAAATTTAACAGTTGTGCAGTTCGTGCCCTCGGTGTCCAACTTCCTGCTACAACCGATTGGTTTTAGCAAAAGTAATGTATTCGACATATGAATACAGGAATAATTGAGGACCCAATGTGCCTGTCTTGCTTGGAGGAGGCGGATAGCACTGAACACTTTCTCTTCTGTGAGTGCCTTGCCTTTGCTAGAGTAAGGCTACGAGTTTTGGGTTCCAATGTCGTGAGGATGAGTAATATTCATCCTCTAAATCTGGATGATATTTACAAATTTACCAAAGAACCTTCAAAGTCCTCTGTCTCTTTCTCTTTTCTTTCCTATCTCTTTCTACTTCCCTCCTTGACTATCTACCCTCTTTCCAGAGCTCTTAATAATACAATGGACTTTTTAACCTGAGTGTTTTAGGAGCCACTAAACCTCTTGGTGCTCCTTGGCTCGACCAATTCAAATCTCAACAATTTTTTAATGTATTCGGAGTATTTCTATGAGTCTGATGATGTTAAATTTTATTATAAGTTATAGTGGGCATCGGAATGGGTTGGTGCATGATGCGGACTCGAAACCTGAGACCCATTACACTAAAAGATATAAACAGTGTTTTCTAATAGCTATCGCCCCTCGGTAGGCAATGGCAAGTCTCCGAGCATATTTCTGCCAAGAAAAAGCTCCTCATAAAAAACCATTTGCCATTCGGAGTCGGCTTAAACCTGCAGGTTCCTCCATTTGTGGAACAACATTTAGACGCACGCCACGAATAGGAGAAGCTCGGCTAAACACCTAGCAGAAGAGTATGCACCAATTATTTATATTTTTTAACATAGTCTTTCCTAAGCAACAAAATAGATCTGTGTCTATAATATGTGGTCCGCCCTTTTCCTAGCTAATTCATCTCTTATTTCATTCCCGGAAACTCCTTTGTTTTCCTGCTTGTTTTAAATTTTAACTGAATGGTTTCAGATCCAAAATCCACCTCTAATTGCAAAGCGGCTTGGAATCGGATTTGTGATATTATACATCGTAGTTCCGAAAAGATTTGCCGCATTAAATTAATATGTAACAATTTCATTTTCCGATGCGTAACCGCTTCAAAGTATACTACACAATTATTTTTATTACTAAAAATGAAGCAAATTAAAAGTTCGACAAATTTTATTGCAGCCATTGGGTGTAAATGTTTTCCAAAATGTCCTGTCGTAAAAGCAATAAAAAACAAGAAAAGAGAAACTCGCAGCAAATGCAACGTTAATTGCATTTCAATGCAATTTTTCCAAGTAGGTTAGGGTAGAGACTGAACTGAAACGAGCTGCCATGTGTAACCACTGTAACAAAATTTTATGTGACCCTAAAATGCACTTTCACAACCTACTAAAAATCTGCTATTTTTTGATTTTGGAAGATATTTAAAATTTATGCACTAAAAATGCCGTTACATTTTATAGCAAGCCTGGTGGGACGAGAGTGTGCCATTGAAGAGAAGAAGAAGAACAAATGACGATGTCTTCCCTCACTCTTTATTTTTCTTCAGTTCTCCTCTATGGTAATGCCATAGTTGAACTTCTGCTTCTGCTCTCTACCCATCACCATTTGCCATTTGCCAGTTTTCGGTCGCTTGTAAATGTTTATTAATTTTATTGAACAATTAATTAAATGCGGCAAATGTGTTGCAACCGTAAAATGCAACTGCACTCGCACAGCAAATATGGCAGCAACAAAAACAACAACTGGTAGACCTTTGTGCTTCGAATGTCGTAAAAACAGACAGCTCCATCAGTTGGCCAAAAACCGACAGTGTAGGTGGTTGGGGTTATGGAAAAATTTGAAAACGATGACTGTGTAAATTGCATTTTCATACACTGCATGCACTCAGCTACACGGCCGCAAAGTATGCAACGTTCCTCTACAAACTCGTAAAACACGTCCTGCTACGTAGAGTACCCCAAATATTTGTTATTGTTCAATGCAACCTTCATCATGCATACATTTATGGCTGTGCATGTGTCTGTGTTGAAATTAAAATACCACAAAAAGGACGACAGACACATTGCCAATACGAGCCGCACTCATAACGGCATTTCTCATATTTTTATTAAAAGACTTTAGTAGGCTTTTAGGCGTTTATTCATGTACCTCTGCTCTATTGTAGTAAATGCAGTTGTTAATTGTTATTGTGCTACATGTGATTTTTGGTAGATGTCCTATCGTTTCGTCGTGCCCACATTTTGCTGCCCTTTTTTGCATCCTTTCAACAGCTGTTCCATTTACATGTTCAACAGTAGCTCCATTCGTGCCCCACTTCTGCTATATTTGTTAACCCTTTGATAACTTCACTTGCTGCATATTATATGCATTCTATTCATATGTGGCTGCAGGATGCACTCAATTAAATTGCGATTGCAACAAATTTGCATTTTCTCGAATTGTGCTATGGCGCCCCTTTGCCTCGTTTGGATTTGATGCCAATGGATGGCATATCGTAACGTAAAGCAAATCGTTTATGTTAACAATTAACTGCGTTGGCGTGCATTCTGACGATGACTTTGGAGTAATGGAAATAAGTACCGATTATTAAGATGATGATCATCCCTGGCCGTTTTGAAGCTCGAATTAATTGCAGCAAGTTTTTATGTGCCCATTGTAGGCATTAGTCGTATTCTCATACTGGAGAAAAGGTAATCCAGCAGCGGGGGAAAAGAGCCTTTAAAGTTCTTTAAAACTAATTGTCCTGTCTTTCTTGTGGGAGTAGAGGGGTCTGCGGATGATTTAGAATTACCATCAAATGTGTAATATCTCCCTCCAATCTTGCCGGATTTAAGAGAGCCATTGAGTTTACGACCACCATTTACTGAACTAACGACCTTTATATGTACTTTCCACCCTGTCGATAAAATTCACTCGCAAGTGAAAGTAACAGAGGATATTACATACCTGCATAGATCGGTATCCGCTGTGGCATCTCCGCTTTCACTTTAAAATTGTTTAAGTGCATACCAAATTTATGGAGCAAAGATGGCCCAGCTCATTAAACAATGACTTTTGATGGAGTTGCCGTTCATAATTTTTCTTTTATATCAGAGAATGACGCAATAGTCCACAGATCATGGACTACAACTCGTCCTATTACACGATCTCTACATTACTCCTGAGAACTTCCGTAAACTTTTTCATACATATCGTGGAGGTAGTTTGGTTGAGATGACTTTGTTGGCCGAAGCTATTGAATTTTTTTCTAAAATATACGAAGGTCGTTACGGTAGCCTCAATAGATGTGGATACCTCGTTTAACGATGTTGAACTACAATTCCTTCACTCAGCTATGATTACTGTTGGGTTTGTTCAATTGATTGTTGTCTAGATCTATAATCCATTGAGTAGCACTGAGAACCCTTGCAAACCGACGTTGCTCTTCTCTAATTGGTCGGCGAATGTAAGAAAAAACCTGAATAGTGTTGCAAAACACAACAAAGTTTGTCTTATTTGGGTGCCCGGTATTACAGGGAACGAGTTGGCTGATAAACTGGCTAATGAAGGCTCTGCAAGCACACCACTGGGCCCTGAACCCTTCCTAGGGGTCAATTCTGCATCGATACAATTATGGATTGACGACTTCATGAGATCTACATATAGAATACGTTAGTCTGAGTTGGGCTCTTGCAGAGTAGCCAAGTGCTTTCTGAAAGAACCAAAGAGGAAATTTGCGACATGTCTTTTAAACCTTAGGAGGATCTAAGAGTACTGGTAGGTGTAGTCACAGGACCCAACGCCTGTGGTCAGCATATGGCTACCATGGGAATTATCGATCACCCAATATGCCTACCCTGTCTCGAGAATGAGAAGACTGCATAGCAATTTCTCTGTAGCTGTCCGGCGTTTCTAGAATCAGAGGATGTATTGAGTATACATTTTGTTTATATTCTTCCTCTACCGGATCTCTTAAGATTCATCAATGAGTCCAAAAGATTCACGGAAGAGTGGCCTCAAACCAATTTTTCCGTCTTGTCATGCATTTTGTATCTATCCGGGTGTAGTACAATGGTCTACCTGACTGAATGCTTGGACTTGTCCAACACCCCACAAATCTAATCTAATCTAATCTACTCGTAGTAAGAGGCTACTAAGGTCAACTTGTTTCTGCTTAAACCGCGACAATTGTTCGGAAGATGCTTCCACATGAGATAACCTAGTCGTCATCAAGGCTGGTTAAGGAGTGATGACAGATCTTTCAATTCCTTCTATTCAGACAGCACAAAAAGGGATTCTGGGGTGCTGTGTTGATTTCAGTGAGCAGGCCGATAAACTGGCAATAACAGGCAAATGTCTTTGAAACTTACTCTGTTTGTGGTCTTAGCTCTTCACTTTCAAGATTTGTAATTAATGAGTGGCTCAACCCAGAGCTGGGTATTAAATGCTGGTGCATGATAGTTTTTATGTTACGAATGCCGTTTCTTTATCGGTTCAGTAGCAAAGAAATTATATTTATGTTAGGGCTGATAGTTCGATAGTTACTTAACCTGTTATTGAGACAGATTGCTAGCAGAAGATAACTAACACTTTTTAAGGCTTTCATCATACCCGCCCTATAATATGCAGCAGAAGCTTGGACGATGACAACATCCGACGAGACGTCCTTTGGAGTATTTGAAAAAAAGATTCTGTGGAAGATTTTTCAACCTTGACACGCTGGCGCCGGCAAGTATCGTAGGCGATGGAACAATGAGCTGTATGAGCTTTACGGCGACACATACATAGTGCAGCGAGTAAAGATCCAGCGGAATCTGGGCACAGGAAAATCCGCTTGAAATCATCGAGAAGCAAATGGTTCCTGAGAGAGTGATTGCTTGGTACGGAATTTGCAGCGGTGCTCACTTCTCTTTTAAAATGTTGCTGGAAACGCCATTTCGGTCAACACTAAGTGCTAAAAGGGGCAGAAATTTTAAGACATGGACTTCGACGATCTTTAGTTTCAATAGAATAACGTGTCATGGCACACAGCTCATCGCACAATCGATCGTTTGCGCCACAAGTTTGGTGAACGTTTTACGATTCGCCTTGACGATGCAAATTTAGGCCATTTTGTGCGATGCCGTGACATTGATTTTAGGCGAGCAATCAATTAACGAATCAGGCTTTTAAGGCAAATACTCGGATCGAGTAAGACATTTGTTAAAGCTGTTCTTTTCAAGTCAAAAGCTCTCACGCATGAGACAGCCACATGAATGAGATAGTGCTCCATATGAGTGAATCTTTGGTCTTTCGAATAATCCTGTAAAATACCGAAAAAATTGTTTGTTTTATTTTTTGAATGTATCGACCAACCTTTATAGTAAAACTTCTAACAGTTGGGAACTCGTTTCACTTTAATTGGGAAGGCTGAATGTAAATAACTCGTTAACTATGGTTAGGGACCCATTCTTCTTCTTCTTGATTAGTCCAGTCATTTAGAGACGCATTACTGGGATATAAAAGGCTTTTTACTACACGAAATATTCTACCTATCAATGATTCTTTTAGGTATTACTCGAAATTTTCAAATTTGGTGATAGGGAAAATATTTAAAGGGTTGCTGTTATGTCCATTGTAACGATTATTAATGAAACGCTTGCATCCGTTTCTTGAATTTTTTTTCGTTATTGATTTCAGGATTATCAAATATGTTGCCTTAAAATCCACACATGGAAATAATTTTGTAGCATTTATTTTGCATTCGTTGGCACAATTTGTCGAAAGTGGCTTTCGAGTGGTCGATATGAACTTCACAATAAGTGAACGAGTGGGTGAGTACGTGAGAGCCATCGCTACTTCACAGGCAACTGCCTTGATGTTGATTTTTGTTGTGACACCAGGAAAACACTACATTGAGTATTCACAAAGGCAAAATAAGAGAACAAAAAATTAAAAAAAAAAAATTAAATAAAAAAGCGAAGAAAAAATCACCCTTACATGAATGAAAACCACCTCATACACACACACACCCATTCTTTCAAAGGGCCGTCTAATATATGAGTGCATGAAGGACCTTTGTCCATTTGTGCAGACTTCACGCCCTTTGAAGAGGCGAGCTAAGCGGTGTGTGGCGGAATATGGGCGAATATGCGTGAAATGTTGATTGCAAATTAAAAAAAGCAAATGTTGGCAAAACAAATAAAAATTTACATTTCGCTGCCATAAACAGTTTTAAATTTAAATTTCTCAGAAGCCTGTCCGTCTACTCATATGTACGTATGTTTGTAGGTATTTTTTATTGTGTTTACGCATACGCAAATTGTAATATATTGTAAAATTGTTGAAAAAAGTTGAAAGAAAAATATGCTCGAATGCAAATTGAAATTGACGCTTAAGTAAACAAAAAGGGCTCATGTGTCCATTGCAGCTTATTTTGAGGGATGCCTGAGTTGTTGCATACAGAAAGGTATGTTGTTGGTGTAGGTGTGCATTTTATGGACTTGCAAGTGTTATTTTCAAGCATCTTACATAAGAATACTTTTCCTGGTCATAGTGGCTGATTCAATTTCTTTGCCTTTTTGAATGCTTCAAGAATTAGAGATTGAGTTTTTATAATAATTTTGTTTGAGAAAGGATTTATTCAGATTTTTGTCTCAATCGCCGCCTTATAATTTTGAAGCCTTGAATACATTACAAAATATGTTTCAGTTAATAAAAATAAGTGAAAGAAAATTAAAAAATATGTTTTAGTTAATAAAACTAAGGGGAAAATTTTAAAAATATCTTATATATATATATATCTATTTCTTCACTTATTCGTATTAACTAAAACATATTTTTTAATTTTTCTCCCTTATTTTTATTAATTAAAACATATTTTTTTATTTGTTTTTTTCTTATTTTTATTAACTAAAACATAATTTTAAATTTTTTCCCCTTATTTTTATTAAGTAAAACATATTTTTTAATTTTTACACCTTATTTTTATTAATTAAAACATATTTTTTTATTTGATTTTTCTTATTTTTATTAACTAAAACATATTTTTTAATTTTCAATATAAAAAAATTTAAGCCCTGAATATACAAAGAAATATATTTTAGTGAATAAAAATAAGAAAAAAAATAATTAGTAAAAACCGCAGATCCGCACAACGATAAGTCCTCCTAATTTAGTTCACACAAGTGATTAACACTGCCTTACGTAGCTGAAAATGAGGTATGCACCAAGCAATTTAAATATGAAAAACCAGAAAATTGTTGCACACAAAAAAGTCCTTTTCCGGCCGCATTACTCAATCAAACAAATCTACTTGTGCACGTCCTTCACTGTATATACAGCTCCAAATCATCACTGAAGGTGGCTGCTTCGCTCTGGAAAGAGCACAAGTGGGGGTTTACCTGTACTCCTTTTTCTTACGTTTCTGCTTGTAAGCCACTCTCAAGCTTTTCTTCAAAATACTCTATCGCTTTCCCCACATATCTCACTTTTTTAACCGATTTTCGACGCGTATTTCGTACTAGACAATTAGGAACGATGAAAAGAGATGAGAAATCCGGTCATCTATTCAGCCGCTCTGGCCTAACTATCGCATATGCTGAAGCATATCCATTCTCGCTCGAAATCGAAGGTATTTGGAGGAACTCTAACATCGAAACAAAGGACAAGGCTGTCGAGCTCCATATCCACGTCGATAAAACCAAATACCTTAAGATGTCAAGCGACTTTGAAAGGCGGAAGGCGGAAGGCGGAAAATATAATTATTGGACAGTACATTTTTGAAGGAGTGGGAAGTTTCAAGTACCTGGGGATACTACTAAATTACCATAGTGTTCAGGACCGCATCCAAGATCGACTTATTGCAGCAAACAGAGCCTTCAACGCCAAACTGACAGACTACTAAAATAAGATATTTACAAAGCAATAATAAGTCCAATAAGACAATCAAGGAAGAACAAAATCTCCGAACATTCGAAAGAAGAGTCTTACGAAAAGTGTATGGCCCAATCCGGGTTGAGGATGGTTCTTATAGAATCAGATACAACGGAAAGCTGCTGCGGATTTGCAAAGGGGAAGATGTCATTAAGTTCTTCAAATCGCAACGATTACGTTATGTACATGACCAGGGGGACCGACCCCAAAAACCCTTCTAACATTACGACACACTGACCACCACAGATGTAAAGGAAGGCCTAGGACGCGATGGTTCGACGACGTCGTCGAAGATATCAAGAAACTGAAACTAATTAACTGGTGGTCTGCTGCCTTTATTCGTTGAACTTGGAGAAGGCTACTTGATGAAGTTAAAGCTCACACCGAGCTGTAACGCTGCCTGACAAGGTTGGTGATTATTTTGTTATTCCATTAATATAACGGAGTTGCTGGAGACCTTGTTCTAAGGTTCGCCTGTTTACCATATGTATATTTGGAGCTTGCACTGTTTATTGGGTGTTTAGTCCAACTCCTCCTGCTATTTGTAGCGTGCATCTTGATGTTGTGATGATCAGTTTTACGGTGCCTTCGAAGGGCAGATGGTTTTTTTATGACAAGCTTTTCGATGACAGAAATACACTCGGACGTTTGCCTTTGCTGACGAGGAGCGACTGATATTAGAAAAACTTTATGAATTGAAGTTTTATGCCCGGAGATTCGAGCCTGGACACTTTTGAATGGTAGTCACGCACCAACCCATTCGACTACAGTGGAGGCAATTTGTCCATACAGGGTGATTCAAATTCATAAATATTTCTGGAACATATTTGACTCCGATACTGCTTTTCCCGCTCGAAATCTTATACTTTTATATCTATTCTCCCAATCGAAGGACTTAAATTTTCAATGCTGCTCCAGTAAATGATATTATTGAGTTCACTTGACGTTCGCGCGAAGGGTGCATTTATAGCACAATTGAATTTGTGCAAGCTCGGGTTTATAGCCCATTGTGATGCCGCTTTGGAAACTTGCCCTTATCTCTCCTAAAACCAGTGTGCGGCTTTCAAAAATCTTAGAGTATCCCTGATTTCTGCAGAACTCAGATCTTCCAAGTCATTAAAAAACTGCCTACCTAAAATAATAAACCTATATACGTATGGATAGTGCAGGACAATGGCACAGAAAGTGCGAGACAGTCTCATTTTCTTCCACATCCAGACGGCTTCTGCAGAAGTGGTGTGCTTTCACCCCAATCCCCTGGGCGCGCCTACCTATTAGGCAGTGCCACGTTGTAACGAAAATCAGTGTGCTAGGACTGAGTTTATTATGGCTGAGTAGAGATTCTGTGCGTTTAGCAATGAGAGTCGGGCACAATTGTCGGGCGATTCTGCAGATGATTTCATTACGCCATCTTTCATTCGCTGTTCTTACGATTTCCTCAAAGATAAGCAGCTTACATGTCCACAAGGGTATGCCTATGCCATTGGCTGTGTATTCAGCAGTAAATTTGGTGCTGAGTCTCGCCAGTTCATCGATTCTGCAGTTACCCACAATGTCGCAATGGCCAGGAACCTGTGTTACTTTTAGGTGAAATCACTCAGCCATCTCGTTAAAAGATGTGCGGCATTTCATGGCTACTTTGGATGTTGTCGACTGCTTTGTGAGAGATTTTATCGTCCCCTGGCTATCAGTGAAAATGTAGATATCATCTCGTGTCACGACTTTCATTATTGCCATCAATTCAGCCTGAAAGACATTACAGTAGTTGGGGAGCTGAAAACTGAAGGAGATCCTCAGTTGTTCGAAATTTATAGGTACCTCCGCCCACTCTGCCCTTGGCCTTTGAGCCATCTGTGTGTACATGGATGGACTCGCCTTGTCTTACATCGTCCCGTTCCCACTCTTGCCTTGAGAGTAGGAAGGTTGTGAATGTTGTAACGGTAAGTGTAGGCGAGAGTGCATAGTTCAGCAGTCCAGGAAGCTCCGAAATGTCAGCGAGGATTTAATATCATACAAAGGAACACGACAAAAGTGCTCTTCTAGTGTGTAGAGATATTCAATTCATAAGTTGATATTGGGAGTCGTATGAAGACAAAGGCTCTGAAAAGTTCATCGCCGGAAGCAAATGTTACAACAACTTTTTGTATACGCTCCATTATTTTTATGTAAGTGACCCTTTTATCTGACGGCCCACTCTAAACGAGTCCTAACAAATGCTGTGTACAACTTTTTGAGAGGATGAGAAACTTGGAAATGTATTATATACTATTGAATGTGAGTTTAGATTCGAAAAATACCCAAAGGTCTTCGTTGTGGTCTACAGTTTTCAGTTTAGAGGTATAATAAATGTATGGTATTTGACTATAGTAGATTATGGAAGGATGTCGTTAAAGATCAGTCTAGTGTAGATAACTCAGAAACGATCCAGATTTTAGAGCGAATATTGTAAGAGCCATTCTTGAGATGGAGTAAGACACCTTCAACAAAGTCTTGGGAAATTACGTTGTCAGGCTTCTCTAAAGTGAATTAAGCCCTTTCTGATTCAGCGCAATTGAGTCGAAATATTTTTCTCGGCTGTCTGCTCTTATTGCACCTTGTGAGTTTTATTCTAAGTTCGTTAGCGCGCTTTGAATTAATATTTGCAATTGAAAAACCTGAAAATCTCAATCTCAGTCTCTTTCCTATCGCAGCAGACTTACATTATTTATGCAACAAACCGTATTTTTTCGATTTGCGGCTTTTCCATTTGCTCCTGTGCACCAATTCTCATGTCATCGTATTCGTAAAAAATTTGCAACATTCTGCCAATTCCAATTGTCTTCGCACCTTGCACCTTCTTTTCTGATATTCCTGTCAACATCAACTATTATTCTTTAGGGGTGACAATTTAAATGCCAGCTGCCCAGGGTTGCATGTTTACATGCCAGCTCGAGGACAAAAGACCACAAAATTGTGCACAGCCATGCCACAAACAAAGCGCGCCACTCCCGCCTTTCACTAACAAGCCAATGCACTGCTACGAATGCCAACTTCCGTTGTGGCTTCCGATTTGTTGGCTGTATGTCTATTTGCTGCTGCTGTTGTTGTTGGCGTTGTTGGTGATGCTGTACCAGAGTTTAGCTTTTTGATGTTGGTTAATTTTTGCATTTGTTTTTCTTGCAATTTTCTCACACAATTCCTTGTGGTTTTTCTAAAACAGGTTTTTGGGTTGGGTGAATAATCATTTTTTTCTTGGTTTTACTGTTATTCTTCCGCTGGAATTGAAATCCCATTTTAGTTGTGAATACTTGTTGAATATCCTTTAAGCACTTGTGAGGCACCCTTTTAGACATAAAACCGAAAAGCACCAGCTACTTGCCTACAGCTGAGCGGAGGTGATGGGCTGCCTTGAGCTGAGCTGAGCTGGGTTGACAAAAGCAGGGTGCATTTGTGTGTGAGTGTGTGCAGGCGTCAAGTCTTCCTTCAACTCTCATGTGTGTGTGTGTGTGTGACTGGTGTTGATAGTAGTTCTGCGAAAAAAGGTCCTTAAATTGTGGTTGTTTTTATTGTATTTAGTTGACACTGTTGCCCACATTATGCCCGCATTATGCCCACACACTTCGTCCCCCAGTCGCATGGCTGGCTATGCGTGCTTCTTTTTGTGCAAATGCCCTTCTACTCCTTTAGCCGGCTTTCTGTTGTTTTTGTTAAATTTTGCAGAAGAAACTTTCGCACAATGTACGTTTGCGCTTTTCAATTGGCAGTTTTTTCGGCACTTTTTGTTTTGAATTATTGTCGAGTTAAGAGGATTTATGTGTGTGAGGTTGACTGCCTGGTTGTCGTTTGTCGCTTGTGGAGGTGTTAAGTGGCTTTGACACTTTCCCAGGCGGATAACATTTGAGGGGTGTGTTTATCCGGCTTTTTGCGCATAACCTTTTGTGTTGTTGTACTTTGCCCAATTGGTATTATTTGGTAATGCTTTAGTTACTTTTTTCAATTTGATTGCTTTGTTGTGGTTTTGAGGAGGCGGTTTGTATGTTGTTTTAGGAAAGGTTTGCGAATTTATCTTCTTTTTATGCACTTATTTATTTTTAAAAATAGTGAACCTTTTGTGGTTTTTGCCTTGGAATATTTAAATTGTGTCCCCAGATTGGAATTATTGAAAATCTAAAAAGTTAGGAGCGTAAAAAAGTCAGTAACAGCACCTTTTCATACAGTTCTTGTACTAAGTGTTGATAGGAGAAGGGGCTCTACGAAAATCTATCATAGAACAGTACAAAGGATCTGCATGTGGATTTTATTCCAATAATTCCATTACCCTGTTTCTTCTGAGGAGAATTTTTGTTTCAGAAATAAATGTAAAAAAGTTCCCGGAATACCTTATGATCAAAAAGTACCGGGAAGGTGATGTTGACTGTTTTCTTCGATTGCCAAGGCGTAGTGCACCATGCGTACCTTCCATCGGGCCAGACAGTCAACAAAGAATATTATTTATCCGTTTTGAAGCGTTTGAGAGATGCTGTACGTCGCAAACGGCAAACGGAAATGGGGGCAAACCATTCTCGGATTTAGCATGATGATAACGCGCCATCGCACCCAGCCCAAATTGTGCTGGATTATTTGACCAACCACCAATTAAATACCATCGTATTCACCTGATATGGCCCCGTGCGACTTCCTTTTGTTTCACAAGTTCAAGTTACCACTTCGTGGAAGGAGATTTCAGTCGATAGAGGAGATCAAAGGGAATGCGACGAAGGAGCTGAAGGCCATCTCTTTGTCGGCCTACCAGGGGTGCAAGGAGGACTGGGTTAAACGTTGGCACATGTGTGTTGCATCAGACAGGTCATATTTTGAAGGAGATAAAATAAATTTGCCTGAAATTTAAATCTGTTTTGTTTTATTTAAACATTCCCGGTACTTTTTGATCATAGGTAAATTCATTTTCATATTCAGAAAATTCCAAATACAAGTTTATTCCTCAAAAGTGATATTATAGCCTTCAAAGTACTCCTCATTAACTACAATACACTTATGCCAGCGTTTGAGCCAGCTCTCGAAACATTTGTGGACCTCTACTTTCGTTATCGAGTCGTTCTCCTTGATGGTTTTTTGACTCGATCAAACAGAAAAAAAATCGTACGGAGACATATCAGGTGAATATGTTGGCTGTTGGATGATATTCGCTTTGTTCATGGGTAATGAAGGAACTATGCGACGTTGTTTTCTCACGAATCCTTTCTGGCTTAGAGAATTCCTTCACGTAAACGTCTCATGACGCCGAAAGAATCATCATCATCATTTTTTCCTTGAATCCCTAGCAAGACGTGCCATATGTCACTACGCACTATTCCGTCGGATTATTGGATAACACCTTCGCCTGTCTCCAGCTTAACCCAAGCTGAGCCGCATCGCGATTCAGGTTTCCCTTGGCCTGCCAGGCGCTCTTCCCTCGCTGTGAGTGGGTTGCATTCCATTGCGTTCTTCGCTATGTCAATCCACCTGCCAATATTCTAATCCAAATATCTAGCGGCTCCATGTTTGATTTTTCGAGCAATTCCTTGTTTGGCATTATCTTTGTTTGGCGAAATTATAGTCCTTATAAACTGTCTGACCTTTTTTCAAGAATGTTCGGTGTTCAATACCCTTGTAATCCAGAAACACCGTGAGCCGCTTTTTTTTTTCACTGAAAACAACCATGTTTTTGGGCTTGGTTCATTCGGAGCTCTCCGCTTACTCGCCTTATGTCTGGATTGCGTGTCATTCCCTTTAACCCACGTCTTGTCTTCAGTAATGATGCGTTTGATTAATGTTGGGCCGGATTCAGCATTGGAAATCATGTCTTTGGCTATATCCGCGCGATCCTTTTTTTGCAACACGGCGCAAACCCAAATCAATTCACATGGATCCATAAGCAATGTTCAAGTTCTCTAACAGCTTGTTGATGGTTAATTTGTGGTAGATCAAATCTTCTTTTACTTTATAGATGTTTTCATTAGTTATGGATGTGGACGGCCTGCCGCTATATTTATCATCGTCCAAAGACTGACGATCATCTCTTCTGAAGCGTTCATTCCACTCGTAAACGGTGACTTACGTCACCTGACGGTTGTTCCGGGAACTTTTTGTTCAAGGTGTTATTCGGTAAGCCAGACACTAACGTCTGATATTCTCTATCACTATGATATTTAATCTTAAAGAAATAGTTACATGCATATATGGAACTATTTCACTTTTTAATTTTTTGCTTGAAACTGTTGTACATAGCAACATGAAAAGCCTTTGGAATATTCTAACAAAATTGGCGCAGTTTAAAGAACTCGTCTGTAGCCAAATATTGATGACAAGTTTAGAAGAGAGATAAGCCCTCTGAGGATTAGTGGGGCTAATCCTGTGATCCTGGTCTTTTGTAAGTCCCGAAAATTCCGGAATTTTTTATTTAAACTGAAGTATATGAAATAAAGACAAAAAAAAATCCCTTTTGCAGAAAAAAAGCAACACTGACTTTAACTTTTCATCAAATAAGGATATGTTTGAACTTTTTTGTTTCCTTTTTAATTTTAATGTAATGGGTTTTCCAAAAACAGGTGTTACAGGTGAATAGATTGCGCTATCGAGGGATGATTAACGTTTTTTTATGGCCGGAATTGGATGGTATTGATCTGGACAACGTTTAGTTTCAACAAGACGGCGCTACGTGCCGCACCAGCAACGAAACCATTGATCTTTTACGGGAAAAGTTTCCCGGTTTCACGCTCCGTGTTATCTCTCGAAGAGGTGATCACAATTGGCCAATAAAACCTTGTGATTTAACACCTTTTTTCTTTAGGGCCACGTGAAAGAGGAGGTCTACGCCAACAGCCCAGGGTCGATTCAATACCTCAAAGATTGAGTTCGCGAGGCTATCGAGGACATAGGGCAGCGACTTTGCAATTCGGTTATGGAAAATTTCATTAAAAGGATATTGTCCTGTAAGCGTGGTCGTGGTGGTCATTTGCCTGATGTTATTTTCCACTATTAAGGGCATACCTTCCTCTTTATAATGAAATAAACACCCGATTATTTAAATTAAAAAATAAAATTTTTCTTTGAATATGAAAATAAGACCTCTTTTTAAAAAAAGTAATCCATTCATATCTAAGCATGCCTTTGTTGCAAAAATTTATAAGTATTGTACATTGAATTACTTAATTTCTTATTTTATTGCTTATTTTCCGGTTCAAAAAGTTGAACATACCTGCAATGAAAATTAAATCACCGTCCATAGTTGATGTTCGTTCACCTCATCACCTGATGACCTGATTGACGAAATAGTAGACCGAGAAGTTTATCTCTATCTCACGCTATTTGGATCTAATCTATACAAAATATATACTTTGAAAGTCACTTTTTTTCTGTTCGCAAAACCGAAGAAAGGCTTTACCGATATTTTTCATTTGAAATTTCGCTTATAGATTCTGTATAGGCTTCTTACTGTCTTGTGCACAAGAAAAAATTTTAATATAATATAGCTTAAAAATGTAACTCCTATTCTAAAATCCGCTGCTTACCTTCAAATCACAAATTAGAGCGCTCTACGCTGTTACTGCAAACTGAGTACAGCTCAAAGTAAGAGTTATGGCAGGTAAGAAATTGATTGTTAACATATTCTAGTAGTGCTAATGTTAATGTTAGTGTTGGCTTTAATGTTAAATAACTAATACGTACAGAGCATAGAGAAACAATGTAGGCAATTAATTACGCTGAATAGTAACATTCTCTGGTTTATGTTACCAATATGAATATTTACATGGAAAAACTAACATTGCTGTTAGCACTTTACGCATTAAAACCATGCTGCTGTGTTTATTATTATTATTATTATTTTTAATTATAGTACATATGAATGAAGTATTAGGATGTTCTTTTCACGCAAATTATGATTAAGAAGATTTTATTTAAAATGTATTTTTTGAATAGCGTTGGAATTGCCTTATAATATAAAGTAGGTACATCCATGAAGCAATAATTAAAGGTGATGTAAGTAGCCCAATTTCACCCTGTGTTAGCCATCTTGAAGCTACTTAATAAATCCGTGTTGTCCTCTTGGAAAAGCTACTTTTTATTTCAGAGCAAATTCTAAAGAAAAAGTACTCAAAAGCGTAGAAATTAAAACTTTTGCTGAAAAAGTTAGCAGGCAATACTGTTTTGCCTATGCCATTTTGCTTAGACTTTCGCATCTTTCAATTTCAATTTCAATTTATTTGATTTTTTCAAACACGAAACGCGCTGCATTATTTAAAGCGATTTGCAATTTTTGCTATTGCATTACACATTGACAGTTTATGGTTGGGAGTATACGCAAGGTGAGGGAGTTTAAATAAAGCAAGGGGATAATGAGATGATAGGAATGAGATCAAAATAAAAAAGATTACATTGTAAAGCCAAGAATATGAAAAGTAACAATGAGATGAACGAAATAGAAATGATACTAAAATAAAAATGATTACAATGCAAAGCAAAGAGTTTGAAAAACATAAATGATAAATAAGAGAATAAATTTAACGCAGACATAACATTAATAATATAACGCATAAATGTTTTTGTTTTTATATATAATATTAGCAGTTGCCATGCTCTCTATACTCGTTTTTTCAGTTATAATTACAGCAGATGCTTTCCATTTCAATTTCGCCCATAACTTAGTCAAAAATGAACCGATTTTAATAATTCTGGGTTCAAAATCATCGTAATTACTTACACGAGCGACTTCATGTAGAAACAATTGCAAAGAAGTAGTTAAAAATTTTTTATTTAGCAAAAAAGAAAAAAAATTGAAATTTTTTCGAAATTAAATATTTCAGAAAGTGTATTTTTTTTTTTATAACTTTTTCCAAATCAAGAGGACACCTCAAACTTCAATTAAGCTGAATGACCAGTAGCTAAAATGAGTTGTTTTTGAGTAATGAATTTTTGAGTAAAAAACCTGTTTCGCACTTTTTGTTTTTTGCAAAATAAAAAATTTTCAATTACTTTTTTGCAATTGTTTCTGCATGAAGTCGTTCGTGTAAGTAATGGCGATCATTTTGAACCCAGAATCATTAAAATCGGTTCATTTTTGACTAAGTTATGAGCATTAAAAAAAAATTCTTATATAATGAAAAAAAACCGAGTTTGAGCCGAAAAACAAAATTGCCGATAAATCTTGAAAAAAAATTTTTTCGGGCGAACAAAAAAATACGTGTCTCATTATTTTGAGCAGAGAGCAACATATTTCAGTTACATCGAAATCGAAGAACATGACCCGAATAGCCCGGTTGAATTGAAATGGAAAGCATCAGCATCAGTTTGGGGTCGAGCTCTAACAAACACTTGCCCACGAACAGAGAAAACTGACGTTAGAGGCTTTTGCTTTTTATACTGCATAGCCAAACGCATTAGTTCGCGATTTTTTCTTGTAAGACATTCGTGGATAAATAGCTTCCCTTCAATACTGACGCCGACATCACTAAGAGAAAGTGCTCGTCTCTTATCTTTGCAGAATTTAGCTACAGCTTTCAGCAGTTGAGAGCGATCTGCAGCAGAGCTTAATTTGATTATAATTGGAGCTACGCTTTAATTGTTTGGGCGTCTATTTGTGTTTCTGCGTATATATAAATTTATCTTTTTTAACACAGATTTTATACTTGTAACTTTGCAGGTAATCTCGTTAAAAAATCAAATGTATGATTAGCGGACGTGACGAAATAAAAGTGGTTTTTTCTTGTTAAGAGTTTCCACTATTTGTTTTATTTATTACTTCAGTGTAGGTTTACAAGTGGCACATATAGATTCCAATCCGATGCATGGTCAAAATACATATATAATTATATATGACACAATTCCATGGGAATAGTTAAGTTAAAAATATAAATAATAAAGTACCAGTTATAAAATAACATAAAATTATTCTATGGCTTACAACGACCTTTTTCAATTTTTTACTACATTTTCAGAAAGGGGATAAACTTATTCCCTTTTTTCCCTTGCTTCCAAATTGCATCAATGGATTAAGTAGCATCCGAAATCAGTTGTCAAACTTTACTTAACCTTGTATAATTGAATCATGGGTACATCTACATTTTGAATTTTTCAGTCTGCTGACTGCGATCGACCTAAGCTAATGGCGAAAGTGAGCGCCTGGCTATAATAAAACGCATAATTCAGTAAAAAAGTCAACTCTGAGATGAGTCAACTATTTATCAATTCGAATTTTTAATTGTCACTGAAAATAGAAACATAAAAATGGGTACTAAAAATAAAAATTATTTGTCTTTCTCGTTAAAAAATTGTTTTTGTTAATTGTATTTCATTTTTACGCAAGTCAGGCGCGGATATCAGCAATCTTATATTTCTCTACTCTTAGAGCTCATTCCAATACATATTGTAGGTATTGCTGAGACTTTATACTGCGTCACTTAAATTTAATTCTCATTTTAATCAAACCAGCGGCATAGCGCAATCCAGCGAATAATTCTACATAACTCATTCGAAAGAAAAGAATTACAAATTTTAACCCACACAAATGAGTATGATTAAGCGCATAAATGAAATCCAAACAAATCATATCAACGAGTGAACCCTTGCGTTCCAAGCGCTCTACCAAAGTAAATCACCTGCCAGCGCGTGTCGTCGCGGACAAGCGCGAACCCTTTTTCGCCCGCCAAGCGCACAACAGTAGCACAGCAGCAACAATACTGAGTGGTTGAATGTCGTGTGAGTGTGCGCCTCGCTACGCTCCTCACATGATAAATGACCGGTGTTATCCAAATTAATTGATCAAATCCGAATGTCGGTTCCGAATTGCGAGAAATTGCCAAATTAAGGCAGATGAATTAAGTCCCCGGGGCGATGTAGGCAATGCAAGGGAATATCGAATAACAGCAGCAGTAATGGTGAGGCGGTGGATCGGGCAGGAGGCTTGTTGAGCGGTTCTGTTTGTGATAAAAGAAGACACAACTTAGTGTGCATGAGTATATATGTATGTTTATTTGTATGCGCTTGTGGTAGTATGAAAATTTGCATGTGTCACGGAAGTGTCCATGCGGGTGTTTTATTGCCGCCACATGTGGCTGACCCGCCAGCAATCCCGGAACTAACACAATCACGCCAAACACAAACACCACGCCAAACAAGTGACCAACGTCCATGCATAAATACATACACACATACATACATACATACATACATACATACACTTGTGATGTAGCTTCGCTCGACGCTTGGCTCTACAACGGAAGTCAACTTCACAATTTCACACAGTGTCACCCCACTTTTTTGCGATGCCTGCCTACCTACCGATTGATGACCAGTCGTATGTGTGTCATCCGGAATACCTTCCGGTTGAATGATTGGACAAATGGATGGACACACAATTGAATGAGCAAGGCAGACATTTAACGAGTACGACAGACAGATGGACGCAGCTATCGTTGGAGATGGATGGCATGTGTGAGTGAGAGGATTGGTTGCTTGAAGGCTACTACATAGAGGCAGCAGCAGTGGCAGTGGCGGTCATAGATATTCATACCTATGCCCAGGTTGTTACCACCCTAGGCTAATAATAGCAGTAAGGGTTTCCGCCATGCAAATGGTTCATTGGAAATCGCTCAGTGGCACCAATTGCTATTTGAGTGACTGCCGATTGAGTGTTGGTTGTGGAGTGAGTGACACAATAAATGATTGAGTGGGAGCTTTGCGCTACCACAATCAAGGCTCTTCGGCTGGGATATTTGGCTGCAATTGCGGTTACCGGGATTTCTGTGGTCGCCAGCCCATAAGTTCCTTCCCGTCTCCCGTCTCTCGTCGCTGCTGTCTACACTGGACTCCCGCTGTGTGTAAATCTATGTATGAATGCGTGAAGTAGTCTATGCATGTATGTGTGAGTACAGCCACATTTAAAATTGTGAAATTGAAATCGGAATTGCAAATTAACACGATGTGCTAAATTTATTGCAAGGATACGTTTTGCCTGTAAGCACGCCAGGCTACACACGTCACCGTCGATATGTTGGCAGTCATTTGAGTTGGATTAATTGCGTGCGCTAAATGATTAATTTCCGAGATTTCAATTTGAGGCTTAAAATTTTTGTACTTGGAAATCTTTGCTTTGCTAGCTGTTTGCTGTGCTGCTGCTGGTGATGGTGTGGCCGGTTATGCTACTGGCGGCTGACTGTACGTCAGAACTAGATGTTTTTGCTGGCAATGATGCCAATGATGATTATATTGATGCTTTGATGAGTAAGGATGTGTGCTTTAGTCAGTGTGTGTATGCGCTATGTGGGGTTTTGTGGGGATTTACCAGCATAATTGTTGTAAGTAGAAGTGGTTTTTTTTTGCAATTCCAAGTACGGCTAAGTGGTGGGTGTTTTTGAGATTTGCTTAATGTATGAGCTTAAATGTTTGAAAAGCAATTAAACGGTGAAATTTAGCAGAATAAAGTAGGTTGTAATTGAGATGAAAATTGATTTGAACGGATTATCTGCAAAATCTTTTTCATTTTAAACATTTTCTTGTGAATAGGAATGCAATGTAGATACAGTACAACCACAAACACATTATGACCATTTACTATACAAATTTCTTCTGCACCTCTAGAAATAGTAAAATTGTTGCAATTTTGTATATAAGGGTGATTAAATCTCAAGGATCGATGTTTAATGTGAACCACACCTAAATGTCAACGACACCGTGGGACTTCTTTCTTTGAGGTTGTTTGAAAGAAGAGGTGTACGTCGATAATCCAGCAACAATTCAAGAGCTAAAGGATGAGATAATTCGGCACATTACCGGAATATAACCTCAATTATGCCTCAGCGTCATCGAAAATTTTGACCATCGGATGGAGGTGTGCCGCCGAGGTTGCGACGGCACTTTGGCCGATATTTTATTCCGTACGTAATTCAGCCATACCAATATTATCATAATAGAGAGCAATGATAATAATTTGCTAAAAGAATTGTATTTGATTCAAAATCAACATCGGCCCTTAAAACTTAACCACCCTTTAGATAAGGAACTATTTGCAGTTGGTGGTTTTTGGAGGTGTGCCGCCGAAGTCGCGGTGGCTATTTGGCCGATATTTTGTACCACACGTAATTGAGCCATATCAATATTATCATAATAAAGAGAAATGATAATAATTTGCTAAAAAAATTGTACTTAATTCAAAATCAACATCGGCCCTTGAAACCTAACCACCCTTTATACAATATATATTAGGTGCGCAATTAAGTTTTCGCTGTTTGTCAATAGATGTCGCCAGCAGTGTGTGCTAGTCGATTCTAACATAACCTAAACGTCATAAACAAAGCTTAGACATATGGTAAACAAACTGCTTCGACTCATTAGTGATTTTGTTTTGGTATCAAATACTTTTGGTTTTTGAAAATATTTGATTTTGTGCCGAATAATCGTCATTTGCGGGAAGTGCAAGAATGATAGAAAGAAGATTGCGTCCATCAGAGAGTGCGTGAAGTCACGTTTGCCAAGTAGTGCAGTGTTGCCAACCATTTGCTCTTCACAATAAATTTAGTGCTTTTTTATACTCAAAATGCGACAATTTTTAAGTTTGGTGTTTGTTTCTTTTTGTTTTTATTTAAGGCTACCGAAACTGTAAGTTAAAAACACTTATTATTAAACATAGGAAGGTTAAAAAAGGTCACTCTGAGAAGATTTTAGTGCTAATAAAAATATGTTGATTCTTATAAAATTTAGTATTTTGAAAGAGAAAATTTAATTTTTTTCCTTTTGAGGTTATGTCAGAATATTAAATCTTCTTCTCTTAACTCTTCTTAACCTTGAAAACCTTTTAAAAGCGTTTAAATTTACTGAATGCGACTTAAAACCATAGAGATGTAATCGTTTCGTCCGGTCCTCATTCTTTAGTGGGACATAGGGCATCAATAGGTGTATTCACAGTAAAAATAAGCAACAAAATACTAGAAAATACTGAAAAAAGCATAACGACATTTTTATAAAAAGAGTACTTTACTTTGTGACATAACCTGAAATACAGCAAATAAGTCATTCCCTTAACAAAAGAGTTTCTTTTACCAAAAAAACTCATAAATTAAATTGTACATTTCGATAACACATTTATTTAAGACAAAACGCACATTTTAAAGACAATTTGTCACGCATACAAAGTTTTTCAAGTAATTCAATAAAAATTTGGTATTTTATTTTCTTTAAATGCGTTTTTGTATCCAAAGCTAGGCAACACGGTAATAGTGGGACATAGATTTGACTGCTGAAAGGAGAAGAAGAAGAAAAGTTGGAAATTAAAAATGTAAATAAAGCGAGAAATGTCATATTGGCTGATAAGAAATATAAAAAAGCTTATATCACACGCTTTATTGAGGTTCTTGCTATCACAATTTTTCACTGCACATTTCATTTTTCCTTATTTTTCACTTATACACTTTCACGAATTATCTTATTTTTGCGTAAATATTCACTAAAACGTTTGGTTAATTAACGCACATTTCAAAAAAGAAGCGAATAATCATAAACATCAACAATAACCGCAATCATGGGCAATGTGACCAGATCTTAAAAAAAAGTAAAGTTAAATAAAACTAAGTGAATTATTGAACTAATTTTTAAAAAATGTATATTTTACAAAATTATAAACATTACATTTTAATTAGAACATATTACAAAAATTTCATAAAGAAATAACTAAAACTCGGAGACTAAATAACAAAAAAATTCCAAATCAAGTTACGAAAATATTAATCTGGCCATATTGGTGCTAAAATCACGTCACTCATTGTCAAATTCGCTGAGAGCAAAGTAACGGAACCACGATAGGTGCCATCTCATTATTCTCGTGCGGAAAGTGTTGATTTTCCTCTTTCATTTGAAAAAAAACGGCTGCTGAAGTGCATCGAGAGCTACAAAAAGTTTATGGAGATGCTGCTTTAAGTGAAACAACGTGCCGATATTGGCTCCGTCACTTCAAAGACGGTGATTATAATGTTGACGACCGTCGACCGTACTATAGCGACGATTTTAGTCAAGTTCCTGGAAGCGGTGTTGATTTAGACTATTTTGAATCCAATAAACAGTTTTGCTACTAAAACCAATTGTTGTTAGTTTTTTAAAAAGTTCTATTCAATTTGTACAAAACTATTTCGTTCTATGTAGTTCCTTAAACGGGAGGTCGTAGCTAAAGTTGGGACGATATACATTTTCTTACTATCATTTTTGTTATAATATATTCCAATATTCTCCCACACCAATTCCTTAACTTTTCGTCAATTTCCTACCACTTCATTTCTCCTCGCCCGAATACCCATTAATCGTTGTTTCACATCAAGCAGCCATTGAGTTTTTTCTACTTTAGTGGTATTTATTTACAATTTTAAGTTGCGCAATGGCTTATCGCACTCGGCGCGTATTTGCACAGGCAAAATCGACAACATACCATAAGCAGTCGAACAACAACAACATAAAACCAATCAGCGTAAAATTAAACCAGCAAAAAGACTACGCGATCCACTTATAGGACACCCAACAAGCGGCATGCAGATGCAGGGATTCGTGCAGCATTCAAACAGATGCTGTTGTGGAGAAGGACGAGCAATGAAAATGGCACGAATGGGCGCGTTGGCTCGTAAAAATGTCAAAGTCGAAAAATAATCGAAGGAAAACAAATAAAAATTTGTTACGGCGCAGCAACTATTGTTGGCATTAGGAAAACAAAATTTGAATATGAAACGAGGAAAATATGAATTTACAATTTAAACAAAATGCGGTGGTGGGGGTGAAGTAAAAGTGTCAGTCAGCAATTGCATATTGATTAGGCAAGCCTGATTTGATGCGTCACAGCGTGACAGGGAAATGCGTGCAAACCGCAAAACCGTCGCGGCGGCAGGGAGGATTTAGTAACATAATCGCTTCCGGATGAATGCTGGAAGAGGCGATGATACCAGCCAGTGGCAGAGGACTCGCTTTGTTTTTGACAAAAGTCACGATTGAGTGCTCCGTATTTTTTTTGTTTTCTGATTCCTAAGACGCGTCGAATTATGACGAATTTTCTCTGCTATAGGGCGTTGCCGCACTATGTGACATGTGGCAAGTGGCACTTAGCAATTGTAGCAGCGCATTTAATGTCATCGTGTTGCCATTTCCAATTTTCATTTTTTCGTATGCAAATTTTTCGTATTCCAATCATTGTTGTTGCGTTTGTGTTTTGTTTCGCAGTTTCATGAGGTGAAGCGTGAAATTTGTTTTTCTTTTATTTCGTTTGGGTGTTGTTCTAATTTTTGTTGTTTTTTTTATTTCATTTGCTGCTGCCTGTTACCATTTTTATTTTTATATTTTTTTTTTTTTTGTATACTCTTTGTTTTGCTCACTCTCGCTGCCATTGACAGTTGCATTAACGGTTCGCGCAAATCGAATTTCATCATCCCCTGCAGTTTGCCAGAGGTTAACAAGTGGAAAAGCGAAAAGAAATTATTTGCGAATTCCAAGCCTCGAAGAAGCTGTAGATTTGATGGCCGGAAATGGGTGTCGTTGTGGTGGTCGGGGTTGTTGGTGGGTTAATGGCTTAACGCAAGTGCTTTTTGGAAATTATGTAAAATAAAGATGCAAATAAGATTTTGCAGTTAATAAAATTTTCGATGTTTCAAGACTGGAAACGTTTATTTCGCGTTGAATGAAGTGTGCCGAGATAAGAATTTGCTGGTAACCTGTCTGTGGGGAGAAATTAAAGAGGATTTTGATTTTATTGCCCATAGAATTGGAGTAGCTTGTAAAAAGTGAATTTGAGAGATTTTATCACGGGGAACAAGGGCGCATTTGTTGTTGAAGAGAGATGGTCGGAGCGGAATGTACAGCAGATACCTCAACCAGCGCCAACTTTCTACATACAATTGAGTACCATATAGAATACCATACGGATTACCATCTGTTCGGATCAATGCAGTCAGCCTTTATTGTTCACTTCAATGAATGGATGAAATCAAAAGAAGTCGAATTTTCCGTCAGAAGAATCCGTATGCCGCCTGAAAGTTGGAGTCAAGTTGTAGCTGCCAATGGCACATGCTTCACATAATTTCAGGTTTATTTAATTGTTTAAATAATACGTAGCTTTGGTTAAGAATGGATGGACATTTATTCCCATACCCAATAATGTCGCATAAACAACCGGACACCCGTGCGCTTGTTTAGACTGATTTCGCGCTTCATACACGAAATTCTTTCAAGATGTTATTTTCGCCGTTCAGGTAATTGAATTCAATGACCTACTCAATGCTTTGCCTTATACGGTTAGCCTGCATCTTAAAGGGTTCTTTGAAACCTGAATGAATGTTACATGTTTTTTTTACGAGGTGTGTTCAAAAAGTATCGCGAATTTTGAATTTTCGTAGGTTACGTATACTCGAATCTCGATTTTTTTTGTGGCGATATGTTGGTACTCATGTCTCTCATTCATGCCGACGAGTTCGGCCATTTTGAATGTTCAGTTAATTGTCGACAGCTGTTTTGCTTGCACGTGTTTCGGCTCGTCTTCGATTTTTACCTATTCAAAAAGATGGACCAAAGAACCTGTATCAAATTTTGTGTGAAAAACGAAATTAAGTGCGGGGATGCATTTCGAATGTTGACGGTGTCATACGGAGAAGCTACTTTAGACCAAAGCAACGTTTATCGGTGGTACAAAATGTTCTCAGAAGGCCGAGAAGATGTGAACGACGAAAAGCGTGCCGGACGTCCGAGCACTTCAACAACAGACAAAAAATTGATGAAGTGAATCGTCGAATCAACGTTAGAGAAGTTGCTGCGGACCTAGACATATCGATTGGCTCGTGCCATTCGATTTTTTTCAATGATTTGCGCATGAGACGGGTCACCGCAAAATACATACGAAAACTGCTCAATTTCGACCAAAAGCAGCATCGCATGAACATTGCTAATGAGATGTTGGACTTTGTTTGCTCCAGAGGGTGATAACTGGTGGCGAATCGTAAGCTTATGGTTATGATGCGGAAATCAAAGCGCAATCATCTCAATGAAAGCTGCCGCACGAACCAAGACCGAAAAAAGCGTGCCAAGTTCGGTCCAATGTAAAAGTTTTGCTTACCGTTTTCTTCGATTGCAGGGGCGTTGGCATCATGCGTTCTTGCGACAAGGTAAAACGGTCAATAAGGAATATTACCTGCAAGTTATGCGCAATTTGCACGAAGCAATCCGCCAATCCGCCAGAAACGCCCGGATTTGTGGAAGAACAAAAATTGGCTCTTGCATCACGATAACGCCCCGCTCACACATCGTTGCTTGTGCGCGACTTTTTGGACAAAAAAAACACACTAATGATGCTACGGCCACTGTATTCCCCAGATCTGACACGCTGTGATTTTTTTCCCCGAAACTGAAGAGGCCCATGAAAGGACGACACTAAGCTACGATTGACGAGATAAAGACGGATTCGAAGGAGGAGCTGAACAAGATAAAAAAATTGATTTTTGAAGTGCTTCGATGATTGGCAAAAACGTTGGCACAAGTGCATAATATCTGATGGGGATTACTTTGAAGGGGATGAAATAGATATTAATGAATAAATAAGTAATTTTTGAAAAAACACAAAATTCGCGATACTTTTTGTATGCTTATTTCTGATATTTAAAACAACCTATTTTGAAATACCCTTTATTTATCTCCAAAAGTAATTTGTAATAATTAAAAGAAAAAATCATAAATGCTGATTATTAAAAATCGGCAAAGAAATATTACTCCCGAGGAAATTACTTTATACTTTTTTAGTTTTGAGCTTCAATTATCATCCCTGCGTTTTCACTGCATCACAACTCTGCTAATAAACTTTCTTAAGGGGTTAGGGGTAGTCAGAATTTTCAAAAAATTGATTTTTTTTTTGCATTTTCTTAAAGTATAATGTTTTAAAAATATTGTGTAAACATTTGAAGTGAATCCGACAAATACTTTTCAAGTTATTCAACAATTAACAAAGGGCGCTCGGCCGCTCCGGAGCCGATAGCAAAACTTTAAATGCGTTTTTCTCAAAACTATGTTTTTCAAACTGGTGAACACTGTAACTTAAAAACCGCTACGTAGATTTCAATAAAATTTATACAGCTTTTGAAAAACATAAAAAACTTGTGCCTGATCGAAGGATTTTTTTTTTCTTCAAAAATTTCGATTTTTTTTTAACAATTAACTGTTGGTTTTTTGCTCTAAAATCTGGAAAAAATTTTCTGAGGCCGCCATTTTGTTCATTTTGAAAAAAAAAAAAAAAGCTTCGATCAGGCACAAGATTATTTATTAATAAAACTAATTTTTCTTGTCCGATTGGTTTTAGATGAATCTGCAAGGACTTGGAGAAACGGGCTTCACACAAACAGCGATAACTTTTGCAATTATTAATTTTTTTTTTTTGAAATTTTGGTGAAGTCAAGTTAAAACATGATGTTTTTATGCTATGTTTTTATTTTTGTTAAATAAATGAATTAAGTAGCAAAAAAAAATTCGTGAAAATCATCATTTTTTCGGGCCTCTGACTACCCCTAACCCCTTAATGCATACTGCATTGCGCATAACAGTCAAATCTTATCAGAACCAATAGCAAATCTATTGACATTTAAGATTTCGTGAAAAATATCAAAGCAAGTGCCTATAGAGTGGATAATATTAAGCAGAAGAGCTCAGATATTAAACACAAAATCATTTTTCAAATCAAATTCTCGACTTTTTCTTCCCTCCCTTGCCTACTTTAGCATAGAAGCTGCTCAGCATTCCAGCGCTAATCCCACAATTCGCTCGCATATAAAAAGCACTCACGATAAGCGGCTAAGCTTCTATATCAATAACGCCAACGTTCGACCAAAGGAAGTCAATAAAAAATCAAAAATTAACACAGAGCAGATTATATAAATGCAATGGATGAAAGAAATCTGGCAACAGCAGAATCCGTAAATACAAAAGTTACGCTTAAAGCTTTCTATGAATTCCCTTCCACAAAGAAAATTGCTGGAGGATGAAAATAAAATATGAATAAAGTAAATAAAGCCAAACGCCCCATTAAGTGAAATCAATACACGCGTTTCCATTATGAAGATGCATACATTTAACGGTACAAACATGCATATACAACAAAAGCAAAAAAAAAAACAAAAAAAAAGGCACAAAGATGTATTTAAAAACGTTTGGAAAAGAGAAAAAGAATGAAAAAAAAATCCCTAGACGCGTATAAAAATAATATGTCTTAATATATTTTTTCCCATTTCACCCATTTCTTTTCAGATATCCCAAGCAAGCCACCGCTGCCGCCAAAATATTGGTTATTAAACGCTTATTGTTTCTGTTGTAGTTGCACGTATTTGTTGTTGTAATAAAATTCATGCAACACACATAAGTAGCGTAAAATGAGAATATTACCGATGTTGCTGCCAAAATCTCCCGCTATGCGCGAGTGGGTGGAAGGGCTGTATAATAGACGCCCCCACGCAGTCACACCCACAGACTGACTGAAAAAATAGCAGTGTTTGATTTGAGTCTGATATGCCCGCTGTGCGACCGCTAGGATAAAATATTGCCACTACTGGCGAGGCGCAGTCTGCGCGTGTACCATAAATGGCCATCTTTGAATGCCCGGCGGCGGATATACTCGTTTGTATCTGCTTTATTATGAGCCTGTTTTTCTTTTCTCCCAATGCCGCAAAAAATGATCTATTGATTTTCGACTTTAAATAGTCGAAAGGTTTCAGTTTGAATATATTTGATATAAATGGGGCGGAAGGAGTGTAGGTTAGCTTAGGTAGAGCTGGCTGATCTGTAAAAAGATCTCATTTAGACCGCTAGGATCCACTGTGTTGCCAGTGCTAAGCATTTGGCGGCGAAGATATTATATTAAGTTCTAAAAAGTCGTTTAGCCTTTTGTCCGCAAAATCCTTGAAGGATCTAAAAGTATGCTGATCCTAGGTTCATTTGTCGAGTCCTATAAAGAGCATGGCAGTGGCAAAGTAGGTGTTTCAAAGTACCCCTAGCTTTTGCTTCGTTGCATCACTCTGGAGTAATCCCATTTTGGCTGCGTGGTGTGGAGCGAGCACTCCAATCGTCAGTACTCCAATCAATACTTTGCAGTCTTTCCTAGACAGTGATAAAATAAAATTTAAAGTCCAAAGGAGTGTAGTAGATGTGCAGATTCAGACCTCAAAGACTTAACGTCCTTTTCGAAATCTATGTTTTTCTCCATATATGAAAGCCAACTACTTTTCAGTAACTGGCTATTGCTGCAAAATTAATCATCGAATTTTGATTTTGAATAACTTTTTTGTTAAATAAAGAATAAATGGTTTTGATTAATTTTGTGCCACCTTGTAGTTCCTGCATATTCTTGTAGATACAATTTCTGTTTCTGATATGTTTTTGCCGGAAAAAAAACCCAAAACATTGCAGAGCCTCCACCACAGATTCTCTTTGAAAAATATGGGGTTCCTCTATTAAATCACGCCAGAATTATCTTCATTGTCGTCAGAAGCTTCTGAGTTGAACTTTCTTCAATTAGATAAAAAAACAAATGTTAATTATTGGTTTTTAATAGTTTGGTGAAGTATTTTTACAACTTCTTCATAGAAGAAGTCGAAAGTATTGAATGACTTATGCTAGGTTAACTCAATTGAAATATCCGCTCCAGAGGGTACACTCCAAGTCCCATAAAGATAATGATACTATCGCACTACCACTGTAGGTGAACATATAAGCTAATCTCAAACAGCGAAAGATTGTCGAATCGAAGCTATAGTGAGCTCAACTCCCAGCTAACACTATTTCTGACAAGTCGTAGTTGCCACCAGAAGGGCCTATGCATATCGCTTTAGGCTACGTGAGTCCCCTGTATGTCCGGTATGCCATGGAGAGGATTTTGCAAGCCATGTGTTTTTTGTATGCCCACAATGCGCGCCTAGAAAATACAATTTGGCCTCACTCTCAGCATACCCAATAATGCCAGAAAACATAGTCGATATCACGAAGACTTCCAAATATGTGTAGGAAAAGATTTCGCCAACAATCACCGATATGCGGCCTACATTAAAGCACGCATAAAAGAGTTTACGAGGTCAGCGTGAGCTAAACAATACAATATAAAGAAACCCTCTTTTGAAGTTGACATGAGACTAGTAAGGTGTCGCAAACAAAACTGTGGAAAATGAAGTACGTATACTGAACTATTAGCGGACTGCCCGACGAACAGTAACTGACGTAGAGCCTAGTGCCCAATCGCCTCGTGACGATTTATTCAACGGTTCGTGTTAAAGTCTAAAGTCTGCCTGGATAAAGGCCTTCAATGCTTCATCCTCGTAAGCAAAAAAAAAAAAAAAACAGATATCGAACTGTCATTAAAAGCAGAAATTGCCCTTTATGCCCGCAAACGTATGCTTGGAAGAAGATGGGTTCTTCAATCTATGTATACTTTATAGTTGTATAAGGCGGTAATACGAGCAATTTTTTCATACGGATCGGCAGAAAGCTCTTGGAAGAGATTACACTATCAAAGTACTTAATAGAATTCAAAGATCAGCCTAAGTAATTATGGTCGGTACGTCATGTCCTAGTGAGGCTCTTAACGTACTAACACACGTTAATCCGGTAGATCTCCATATCAAGAAGATGGATTGGAGTTAGCAGTACGTTACGAAACGAAGGGATGCCTGTAGATACACGGCACTGATAATTGGCTTCTGGTCTATCGGGGAACAAGCAAACAAAATGGGCATCCCTTACAACACACACTGTCACAGTTGTAAACAACCAGAGAGAAAGTAAACGTTTTTCAATTTCCTCTGCGTATGCTCTGTCTCTCCTTCCATGTTAATTCTGGGCACCTCTAATCAAGAGTCACAAAGAACTGTCTGGCTTAGACGTTCACAACCTAATAAGGTCCCTAAACCGCACAAACTAGAAATACTCAAGCTGTAAACTGGTAGCGAAGATGTGTCAATAAAATGGTGCGGAAGCGCTATTTGGGTTCTGGATCACCACTTTAGCCAATCAACCAACCAGCCACTAAAATTGATAGGAAAAACTATTACTGAATTAGATTTGATTATCTCTTGGTCAGATTATTCTCGATTCGAAGGTTATTTACAGCCCACCTCTTCAAGAGGAGCTAGTAAGTGCGGATAGAGATACCTTAGAGAGGGTCACTCGCAATAAAAAAAACCATTCGAGAATGCACAATTTAGGACCGCTTTCCGGTCTCGCCAATAGACTATGCTTTACACATCGAGACGATAAATTCTTACTCACTTTAAATTGCTCTTTGACTCTTTTTCTTTCCTCCTGCGATCCCATCCGTCAAATCAAAATTTGATTAAAAAAATTAAACAAAAAACTCAGCTACAAATTTTAAAGCAAATATTAGGTGTCCTTATAATATATCGTTCCGAGAGCTTAATATGCGCTTGAGAGAATGAAAATCTCTTTACCGCATTGATGAAATGGCTAGTAATGTTAGAGGTTAGTTGAGTAAACGCGAGGTCTTTGCGTTCCTACAGGCATGCAAAATGCTTAGAAACGTGGGAGCGAGGGTGATATTAACATTTTTTCCGATAGTCAAGCCGCGATGAAGGCAATGGTGCAGATCCAAACTAGTCAGCTCCTGTAAGGAGGAGATCAAATCTCTTGGGTGTGCAGGTAACATTTCTCTGACCTGGGTTCAAAGGCATAAGAACATAGAGGGAAACGAAATTGCTGATGAGCTTGCTAGAAAGAGATCCACTGAATTGGTCTCAGTCATCTCCTACCCGGTCAATGACATCCTTCAATTAGAAGGATGCGCAGAAAAGGATGGAGCTCCATTTCTTCATGTACTATTTCGAAAATACTGCGGCCCCAGAACAATAGACAAAGGACTCGGAAAGATCTGGGGACTCTACGCCATTCAATTTCCAAACTCGTAGCTGTGTTTATCGGTCATTAGACAATCCGCACTCACGCAGAAAAGCTAAGTTTACCACTTAACCCTTGCGATAAATAGGGAGGCTTTTCAGAACGTTTTCATGCTTGTAGTGCAAGCTGCAAAATCAGCGGGCCCCAAGATAAATGAAGAAAATACGGGACGAAATACAGCATAAATAAGGATCCGTCCTTATCAATACAACACTGTATTCAGGGAGCAATAGGGAATACTTTGGGCATATCAAACTTATGAAGTCTTCGTTGATGTCAAACGAACAAAAGTTCCAGATGTACAAAACTATAATAAGACCGGGTTTCTCTTACGGCTGCGAAACATGGGTCCCTAAAGTTAATGACGTGAATTTACTGATGCGATTTGAAAGAAAAATTCTCAGAAAAATATTCGGCCCTATTCGATTAGAAGACGGTACATACCGTATACGGTATAACCACGAGCTCAGTTTTTTAATCGCGGAAGGAAATGTGACGCGGTTTATAAAGTCACAAAGATTACGGCGAAAGCAGTGAAAGAGCAACCAAAAAAGTTTTTGAAGCAAATCCTGAAAAAGCAAGAAGGAGAGGCCGGGCAAGGCGACGATGGTTGCTAGACGTAGAAGACGGTATACGAAAGAAGAGATTCTCACAACATAGAGCGAAAGCACTCTGCGAAAAAAATGGAGGCACATTGTAGTGGAGGCAATGGTGCACCCCGGACTGTAATGGCATTATGATGATGACTATTTAACCCCAATTGCAGAAGCAGTGGGGACCCTTCAGAGAAGGAGACTATTGAGTACTTTCTCTGTAAATTTTGCCTGAAAAATACTAAAGCAGTCGATAAGCATAAATCCATTTAGTTATGTATGAGTGAAAGAAACTTTGGAAGCATTCATAGGAGCTCCAAAATCAACTTTAGCTCGCGGCTAATTCCGTACTTTTTCCTGAACTGCACAACGTTTGAAGCCTTTTTGTACCAGGAGAGCCCTACCAGATGCGAATTTCATGTAGTCTCATAGCCTCTTAAGCAAACAATATTTCCCCCATTCTATTACCTCTTCCCCCGCCTCCTTTTACGATACGATTGTCTACTCCATAAATGTTTATTATTTTTATTTTTCTCTTGTGAAAAAACACCCTTTTTTTTAAATTTCCTTTTTTCCATTTTTTTCTGTCGTAATTTCGAACAAATAATGATAATAAATGACATACAAAACCAAGCCAATTTATGATTTCCGTAACAAAATATGGTACTTAGCATTTGCATTTGGCTTTTTTCATTCACTCATTTTGTTGTAAAAGCAAAGTTATCCCTGCTGAGGAGCTACTAGTTGCCCCACCAAAGGACTCGCAGACAAGTTAGACAAATGGATTCAAATTACATTTGATGAGCGAGTACGTGCGCGACAGACAACGTGAGTGGGCGCGGCGTCATATTTTGCATACTATTAGGCGCTTTAGTACTTTTGTTTTTTTCCATATTTTACTTTTTTGTTTATATCAACTTTTCGTTTTTTTTTCGTATTATTTATAGAGTATTTGCATTTCATGGAGTAACCGTGAAGAATTTTGGGTGGTTATTTGTTTTTGTATTTTTTATTTTAGTGGAAAGTAAATTTTTCTTTGTAAATATGTTGGAAAAAAAATAAATATAATGACTTTTAAGGTTGATTTTATGGTCACAGCTGTTGGCTTGGCATTTTTGAGGTGGAAAAGCGATGATTTATTATAGTGCGGTTTGTTGGCTGACATTCCGGAGGTTTGAGTTGAATGTGAATCGAAAGAAGTTCTGCTAAATATTAGTGGTTTGATGATTTTAAAATTTGAGGAAAATTGTAAGGCATTTTGAGTTTGGATCAACTTGAATGTTGTGCAGCAAAATTGAATTGAGGAGTTGTTACCAAAAAAATGTAATTTACTATAAGTCAATATTTTGCGGTCGCTGTAGCCGAGTGGATTGGTGTGTGACTACCATTCGGAAGTGCCTGGGTTCGAGTATTCATGCATGAAACAGCAAATGATAGAAACAGTTTTTTCTAATAGCCATCGCTCCTCGGCAGGCATTGACAAACCTCCGGGTGTATTTCTGCTATGAAAAAGCTACTCATAAAAACCATTTGTCGTTCGGAGTCGGGTTAAAACTGTAGCTTCCATTCAACCCACCATCGGCTCTAAGATAATTGAGTTTCTACGCAAATTGCTAAAAACTGTCCCCGAAATACAAACTAGTGCGGCTCGTAATAAGTCAAATATTCCCAGATATATTCTATTTTCTTTCGTCACCTGTTTGTCAAACATTTCAGAGCACCCAACCGAACTGGCTTTGCACGGATGTTCACTCTATCAGAGACACTTTTTAGAAAACAAGTAATCTACATCAGTAGTTGAGTCTTGTAAATCCAGGCTGAACAATGATGGTAGACACAATATCCTGATCCTAACATTGGTTCCGGGTCACGTGGGTATTGCGGGTAACGAGACGCCTGACCCTTTAGCTAGGATGGGCTCCGGGTCAAAGAAGTTGGTCTCAGAGCCCATTCTGCCACTTCCTTCTGCAGCCAGCACAGCCACTGTTCGCAAACGGGTTACTTTAACCCACAAGCGAGCTTGGCAGGCTGAGAGAGGCTACAGATGAACAAAACTAATGTTACCTGTGATGTCCGACCGACTGTCGTAGATCCTCCTGTCATTAAGGGACTGTAGGTAGCTGGTTGGACTGATGATGGGCAACTTTGTATGTGCAAAGCACTTGAAAAAGGTAGGCATCTCAGACAGTACACTCTGTCCAGCATGTGGAGAAGAGGATGAGACGGTAGACCAGTTTCTCAGGCTTGAGGTCTTTGGCACTGATTGTGAAGGTCGGGTAGATTCAAAGAAAATTAAAAAGGGAACTCGATTGCAGTATAATGGACATAATGCTTTCTGATTGCTGTATTTGCTACATATTCAGAAAGCTTTTTTTTTCTGATCGCCTAGTCCTCAATACCTCATAATGAAAAGAAAAACACAAGACAGCCACGTCGCGATCTACAAAATGCTGAACAGCAACCCAGAAGGTGCTCCAGGATGCTTTTAGTATTACCTTCGCTACAAGCCATGCATAGTTGACTTTGCATCAATACTAGTTTTATCTTACAGTGTCTCCAACTATAGGGTGGCCCATGTAAAATTTGCTTTTGAATCGGCTAAAACAAAAAAAAATAATCAATATTTTTTCAAACTTTTTTTTTATTTTGAAGATTGAACATTCTCATTTATGAATGAAAAATAATATCGTTCAAATGACTGTCACGACTGGCTTTACAGTAGGCCATTCGGTTAAACCAATTTTTAAGCACATTTTCGATTGTTTGGGCTCCAATTTCATGAATGGCAACTTCGATTTCGTGTTTTAAAGCATCAATCGTCTCTGCATGGTTCGCATAGCACTTGTCCTTAACGGCTCCCCACAAAAAATAGTCCAACGGGCTTAAGTTATAGCTCCGAGGCGGCCAATTGATATCGGAATTCAAAAACGGTAGCCAAAAGTTCGAGTGTAACTTTGGCAGTGTGACAAGTTGCACCGTCCTGTTGAAACCAAATGTCGTCCATGTCATCCTCTTCAATTTTTGGAAACAACTCGTTGAGCATGCCACGGTAACGCTCGCCATTTACTGTAACCGCGGTTCCTTGCTCATTTTCGAAAAAAATGGCCCGATGACGCCGTCAGACCAAAAACCGCACCAAAGAGTGACTCGTTGTGGATGCATTTGCTTCTCTACAGTAAAGTGTGGATTTTCTGAGCCCCAAATCCGACAAGTTTGCTTATTGACGTAGCCACCGATGTGAAAATCAGAAAAGAAGAAGAAGACTCACCGGTTTGGAAATAGGTTTTCAATATTTCCCAATTTTGTTCAAGCGTATAGCGTCCCATTTCGTAAATGTCAAACCTTTAAGTAAATTATGATGTGATTTGTGTTACCATTCTCGAAAAAATAGGTGGTTCAAAAAGCAAACGCTATATGGCCCATCCTTTACTAGTCTGTATGCTTCTATTAGACGACAGTTGATGGGCTTCAACGAAACATTTCTATCTTATTCTTTTAACTGCTATTCTCTTTGCCATATTCCACGTTTGGTTAACTGGTTCTAAATCACGCAGGTTGGAACCCTCCAAGTATTTTGTGGACGACTGGATCGTCTGTGGCTTTGCGAGCTCCATTCCAACACTTTTCTGCTTATGCTTTCCTTGTACTTTCTGAGAGTGTGCCCGATCTATCGCCATTTACGAGCTCTTACCTTTTTGACTGGTTCTTGCTCGGTGATCTGCGACAAGCCCGCATTTCGGATAGTTTTGAACCAAACGACTTTACATATAATACGAAGGCATTTGCTTGTAAAGCTTTGTAACTTCTGCGTAATACTTCTCTACACCAGCCATGTTTCTCAGGCCAACGTTTCCTGAATGTCTGTGTGAGAGTAGGCAAATATCATCCGCGTAGTTCGGGCCATGTAGTTGGCGGAGTAGCGTGGAAGTAATACCAAGGCTGCTTTTTTTCACTTTCTGCATTACTTCGTTAAGTGTAACCGCGAATAGAAGTGGTGACAGTGGGCAGCCCTGTTTTACACCTTCGTTTGCTTCCAGTAATATTTTTATGTCTAAGCTAAGTTCGAAAGCAGTAGAGAGAGTCCTGGTTTCAGTCAGCTCACCACTTAATTATTTCTTTCAATTCTATTGCGAGTAGGAACCTTGTATACAGAAACTGGCCAATTAGCACAAAACTTGCCACCTCCGCAATTAGTTTGCTATAATACCAATGCAGATCTCAGCTCGGAGGTAGCTGTCGATATAAAAGAGCTAACGCGACCATCGAAGACGAAACACTAAGCAGAATATCATCATCATCATTATCGGCTCCTGTTTCTCCCACTGTAGCATAGAGCCTCAGGAAAACACCTCTACCTGGTTCTGTTTTTTGCAAGCAACAGTGATCTCGTTCCAAGTTTTTACTGACGTTTCAACTTCCATCTGGATAGTTCTCCTCCAAGATATTTTATGGCACCATTTCTGATGAGGTTTTAGGTAGGGCAATGAGTCGATGCCTTTTCCTCTGCTCATTTTACTCTATGATTTCCCCTCAAGTGTAATCCATTTTTAGAGCTGATCCAATGAGTGACTTAATCCGTTCAAACGTTTATAGGTACATATAATTTGCACTTGCACCCTTTCTTTGGGTGTTCGGTCGAGCTCCTACTCCTATTTCCAGTGTGCATCTTGATGGTTTTTCCATAAATGGAGGGAGAGAGTTTTAAGCTGACTCCTAATGACAGATATGCTTTTTAAGGAGCCTTTTCATGGCAGAAATACACTCGGAGTTTTGCCCTTAGAAAACACTTTTTGTATCAATTGGTTTCGAGCCTGTGCACTTCCGAATGGTTTGGTTCCATAATATTACTTCTGCTGAGTGGCCTTTGTATTTATTGCCCTGTTTTCTAAGCCTCTGTGCTGAGTTCTTTGCTAGTAAGTCTATGGGGTAGAGGTTTAGTAGTCTTGAATGGTGTTTCGAAAGTGTTGAGTTCCAGACGGCTGCCCAGCCTTATTCAAAAAAGTGAGAGCCAAGATGTCTTCATCTTAGGCTTCCTAATGCCGGCTAGCGGAGGAGTAGTGTAGTAGAGGCTACGAATGCAGGTAATCTCACTTCATCCAACTTTCGAAGTTAAACTGAGTCACGCCGCATGACGGGCATTGCCCGTTGTCAAGACAATTGTCTTTATAAAGAGCGACTCTCTTCAGAGGCTTTGCACAATTTTTCTCTTGAAACTACCAACCTGAATCTACCTAAGTAAATACATTAAATATAACCGAGTACAGACGCACCGTATGCAGCTCAATGTGATTACACCTAAAACACTTAACTCATTTATGATTGTGACAAGTGTGACTTTATGTTGATTACCTTTTTGATTACGTCTGCGTGGCGACATGTCAGCAACAAACTCAACTGCAACAACAAGTAATTTAAGTCCAAGTGCGAATATGAAGAAATAGGAAAAGTACAAGAACAATGTAATAACCGTAAAACAGAAGATGACAAGGCGACGACAACAACGGCAGCAGCTATAATAAGGACAAGAGTGCCTTAGAAATATGATTAAATTGGGATTGTGTAGATTTGAGTCTAGCAAAGCGAAGCAAAGCTACTAAGTTATGCAATAATGCAAAGTGGCATAAAATGGAAAGGAACAACTGAGTGAATGAATGACTAAATGAAAAAATGAATGACTGCCGTCGCACTCACTTCAAGTGCTTACATGGGAAAGGTGTAACGGTGGCTAAGTGCGAGTATGTATGTATGATGTGGGTTACATACTTAAAAATAGAGTGTGATTCCTTAAGATCTTTCTGCAATAGGTGAGGACATATTTACAGGGTGATATATAACGATATGAAGTGTTACCAACTTCACACTGCTTGCATCTGTAAAACAGCTCATGACATCAACGTCAAAATTGTTCTAAGACAGTTCAATATATTGTTTATAAGCCATCAAAAGCATTTGCGTCTCAGTTTTGTTGAATTTTTGTTTTCTGTGATGGAATTCAAACGCAATAGTGTGATTGCGTTATATCTGGCTGGAAAATCGCAACCAGACTTTGTTCGTGAGCTCAGTCACCTCAAAGTGAATAAAATGTTTGTGTATCGCACCATAAAACGTTACAATGATACGGGTAGCATTGCAAAACGCTATGGAGGTGGACCAAAAAAAACCGCAACAACGCCAGATATGGTTCGGAAAGTGAAGGCTCGACTTGAACGAAATCCACGTCGAAGTGGAAGAAAAATGGCCAAAGAACTGAAAATATCGCAAGACAGCATTCGACGCATATTGAAAAATGAGCTTAAGGCCCAGGCTGACAAGTCCCAAAAAGCACACGATCCTTCATCCCAGCAAAAAAAAGTTCGGTTCGAAAGAGAAAAGAAGTTTTTGCGCTTGCACGAACGTGGCGAATTTCCTAAAATTGTGTTTTCTGATGAAAAAAATTTCCGAATTGAGCAGTTCATAACCACTCAAAACGATCGTGTTTACTTAACCGAACGCTCATACGAGAATTTGAGCCTACGTATGGCCACTCGAAGCAATTTCCCATCGCAAGTAATGGTTTGGGACGCAGTGACCAGTGATGGACGCTCGCCAAGCGTTTTTATCGAGCCCAGTCAAAGTGAATGCGACTTATTATCGGAAAAATGTTTTAGAAGCTGCTTTAGAGCCGTGGGCACGCAAACATTTCGGTCGTGTACCATGGACGTTCTAATAGGACTCGGCACCGTCTCATAAAGCTCGTGTGAACCAAGAATGGTTAAAAAATCATGTTCCACACTTCATTTCGTCCCACACAATGGCTTTTGAATTCGCCAGACTCAAATCCGATGGACTATTCCATCTAGTCCATTTTGGAGAGCAAGGTGAGGACTAAAAAATATGCCAGTATGGATGCGCGATTATACGAGAATGGGCCAAAATACCTTAAGATCACATTTGTGCAGCATGCAACTCATTTTTTGACCGTTTGAGGGCTATAGTCAAGGCAAAAGGTGGTCATATGGAGCTAAAGTGAATATATGTTAAAATTGTAATCATTTTTGAACAATTTTGTCAATAAAAACTAATTTCACACAAAAAAGTTATGGTGGTTTTCATATCGTTCACCCTGTGTACGAATTTATACCTCCAGTCCTCTATGTATTAAAGAAATTTTCAATTGAAGCCAGGGTTGAAGGTTATCCGCATGCAAAAATAAATCAAAGTCTATTAAATTTCAGTTATCGGACGAAGTTCAAATTTTTCAACATATTTACAACAAAATTTTTACGTACATAATAATAACTTATGATTGCGGCCACGTCGTATTAACTTCAGTGGCACTGATTTCTTTACTAAGACTGCGTCTTCACGAGCCTCGGAGTCCTCCACTTCTGCGCACTCCAATTGGAATCTAATCGAGGGCCATTTTACTAATTTCGGAAGCAGGTTTCCAGAGTGTATGGCCTATCCATCTTCATGTGCGCTCTCGGATTTTCGTACATACTTATGCTTAACCCATTTCTAACACCATTGTGGTATCACTGTGCACTAATAACACGTGTGGTAGCACGTCAGATAACCTCATTGTCAGCTAACAAAGGGTCTTTCAAAAGTGACGCCTAAATGTCAGTGGTGAATAATTTCTATACGGTACCTCTTTTATGTCATCTTTGAGAATTGTCATGTAGGCAGGTGTACTATACAATTTTACTATGTGCAAATTTCTATAGAACGAAGCGCTAAAATTATTGAAACTTATTATGAAAAGAGTCGATTTTTAAGAACAACAAATAGCAAAATACGTGATTTTGTTGGTGGAAATAATCGTGCGAATGAGTCAACACTTCAAAGGTTGGTAAAAAATTTCAAGCAACGGACTCTCGGCAGATAAAAAAGCACTGGCAGACCAAAAACTGGACGTTCTATTGAGAATATTGCTCCTGTAGCGCAAAGTGTTGCAGAAAAACCTTCCTTCAACTTCGACATCTCGACGTTCTCCACAATTGGGCATTCATGGATCTGCATTTTGGCGGATTTTATCAGTAGACGCGCTTATGGTGGACATTTAAACATATATTCACATTTTACTTGTTAAGAGCCCTATTTTGAATAAAAATAGTGAAACTGAAAAAAATTTAATTTTTCATTTTAAAACAACATTTAAGCACGTTTTTGAAAGGCGCTTTATAAGCAAAGGTCTCTTGCCCCTTCTTCTTTTGAAAAATTTTGCACTGTCAAGGCAGTCATAGACTCATCATAACTCAGCTCATCATCCTCCATTATTCTTGAGGCTTCTGTAACATCAGAGAGGCACAGCTAGCCTTTTTGCATGCCTATCTTTCAAGCAGTGTTCTGTGAATACTTTTGTGATAATAGATATGTTTTCTTCTTTTAATTACAGTAAGTCACGTGCTCGTTTCTATATCATTTTCGTCCCCATTTATCTTAAAATCTACAAAGTGTTCTTTGGTCCCATCTTTCACCAGCTTTCCCAAAAGTAAATGCCTTAACCTACTTCGCCGTATTTCGTATTATAAGGCTACCTTTCACGCAATTTCCTTCTATAAGTATGTTTCTTGCTTCTATTACCCCGCTGAGGCGAAGCCTGTTCAGTTTACTATTGTAAGTTTTTACAGAATTCATCCTAGCATAATTTTAGAGTTGAAGTGAGTTGAAGTACTTACATGCGCAACCTTTTTTTTTATATGGAAGAGAAAACCTCGCAACGCCAACAAAAAACAAATTCCCAAAAATCAATTTGTAGTCACCCGAGACTTGCGCTTTATTATACTAAAATCCATGGGTTATAGCCTGCATAATCAGAAAAATTTTGGAAATTCTGCTTAACAAGTTGAAAGTTGATGAAATTTTGAAAAATTTTGAAGATATTTGAAAAATTTTACATAAAGTTTGGCTTAATAAAAGCACCTGCAGAATCACTCGACAATTGTGGTCGACTCTCAATGCCGAACGCACAGAATCTCTGCTAAGCGAAAAAAAGTATAGCCTTAGCCCACACTTAGTACAGTTCTAATGGGGCAATGCCTAATAGGCAGACACGCCCAGAGGATGGGTGTGCAAACAAATGATTTCTACAGAAGATGAAGAAGAGAAAGAGATGATCTCGCACCTCCTGTGCCATTGCTCTGCCATATCTAGACTTGGAATTAACTCAGGTCAAATACTCATTTTTTATAGATATTTATTAGGAATTTTTTTTTTAAGAAAATAAATTGCGATCGATGTCATTTTATAATATGTTATTATTGACAACAAATAGTATACAAAAACAATTTGTTGTTTTTGACATTTTTTTGTAGTAGTGTGGCACCAAAGTAAGCGTCTTAAAAAAAAGATAGGTGGCTTGTCAACAGGATTTTGGCTCTTCAGGACATCGGAAACGAAAAAGTTAAACTGATTATTATTCTGTAGGCTTGCCATTCTGGCAAATGCTACTTACGTTTCTTTTCAACTTTAACTTTCCACATAAAAACATACCTTATTTTCAAAAGAATCGATTAGCTTGGAAACACATGTCAGTACTGAGGTAGTTGAACTGAAAGTCCCAAGGCTGTCACCCAACTGAGATTCCCCCGTATAAAAGGTTGAACAAATTAAATGCGGTAGTTGTGCCTCCAGTCTGCCCTACTTTTAATTTTTATGCCAAAATAGATCTCAGAAACCAAGAGTAGCAAACAGAAATCTGAGCAACAAATAAGAAAGCTAAAATTTGTTTCTATGTTTGTATAACCCAAAACTTCAAGAGCCCTCTGAGATGTTTCTCTTAGCTAAGCACAGACTCACAAGAGCAACCACCTGATAAAACATTAAGTTGTTGCAAAAGAAATCCACGATTTTCTGGGTAGTGGCTGTAGTGATCGATATTTCGTAAAGTAACGATCAAACAATTTAAAGTTTATGCTTCTTGTCAAGGTGACATTTCACACTAAAAACTTTCTCTTGCTGTTTTTTGAGCGTTCCAGTCAGTTGACAGTTACAGAGTGGAAGTTGCAATGGAAGTCAACAAAGAGAAAATTCTGTACATTTTACAGCTTTTCTTTAGTAAAGGCCAAAATGCAAGCCAATGCTGAAATTATGAATGGTGTTCATGGTGCCTATACTGTAACAGCTAATTACGTGCAATTTTCGGTTCGTCGATTCCGTTCAGGCATTTTTGATGTTAAAGAAAATATCGGTAATGTCTATAAAATTACAGAAATAAGCGAAGATCGACTTGACATATTTCTAAGCGCCCGACTTTAGAAAATCTAACCGGATCTTTGTACTTTAGAAATTGTATTTTTTACTCTTGAAAAGTAGGTTTCGCAAGCAAATCGGCTCATTGCACAACTACCTTTAATAGGAGAATAAGTCTACCGAACGCTGCACTTTCAATCACAAATGCCACGGAACGATTAGTTCTTAAACTTCTTCGTTTAAACTTATTTCAATTCATAAAGCTACACCACATAAAGACACCCTTTGCATATATAGGTGTATGCTTACACTCTCTGCGATTGGTGGCCGTTTGCTTTTGAAAATGTGAAATCACTGGGGACCAAAAACGCTCGCACTGCTCAAAGCTAACGCGAGTGCAAAAGCCTAACAACAATGTGACGAGACAATAAAAAGACGCAGCTGAATGCATATTCAAGTGCTTACAACTCTGAGCAGAATTACAGAAAGGTAGCAGGGCACTTGAAAGTAGTAAGAAGAGCTTATGGCGCACACTAATGCCATTTGGCCAATCTGAGCGCATAGATCCAACTACAAACATAAACACGAGTATGTACATGAATACATTAATGCATGTATGTATGTGTGTGAACTCGTGCGCTTAGTTGCCATAATCATTTTGCATATAGGGCGAGCGAGCAGCTGCCACAAAAGTCTAACATTAAATGAGTGCCACTGCAAAATTAAATCCAAGTAATATTCACAATTCACATTTGATGCTCCTTTTTAAGCCTGACGCCACTCTTCCGTCTCCTTATAGCACTTCGCAGCAGTTGAACGCGTGTAATTGCAATCAAAAAAAGTCCACTAGAGTCTTCTCGCTGGTGACGCATTTGCCTTTATACGCGCGCCCCCCCCCCCCCCCCCCCCCCATTCTTTGACTTTTCACACAGACATACACCGGGCAAGTCAGGCATGTACCCTGGCGCGGGCCACGAAATACCTGCCATAGCGTAACAACATAATTTCGTAAAAGGATCACTGCAACAAAGCATCCAAATAGCAACATCGAAGTCAGCAACCGCCGACAGTTGACGGGAGAATTCCTCGCATTGGCATCGTTTGTAATAATCATCGAATAAATTATGCAAAAATCATTCACATTGTTGTTGTGTATGTTATGTAGTGCTCTGCTCTCAGGTTGCTTTGCCTTTTGAGTGACTGCCATTGTTTGTGGCCGGGCGGTCTACTATTGTTGTACGAGTACACATCCTGCTGCCGCAAATACTCATGAGCACAGAAGGCAAGAAAGGTATTTAACAATCCTTATGTCGAAGTGCGTGTATCTCATTACATTTTGTCGTTGTCAGCGAAATGGCAACACTTGAATTTTTAATAAATTCTTTGAACGCACATGAGCACAGAGAATTACAATCATACGGCATTTCAGTGGCTCGCCCACCCACACACAGCCACAGACATACCCCAGCGCTTATGCTCATTTAACTAATTTTAATAAAATAACAAGAAATTTATGTGCTTTATTATTAGGTAAGTGCAAGGCAACAACAGTAATGCTGACACATGTGGCATATGAAATTCCCTTTGTGTGGCATAAAAGCCGGCGATAGATGTATTCCTATACCAAAAGCCGGGTAGTACATCTAATAATGCTATTCTACTCAATATTATTGAGTTGATAATTGCGAATTTTTCATGGCTTCTGTACCTTATACTTATCCTCCAACTTGCATTAAGTATTATTTGAGCTATCAACAATACAAGAAACCGAATTACCGGATTTCTCGTATCGTTTCCCAAATGAGCGCTTATTTAGAGAAAGTCGAGCTCCACTCAACTCTATCCTGAAAGGTAGCGGTTTCACATCATTGACCTTATTGGGACGATGCGTGGTTACTTCGGCAGTGCATGCAACACGGTGGTTCGCTGGTCGAATGGATGTTCCGAACTTCGTCATCTTTCTGGTGGTTGCCTCCTGAAAAGTTGAGCTATCTGAGCAAGTTCTTTTCTTTGTGGTAAAAGTGGTAAAGTCCTCTCAGGACGAACAAAACTTACACTTTACAAGGCTCTCATCATGCCGTCCTAACATATGGCGCAGAGACGCGCAGAGACGCAATATCCGATGAGGCGTCTCTTGGAGTGTTTGAGAGAGAAGATTCTGCCGAAGATTTTTGGACGTTTACGATATAACAATGAGCTGCATGAGCTTTATGGCGACATAGTCATAGCGCAGCGAATAAAAATTCAGCGTACATGTTAGATACGAGTATATTAGAATATAATAAAGTAAATTCGAGGTTTCGACCTGATGTACTTTTGTGCCCTCTACTCATCACAGTACCTCATCCGAACCCAGTTTCCTTATTAAACTTAAGATACAACTGGCTTGAGCTGAGCATAAGCGCCTTTCTTCTGGCAATTGGCCGAGATGTCTCAACCTTCTCTGCGCTATAGCGCCTCATTCAATGAGAAAGTGTATTGGACTTTCCGCGGATTAGTTGCAGAGACGATAACAGTCAGTGGACCAAATCCCAATCCTGTGCAGATGACTGCACAATCTGTAATGGCTTGTGAGAATGCGCATAAGCATTCTCATTGTACCCTTAGGGAAGGTTATAAGTTTATTAAACCTCTTTTGATTGTTCGCTCCCACCCAGTAAGAACTTCGGCTGGGGTAGCCCCATAGCTTCATGCCAGCTAACATCTCCTAGCCTAAGCTCTTCACTCCAAAGTTTCTTCTCGACGGTGTGTTCCCCCATTGCAAGGAAGGGCTCGGATGCTGTTGATAACGAGACCGCAGACTCTCAAGCCAGGTGCGATTGTGCGTTCCTAATAAATTCGGTTTCTCGATACACTCAGTGAGGACTGAGCCGGCATATATTGGGTAGTCGAAAAGTCTTTTCGTATTTTGTCAATAGATATCGTTGGAGTCGTCTATCTCGAGTACTACCAATCACATTGTGTCATATCATATGGTGTTAGAAAGGTGACATTTAAAGCTTCATTTAACCAAAAAAAAAATTAAATTCCGAGAAGTTGAAAAAAAAGTTATAGCTGTTCAAAAATGAGTGAAAATAATGAAGAAATTCGCTATTTTTGGAAATTTTTGTATAAAAAAGGGAAGAATGCCACGCAAGCCACCAATGAGATTTGTGAAGTTTACGGAGGCGATGCTGTATCAGTTCGAGTAGCACAGCAATGGTTCGCTCGGTTCTGTTTTGGAAATGTCGATGTGAAAGATGTACCTCGCTGCGGTCGACCTGTCGTTGAAAAAGTCGATGAAATTATGGAAAAGATTGGCCAGGACCGGCACATAAGCTGCCATGACATCGCCAATGCCCAAATATTCATCATCAAATGGGTTTGAACCATTTAAACAAAACAGGTTACAAAAAGAAGCTCGATGTTTGGGTACCACATGAATTGTCTGTGAAAAAATTAATGGACCGAATTAACATCTGCGATTCTTTGAAATGAAATCGAACCATTTCTGAAGCGAATGGTAACAGGAGACGAAAAGTGGACCAAATACGACAATAATGTGCGAAAAAGATCATGGTGCAAGGGTGGTGAAGGTCAACAAATGGTCCCAAAGCCAGGATTGACGCCTTGAAAGGTTATGCTGTGTGTTTGGTGGGATTGGAAAGGAATCATCCATTATGAGCTGCTCCAGCCTGCTCGAACGATTGATTCTACACTTTACTGTCAACAACTGATGAGATTGAAGCAAGCAATCGAAAAAAAAAACGACCAGAACTGATCAGCAGAAAGAGCGTCGTCTTACTTCAGGACAACGCTAGGCCACCCACATTTTTGATGACTCGGCAAAAACTGGGAGAGCTTGGCTCGGAAGTTTTGATGCATCCACCATATAGCCCTGACCTTGCACCATCGGACTACCATTTGTTTTAGTCAAAGCAGAACTCCCTTAATGGAGTAAAGCTGGCTTCAAGAGAAGCCTATGAAAATTAGTTGTCGCAGTTTTTCGCCGAGAAACCACAAAAGTTTTACACTGATGGAATAATGTCTCTAGAAGAAAAATGGCAAAATGTGGTCGACCGAAATGGTACGTATTTGGTTTAATAAAGTTCATTATAAATATAGAAAAAAAGTGAGTTGAAGTTTGATTAGAAATACGAAAAGACTTTTTCAACTACCCAATATATCTACCTGACTGTCGTTCAGAATGGCAATCCGCTCATTCCGTAGGTTTCTGCCTTGGCTGATCGCTGCACACAGACAGACTGCATATGCCTCCGCTTAATTTTCTGCTACTGGTATCAGTTGAGATTGAAATACGCCAACAAAAGTTGAATTGGATAGGCCATACAATCCGTAAACTTGCGACTGACATCAGCAGAATATCACTAGACTGGAATCCGCAAGGCTCTCGCCAAAGAGAACGGCTGAAAGGGACATGGAGACGAAGCCTGTATGACAAATTCACGACATCTGACGACTCGCTCACTTGGCCGCAAATAAAGTCAAAACCTGCAAATCGACGCTAATGGAATTTATTTGTATCCGCACTTTGCGCCACCAGCTGGCGCGATAGCAAATAATAATAATATTATACCTCCGCTGGGGAGATACTTGGAAAACTACTCATCAGCACAGAACGCTTGGTTTTGGGGTCTGTGTACAAGCGCTAATGCCTTCTAGTGCCTTTGAGCCAACTGTACTTATATACCAATCCAGAGTACACTCTTGGAGCAGCGGTATTCCTTTCAAGAGCAGGTGTCCTCCAGTTTACTTTATAGTCCAGTTCAATTCTGAATTTCTTGTCAAATTTAATAACATATTATTTACTATGTTTGGTACTCCGTTGCTGGTTAGAGATATTAAAGAAAAATGGACGGCACCAGACCTAATTTTCGAAATTCCCATAAAATCGTATTTAGGTACTTCCTTGTTGTCGTTCTTTTTCATATTTCATTTTCATTTGTTTTAATAAAATTGCGCTACTTACGTTTTCAAAAATTACAATTAGATGGAAGGTGGCCGCGGTTTTTATCCGATTATGCTCAGATTAAGATTAAGAAGCCTTTTCCTGTATCGGTTCGGATATATGCTGATATATGTAACAAATTATATACTAACTTCTTTGAGTCAAGGAAGATTTTACTCGAATACCCACTTTTCGCCGGAAGTTGAAATAATCAGATTACAACAACCCCTTGAATATTCAATTGTTTCCATTTATGTAATTCTGCACCTACTTTCTAAATTGCAATCATTGCATTCGGACCCAGTCATACACATACAAACATAAGCAGGTTTGTAGAAGTTCCGGTCACAGGAGTGACGCATACAAAAATGTTAGCATCAAATATATCGGAGCATAGAGATATCAGCACTAAGATAGGCGACCGATTGTTTTTGCTGCTGCTTTGGCAAATTGATTGATCAATCGGCGAACTACGTCAAGCAGAAGAATTCAATTATGCGCCCACATAATGAAAGGTATAAAAAAGGGGAAAGGTGAGATAGCAGTCACAAACTTTTGTTGCACTCTTCATCTACTTGTACACACACACACACACGCCTCATTCTACGTATCCTGGCAAAATGTTATAGTGTAAAGTTAGAGGAGTGGCTGGAAATACGCGTGGCCGCTTGCGGTTTTAACTTAATTTCCGGTTTGGAGTACAAAAGCGTTGCTCCAGCACTCCTACTTACTCAACGGATATGACGGACGTGTGTACATAAAGCAATGGCCATAAACAGCGAAGTGCAGTCAGTAGAAGACAAGGCAAATACTCGTATCATCAATGGGCAGCCTTAGTGACAACGGTCAGGATCAGCCTTTGATGGCCACACTGATGGTGTAGGTGATATTGAAAAGAGGAGAGTTACTGTCAGGGCACAAGGCACCTATTAGGTGAAAGTTGGGTTGCAGGTACATATACAGAAATCAATTTTCGGATAAATTGTGAATATTTTTAATATCATTTGAAAAGTTTTCTTAAATGTTTAGATTCATAAAACTGTAAATTGTTTATATAGACACTGTAAACTTTTTGATTGGCGTACAGGGGAAGAGTAGCGTCCGCCATAGCCGAATGGATTGGTGCATAACTACCATTCAGTAGTGCCCGTGTTGGAAACCACGGGCATCAAACATGAAATGAGAGAAACGGTTCTTCTAATAGCGGTCGCTCCTCGGCCGGTGATGTCTTACGTGAGAGTGTATTTTTGCCATGAAACAACACCTCATAAAAAATCATAAAACTGTAGGTCCCTCCATTTGTGGAGACCTTCACCACAAAAAGAAAGAAGAGCTGGGCCAAACACCCAAAAAGTTATAAAAGGAGTATTTGTTCGGCTTTTTCCTCTACTTCCGCATAAAATCACGAGTTTTGATGGCTGTAATAAGTCACTTCTACTGAAGCCAGTTTGACCCGTCAAAACCTAGGAAGGAGTTCGTGACATTGGTTTTGTAAGCTAAAACTTGGTCTTTCAATAGTTTATGTAGGTAGACAGGCAGGAAGGAGTAGTATAGAGTACAGAGTATAGGAAGGAGCCTAGAATGCCGTCATAGGTGCCTAACAAACGCTTCGTAGGACTCGTGAGAATTTTAGATTTAAGAGGCTGGATGCAAAAAAAAAATATGTTGAGGAAAATTTACTATTGATTTATTACATAATTAGTTAATGCCCTACATCTACTTACATACAAATGAAGTGTCCTACAAGTATAACTTCAGCCATTCGAAGTCGGGCATTAACTATATTGTTTCTATGAGCAGCTTTTTCATAGTAGAAATGCAGACGGAGGTTTGGCAATTCCTTGGCGAAGAGCGAGCGCTATTGGAAAACAACTTTTTGTATCATTTGAAGTCTCATGGTGCCATTTCATTCGCAAAAAGTCTCTATAACTCCAAACTAATCATCTTTTATTTGGAAACACTGCAATAAACTTAATTTAATTTGAAATTATGATAATTTCAATGAGGCGTCCCTTGGAGTGTTTGAGAGAAAAATTCTGCGGAAGATTTTTGGACCTTTGCACGTTAGTGACGGGTAAGCGATGGAAATATGAACTGTATGAGCTTTACGGTGACATACTCGTAGGCATAGCGCAGCGAATGAAGCTCCAGCGGCTTCGTAGGCTGGGTCATGTCGTCCGAATGGATATAAACGCTCCGGCTCTGAAAGTATTCGAGGCGGTACTAGCTGGTGGTAGCAGAGAAAGAGGAAGGCCTTCTCTGCCTTTGAAAAATCTAGTGGAGAAGGACTTGACTTCACTTTGTGTGTCCAACTGGCGCCGGTTAGAACGAGAAAGGAACGACTGGCGCACTTGGTTAAACTGGGTCAACATCGCTAAACGGGTTAACGCGTCAATCAAGAAGAAGAAGACGAATTTGGAATGGAATGGATTGCAATTGTGTGGTTGAGCATAATTTTTTCTAAGTACCCCAGCAATACTTCCTATTGCACTTAGGTCAACAGAGATGATTTAACCCTCCGTCGGGCACCCGGGCTTGATCAGACGGGCTTTTTTGACTTTAGACGTGAATTTTACATACATATTACCTTTCTAAAATGTAATTCTCTGTCGATTTATGAATATAAACTTTTTAAAAGGATCCTCGAACAGGACGAAAAAAGGCCAGACCCGGGTGCCCAACCCAAGGTTTTAAAAAAGGTATCCAACGGAGGGTTAAAGGATAGGGAGCAACTGGGGGATGAGGATTCAGTTAGTTCGCCTATTTTCAGTACATCCGTCCCAAAAATGTGTCATCTAAGATTAGTGAATTGCCGGACAGCAGCAGAAAAAATGTTCTGTACCATCTTTATCCTCCAAACAAGATGTACACAGTGGATCGTCGAAGATGTCAATGGTGACCATAATCAGCCAATGGACGCTCCAATTGGACGCTCCAACGAACCGCAGTTCGCCATTTCGTCAGTCGTTGTCCTGAACACCACAGTGTTTTGGCACCCTTATATGATTATATATACCTATACGCTTCTATGGTTTCGCGAGGGCACAAAGGGCCACAACAAGCTCCCTTCATTCGCTTCTTTCGGACGCCAGCCACTTTAGTTCGTTCTAACTTTTCTTTGCCTTTCCTATTTCCGTTTCTAAGGCTTTTCTTCAGGTTAGTGATGGTCTGCCTCTTCGTCGGTTACCTAGCGCGTTCCAATCAATCGCATTAAGAGTGATTGCGTTCGGATCTCTTCTTAAAATGTGTCCAAGCCACCTCCATTTTCTTTTAAGTATTTCCATTCGCATTGTAGTTTGGTTCATCATAGCCCATAAGTTTTGGTTGGATATGATGTTGGGCCAGAAGATGCGGAGGCAACGGTTCACAAATACCTGGAAGGGCTGCAAGTCTGTGGCTGCAAGATTCCAACTTTCGCAGCCGTACAATAGGGTGAACTGGACATTAAAGTTGAATATTTCAATTTTGGTGTTACGAGAGATCACAGAGGATTGTCAGACAGCTTTAAGAGAGCGAAAGCTTGTTTCGCTTCACGAAGCCATTGTTAAAATATTATTTTGAGTTCCCGTTTGAAGATATAATGCTACCCATGTAGCAAAAGGAGCTACCTGCTTCAAGCTCAGTGCCATCGATTTTTTTTTGTTTTTGTCGGGACAGGATAGCAAATACAGCACTCAGACACACTTAAGTCCATTGTACTGCACACGGGTTCCCCTTTTCATATTCTTTAAATCCACTCGACCTCCGAAGAAATCTGAGTAGATCTTGTAGTGCCAAGGAACCAAGGAGCCAAGGAGGTCGCTTCTTAACATATTAGTGCCAAAGACTTCAAGCCTGATACGAGCGAAGGTGGGACAAACGTACAGAAAGAGGTATGTCATCTCATCCGACTCTCCATATGCTGGGCAGAGTGCATTGTCTGAGATGCCCACCTTTTCTATGCGCTTTGCCCATAGAAAGTGTCCCGTCATCAGCATAACCACCCGCCTACAGTCCCCTCTGCTTAGTAGCAGGAGAAACTGCGACAGTCGATCGGACATGACAGGTAACATCAGTTTTGTCCATCTGCAGCCTCTCTCAGCCTGCCAAGCACGCTTGTGGGTTAGAGTGACCCATTTCCTAACCGTGCTGTGATGGCTGCAGAAAAGAGTGGCAGAACTGACTCCGGGCCAAGCAAGTTGGTCTCAGAACCCATTCTGGCGAAAGAATCTGAGATCTCGTTACCGTCGATTTTAAATTTGTGTATAGAGATCGAATTAAAATGCATTGGAAATGGATTTACTGATATTTATTAAGAGGCCTTCTCTCGCTGCTGTGCGGCATAACCGAGATCTTCGAGACGTCAATTCAGCCCCCATGTTTTGCCATTTGTTTCGTGCGTTACTTTACTCGTAACACAGTCCAGCACTATGCTCAAAAGGAGTAGTGACAACACGCAGCCTAGTCGAAGGCCGACTGCGATGTTTATCGGATCACTCAGCTCTTTTTTATGCCCCATGCGGCAACTTGCGTTGGAGAGCAGTGCTTTTATGAGCTTAATACGCGTAGCTGGAACTCCTTTAGACGCCAATATACTCCAGATTGCGTCGTATGATCGTGGATTGTATCGAATGCTTTTTAAAGTCGACGAAGATTAGACAGAGAGTGTTTCGCGCCTCTATATATTGCTTCCCTATAACACGAATACTGTTGACGTGGTCGATGCATGATCGGCCTGGTCGGAAACCCACCTGCTCCGATCTGACTTTTGGTTGAAGAGCCGCCTTATAAGTTTTTCTTTGTTCCCTCCTCTCGGGAGCATAGGGCCTCGACAAGGCTCAGTCTTGCGCTGGTTTCGTAAATCTATTTTGATTCCTGACAGGGTAGGTGATTAGCCTGCCGCTACCGTCTCAAATATTGACCCATCTAAGATGCCCACCGTTGCTTAGGAACAACGCCTTCGTATTGCTTGGAACACCATCTGTGTTTCGTATTTTTCTGGCAGAAGGATCGCACAGATGGTTGATGACTTCGTTAAATTTGGTGTGTCTTCGCTATTACCGCAGTTGTCCACTTCCTCCTGCTGGCGCCACTGATGCTATGTGTAACTGTCTGTATTTCTTTTTTTGTTTTTGGTTTTTTTGTTTTGTTTTAGCAGTCACAATGCAAATAATGCATAGGGATAAGTTTTGGGTTTGAGGAATGAGATTTTGTTTTTGCTTTTAAATTTGGAAAAGTGCGAGGTCCGTGCTTTAAGTGGGACTCGAACCCACAACCTCTGGGATGGCCGGCTAGTGCACTTACCTTACCTACCTAAACTACCGAGGCCACTCGGCTTAAAAGTTTAAATTCATTTAATTTATATTAATTTTATTTTAATTTAGTTAATTAAATTTTTTATTTCATCGCCTCTACTATAACTGTTTTAAATTTCATATTTATTTCGTTATTTTTATATTTTCATATAATTAATTAAATTTCTCATTTATCTTCTTTAATGAGATTTTATGACCGCTGGTGATGACTCTGGCGAAATTAATGCCTTCAATTGAGCACTCAGCGTTCATAAAATCAAAACAAACACACTTTAGTCTAGGCAATTGGCAATTGAATGAATGGGAAAGCATTTGCCGTTGCTAGTCGCAAGGAGAGGGCCATAAAAGGAGCTTGTAAAAGCGTCGCACATATGCGATTTTGTATGCCTACCTCCCTCCGTTCCGCGCGCTCATCTCCACGCATTCCTATTTATAGGTGAGTGAATGCATTTTGCACTACGCCAACGTTTCGATGTGTAATGAGCCACTTTGGTGTGTCCTCACTAGTGTCCTTGCATAAATGCAAGGAGCATGAAAATAGACGTGTGTGTGTGTGAATGTGCACGCGTGTGTGCGCTTACTGTTTGCCATTGCAACGCATTTAATTAAATCATAAATAAGCAGAGATACGCAATTACACAAACATTAAGAGGACAATGAAAAGCGCAACGCTTACAGGAGAACAGGCGAGATGGAGTTTTATGGAGTGCGTGTGTGGGTGTGTGGTTGTTAATGCCGCAAAGGTGCAAGTGAGTGATAGCTCTTTGGTTGGGCTGATAAATAAATACTCCCCTGCTGGTAGGATGTGTATATGTGGGAGAGTGTGTGTGTGTGTTTTTTTTTTACTCTCACTACACATTGCACTAGAAGTAGTTAAAAGTGAATTTAATTAAGCGCGTGTGGAACGTTAAATGCTCACCGGCAGCATCAGCAACATTAAATTGCAACAACAGAAGTGCCAAACGTTTGCGAACATACGCACATTCTTATAGTGTCGCCACTGCTGTATCGGTATGGTTGTTGTTATTGTTGTTGTCGAACAATCTATTTACAAATGAAATCAAATATCGAAGTAAACGCCACGTTAAAATTAAAAGGCGTAATTTTGTGGTCACATGAAAGGCGCACCAGGCCTTGGAGTTGAGAGATTTGTGAAAAAAAAAATTGAAAAAAGACGGTGAGAGCGAAGCTGGTAAAAATATTGGGTTGGCAACTAAGTAATTGCGGATTTAATTCAGAAATGGCTTAAGTTGAATTTTTAGGCTTGCAGACATAGTTTAAATGTAAAACACATTTTGTTATTTGATAGTTGGCAATTTAGCTGTCAATCAGTAAAAAAAGTTTTTTGATCGGTTGCGTAGTTTTCGTTTGGCGTTCGTTGAAAAATGGAAAATCAAATAAACCGTCATATTTTGCTTTTTTATTTCCGCAAAGGGAAAACCGCATCGTAAGCTCATAAAAAGTTATATATGTTGTTTATGAGGACGAAGCCTTAAAGGAACGGCAGTGTCAAAATTGGTTTGCCAAATTTCATTCTGGTGATTTTTCACTCAAAGATGAAAATTGCTGTGGTCGTCCAGTGGAAGTTGACGACGCCCTAATCAAAGCAGTACTCGATTCAGATCGTCAATGTACAACACGTGAGATTGCAGAGAGGCTTCGTGTATCACATACATGCAAATCTCTTTAAACAACTTGGCTATGTTCAAAAACTCGATTCATGGGCTCCTCACGAACTGAAAGAAATGCATTTAACGCAACGCATTAACGGCTAGGATTTGCTAAGGCAACGTAATGAAAATGATCCATTTTTAAAACGACTGATAACTGGCGATGAAAAATGGGTTGTTTACAACAATATCAAGCGTGGAGCAGGCCAGGTGAGTCAACTCAAATAACTTCTGATGTCTGCATTGAACAACTAACGAAATTAAACAATGCAGTTGAGGAAAAGCGGCCCGAATTGACAAACCGAAAAGGTATTGTATTCCATCATGACAATGCAGAGCCACACACATCTTTGGCCACTCGGCAAAAATTATTGGAGCTTGGTTGGGATGTTTTGCCACATCCACCATACAGTCCTGACTTTGCACCATCTGATTACGTTTTGTTTCGATCTTTACAAAACTCCTTGAATGGTAAAAATTTCAATAATGATGATGATGTCAAATCGTACCTAATTCAGTTTTTTGCTAATAAAAACCAGAAGTTTTATGAACGTGGGATTATGATGCTGCCTAAAAAATGGCAAAAGGTCATTGATCAAAATGGGCAACACATTACCGAATAAAGGTATTTAGTTCCATGAAAAAATTGCCTTTGATTTTCTAAAAAAAAATCCGCAATTACTTGGTAGCCAACCCAATACATAAGTGACACATCTGCCTACCTCGATGTGCTTAGGCTTACTAGGGGCTTAAATTGCATGCTTTCAGCATTGAGAACTACGAGGTCGTGTGAAGCGTCCGTGCGAAAATGAAAACCATTTCATTGTTTAGAAAAAGCCTTTCTTATTTTTCACTATATTCTCCTTTTAGGCTTTACACTTCGTCTAACACTCTTCTAGTTTGTTGATCACGAAAAAGTGTCAAATGTGAAAAATAGCCATTCGTTTTTGCAATCACCTCCGCGTTTGAATAAAATATTTTTCCAAGAGATGCTGCTAATTAAAAATAAGCTCCATAGGTGCCACTAGTGCCATCTGTCTGACTTTGCACTGACTTTTCAAACGACCCTCGTAAACATTTCGCGGAAGGTTATATAGTTATATTGATTCGCATAAATATTTTTTTTTTTTTATGCTAGGTGGCGCAAAATTAATCATCCTATCTGAAGATTTATTATATAATTTTTTCACAAGACTTCCTACGCCAATCACATTTTACACCTGTGAACTAGACAGTTGCAATATACAAACAGACAAGCAGTGACATTTAACAACCAAATAATACAAGGTGGCGTAAAATTAAGCGTCCTCAACCTTACTTTTACTTTTACTAAATGTTGAGTATGAAGAATGCATAATTTAATATTATACGATAATAGAAAAAGCTGATATGAAGTAGGTACTCCCCTTTTACAGGGCACACTTTCTTAAATCTTTTAGTATTTAAGTTTTAGAACTAGGCTTTCTCATCTAATTTTAGCTAAATAAAAGCTCTCTTGCTCCCAACCATCACCGCAAGTACATCTCACTCAATAAAAAAAACTTTATTTTTACTGAATAAAAAAATAACTTTTAGTGATTGAAATCTTTATATTAACGTTTACGCGCTCCATTGCTTTGAAGTTTCATCTAAAGGCAAAAATGCTTAAAATAGTTAAAGACTCTTGGGTTCTTGGACCGATTCAAAAAATAGTACGTCGAAATAACGTTTGTTACTCGAATCGGTTGATGGAGCCGCTTAATAATACGAGAGGTTCTTAATAAAATTTTCGCCACTACATGAAATTTCCCATTTATTTGGGGAATATTTATGTGCCTCTTTTATGTGCCACTCCAAGTAAATATAGTAAAAATTGTACATACACAGCCCGCGACAAAACGATAGCTCATCACTTTGAGCAGTTTTGACTATTTTTCTATCTTCTTTTAGTTTTCATTTTCTTTTTTTATTTAATATATTTAGAAAAGTATCTAGCAAAACCATATAAATCCAATTATCAAGTTATATAAAAAATTAGAAAAATTCCACAAACTTTTCGTCCCAATTCCAGAAGTCTCAATTTGAATATCTAGAAAAAAATTTGCTATACAGTTTTATAGCTGATTAAGTTTAAGTAGAATTATGAAATTTTAGTATAATCAAAGTTTAAAGTTAGTGAAAAGAGGTTGTCTGTAAAGTCGGTTTACTGACGATAGTTTAACGTGACAACGTCATAAGAAAATATTGATGAAATGGTTGCAATTTTCAAAACAAAATTTTAATTTTATTTGTTTGATTGATAATTTGTATGGATATAGAGGAGGAGGTAAATGGAATTGCAATGGAATAGTCAAGTTACATTTACACATTTATCTTCAATTTCGATTGTGCATCAGACGTTAATAAGTCAACAACATTAAGAGGCACCATCATCGATTTGCCTTTTTCAAGACACTTTACACTCGAAACACTCCCTTTCATTTCCTACTTTTTCTATCATCGTCCTATTCTCAACAGAGAAATGGTTCATTACCATGCACACAGGAAGAAGGCATATGCAAATACAAGTACGTGAATTTATATACAAATGCGCATATACATACATATACATACATATATATGCTCACTCAAGTAGGACAGAGCCAGATGTCGAACGTTGCAGAACACGGGGGCCGATTGTGCTCTTTGTCGTTCGTTCCGCGCTCTCGCTTGCAGTTCAAGCACATTAGCTTACATTTGCTTGCGTACGGAATAGATTCGTATATTTGATATGTCCATATGACTTTTATGCATCTTTACATATAGATTTGTTCTTTTTGAAAGTTGCGCGAAATTGTATATGTATATGCATGTTTATATACATATATTAGTATACAACATATCTTATAAGGTATTTTTTTTTCTTTTCCATTTTTCTTTATTTATTGAATCTTTCTTTTATAAGAAACTAACAATAAGTTTACAAATCTTATATACTAGAGTAATATGTTTCCTTGCCAGTGCTAAGAAACGAATTATTTGCTCAAATGAACATATATTTACATATATGATTAAATCGGTTGTGAATCTCCAATTCTTTATAGTTGGGAGCTGAAAAGGACGGGTTTCCAGTCTCCGATTCTTCGTAGCTGGGAGCCGGAAAGGCCTAGTTTCCAGTCTCCCTTAGAGCTTCCGTTGTCTCTCATGTCGATTGTGAAAATGATGTTGTTTTTTTGTTTTTGTTTCGAATGTGATAGATGTGGTTGGAGGAAGTTGTGGACGGACTCTCGCGTGAGATGAGATCATTAAGATACTGCAGACTTGAATATGTCTCTTTTTTTCAATCTTGTGTGACCTTCATCTAAAAGTAGATTTCGCGCTAGTTTATTGGGATGGTCTTCTAGCTTTTGTAGGTATTTTTTGCTCAACCGTACTATTTCATCGGCTACACGAGGTATGCAAATATCTCTGTGAATGTTAACGTTCTTTATATACCATGGCGCTCCTGTGATTATCCGCAAGGCTTTAGATTGCACTCTCTGAAGTTTTTCGATATTTGAGGGCGTAGCCGTTCCCCACATTTCTATACCATATGTCCATATTGGTTTTAGCATGGCTTTATATAGTAGCACTTTGTACTCTAGAGGTAATGCTGATTTCGAATTAAGCATCCAATATAGGCTTTTCATTTTAAGCTTGATATTCGACACTTTCTTTTCAATATGATTCCGCCATGTGAGTCTTCTATCTAAGTGAATTCCAAGATATTTTATTTCGTTTTGCTGTGGTATATTCTGACCATTTATTGTAACTGCAGGGCAAGTTTCTTTTCTTAGAGTAAAAGTAATATGCACGCATTTGGTTTCATTAACCTTTATTCTCCAGTTTTTAACCATACTTCTGTTTCAAGTATATGCCTTTGTAATATAGACGTTGCTACTTTTGGGTCTGTGTGAGTGCAAAGTATTGCAGTATCATCGGCAAATGTTGATGTCATTGTTTGGCTCGTCGTTGGCATATCAGATGTGTATAATACATATAAAATAGGGCCCAGAACGCTGCCTTGTGGAACTCCAGCGTCTATTCTACAATGCCGAGAGAAAAAATCTTTTTGCTTTACAACAAATTCTCTATTAGTGATATAGTTTTGCAGCAAGAGGTGTACATTCGTAGGCAGTAAACTAGTAATTTTGTGAATTAGGCCGCGGTGCCATACCTTATCGAATGCTTGTGCTACGTCTAAGAACAGTGCAGTGCAGTACTGATTTTTCTCAAAGGACTTTCGTATAAATGACACAATGCGATGAACTTGCTCAGTTGTACTATGTTTTGCTCTAAATCCAAATTGGTGTTGAGGAATAATACTGTTATCTTCAATAAAGGGCATTATTTTCTGCAAGAGCAACTTTTCAAATAGCTTTGAAAGTATGGACAATAGACTAATTGGCCGATATGAGGATGCTTGGCTTAAGTCTTTCCCAGGTTTACCAATCATAATGATTTGAGATAATTTCCAAGCTTTCGGGTAGTAGGCAGTACGAGAGATGGCGTTAAATATGTGCCTGATATGAAGAACGGCAATATTGGGAAGCTCTTTTAGCATTTTTGGGGTGATTTTGTCGTAACCTGGTGCTTTTTTAGGTTTAAGTTGATTAATAACTGAGACTATGTTATTTTTTTTAAACTTTATTGGCTTTTTTGGTGGTTGCAATATGTCTAGTGGTAAGCAAGTAGTTGCAGAAGACTGATTGGGAGTGAAGACAGATTGCAGATGTTCAGCAAATACACACCCTTTTTCAGAATCCGTACGTGCCCAATTACCATTTCCTAGCCGAATTGGGGATTCGTACTGTATGGGCCGATTTATATTTTTTGTGGCTTTCCACAATGCGTAATCTGTTTGGTCCGTCGGAGTAAGATTAGAAAGGAAATCATGAAGATGCCTCTCCTTTTCTTTTTTTAAGGGCGCAACGCAACTTAACTGTGTATTCATACAATAGTTTCTTGTATTTTGGAGAACGATATTGTTGCCAAGACCTTCTCAGCTCTCGTTTCTTTTTAACTAAATCTTCTATAGTCTCATCAATGTTTCGCTGAGAGTTAACACGACTTTTATTATTTGTGGCCACTGCTGCCCTAGTAGCTCCATGCATTAGTTCAGTCAATGTATATATCTGCCTATCGATATCAATATCATTCTTTAAAGGAACATTGGTTTTTATATGAGTGCTAATGTATTTCTTATATTTAAGCCAGTTTATGAGATTGGGATGGGGGAGCTGATTACCCGCTGTTCTGGTGCAAGGACTACCTTCCATGGTTATAATAGACGGAGAATGGTCGGAGGACAATTCCAGGGATGAGGATGCTGTTACAATCTTGCGATTAATACCCTTTATAATACCAAAGTCAATCAGGTCAGGCATCTTCTGGCGGTCAGATGGCCAATATGTTGGCTGTCCTGTAGATACAACATCAAGTTTTGATCTTAGTATACAACTAAAAAGTTGTCTCCCTCTAGGTGTGACCAGTCTAGAGCCCCAATAGTGGTGCTTGGCATTGAAGTCCCCTGCAGCCATAATCTTTGGCCCAAGTTTGGCAAAAAAATCTTTGAACTGTTGTTCGGTTATAATTTGAGAAGGAGGGCAGTACACAGCTGCGATAGCCATTGTACTGGAAAATTCTTGCAGTTGAATAATAGTGGACTGAAGGTATTCTTCATTAAATTCCTCAAGTACACTGTGCTTTAGACGTTTTTTTATTAATATCGCTGTGCCACCACGAGCCATGTTTCTAGGATGTTTTGTATCATAGAAAAGATATTCCGGAATTCTAAAATAATTTTTATCTGTAAGATGAGTTTCAGATATAAGCATAATGTCAATGTTATTTGATAATAGAAAATTATAGACTTCGAGCTTGTGCTTGGTGAGACCGTTTGCGTTCCAATGACAAATTTTGATTCTGTACATTATGGTTTATTTAAAAGGGTTTGCATTAAAATGGTTTGATTTCTAATCAGATCCTGTATCATGCTTTGCATTCCAACCATAAATTGATTAAGGGTTTGCACGAGTGTTTGAAGCATAGATTCTATACTGCAATTATTAATGTTATTTGCTTCCACATTTGGGTTGGTTTTTAGGACGTTTGCATATGATTGGTATTGTGGTTGTGCTATTGGTTGGCGACTAAAAGAATTTAGATTTGGTACTGTTGTAGGTGGGACAGGTTTTCTATTTGGCAGCAATTCTTTTTGTTTTATTGATAAAAATACAGGACAGCCCCGATAATTAGCAGTGTGGTTTTCTCCACAATTGCTACATTTTTTAGCACTTGCATCTTGTTTTGGTTTGCTACACGTAGATGTGGAGTGTAAGTCACCGCATATCACACACACGCTTGGTAAATTACAATAGCTACGAGTGTGGCCAAATTCCTGGCAGTTTGTACATTGTACGGGACTCTTACGTTTTAGTGGTTCTTCTATTGAAATTTTACGATGCAGTAGATAACGCAGGTTGTAAATAGGATGCACTTCGCCTTTTTTTAATAATTTTGCTGATGGCTCAAGTTCTATACGAAACATTGGTTGCGTAACTTTGTTCCGGTTTTTTATATTAAATATGGACTTTATTTCGAATCCCGCTTCTTCCAGTGCTCCCTTTATTTCGGACGGATCTACATTATGCTCAACTCCTTTTAAAATTACTATAAGGCCCTTACTGCTTTTAAGCTGATACGTGTAGTACTCTTTCTTAAGCAAATCGAAATTATTTACTAACTTTCTAAAATTTTCTTCCTCGTAGATTTGAATTTTGGTCTCATGTATGTTGCCTTTCATAACAGAAACAACATGAAAATTGTTTGCACCCAATAACTTCGCTAAATTGTTTACAAGACTGTTCGAATTTTTTTCTCTTAAGTATATTGGGGGCGGTTTAGACTTACTGCCTGTACTTTTACTCTTGGTTATTTCCTCACTGTTGTCTAGTATAGCAAATCTATTCTGGCACAGGGAGCCGTCTTCACAATTTTTTTTTATTTTTTCTCTTTGTTTATCAACTGTTTGCTTTTGCGGACTTTGTTTACGCTTTGGCTGAATGTTCATGTAGCGGTCTAACCCAGTCTGTATGACCGACTGTTTAATTTTACTCTGGTTTGGGCAGTTACTGATTAGAGCTTTCGTAGAGCTTTCGTGAGAGAGCTTTTCTTCTTGAGCTGTGGCTGTAGATCTGTTCACAGAAAAGCTTTGCTTCGACCACGGATTTGCTGATTCTGTAGAGTCTGTAGAGAGTGTACTCACAATTCGATCAGAAGTTTTTCCGTTGGTTTGCGAAATGCCTTCTGACTGCATTTGCGAAACAGAGACAATTTCGTTTGCGCCAAAACTTCTTGTAAGCGGGGAGATTGTACGCCGTTTTTGTTCCCGTTGATGAAAGCTGCTGCATCGCCGTTCTCATCAATGCTGGCTGAGCGAACGCGCACTGACGGCGGAGAACGTCGGACACTCATCTGTTTGCACTTTTGGTTTTTTGGTGTTTTATTTTCGTTGATTTGGTTATTATTTAATTTATTTATTTAGTTTATTTTGTTAATCCCGGAGTAAACCAATTTCACTTAGGCGAAACACGACCGGTTTAATTAGGGATCTTGGTTTTAAATACTTTATATATGCGGTTGTAAGCGATTTTTTTAGAGAGCGTTTTAAAAACACGTCCGTTTTGTACGATTTCTTTTAAAAGGTATGTGGTAAATATTACCACACATTTTTTCCTTCATATATTATAATAAAAAAATTAATAATAATAACTAAAACAACAGGTATTATTAACAAACTTGGTTTTATTTTAAATTCTTCAAGTAAATCAAATTAATAATAATCAATAAGAAGGCATATGCAAGTACAAATAGGTGAATTTATATATGTACATATGCGCATATACATACATATATACGCTCACTTAAGTAGGAGAGAGCAAGATGTCGAACGTTGCCGTTCGTTTGCGTTGTTCCTCCGCGCTTTCGCTTGCAATTCATTCAAGGTAACGGCAATGAGTAAGGTAACGACAAATGAGCAAGGTAACGACAAATGAGAAAGGTAACGACACATTTTTTCGTGCGTGCAGCCGGCTAAATCGAATTATAAGACGTTATCACGTCAAAAAATAATGAGCATTAAAAACACATTTATTCTGCTTTTGAAAAATAGTCGAAACTGATCAAAATGTTCCGGTGCTATCATTTGCCGCGTGGAGTTTATACAATACTAGATATTGCCGGCACACTGTCTCCCATTTAGCCTAAAGAGATGTTTCATCACATCTTTAAAAATATGAATTTCATCTTTATTTTTTTCTTTCTGATGCTCATATTTGTAAAATTTCAATAAAATTTGTTCCCCGCTAAAATTTTTGCGACAACTCACATTCCCTCTTGGGTTCAACTAGATACTTTTATCAAGATCGTAGCAGGATTCGTGTGACTACGCTTATGTATTTATGTCCCTCCCTTTAACTTGAATGTCACAGCTTCATAGTTTTACGCTCTAAGCTTTATAAATCAGGCTCTGCCAAAAGTAGTTAGAAGGGTAACTTGAAGTGTATCAGTAGAAGGTAGCTTGCCACCCAATATCCCAATACTTATAAAAATATAATATAATAATATCCCAAACCTTATCAAATAAAATAAAACAAGCATAATCGGTAATGCATTGAAGTCTGGTTAACTTCTGTAAGGAGAAGATCAAATCTCTTCGCTGGGCAGATAACATTTCTCTGATCGGAATTCGGAATGAAATTGCTGATAAGGTTTGCCAGGAAGTGGCCGACTGAATTGGTCTCAGAGGCCTCCCATCCGGTCATAGGCATCTCACTGACTGTTGTTAAAGGAGAATTGCACAACTTATTTCTTAGGAAAGCACAGAAAAGATTGAGCTCCATTTATTCTTGTGCTATTTCGAAAATCCTATGGCTCCAGTCCAATAGACGTTGGACGTAGATAGTCCTGGGGATTCCACGGCATGCAATTTGCAAACTTGTAGCTGTGCTTACTGGTCATTCGACGATCGGCACTCACGCAGAACAGCTGGGTTTCCCATTTGAGCCCATTGCAGAAGCTGTGGGAACCTTTCAGAAAATGATACTATTAAGCATTTTCACTGTAAATGTCTGGGATTGGCAGCTAGACGATTAAGGTCACTGGGTGCTCCTTTCTTTGACAGCCTGGGGCAGTGCGCCAAGCTAAATCCCATCAATATCCTCCATTATATCAACAGCTTTGGCTGGTTGTAGATATCTGCGTATTTGGGGTCTCATAATAGTATCAAAACGGCGTTTCGGTGCACTTGGGCAGTCTCAGTCTGGTACTTCCATTCACCTACCTACCTGGTATACGAACTTTGGGAAACTGTCTGTTTGCTATCTCAAACTTGTCACCAAATCTCCCGCTTATGACAGCTGGCTTTAACTATATTTTCTCATTTTATGCTTTATTGCAATTAAGCAACAAATCAAAATTTCACCAATCATTGTTCGTGCAGCATTGTGCTCTTCCTCCAAGTGCGAGAATGTATCCATTTACGAACTGCATTCGAGTGTTTCGTTAGCACTGCAATTTGATTTCAATATTATCATTTCATTTGCCAATGTAATGCAGTGTTTGTTATAAACAATACTGCTCCATTGTTGTTGTTGGTGTTGTTGTAGTGACAAAACCATTTACCACAAATGATGACACTTAACACAAATTCACCTGAACCAACTTTGATATGAAAATCAGAGCTGCAACTGTTCCATCCCCGGGCTGTTGGCAAATGCACTGCCGTAAATGATTGTTGATAGATAAGCAGAGCTATGACTGTGACTGTTCAACTGCCCAGATAGTTGACCACATATCACACGCACAAACATACATACATACATACATGTGCACCTCCATAAGTAGCTACCGTTATGAAGAGGAATTTGCACGTAACCACAAGTTAGCAAATACATACACATATGCGTATGTATGTATGTACTTAACTGCGTACTTGTACAATATTTGTGTGGGTGAGTGGAGATCAAGTGTGCGCATATTATCCATGTGGGGCGATGAGAGAATGGGTAACAAAAATATCATATGAACGCACTTGAATGCAATTTCAGTAATTAAAATAAACAGTCGCTGAAGTGCAGCCAGTGAATTGTGTGGGGAAGAAGGGGTGCATGGATAAGCATGCAACTAGCTTTGGAAACAGTCACAGTTACAGTTGAAGTTATTTGTCCACCCACTGCATGCACTAAGTACTTTTGTCATTGTCAATCATAAATATGCAGTCAGCTCATAGCAGTGCTGATGTGCCAATGGCCATTTGATATCTCAACATTAGCATTTAAAATGACGGTAAGGCTCGAGGAATTTACTCATTTGTAACATTCAAGGGAATTTGCTTGATTGATTTGGTACGTACGTGTATCAGTAACTGGCGAAGTTCATATTAAGCGTGGCATTAAATGTCCAGACAGTAGGAGAAGAAGTGGAAAACTAATAGAGAAAATATTTCACCAAGTACAAAAGGATTCCTTGTATGGCCGTTAGTTCAACTTATTTATTATAAGCTTTAAGGGGTCCCTTTGGTCAGAATTTTCAAAAAATTGATTTTTTGTTTTGAATATTGCGAAAGTATAGGCTTTTAAGAATATACTGTTACATTTGTGGAAGGATATTCCCAGTATTTTCGATTCTACAGCCGTTTTAGCAGGTAGAGTCAGATTCGTCGCGCGGCGGCATCCATGGTCGCATTATCCACTTTCAAAAATTTTAAACTCTTTTATCTCAAAAATATTGTTTTCGGCCTGGTGTTGTAAAAAAAAAAGCTATTCAACCGAACGTCTCAAGTTTTAAAAATTGGCTATCGCTCGTACTAGAATCATTTTATTTTTTCAATTATTTCGTATTTCTTTTTTATAAAAAGACTGAAAAACCCCGATTTTTAGAGCGTGGAGTTCAAAACCGCCGGGTCATTTTATCAATTTTTTTTTTGTTTCTAGTACCGGACATAGTTACTGATTAATAATTGGTTTTTGGTTTTTGTGTTTCAGATATATAGAAGAGCCAAAATGGACAACACCGTCAAGGTCTAATTTTTCGGGAGGGTCAATTTCAGCGCCAGTTTTAAAAGTATTAAAAGTAAAAACAATTTTTTTTCATTTTTAAATGTAAAAGAAGTTAAATAAAAATCCTAAAAAATTTAATTATCGTTTTTCATTTTTTTTATTGTAAAAAAAAGTTCCTGAAAATACCCTAAATTTTCGAGCTCTAGTCCACCGGGACCCCATAAGTTGATTAGTCGGATTCACGGAGTTATAGGTAGCCCCTTAAGTGTTTTGGTATCCTTTCTTAAACGTCAGTAGCAACAATAACTTGAATTCTTCGGTCAAAATATCTTATCCAAACAGCTTCAAATTAATGATTCTTAGTGAAGGCAGTGAGAAATATAATTTTTTTTCGGTGGGCGGGGAAGGGTTAAAAATTCTTTCGCATTTACAGTGTCCACTAAAACAATCCCTCCTCCTCTTCTGCACAGACTCCCTTCCCGGGACTACTTTCGGCATAACTTCGGGAGGGCCCAAAATGGCATCCATGCACTGGTTCAGTTCTATTCACCCACGTCTGGGCCCATCATGTTTCTAGCCAGTTTCATGCTATAACCTCGCAGGTTAGGTTAGTTTGAAATGGTTACCCATAGAGACCCATTTGGTCAAAACTCAAAAAAATCGTCCTTTGTAATGCCATTGTGAAGGAGATAAGAGACTAGAAGTCTGGGAAGAAAGGAAGGAGGAGTAGGAGGAGGAGGAGGAGGAGGAGGAGGAGGAGGGGATGTGTGTTTGTTGAAGATAGAAGGCGTGACAAAGATATGAGAGCTAAGAATACCTAAATCTTAGCCCTGCGAAAGTGCTGAGATGATTCCATCTCATCCTCCATGCAATTGACACAAAAAGGACGCGAAATAATGCCACGTCTCACAGCATGCACACCACACGGCCAATGTAAGGGCAGCGCGAAATTCAATTGCTGAGATTTTGTTAGCCCCAGGAGATGCCTCGAGCGCCTCCGCTTCGGCCTACTAGTGGCCAGAAAGATTTCGCGATCTTTCAAGTTTGCGTACTTGCCCAGCGCTCGTTGAGTTGACGCGAAGACCACGTTTGCGGGCTAACTACTTCGCATGCCTCTTGTCTTGTCAACTATCAAATAACAAAATGTGTTTTACATTTGTACTTTGTCTGCCAACTTAAAAACTGAACTGAAGCCATCTATGAGTGAAATCCGCAATTACTTAGTTACCAACCCAATATTTCCGTTTACTTTTAGCCGCCAGCTCCGCAGCCATTTGGATTTTATTTATGCCGATTTCAAGCTTAGAAAAAGCTTATCGGTTAGTACACCATTTGTGGTTGGCCTCCAAAATATTGAAGAAAATATTTTACAATTTTTACCATAAAAATGAACAGAATTTCTCACTTTGCCCTACGAAAAACTTTTAATTAAAAATCAAAATACGCTAAACGCAGACACATAACAAAGGTGAACAATAAATATAAATAAAAACCAGAGAAGTCATAAATTATTTAAAATAATTGCTTAATTGCAATTGTGTAATTGTGTACGCTTTTCACCAATTACTACAACAATAAGACCAGCAAGAACAAAAAGAAGAGAAAGTAGCTAGAAAAGCAATAAAACAGGGACATGCCACAGTGCTATGCATTCGAGTCAAGAAAAGCACATGGAAAAAGTTTTCGTGCAAGTAGTCGTGATGGAAAAATCGGAAACAATATTACACTTGAGAGTAGAAAAATTGAATTACGGGACAAGAGGGTGGGACGGAGAGCAAAGAACGCAGTCTAAATAACGATTTTGAGCCTGTTGTGTAGTGGGGGAACTCAGGAGGAACACATGTATGCGTGTATGGGAGGAAGTACAATTAAAGTATGGTTTGAGGTGGCATTAAGAATCTTTCGTAGCGAAGAAGAAAGCTGCATGTGGATAAAAATGAAAAATTTTGTCGGCAAGGTGAAATTAAAATTAAAAATTTATACGAAATGATAAGTTTGTGGGGAGCGGAAGATGCAGGAATTCTCTGTAAAATTGTCGTCAAATAGCAAACTATGTGAGATGATAAATCAAGCAGGTGCGCCGTAGACGCCGTCCTACCCCTGAAGCATGGTGGCTTTTTGTGTAGAAGATGTAACATAAGGAATTTCACGAGAACCGAAAAACACTTACATTTACTTATTACTATGGGTGTGTGTGTGTGCTTTGCAAGTACTTATACATACATACACTTTCTGGGTGCTTATATTTATATTCCCATGCAGAAACACGCAAAAGTTCTTGCTCCAACAACCAGCTTTTACATAATAATCAAAATATTATTCGGCACAAGCGCTCACTCACTCGTCCTCCCTTGCGGGTAATAGTCTGTCACCGTACCTGGGTGCTTGCTTGCGACTGCTCAGCAGCGCTGTTGCTTTTTGTAGTGGTGAAAAGTAATTAAATTCAAAAACTAGCATCATTGGGAAATTCCATAATTCAACGCGACTGCATGTCAAGCGTTAGACTTATGAAAATGTTAACTCATCCCTACCAACGTTGGTTGTTTTTTTGGAACACAGTTTCTTTGAGTACAGGTACAGTGTTCAATTTCGCTCCGATTAAGTTGCAAATCATTTGAAAGTTTCGTGCGCGTGGATCAGCTGCTTTAGAATGCAGAGAAATATTATTCAGCATATTCGGGGTTCAGCATATGAGACACAGGGCTAACCATTTCGCGATTCCGAGGGTATCAAACGCTCTGATATCTGGTAATTGAAAGCGCGCCATATACCTGTAATTAGTCGAATGCTTGCTATTGAAAATTGGGCTACAAAAATGGACATACCAGAAATGATGCCGGAGGATGACCGGAGCATGCGCTTGGTACTGCAGGGCGTACTCGTAACAGAATGGGCCGCATCAGCTATTTGGCCGCCATTTGTATCAACGGAATGTGTTTTCTGCGCTGAAAATATTGCTGCCGCAAGTGAAAGCGTAGAGAAAAACTGAAATTTATGGATTCCGTATATCCATGGTTCGATGAAAATATTGAAATCGATTGATTTCTCATCTCCTAAAATTAGAGAAATTGGGCACACGTCGTTTCAGCGGAGTTTTCATTTCGATACAAGGGAGAAAAGTCTTACTTGTAATGAGTGATCGGTGTACATTTACCGCTTTTCGGAATATGTTAACGAGTTTTGGTCTCTAAACCAATTCACTTAGAATTGCGAGCAAAAGTATTTGAACTTAGTGGCATGCCACGTGGTACAGTAACAGAGAAGATGTCTGGCAGACTCTTCCTCCTCCTTATTCTTGCAGCGTTCAATCTTTGAGACTATGGCCTATGATCAAAACAACTAACATATAGACAATTTTTATAGTTCAATTAAGTAGCGCCTTTGAGCGCCTAACGTCCCATTCTTTTCGTAGCATTATATGTCTCCATACATACATACATGTGTGAGTATCAACCTATCTCGTGTTGTCTGAAGTGGTAATGCTACTTGCACCCCGAAGCTTGCAGGTTGAGAGGGGTATACTTACAATTTCCATACTAAGAACGAGGCGCGTGGTACTGCCCGCTCGCGCTATTTTGCTTGCTTTACAATTCGCTGGCAGCCGCTTCTCGGCAGGCAATGGCAAATCTCCGAGTGCATTTCTGCTACCAAGAATCTTCTCATATAAAACCGTCTGTTGTTTGGAGATGGCATGAAACCGCGGTTCCCTCCATATGCAGAAAAAGATTAAGACGATAAACACATTTGCGATATCCTAAAATATATTTAACGATTTTTGAACAGTTCTGATTATTTTCAAGTACATTTCATGCTTTCTATTGTGAACTATTTTTAATGCTGGTTAAGTGTATCTAGCTGATCTGAATAGATCTCACCCAGACCACAAGAGTCCGTAGTGTTATCAGTGTGGTTGGAAACGTGTTAAACATAGTTCGTGATACATGTTTTGGCGAGTTTTATTAAACAGTTAAAACTTTTGCCAGCAGTATCCTTTAGAGATGAAAGGTATACCGATTCGAGGCAGCTGTAACGAGTTCTGCAGCACTCCACCCAATATTTTACATTCCTTCCTTGGGAGTTGGTTGCTTTCGTGTTTCAAGTTCGTAGCATTATTTTGGCAATCCTGTGGGAGGTCGAAGCTTCCCATATAGACTACACTTCCAGAGTTAATTCCTCGTCCAGTTCCGTCTTCAAAACTGAGAGTGAGGGATATACAAGAATGTTCGACGTACTCATCCAAAGCAAGCGGGTGCCTGCCTTAGCAAGAAAACCCTCTTACTTCCCTCTATTTCCTTGTGCCCTGGTACCCAGTAAGTTGTGACCTGCCTATTCTGGCAGAGCTCGTCCATCCACAGTGTTGCACGCATTCCAAGCTAGTCATTACAGCCATTACTGCTTTACTAACAGCTTGACGATCCATGAAGATGCTTGTGCGAGTATCGAGGGGAGTAAATGCCAACGCTAATTTAGCTGCTTTGGTTATACCATAAATCTCAGCTTGAAATATGCCGCAGTGATTAGGAAGCCTGAAAGAGAGGAGAAGAGATTAACCTGCGGATAGAAGACAGCCGGTCCTACTACGTCATTTTAAATCCATCTGTAAACAAATTGTATGCGTGGTGATCAGATCCTAAACCCTTATGCTAGCCATTCTGTTCTATTACAAAACCAGACCACTTGCCAAAGTTTACTTGCGTAATAACGTAGTTTGATTGTTTAATGCTAACTAAAATACAATTTCGAATTTAATAGACTTAAATTGGAGCTGGATTGAATAAACTCTCCATAGAGAAGACGTCAATGATTTCAATGGAACCTGTAAAGAAGCCTGCGACAAAATTTGTATGCGGATAATCCTAAATGAGAGCTCTGCCATCGCCACTTGGAACGAAATTAGACTCATACCGGCTGACAGAAATCATTGGACCGCCTTTGTTTCCATTTTATGCTCCGACTAGGAGCGATAATATGTGCAGAGAGATGTTCTTTATAGTAGTTCTTTAGTTCGTCTTAAAATTGCCATCTAAAAGTATATATCTTGAAGGAATAAAAAAAAGAAAAAAAGTGCATTTAATGATTTTGAAATTACTTTTGGAAGATGTGTAGAAATATCCAATTTCTTCGAGGAATATATCCATGGGGAACGAGATTTTGAGATAACTCGTTCTGCTGATGCCTTGCCTTAACCCTCCGTTGGACAGCCGGGTCTGGCCAGACTTTTTCGACTTTGGACGTGAATTTAACACATTTCTACAGCGTTTTCCAATGAGAGGTGTTATTTTAATATTCAAAGAAAAATACTGTTTTTAACACACTTTTATTAGGACGGGTTGTATGTATGTATGTATGTATGTATGTATGTAACGGAATCTTTGAGCTTAATTTTCACTGGTTTCTAAACATCTGATCGACTTGAAATTTTGCACACCTATCAAGGACCGATGACAATGCAATAATTTGATAAAAATTTTCCATTATCCTTATTGGGATTGCCAGGATTAATATTTTCTTTTTTTACCTGTGGGCAAAAAGTAAGGTGAATTTGGTTGTAAAATGAAAAATCGTCATTTGTTATTGTAAATCAATTTCATCCCCTTCAAAATAATGCCCTCTCGATGGAATACACTTATGCCAACGAGTTTTCCAATCCCCGAAACATGCCAAATAGTCCATTTCCGGTAGTGGTTTCTTGAGTTTTGGGAATAGCCAGAAGTCACACGGAGCCAAATCAGGCGAATACGGTGGTTGCGGAACGATATGCGTGGAATTTTTGGCGAAATAGTCACGAAGAACGAGTGCAGTGTGAGACATGTGAGATAAATTTTCCATTATCCTTATTAGGATTGCCAGGATTAATATTTTATTTTTTTAACACACTTTTATTAGCTCGGGTTGTATGTATGAATGACTGTAACGGAATCTTTGAGCTTAATTTTCACTGGCTTCTAAAAATCTGATCGACTCGGAACACACAACATAGATGACTAGATGGGAAACTCTTTTTTTCTCGTGAGAGCGCTGAAAAATGTGCATTTTTTATAACATTTGCCAATATTGCCATACCGGTAGAAACATGAATTGGGTATTTTTTTAAACAAAAATTGGGAATTTTTAGTGTCCACACCACCATTGAGGTTAGTATTTAGTGTGCGGTTGTGTAATAGTATATTACTCGTAAACACCTACATATACTAAAAATAAAAAATAGTTAAAAAAAAACTAAAAAACACGCTTTTATTGCTAATCGAACTAAAAAGTAGAAAATAAAATATAGCTTAAAAAAACTAAAAAACACGCTTTTATTGGTAATCGAACTAAAAAGTAGAAAATAAATTTTAATGACAAAGGGACCTATAATGAAGTAATAGCAAATCGAAGGATCAGTCATAGTCAACTACCTCAGAACAGAATTATAACAAAAATTAAGATACAAATAGAGTAATTCAAATTAGAGTTAAAAGCGTGGGATTCATTTTGCTTCACTTTCATAATCTTCTGTACATAGGTAGTTGCCAATAGAATGATTGTAATATTTACTATATCAAGCATCCCACGCTTTTAACTCTAATTTGAATTACTCTATTTGTATCTTAATTTTTGTTATAATTCTGTTCTGAGGTAGTTGACTATGACTGATCCTTCGATTTGCTATTACTTCATTATAGGTCATTAAAATTTATTTTCTACTTTTTAGTTCGATTACCAATAAAAGCGTGTTTTTTAGTTTTTTTAAGCTATATTTTATTTAATATAAACGATCGAATGTTTATTTCATTATAAAGAGGAAGGTATGCCCTTAATAGAGGAAAATAACATCAGGCAAGTGACCACCACGACCACGTTTACAGGACAATATCCTTTTAATGAAATTTTCCATAACCGAATTGCAAAGTGGCTGCCCTATGTCCTCGATAGCCTCCCGAATTCTATTTTTGAGGTCTTGAATCGACCCTGGGCTGTTGGCGTAGACCTTTTCTTTCACGTGGCCCTAAAGAAAAAAGTCACAAGGTGTTAAATCACAAAATCTCGGTGGCCAATGCTGATCACCTCTTCGAGAAATAACATGGTCCGGAAACTTTTCCCGTAAAAGATCAATGTTTTCGTTGCTTGTGTGACACGTAGCGCCGTCTTGTTGAAAATAGACGTTGTCCAGATCAATACCATCTAATTCCGGCCATAAAAAATCGTTAGTCATCTCTTGATAGCGCAATCCATTCCAAAATAACACCTGTTATTGGAAAACCCTTTATTATAGCTAACGACTAGAGCTTTCATGTAGCTTCCTAAAATTTAATTTCCTATCGATTTATGGATATAGTCTTTTGAAAAGGATCCTCGAACAGGACGAAAAAAGGCCAGACAGTGGTGTCCAACCGAAGGTTTTAAGAAGGTGCCAAACGGAGAGTTAATTTATAAGATAGAGCAATGCTGCAGAATTTAAGAGCGCCTTAGGCTCGTTTTAAGTTGGACCAACAGTTTCGGTTTATTGAACTTTAGGATCAATTTAAACGCCGAAGACTGAAGGATTCGTACCTGATGACATCTTTCTAGTTCTTCGCCAGAAACTGTTTTCTCTTGCTTCAGGCCTACCCTTCATGTTATGTACGTATGTTTGTATGTAAATAACTGTACTCTTTCGTACATTTTTACTTGTTTGCTGGAAGTCCGAAAAAACCTTCTTCTAACCATTCATATTCTCACCAGCCCGAAAGCGGCGTCTTGTGGCAACACTACCGAGTTCATGGGTAACTCGACTCCATCTTTATGGCTTGACACAACTCATAGCGCACTACCAGCACGTGTATGTTATTACTCTCGACCTCTCAATCTCCTTCCACTCCTCAGCTTGGCAAGCACACTTTTACTGTCTTCAACGAAAAGACAGTTTGGCCAAAAGAAGCTGCTAGCAGAGAAGGTAAAAATTAGATGTGGGGTTGCAATTGGCGGCCCTGAGCTCTTAAGATGTATGTACTGCTGCCTGCTGATGGCTGTGTGTCTTAATCCTTTTTCCATTATTATTTTCATAATTCTTATTTACATGCCGACGCCGGCGCTGTTGTAGCGGTATTACTAATTTTTTCGTACTGGTTTGGTTGTTGTTACTGCTCTCACCATAGTCACCAGTGTGGCTCCTTTCGTTGCTCTTGCCATAGTTATGGTTTTTCTTGCTCCTTTCCTAGCCTTTCCTTTACCCAACGAAGATGTTTTTCTTACTCAGATTTTGCTTGTTTATTGTTTTTGTTTTATGTGTTTTTTTGCGCTTCACATTTCTTATGTGTTTATTTGTAGTCTTGCAAGGGAAAGAAGTAGAAAAAGGATTGTTTTTTCCGCACCGATGTTTGTAGGTGAAGTGAGTTGCGGTGCGGTGCGGCATGTTATGTTGTGTTCCAGTGTGGTTGCATGTGTTTATGTTTAGCAGAAAATTATTTTCTTATAACTGAATTATTCACAGATTACATGGCGCACTTCATGCATTGCGTTGGCGGTGTGGAGTGGGCGGAAGGAGGTGAGAGCTAGGCAGCGAAGCACGAATTATTCGTAGACCAACATGGAATTCCTTGAAGCGTTACTTGCCCTCTGCTTGTCTCCTCCCTCGGCCTTTGACGCTCATGTGCGAACTTCATAATTACAAACGCAAAGGTTTTAATTTTTAATTAAAGCGCATTTGTGGCGGTTGTCTTGCACACCCTTTCTTTGATTTTTCATTTTCTTGAAGGGCTTTGGTAAACTTCGTGTAAATTTAGGGATGGGCTCCTATACAATTTTAAACAACTTTTTAATTTGATAAAACTATAAATATTTTGCCAAAAAACCGTGCAAAAGAAGTAATAATGAAATCCATATTAAAAAGTATTTATAAAACAAAAACAATTCATTTTTATTACAAAAAAATTAAATCTTGTCTACAGTGAAAATTCAATCCATAAATACAAAACGTATTGGGCTGGGGAATAAGTTCACAGTGTTTTTATATTTTCTTTTATTTTACAACGACTTGTTTGCTGTTTGGGAAAGGGTAAGTATTCATTCGATCCAACTCTTTCTGCCCTACAAAGCTATCTTAATTTATTTTTGAGTTATTTAATTTTTTATTAGTTTTGAGGCTTAGAAATGGAATACCCAAGAGGCAAGAATCAAAATTTTCGACACCTGTTCCTCTTTGCTGTTCATCGAGGCCAAAAAGCTACCGAAGCAGCCCAAGACATTTGCGGCGTGTATGGAAAAGATATCATAAGCGAGTCTACAGCACGGAAATGGTTTGCAAAGTTCAAAAATGGCGACTTTGACATCAATGACACGTTCCGCAGCAGAAGGCCTTCTGGATTCGATGCAGAATGTCTCACATCACTTTTGAAGGAGAACAACCAGTCGTGAATTGGCGGACAAAATAAACTGCGATCATAAAACGATTCTCAATCATCTTCATGCTATGGGATTTACCGAAAAATTGCGAGCCTGAGGCACCCACGGGCTCAACGAAGGAAACAAGAAAGTCACATTCAAATTGCTTCTCAGCACCTCATCCGCCATCGACCAACACACGGTCGTCAACACCGCTCTTTGTACCGAATCTGTCACGGGAGATGAGAAATGGTGGATATACATCAATATGAAGCTAAAAAACGAGTGGACGGTTGCAGGAGATACGCCAAAGCCGAGAGTCAAGCCGGATCTTCATCCAAAGAAAATCATGATATGTGTTGGGTAAGGCTGGGAGGTCTTGGTGCACTGGGAAATGCTCGAAAAGAATGATACGGTCAACAAGGAGCTTTACATTGTCCAGCTTTACCGCGTTAATGAGGCTATTCCAATGAAAAGACCTGCTCGACATGGACAAAACACACTGGGAGGTCATTCGGCATTCGCCGTATTCTCCGGACCAATTACCATCTTTTCCGCTCTCTGTCAAATCATATGAAGAACGTCACCTAACAAAGAGGTTCTTAAAAACCGGCTCAACAACTTCTTTGATACCAGACCAGGCGATTTATGGCGGAACGGTATCAACATATTGATTGACAGGTGGGAGGAGGCTGTAAACAGCAACGGGGAATATATAATTGATTAACTTATTGATATAATTATTGTTTTTTCTTTAAATAAACAAACGGTACGAACTTATTTCCCAACCCAATACAAGCATTCAAAAGGAAATCAGGAAAAAACATCAACTTTGCAACTATTTTTCGCTACTTTATTACGGACTGTGTCAGATATGTTTATCCCAAATTTATTGAAATTATTGACGGCTTCTGATGGCTTTTTCATTATAACAAAGTCTGTTATTAGCCATTGTCTTTTGCTTTCTCAAATCGTTTATACAAGGTGACGCAAAATTAATCACCTTGTCGGAAAATTTATACTCTTGCAAATGACGTCGTACGTCACTCATATTTGATACTTGTGAACTAAACAGCTGCAGCACACAAACAGACAAGCAATGGAGCGTCTAAAGGTCAAAGTAAAGATTTCTATATTATCACTCAAAATATGTTTTTTATTTACTAAAAAAGTTATTCGAAAACAAAACTTGATGATTAGATTAGCGCCACCTTGTACAATATTTTTCGCCAGCTACACGCGACCTAAAAATTACGATGAAATTTTAATGGACAGTCGGATTTGCCATGTTCTAAAATTTACTTATTGCGCTTGTCTTACACGAAACATTTGTTTATTATATTTTGTCTAGAAACAACATTTTTTGTTTTAAGATTCGTGCAAGAACGAACATTTCGTCTAAAAACATTTATTGTTAACATATTTTAAAATGGTGTAAAAACCGACCGAGCAAAAAGGGAGTTGGGTGTATTTGGAAGACTCTCAGATTCGCTTATGCGCAGATAAGTCACACTTTTCCATGTATCATCTACAAGTAGATGCTATCGCCTCCTTAGCCAAGTGAGTCTGTTCGAGATTGCTTAACTGTTCAAATTACGGGTTAGAATGCAATCTGGACATGAAAAATCTAATGCTAGAAACGTTTCTTTTCTAATAGCGGTCACCTCTCGGCAGGCAGTCACCAAACTGTCGTCACGAAAAAGCTGCTTATTGAGTCTATCTGCCGCTCGAAGGCCGTAAAAATATTTTTGACTCAATATGCTGCTAACCACAATTGTATAAACTAACAAATGTACAGTGAAGGACTTAAGTCTACATACAGCAGCATTTTTTTATTTATTTCTCGGAAGGAATACAATAATTGAAAAAGCGATTGATGTAGTTTTAGCTTTTTTTGTTCATAAATGTATTAGCCCTTAGGGGACGAGTGTCGGCGTATAGCCGCCCAAATTATTTTGTAGCTGCAAGGCTCGCGACGTCTGTCGTTCTGAGCGATAAGATACGCATAGGTATAGTAAAAGAGTCACGCTTTCATTCAAAGACATTTGGGGCCATTAGCGATTATAATGTAAACTTACGATATGAGACGACGGTAGGGTCAGAACGAATTTCAGTTCTTCGATGCGGTATCTCAGTGACACTGCCAGAGGCACAAGCAGGCTTTTTATATATTTTATATTTTATTCTACGCACAATGGCTAAGCGATCTAGAGATGATGCGTTAGATAGTAACAGTTCCGATGAATCCAATACCTCTCATCCTCAGCGACGAGCGGCTCCGTCCCCAAAGGGTTAAAATTAAATTATTTCACTCGCTTTATAAGAAAAAAATTAGGGGAAAACAACAAAAAAGTCTACATATACATCTTAACTTGTAATCAGTCAAATCATCAATACATCATAACTTATCATCCAGTTTCTCTTACGCAGAAACGCATTTCTAAAGGGTGGTAACATTTCAAGGGCCGATGTTGAATGTGAACCACACCTAAACTTCAAGTTCTTTTCTACATTTTATTTGATATTTTTCAATTTCAGACTAACTCAATTTGATTTGGAAAGATACACCATCGAGGAACTCGTTAAAGTTATTCAGGCTTATTATGAAAACGGGCGTTCAAATAACATTGCATATCGCGCACTTCGTGAAGAAAATCATCTTCAGTGATGAGGCACATTTTCACCTCAGTGGATTCGTCAATAAGCAGAATTGCCGCATTTGGGCGAATGATAATCCAAGAGTGATTGCCGAAAAGCCAGTGCACCCACAAAGAGTGACTGTTTAGTGCATTTTATGGGCCGGCGGCATCATTGGGCCGTATTTTTTCCAAAATGAGGCCGGCCAAGCAGTTACTGTGAATAGCGTTCGCTATTGTGAGATGATAACGAACTTTTTATGGCCCGAATTGGAAGATATGAATGTGCACGATATGTGGTTTCAACAGGACGGTGCCACTTGTCACACAGCTAACGAAACAATCGCTCTTTTGCGCGAAAAATTTGATGGCCGAATAATCTCACGTCACGGCGATGTCAATTGGCCGCCAAGATCATGTGATTTGACACCGTTGGACTTCTTTCATTGGGGTTAATTGCAGCAACAATTCAAGAGCTAAAGGATGAGATAATTCGAGACATTAACGGCATAGAACCTCAATTATGCCTCAGCGTCAAAATTTGGACCATCGAAAGGAGGTGTGCCGCCGAGGCCGCGGCGGCCATTTGGCCGATATTTTGTTCTATGCATAATTGAGCCATACCAATATTATCAAAGTAAAGAGAAATTACTATAATTTCTTAAAAAATTGAATTTTATTCAAAATCAGCACCGGCCCTTGAAACTTAACCACCCTTTATTAAATCTCACAGCTTATAGTGGATAATTCCCATTTAAGACACTCACAACAACTTGAGAATTTGCTAGCTTTAGAAGCTTCCTCGAGCAGTCGAGCTTCAGTCTATATGCGGCCAGAAGTATTTGACGACTTCGCATTTCATAGTTCTTAACAGACTTTTGTTGCGTTGTCTTGAGATCGAACTTTCCAAGAGCAGACCGCAGGCTGCCACGGGAAGCCCTGCTCTTTCTCTCTGCCTTGCCAGCTTGTGAGCCATGTAGCTTACTGCAATGTTTTTGCAATTCGGTACCAATATGAGATTGATAGCGAAAACGAAGTCAGCCGTTAATCGGCTAATTTCGGACTTAATGTCAGTGATTCATCTCCTTAAAGAGTGTCACTTTAGTGAGCTACGAATCGACTGGTTATTTGATAGTATCTATGAAAACAGTACAGTTGTCATGAAGCCTAATCTTAAGCTTAGTGGGAAGTTCTAGCAAAATACTCCTCCACCAACATCGAACCATTCATGAATCGGTTCACCGGGTCCTATTTTCATATGCTGCAACCCTACCGTTCTTGTTTGAGGAGATGAGAGTGTAGAAAGACTTACTTGGAGTCAGCGCGGGCTTAAATTGCCTTTCTTTGAGGGCATTAAGTCTCAAATAAGACTCGTTTATTGCTATTCCATTCCTCCGTTTCTGCTTCATGCGATTAATTTGAATATGAATTCCAAAATTAGATGCTCTAATGAGTCTCTGTTCAAATGTAGAATGCGGCATGAATTTGTGTAACGATACAATTCCAGAAATAGTTTCAGAAAATATCAAAATAAATTTACGCAATAAATTTTGAGTATCGCTGCTCGCAAACAATAGAACAACAACTACAAGCGCTAAAGTCATTACTATTACAACAATCGAGCTTCAAATATAAGTTTCCTTGTAAAAAAAAACCACCGCAAATATATAAAATTGTGTGTAAAATGTTTTCCAAAAATTTCAATGTGTCCATGAGCCTAAAAGTGTCTTTTAACAGAAAGTGAAAGAGACGCGGCTTTGAGCTACCGTTGACAGAAAAATTACTGTGACATGTCAGCGCTATTTGCACACGGGGTTAATTTTTTGATGATGTCATACGCATAAACACTAACACACACAAACACATGCATGAAAGCGCGAATGCTTGCGGCACATTACGGGCGAGGGAGTCAGCCAACCAGCCAACCAGCGAAACCGTACACATTCACATAGCGCACAAAGCACCTGATATACGCATACTAAACAAAAAAAAAAACGCATACCAACAACAGAGAATGTGCACACATGCCTACTACCGTTGATTCGGTAATAAAAACAACAAAGAAATGAAAAAAAAACGGGAAAGAAAATAATGAAAACGCGAAAGTGATGATGCGTGCCGACTGACACCGCCAACGTCGACGCTGATACGTTGTTACTGCGACACGCGTATGGCTTTGCCGCTGCCACACTTTAAAAAGGTGCAAACGCGCAAAAACACGCTCTTATGCCTAAATGTATGCTATAAAAACGCATGAAAACGTGCTCAAAGTCCACAGCAGCTGGTGGAAGGTAAGCAAAAAACAGTAAAGAAAATAACCAAAATATTGTGCGACAGAAACATTCGCTTTTGACTGTCTTCTGAACTGCCAACGCTTGCATGCGTGTGCGTGTGTATGCATATGCTTTTATATGACTTTAAATTGCGCGTGGGTGTGGCATGTCAATTTCTAGTGCCATCTCGCAACCACAAAGTTGCTTCTTATTTGTACAGTACCAAATAATATTTTGAAAATATTTACTGTCACACAGGCATGCACACTTACTATATATGCGTGTGTGTGTGTGTAAACACACGCGTAATGAAAGGTAAATATTTAAACTGAAAAAAATTATACTGGAGTCAGCTGCTTCTGCGCGTGGTACTTCTTTTGTGCAGAGCAAATGACATTTCGATTTTCAATTATGTGAAAAAATTTCGTAACTTTAGAGTATTTTATGCCATGTCTGTTTTTTTTTTGTTTTTTGCTCTCCGCGAATTCATTAATTACTGTCCAAAAAAGCTCAGTTTTTTAGAGAAGAAAGAATACTCTACTTGCAATACAGCAAAAAAAAAGTACGCACACATATAAAATCCAAAACTCGTCAGCATTCTTCTCCAAAAATTGCATGTTTCTCATTTTTTTTCAATTGTCCACAAAACAATTAATATAAATTTATTAAAAAAATTCCAGCGTCACCTTTTGATGTCGCACAAACAACACTTGCCACTCGCCACACACACGTGTCCCCTCCTACTCTCCGTCCGCATATTTTGGTGTCACATACTCAATTTAAGACTCTGCTGGTCTCCGCTGACCTCCACTGGCTGGCCATGCACACACACACACACATGCTGCCGTTAACGGCGTGAAACAAGTGTTTCTGACACCTCAAAAGGTTCAAAAGTTCAAACAAACGGTCAAGTTACCTCCTTCACGTCGACACTTTGCTTTTTTGGACACTTATTGTAATACAATAAAAGGTTTAAAAAATGTCAAAAAGTGTCAAGAGTGCAACCGAACAGAGGTCAACCATATAGAGTGAAATATAAGCGCAGTGAATAAATGAGGATGTGTGCTTAAGTATGCTCAAATGAAGTCCGTTAACGGGTTTATATTATTTAAACTTACTATACAGATCTAAAAGAGAGATAGTAGAGGTGTAGATTAGGTGGCTGCCTCAGCTTTTCGATGAAGTCCAGTGTTTGAGGCTCTCAGGATTCGCCTTTCGAAGACGAACGGGAGAACGAGTAACTTGACAATTTCCATGTCAGCTAGTTCTACGTACCGGAATGGCTCGCGCTTTTCTCGACCAAGGGCTACCGCCTTAGTAAATTAGCCCAGTTTACTGCGCTGAACCTCGCGAATAACTTGATGCGTCGCTACTATAAAAAAACGTAAGGCGAGCTGTATGTGGGGAAAGATTTGACATGTTTCGGTCGTTCAATCATCTCTGTGACTAACAAAAATATCGAATAATTAAATAATAAATTGTACTCACAGATGAAGATTGTACCTTGTGCGCATCATGGTGATAGTAGCCGTACTTGGTGTCTCGCAGGACGCTGTGCGCGAGGTCTTCAATCGGAACCACATGAGCATGCGACCGAAAACCAAGTCAGCAATTATACGAATAATTTCGAACTCTTTGTCAGAGATTCGATTCCTTAAAAAGAATTACCTAGTGGGCTGTGATTCGACTCTTTCTTTGACAGTATCTACGAAAATATTACAGTTATCGTGAAACTTAATTTGAAATGTATTGGAAAATTCAAAGCAAGTTCGGCTTGTGTCGAAAGTGCTGAAACTTTTTTTTTAGTTTTTGCGATACTGTGGAAAGCTAACATGAAGTAAATGGTTAAGTTATATCTGATTCTTTAGTCAGAATGGGCTCTGAGGCCAACTTTCTTGACCCGGAGCCCGGTCTGTCACTCCCTTCTGCCACGGTTAGCAAACGGTTTTACTCTAACTCAAAAGCGAGCTGGGCAGGCTGGACAAAACTGATGTTACCTATCATGTCCGACCGACTGTCGCAGTTTCTCCTGTCACTTAGCAGAGGCTAAGATGACGGGCCTGGACTGATGACGGGCCACTTTCTATGGGCAAAGCACATGCAAAAGGTGGGCATCTCAGACAATGCAGAGGAGGATGAGACGGCGGACTACTTTCTGTCCATCTGCCCAGCCTTCGCTCGAATCAGGCTTGAGGTCTTTGGCCCTGGTGTGTTAAGAAGTAAAGCGTCTTTCAGTAAGAGCGCTTCAACTTTTTTTTGAATAAAACACAAACGGTTTGACTTTTTTAACTAATTTTTTTTATTATCGAGTTTGAACATATACATTTAAGTACCCAATTTTCGACCACTCTTTTGCATAAATCGGCCGAAATTCCAGCAATTTCGCGTTCAATATTGGCTCTGAGCTCACAAATCGTCGCCGGCTTGTTACTGTAGACCAATGACTTCACATAACCCCAAAGAAAATAGTCTAGAGGCGTCAAATCACACGAGCGCGGTGGCCATTCGACCGGTCCATTTCTGGAAATAATGCGCTCATCGAACTTACTCTTCAACAAATCAATTGTAGCGTGTGCTGTGTGGCTTGTGGCCCCGTCCTGTTGAAACCACATGTCGTCTAAGTCCATACCATTCAATTGCGGCCAAAAATAATCATTTATCATGTCGCGGTATCGATTTCCATTCACAGTAACGTGGCGATCGTTCTCGTCAACGAAAAAATATGGGCCAATTACGCCTTCGGCATGTAAACCGCACCAAACAGTGATTTTTTCGGGATGCAACGGTGCCTCATGAATCACGTGTGGATTGCTTTCTGCCCAGTAACGCATATTTTGCTTGTTGACAAAGCCATTGAGCCAAAAGTGAGCTTCATCACTGAAGATGATTTTTTGATGATTTTTTTATTTTCATAAAAAATTTGCACGATTTACAATCGTTGCTCAAGTGTGTAGCGCTCCATGATGAAATGTATACTAATGAAGTTTACAAATGACAAGCGAAAAATAAAAAATATTGCGTCGTTCGCCCTCCCTATCGGAAAAAAGTTGAAGCGCACCTATTGAAAAACGCTGTACAATGGATTTAATTGTGTCTGAGTGCTGTACGTGCTAGTCTGTCCCGAAAAAAAAATTATAAAATAAAAAAAGTGGTTAAGTTTGGTTAGGTTATGGTTCTAGTCGGTTTGGACACTTGGACCCCACGAGAAACTCAACTGTTTCTTCCTCATCTCTACGACTTATTCAAAATATTCATGGGAGAAAACTCCTATCATTCTGAAGCAATGCCTGCCAAATAGCCAATGACCAGTTAAACAAACCACGGCCTTCGAGATATTATCCCTTGAAAGGCGAAGCAGTTCTTTTTTCTTTTTCTTATTTATTTGCGGCCATAGTAGCCCGGCTGTTTTGCTGTCTTTATGGCCAAGTAATAGTTCTTATTAACTATCTGAGCATCTGGCAAAAATTCATGGTGTACAATCTGAAAATCCAGCAAAATGTCGTTGGACTGATACGCCGAAAGCTCTCGTTATAGCGGACGACCTGTCCACAGGTAAAGTTAAAAGATGCAAATCGACCACAATGGAACTTATTTGTTTCGGCAGTTTGCGTCCCCTGTCGGCGTTCTAGTAATTAATAATAATAATACCATTATAATCCTGAAAAACGCCTTGCTTTCTTTTTTGACTGAAAACGACGTAGGTTTGTGGGCTGGATTGTGTATTGTACTCGCCCAGACATCAGGCGGTGTATCGTTCTCACAAACTTACGTCTCGTCTCCAATAATGATGCTTTTATTGAATATTGGGTCGGATTCAGCCTTGGAAATCGTGTTTTCGGCGATATCAAAGCGGCTCCGTTTTTGCATGAAATTCAGATCCTTGAGGGCGAGTTTCGCAGCAATACGGCGAAAACCCAAAATAGCTAAAATACCCTGAACGGATCCATAAGCAATGTTCAGGTCCACTGTCACCTCTTTGGTAGTTTATTGATGAACTTTTCTATCACTTTATTGATCGACGGCCTGTCACTACGTTTGCCATCCTCGATGGGTTCACGACCTCTTCTGTGGCGTTCATGCGGCTCGTAAATGGCTGTTTCCTTTAAAGTATCATTGCCGAAATAGTCTCGCAACAGTTTTAAGGTTTTTGCACCATTGAAACCAAAGTGCTGTGGCAGTAAATAGTAAAATCAAAGCATTTGAGGATAAATGAGTCAAGTTAAAGTAAATAGCGCGTATGAAGAGAGATAAAATTTGAAGAAGGTGAAATTGAGGGGGAATGTATGACAAGTCATAAAGAAGAAAGACTATTAAAAAAGTACCATAGAAATATATTTATGGAATATTAAAAATACTTAAATCATAATTCTCTTCGGCTCATATCCCATGAGATTTCGCGCATAAATTCCCAATTGATTTGCCAATGAAAATGCCAAATATATATTTTCTATCATTTTCATGAACTTCCCACATAATTTTTCATTGAGCATAGATAACTGACATAAAAGACAAACACTTGCATTGGCATATGTACAGCTGTGCGGAGATAAGGCTGTAAAAAACAGAAGAAAAAAACAATCAGGGGATGTTAAATAGACTCAGCACTGCATTGAAGTAGTCGTATTTATTGGCCGAAAACATGGAGGGGAAATTATTCACACATCTGTAAATCCGAAGTAAATGTGTAAATTTACCGAGCGTGCGAGTACTTGCGAGCGCAAATGTGTGCAAATTCTGAGCTATACAAAATTTTTAACGTCATTTTTCCACATATTTTTTGCCTAGTATTTTTTGCGCCTGCAGATAGGCAACATATTTATTGCCGAACGTCGTCTGATAACCTATCAATTTCCTGCGATTATGAGGTGAATGAGCGTAATGTGTGAATGCGTGTGCGTGGGTAAGTATTTCACAAGCCCCCCTGTAGGAAAAGAGCAGGCGAAGTTGCAATTTTTAGGAAGGTACACATTTTTTTTGTCATGAAATCAGTTTTAAATATATTTGCAAGCAGATACTTGAATATAATTTAATTTTCTGTTTGTGACTTTTCGTGTAAACTTTCGAGTTTTTTGCCGACTTTGGAGTATATAAAATATTATACGCACATTGTTCATCTATTCAGCAGTGCAGTCAAAAATATAGAGTTCAGGAAATAAACAAACCCATTTTTATGCAATTTCGTGATTTTTTACTTAAACTACTACTTACTTCGCAGCCGCCGTAGCCGAATGGGTTGGTGCGTAACTACCATTCGGAATTCACAGAGTGAACGTAGGTTCGAATCTCGGTGAAACACCAAAATTAAGAACAAGAGTTTTCTAATAGCGGTCGCCCCTCGGCAGCCAATGGCAAACCTGCGAGTGTATTTATGCCATGAAAAAGCTCCTCATTAAAATTTCTGCCGTTCGGAGTCGGCTTGAAACTGTAGGTCCCTCCATATGTGGAACAACATCAAGACGCACACCACAAATAGGAGGAGGAGCTCGGCCAAACACCCAAAAAGGGTGTACGCGAGGTCAAGTTTGATGAGAAAAGATAGATTTGTAGGGCAGGCGGGCTAGCAACCTGATTGGTTGGTTGGTTTAAGTGATGATTCTTCCAGAATCCAACTAGCGCTTTCAAACCATTTTGTTGCCACATCCTCGTTATCAACTTGTTTACCAGTTTTTTACAGCATGCCTATATCTAGTCTGTTCGGTACAGGAACCTTAGCAAGTTGTTGACATCTAGGCCAGACAGCTGTTCCAGGCTCTCAAACAGCGGTTTACCCAGGGTTGACATTCTATCCTTCCATAGGGCAGGACATTCGCAGAGGAAATGGAAGATTGTTTCCTTTTTCTGTGACAGTATGTGTTGTGAGGGATGCCCATTTTGGCTGCTTGTTCTCTCACAGACCAAAAGCCAGTTATGACTGCCGTTAGTCTCCAGGCATCCCGTCGTTTCATGCTTTACAATATTGACGATTGTTTGAGGTTGTAGGAGGACCATAACGTTCTGCTGATTTTGCCTTTCGTCTGGACTCTCCATCTACAATCCGCAATGCGGAGGTATTTTAGGGAAATTTCACTCTAGACTGCACCTAATGGTGTGAATACCGATTCTGCAAGAGCGTTATTTATGGCAGATCCCCTTCTTGCCAGTTCATCTGCTTTTTCATTGCCTTCAATGCTCCGATGTCCCGTGACCCAGATTAAGGTAACTTTATGGTTTTCGCGCAAGGTAGTAAGGCTAGTCCTGCTTTGTTCCACCAGTTTAGAGGCTGTTGTCGCAAAATCCAGTGCCTAGATTGCAGCTTGGCTATCCGAAAGAATAGCGATAATGCCCTTAAAAGAGGGATCTGCGATTAGTAGCCTACAAGCTTCCCCAGATGCCAGCACTGCCGCCTGAAACACACTGGAAGCATTTATGCAATTTTCAATTTTAAGTCTGTGAGAATATATATGGCAGCTCCAGCACCACAATCCATGTAACTGCCATTTGTATAAACTATAGTGTCGAAGTTGTTTAGTGAGAATCCCTTATTCCATTCTTTCCTAGACAGAAAGAGAGTGGCAAAATTTCTACTGAATGTTACCTACTACTACAAGTAGCACTAGAGTTCAGATTTGATGCCAATACCTGCGAAAAATTACAAAACTTACAGAAGGATAAACCATCTACGGCCTCCCAGTGTTGTTGATGTAATAGAGGAGAGAAATAGGATCTAGGCTGAAGAACTGCCTCAGACTATTTCCAAAAGGCAAACTAAGGAACCTCAAGAGCCTAGCCGCCAGACCCAGATATTTACAAAGAAAGTTTTCAACAGTCCCCACAGCTTATGCAATGAGGGCGACCGGTGACCACTGCTATGAGTTTGGAAATTGATTGGCGTGGGATCTCCAGCACTTTAAGCAACTTGCTACTGTTGTGCTGAGGCTAAAGTGTTTTTGAAATAGCACACGATAAGGTAGAACTTCATCTGTCTGGCCTGTCTTTTTAAAGAAGAAATTGTGCGTTTTGGCTGCCTGCAAAATCCAGCAGATCTCTAGCTAAACTAGCCTTCGGCAGTTTAAAGGACATTGAAATATTGGCTGATTTAGAGAAAACCTCCTGTCCATGTAGGAATGTTAGGAATGATAGTCTTATCACAAACCTCAAACCCCGGTTTGTGGTTGGAGAGATCTCTACGAAGCATACAGGGAAGGAGAAAGAAATCTGCCTCAAAACGCTATGATGCCCTACGGGAGATTGTCTCCAGAGGGCAACCTTCTTCAACCTAATAGCAGTCTGAGCAGGAATGGACGGAACTTGAAGATCCACGGGAAGTAAGTGCAGAATGTCGTTAAGGCGGCAGTCTGCGCGGCCCTGCACGCCTCATCGATGCCAATACATGGAGTCCCCTGCACTCCCTCTTATTTTGTGGTGTTATAGCCCTTCCGAAGAGCTACCTACAAAACTAAGTAACCATACGTCAAAATTGGTAGAACCACTAAGTTGTGTGATACATACAGAGTCTGACACGTGGCTTGAGACCCCATTTTTCGCCGAACATAGATTTACTGGAGTAAAAAGGTTTACTAGCTTTCTTAACTCGATTTTCGATGCGCAACTTTCAGTGGAGTTTGCGGTGGCGTATTACACCAAAATACTTGACTTCCGACGAGAGTTGGCTTTGTGCAAGATCGCAGATGGAGTGTATACGGAGTGCTCGAAGCTCACCTCAGTGAACTTAAAAACTCAAAGTTCCCCACCTGTAAAATTAATAGTTTAACCAGTGCCAATCATCACAAACCAGTTTAACAATTAACTTGAAACAAGTTTCTTTTTCCCTATGGGGCATTCACTACGAAGGCTCACATATGCCTGACACACATACACACGCGCCTAGGAACTGAAGCACAAAAGTGTACTTTTTTAATTTAGATAACTCAAAAATTGTGCACTTGAATAAACATTTTGAAGATATAAAAATACACACACAGACTCACCCACACACACTCACATGTGCGTAAAAAGACACTTGAGCGAGAAAGCTGGAGGAAAAAAGTGTGCAAAATCGAAGGTAATCATAAAAGAAAAAATCTTTGTCGATTTCACATGCTCTGCCCTGCTATAATCGCTGTAATAATAATAACGGAGGAGATCAGTGCGCTTAAGCTGCCAATAAAAGTAAATCAAAGTCACAAAAGCGCAAAGCAAGAAGGACAGGCGACAGACACTCGAATGCGTATGCAGGAAATTCGATTGAAAACAGCAGAAGTGTTGGAGTGCTGAAGTGCCCATCCCCGTGCCGGACGAGAATTGCTTGCGAAAGAGGCATTTCCTGTTTTAAATTGTGCATTTGAAACTTTTCACTCCACGCGCACGCCTCGCCCCGTGCAAGCTATCATTTGCCTATGTGACGCCCATGCACACATCTCATATTTATGCTTTCTTCCCTTTTTTTTGCATTTCTTTCGTTTTGCCATTTTTACATTCCACATTCTTTGCGATTTTTAACGTTTGCATTTTTGGTGTAATTTTAAAAAAGTCATAATCGCTGATAAGTGCGGTCTGTGCTGCCATTCATTACATTCAATTCGGTGCCGAAATATGAGTAGATTGTCTCGCCCCGTCTCTCTGCACCCGCTCGCTTCGCCAGCCTGCCAACCAACCATGTGTGCCGTGATGTCAATTTTATGGCCACAGATAGGTTAGGTTAGTTGCGTATAAACAGACATGCAGCCTGGCCCACACCCATTCCCATGTACTTGGATGCCCCTTTGGGAAGCGCATACACACACTTGTATGTGCGTGTGTGTGGAAAAAGAGCACAATTTCAGTCTTAGATTTCTGCATAAACTCAGCTTTGATTTCCCTCAGCCACCTTTTCTTTTCTTGCATACCTCTTTTTGTGATTTTGTAATCATTCAACCTCTGACTCTTCACATTTCATTTTATTTCTTCGCCAATTCTTACTTTGTATTTTGCCTCTTTTCTGGCCCTGAAATATTAGCTTCCGCTATTGTTATACGCCGTTGGGATTAGAATATTAAAAGTTATTGAAAAAATTGCTGACAAAAGAAGAATAAATATTTGCGACCGCTACATCCATCCACAACAAGAGCAACAACAAACACATTACCATTTCTCATACCTTCCACATTTTTCTGCTGTTTGCAAATGATTGCCTGCTTTCACACAGTTACGCACACACTCGCACGCAAGAATTAACTAATACATATGCAATGGAAAATGAACGCAGAAGTGGCTCTTTTATGTTGCATTTTAATTTCGTTTAAATCGCTTTTGATATTTATTATAAGCCAGTTGAAGTATGTTTATGCAAATCCAACGTATGGAAGAGAGGGGCGGAAGAGCATATTTTGGTGCATGTGAATGTTAATTCCTTGCCAAACCTTTAATCGTATTTTTTCTCCTAGGCTAGTCATGTTTTTTCGATCCAGAAAGCCGTGCAGACTACCATTGTGAGGCACTACCAGTTCGGAGTTCTCCAAAAGGGCACGGGTGAGACGGAGTATCTTAGCGGGAACTCCCTTTGTACTCACCGCCAGCCGTATTGAGTTTCGTTTGATTATGTCGAATGCTCTCTTGAAGTCAACGCATTTAAAGCGGGGTGCGCGGCTCAACTGATTGTTCTGCTATGATGCGAAGAGTCAACACAGCTTCGGTGAGTGCGAAATCCAGCTTGTTAGTCCCTTGAGAAGCGTTCGAAATATTAGAGCTTGCCTTGTATGATCGTGGCTAGAATTTTGTGTTAACTCTTACTCCTCGCCAGTTCCCGCAGTCACGCAAACCCCCTTTTTAGGGCAGCTTTACGATTATGACTTTTGTTCAGGACGAAGGCGCTTTTTCATTGTCCCAGATGGCGGTGATGTGGGGATGCAGTATTTCCACTGAAGTTTGCGAGCCGACGATCAGTACTTTTGGCTATATGCCATCTTCGCCGCGTCTTGGTTGAGCTTCAGCTTCTAGATTGTATCCTTGATCTCCGCTAGACTAGGGTAAAATGTTGTTATTTTGCTACCCACTTCGAAGCTAGATTCACTGCTAAGAGCGATATTGCAAATTACCTCAAAGCGTTCTTTCCATCTGCTGATCTGGTCATCATTGGGGGTCAGTAAAACACCATTCAGTTTTCTGATTGATTGGTTACTACTACTTCGCTGGTTGGTTAGGCGGCCAACTATGCGGTGCAGGTGTTTCATATTATTTGCTCCTGCTATCGCCTCGGCATCGCTAGCAAGTTGTTTAGAGTTGCCAACTCACTTACACTTTGTAGGTCTGCTGTGGTACTACTGTGTAACACAAGAACCTCAGTGTTTATTCGTCATAGCACCATTTAGACGCTTTTATGAAGTCCTACGGTTTCAGCCAAACACCGGATACTTCCGTAAGTAAGCCAAAATAGTATTTTCCTTATTTCCTCTACACCTCTCTAAAGCTGGGCAATTACAGAGGAAGTGTACTACTGTTTCTTCCTCTTCCTCGTCTGTACAACTTCTGCAGTATTCATATGAAAATACTTTTAGCCTAGAATAGTGCCTATCTAACAGCTTCCCTGACCGGTGACACAAGCCACGACCTTCCAGATATTCTCTCTTGAGAGGTTGAGCAATCTTTCTGGCCTTTTCTTATCTATTTGCGGCCGAATTAGTCTGGCAATAAGGCAAGTATTTTGATCTTTCCATGACTAATTGGCCTCCTGGAGAAGATTATTTTTTGTCCTTAATTTGCAAGTTGCCATAGAATTTCCAATATTGCCTCTGTTTTCAAGCAGTGGAAGATTATTAAACTTTCTGGTTAGCTCAACGACCTTGCAATTTCCTTCAACATCTCTATGTACCGGAATCCATATAAGACTGACCTTTAAGACGGCGCTAATATCATCTAGAACTGCCAGACATTCCTGAGCAAGTTTTGATCTTAGTATAACTGCCTCCATTGATTTAATGGTCGCCTGGCTCTCCGAGAAGATATTTATCGTAGTTTTTGTTACGTCGTGTGTGTGTTAAGGCCAACAGTTACCTCCTTTATGGCTAAAAATTTTGCCTGGTAGACGCTACAGTAGTCCGAAAGTCAGTGAGATTATTCTAATCCTAATGCTTATAAAAATTTATTTCTCCTCTTCTTCATGGTCTTTGAGTTTGACTCTCTCTTCTTGACGGTATGCTCGTAAGTCTAAGTAAGCAGAAAATAGACGCGTGGCCGAACCTGGTCTTCCATATCGCCATTCTATTAAGTCTAAGTCTAAGCGCTGAAGCGGCGCCAACATATTTTTCTACCTAAAGATAGTTGTGGGCTTCTTATTCTTAGGAACGCTCCCAAGCGTGGCCAGAATAATATTGTGACCTTACATGTTAGTGTCCTTACTTTCAACTATCTTCGGCTTTAAAGATACAGCTGAGTCCATGTAGCAATTTAGGAATAAAGGATTCCACTTAAATCTGCAGCATTCCTTGTAACTTTCAACGCTTTCACAGAAGTTCGGTCATAAACCACACTTAATTATACGAAGACCGTTTGAAAAGCCCGTGAAAAAATAAAAGCTTCTTAGGGGGATCAATTTTTTTTTATTATTTTTCGACAAAGTCTCCTTTTAGGCTTATACATTTTATTCCACGCTATTTTACTACCCTTCTGAATATTAGGAATTTTAAAGTCTGAGTCCAAGTCTGAAAAATAGCCATTCATTTTTGCAATCACCTCTTCATTTCAATAAAATCTTTTTCCCGCTTGTCATTCCCTCAAATTGTGTAACAAATAATAGTACGAGGTATCCGAAGGAGCCAGGTTTCGAGAATAGGGGAGATGTACAACGGGTTGGAAATACATTTCCATTAATTTTGTGACCACAAGAGCTGATCGTGAGTTGGCGTGTTGTTGTGTTGTAAAGGAAAAAAAAAAAAAAACACGACGTCTGATTGGCGTCTGTACTTGGGCTCGCTATAGAAAGAGTGATATGACAGGTAGAACTGCATGCCTTAAGTTGCATTCATCAGTTAGTTCGCCACTGACGTACGTGGGGTTGCGCAGGATATGTACCCCAGCCATAAAAGCATGATACCCAAGAAACGGAGACTTCCTTCCTATGCTCCTTCCTATGCTCCGACACTAAATTGTAACGTTAAATTAATTTTATTTTTTTTTGCATTCAATTTATGTCAAGAAATCAAAAAAAAAAAAAAGGTGAAAAAATGGATTTTAGAAAACTCCGAGTTTGGCGAATAATAATACCAAAGAGCTTTTTTCCATCAATGGCTCTTTTTTATTTTTATTTTTTGCTTATATGTAGGTGATCTCACCACACAAAAGTTGCGAGTTGCAGTAAAGTTAGCAACCAATAAATTGAGCAAAATTTCGAAGAATTATTTAACATCTCACATTTCATATGAGAATCTGCATAATTTTCACATAAAAAATATATGTAAGTATAATTGGAATTTACACCCTTTATAGCGTATTTGTCCGAGCGCCTCCTCTTATTTGTGGCGTGCGCCTTGATACAATTTTTTTCTACAAATGAAGAGACCTACAGTTTTTGATTTTTCTGGGGCCTACGGCACACAATTTTCAGAAAGCTTTTTCATGACAGAGGAGCGACCGCTATTAGAAAAAACACTTTCTATCATTTGGTGGTACGTGCCCGAGGTTTCAAACTCGTGTACTTCCGAATGGTACTCACGAGCCAACCTATTCGGCCACGGTGGTTGCCCTTTCACATAAATGGGTTTAATTTTTTTTATTCGATACTACTTTCGGTGTTTTTGGAACACTCTATAGAAGAGTTTTCGAGATCTTAGGTATTAAAGACTTTCATTGCACAAGTAGCTCTCTTTAGAGTGACTGCAGTGGATTAGCACAGCTTCCGGTAGCGTAGGGCCTAATTTTTGTGTCTAGTGTTCCTTAAGGAAAATATTTCTGTAGCGGTTTTTTAAAAGAAAATTCAGTACACCAATGATCTGAAAAAGGGAAAATGTTCAGAGTCCTTCAATGAGAAAAGCTTGATACCAGTGCAGAAGACAAGAAATCAAGACTTTCACAAAAGGGAGCGTACATTTTGTGCATTATTATTATTATTATTTGGTAACGCGCCGGCTGGGGGCACAAAGGGCCGATACAAATAAATTCCATTGGGGTCGATTTACAGCTTTTGACTTTATCTATACCCGAGTGTGCGAGTCTGGTTTCTCTTCAGTTGTTGAGTGAATCTTTCGGTTTTTACATTTCGTGCATACTGTCTGCCCTTCCATATAGAAAGTTTTACAAGCCACAAGGCTCTACAATTTTTGATGCTGGTGCCAAAATTTCCTATTTGGTATAAAGTATCAACATAAATAAAATATACTTTTGAGAACTAAATCCCCTACTGTCTTGTTTATGCTTGCTCCAGGAAAAGAATGTTTGATAGCCTAAAAAACCCTAGGATTAAAGCTTGTCCGATATCCCCATGGACTGCTTAGTCGTTTCATCTTTCAGGCTATCTCAGTAAACAATTTCGATTTAATTCTTATCTAGCATTGAGTTTCTGCAACAATCAAGCGACATACGAATATAGTACGAGTGTTACATAGCTGAAGAGATTATGAGAAACATAATGCAATTATTTATCGAATTCACACCTTGAAGTGAGATGAAATAGATAACAACCGCAGGGACTACAATTCCCAGGCCACGGCGCCTGTAGCGTCAGCTGAGGTGTTAGACACCCATAAATACCCGCACACAAAGATTTATATCTACTCATATGAGCATGACCAGGAAGTGCATACTTCTAGGCGCAAACATTTTCTAATTCTATAGAAAATAAGAGGGGAGAGCACCAGTTAATTGAAAACTTACAAAAATTGTTTGCCAGATTGATTTATCACAACAAATTCAATTTAGGCAAATATGAAACTAAAGCAATTAAATTGCCACTTTTAGTATCCACATGCATGTGTGTGTGTATATATGTATGAGTGGATTGGTGGATTGGTGCGTGGCTGTATTTATTCATCTAAATACTAATCCCAAACATGACGTAAATAAACAATAACAAAGCAACATTTGCACGAGCAGACAAGTGTTAAATAAAATATTTTCCAAAAATTTGCAAAAATATTATACATCCATACATATGCACATACTTATTTTGTGTGTTTGTGTATGTATGCAACCAATTTATTTTGGATATCTGCCATAATTAAATAGTAAACTAATCTGCGCATTTAATGAGAAGAACGAAAGCGAAAAATCCCAATAGAGAAATATAAATAGAGGGAAAATAAGTGGGCGAAAAAGGTCGAAGAAATGAAGGTTCGAAAAAGGATATGATTTTTGCACAATTGAAATATGAGTATGTGTTTGTGCACATATGTACATACATATACATACAGTATTGATCAAAACTTAAGCACAATTTTAGTTAGTCTTTTTTCATATACATAGTAAACTTTTTTATGAAATCCACGTTTTTGAATTACGTTCTGGCTTAAACGCGGAATCAGGATTTTTTTATTTGGGTTTTGTAAAGGGTGGTTAAATTTCAAGGGCCGATGTTGAATGGGAACCACACCTAAACGTCAAGGTTTTTTCTGCATTTCATTTGACATTTTTCCATTTTAGATTAATTCAATTTGCAACCAGAATGATCAGACTGGTGTCAGGAAATGGCAATAGTGAATGACCAATTTTCGAATAAAATCATCTTCAGTGATCAGGCACATTTTCACCTCAGTGGATTCGTCATTAAGCAGAATTGCCGCATTTCGGCGAATGATAATCCAAGAGTGATTGCCGAAAAACCAATGCACCCACAAAGAGTGACTGTTTGGTGTGGTTTAGGGGCCGGCGGCATCATTGGGCCGTATTTTTTCCAAAATGAGGCCGGTCAGGCAGTTACTGAGAATAGTGTTCGCTATCGTGAGATGATAACGAACCTTTTATGACCCCAATTGGAGGATATGGATGTGGATGATATGTGGTTTGAACAGGACGGTGCCACTTGTCACACAGCTAACGAAACAAAGGCTCTTTTGCACGAAAAATTTGATGGTCGAATAATCTCACGTCACGGCGATGTCAATTGGCCGTCAAGATCATGTGATTTGACACCGTTGGACTTCTTTCTTTGGGGTTATTTGAAAGAAAAGATGTACATCGGTAAGCCAGCAACAATTCAAGAGCTAAAGAATGAGACAATTCGGCACATTAACGGCATGGAACCTCAATTATGTCTCAGCGTCATCGAAAATTTGGACCATCGGATGGAGGTGTGCCGCCGAGACCACGGCGGCCATTTGGCCCATATTTTGTTCCATGCTTAATTGAGCCATACCAATATTATAATAGTAAAGAGAAATTATAATAATTTCCTAAAAAAATTGTACTTTATTCAAAACCAACACAGGCCTTTAAAACTTAACCACCCTTTACAAAAAAAAAAAGAAATGCTTTTCTAATGAAAACAAATTAAATCTTAAAAAATAAACTAACTCGTCGGTTGTTTGCTTTTGTGAAAAATTTCGTTTGAGTGTCGTCTTCTATCTAAGCATGACAGTCCCAGGTGGACCATTGCACCTCTTCCACGGTCACCTCTTTCAGATCGTTGATAACTGCATTTACCCATATTTTCTTTGGTTCGCTACCCATACGGGTGTTTCGTGAAGGCTCATTTTCGTGCTCTTTGTTCTGGCATTCTTGGTACGTATACAAGCCAGCTTATTAGTTGGCCTTTTAGATATTTTATGAGGTGCTCAAGTTACGAGTTGTATCGAATGTTTCGTCAAAATTTACTACATTTTAATCAGAATTAAAAAAAAATCGAGTATGTCGCCTCACAGCCACTTGAAGTTTTGCAAGTAACGGGTGATTTTTTAGCTATTATCTATTAAACAGTTGGCTTAAACAGCTGACGAACGTTCCGTGTTTTGTTTCACTGCCAAACATCTTCAGTTTGGTCTATAATTTAACCATGAATCGTCTTGCAAACGAACAACGCTTGCAAATCATTGAATTTTATTATAAAAATGCGTGTTCTGTTAAAAAAGTTTAAGATCCACTTTTTTATCGAAAAATTGTGTTCGGCGACGAAGCTCATTTTTGGATCAATGGGTACGTATAATAAACAAGTAGAATTGTCGATTTTTGAGTGAAGATCAGCGAGATGAATTGTAAGAGCTACCAATGTATCCAGAAAAGGTCACAGTTTGGTGCGGTTTATGGGCTGGAGGTATCATTGGACCCTACTTCTTCAAAGATGCTGCGAATCGTAACGTAACTGTGAATGGTGAGCGCTACCGTGAAATGATATCCATCTTTTTTTTGCCCAAAATGCAAGCGCTTGACTTGCATGACATGTGGTTTCAGCAAGACGGTGCCACATGCCACACAGCACGCATAACAATAGACTTGTTGAGAGGCGAGTTCGGTGAACATCTTATTTCACGTTCGGGACCTGTCAATTGGCCATCCAGATCGTGCGATATAACGATTTTAGATTATTTTTTGTGGGGCTATGATAAAGCTCATGTGTATTCAGACAAGCCTGCTTCAATTAACGCATTGCAGGACAACATTAAAGTATTTATATGTGAGATACCAGCCGAAACATTGGAAAGAATATGCCAAAATTGGACTAAACGCATGGACCATTTTAAGCGCAGTCGCGGTCAACATTTGCTTGAAATAATCTTCAAGCATTAAATTATATGGACTGCACTATCGATTTAAATAAAAATTTCATGCATTTTTCTGAATTTTGCATGTGTTTTTTTTTAAACTTTCCTATAGCTCTTAAAAAATCCCCCTTTATATATATACTTGGCGCGTGTTTGGCCGAGCTCCTCCCCCTATTTGTGGTGTGCGTCTTGATGTTGTTCTACAAATGGAGGGACCTACAGTTTTAAGCCGACTCCGAACGGCAGCTACTTGTTATGAGGAGCTTTTTCATGGCAGAAATACACTCGGAGGTTTGCCATTGCCTGCCAAGGGGCGCCCGCTACTAGGAAAATGTTTTTTTAATTTTGTTTAAATGTTTTTCTTTTTCTTAAATTTGGTGTTTCCGAATGGTAGTCACGCAGCAACCCATTCGGCTACGGCGGCCGTAGAGAGAGGAACCAATACATAATTGAAATTACGTTTAGGCAAAATTTGTAAGTTGGCAGGTATTCTTGTATTAACTTTTAAGTAGAGAAGCAATGAATTAATTTACTAGTTTTCTATTAGGAAATTCAAGCTGTAGTTGTGCAGTTTTGGCTTCATAAAAAATTGCCAAAATCAAATAAAAATTAAATTAATAATATACCAAGCAATCACATATGTATAGGGTTTTCCAAACAGAGGTGTTATTTTGATATTCAAAGAAAAAGGCTGTTTTTTAATATAAATGATCGGATGTTTATTGACGTGTTAACGTCTTATAATTCGATACCGGCTGCACGTACCAAAAAATGCGGTCAATCGGTCCCCGCGTTCGGCAACGTTCGACATCTGGCTCTCTCCTACTTGAGTGAGCATATATATGTTATGTATGTATATGCGCATATGTATATAAATTTATATATTTGTATTTGCATATGCCTTCTTCCTGTGTGCATGGTAATGAACCATTTCTCTGTTGAGAATAGGAAAATTAGGAAATGAAAGGGGATGTTTCGAGTGTATTATGTCTTGAAAAATGCAAATCGATGATGGTGCCTCTTAGTGTTGTTGACTTATTAACGTCTGATGTACAATCGAAATTGAACATGTCTTTCATGAATTTGATAAATGTTTCGTAATTTTTAACGTTTGTGTAGATGTAACTTGACCTATTCCATTGCAATTCCATTTACCTCCTTCTCCATATCCATACAAAAGATCTATGAAACAAATAAAATTAAAATTTTGTTTTGAAAAATGTAACCATTCCATCAATATTTTCTTATGACGTTGTCACGTTAAACTATCGTCAGTAAACCGACTTTACAGACAACCTCTTTTTTCATTATAAAGAGGAAGGTATGCCTTTAATAGTGGAAAATAACATCAGGAAAATAACCACTACGACCACGCTTACAGGACAATATCCTTTTCAAGAAATTTTCCATAACCGAATTGCAAAGTGGCTGCCCTATGCCCTCGATAGCCTCACGAATTCCATCTTTGAGGTCTTGCATCGACCCTGGGCTGTTGGCGTAGACCTCCTCTTTCACGTAGCCCTAAAGAAAAAAGTTACAAGGTGTTAAATCACAAGGTTTTGGTGGCCAATTGTGATCACCTCTTCGAGAGATAACACGCTTCGGAGACTTTTCGCGTAAAAGATCAATGGTTTCGTTGCTTGTGCGGCACGTAGCGCCGTCTTGTTGAAAATAAACGTTGTCCAGATCAATACCATCCAATTCTGGCCATAAAAATCGTTAGTCATCTCTCGATAGCGCAATCCATTCATCTGTAATACCTGTTATTGGAAAACCCTTTATATTCTACCATCTTCTCCACAGCAATTAGTTGTGTTGATAAAGTTAACATATGAAACGAGTTGCGTGAGCCATAGTAAAGGTTAGTTCTATTTATTTATTAAAGTTCTATATTTTAAAGTAATGGTTATTCTATTTCCTTAAAAGTGCCATTATTATTCTCTCTCTCTCTAGTTTTTTACACTGAATTATATTTCCCATTAAAATTTGTTCAATAATTAAATTTTTGCAAATTTTTACTAAACTTCTAAGCGACCCAAAAAGGTGAAAAATACATGCATACGTACATAAATCAAAGACCATTACGCTCATACCCCATTCCAGTAGCTGACTATATTGCACAACAGTATTTAGTTGCACAAACAAAAAGTAATTGTTTTCATTAAATTTCAACAGCTCCTTTCCAGCGCAACTGAGTTGGTGACACTATCCACTGAGAAAAATGTATTATATATTCTTCAACCAATACACCAATACAATACAGCTCATGATGCAATTTGTTAGCAATACTTATGTAAAGGGTTCTCATAAATATTCTTAGCAGTGGTAAAAATCATAAAAATCCAGGGTTGATGTAGTTCAAGACTTCATAAATTTGTTATTAGCACCATCTGTGTGTAAATTCCGGTGCCATTAGTTATATACTCGTATGCGATTAGTGTTGGGAAGAATCGGTGCTTAACCTTCGGAAGACACATATTTTTTTGACGTAAACGACACACTGGGTTAAATTTCACTCCAATACATAAACTTTTTCCAAAAAAAAGATGATATTTTCTAAAAATGAAGTAGTAAGAATACAAAAAATATTGGCTGTACAACTAATGAACTTCTTATTTTTTGTTAAAAAAAAACCATTTATTTAAGTATAAAAGTGAAAAAATATTTTATTCAAAATATTGTCTATCGGAAGCGGCAACTTTTTCCCATCTTTCAGGCAATTTATGGATTCCATCCCAATAAAACTTCTCATCTTTCACGCCGAGAAAGTCATCAAGCCATTTTTTAATACCTTCAACATTGGTGAACCGTATTCCAGAAAGGTGATTCTGCATCAACCGAAACAAGTGGTAATCAGAAGGAGCTATGCCTATAAGGCGGGTGAGGTAGAATTTCCCTTCCGGCATTTTCCAAATAATTTTTGACCGGTACTGCAACATGTGGCCGAGCATTGTCATGATGGAAAATGAATTTCTCGTGACTGGTCGCCCATTCTGGCCGTTTTTCGGCTTTTGCTTGCTTCAAACGTATCAATTGTTGCCTGTATAGCTCTCCCGTGATCGTCTGGCCCGATTTTAACAGCTCATAGTACAGCACACCCTTCTGATCCCACCAAATACAGAGCATTGGCTTCAAACCATGAATATTCGGCTTTGGTATCGATTTGGCTGGTAGGCCTGGCTTCACATATGATCTTTTGTAATTTGGGATGTTGTATGAATCCACTTTTCATCGTCAGTGACAATACGATGCAAAACCGATTTCTTTTTGTGGCGATTAAGCAGCATTTCAGACATGCAAAATCGTCTCTCAACGTCTTTCGGCTTCAATTCGTGTGACACCCAATTTCCTTGTTTGTGAATATATCCGGCTGCTTTTAAACGTTTAGAAATGGCTTGTTGAGTGACTTCCAATTTTTTTCCAAGTTCTTCTTCAGTTTGACAAGGATCTTGATCGAGTTTTGCCTCCAAATCTTCGTCTTCAAACTTTTTTGATGGACCTGATCGCTCTTTGTCTTCTGTGTCAAAATCACCACTTTCAACTCGTGCAAACCACTGCTGACATACTCTAACCTCTGGAGCATATTCAGGATAAGCTTCTCAGAGTAAACGATGTGTTTCTGTTGCACTTTTCTTTAAATTGAAGAACAAAAGCAAACCTCCCCGCAAATGCTGTTTTGTTGGAACGTAATGTGACACTTTGACGGTAATAAAAAAATTTGCGTGTTTACTAATATTCACTGTGACATATCAAATTCACTTGATTTTTGGGCGTGCTTTAATATAGAATAGCTGTCACTGTCAAAATATTCACTAGTACATAAATAGATATAAGGTTAGTAACAAATACGAAATTAATTAGTTGTACTCGTACACCCAATAGCAAATTCATAAAAATTGCAAATTGTACTCTATATGAATGCAATGTGAATTCGTGTACTCAGTGTCCATCCCGTAAAAGTATCTCGTGTTTTTAAGAGCTTGAGAACATAAAATAATAATACAAAACATAAATATTATTGGAATGAATTTTTATAATATAATCGGGTAGATACTTTTATGGCATTTTTTGAATATACACATTGAACGATATGAAGTGTTACCTATTCAAAACACCATAACTATTTTGTGTGAAATTAGTTTTTATTGATTTCAAACACAAAATTGTTCAAAAATGATTACAATTTTAACATACATATATTCACTTTAGCTCCAATGAGCACCTTTTGCCTTGACTATAGCCCTCAAACGGTCAAAAAATGAGTTGCATGCTGCACGAATGTGATCTTGAGGTATTTTGGCCCATTTTCATATAATCGCTTTTTTCAGCGCATCCATACTGACATATTTTTTGGACCTCACCTTGCTCTTCAAAATGGACCAGATGGAATAGTCCATCGGATTTGCGTCTGGCGAATTCGAAAGCCATTGTGTGGACGAAATGAAGTATGGAACATGATTTTTTAACCATTATTGGTTCACACGAGCTTTATTAGACGGTGCCGAGTCCTGTTGGAACGTCCATGGTCTACGACCGAAATGTGTGCGTGTCACGGCTCTAAAGCAGCTTCTAAAACATTTTCCCAATACTAAGGAAATTGCTTCGAGTGGCTATACGTAGGCTCAAATTCTCGTATGAGTAAACACGATCATTTTAAGTGCTTATGAACTGCTCAATTGGGAAATTTTTTTCATCGGAAAACACAATGTTAGGAAATTCGCCACGTTCGTGCAAGCGCAACAACTCCTTTGCTCTTTCGCACCGAACTTTGTTTTGCTGGGGTGAAAGATCGTGTGCTTTTTGGAACTTGAAAGCCTTGACCTTGAGCTCATTTTGCGTCGAATGCTGTATTGCGATATTTTCAGTTCTTTGGTACTTTCAAAATATTGCAAAAACTAACAGAACAACAAGAATTTAACAAATCACTGGAGCAAAGGTTGCAAAATCTTGAATTTAAAATTTATCAGTCAATTACACATGCCTAACTTTTTAAAAATAATGTTATGGAACGCGAACGGTCTCCCAAAGCACCAGTATGAATTGGAAATGATTCTCAATTCAGAAAAAATCGACATTTGTTTAATTGCTGAGACGCATTTCACTAATCAAACTTTTTTCAAGATCAAAAACTTTGAAACTTACCACACTATTCACCCAAGCAACAGTGCACGAGGCCGAAGTGCCGTAATTATTAGAAGCAATATTAAACACTACGAACAAGAAAAAGTCAGCACCAATGAATTCCAAGCCACCACCATCACAATTAATGCTGGAGGTGATCTAGCATTGACAGCTGTTTATAGTCCTCCAAGGCACCAAATCAAATACGATCAATATGTCCATCTTATTGAGCGTCATAAAACAAAATTCATTATGGGCGGTGATTTTAATGCTAAACATATCCATTGGGGATCTTGGCTAACAACCACTAAAGGAAGGGAGCTCTTCAAAGCGCTTCAACAAACAAACTGTAACACTGCATCTTCATGGATGCCAACGTATTGGCCATCTGATCCACAAAAAAATCCGGACCTTATCGATTTCTTCATCACTAGAAAAGTCTCCAGTGCATATCTTAATATTGAAAATGGGCTAGACATGAGTTCAGATCACTCGCCAGTCTATCTAACTCTCAGCGAAACGGTAGTGTTACGTGATCCAGTTCTCAAATTAACTAGTCAATTTACCGACTGGGATTATTTCCGCAAAATGTTAGAAGAATCTGAAGACAATACGTTTCCAATGGAATCAACAACACAGATAGATGACGAAGTTTTGAAACTGACGAGAGAAATACAACACTCTGCTTGGTCGAGCACACCTCCTTTAATGAAAATTTCCGCTGGCCACAAATACACAAAAGATATAAAAGAAATGGTGCTAAAGAAGCGAAAAATGCGGCGTAGGTGGCATCAAACAAGATCACCTGTTGATAAAGCAGCTTTGAACAAAGCAGCGAAAGATCTCAGCCATAAAATTAAAGAATATAAAAATCAATCATTTACAAACTACGCACAGCAATTAAATAATAAAAGAGACACAAACTACTCACTATGGAAATGCACCAAAAAGCTTAAACAGCCAGCTAACCATAATCCACCAATCAAAAGAGACAATAATGGGTGGGCGAAAACCAACATAGAAAAAGCAAACTTATTTTCAGATTATCTTTTTGGACCCAATAGCGACACATCACCAATACTAAATAATGATGGCATAGCCAATGATGATTATGGCGATATAGTACCCATAACTGAAGATGAGATGTGCGCCGAGATGGAAAATGGAAAAATGTTTGATAAAGCGCCTGAGCAATATCATAGAAAACAAACAAATAATACCAACACACCAATTTGGATTTCGCGCGCGCCACTCAACTATTGACCAAATTCACAGAATTACGCGTATCATCGAGAACACATTTGAAGAAAAAAATGTGTGTTCGGCTGTATTTCTCGATGTCTCTAAAGCTTTCGATAAAGTATGTCATGCTGGCTTGCTGTGGAAAATAAAGAATGTACTGCCAAAAACAAGTTTTAATATCTTAAAAACCTACCTGTCTGAGCGCTATTTTCGCGTCAGATACGAAGATGAGTTCTCTGAACTGAAAGAGATTAAAGCTGGTGTGCCGCAAGGAAGTGTGCTTGGTCCCCTTCTCTATCTACTTTTTACTCACGACCTGCCAAACAGCAGAAATTGCTTTACAGCAACATTTGCTGATGACACTGCAATACTAACCGTCGGAAAGACAGAAATAGAGTCTACTGCACAACTGCAGCTTGCTATCAATAAAATATACAATTGGACAGATAAATGGCACATTAAACTGAACGAAACTAAGTCTGTACACATCAACTTTACAAACAAAAAGACCAACTACCTGCCAATATACATAAACAGCATTAAAGTACCATACTCTAATACAGCAAAGTATCTAGGTATGACGCTCGATACGAAACTTAGGTGGAGTGCGCACGTGAAAAAGAAAAGGGAAGAACTGGACCTAAAATTCCAAAATATGCATTGGCTAATGAATAAGCAATCAGCGTTATACGCACACAATAAAATACTGCTTTACAAACAAGTTCTCAAACCTATCTGGACCTATGGGATTCAGCTATGGGGATGCACCAGCTATAGTAATACAGCGCATATACAAAGATTTCAGACTAAGGCACTCAAGCATGCAGTTTGCGCTCCATGGTATATTAGGACGCAAGACCTAGAACGTGACCTCAATATTGATTCGGTTACGGCAACCATAAAGAAATTTGCAAAGTCGCACGCAGAGCGACTAAGCAAGCATGTGAACAATGAAGCCTTGATTCTTAACGATAATACAAAATGGAAACGAAGGCTCAAACGTAAAAAACCTCTAGATTTAAACTAATAAATAAATAAAAATCAGTTAAAGTATGAATTGTATTTTGCTGAGGATTAACTCAAATTATTTGTTGTAACAAAACTCTACAAAAATTGCTCGTTAGTATATATACCTATGTATGTAATATTATACTAGTTGCAATGAAAATACTAATAATAAAAAAAAAAAAAAAAAAAAAAAAAAGTTCTTTGGCCATTTTTCTTCCACTTCGACGTGGATTTCGTTCAAGTCGAGCCTTCACTTTCCGAACCATTTCTGGCGTAGATGCGGTTTTTTTTGGTCCACCTCCATAGCGTTTTGCAATGCTACCATTATCATTGTAACGTTTTATAGTTCGATACACAAACATTTTACTCACTTTGAGGTGACTGAGCTCACGAACAAAGTCTGGTTGTGATTTTCCAGCCAAATATAACGCAATCACACTATTACGTTTGAATTCCATCACAAAAAAAAAAATTCAACAAAACTGAGACGCAAATGCTTTTAATAGCTTATAAACAATATATTGAAGTGTCATTAGAACAATTTTGACGTTGATGTCATGAGCTGTTTTACAGATACAAGCAGTGTGAAGTTGGTAACACTTCATATCGTTCACCCTGTAATATCTGTCATATGTTCGCCGCGGTTACAAGTTGCATGGTTCATTCGATCAGTCCAATTCTTGATTACATTTTCCAATTAATCTGGCCGGATGGCATCAATGGGGGCTTGAATTTTGCAAAAAATCTATTGTGACCAAATGTCTTAGATGTTTACTGATAAATTTTTATTTTTGGAAACAAAAGTGCAAGTAGCATGACTCCATAGTGCTCGCAATTCACCGTAACGGCAGCTAATTTTTCATTTCGAAAGCCTGAAAAAGCCTTTAGTGCTCTATGAACTTCGCGAACAGATTTACTTTATTTATTTTTCTTTTCAAAGTGAATTTCCACAATGTGGAAGCTTTGTTCTGGCGTTAAACGATCCATGATGACTTGCCAAGCCTTACTGAAAACAAACGTCAGCACAGGCTGCCATTTCAGCTGTCAAACCCTAGTTAGAGATACCTATAGTTCTCATGGACTATTAAAGCAAGATGGGTATATTTACTTTTTTCCTTTTTCTTCATATGCATAATTAATAGTTATTAATATTAAATACTACAATAAAAAATAGTATGTAATGATGTGTCGTACAATGCCTCTAGACGAGCCCTCAGGTACCTACATTATCTGATGTGGATGAAATAAATTTTGTTTTAACTTAAAAGTTATTAGAATATTTTATATATTTGTTGCCGGGGAAAAGGGTATAAAAACGATGCGTAGATGATTGTTTATAATGAAATATTTGAAAGGAGTAAAAGAATGTACATTAAAATATTCTTACGTATGTCCTCTTTAAGGAAAAATAATTTCCAGCTGCGATGACCTGCGATTGCGCTTGATATAGGGTCTAATCTGTACCTATGTGACTCATCTACGAGTAAATGTTATATTTGTGGTGCGACACCTACAGAAATGAATGACTTAGAAAAATGTACAAACAAACAAGTAAACTCCAGTAGATTTGAATTTTGTTTATTACCCCTGCATTCCTGAACTAGATTTTTTGAATACTTTATTCATGTTTCTTATAAAATCGAATTTAAAAGGTGGCAAGCACGTTCATCTGAGAAAAAAGCACTTTTAGCTAAGAGAAAGGAATTTGTTCAGAGGGAGTTTAGAGAACAATTAGGCTTGATAGTTGACAAACCGCGAAGTGGAGGATGTGGCACCTCTAATGATGGAAATACAGCACGAAAATGTTTCCTTCATTCAACCATATCATCCGAAATCACAAGAATAGACAAACACGTTATATACAGATGTATATCTAGTTATCTCCTACAATGTCTTTCAACTGGTTTTAAAATTAATTCGAATAAATTCAAAATATACGCACTAGACACTGCTAAAATTCTAGTTAGTAAATATTCATAGTATAATTTACCTGCATCAGTTCATAAGTGCTCATTCATGGACCGGAGGTGATCGATCATTGTTTATTATCAATTGGAGAATTATCAGAGGAGGCAGCTGAATCATGTAATAAATTAGTGAAACAATTCAGACGTGACAATACCAGAAAGCACTCAAGAACTGTAACTAACACGGATCTTTTGCACAGGCTTCTTCTTAATTCCGATCCATTTATATCTAGTCTACGAAAATTACCATGAAAAAAGAAATCTATGATGTCAAGAGAAGTGTTAGATTTATTGAGTTAAAAGTTTTGTATTTCTAAGTACATTAAATTTTTTAGAAGTGAATGTTTTATTGTTTTCATAAATAAGAATAAGTTAACTGGCATCCAAGTATACTTTATGCTCATCCTTCCGGCATTTAATGTTTTTTTCTATTATTGTTTATAATTTAAGATTTATGCAAAACTTTAAACGAAACAAACAAATTTTATATAAAAAATGTGTGTACCTAATTTTCCTTTGACTTTTTATATTAATTATGTATTACTTTATTATATATTATTATCATTATATCTTATATATATTCTTATTATATATATATTACTTTTTATATGTCTTAATGCTTTCTTTACAAATAAAAACATTTCTCAACTTAAAAACGTACTAAAAAGTCATTTATCACGCCAAAAGTTCTTATGACCGCTCTTCCTACGCGGCGGGACTACTGTGCGTTGGTCTGAATTGGACTCCTGCAGAGTAGCTAAGTGCTTTGTGAAAGAACCAAACATGAAATTAGCGACCTTTCTCCTAAAACTTAGTGGGAAGGACCTGAGAGTACTGGTGGATGTAATGACAAGGTACAACGCACGTGTCAGCATATGGCTACCATAGGCAGCAATCCAATATGCCTATCTTGTCTTGAAAATGACGAGACTGTTGAGTATTTTCTCTGTAGCTGGCCGGCGTTTTCTCGAATCAGACTTTTGCTGTTGGGTCGCGATGCATTAAGTATGAATTAACTTCATATTTTTCCTCTCGCGGATCTCTTAAAATTCATCACTTTGTCCAAAAGATTTGCGGAAACCATGCATTTTGTAGATATCCTGCATCTCTACTATTTCTACTGCAAGAGTCTAGGGATAGACAGAATTTTCAAAAATTGGCTTTTTTGTTTTGCCGTTTCCCAAAATATTGAAAGTAAAAGTGAAAATTTGAAGTAAAAAAAAAAATAAATAATTGGCGCGTACACTTCTGTTAGGTGTTTGGCCGAGCTCCTCCTCCTATTTGTGGTGTGCGTCTCGATGTTGTTCTACAAATGGAGGGACCTACAGTTTCAAGCCGACTCCGAACAGCAGATATTTTTATGAGGAGCTTTTTCATGGCAGAAAATTTGAAGTGAATCCGACAAATACTTTTCGAGTTATTCGTTAATTAACAAAAACCGCTCCGGCGCTCCGGAGCGTTCGAGAGCGAATAGCAAAACTTTAAATGCGTTTTTCTCAAAACTATGTTTTTTGAACTGGTGATTACTGTAACTTAAAAACCGCTTGGTAAATTTCAATGAAATTTACACTGCTTTTGAAAAATATAAAAAACTCGTGTCTGATCGAGGGATTTTTTTTTCAAAAATTTCGATTTTTTTTTACACAATTAACTCTCGCTTTTTTTCTCGAAAATCTGAAATATATTCCCTGAGGCCGCCATATTGTAAATTTTGAAAAAAAAAACTTCGATCAGGCACAAAACTGTAGGGGGAACGATGTACGATTATGCGTTGGGGCCACTATATATTATATAATCACCTTCTTATCGGATGCCTTCTACGACTACACTCAATTTTATTCGCCTTTTGGGTTCCTGAAACTCAATATTTTATTTTCACTCAAAAGCACACAACTATTTTTCTCTGCGCATTAACTCTCTCATCTGCCATCGAACTCCCCCCGCCCCTAATTCCCTGTCACTTGAGCAGTTTGTGATGTGCTGTTGAAAAATATTTTTGTCAGCTGCTTGGCATATTAGATTTACTGTTATTTACCTGCTCGTTTTTTAACCGATTTCAGCGTTAACTAAACCACTCTCCGACTTCCTCCGCCCTTTTCAACCATTCGCTTGTGTTTAGGAAAGTAATTATCCTATACCCCCAAAAATAGACTTACTGACTATCCTCAATACTTTCTCACTCCTATTACTTTTAGATTCTCCTTTTTTTAAGGGTGTGAAGCTGCATGCACCTGTGCATCAATGCCCGTTAACTCCACTCAGCTCCGTGCAGGTGCTCGAGCCGTAAATCAGCCCAAAGCGCACAAGGACGCTAACTAAGGTGGCCACTTCGTCGATCACTCACACTTCGTCGACGCCCAAAAGTATACACTATTATTTTGTAAAATTTATGTTGTATAAAAACTATTCGGAAGCCTTACAACATTTGTATGGGATTGGTTTGCTATTTTTTTGTTTGTTTTGAAATGGGCAGCAGGAGTAGTAAAAAATGGTGCGCCACAAAATGTCATTTTTCAAAGGAAAATCGTGAGTGGTCAGTTGGTTGGTAGTGAGCGTTGAGTATTTTGCTACCATAGCCACTTTGCTTTGTTGTCCAATTTCGGGGTATACATTTTTCATGTACTACATGAATGTTTAGTTTTTAGTTTTTAATAGTTTTTGCTTTTACGCCACATGCCACACATCTGCACAAAGGCGCCTGTATTTGTATTTACATTCTTAGGTCAGGTGACGGCCGCACCACTTTTGCATAAAGGACATAAGTATAAAAGCCTCTGTGTCACATGTGTTGCTCACGCTGAGTAAGTGTACAGGTAGTGGTCGAATTTGAGGCCCGTTCCAAAACATTTCGTGTGGGTATGCGGAAGCAAAAAATGTTGGCATAAAGCAAAACTAATACTTCTCATTCAATAAAGTATGCAACCCAAAATTATTTCACTGAGAATGAATAGAGAAAAACTGACGAATTTTCTTAAACAAAGGCAATTTTCATAGTTAAACAATTTGTGAGGAATTTATTTTTAAGGAAACAAGAAACATATGGGGAACTGAAATATGTGACAAAGGTGTGAAAGAAAGTAAGAATTTGGAATGGACAGAAAATATGGCAAAAAACTTTTATGATGATAGGAAATATCGGGTTCTTTTAAAGATATCTACAATCAAATTGATGATTCAAGAAAAAAATTGTATCACCAACACTTTCCGACATAACTTTCCAAAAGTTAAAATATGCGCCACTGAGGAGCGGATGGATGGTTCCTCTTATTTTGCAGTATATAAAATTTTAATTTTTTAATAAAATAATAAACCAAATCGGGGCTTATTTTGCAGTGTTTAAAATATTTATTTTTAATAAAATCATAAGCCGGATAAGGCGGATGACCAATTACAAGTAATTCGATACATTGAGTGCTTAAAAACTTACTTGGACGCGCCGATACGTGAGAGTTCGCGTTGGCTTGGTGAAGGATGATTCGTCTTCGGCGTTTGGTTTTTCTTAATCCAAATGATTGTGTACTCTCACTTACTCATTGAGTCACTCAAAATTGACTGCTTTAAGTTTTTCTAGTGGCAAAACTGCGACAAGACCTGATTTGCCGAAGAAACAGGCGACCATTTGCTTTGCGGTGCTTCTTCTGCGAACAACTTTTATTCAATTAGGCTAGGCGGGAAACACCCATTCGATCGATTGCTGTTTGATTTACGATTTATATGCAAAGATTAAAGATTCGTTACCTGTTGTTGTTGTTGTTTTTGAAGTGGTTGAGTATTTCCTCTGAAATAATCCTAATTAGTGACCAGCACCGTTTTACTACCACCGTCCTCGTATAAAGATGTTCGTTTTTTTGTGTTTTGGTTTTTTTTTTTGTTGTAAGTCAGATCCATTTAGTGAGGTCCAAGTATAGCAGCAAATTCTTTATTTCGGTGCCTGAGATCTCATTAATTTGCTGGAGTCGTGCCTTAGCTAGCCCTGGACATTCACATAAGTAGTGGAAAAGACTTTCCTTTGCTCCTTCCGTTTGACAGCTTCTGCAGATAGGATTGAAGGGTAGGTTGAGTCTAGTTGCGTGATCCCCTACTTTCCAATGGCCTGTGAGGGTTGCAGTGATGCGTGAGATGTTTGGCCGAGAGCTTCCTAACACATCATTCGTCCTTTGGATTTTGTATGACGGCCATGTGTTTTTTGTTGTAATACATGTAGTTAGTTGCTTCCATCTTCTTTCGGCTAAAGCCTGATCGGGTGGAGACTGCCACCGCCTCTGCTAATCCTAGTGTCGAACTTTTTCTTGCTAGCTCATCCGCTATCTCTTTACCCCGTATGTTCCTGTGACCGGGAACCCATATCAAAGTGATTTGAAACCAATGACTAAGCAACAGTTCTGCCTGGAACACGCTGGCATATCAGGAAAACGAATTGACTGAGATAGGTTGAGCGGCTCCGAATGGAAGCCAGCTCCCACACCATAGTGCACCTTAGAACCTTCGGTATAGATTTCAATATCGTATCTTCCAATCACCTTCTTTTTGCTCCATTCGGCTCTCGGTGGAAAACGTACCGTAAAGTCTTTCTTAAAGTTAACGTCGAAGACAGTGTACTCTGATCTGTTTTTGAGCAGCGAGGGTCCTTGTAGGAGAATCTTACCGTGATCATACGACCTTGTTGTCCAGCTTCCTATGTCTCTGAGTCCCGCCGCGCTGCAAGTAGCGATTGCTTTGATGTCTAAATCTAATGGCAGCAGATGAGTTAGTACATTGAGCGCTTCAGTAGGACTGGTGCTAAGCGCTCCTGTAGTTAAGATACACGCTGTTCTATGTATCTTGTTCAGCTTAGTTTTCTTGTATTTCTTTTCTGTTGCAGGCCACCAGACTAGTGCCTCATAAGTTAGTATTGGCCTTACAATGGCTATGTAGGACCAGTTGGTTAGTTTCACACGTGTAAAGTGCTATATTCGCTTTCTTTACCCTCTACTCTACGTTGGACTTCCAGCTGAGTTTGGGGCCTCGAATAACACCTAGGTATTTTGCCTGTTGGATTAGCGTTAGATTAACACCGTTTAGTTTTGGAAGATTAAAGTTTGGTACCTTGGTTTTCTTAGTGAATAACATCAGTTTATTTTTTCGCGGGCTTACACTTAAACCACATTCCGTGGCCCCATTGCTGGGTAATACCAGAGCTCCTTCCATATTCTCACTGATTGTGGTTGGAAACCTTCCTGAAACCATGCGCACTATGTCGTCCGCATACGCCACTACTTTGATTCCCCTTCGGTTGAATTTGGTAAGTATACGAGTATTGTTGACAACTAGTAACCACAGCAGAGGGGATACGACTCCCCCCTTGGGAGGTAAATAATACTTCTACCAGAGTTCCGTCACAGACTTTTTTTGGTGTCACCATATCGAATGTTATGATCACGATTACGAAGAATAAATATAATATGGTGATACAAAAGTGTATATTATTGAGCTCTTATTAAAATGGAGCATTTTATGCTACTGATTCATAATTAAATCTATCAAAAATTTTAGCAATGAGTTTTTCAATGTTTAAATGTTATATCACTATAACACAATACACATTTTGATAAATAAAAAAAATTTGAAGGGGCCCGCATTTCAAGTTTCCCCCGGGGCCCGAATACTCTCTCCGCGGCCCTGGTTATATATATATAAGTTTGTAAAGTTATCGCAGTACAGCTCCTCACACTTAGGTGACCCTGTTAAAAGACAACCTTCTTGTAAATGAAAGTCTCAAAAATTTTAAGTACATTTGTGCCAAAAAAGTTTGAATAACTTAAATATGTATATGTGTATGTATGTATATCAATTTTTTTTTTGGGTATTGTTAAAAAATTTCATTGAGGAAAGCAGTGACACTTCAGTGAAAAAAGATGGATGAATCGAAAAAGTAAGAATTATATAGCAGAATGAAATGTTCAAAGAGAAAAGTTTTTAGTGCTGTTCGAAAACGTATCAAAACCTAAAACTTAAAGAAGAAAATGTAAAATTTTAGGATTAGACCTTTTTTTATCATCAAACGAGCTTAAAAATTTGCAAGGTACAATTTGCACAGTTCGAAACATACAAAAGAGTACCGTTGTTAAGTTTAAAGAAAGCAAAACAGAAGGCCTTCAATTTGCAAGAAAACACCTCTTCCGTTGAAACTGGAAAAATGCCCTATATATAATATATGTATATGTAAAGTTAGCAAAGAAGTGGTTTAAAAAAGAAGAAGTGAATGCTTTAGAATGACCGTCGAAGTCTCCTCAGCATCTTTGGACAGAACTGAGAGAGAAATAATCTGACATTTCAAAGCCACAAATAGGGAAGAAATGTGGAGTCAAATTCAAAAGTCTTGGTACTCTATTTCTCCTGGAAATTTAGTAAATTCAATTCAAAGTTTGAAAAAGTGTTAGACCGAGCTGGAGGTGCTACGAAATACTAAATTAATTCTCCATATGTAAGCCTTTTTGAAGTCAACCTTCTTAGGCGTCGATGGGCGAGCGAGAATGGAGAGTAAAATTTCAAGGCCATGCAACGTTTTGGGCATTCTCGTTCCGCGAGAGAGAAAAAAGATATAACGTATAGGAGAAGGAGAGAGAGAGCTATACCTTATAAAGGGTGATTTTTTTGCTATTATCTTTTTAAACAGTTGGTTTAAGCAGCTGACGCACGTTTCGTGTTTTGTTTCACAGTCGAACATCTTCAGTTTAGTCTATAATTTAACCATGAATCGTCTTACAAACGAACAACGCTTGCAAATCATTGAATTTTATTGTTCTGTTAAGAGAGTTTATCGCGCGCTTCTTCCCTGTTATGGTCAGTTTAATCGACCCGCTGAAGCGGCTATTCGAGCTATTGTGACTAAATTTAGAACCAAATTTACATTATTGGGCATAAAACCACTAATACACTTACATAGTGTGCCCACTGAAGAAAGTATCGCAGCTGTATCGGCCAGTGTTAATGATGACCATCAATTATCGATTCGTTGCCGTTCGTAGAAATTAGGCCTCTGTTACTCAACAACGTGGAACATTTTGCGAAAGGACTTAGGTGTGAAACCTTTCAAAATACAGCTGGTGTAAGAATTGAAGCCGAACGACCTACCGCAACGCAGAATTTTTGGTGAATGGGCTCTTGGAAAGTTGGCTGAAGATCCACCTTTTTATCGAAAAATTGTGTTCAGCGACGAAGCTCATTTTTGGATCAATGGGTACGTAAGTAAGCATAATTGTCGATTTTGGAGTGAAGATCAGCCAGAAGAATTGCAAGAGCTACCAATGTATCCAGAAAAGGTCACCGTTTGGTGCGGTTTATGGACTGGAGGTATCATTGGACCGTACTTCTTCAAAGATGCTGCGAATCGTAACGTAACTGTGAATGGTGAGCGCTACCGTGAAATGATATCCAACTTTTTTTTGCCCAAAATGCAAGAGCTTGACTTGCATGACATGTGGTTTCAGCAAGACGGTGCCACATGCCACACAGCACGCGTAACAATGGACTTGTTGAGAGGCGAGTTCGGTGAACATTTTATTTCACGTTCGCGACCTGTCAATTGACCACCCATATCGTGCGATTTAACGCCTTTAGAATATTTTTTGTGGGGCTATGCTAAACCTCATGTCTACTGAGACAAGCCTGCTTCGATTAACACATTGGAAGACAACATTAAAGCATTTATATGTGAGATACCGGCCGAAACATTGGAAAGAGTATGCCAAAATTGGACTAAGCGTGCATGAAATAATCTTCAAACATTAAATTAATTATTTTCTTTCTCTCTATCTCTCTCTCTCATTCTCTCTCGGGTATCTCCCTCTTTCTTTGTCTGCATTGAAAGTTTCACTTCTGTCATGTCGCACCCTAAATACAAAAGGGTCACAACTCAAAATGTATTTCTGCTCAAATATGAACGAGACGTTATCAATAAAACGGTCCGCGGATGACATATGGCAAAAATAATTTTTTTTTGTGGAAATCATTTTTGTTGTTATATTTTTTCAAGCGAAAGTTCCTGAAATTTTATTATTAATTAATTGATTGAATTTGTAGTTAAAAAAAAGTAATAATAAAAAATAACATGAAAATATATATATTTCTATTATATTTTCCAACAGTGTAAATCTCTATATATATACGCTTACTTACAGATTCTTATAAATACAAAATATTGTAAATGCCAGTTTTTTCCGCTGTACAACGAAAATTTACATAAAAAATCTCTTTTTCATGTCCATAATAAGATTTCTTGTTTTTCATAATCATTTCCCTCTTCCGCCACTGCCACAGAGCAGCTTGTTTTGAATCGTAAAGTCAGCATTATTGCTCTGAAATAGTCCGTGGCACGCGCCCATCAAACTTTAAGAGCAGAGCATCTTGCATACATACACACATAGGCTGCTCACTCTATGTAATACCGTTAAGCCTACCTTCGCCCATTTCGCTGACACCTTCCTTGAGCGCATCTTCCCTGCTGCGGCGACATGCTAATAAGCTGTCATTAGTCCGCTTTTGCGCGGCGAGCGGCGCATGTTCTTACGATTTTTTCCAAATTTTTTCTTCATTTAAATCTTTTTTTTCCCCTCCTTAAAACAGGAAAATTCCAATTCCAACAATTCGTTACGCACGATGCTCTCTGCCCCTTCCATTCGCTTTTACGCAGCGCTTTGGTGGCTTTTAACAGGATTTACACCCACAACTTGACGTTTGAATGCGAGCCGCTGTGACTGCTTGACGTCCATCAGTTCATTACCTTGAATTTACAGTTACTTTTAAATGTTACCTTTACCCCCGCGGCTGTGCCGGTTTTTGCTAGAAAAGTTGCTACATTGTAATATTTGTTGTTTTTTCCATGTTTGCTATTTGTCTGCGCATTACTTACATTCTTGATTTGCGCTGCCTTGGAAACAGCTGCTTTGGGGTTTTTTCTATACTTAGATTTTGTTTTCAACGCAAAAGTAAACGCTGATGGAGGTATCATTACATTTTTATTGTCGTTCATAGAATTTTTTTGGTTGTTTTTGTACTTTTTGTTGTTGTTTTTCACATTATATCTTTGGCCGCGGGTTTTACAACTGCGCTGGTTATTTCGTACAATTACCATGAATATTACCACAATGACTTCTTGGCCTCATCTTGTTGCCAGCAGCTGCCGCCAGCTAATAGATATGAAATATTTTGGTGGTATTGTTTCCTTAATTTTTTTAGGAATAAATTAGCTTCAGTTGCTTATAAGAATCTAGGAAATAAAAGTATGGAAATGCATAAAACCTAAAAGTAATGCGATATTTTTTTGTCTAAGCTTTGACGTGGATATGTAAGCCAAAAACGAGGATACGCTGGCTAATGACAAGGTGAAGTCTAAAATAAACAAGGCTGAGCTAAAATAGAATCGACAGAAGCTTTGTTCTGATAACTTCGAGTTTATTTATTTAAAATAGTCCTCTCTGGCCTCGATACACTGTCCTACAGGAAGTCGGTATAAACAAGTCTTTTGGATGGCCTCTACGGACGTAAAACGTTTTTCTTCATAGCCAAATGCAATTTTCCGAATAGGTAAAAGTCACAGAGAGATAACAAACGCTTCAAAACGCCAAGATAGAAATATGCATTGACGGTTTGGCCCGTTGGCACGAGCTACTTGTGGAAAATTCCCTTGGAATCGTAAAAACAAATGAGCATCGACTTGATTTTTGACTTCTCCAAACGCGTTTCCATTCGGCACTTTGACGCTTAGTTTCCGGGTTTTCCACGTTTGATCACCAGTTACAATGTTGTAAGGGAAGTTCTCGTCCTTTCTCGTCTCTTTAATGAGGTCTTTCGAATGTTTAATAGTGAGAAATTTTTGGTCCTCAGTTAACTTTCGCGGAATGAGACGTGCACAGACCTTTCGTAATCAGTTAAAATGCGATAAATCGATGTTATGGAGATATTCAACTCCGATTCCATGAATTTCAACGATGATTTCGGTTCATTTGTGATAAATTTACGTTCAATTTCGATGGAGTTTTCGGTGATTACTGATTTTGGGCGGCTCGTAAGTCCATTGCCATTTATGTCCTCACAACCATCTCTGAAACGAGTAAACCACTTATGGACTCTGGCACGAGATAGACAATCATTGCCATAAACTTCTTCCATCAATTCAAATGTTTCGGTAAACGTTTTACGGATTTTAAAATAAAATTTGATATTAGCTCTTTGTTCGAAACTCATTCTTGTACCGATGACTCAAATATACTGACTCTTTAGACGCAATAACTTCACTTCCACTGAACCGAATGTCACCAAGCTTTCACTGGAAGTTAGCGAGGGATGTAACGGACTAAAGCATTAAAAGATGGCGTCATCAAAAACATTTTTAGGAAATGTCATACACTCTCGCAGGCTGTGCAATGAGCCAAGCTTAGCCATTACTGGCAAATCCATTACCCGAAGAAACTCAAAAACGCAGCAATATCCAGTGATTCTGTCGACTGCTATGGGCATGTGAAGGCACCCCGGACGAGACTAACCACCTTTTCACATGCCGCATCAAACCCACTCATCTAACACCCCTCTCCCTCTGGACCCATCCTGTCGAAACAGCTAGTTTCCTGGGCCTACCGACAAAGACGACCGGTGATTACACTACACTGACAGATTGCAATGTCACGAATATCGGATCAAGACGTTCAAAAATGATAGAAAAATCAATACTGTAGAAGTGTATATGATCGATGGTTCCAAAACGTTCCAAGGAGTAAGAGCAGCAATAGTGGGGCCTAGAGCACACAAATTCCTAACACTAAGTACAGATACCACGATTTTCCATGCGGAGCTTTTCGCCATAATGGAAACAGTGGAAATAATATCCAAAAGAGCGTTCGAGAAAGCAAATATTAAAATACATACTTTCGGACAGCCAATCGGTTCTCAAAGCCTTGGAAAGCTTCACATTCAAGTCAAAAGTCCTAAAAGAGTGTAACAATGCACTCAACAAACTGGCTACTCACAATCAGGTCTCACTGTTTTGGGTACCAGAACATAAGGAACACGAAGGAAACGAGAAGGCAGACTTTTGTGCCAAAAAAGAGGCAGAAGAGCTATTTATTGGACCAATCCCATTTTTGGGCTTTTACAAAAATAATGTACAATAAAACAGGAAACAAAAAAATGGATCCAAACTAAAATCACTAGAATGGCACAAGCGGCCTTAATTACTCCAAAAAGTTCTTGAACTTCAATGCTAACAGAGCAAAATCTTGTCTAACCCTAGATAAAAAGAGCCTCAGATTACTCTGTGGAGCACTTACAGGTAATTTTGCCTATAATAAACACTCTATTGTGTTGAGTTATCTAGTATAAGATCATGCAGGTTCTGCTGCGATGAAAAGGAGTCAATGGAACACTTAATCACCAACTGTGAGGCATTAGGCCACAGGAGACACAGAATCCTGGGCTCGTATCTACTAGAGGAGGAAGACCTACAATTGCTCCCTTCTAAGGAGCTGGTTCGATTATATTAATTACTATATTAAATAATTTTAATTAGGTAATTATTATACTAAATAATTTTAATTAAGTAATTAGGGGCGCACAATAGATAAATCTGGTCGCAGTGCATAAAGGTTTTAGCCTTATCCGTACAACCATTACCATTACCTTTATATGATCGAAGATCGAAATTTGTGGAATCTACCTCACCTTCAATAACTAAAGTCTGCCTTGTATGTATCGCACTGTTTTGCTGCCCCGCAGTTCACAGATCCTATTTTGATTGCAATAAAACTCTGGCATAGAATGCAAGCGCAGAGCAGAAGCAAGGTGAATGCGACCAAGCTAGAACATTCAACAGATGGGGCGTCCAAAGAAGCCGTTTTGAAGTAGATCTCAGACAACAATTATGAATGCCTGAGATAGGCCTCAAGACGAAGGCAACCAGACGACAAGTCGATATCGAGCAACGATATTGCAAATCTCCGATGCTCCATTGATCACAAACCAGTAATATAGGCTATTGACAGCGGAAAAAGCCCAGAACCGACTAGGAGAGGAATCTGGACGCAGGTACCTGGTGTGTCTAAAAAGCACAAACGCGGCTCCACCTTGATGAAATGCTTTCAGCAGACCCAGGGTGGAGTTAGCCGAGACGTCAGGAATGTGACAGTGTTAGTGGGATCAAGCCCAGTGGTACGGGTGTGACGGCACCTTTGATGATGTTTCTGACATTTTCGATTTTAACCTTCTTGAGGACAAAACAAATCTTCTTTTGTTGTTGTTTTAGCAGCATAAACGTTTCCCGTACATATACGAGGAATGCTGCTGAAGTGACAGTTCTTGGCCGGATATAAATCCGGGTCGCTCCGGAAACGTAGAGCCGACCGTCGTGGGAACGGAAATGTCTTTTGTCAATATGGGTGCTTTCAATTATCAGCAATTTTCTGAAATACGTTTAAAAATGCATTTAAAACCTTCTTTTATATACTTCAAACATTTTTTAATGCTGGAGGCCAGTACTTGAAGGTCACATTAGATATTTTCAGATCAGCCAAATTAACCTTAGCTGTAAAACTTAAGAGGTTAGGCCGCTGCAAAGATTATAAAAAAAAATTGTTTTTTCCATTATTAGATCAACTCCTTAAAAATTGCGTACTTAAAAGGTTAAAGTGTGGAAAATGTGGTATTTCTTTTTGTTTTTTTGAAAAAATCTATCCAGTAGGGACAGTAAATCTGGAACGACAAAAAAATGGCTTCTCACTTCTCCAGCATATGGCCTCTAATCACCTCCTACTCCCCCTTTGACTACATCCAGTTAGATTTGTCTTCCTTTGAATGCCATGTTTTTGGTTCTATTGATTCCAGTCATACCTGAAGTAATTTTTTTCTGTTTCATAAGTAATTTGCTACCAAAATTTGGAACAAAACAGACACTATTCTGTATTATAATGACAATAATTTGTGCTTAATGTGGCGCTAAATTATTTCTGTGCATCAATTTGCTGTAATAAAAATACTCTGCTGAATTGGAGGTCATTTCGTAACCAGGAGAGAGTCACAAATGGGAGCACTGCGCATAATAAAAATAAACACTTGCGATTTAATGGCATTTATTAATCTAATTGTATAACAAAAACAAAAAACAAAACGAAAAAGAAACCAATGGAAGAAATTAAAATAAAATAATAAAACTGAGAAAGCCGAAAAAATGACTGCTGCAGGCCAAGCGCAACCTCTGCTACCCAGTTGGCCGGTTGGCCCAAAGTAAAGCCGCTAATGCAATAACATTAACGTCAAGAATGCCGTCACAGTGTCAAAACATTTCGCAAATCTAATGAGCCTTAACGCCATAAAATGGGTGGGAAATCGAATAAAGGGAAATTAAATAAAGGTGGAGGGGCGAAAAAGTGCGACGAAAAACTGAAAATTTACACACAAAAAGTGCAGACAGGAAATGTAAAAAATGCAAACGAAAAAATAGACAAACCGAAAAATTTAGAGAAAAAGTTCATAAAGCAAAATTTGGCAGCTCGAAAAAAGGACAACATGGAAGCTAAATGGGAGGAGAGAGAGAGAGACTGCCAAATAATTGTAAAGCAAAAAAAACTGCTGCCAAATGTCGACAATTTTCGAAACAAACCCAAGCGTATCGGTCATGGTATCCCAATCTAGGACGCGCGCGGGCCACAAAAGAATATCACAATGTGAACTCACGAACGATGGCATGCCGCGTCAGCGTCGGCGTCAAAGGCGAAGTGTCAGTCAGTTACGGTGTGAAATCGAGAATTAAAATGTCCTAAACATTACATATCTACTTATAAGTGAGTACTTATGTACTTATGTAGCAGCGCATATTTTATTTTCATTTCGATTCATTTACACAGCTATCCCGTCCGAAATTCCGCAAACGCGTCCGCGTCCGCGCTTCTTGCGACAGCTTGACTCTTCTACCAGCGACGGCACTTTGACTTTACAAGTATTTTAGGGTCGCATTCCGCTTTCTGTGATTTTTGCTGTCCTGTGTCTATGATGTTTTTCGTTGCTATTTTGCATTGTAATTTGATTGCTTTTGTTGTTTTGTTATTGCTTGTTGTATTTGTATATATTTGTGATCCTTGTTGCCTTGCCAGTGTTGCTGGCGTTGCTGTGTCAGCATGTTTTAGTTAATTTCCATGTAAATTAAGCAATAAAATGTACCGTTTAATGTTTCAATTAATGTCCCGCGTTAAATTTACATTGTTCGCCATGTCGTTAATTGCAATGATTTCTTCTTTATTCATTTGCTATTCCCTATGCTTCTCTATTCTTCAGCAATGCCATTTGCAACTATTTCGATGTGCGTATGTACAAATAAATGTATGTATGTGTGCATGTATGTATGTATTTGTAGTTAAGTTTTTATGTTGTTTAGATTGTTTTGTTATTCGCCGACGCCTGTCTTTGTTAATTATTTGCTAAAGATTATTAGCTATTTGGAAGAAAATTGATTATGGAGAGTGTCCTCTTAATGGCTCTTGGCGTTTCTGTCATAGAGGGGGTGAAACATGGCTGGTCTCTAACATCACGACGGAGAGGCTGCAATCTTTCATCAAAAAAATCCTTCGCATTATCAGTAAAATATTCTGGCAGAACACCATCAACAACGACGCGTTGTGGACATCAACGAACGAGGAGCACATCTTATGTCAAATCAAACGCAGGAAGTGGCGATGGATAGGTCACACACATAAAATACCACGATATAGCATCACGAGAATGGCACGGGACTGGAACCCGCAAGGGAGCAAATGTCGCGGTAGGCCAAATAATACTTGGAGAAGGTCGATGTTGCGCGAGCTAGCAGATGCCGACATCTCATGGGACGGTACGAAAACAACAGCACAGAACCATGTATGATGGAAGAGTCTTGTCAGGGGCCTATGCTCCCGATCGGAGTGAATAAGCACAAAAAAATGTATCACGAATGAGACGAACGCTTCCGAACCTTTATCTTCATGGTTGGTTCCGAAATCACAATAGAGTCGGTGCGGAAATCAATTAAATGCAACCGTACATCGAGAGGTCTATACATTTACCTGCCTCTGCCTCTGTTGACAGACTTGTAATATACATGTATATTAGTTCAATGCCTCTTGATGTTTCTGCCATAGAGGTAATGTTAAGACTCGCAAGTTTTCTATAAGTCTCACTAACTTTATAAAACTATACGTCTACGGTGGTTAACAAAAAAAAAAATTGTTCCGGACGAGAAAGGCTAAAAGCTAAGGCCGTATGCTTGCAACCGGTACTTTTCTGAGTAGGTGTTTTAAACGGTAACACCAATCACTGCCCTGGTATTTCCTCAGTGACTTTTTGGTTGGGTCGTGTGAGGTGTTGCGTTCGCTTAAATAATTCGTGCAAGAGACAACGCATTTCGTAAAGGCTTAAACACCCCGAAAGGGTGTACGCGCCAATTATATGTATATAATATATATAGCAGCACCCTTTCTGGGTGTTTGGACCTACAGTTTCAAGCCGACTCCGAACGGCAGATATTTTTTTTATGAGGAGCTTTTTCATGACAGAAATAAACTCGGAGGTTTGCTATTGCCTGCCGTGGGGCGATCGCTATTAGAAAAATGTTTTTCTTAATTTTGGTGTTTTACCGAGATACGAACCCACGTTCTCTCTGTGAATCCCGAATGGTAGTCCCGCACACACCATTCGGCTATGACGGCTGCCGTAAGCTTGGGTTAGGTTAATTTCCCATAGTTCACACTCTTCAAATGAGCGCAGAGGCGGTCCACTTAGGCTCCGAGGTTCATTGTGATACCATTAATTTGGTCTCATGGTCCCTCTCTAATTCCCAATATGGTGAAACCACTTCGTTTCTCGTATAAATCTGCACTAATATTATAAAGAGGAAAACTTTGTTTGTTTGGTTGTAATGAATAGGCTCAAAAACTACTGGATCGATTTTAAAAATTCTTTCACCATTCGAAAGCTACATCATCCACGAGTAACATGGATTATATTTTATTTTGGAAATAGGGCTCGAGATATAGGTCAAAATGTGGACCCGGGTAACCTTCGGATGTGTATGTACAATATGGGTATCAAATGGAAGCTGTTGGTGAATGCTTTAGTCCAGAGTATTTTTCATGCCGCTTCGTGACTAGGGTCCCGAGATAGAGACCAAAACGTGGACCCTAGAATGTGTTTGTACAATATGGATATCAAATTGAAGCTGTTGGTGAATGCTTTAGTACAGAGTATTTTTCATGCCTCTCCGTGACTGGGGTCTCGAGATATAGGTCAAAACGTGGACCCGGGTATCAAATGAAAGCTGTTGATAAGTGCTTTAATACGGGGTAATTTTCATACCTATTGATGACTAGGGTCTCGAAATATATGCCAAAACTTGGACCCGCCGTGTCTTTGAACCGAATTAAACCAAACTTACACACATTGTTAAGTAGGTATTGAAGATGATTTCCGTATAGTTTGAATACCTATTGGTAGATAGGGTCTCGAGATATAGGTCAAAACGTGGACCCGGGTAACCTTCGGACGTGTATGTACAATATGGGTATCAAATGAAAGCTGTTGGTGAATGCTTTAGTACAGAGTATTTTTCATGCCGCTCCGTGACTGGGGTCTCGAGATATAGGTCAAAACGTGGACCCGGGTAACTTTTGGTTGTGTATGTAGAATGGGTATTAAATGAAAGCTGTTGATAAGTGCTTTAATACGGGGTAATTTTCATACCTATTGATGACTAGGGTCTCGAAATATATGCCAAAACGTGGACCCGCCGTGTCTTTGCACCAAATTAAACCAAACTTACGCACATTGTTAAGTAAGTATTGAAAATGGGTTTCGTAAAGTTTGGTTGTAATTCGGAGCACTGGCAACGGGTACAGCGTTCTTTTGAACCAGCCATAATGTCGCTTACTTTTTTAACGCTTGGGGCGGAACTGAACTGTCAAATTGACAGTGTGAGTTACAATGTGTCAATATTTCTTTCTGATTTGGATGCCATAAGGAAAAAACGTAAGTGCAACATGTAAAAATTGTTTGTGAATTTTATTGGAGTGGATTTTGGAACAGTGAATAATTTCTTACGAAATTTGAGAATTTAATGTGAAATCCGAATGAAATTATGTGTTCGTGGGAAAAAAAATTTTTTTCGTTTTTTTTTTGAAAAATATAAATGGATAATGGTTAAAAAAGCTCCAATGCTTAATAAAACATATAAATTGAAACGAAAAATTCATGGATGATCAGGAAAAAAGACGATTGTTTATTCATATGCGTTGATTTGAAATTTAAAAACAATCTTCTTTTTTCCTGATTTTCAATTTATATTTTATATTTACTCAAAAACAAATAGAAAAACAAAAAATATTGTTTATGCCAAAGCGCTTGAATAAAGAATAAAGAAATAAATAATATGAAAATCATATATTTTCTGTTCTAAACCATATCTATTCTATTTTAGTGTGCCCAGCGAAGGGGGCCGGGTTTGCTAGTGTTAAAATAATGTGGATGTCTGAAGATTCCAAGTCTGTCAGACATACAAAGAAGTAAGAATAAAGACAGAGATTTCGCGTTCTGGCAAGAACTGGATAGTGACAGAGAAAGTGTTCAACACTCTTCACCTTCTTCTCGTTTCCGCAGCAGCGACAGAAGTCATTAAAGGGAATCTCTATACGTTTCCCATGTGTTCCCATCAGGGCGTACCCGGTAATGATGCCAACTATTGTAGAAAGGAATGGAAGGCCGTATACTTATAGATTGATTAGGAATTTAGTCTATGCTGGAATAGCTCTACATTCGATTGCCACTTTGAAGAGTGAACTGAACTACCCTGGCACAGTAGAGATTTTATGGCAGCTTGCCCGGCTTAAGAACAACAAAGCTGCGAGTGCGGATGGCCTTCCGGCAGAGTTATTCAACGCCGGAGATAGTGAGCTAACGAAAAGCATGCAAATACTCATAGGCAAAATATGGTGGGATGAAAGCATGTCCAGAGACTGGCATCTCAGCGATCTATGTCCAATACAAAAGGTGCCAACTTTCGTGACATAAAACTTCTCAGTATCGCACAAAAGGTCCTAACAAGCGTACTTTGTGAAAGGCTGAAACCCCTCGTCAACAAACTGATTGGGCCAATGTGTTAGGGATCCCCTGTATGTCGCCATGTTTGAAGTTGCCATTCCCGCAAAGCTCATCCGTCCTTCGCAACCTTTTAAAACGAATCGGAGTTTTAGATAAGGCGATTTTTTCAATTTGATATCTTCGGCTCTATTTTCTATAAAAAGTGTCATGATGCCCATTTACGCTGATGATATCGACATTATTGGCATTAGTCAGCGGACAGTCAGTGCAACTTTCTCCAGCCTTGAAAATGAATCCCGTCGAGTAGGTCTTGTGGTAAACGAGGACAAGACAGAGAACCTTGTGTCAACAACCAAAAAATCTACGCGTATTGGACAGCAAGTTGCGATTGATAATTACGAGTTCAACGTAGTCAAGGACTTTGTCTACTTAGGATCCATCATTAATACCAACAATAACGTTAGCCAAGAGTTCTAACGGATAACAACACTTGCCAACAGGCGCTACTTTGTGCTGGGTAGGCAATTGCAAAGCAGAGCACCCTCTCGATGCACGAAAAAAAACGGCTCCATCAATCACTCATCCTCCCGGTCTTACTATATGACGCTGAGCCCTGGACATTGACGAAGCGGCTGCGCTGGCTGGGCCACGTTGAGTGAATGAACAATAACACTCCAGCAAAGAAGATGTTCTTTTCGAGATGTACTGGTGGAACTCGCAAAAACAGACGTCCTCATCTACATTGGAAAGACCAAGTCGACACCGAACTGACCGATGTTTTTAACTGCTGCCAACGCACACAATGCAGACGCGATTGGCGCAATAGTTTGGTAGCGGCTAAGACCGACGATCAAATGTAGTTGCCATCTAAGTACGTAAGACTTTCAGAGTAGACACGAGTAGGGATCAATTGTGCTGTCTTCAAGTTTGCGATATAAAATAATTCCGAAGTATTCTACCTCGGTAACCCCCTTACATTCTGTGAGAGCACCTTGAAAACAAGTATTTTGTATTGGTTTTTTATTTATTTTATATTTTTTGTTTGTTATTTGTTGTATTTTATTCGCTAATTCGGTTTTTGTGGCCTTGACATTCGGTCCACTCTCTACCAGAAAATGTTCAGAAAGAAATGGGATCAAAGTACAGAACTCATAACATTTATGTGCAAGACCATGGATAGGCGGCAAGCCAACCGTACTCTCTGCGATAATGAGTAGGCTACTACGTTTGGCCCTCTTTGCGATCAGACTATACTCTAGAGAGGCTTTGAACAAGATCTGTCAAATAGATATAGCCACCCAAAGATCTGTTGATCATAGACAGTTTGGACTTTAAGTTGAATTACATCTGTCCAGCTATCATCGTTATTGTTGGCGTGATGATCCGGGTTCAACCTTGCCCTACTTCAGTAACTTCGACCTAGGATCTCGTTTATTTGCAGACATACTCCAGTTTTTCAGTCCAAAGGTCTTGGTGTCGTCATTAACTGTAGCAACCCAGGCTTTCCTTGAGCGACCCCTTTTATAAGGCACATACAGCTTACTATTTTAGATCTCATTTGCCATTAGGTTTGGGTCCATTCTCAGAACATGTCCAGCCCACTTAAGACGTTGAAGCTTGACGTAGTCGGCAATTTGGAAGTCGTTTAGCTCAGCAAGGCATTCGTCGTTCTAACGGAGGCTATAATTGACGTTATCTATCCGCAATGGTTCAAGAATTCGGCGTAGAATTTTTCGCTCAAATATATTAAGCATAAGTAACGCATAGTCTGTTCAACTACACATATATTCTTGTGCAAAATGTTTAAGACTTTGTTATTTACGAGCTAGGATTGGAACGCTTCCGCATCTTTATCTTTATGGACGGTTCCAAAATCCACGATAGAGTCGAAAAACCTTTACGACTTTATTACTTACCAGGAAGGGTTCCATCTTCCGAGCCTTTATCTTCATGGACGGTCCCGAAATCCACAAAAGAGTAGGTACGGAATTCGATTGAACTCACCTCTACATAGGGAAGTCTATACAACGACTTGTGTTTTGCTCGCTGATAGACTTATAATATAGTTCTTGAATCGAAACCATACGGAATTGGTACTGCTAACCTTTCGGGCATACGGCTCTTGACTCTGTAGTAGTTACATTGAACTTGATAAGATAGTGGAGGCAGTGCTCATAGTCTAAGCTCATCAGCATAGCGTTTACCCTCAAATGAGTGGCGGGAGACTCTAAAATTCATATTTAGGAAATGAATCACTAGAGATTCCAGAGTCATAAGATGTCTGATATCTTCACACTGTGGCTGCTCCAGAAAGGTTTAGCAGATTTGTGTGCTGTCGTTGGAGGCTGCATGGATGTCGAAATCTTAGGTTCGAACCTTTCAGCTCCAAAGAGAGTCTAAAGAAGTCTGGACAGCAGATAGAACTGATAAAAATTATTTATTATGGTGTTTTAGTGGGTATTTCTAGGGACCAAATCGGCTCGTAATAAATCTATAGAACAATGGATTATCTGTGCTTAGGCTCAGTCAAATTCATTGGGGAATCAAAATGAAGTAATGTCAGTATTTGGAGCAAAATTCTTCCTTCATGTGTTTACTTTTTATTTCCCTATAATCCCAAAATAAAGTCTAGCGAAATTTACAGTGCATAAATAATATTCCCAAAATTGTTGCAACCGCAGAACAAGAATTTCTATTGTCTTCATATTGCTTACATTTCGTTGCTGTTATTGTTGTTATAATCATTATTCTGTTGCAGCTGCTGTTGTTACTTCTTTTATCAACAACCACAAATCAAAAAGAATTTCACGAACGCTTTTGGCGAAATTGCAAAATTTTAGTAGGTATGCAAGCGAGAGCGGAGAACAAACAGTGCAGAATCGGGGGGATTGTTTGCATGTGTGCATGTGTATATATACTTACATACCCTGGGTGTTATTAAATAAGGAATCGAGGGGAAATCATGAAAAACAGCAATAAGAAAAGTTTAAGAAGATGCAACTTGTAAGAGATGGCAGTCGGAATCGAGGAGCGGGGGATGTTGCGTCTAAGTTGTGGTTGTGCTTGGTATTCAAACGAGGCTCACAAAGAAGAAGAGTGAGTACATAAGTAAGCAGGAGCGTAGTGCACATACAGTTACGGTCAAAATAATAGTAGTGCTAGTACCGCACATGGTTTAATATTTTTATTTTGCCTCGTTTTCTTCTTTGTGCTGTATTTTCCTTAAGATCTGTTGCATAGACAGAGCTCTATAAAAAAAAATCAGTTATAACTGTATACGTAGCACTGGGTGTCGTAATTACATTTTTCCCAAGTGCATTGACTAACGAGTCAGTCAAAATAATAGTAGTGCTAGAAGTGAGCTGCCAAAAACTGCATATAAAATATTTATTTGTGGCAAAAATTTACAAAAAAGTAAGTACTGCATTTTTTGACCTCAATCCAATGGAGAATTTGTGATGCGACGTGAAGTAGGCAGTTGCTGCTGCTCATCCAACAAATAATAACAGAAGAGTGACTATGGAAATCACGTGGGATCTTCTGAGAATGACAAAATCTCAGCTCTCAAACTTTGTGTTTGTTCTCACGAGTCACTATCCGCGAGGTATGCATGCCGTGAGACTTGGAATTGCTTCGAGTCCGTTTTGCATCAGCTATATGGAAGATGAGGTGGAATCATCTCAGAACCTTCTATTTAGCTGCCCTGCTCTGGCGTGACTACGACTTAAGCATATTGGTTCTCACTTCTTTCCTATGCCTGCCGATATAGCAGATCTTGATAACAAAAATTTGTTGAACTTTACCAGCAGCATAAAACAGCTAACACTGTAAATCAGTCATCCTTCGTGATCCACAAATACTCAATTCCTTTCTCCCCACCCTCTCCTCTCGCTCCTTTTGTCCTATCGGTTTCCTTCACTTCATTTCCCTGGCAATGGCATCACAAAGGATGAACTTGAATTCTTCGTCCAAGTGGGCCCACTTTCTGGGTATCCATTATAACCTAACGTAACCTAAGTATTATTTTTTTTTTAAATCTGATGAAAAGACAGATTTATTTTAAATGTTTTTTCATTCAAGAAAATCATACTACTATTTTTTTGTCTGCGTATTTGCAGAATTTCGTAAGAAATTTAATTTTATTAAGTTGCAATGAATTATTTTCCTATGTTTTATGTCATGATTTCATTGCTAACAGTCATAATTCCTTAAAATAACAAAAATTTAGAAAAAAAAAATATCCCATTTCTTTTCCTTCTTTCTCACTACTATTATTTTGGCCGCAGCTGTATATGCATGCATTCTAAAAGAATGTCCATAGAGATACACATGAACAAAAGTGCACATGTATGCATATTTGCATGTGTGTTTGTGCGCCCAAAAAATATGGTTGCTGCTGCCACAACGCAGCAACCGAAAAAATAAATAAAAAATAAAATCAAATTAGAGTTTTTAGTTGCCACATTACAACACTGCAACAACATTGCTAAAAATGTTATGATAGAGTTCACGCGGCCGCTAGCAAATATCTTCTTTCGTTCTTGCAAAGTAAGAAATTTTGCATCTGAAGAAGCTGTTTTCGGAGGCCGTAAACCCACCTACTTACTTGCGATTTTTTTTTCATTTTTTTTCAGTGAATCGCCTTCCTTAACTTCTGCTGTTGTGCTGCCAGCACAATTTTTGGACTATCGACAATCACAACAAAAATATGAACATAAGATAAAGCTGTGTTGTTGTTGCTGGCTCGGTTGCATTTGCATGTTGCAAGTTGGTAGTTGGTAGTGGGTACTTAGCAGTTTCTTTATGCATAGGCGTGGGGCGGTTTTTTAGGAGTGTTTATAGGTGTATGCTCGCGACATTTTGAAGTGGCCACTTTGAGCGGCCATGAAGCGTTGCCAGTAATTATAGGTTTTTCGAACAAAGACGTGGTAGACTACATAGAAAGCTTGAAGCTGGAAACATTTATCCGCTAAGAAGAAAGAAGTAGTAGGAGGGAGTCTAAAATATTTTCAATATAAACATTTCAGAATGCAGAATATATCGAAATTATAAGAGGCGAAAAACAAAAGCTATTGTAGCCGAATGGGGTGGTGCATGACTACCACTCGGAAGTGCGTAGGTTTGGGTCTCTGTGCATGAAACACTAAAATGAAAATATTTTTTCTAATAGCGGTCGCCCCACGGCAGGCTATGGCAAGCCCTCGAGCCATGAAAAAGCTCCTCATAAAGAATACCTGCCGTTCGGAGGTGGCATTAAACTGCAGTCCCATCCATTTGTGGAACAACATCAAGACGCACGCCACAAATAGGAGGAGATGCTCGGCCAAACACCCAAAAAAGGGGGTAAGCGCCTATTATATATATAGGTATAAGTCTACTTTTAAGTAGTTACTTAGGAAACTAAACTCTTGACATAAGGTCTCTGTTTGTAAACAAATAAATAAAAAAATAAATAGTACATAAATAAGTAATGAGTTTTCTGTAACTTCCCCATGTGTAGTTAACTTAAAATCTGTTCATCCTTTTTTTTTTTTTTTTTTTTTATTGCTTCATTCTTGCAAATAAGTAAATTTTTCCTCATATCCTGCTTGAAAGCTATGCTATTTTCCTCTCCTTTGATTAATATTTTCTTTTTCTACATTTCTTCCGTATTTTATTTTTTGATTCATTTTTTCTCCCATTTCTTTCTTTGCGTTGCCTTCGCGCCAAGTCTATAATCAGCAAATTATCGGCCACTGTTTTGGCGCTACTATCGGCACTCTCAAATCAGCTAGCCGCCACTGCAGCAACAGTTTTAGCCGATAGACATTAGCTCCTCTATCGGCGGTTAGTAGCTACGCGTAGGTGTTTTATGGCAGGTTGCAAGGCGGCCAAATCAATTCGCAGCTGCAGCACAAACATACATTTCGGCTAGTAAAAATCGTAGAGAGGTGCAAACTTTCGCTTATTTATTACTTTATTTAAGCCAGTGGGAACAACTTTACTGACTAGATTTACAGGTTCGCTTAACAAATACTTAAGAACTAAAATTAAAAAGAAAGTTTATTTGACAAATAATAAGACTCAATAAGTGACTTAAACAGAGACTTTGGCATCACCAAACCAAAATCAAGGCTTCTAGAAATCCGAATAACTTCTTCACGTACCTGCACTCTTGTTCTCAGATCTAATTAAGGTAATTAGGATCTAATTAATTTAATTTGTATAATTAAGGTTATTAGATCTGAGAACTTTAATGGATTACAAGAACGAAATAGGAAAGGAATTAGGAAAATTGAATCTTATTTGGACGAACAGTCAATGCTGAACAGTCAATGGTGCCGTATATTACATCGTACATAAATATTAAGCTTTGAACGAGTCGTCGGATCTCAAGTGATAAAACATTAATAAACATACACCTAGCACTAGCAAGGGACTATCAAAGTGAAGAGGTTGAAGTTGCCTTGAACTCTTTCAATTCTGAGAGGATTTGAGGAATACATCGGCTCCAGATGACGGAGGCATACTCCAACTTGCAACGGACTAAAGCATTGTAGAAGATTTTCCTAGTATATCAGATTTAAAAATCACTGGCATAGCGTCCCAAAAAAGCTAAGTTGGTATATATAATTGGCGTTTACACCCTTTTTGGGTGTTTGGCCGAGCTGCTCCTCCTATTTGTGGCGTTCGTCTTGATGTTCCACAAATGGAGGGACCTACAGTTTCTACCCAACTCCAAACGGCAGATATTTTTTTATGAGTAGCGTTTTCATGACAGAAATACACTCGAGGCTTTGCCATGGCCTGCCGTGGGGCGACCACTATTAGAAAAAACCATTTCTTCATTTTGGTGTTTCACCGAGATTTGAACCTACGTCCTCCCTGCATTCCGAATGGTAGTCACGCACCAAGCTTTCCTGTAATAACAATGTACCCGACAGAAAGGAGATTATGCGGAAAAGTTTCAAATTGTCTGAAATGACGAACATCATCAATGAAAAGTATAAACAGGATAAGACCAAGAATGCTGGCTTGTGGTACTCCAGAAGTTAACACAAATGTACCCATAAGCTTTAGGACTCCAAATTTCAACGAATGACATTCTTTTCGACAGGTATGATTTCAGTCATAAAAGGAAAGCCAAATGCAAGCCCAGATTTTCAAGTTTCCAGAGGAGAATTTTGTGAGAGTGTCAAATGCTTTCTAAAATTTGGGGTAAATGATGTCAACTTGACACCTACTCGTAAGCTCAGAGATATATTACAAAACTGAGAAAAAACAGTTAAATTTGTAGGGGAGATTGTACACCAAGTCTCTTTGACCACTTTCTCAAAAAGTTTAGAGTAGGGTGCTAATTTAAAAAAAATAATTTTTTTGTTTTTTGGTAGGACTGTAATAAGCTTACATGGCAAATTTCAGCGTGATATGTCACATAGTTTGTTTTCTGTGCTACTGTAAACAAGTCAAGCTCGAGTGTCTTCTTTGAATTTAACGATGGAAATTCAAGTTGAACAAAGAATTTGTTTGAAATTTTGTTATTCCAACAAAATTTCGGCTTCAGACGCCTTAAAAATGTTGCAGACAACTTATGGGGACTCTGCTTTATCGCGTGCACGTGTTTTCCAGTGGTACAAATCGTTCAAAGAGGGCCGTACATCAACCCAAAAAACCACGCCAAAGTCGCTCAAAAATTAAAGTTATGCTGACTGCAAGGCCGATCGGTTAACGCTGAATATTATTTAGACGTTTTAAAGTGTTTGCGCGAGAACATTCGTCTTAAAAGGAAGGAATTGTGGGACAACAAGTCATGGTTCTTGCATCACGATAATGCACCAGCTCACACATCACGTCTTGTTCGCGATTATTTGAACAAAAATAATGTTAATATCGTTCCACAAGCATCGTTTTCGCCTGATATGGCTCCATGTGGCTTTTTCCTGTTTCCCAAGCTCAAGTTGCCGCTCCGTGGAAAACATTTTGAGACAATTGAAGTCATAAAAGAGAATTCGAAGAACACACTCGAGCTTGACTTGTTTACAGTAGCACAGAAAACCAACTATGTGACATATAATATACATATGTATCTACTCGGATAGTCAGGCAGCTCTGAAATCGTTAGAGTCAGTAAAACACTTGGCTAAAACGGCAGCTGAATGCCACAAATTATAATTCGAAGTATAGCAATATTTTAGAATAAACCTGATCTGGGTACGAGGCCATAGAAATATAAAAGGTAAATGCAAAGCAGGTGAGCTTGCAAGGAAAGGTACAGCACTAAACATTGACCCGGATAATGCAATAATACCGATTCCCTTAGCTACGTGTAAACAAATGATAATCTCCGTTTGCGCTCTCGTGCTAGAAGATCTACAGGGTTGCCCATATTCGACGGACCCATGTATTTTTTTTCAAAATCAAAGAAAAACACATTTTTTTTGACGTTGACGATAATAATCATTTTACTTGGTTCAAGTAGATTTGTTTACATCACTTTTTGAATATGATATCTCTCAAATGGCCGCCATGAGCCTGTACGGCGTATTGTGCCCGTTTTGCAGCATTTTCCATAGTTTTAGCTAACATTTCGGCTGGAATAGCGGCTATTTCCGCACGGATGTTATTCTTGAGCTCTTCTATGGTCTTTGAAGAAGTCAGGTGGCGTTAAATCGGGCGAACGCGGTGGCCAGTCAAAATCGCCATTTTTCGACATCAAACGACGAGGAAACAATTTCTTCAAAAAATCGATTGTGGTGCGAGCTGTGTGTGGTGGAGCGCCGTCTTGTTGAAACCAGAACTGCCCCATACACTTTCCATGAATAATTGGCATCACAAAAGTGGTTAACATATCGCGATAATGCTCCTGATTGGCGGTAACAGCTTGACCATCTTCATTTTCGAAGAAAAACGGCCCAATAATCGTTTTCGCACTATCGCCGCACCAAACAGTGACTTTTTCGTCGTAAAGAGGTACCTCTTAAATTTCGTGAGGATTTTCAGTGGCGTAAATACGGCAATTTTGCTTGCTTATCGTCCCATTCAATAAGAAATGAGCCTCATCGGACATGATGATTTTGTTCTTCTTATTCTTCTTTTGACTTCTTTGGTTGAATGTAAATTTCAACAATTTGAGAGCGTTCGCGTGGCGTGTTCCATGGTAAAAATCTGCTTGGACTGACGCTTCCAACGCGGTATGTCATTAAGCGATCTGACGTCTCTGTCAAAAGATACAGGATTGCCAGATGGGTCCGTCGAATATGGGCAACCCTGTATAGGGATGGCTCCGCTGATAACTAAATAAAACCGCTGCATTTAATACTCTTCTGTATGAAGAAGCCACTCTGAGAGCACAGGTTTATGGCAGAGATTCTAAAGTTTTTCGCCGGCATTACACCTTTGCGCATCTGCCCATATTTCACATTCGTATAGAAGCATCGAGTTCGTCGTGTCCATTTAAAGTTTTTGCTTGCTCTGAGGTGGACCTCCAATATTTGCCGTGAGCTTACTGAACATGCCGCTTTCTTTTGCAGCTTAATTTATATGCACCCAGTAAGTTAATCTTCCGTCTAGTTGCACTCCTAGGCATTTGACCACTCATTGAAGATCACAATTAATAGATAGACTCATTTAAAAATGCTGCTAATGCCCTTTGGAGGCAATCACTTTTTTGTCAAATAAGTAGGCAAACATTGTCAGAATGGAACCACGGCCGCAAAAAATCGCTACTGGAACTCAGGAGACAGGGTATAAGAAACACGATAGGAGTACCAATAGAGCATTGTCTAATTAGAAGGCATGCAAATAGACGGGGGGACTACATAATGATTTTTGACGAAGCGGTCAAGATATTGAAGAAGCGAAAGTCGTGGAACACCTACTGCCTACACGCATTGCTCTATGCGGAAAAAGGCTTTTCACGCTCGTATTTGCTTCTCTTGACAGCTATGAAGAGATCTCCCAAATAGGGTTGCTAAAATTAACAAAATTTATTAAATCCACAGATTGGGAATCAGAGAAACCTCAGGAGTGTAAAGGATGAACTCCAGTGGCATAACAAATGGCTTATTAAGGCCTAAGTGTGTCGGATGACAGCTGCTCAACCTAGCTTAAGCTAATCTCGCTTTTTACATAATTACGTATTGGGAGTTAAGCTCGAAGTAGATAATTTAGTTATAGGTGAACTGATTATTAGTCTCATAGCCCTTTGTGAGGCCGCGTGGGGAACTTGCCCTTGTCTCATCTTAGTGTATAAGAAACGAGGAAAAATTATGCACACTACTGTAATGACCTATGGACACACTTGCCGTAATGCATGTGTTTTAACAATTTGGCGCACTTAAATAATTTATAACGACCCGACTAGTTAGCTTCTAACTATAGGTATACATATACATACATACTCGTATATGGCCAAGTGTGTAAAATTAACGCGTCATTATTTATTCTAAAAAATGTCTGCTCAATTATTACAAAATTGCTGTTCACTTTGTTTGCTTGCGGATTGTTTGATTTGAAAATTTGTGGAAATTTCGAAAAATATTGTTTCATTATTCCTAATGCATTTGTGAGTATGTAAAGTATGTGTGCTCGTATGTGCATGTGTGTGTATTTAGCACATTAATTTTATGTTAAATTATTATTATTAATAAGCGCTTGTTACTTTTATGGCAAAAGCCGTTGGCAAGCACATTTTTGGCGCCTGCTCGCGCACCCAACCTTCAAAGATATGTACCATAGATGTACATATACCGGCCTGCATGCGTATGTATTTGTATGTCCATATTTGTGTATTCGTATGCACGAGTTTTAGTGTTGCAAATTTAATTAACTGCTTTTTCATAAATATTTGATTTGTTTAGCTGCATTTGTTGTTCAATTATGGCTAATTAAATGCAGCGAAGCATTTACGATTCAAACAACGCCCTGCCAGCAGTTGGCCACCTTACAGCCATCCATCCACCCATTCGATCTTTACTCACACTATTGCTACCTCTTCTCTCGCCTCTCCTCTCTTACTCTTCTTCTCACTCATCCTTCATTACCCACTTAGCTGTGTAAGCTGTTCAATTCGCTGGTCATTTCGGTTGGCTAAACAAGCCATTGCAAATTTGATGATTTTATTATTTACATCAATTATTTACAAGTGTTTGACTGATTGTTTAGCCCACAGAGAGACGCAAAGCGGTGAGGCGGTGCTTGAAAATGTGTGTGTAGTGAGCCAAAATATTGAATGAATCTATGAATTAAATGCAGACATCGAAAATTATTTATAAAATTAGCCAAATCATTTTCTCATTTCTCAGTTACTTTCGTTGTACTGTTCTTTTTTTAATTTCTCAGCTTTAAGCGGAAATTGATGAGCGTCCATGCATCCATTTCCATTGAAATTTGAAGGAAGTTGAGCCCAGAAGTACCGAGAGATTTGGTAAATCCTAAAACTCTCAGGCTAAAAAGCCCATTGCATTTAAAGCTCTAAAAAGTGAAAGGGTAGATAGTCAAGGAGGAACGGAGAGAAGTAACAGAAGAAAAGAAATAGGATAGAATAGAAACTTAAAGGTAGTTCGACCAGTGAGAACTCTCCCGTTGCTTTGGTTAAACTGAAAATATCCTCCATACGAATTTTACTCGTTCTCATGGCATCGGAACCCAAAATTCGCAGCCATGTTCTAGCAAACGCCAGACACTCACAGAGAAAATGCTCAGATGCGGCTAGATCCTCTAAGCAAGACAGGCAAATCGGGCCCCCAATTATTCCAATGGTGGTCATATGTTGACCCGATGGATTGTGCTCTTTAATAATACCGACCATCAACCGAACGTATTACCTGCAAAGTTTAAGAAGAAAGTTCGACAGTTTTTTGTTCGGGCTCTTCACAAATCACTTTGCAGTTCTTCAGCGTTATAGACCGGACCATAGCTGGTTATGTATAATAAGTTCCATAGATAATCGCTGATGCACTTCATGATTCCTGCAAACCGATTCCGATTATTGGCATTGGTCCCTGTGGGAGAACCGCTGATCCACAGTGGCCAATTTATTGACAATTTCATGCTCTTGAACACCGCAGTGTTCTGGAACCCGTATAAGTACAAGCTTATTCTGTTTCGCAACAGAATTAGCTTCTTCTTGCATTCTTGAAGAGTCTTTGAGGCTTGTTTTGCATTCTCCAGAGCATTTAGTGTAGCTTGACTGTCACTAAAGACTCCAATATGTTTCCCGCTCCATCTCCTCTCAATTATCAATTCTGCTACTTTCAGTAGGGCACACATTTTCGTTTGGAAAACCGTTGTCATTCCTCCCAAAGCGTAGTGATACCTATTACTCGTACTATCGTTTGAGTACCATTCGGCTCCAGAACCTTTTTCATCCTTGAACCCATCGGTAAAGAAAATATCCGTTGAACCTCTTTGAATGCACTCTGGATGGAAATTTGGTGTCCAAATGAAGCTATGGATATAAGGTTGTCCTTAGGTGCCAAAATCAGTGGATATTCTTCAGATAGCATCTTAAAGAATTTTCTGTAACCCGAAGTTCCTTCTTCGTGCCAGCAAACATATTTCTCCGTTATATAACCTTCTTGTCATAACCAGAAGCGGAATATTTTTGCCGTCTTTCTTTTTAAAAGAAATTCTCTTATTATGGGATTCGCCATACAGAGTGGCTCAAAATTTATACCCTTAGCGGAAGATTTATAAGTCTTGCAGATGACATATTTTACGCTTGTGAAGTAGACAGTTGCAGTATACAAACAGTCAAGCAATGGAATTCGAAAAAGGTGAAAATAAAGATTTTCGTCGCTCTAAATATGTTATCTTAAATATTTTTTACTAGCACACCCGGCCCCCTTCGCTGGGCACACTAAAATAGAATAGATATGGTTTAGAACAGAAAATATATGGTTTTCATATTATTTATTTCTTTATTCTTTATTCAAGCGCTTTGGCATAAACAATGTTTTTTGTTTTTCTATTTGTTTTTGAGTAAATATAAAATATAAATTGAAAATCAGGAAAAAAGAAGATTGTTTTTAAATTTCAAATCAACGCATATGAATAAACAATCGTCTTTTTTCCTGATCATCCATGAATTTTTCGGGTTGGTGTCGAAATTCTGTATGTACAAAATTCTAAAAACAAAATTCAGCTTTTTAAAATTCTGCTTTTTAAAATTCTGCTTTTTTAAAATTCTGCTTTTTTAAAATTCTGCTTTCTAAAATTCTGTATTACAAAATTCTGTATTAAAATATAATGTTAACAATGTTAAAGAGGTAATGTAATTATTTTGAAAAAGTGCGCACTTTTCCAAAATAATTACATTACCTCTTTAACATTGTTAACATTATTATTTTAATACAGAATTTTGTAATACAGAACATTGTGGGATATTCATTGTCAAATTTAGGTATGGTTATTTGTTAGTAAAACCTTTTACACAATTTGAGTATATGCGCCCCATTGTTTTTAACATATTCGTACATACCTATGTACATACCTACGTTAATTATAGTTGACAACATTTATACATTGGTATGTACATAGGTATGTTTGCAATCAAATATTACCTGGAGATGAGAACTTCTATCACAAATGAGGAATTACAATTTCACCACACCTGTCTACAACGGTTCTTATATTGTTTGTTTACCTTCTGTTAAGTGCTGACTTTTTGTGAAAGAGCGTGGTTTAATATTATATTGATAAAAATGTCCGAAATAAGAATTTTGAAAACAAATAAAAATAAGGAAATGTTGGGTGTTGATGGGTATTTCTATTATTTAGAAAGAATAACAAAACAAAGGACATATAATTGGTCGTGTTCCAAGAGAATAGCGTGTCACTGTAAATCTCGATTGGTGACTGAATTAAAAGACGGTATCCATTGTGTGATTAAAAGGTCCGGTGTACATACCCATAGCCCTGAGGCAGTGCGAAGAATTATTAAGAAAAGAAATGAATTAAGTCACACTACATAATATATTTAAAAAGAATTGCAAAAAATATTGTAATTGGCTAAACTAAAATATTGTTATCGCTTAAACATATATGTATATTTATGGAATAAATGTTTATTTTGGTACTTCTTGTATGACGAAAATCACAAAACTTGAATAAAGCAGAATTTTTCGCATTAAACATGCAGAATTTTGAAAAAGCAGAATTTTAGAAAGCAGAATTTTAAAAAGCAGAATTTTAAAAAAGCAGAATTTTAAAAAGCAGAATTTTTTTGCAATTTACAGAATTTTGTCACCCAGAATTTTGTAATACAGAATAATGACACGCTCCCGAATTTTTCGTTTCAATTTATATGTTTTATTAAGCATTGGAGCTTTTTTAACCATTATCCATTTACATTTAAAAAAAAAAAAACGAAAAAAATTGTTTTTTCCACGAACACATAATTTCATTCGGATTTCACATTAAATTCTCAAATTTCGTAAGAAATTATTCACTGTTCCAAAATCCACTCCAAAAAAATTCACAAACAATTTTTACATGTTGCACTTACGTTTTTTCCTTATGGCATCCATACACAACCAAAGGTTACCCGGGTCCACGTTTTGACCTATATCTCGAGACCCCAGTCACGTAGCGGCATGAAATATACTCTGTACTAAGGCATTCACCAACAGCTTCAATTTGATATCCATATTGTACAAACACATTCTAGGCTCCACGTTCTGGTCTCTATCTCGAGACCCTAGTCACGGAGCGGCAAGAAAAATACTCTGAACTAAAGCGTTCACCAACAGCTTCCATTTGATACCCATATTGTACATACACGTACGAAGGTTACCCGGGTCCACGTTTTGACCTATATCTCGAGACCCTATCTACCAATAGGTATTCAAACTATACGGAAATCATCTTCGATACCTACTTAACAATGTGTGTAAGTTTGGTTTAATTCGGTTCAAAGACACGGCGGGTCCACGTTTTGGCATATATTTCGAGACCCTAGTCATCAATAGGTATGAAAATTACCCCGTATTAAAGCACTTATCAACAGCTTTCATTTGATATCCATATTGTACAAACACATTCTAGGGTCCACGTTTTGGTCTCTATCTCGAGACCCTAGTCACGGAGCGGATGGAAATACTCTGAACTAAAGCATTCACCAACAGCTTCCATTTGATACCCACATTGTACATACACATCCGAAGGTTACCCGGGTCCACGTTTTGACCTATATCTCGAGACCCTATCTACCAATAGGTATCCAAACTATACGGAAACCATCTTCAATACCTCCTTAACAATGTGTGTAAGTTTGGTTTAATTCGGTGCAAAGACACGGCGGGTCCACGTTTTGGCATATATTTCCAGACCCTAGTCATCAATAGGTATGAAAATTACCCCGTATTAAAGCACTTATCAACAGCTTTCATTTGATACCCATATTGTACATACACAACCAAAGGTTACCCGAGTCCACGTTTTGACCTATATCTCGAGACCCCAGTCACGGAGCGGCATGAAAAGTACTCTGTACTAAAGCATTCACCAACAGCTTCAATTTGATATCCATATTGTACAAACACATTCTAGGGTCCACGTTTTGGTCTCTATCTCGAGACCCTAGTCACGGAGCGGCATGAAAAATACTCTGAACTAAAGCATTCACCAACAGCTTCCATTTGATACCCATATTGTACATACACATCTGAAGGTTACCCGGGTCCACGTTTTGACCTATATCTCGAGCCCTATCCACCAATAGGTATCCAAACTATACGGAAACCATCTTCAATACCTTCTTAGCAATATGTGTAAGTTTGGTTTATTTCGGTGCAGACACGGCCGGTTAGCGAACACACACAAAAAGTTGAAAGTTATTTTATATATAAGATTTTTTCAGTTTGTGTCCGAAAAATCCAAATATCTTACGGAACCCTATTTTTTTCCAAAATAAAATGTAATCCATGTTACTCTTGGATAATGTAGTTTTCGAATGGTGAAAGAATTTTTAAAATCGGTCCAGTAGTTTTTGAGCCTATTCGTTACAAACAAACAAACAAACAAAGTTTTCCTCTTTATAATATTAGTATAGATTTATTAAAAAAGTTTTTTAAAAACCGAATTGGATATTTAATTTTGAACTAACTTTTATAGAGATTCCATTGCAATTAAAAATAAAAAACCGCAGTTTGAAATCCAACTTCTCTTTTACTACGGCAATCCACTGACCACTTCTGTTCCAAGGCTATGCCGGGCTTGTTGGAACTCCAATTAATGCGGTAACATTGCAAAGCCTCTTGCCCGATGTTAAAATGTAGCAATTTTTGCAAATGTTCAGCGTTCGAGCAATTCGAATTTGACTTTAACGAGCGCCACCAGCAGAAGTTTTGATGGAAGCAGAAAGATAAGCAAAATCGCTACTGGTTGTATGCAAATTCAGATACGTGGGCTGCTATTCATACTTCTGGTCTGGGACATTTCTGGTGCTGTTAAGCGCCAATTGACGCTTCCATTGAGGTTTTTGACAAATTTTATCATAAACTCACTTAGGACACTTTGAAGTGTGAGACATATTAGGGGGACTTTAGTAGTGATTTTACAGTTGCTTTAAAAATTCATCTCAGCAAGAAAATGGAATTAGTCTCTACACATTTTGTGCCACTTTTTTTCACAACTTTCGACGTGGATTAACAAGACAAAAATGTATCGATGAACTAAAAATCGTTATATGGTGAGTAATAACCCTCTTTGACACCATAAAAAACTGGTACAATTAATTTTCCGTCGTCGCTATTCGCTCAGCGATGAGAAGATCTTCCAAAATCAGTTGTCCTTCCAACTTAGGTGGCTACCACAACATTAAGAAATAAAAATACGTGGAATGAGAGAAATTTAGTTTATTTGTAGGGTGAATTCGAGATTAAAGCGGAGTTCTTTAATATATGTCCATTTATGAATTTAAATCCATCTCGTAAGGAGCGCTAGGCATACTATGGCCCACCAACACTTTGGCAATCACCGCATTTGGTATTCCGCTTTTGATCCATTTTCGAATCCATACTGTGCCTGACGCAGGAATGCAAAATCCGATATGCTTACCCATGTATGCGCTTTTTTCTAAAGTACCTGCAGGCACAGTTTCTTTTTGGTTCAGTAGGAAAACGAAAACAAATTGGTGCCACCTTGAGAGTCATCAGATGACGTGTGCCTGCATAATTAGCTGATTTATGTATGCACTAAAGCACATAATTGGATATATTCGCGCATGGAAAATAAATAAAGCAAGACTAATTCTTGAAGTTCTAAAGCAATAGCAACCTGTCCTATTTTTTCCATGCAACGAATGTGCGCGAGTTTTCTGTGATACGGAGGAAAATGCGAAACATCTCATTTGAAAAAAATGATATATTATATATTTTATTGTGCCGAAATTTATTGGAGTATAAAACTGCATACCCGAAATTATTCAGAAAAATCAATCGGATTATAAAATGTGAAATTTTTCTTAAAATATGACGCTTTTTTTTTTTGAATTTGCTCTTAGCTTGAAATTTGGATTTAAATGGGTTTTGTAGGAGTATGAACTAGATTTTCTTAAAAAACTACATATTAAAATGTTGATATTTTGCGAATGCCAGCTTTCTCTTTTGAACGACTGAATCTTAAAGACTAAGAGTTTATTTTTTCCTGCCTTTTTCTTTAAATTATAAGTCGAATTAAAAGGCGACTTAAGAGGAGAAAACAAAATAAATACACTCTATAGAATTTTTTCCGTACTTTCCAAGGGTAGTAAGAGCTGTAAGTGTAAAAAAATAGAAATGTCGAAAATTTGAAAAAAAAAAATTTTTAAATTCAAATTCAAATTCAAGTTTACATTTTTTACTGAAAAGTGCCAAAGTACATTGAAAAGATAGTAATAGTGGGCAGCTGATTGGATTGTTTTTCTATTTAATTCTTCTCTAAATTGCCAAATTTTGCTTCAATCACTCTAAACTGTCAACCTTGGTTTATAGATTTTGACGTTTTAGAGACCAAAAGCAAAAATAAACTATATTGTTCTTGTTGCTCTACTGTTACTACCTGTTCAATATGCCTTAGTGCTTTCCAATAAAAAATGTAAAAAACAAACAATTTTTTCAATACAATTTTTTCCAAATTTTTTCAAAATTTTTTTCAAATTTATCTGATTGTTTCTGATTGTTGTTTTCAAACTTCCATATTTCTATTTTTTTCATATATGCCTTGGCACTTTCCAGTAAAACATGTGGGGAAAAACACACCGTTTTTAGTACAAATTTTTCCAAATTTTTAAAAAAACATTTTTCCAAATTTAAAAAAAAATTTTTTACAAATTTTATTTAAATTTTTGTCAAATTTCGATATTTCTATTTTGTTTGTATATGCCTTGTCGCTTTCCAATAAAAAACGTAAAAAAACAAAACAATCTTTTAGTACAAATTTTTTCAAATTGTTTTTTCAAATTTCGATGTTTCTATTTATTTTGAATATGCCTTGGCACTTTCCAATAAAATATGTGGGGAAAAACACACCGTTTTTAGTACAAATTTTTCGAAAACATTTTCCCAATTTTTTCAAAACTGTTTTACAAATTTTATTTTTTTTTTAATTTCGATATTTCTATTATATTGTTTTAGTATGTGCCTTGGCGTTTCCAATAAAAAATGTAAAAAACAAATCATTTTTTAGTACACATTTTTCCAAAATTTTTCAAAATGTTTTTTCAAACTTTATCTAATACTAGCTTTAACCCGCGGCTTCGCTCGCGTTGGAGTAGTTTTGAGGGATTTAGGATATGTATATAAAAGAATTACAAACAATAATAATTTCATAGAAAATAATTTTTTATTAATAACCATAATATTACAATACCCGGCATCCGTTGCTATGCCTCGTTGAATAAAATCAAAACAACCAATCAGAAAAATATCAAGCAAAATTATTTTTATTAATTTTCTATCTCAAACCGCTTTTGAACTTTGCATTTGGGTCATAGTTGAACAGCTTATGCAAATATTTGATTATTAGTGACGAATGAGAGTGGTGGCGCAGCCTGGGGGCTGTGGGAAGGGAGTTCCATCATAAAAACATGCCTATAACCTTCATTGGGTGAAACTACATATGAAAGTATAAAAATTTTTACGTCATTTGGTGTTGTCGTTTCGTAGTGATGCGCGGACAACGTACCGACATTCACCTTTATAGTATAGATTTTTTCAAATTTCGATATTTCTATTTTTTTTTTTGTATTTGCCTTGGCACTTTCCTCATAAAAAACCAACTGCCGTTCGGAGGCGACATAAAACTGTAGTTACCTCCATTTGTGGAACAAATTCAAGGCGCACACCAAAAAACCAGAACGAGCTGGACCAAACACCTAACAGAAGTGTACGCGCCAATTATTTATTTATTTATTCTGCCATCGAAGGGATTCTCTTAAAAAAAAATTACAAATAAAAGCCAAGTAAATCTTAGAATATTTTTGCAAATGTAAGGAAATTCATTGTACTTTGGCCATGAAGATTGATCATACTTTTTTAGGCTTGCTAAACGGTATTTAATAACCAGCAGCTATATGCATTGGGTGTACCTGCTTTTATTGTATTTTCTATTCTGTAATTCAGATAATTTTGCCAAAGCATTTTATTATCCTCTAAATTATTATGATTTGTATAATTTCGTGTTATTCGAGCTAATAAATCGAACAAAAGGCAAATATGTGTACATTACAAAGAAAAGTAATAGTGATGAGCAAACAAATGTTGAATAGTTTTTATTGTTTACACGCCAACGCCACTCACAAGCAGTGCGCAAATAAATTCCATTGTGCAAATGTAAACAATATTACCACTACCAAAGTGACGTCCGCGACGGTCACAGTCCTCATAGCCGAACTGCTACTGCCACCATTATCCTTTTCGCCAAATCCCCACATTTAAGCCACACAAAGCCGGCAATACTCGCTTAGCTGCTAATGGGAAAGGGACCTTTATAAATTTTCGCTAGGAATCTGATTACACCTCTTGTAGACTGAGAGAGTGTGTGCTTTCGTTTGTGTGTATGTTGTTTGCGATTTTGCAGAATAAACAAAAATGCCGTCACTAAAAGCATATCGCGTGCTACCAAATCAAAACAACTCAGCAAACAAAAGCGCATTCATACGACTCCAACAATCGAGCACCAGGTCGTCCATGAGTACTGTTGGTACTGCATACCCATCGACCAGCCATCTTTCGTGTGAGTATTTGCCACCAATTCAACTTTTCTTTTGTCTTGATTTGCTGCCTTCCATTCACTGCCTCCTTTCTATACATTCATATTCGTACTCGTATTACTTTTAGTAAATTCCTTGCTTTACTTTCTGCATTTCATCAACGTCGCGACATATGTACCTATACTCATAAACCCACCGAAACACAAATTTCTTTCTATTCTTGCTTTGTATTTGTACAAATATCAGCTCATATGGGAAAAATAATTCCATGATTCCGTGATTCCACTGGCCCGAGTCCTGTCTGTGTAAATATTAGTTGGTTTCTTATGTCAAAATATGTTGTGTAGCCTGAGCGCTCATATGTTTTGTTTATTGTAATGTATTGGTGGCCATGAATGCTTTTTTTTTGATTTTGTTAGAATTGTCTTGTGTAATGGTTAGGTCAACAATACCCTAGTAAGGCGCTTCATGAAGTTGATAGTTTCGGTGGTGGAAATTAAAGGTTGATTCCAGAAGTGATGAGTTTCTGCTGGTCTCCATACTTTTCATTTGCTTGAGACTCGAAATACATTTTCTTCTATTTGGCTTAAAGTTTTACAATCTGTAGACTTTGGTTGGTTGGTTGGTTAAAGTGATGATTCATCCAGAATCCAACAAGCTCTTCCCCACCATTTTATGCCATATCCTCGCTACCCACCTGTTTAACGGTTATTTACCGGGTGACTATGTCCAGTCTGTGCGGTTTAAGAACCTTATTTGGTTGCTGACGTCTAAGCCAGACAGTTGTTCGACACTCTCGAGCAGTGGTTTGATCAGGGTTGACATTCTCTCCTTCCATAAGGCAGACCACTCACTTTCTCTGGTTGTTTCCAACCGTAACAATGGGTGTTGCGAGCCCATTTTGGCTGCTTGTTCCCCGACAGACCAAATTACTGCCGAGAGTCTCCAGATGTCGCCTCATTTCATATTTGTGTGGACCCTTTGTGACTGACATTTTCATTTTCTTTCACACCGAACTGATGGTACACTAACTGCTACTGCCACCTCCCACTGTCTTAAGTTGTAGTTCCGAAATCCTGTAGTTATGGCTTTGAGGCTATTACCCCAACATCTCTGTTGCAATTTTCTTCTTTGACAGCAACGCGCTTTCTTCAAAGCTTTCTTCACAATGCTCCTCCAAAGCGATCGATCTTGAGCTTTTGCTTCGTAGTTACGGAGTTCTCAAAACCTTGAGATCGTTTTCCACTGCGTCTATCCATCGGTCTGCCTTTGTCTTTTACGCCAATTAGCTTTCCTGCTATGGCTTTCTTTACGGCACAGTCAGCAAGCAGACCTAGCCATCTTATGCGCTGCACTTTAACAAAACGCACAGCTGTCTCGTTGTTTAGTTCGTAGTTGTCCCGGATTCTATAGGTACCATCATCTAGCTTATTGGGCCAAAAATCTTTCTTTCCACGTTAGCAATCAGCGCTCAGTCAGCAACTTTAAAGGTCCATACCTCACATCCATATGATAAGATTCGTCGGATAAGCGTTTTGTACGTAGTTTGCCTTGTAGTTGTAAACAAGAGCCTGGACTTGAACAAGTTAAGGTTGACATATTACGTTTTGTTGGCGGCGTTGATACGATCCCTGACTGCAGAAGTGGAATCTCTGCTACATGCGAATTTAACTACCAAATACTTAAAATGCGGCTCTGCTTCAAAAATATAAGCTCCCACATGAAAATTTTCCACTGGTTTTGCTCTCGTTTAAAAGCAGACCAATGCAGTTTGGAATTTTGTTAAGTTTTAAAAAGGTTTCTTTTAAATCGTTCGTAGTCCTCGAGAGAATAGAAATGTCATCTGCGTAAGCCATGTTAATAGGCTCTAGAAAATATAAAGCTCTGTTCCGATCTCCTTATATTCAAATGAAACAACTCTTGATTTCCCAACACTTGCCATAGCCTCACTGAACTTTTTCGATCTCTTACTCAATTGTTGGCTGACCATTCATTCAAATAAGATCGTCAGTTTTGACTGTCAACTCTTTTCTCTTGGACAATCCAACTTTTCCTGAAAGATGCTGCAATATTTTGTCTTCTCAATTTGTAGATTATGACTTGGGTGCAAAATAAATGCGTCACTTCGTTCGAAAAATGAAAACTTCGGATTGAGACAGCTTCAGGTTCTTTAGTGATCAAAATGTTTATAGAACAGGTCAGTACAAGTAAATTTGTAGGCATATTTCTACTATCGCCTCCAAGAGTTTAGGCCCATCAACTGAAGTTTATACAGACAGTAAACTGGTAGTGTGTAGATGCGGTGATTGGCCTCCCATTACAGTTCTTTTTTTTTGTTTGGTGGGTGAGGTAGGGTTCAAAATGCCTTCCAACTTACAGCTATCAGCGTCTACCGTGGTGTAACTTTTAAAACAATTTCTTCTCCACTTCTGGAAGGCTTCCTTCTCGGAACTACTTTCTGCATTACCTCGGGAGGGCCCAGGATGGCGTACATGAAATGAATCAGTTCTACTGACCAACGTCTGCCTCATGCTGTAGGCTCATCTTCTTATCTCTGTGACGCTTCGCTTTGTTGTACTATATTGAGGTCTATCGTACTTCCATCTTCAATATACCGCAATCCAGCTATCCTCGAGTTCAAGCATTTATTTCGCTGATTTTATTGCTCGGTACGATGTCGCCAATCTGCTTCCTCAGATCATCTCTTTGTACGATCCATCGGTCGCAACTAAAGAACGTGACTTCGGCGTCATCGGTCGGCCCATCTCAGCACATGCACTTGCGGTCGCTTAACTTACTCCGGTCGCGGTGCTATTGAATGTTTTTTCTTGGAATCCATGCATGCATTCGTTCCCGGGCCATGGGGTCGACAGGTATCTATCTCGCCGCTGATCCCTCTACTGTGGTAATTGGACGAAATTTAGTTAATACTATGTATTATTGTCTCGCGATGAATAGCTAAGAACTGTCGATATTCCATTGGATCTTATGGTTGTACAGGGTTTTTCAGTAAGAGCGCTTAAACTTTTGAACTTTTTTGAATAAAACACAAACGGTTTGACTTTTTTAACTAATTTTTTTTTTATTATCGAGTTTGAACATATACATTTAAGTATGAAATTCGATTTCTTTTGCATGACCACCGCGTGCACGTTTTACGAAGTCCAATCGTTGAACCCAATTTTCGACCACTCTTTTGCATAAATCGGCCGAAATTCCAGCAATTTCGCGTTCAATATTGGCTCTGAGCTCACAAATCGTCGCCGGCTTGTTACTGTAGACCAATGACTTTACATAACCCCAAAACGGGGCGGCTTATTAAATGGACCGTAAAATGGCTGTAATGCTCTTAAAGTAGCAGCAACAGAACGATTATTTTCATAAAAAATTTGCACGATTTGCAATCGTTGCTCAAGTGTGAAGCGTTCCATGATGAAATGTAGACTAATGAAGTTTACAAATGACAAGCAAAAAATAAAAAATATTGCGTCGTTCGCCCTCCCTATCGGAAAAAAGTTGAAGCGCACCTATTGAATAACCTTATATTCCTAGAACTCGACAGGGAGTTCAATATATTTCTGTTGTACTCAAGAAGCTACCAACAGATATTAGGCAGGCTCATTTCAACGATTTTAAAGACGATTTTACATATTACAGATCTTTAACTTCATCCACTGCAGTCAAAAGTCATTCTGCTTCATAGTTTAGTTGGCTTGTATGTCTCAGCAACAGTCCCTTGACTTTTATACCTCCATCCCTGTTGACACTTTTTGCGCTCAGCCGAACAAGTATCTCATCACGCTAAGCGTGCTTTACAGTGCCGAAATATGTATCGAACGAAGATGATACGAAGAAGAGAGAGAAGATACGAAGAACATTCAAATGAACTATTCTAAATAAAGGGAATAAAGCTGCAACAGCTTCAAGCGCTTTGTCAGTGAAAATATTTTTGCGATACCTGGTGGTGGTTGTGATTATGATGGTGGTGGCACGGAAAGAGGAAGATCCATATGCCCTGAGAATACCAAGTGGAGAAGTACGTGGCTCCACAAAGGAAAAAGAAATGGCTGCTGTGCTTTGTTGAACTCGGTCAGCTATGCGTAGAAGAATAATAATCAAGTGAATGCTGGTTTACTTCGCTTTAGTGATGCTTGGGAAGTGTTAGAGTGGTACTTCAGCCATTTTACCTACCTACCCAATGGTTTAATTCCAGCTTATTTTCTACAATACGGAAAATTCTGAAAAATTCCGATTTGAAGCCAACTAAAGGTGGCTAAATCAAGTTTAATTTCGAAATGTAATCCAATTAAAGTAAATCTTAGACTAATATTCCACATTTCTGCACTGAAAATTATGAACTTAATGTTTAATAGCCATTACACAGCACACCAAAATGCTGAAAATACCTCAAAATCTTACTGCAGGCATATTTTCACACCCCATTGTCTGAGTGGCAAATGAATAGAGAATTTGCATTTACACGCCAAAGGAGTCCAATATTGACTTAGCAGTAAAATGAACAAAGGATAACCAATTCAATGAGTACAACAACAATACATTAAACCAGCAAGAGCTAGAAAATCAGCACTGGAGTTTGAAGAAAGTGAAGAGATTGGGAGTCTACAGCATTCGCCATGACGAACCTTTAATGGCATAACCACAACTGAGGTCCGAGCATGTCAAAGCGGTAAACCAATATCTTCGGACAGCTGGTAGCTGGCAAACGAACTGACCAGCAAACCAACCTCCCACAGTAGCTGATGAACCGCCATGAACTGTGTGTGCGTGTGCGCGTGCATGTGTGCAGGAGTTTATAGTATTTGTGAGAAATAATCCAAGGTATTGTACTAAGCAAGAAGAACATTCCAACAGAGGCTGAGCATTTTGAAGAATCAACAAGTATTGACGCACTTAAGCTGGTGCGTGGCTGAACGCAAGGAATATGCGATTGCATTGTTTCGAAAATACCATTGAACAATGCAACTGAAAGGGAGCTTGCACGGCCGACACAGGGAATGAGATAAACTTTAGGGTGCAAAAGTCAATTTGTACGCCCTGAGGTGCAGTCAGCTGAGTATTATGGGGATTTCAAATGGCGTGCGGAGAGTAAGAGATTGACATTTCTTTGGAAATGGAAAGCAAATTTTCGATTGATTGTATTTGCTGAACAATGCAATTATAAAACCAAGATTAAGTGAGCACCTCAGTGGCAGGGATAATTGATTTGCATGGCACCAGTATACCAGAGAAGCGTAAGTGAAACAGGCGGAGAAAAAGGTGGCACTTATGCGGTTAAGGCAGTTAATTGAATTGATGAATTGAATTAGTGGGAGCAATGGAATGCCAGCACACTTGGAACTGCAACTTTGATAAGAGCGCAAGGCACAATGTCAGTCTTGGCCATTTAATTGCCATAGCAAATGCCTACTGCAAAGAATGCTCAGAAATGCGTTGCGTGTAATCTGCTGCAAAATGTGCATACAAAGCAGGCCATTTGACTTACTCGTTTGTCTGACTTTTGGTTATGCGTGCCGCTCCAACCACGCCCAGCACATGCATATGCATCTAAGCACCAGCCAGCAAAGTGGGGGGACCCACTCCACCAATTTCTGCATGCCATATGCACACACACACACGCACGTTCGCTTACTACTTGCTCGGCTACCCCCACTCGAAGCTTGGTATGCAATTCAACAATAAATCAGCGATAAAAATTAGTGGCAGTCTCGTCGTAGATTAATCAACGCTTTTCTTTCGCGTCTCTAGCACTCCTAGCCGGCTCATGAACCTCCGTTAAAGACTAATTGGTGGTTAATAAATCTCATTTAATTGTTGTGAATAAAAGGTTAATAAGCAATTATGTTGTAGCTTTTGTAAAACAGCAAGTCGCAAGTTGAAAAAATATTCAAAACATAGCTACATATGTTGCATAACTATGTGGCAAGTTGCTGATTTGTGGTTCGCGGGCAATTGTGTTGCTGAATGCTCATGAATAATACTACTTTATATGACTGCACGTAGTTAAATTTGATAAATTTATTGCTAATGAAAAATATTTATATGTGCATAGATGCGAACTTCGAAATTTTGTAAAATATGTAACCATGAAAGTTGTATAAAATTTTAACCTGTTCGAGTGAAAGTGTTTCTTTTTAATGAAGATTTATTGAATAATATAAATATTGGGTTGGGAAGTAAGTTCAAAGCGTTTGCATATGATATTTCCTTTTATTTTACAACGACTTGTTTACTGTTTGGGTAAGGAAATGGTAAGTAGTCATTCGATACAACTCTTTCTACCCTACAAAACTATCTTAATTTATTTTTGAGTTATTTAATTTTTTATTAGTTTTGAGGCTTAGAAATGGTATACTCAAGAGGCAAAAATTAAAATTTCCGACACCTGCTCTTCTTTTCTTTTCAACGAGGTCAAAAAGCCCAGAACAGTTGCGACGCACTTTTTTTTCAATTTCAAACGTTTATTAACAAAAAATGGTGACAAATTTAATCTTCAAAATAATAGCCATCGCTAGCGATACATTTTCCCCATTTCTGGGGATGCCGCGCCAAAAAACTTGGCCGTCTTTGGGCGCAAACCAATCATCGAGCAATTTTTTGGCTTCTTCGTGAGAATTGAAGCGCTGCTCAGAAAGTGTGTGGCCCATCGATGCAAACAAATGATAATCGGAATGCGCCAAGTCTGGTGAGTAAACCGCATGCACCAGCGGTTCCCAATCGTACGTCTCCACCAATTTCCGGGTCGCTCTTGTTCGATGTTGTTCGCCGATCAGCATATTCTGGGCGTTTTCGGTGTATAGCGCTGTTCAAATCGGCCAATTGTCGTTGGTAGCGTGCACCGTCAACTGTTTCACCTGGTTTTAATAGCTCCTACCAAATCATACCACGCTGATTCCAGAAAACACACAGCATTGCCTTGCGGCCGAAGCGATTTGGTTTGGCCGTTGTTTTTGGCTTGTGGCCGGGCGGACCATACGATCGTTAACGCTTGGGATTGGAGAAATACACCCATTTCTCGTCACCCGTAATGATTCGATGCAAAACAGACTTCCTTTTGAACCGGAAGAGCAGCATTTCACAAGTGGTTTTTCGATGTCCGCAATTCGTAGTTTGAGGACACGAAATTCGACATTTTCAAGAGCGACAAAAATGCATTGATGTATGAAATGTAACAAACAATGAACTGAATTTTGTTGACAGATGACAGACAAAAAAAAAACAAGACATTTGGGAAGGTTTAAAAATACTTCTAGAGATATCTATGGACTAATAGCTGAAAGTCTCATTTCAAAGGCATACGCCTGGTATATGAAGTAGGTGTCAAAGGTGAGTCTATTAGAAGGTGTCATAGGTGAGTCTACAGCACGGAAAGTACAGCACGTCGACTTGACGTCAATAACACGTCCCCGGAAGGTCTTCTGAATTAGATGAAGAGCGTCTCACATCACTTTTGAAGGTGAACTGTCGCTAAACCAGGCTTGAATAGTGGGAAAAAAGTAAACTGTAATCATAAAACGATTCTCAGTCACCTCCATTCAGTGGGATTTACCGAAAAATTTGAAGCCTGGGTGGCTCACGAGCTCAATGAAAAAAACAAAGAAATTCGCCTTCGAATTCAATCATCAATCAACCTCAGCATCTCGCCCGCCATCGAGCAACACGAAAGGAGTGGGTGGCTCGAAGAGCTACGAGCCGAGAGTCAAGGCGGATATTCATCCAAAGAAGCAATGTGTTTGGTGGGGCTGGTAGTGCATGGAGCACGGGAAAATACTCGAAAAGAATGCCACGGTCAAAAAGTAGCTCCACATTGCCCCACTACACCACGTAAATGAGACTATTCGACTGAAAAGGCCTGACATGGTCAAACCATACTCCTTCACGACAACGCCAGGCAGCAGAAAAGCAACACCCCTAATGAGGGATATGCTGAAGGCTTATCAAGCTAGTTTTTAAGGTAATCCCAAAAATTTTCAATTGAATGTGAATTCGGACTTTTTGCTGGCAACCGCATGATTTCAATGCATTGGTTGCTAATCCATTTATTTCCCATGTTTGCCGTGTGCAATATGAATATGACATCGCGAATATTTATTATTACTATTTTTATTATTATTATTATTTTTATTTATATATTTCATTTTTTTTATTTATTTAATGATTCGATCCGAACACTGTAAGTAGGTTACAATTTCCATGGTAAAATGCACAAGGATATTTTAAGTTAGAAAGAAAAACAAATCAGGTTAATAATACTTATGAATTACTTATAACCGAAATGAATATTATCTCTTTAATTGCTAATATATCTCTGAAGTTCGCGTCTAAATGTGGGAAAGAGAACTCTAAAGAAAAGTCACATACACCAAGAACTGTCTTTCCAACGCTGGCATTTTGTATCTAGCAACGAGAAGTTTGGAGTTTCTCATTGATTTCGTGGCAGTTATACAGAGTGCGAGGTACCCAGGTACTTTCGAGTAGTAGATTTTGTGCGAAAATAAGAGGGATCTGTATTGAAAAAACTTATCCAAGGACGCGGAGTGAATTGTGCCAGAAAGATGAGAAACGTTTTATCTTGGTTTGATCCTGAACATATACTCGATTATTTTTTAAATGCCACCGGAAAATTTCCTAAAGCTCGTGCGTTTTTTAAAGGTGCTTTTAAAATTAATAAAAAATATGTTTAAAGTATTTATTAATAAATAATATATTTTCCTTCATTATTTACAATGTCTTTCTCACGTTTAGGCAAATTTTTAATTCCCTGCTCAAAAAATTGTTTGTCCTAGGAGCCAAAATACGCTTCGATATCCCTTTTTATAGCTTCTTTTGAGGAGTAGTTCTTATTATTCATATGGGATTGAAGTTCATGGAAAAGGTGATAATCATAAGATGCAATATCCGGATAGTATGGTGGATGCGGCATTAGCTCCCATCCGAGCTCGTTCAGCTTGCCTAATGTTTGCCTTGCGGTATGAGGTCTTGCGTTGCCGTGGTGAAACAAAACTTTGCGTCTATTCACTAAAGACGGTCGATTTTTGTTAAGTACCTCATTCAGGTTGGATAGCTGATGGGAATAATAATGAGCAGTTATCGTCTGGTTTGCTTCCAGAAGTTCATAATAAACAATACCGGTCATATCCCACCAAATAGACAGGAGAATCTTCTTGGGGTGAAGGCCATCTCTAGGGGTCGGTTCCGGTGTTTCATCTTTATCTAACCATTGGCGTTTGCAAACAGGATTATTGTAAAGGACCCATTTTTCATCACCACTAACGATACGGTTCAAAAAACTTTCATTTTCAAGCCGTTGCAGCAGCTGAGAACACACATTGACTCTCTGCTGAAGGTTGGCGACGGAAAGTCTATGTGGAACCCATTTACCCAGCTTTGAAACCTTTCTCAACTGAACCAGGTGCTTGGGAACTGTTCCATGCGATGAATTTAACCTCTGAGCTATCATATCGACTGTTAAATTTGGCTCAGCTTCTACGAGTTCGAGCAAGACGTCGGAGTTAAGGACTTTAGGACGACCAGCGCGCGGGTTACCACTTTGGAATTTTGAAAACCACTTTTGCGCAGTCCTTACACTCACGGTATCCTCTCCGTGAACAGTGTTTTTTTTTTGCAGTAGCAGTTGTTGCATTCTTACCACTTTTATAAAAAAAATACAAAATATGCCGCTTATACGCGTTCGAAGATTCCATTTTATTTTTTAACGGCACGATTAAAATCACTTGTTGAATGCACAATATATCAAAAAAAAAAAAATAAATAGTTCCGTTATATTCCGCGAAAAAATTTTTGTATGCAAAAATCGTACAAAAGTGAAATTATGGGTAAAATACGCACGCACTTATGGACTGACCTGATACAAGAATATTCAAATAATCCGACTTAGGCATTACACCATCTATTTTAATAAGTAATTTAACTCTGCTTGAGGTGACCCAAACCCAAAATCTTTAAGGAATCTCTAATATGCTTCACTGCAGATTGTACGTGGCACTGGTTTGAGGTAACTCGTTGCTTTTACCCAATACCACCATCGCTCTTGGATACTGAAAAGCAGTCAACAAATCTTGATTTGGCAAAAAATAATAAAAAAAATGTGTCAAATCTTCTTCATGAAAGTTTAGATTTTTCTTCTTCACAAACACCTTCAACCCAATAAATTTTAATGTTCATTTACTAAAAAGGTTTGTTGGAGGCACAATAACTTCTTTAGAGCTTTTTAGCTTATTAGTTATGAATAGTCGCCCAAGATTTTATGCTTCTTGTTTAGCTTGTTTCGCCGTGTCCATGTGGCTGTCAGCTCAGAATGAAACAAGGCGAATTCATTATTTGTTTTCTAGTTTCCCAATACTTTGCTTTGACAAACGTATAGAACATTGTTGTTGGTCTAGTGCCACCACCTTTAATGAATGCGCCCTTAATTCTGCCCACCATGTGGGCATCCCTTTATCCTTAAGCAATCTCTGGATCAGCTCGGTCTACATCGCACAAGTCAATACTATGTAGATTGACGACGGAGTCCAACTTATGAGATAACACGGCCGATTCATAGTTTGTACATGGTTGGAAAGGCTGGAGCTTGTACAATGGTGTGTTTAAATTTCAAAGCGATCAGGGCAAAATTAAGGGAGTTATGGCACTTTTAATGAAAGAGGCTATTCGGGGCAACTTGAAATTATTGTAAATGAACTCTTTTTCTGTGCCGAGCATTGTAGTGAACATTAAAAGCTAAAAAATTGTCGCAAAAAGGGGCAAAAGCAAATATTATAAATAAAATGTTTCGTTGCAACTGAAAGTAAAAAATCCACTACGACTTCACAATGCAGGTGTTTGTGCGTGTGTGTGCGTGTGACAACGTAGTTAATTAATTAAAAAAGTTTACAACGTGAAATTTGTAGAATTTTGCGCCGAAAAATGTTGCCTAACGTGTAATGAGAAAGAAATATGGAAAAATAGAAAAGCAGAACAAACGCGACCGAAAAAGTATGCGGAAATGTGCTAAAAAAGGGTTTGAAACTTTAGTAAGGCAAGCAAAAAGGCGAGGAATGTGTGAAATAAAATATTCTGTGCAGGTGAAATACGCCACTGCAATAATAAAAATATTTGCGAATATTTAAATTGACATTTTATTATGAGCTGCCAAAAAGGAAGCATAAGGAAGGCGTGCACGCACAGATGAGTAGGAAAAAAATGTTGCAAAGTCAAAGCAAAGCTAGCGCGAAATGTCAATTTTCATATGAACAAATAGCTGGAAGGCGTTGAAAGTTATGCTTTCTTGGTGATAATATTGTATATTTTAAATTTTAAATGAAATTGTCTTGATTAAATGAAAAAAGTTAAACTGTGACTAAGGTTTCTCTATTTAAAGATATTTCTAATGTTTTTTTTATAAATATTTTTATACTTACAAGTATATAATTGACGCGTACATCCTTTGCTGGGCCTCTCCCTCCTTTTTTCCGGTGTGCCTTTTTATCCAGGTGTGCGTTATCCAGTAATCGAACGAGATAGCGCGTGGGTGTTGTTGGTGCCCTATGCACCGTCAGGGATTCAAGGAAACAATGATGATAATTATTTCGGCATTATGAGACGTTTACGTGAAGCCATTTGCCAAAAAGGAAGGGTTTGTAGAAACAGCTGGTGGAATTTGCACCATGGCAATGTATCGTCGTACAGCGTCATCATATTTCGTGAACTTTTGGCCAAAAACGAAACGAATACCACCTAACAGCCAGCAAATTCACCTGATATGGGTCCCCGCGATTTCGATTTAGCCACGAAGATGGCTACACCGAAAATACCGTTCCATAAATGTTTCGAGAGCTTGACCAAAAGCTGGCATAAGTGCGTTGCAGATGATGGGGAGTACTTTGATGGCGATAATATCACTTTTGAGGAGTAAATTTGGATTTTGAATTTTCTGAATATATTCCGAGCACGCTTTGAACAAAGTGGTACATTCCAAGCGTTCTTACACTGACAAATAGTTACAAAGCCTTTTCAAATGCTGTTAGTTGAGTTTTCGTAAACTGGGCTTTATTAAGTCACAAACCCCAAGCCAAAGGTTTGCTCTCTTATGTCGCTGGTCTTAATGGCTGTCTCATTTGGATTCTCCCAAAGCATTTTCTGGGTGGCTATAATTTTACTAAGTCTAGTTTGACAGATGATTTTTTCCGTGTTAAGTTGCTGACTATTCGATGTGCAAACTCTTATATTGCAAGATCTCATAAATTTCTCATTATTAACAGCGGTATTTTGTGGTTTTCAGTTGCTTATAATTTTCAGTGCCAATAGTATTAAAAAAAAGTCAACATCTCGCAGTGAAAAAAAATTAAAACAGTACTCACCAAATTTATGACCATCGAAGAGCTTCCTAGTTTCTTTCTAATAGCTAAAAACCCACAAATAAACCAAAAAGTGCACTGCCAGTTGTACGCTAATCAAACGAAATTCAATTAAAAGTACTCCACAGCACCTTTTTTGGTATGCCCATATGGCTTCCCTAGGTACTCCCTTCCGTCTGCAACGAAATACTGTTGAAGGCTAATGAAACCCCTCAACAGCCAGCAGCAACAATGTGTGCCACAGATTAACAACTGAAAAGTGCTTTAAGAATCTGTTGTTCGTTGTGTGATGTGTGGCTGCTTTCCAATGCAGCTTATCTCGCTGGCAATCCATTAAAATTGCACATCGTTTACACCAAAAATCAATTCGCCAAAGCATTTCACAGGCGCAACGAATGGCCAGCAAACAAAAGCGCAAACGCATGCGCAAATCCATTGCCGTCACCACTGCCACCGTTTGCGGCTTTGGTTGCTGCTGCTGTCCCCATTTGCTTTATAGCTCAGGTTGAACTGACGTCGTCGCTATCTGTTGGCAGCTGTTATTTGTAAAAACATCTCGAAATCCAAGTGTGTTGCCCATAAATTCGCGCGCGGCGCAGTCTTGCATTATTTTGGTTTGCCATTTGCTGGCGCATGACATCCATTTTCTTTGCCTTACCTTTCCCTTCTCTGTGTTATACAAATACTTAAAGTTAGCAGTATTTGAATCGAGCTATTGGATTGATTCGATAATTTAATTCAATTGATGTTTTTTACATCGTTTAACCTCAATCTCAGTTTGCTTTCATCGGCCCGTTTTTGTAATCAGTTTTGCAAAAATGCTCCGTGTCAACAATATTTTCTAGGCAAGTCTTGGGTTTTTAAGTTCTTCGAAAATGGGGTATTCTTCCTTCTTTTGTTAAACCAAATAATTTTGTCCGTCTTCTGCGAGGAGAGAAGCTATCAGACTAGTTATCACCAGCAAGTGAAGCCAAGTCTAGGGAATTTGGTAGCATTTGAATTGGATCTTAACTCAGTAAAACATGCCATCGTAACCTATACCTTATAATAATTGTAAAACCATCTGTGGCTCAGCAGTATGGATGTGTCGGATGAATTTGAGTTGACCGAGATACCCTAATCGAAAACTCAAGTACTTAGGTATAGCAACCGAACTTTGTAGTTTTGCGGGTGTGGAAGATAGATAAACCGCCTGAGTCCATTTGGTATAAAAGGTTCTTTAAAAAAATGTAACCAATAATTGGATCTGCTTCAATTGAGAGAGCTACAGACCCGACATTAGTCAGTTCATGCTAAGCTCGTTCCTCCTTGCGATGGAAGCACATTACGAAAGGGGTTATAAGCCGCCACCCTGTAAATGTGAGACAACACGCTTATCAAAGTGGAAAATCTTGGAAACAAGTGAGTACACGTTTGGTGTGTTTGTGGCCATTGAAGGAGCTTTTGACAATGCTATCTTTGATTCTAGGTGCTCTTCTATCAAAAGGCATGGAGTAGAAGAAATCATTGTCAGATGGATTCACTCCATGCTATCCAAAAGACTGCTTATCTCAGAAGAAGGAGGCAAGGTTGAGGTTAAGAAGGGCTGCCCACAAGACGATGTGCTTCCAAGCTTATGTGATATATGATGTGTGCGTTGTAATCTTAGTCAGTAGAAGCTATATGCGATAAAATTTTGAGACTTTTCACTAGGAAACGCATTATGGAAGACCAGTTACTGCTCACTTTGAAAGCACTGACACTGCAACTGTCTTCTGAGGTCAAATACTTAGGGGTTATCCTAGATAATAAGATTTCCAGATCATCTTATTAGCTAAGATAATACGCACGCCGAGCAGAAGGTCTCTCGGGCACTAAAAGTCTTCTGGCAGTGTAAGACAACCTTTAGTAAGACATGAGGCCCAATACCAGCGATAGTACACTGGTTGTACATCACCCTGATTAGACAGACCCATAATTATGTACATATGCCTCTGTAGTCTGATGGAAGGCTACTATGATTAATTCCAGAGTAAAACCTCTGACCAGACTACAGAGAAATGTGTGTTTGGGTTTCACAGGTGCCATGAGTACGACATCTGCTGATGCCCTTAATGTCATTTTGAACTTCCAACCTCTAGATTTTCAAATTCGAAAGAAAGCGATGAAGGCGGCGTACAGGCTCAAGTTAAACGGAGTCTGGGGAAATGGAGTAAGTACTGGCCGCCGTCAGATATGACACCAGTTGTCGGAGCGGTGCACACTGTTCTCGATGCCAGTGGACAATCGGGTGCCTGTCGTTAGCTTCAGTAGGAAGTGTGATGTTTTGATCCCAGATAAAGATCAAGCGTTAAGTCCAAAGAATCTATTAACGGGATTTCAGCACACTTTCTACACCTGGATCCATGACAAGTGATGGTAGCGGATCTGGATGGTACTTAGACGAAGACACTAAGTACTCCTATGCCACAGGACAGATGGCGACGATATTCCTTACGGAAGTCTATGCCGTCTTGAATGTGGCATACTGGCTAATAGAGAAAAAGTAGCGGGGCAACAGTATTGAAATGTGTAGTGACAGTCAAGCTTCACTGGGAGACCTTGCTCATCCACGCTGCTCTTCGAAATTAGTCGGTGAAAGTAAGACAAAACTGAAGAGTGCAGTTGGAAAACACAACAAAGTTTGTCTTATTTGGATGCTTCGACATTACGGTATTACAGGAAACGAGTTAGCTGATAAATTGGCAAATGAAGGCTCTGCAAGTATGCCACTAGGCCCTGAACCCTTTCTAGGTGTCAATTCCGCATCGATTCAATTATGGATTGACGACGTCATGAGGTATACCCATAGAAGAGGTGGTTTGAGTTGGACTCCTGCAGAGTAGCCAAGAGCTTTGTGAAAGAATCAAACAGAAAATTACCGACTTTTCTCCTAAAACTTAGTAGGAAAGACCTAAGAGTATTTATGGGTGTAATCTCAGGGTACAGCTACCATAGGAATCATTGACGATCCCATATGCATATCCCGTCGTGAGAATGAGGACACTGTAGAGCATTTTCTCTGTAGTTGTAATGAGTATGGATAAAGTTCATTCATCAATGAGTTCAAAAGATTTGCGGAAGAGTGACCCCAAACTAATTTTTACCATCCATACTGAACCTATGCTGTCTCTCTATTATTTCTACTGTAATCTAGTCTGGTGGCCGCCGTAGCCGAATGGGTTGGTGCGTGACTACCATTCGGAATTCACAGAGAGAACGGTGGTACGAATCTCGGTGAAATCAAAATTAATAAAAACATTTTTTAATAGCGGTCGGCCCTCAGCAGGCAATAGCAAACCTCTGAGTGTATTTCTGCCATGAAACAGCTCCTCATAAAAATATTTGCGTTCGGAATCGGCTTGAAACTGTAGGTCCCTTCATTTGAGGAAACAACATCAAGACGCACACCACAAATAGGAGGAAGAGCGCGGCCAAACATCCAGAAAGGGCGTACGCGCCAAATAATATATATATATATATATATATTATATATATATAATCTAGTCGGATGTAGTGCAATAATTTTCATGACTGAGTGCTTGAACTAGTCCACGCCCCACAAATCTAATCTAATATAATTCATAATCCGTCTAACATTTTCGGTTCAAGAAAAATCATTCAGACTCGTTTGTTCACTCTTAGGTCCGTGACCCTCTTTCTTACCTGCCTCGCGCTTTTTTCGCTATAAGTCTTTCCAGTTGTATAAACAATCCTGTAATGAGTATTATTTGGTAATCAGTTTCTCCACTTTTTGAACTTTTACAACAACAACTCGAAACAGCCACTCGTACATCAGTGTACCTCCACACACACCTACATCCATACCTTCCATTTGTCTGTCAGCAAGCATCAGTTGCCATTTGCCCGACTTGTTGAAATGTACTCCACTTCACTCTGCAATCTTAAAAATGTAAAGTGAGTGTGTTTAACAAATTATATCGGAAATAAAGAAAATGTGTACGCAACAGTTATCAGCACAAATAAAATGGCAAAGTACGAGCAAATACCACTGCGTGAATGCGCAACAGAGAGGGGAGTAAAACTAAAAAAACAACAGAACTCTCTTGTGGCAACTGACAAGGCATTTGTTGCAATGTTGCAAGCACTTAAAGTTAAAAACGAAATCAAAGCAATGGACAGCACAAATCGAAACCGAATCGAATCGCTGTGAAGTGGTGAAATGCTTGAATGGCAGCAAATGCGACTGACCACCAACTGCAGTGGCTGGAAGGAGGATTATTGTACTCGAAAGGTAGTAGGCTCATCTCAGCTACTGCTGCTGCCACCAGCGACGTCTTTGCTGTTGGTGTTGCTGTCACACGTTGGGCAAATGAGATTAGGCGCGTATGGCGGTCGTACTTATGCGGTGTTGAGTGAATTATGGCCTGCATTAAAGCCAATAAATGCGAATGGTAGTGAGCAGAGGTTGTGGTAAAACATTGCGTCGTTTGGAGGGACGGCAGAGGTTGAGATAAAAAGGCAGTAGCATTCAATATGCACAGTGTTTATTTGTGTATAAAGTAATTCCAAGATGCGTGTAAAATTAGTAGAGAAGGGGAATATCGGGTATAAAGTTGAATTCGCAACTAATGCAACATCGATGGCAAATTTTTATGTTGGCATAGGAAATGGGTCACTTTTGCATGTAACACAAAATTTGTCTGAAAAAAAAATACTCACCTGACACGTTGACTGAGGTCAGTGCGGATAATAGAAGGTTTGGGTTATGCGCTGAAGATGACCGCATTATGTTAGCGGTTCTAAATCTGCTTTACAATATTCTTTTGTATAAAAAATTTGAAAAAAATGTGCAAACAAATCTAACCAACCTAAACTCCTTTGGGTCATAATTCTGTATTGTGCAAATTGTGCAAAAAAAAAATTATACAGAATAAAAAAAAATTAAAAATAAATTCCGCTAACAAAATTATGCATCCAAATTTATTTTGGGGCGAAATTCCGTATTTTTAAAGTACCTACTGTAAAACACAAAAATGTATGTTGTGAAAATAGTGGGCCTGATAAACTATTAACTTCGAGTCATTTTGCGAAAATATGCAATTTATTTATTTTTTAGAATGTGCAGCTATTTTTTGCGCAAATTCAATATGAACCATTTCTGAAATTAGCGCTATAACCTTCCATTTTAAAAATTCGAAATTTTTCATAGCAAAAATATGGTAGGAGCTTTGCAAAAAAAGCCGAAGGTTAAAAAAAATGGTCAAATGAGACTAAAGCCTCAATAATACTTTGTGGCCTAGGCTAAATTCTTTCAGTTAAAGTTTTGTAACTCCCCCATATTTCCCTGATTTGTAAAAAACACAAATAATACAGTCAAAAGAGCCTTAAGCCTCACTAGTACCTAGTTCATCATCAGTACATGGGTCACAAAGAATTTCTTCCAATCGGGTCTGTTTTGCGCCAATCCCTTAATTTCATTCCAGCTAAGCTACATGGCGCGGTTTCTGACCCAGCAGTCGTCTCCAGGTATTCGCTGGTCTTCCAACTCTGCGGCTACCTTGGGGGTCCCAGTCAATGGCAGCCTTTCCTCTGTGCGTGGAACATGGCCAATCCAGCCCCATTTTCTCTTTCGGATATCTAATAGTATTGGTTTCTGCTAGGTTCTGGTCCATAAGTCAGCATTCGAGATAATATTTGGCCAGAATATTTTGAGAGTTTTTCGAAGGCGTCTGTTTACAAAAACTTTTAAAGAGTTTGTGTCAGCTGATATGGCATTCAACGTTTCACAATCATGAAGTAAAAACAGAAAAACACATTGCAAAACAACAAAACAAGAAAATGGCAACATAGTAATGGACTGGTCTTCCCAGTCCCCAGACGCAGGAATTATGAAAACTTATCTTGCCTGAAGACCAGTCTTGATTTAGAGCAATTCATGCGTCAAGTTCGCAAAATCTGGTCCTCTTTGTCGACGACCTACGCAGGGAATCTTCAAAGCATGCCGAGAAGATGTCAGGCTTTACTCGACCCCTATGGAGACTACACAGCTTATTGAGTTATTGTGACTCGAAGTTTTGTACATACTTTCATTTAAAAAAACTTTTAAATATAAATCTTTTATACTTCATGAATAATCGCGCTTCCTTTTTTCTGACACAGACTGGACATGATTGCATCGTTTCTCGCAAATGGCGGGATGAGATGGCGGAATGTTTTCGCATCCATTTGATATGGGTCGCAGAGCACAGTGACATACCAGGGAATTGTAAGGCAAACAAGTTAGCGAGAGGGGGCGATAGGCACAGGTTAAGGCTGCACTTGTTTAATATTGTTGAAGAGTTTTTCACGGCTTGGCAAACTACTTCATTTAGAAATGCCAATGCCGAAATTTAATAATTTCAATAATTATCTGGAGAGACACAATTTATTTTATTACAAGTAGAACCGGCGTACTTTTCATTGAAGATATCTAACTTGATATTTTCCGAGAACCTACCGCAGACTTATCCCGGAATTCAATAAAGTTACGCCGCATGGATTTCTCAAGAACTTCCATCGTTAAGACTCTCACCGCTAATGAAAGGAGAGACTTTCCTATTATTACTCTGATAGAAGAGAGTGGCTGCTACGGGGTTTTTGAATGTCTTAACAGTGACGACGAATGAAGCAGCCTTGAATAGGAGCACCTATGCATACAATAATTTAATTATTTCAAGTTTTTTAGAGTCAATGCATTCTAACTTTCAACATATAAACGTGCAACGAACTACTTCTCAGCAAGGCTCAAATATAATACGTTCATTACAAAAATAACAACTAAAATTAGGGGAAATAAAGGATGGTTAAATTTTAAGGGCCGATGTTGAATGTAAACCACACCTAAACGCGAAGTTCTTTTCTGCATTTCATTTGACATTTTTCCATTTCAGGCTAACTCTATTTGGAAAGATACTCGATCGAGCAACGCGTTAAAGTTATTCAGGCTTATTATGAAAACGGGCGTTCAAATCAAAATGCATATCGCGCACTTCATCTTCAGTAATGAGGCACATTTTCACCTCAGTGGATTCGTCAATAAGCAGAATTGCATCATTTGGGCGAATAATAATCCCAGAGTGATTGCCAAAAAACCAATGCACCCACAAAGAATGACAGTTTGGTGCGGTTTATGGGCCGGTGGCATCATTGGGCCGTATTTTTTCCAAAATGAGGTTGGTCAGGCAGTTACTGTGAATAGTGTTTGCTATTGTGAGATGATAGCGATCTTTTTATGGCCCGAATCGGAAGATATGGATGTGGACGATATGTGGTTTCAACAGGACGGTGCCACTTGTCACACAGCTAACGAAGCAATGGCTCTTTTGCGCGAAAAATTTGATGGTCGAATAATTTCACGTCGCGGCGATGTCAATTGGCCGCCAAGATCATGTGATTTGACACCGTTGGACTTCTTTCTTTGGGATTATTTGAAAGAAAAGGTATACGTCGATAAGCCAACAACAATTCAAGAGCTAAAGGATGAGATAATTCGGCACATTAACGGCATAGAACCTCAATTATGCCTCAGCGTCATCGAAAATTTGGACCATCGGATGGAGGTGTGCTGCCGAGACCACGGCGGCCATTTGGCCGATATTTTGCTCCATACGTAATTGAGTCATACCAATATTATCATAATAAAGAGAAATGGCAATAATTTCCTAAAAAAATTTTATTTCATTCAAAATCAACACCGGCTCTTTAAACTTAACCAACCTTTATTTTGTGTCGCCTAAATATTTAATACTCATACGGAGCAAGAAATTTACATTTTAATAAAAAACTGAAAGCGCTTTTGCTTATCTCCTATCGAAGTGCTTAAAATTTGACATTTATGAGTAACGGTACATCAACTGATTGTTGTTCACATGAATGCCAAGCGGCAACAACAAATGTAATCAAATATCAAAATCCACGCGATGAAGTGTAATGATTTACATAACATTTACACACACATACATACACATACACGTACATCTAAAAAAATTGATTGAATCAGCAAAAGAGGAACTCACCGAATGCATGGATGCTGGAAGCTGAGGGAAAGCGGAAAATAGGCCTTGACATGCGTTTAGATTTTTCATTGTGCGATGTTTATCTGTTGAATGCTAAATACAATAAATATTACAACAAACATGAGAACAAGTTAACCGAAGCAATGTGAGGCAAAGGTAAGCAAAGGGGTGGGAAAGGCAGGAGTACACATATAAGAATGCACACTAACATACATACACACATATGTTTCCCCGAACTTCTGTGCAGGCGCGCGTACACAAACATTTATTCAAAGGCGCAACTCAACTCACAAATGCGCACTGACAGCTGCAGCGGTTGGAGAAAACTTTCATCAGATCTAATGTTGGTTTCACATTAGGCATTGCTGTGCCATACCCTTATGAAAATTCTAAACAAAAATATACTCGTCTTCCCCAAACCCACAAAATCTTGTTTGAAAATTAATAAATGCGATTTGAAATTTATAAACTTCCATTTCGCTTTTCATCTCCAATATCTGTTTGTATCAGCAAGAAAATGCTTACATAAAATTAGATTTGACATGTTGCATGCAACATGCACACCAACTTCATAGCCATAAAAGTAACTTAACTTCTTTTGTAGCTTCACTTATGCTCACTTACACGCCATCAGCCTCGTATCAGCCTCGTTGCCCAGCCTGCCGCGCGCACAGCCTTTAACCCCACACCGCAGGCTACTTTCCGCCTGCAGTGATTTATTGTTAATACACACATTCAATTTCTCCGTTATTTGCTGTTACTTTTCGCTGCCAATTCTGATTCCTTTTCGCGCATTCCATTTGTTGCTCCTGTCCAACGACCTGCCGCGACTGCACATGAAAGTCTAGTAAGATAAATGGTCGTCATCGGCTGCTGCATGGAAATCTTCTCGCTTTTGGGTAAGTGGCGAAAATCAGAAATGATAAAAGTTGGTTGCCGCAGCAGTCGGCAGGCGCCATGCAATAAACGCCTAAAAATATACCGCAACAAGCATTAATATTGAATTTGCTCTTCTCTTTTCGTAGAGACCTGTGCCGCTGATATCTTCAACTTTCTTTTTTGTTTCTTATCTGTGTACTTTTTCAATTTGTATGTTTTACTTCTCATCTTCATGTATTTTTTTTTTGTTGATGCTCCCACTTTTGGCATTTGTTTTCCATTATTATTTTTTCGGCCTTTTAGTGCTTGGCTCGTATGCCTGTGTGTGCGGCTGTTGTTGTACTTTTCTTTAGTGCTTGTGGGGTTGTTTGTGTCAATTTTAATATAAATTATTGTTTTCTGCTTTTTGAAATATGAGTTTTATGAATTCTCGTGCTACGCGCGCTGTTTCTCAAGCAAAGTTTATTCCTAATGTCTGCCAGGAAATTCGTTCTCAATGCTGACCATCTGTCATGACGTTTGGAGCAGAATAAATTACTCGAAGTTTCATGTTTTATTGCAAATAGTTGCAGATTCTTCGGCAAGAAACTTAGCTAAGCTTGAGTTGAGCGGTAACCGGCACCTTCTGAAAGCCTGGCTGCAGGCTGCCTGCCTTTTGAGAGAGTAAATTACAGCGTGGCCTTGTAAGCTATAAACTGTTTCTGTTGAATAGCAGCAAAAGATCGCCGGTCTTTCGACAGCAACAACTTAAGGCGACTTGCATGCGTTTACGCTGAGGCCATCATAGTCGCCCGAACGATCGATTTTACGGCCCATTCGAAAATTTTCAAGGGCCAAAGTAATAAACAAGCATGGAGGTTTACAAAATCCGGCATTTTTATCAATGAAAAAGCAAAAAGCGGTGCACTTCTGCTCGCATAAGTCGCACACTTCATCTTTACTCAATATTCTCAATATTTATTGTTTTAAAATTTTTTTCGTTAATTTTTTATAAAAATATAGTTTATTGAATACCAAACTTACATAGCGTTCAAAGTTCCAAACTTTCTATGGTAGGTTAGGTTGAAACGGTTGTCCTGTGGGACGCACTCAAGTTCATAGCTCATTGTGATGCCACGTGAAAAACTTCTCTAATCTCTCCTAAGCCAGTGTGCGCTTTTAAAAAATTTAAGAAGATCTTTGATTTCGACAGAACTGAAGTATTCCAATTCATTAAAAAATTGTCTACCTAAAGTAGTAAGCCTACATCTGGACAGAGCAGGACAATGACACAGAAGGCGCGTGATTGTTTTTTCCTCCTCCTCATCTAGACAACTTCTACAGAAGTCATGTATTTGCCCACCCATCCTCTAGGCGTGTCTATCTATTAGGCAGTGCCCGGTTATAACTGAGATCAGTGTTGGTTGATTCTTCCAGAATCCAAATAGCGCTTCCGCACCGAGATCAGTGTACTAAAACTTTGGCTTAGCAGAGATTCTGTGCGTTTAGCATTGAGAGTTGGACACAATCGCCGGTCGATTCTGCAGCTGGTTCCATTACGCCATCTTTAGTTCGCTGCTCTACAATTTCCTAAAAAATAAGTAGTTTATATGTCTGCAAGGCTATGAATATGCCATTGTCTGTGTACTCAAAACTATGTATAAAATTCACAAAAAAATTATTAAATTTTAAGCAAACTTTTCAACATTTCAATCATAATCTTCAGAAAACTTCTGTTGTTTTGCATACAAACAAGAAAATCTAAAAAGGGATGTCAAAAATCAATTTTATTATTCTAAAATCAAAAAAAATATACATATATATAAAATTGCATGTCCACTTGGTCGCAGATATTCATTAAGAAAAGAGTCCTTCGTTATTTACAGAAATATAATTTTATTCTTCTTCTCCCAAAGGCTGGTGATATGTCCTGAAGGAATAAAAATTAGGAAATTTTCTTCGAAAATTCTGTATTTTTGCTGAAGCCTAACTGAACTGAGGAATAAAAATTCGGAAATTTTCTGGGAAAATTCTGTACTTTTGCCGAAGCCTAACTGAACCGAAACCGAATCTGAACAGCACTTTTGGAGCTGAACATATCCGAAGACAAAGTTTGGATACCATATATGCTACATGGCATCTACTATACAGATATGCCTAAAGAATTTTAGAAGGTGTGACAAAATCAAACCGTTTACAGGCTTTTAGAGAATTCGAAAGAATCAGCTGAGCTGCTGACGTTACATTCGATATGACAGCGGTTTGCTTACACAAAAACTGAGATTGTGTTGGTGATATACGAAAATAATCAGCGCAGTCTCCACTCCGTCGAAATGACCGGGCAGAATACTGTTGAAGTGGCAAACAAAGTTAAGCTCACAATTTCGTTTTTTACCAAAGCAAATGGCCAAACCTCATGGTGAAAAGAATTAAGAAGGTGTGGCCAATAACAGACCGTTATCCGGATCGCACCAAATTTGAGAGAATCAGCTGATGAGGTGGTGTAACTGGGGTCCCGAAGCGGTTTGTTTACGAAAAAACTAAGTTTGTGTTAGTGATATATGAAAAAATCAACCAACGACACTTCATTGCCGTCTGAACAACGACGGATTGGACGAGTGTGTGAATCGATGTGAAATGATTGTGCAAAATTTAGCTGCCGAGTGCTTCTGTGACCATAGTTATTGATAGTTATTTACACGGTTTGCCTTGTAAATTTATCACCCTTGGCAGAATTCGGTTACCGAGTGCCCGATGGCGTGGCAGCCGAAGGTACTCTCACAATTTTGTTTTTCACCATAGCGCATGGCCACGAGGATAATATGTAGATTTACAAGGTTTGCTATTTACCAATGGGGGAAAAGAAAATTGTGAAGGGAACTTCGATTGCCACGTCACTTGGGAGATTCGGCAGTCGAATTCTGCACAATTATTTCACTTGTATTCGCACACTCGTCCAATCAGTCGTTGTTCAGACGGCGGCGAAGTGTCGTTGGTGGATTCTTTTTGTATTACCAACAAAATCTAATTTTTTTGTAAAGAAATCGACTCATAACCCGAGCTAGTCACGTTGACTGAGAGCCAGCTAACTTCTCAATTATTTCCACCATGAGATGGCCAACCTTTATAATCTATCATTCTTGTATCGAAACGATATTCAAAGTGTGAGACTGAGTTTTTTATACTTTACAAGATTTAATTGTTAAATCTTTTCTAACAAAATATATAAAGGGTGGTTAACTTTCAAGGGCCAGTGTTGATTTTGAATAAAATACAATTTTTTTAGAAAATTATTGTCATTTCGCTTTATTATGATAATATTGGTATGGTTCACTTACGGATAAAGCAAAATATTGACCAAATGGCCGCCGCGGCCTCGGCGGCACACCTCCATCCGATGGGCCAACAGTGTCAAATCACATGATCTTGGCGGCCAATTGGCATCGCCGCGACGTGAGATTACAGGTATTCGGACATCAAATTTTTCACGCAAAAGAGCCATTGTTTCGTTAGGTGTATGACAAGTGGCACCGTCCTGTTGAAACCACATATCGTCCACATCCATATCTTTCAATTCGGGCCATAACAAGTTCGTTATCATCTCACGATAACGAACACTATTTACAGTAACTACCTGACCGGCCTCATTTTGGAAAAGATACAGTCCAATGATGCCGCTGGCCCATAAACCGCACCAAACAGTGACTCTTTGTGTGTGCATTGGTTTTTCAGCAATCACTCTTGGATTATCATTCGCCCAAATGCGGCGATTCTGCTTATTGACGAATCCACTGAGCTGAAAATGTGCCTCATCACTGAAGATGATTTTCTTCACGAAGTGCGCGATATGCATTTTGATTTGAACGCCCGTTTTCATAATAAGCCTGAATAACTTTAACGCGTTGCTGGATTGTGCATGTTTCCATGGTTCAAATTGAGTTAGCCTGAAAAATTGAGTTAGATTGACAAATGTCAAATGGAATGCAGAAAAGCTTGACGTTTAGGTGTGGTTCACATTCAAAATCGGCCCTTGAAATTTAACCACCCTTTATAAGCAAGGACAAGATGAGCTTCCTATTGTCATATTAAATAACTAGACAAATGTTATTTGTTCTTGCTTCACTTTACTTGCGGCGTATGGTGCTTGTAAAACATATTTTGAACTCAGATTTTTCCTTTTACGATCTTTCGATTTGCAGAATTCTGGATTAAAGCCTACAAATCTGCGCTATAAGCCAGTGAAATGTGTCTTGTTCGCTTTCATTCGATATATGTATCACCTAAAATCTTTAACACATCGCAAATGACTTAAGCGACAACTTTGCACTTTGCTTCTGTACTTTTAAGTTTTGTTCTAAAGCTCATGGCCTCATTAAAGTACTTGAATGTTAAGATTTCCACCCAAAAGCACCATAGAGGAGGCTGTGGTATTTTGCATTCAGAATTTTGTGCTCATCACTTTTGCGTACTATTTCGAAAGAAAAGTTAGCAGACGAGTTTTATGTAAGCCAAAGAAATGCAACAATGTGCATTGAAGAGCGCCCAAAAGGCAGAAAGTTCATGAGCCGAAATACCTTAAAAATGCCACACTTTCTTGAGGATGAGCTAACTTGTAATTGTAAGTAAGAGATCAGTTAGAGAGATGGAAGCGCCATATTTATGACCTGGCATGCACTAAGAAAAGGTGAAGAATTAGGAAAATGAAAGCGACGATGATGGAATGAGTTGACTTGAGCTTTGGACATGCGGTACACTCTATTAAAAAAAAGAAAAAATATTGCTATAGTTTTTAAAAATAGAAGTATATCAGAAAATTTTGTTACAAATAATTAATTTCTATTATTCAATAACTGATGCGATATATAGTTTATGTTAGGTTATGTAGTTGTTCATGAGCGGGCCCATTTGGATGAGAAATAAAATCATTTTTGTGAAGGGAGAAAAGAGAGTATCTTACCACGAAATATACCAAAGCAGTGGAGAAAAAAGAGAAAACAGAGGAGGATAATTAGATATCACAGGTGATTTTTTAGATGGTATTATCTTTTTAAACAGTTGGTTTAAGTAGCTGACACAAGTTTCGTGTTTTGATTCACTGTCAAACATCTTCAGTTTGGTCTATAATTTAACCATGAATCGCCTTACAAACGAACAACGCTTGCAAATCATTGAATTTTATTATAAAAATGAGCGTTCTGTTAAGAAAGTTTATCGCGCGCTTCTTCCATTTTATGGTCAGTTTAATCGACCCACTGAAGCGGCTGTTCGAGCTATTGTGACTAAATTTAGAACCAAATTTACATCATTGGACATCAAACCACCAACACGCTTACGTAGAGTGCGAACTGAAGAAAATATCGCAGCTGTACTTATCGGCCAGTGTTAATGATGACCATCAATTATCGAGTCGTCGCCATTCGCAGCAATTGGGCCTCTGTTACTCAACAACGTGGAAAATTTTGCGAAAGGATTTAGGTGTGAAGCCTTTCAAAACTCAGCTGGTGTAAGAATTGAAGCCGAACGACCTACCGCAACGCAGAATTTTTGGTGAATGGGCTCTTGGAAAGTTGGCCGAAGATCCACTTTTTTGTCGAAAAATTGTGTTCAGCGACGAAGCTCATTTTTGGATCAATGGGTACGTAAATAAGCAGAATAGTCGATTTTGGAGTGAAGATCAGCCAGAAGAATTGCAAGAGCTACCAATGTATCCAGAAAAGGCTTATGGAGGTATCATTGGACCGTACTTCTTCAAAGGTGCTGCGAATCGTAACGTAACTGTGAATGGTGAGCCCTACCGTGAAATGATATCCAACTTTGTTTTGCCCAAAATGCAAGAGCTTGACTTGCATGACATGTGGTTTCAGCAACACGGTGCCACATGCCACACAGCACGCGTAGCAATGGACTTGTTGAGAGGCGAGTTCGGTGAACATTTTATTTAACGTTCGGGACCTGTCAATTGGCTACCCAGATCGTGCGATATAACGCCTTTAGATAATTTTTTTGGGGCTATGTTAAAGCTCATGTCTATTCAGACCTATTTTAGCCTGCTTCAATTAACGCATTGGAAGACAACATTAAAGCATTTATATGTGAGATACCGGCCGAAACATTGGAAAGAGTATGCCAAAATTGGATTAAGGGGATCGACCATTTGAAGCGCAGTCGCGGTCAACATTTGCTTGAAATAATCTTCAAAGATTAAATTATATGGACTGTACTATTGATTTAAATAAAAATTTCATGCATTTGTCTGAATTTGACGTGTGTTTTTTTGAAAAACTTTCCTATAGCTCTTAAAAAATCACCCTTTAATAGTGGATGAAGAAGAGCTCCGGTCAGCTTCACCCAGTCACCGTGAGTCTTTCTGGTTTTTGGACTAGGTTCCAGAAGAATTCTTTCCTGGACCGAGGAGATAAACATTCCAGCTGACTCCTGGCTAGATGGCATATCCATATCCTCTAGCTTTTTGGTGGAAGCACCACAAGGTGGCCTTCCCCGCAAGTAGAGGCCCATTTGCTCACTACAGCTGGCACTAACTGCCCTTCAGCCTGCGATTGTTGTTTGCCGATATTGGCAAAAGTATGCACAGTGCGTTTTGTTGTTTTCAATGGGTGCCCCCATGGGAAGGCTAATTGAAACCGTAGGCGCGCCAAACCTTGTACGGAGTTCTTCATTAGACTTGATTCTACTCCATCAAGCAAGCTTACCGCCATAGCTAATCCAATGTGAGTTTGGGGGGTTTCTCGAGGTAATGATCTTGTATCCACCCCACGTTTCCAAGACCAGGATTTGAAAAAAGGAAGTGGAGGCAAAATCTGCCCCAGGGAGTTTCAGAAGTTTCTCTTCCAGCCCTCCTGGCTATCGGCAGCCCAAAAACAGCAGAGACATGGCCGTACTGAGAAAGGGTCATTGGTCCTACTGATAGCCGCGCTACCCCGAGGGGCTGGCCAATTAGCACGCGCCGTTACGATTACTAGCTAGCATAATTAGGAATCGTAGAAAGTCTACTTTCAGCCTGCACGTTGTAGGTAGTTCTTAATTTGTGTACTAGCCCATGACATCGTCTTTCATGCCCCATGTGCCATCCCACAATAAGCCGCTACACCAAGTCAAGGTGACTACCATCGTAAAGGCAAAGTTATTCATATCCAAATCACACATTTATTTCACAATTTGGCAACGCTGCACTGGTATATTGAATTAGAAGAATTTCCAATGCTTGACGTAATAAATAAAAATTTGGTTATAAAAAGTTCAGTTTTTTTTTTAAAGAGTGTGCAAGCGTGGTGTAGTCTGAGGTGTAGTAGTATGCAGGCCCCCCGTATATGTCTACCAGTGCGTTTGCACGTCGGTGAAAGTTCAGTTCGGCGGTTACTATGCTGACATTTGATACTTATGCCAAGTTTGTGCGCCGTAAAATATACTTCAAGCGATATGTGTAAAATCTCAAAAGAGTTGCATTGGAAGAAAAAATATTTTTGTATGTATTTATTCATATGTGTATGTGCATGTGCTACATCTTTGCCAGCCTCAAAAACTTTATAACAATTTCTCGACATGAAATATTAAAATTCAGAAATCTGCGTAAGTTCTAAAATTACACTTAAGAGTACAGCGCTCGTGTGTATGCAGCCAAATTTCATTCGGCCTCAGTAACGGAAAACATCTCATCAGCGCGCTTCCGTGTATGCGCCTAGCGTATGTGTGCTTCTATTTGGGTTTATATTTGTAAGTATTTCGAGGAATGTTGAAAGAGAAGTTCCGCACAAAGTTCTCTCGTTCTTGGCGAAAGTGTGTTGCCACCTGCCGTGGGTCTTCTGCATAGCCGAGAGATTGATAAATGTACAAATTTACGCACGCACGTATACAATCTAAATTCCTTGTTGCCCAGCCAGCAATACGTTGCTGCGAGGTAAAGGGCTGTCTTTACTATAAATGTATTTATGTATTCTTATGTGAGTATGTAATTTAGAGAATATGGAGCTTTGGCGATTAATTATGCACATTACGAAAAGTTTTGAAGTTATGACGCGTTCCGAGCCTTAGTGCGAATTGCGATTCATTTAGAAGTCAATGAAGGCAAGGATTTTGATATGCGAGTCAGGTACCCGAAACTCCTATAGGGTCCGGCACTCGTAGTGTAACCAACATAACACCGCTCGCACAGCTGATGCACGAACATCAACATAAATGACAGTCCAGAATATTGTTTACATGCGCGCAGAAGCATTTTGCCGAGAGTAAACGCAAAAACAGAAAATGCATTATATTTGGCTGGAAAATCACGACCAGCGATTGTTTGTGAGCTCGAGCACCTTGAAGTAAATAAAGTTTTGGTTTATCGCAACATTACTCGTTACAATGATATTGGGAGCACCGCGAAACGTCATGGAGGTGGTCATCAAACGAGTGCAACGTCACGTGAAATGGTTCAAAAAGTGCAGAAGCGACTTGGGCGAAATCCCCGACGAAGTGCTAATCAAATGGCAAAAGAGCTGAAAACATCTCCGCCGCATACTGAAAAATGATCTCAAAGTCAAGCCTTACAAGATTCAAAAGGCGCATGATGTAACACCAAAGCAGCAATAAGTCAGACTTGAGAGAGCGAGACTTGCGAGTTGTTTCGCTTGACCGAAAGCAGTCAGTTTCCGAACATTGTGCTTTCTGACGAGAAAATTTTTCAACTTGAGCAATTCGGAAACTCTTAAAACGATAGGGTTTATTTGATCGACCGTTCATACGAGAATTTGAGTCATCGATTGGCCACCAGGATCACCCGCCACAAATAATGGTTTGGGCCGCTGTAACCGCAAATGGGCACTCTCCAATCGTTTTCATCGAGCCTGGCGTCAAGGTAAATGTGAAATATTATCGGGAAAGTATTCTGGAGGTTGCTTTGAAGCCGTGGGTAGACAAACATTTCAGTGGCAGTCCATGAACGTTTCAACAGGACTCGGCAACGTCTCGCAAAGCTCAAGTGAACACAGAATGACTAAAAAACAACGTTCCTAACGTCCACACAATGGCTCTGAAATTCATCACACGCGAATCTGTTAGATTACTCCTTTTGGGCCATTCTGGAGGGCGAGGTCTGAACTAAAATTCATAAGTCTCGAAGCATTGAAAAAAACCAATGTGCGCGAGTGGGCCAAAATACCTGCAAGTCACATTCGCGCAGCTTGCGATTCATTTCTGGACCATCTCAAGGCAACACGTGGTCATATCGAGAAAAAGTAATTTGATTCTTCATTTCGTATTATTTTCACACATTTTTTAATTTGAATTGAATAAAAATAACTCACCAAACTAAATTTATGGTCTTTTTAATTGGTTACAGTTCGAGTGCCGGGCCTTGTATTGCGAGGTGGCTGGGTGGTTTGTGCATATTAGACAGATATCCATTCTTAATGGTAATTTACAAAAATAAAATAATTTCATAAATAATCTGGCCTTTTACGAATTTCATATAAATAACTACCTGGATTAAAAAGTTTCCGGAATATATTCAGAAAATTCAAAAATAAGTTTATTCCCCAAGAGTGATATTATCGCCTTCAAAGTACTCCCCTTAAAATGCCAGAGTTTCATGCAACTCTCGACACAGTTCTGGACCTCTACTTTCGCTATAGTTGTTGTTGTTGTAGCAGCATAAACATTCCCCGTGCATATACGAGGAATGCTGTTGAAGTGACTGTCATTGGCCGGATTTAATCCGGGTCGTTCCGGTTACGTAGAACCGACTGTCGTGGGAACGGCTTTCGCTATAGTCATCGGAGCTGGTTTCGATTTTTCCATTACCTCCTTTCAGCGGGTGGAACGTGTTCCGCGTCATAGTTTTTTGACTCAATCAAACAGAAAACTTCGCATGGAGTCAAATCATGTGAATGGGCGTTAGTTGTTGGCTGATATTCGTTTCGTTCTTGGTTCAAAAATTCATACCTAATGATGACACTGTGTGACGGTACATTGCCATGGTGCAAATTCCACTTGTGGTTTTCCCACAAATCCTTTCATTTTTTTATGAATGGCTTCACGTAAACGTCTCATAACGCCGAAATAATCATCATCATTAATATTTCTTGGTATCCCTAATGAGACATAGGGCACCAGAACCGCCAACGCGCCATCTCCTCCGATTACTGGATAACGCCTTCAGCTTTTTCCGGCTTAACTCGAGTTGAACCGTCTCGCGATCCACAGTTCTTTCCCAGGTTTCCCTTGACCTGCCAGGCGCTCTTCATATTGACATGACATAATTCAAAAATACAAAATACTGAGGTGGGTCAGTTTTCTAGATAATTGACGCGCCAATTCGATCGCCGGACAAAACGACACTAACGCCATCTCTCAGAATTGCTTCAAGATTCGCTTATGACGCTTTTCCAGATAAAAATACGAGTATATAAACTCTGTAGTTGATTTTTGCTTTTAACGGCAAAACTTCGAATTTGAGTTAATTTTGAGTTGTGTCGCTTTTCTTGAAAACCATCGATATGTGTCCAAAATTATGTAAAAAAATTTCAATCGGCATAAAGTAGTTTTATTTTTAATTTTTTTATAAGTTCACCTGTTCAGCTGACGTATTTCGCTACTGGACCAGCTGAGGGTTGGTTTCGTCATCCATTGGATGGCATCTGCCTTCAGTATTAAAATCAGTCGGCATGAAATGATGAGGTCAAAATGACCCCTGGCTCCCGGACTATTAACTAAAATGCCCTGAAGGGATCCATAAACAATGTTGAAGTTGTTGTTGTTATTGTTGTAACAGCATAAACATTCCCCGTGCATATACGAGGAATCTTGGTGAAGTGACAATCCTTGGCCGGATATAAATCCGGGTCGTTCTGGTTACGCAGATCCTACTGTCGTGGGAACGCAATATACTTTGAACATAAGCTGATTTTTTCATCAGTTGTTGATGGCCTGCGTTCGCCATCCGCGATGGGTCCATATTCTTTTCTGAAGCGTTCATAAAAATATTATTATATATTAATTTTTTTTTTTCTTTTCCAAAACATGACCGAAATTTCCCAAAAATTCACAAATTCATTTTTAAATAATTTTTTTTTTCTTTATTTTGCTAGAAAAGTCGTAAAAATTAAAGGGCGAATGTTATTTCAATTTTTTATATTAACTTCAATTAAGAGGCTTAAAACTTCTAAGATTAGCATCGGCAGTGTGTCCAATGGCCGACATTTCCACCTTAAAGATCTTTGGATCCAACTTCTTTAAATTATATTTATTTTAACAGTTTTTAATGCAATGAATTAAATATTACATCATTAACTATTTTTCCCACTTACAGTAGGTGGGAATTTGTTTTTTTGAGTCACTTCCCACCTCATTAAAGTCATTTATTTGACTGTCAAATTTTATACATAAACTGTCATCACAATATGACGACCAAAATATCAAATCGATAAGACGAGGTAGCAACTTAAGCCAAAATGGGAAGTGGCACTTCGCTTGCAAAAAGTTGCGAAAATCCACCATTGTCATCATCGAATGTATTATAATCGCCATTTGAAACGTGCATTGTGTTCAAATGCGTGAAAACCGTTGACAGCGATAAGCCGGTCGCCTTGCGTTGTAAAAAATAAAAATATAAATGACAAATAAACTCTTTGCCCCATATCCACTCGCAGAAAGACTTCAGCTGTCGCGCAAAAACTGACTTTTCATCTTCCTAAATAGTCCGTCTCTAAGCCACTTCTCCTCCTTCCATCTCTTCCGCCCTTCTTTTCACACTTTGCCGGGCTCAAATACATACAACTTTCTTAAGTCACTCACTTCATCTCCGCTATTTCAGCACATCACAGAATAGTCATTGAGCTTGCGTGTCACTTTCATCTCCTTCTGCACTTTCACTGCTCAGCACAAAATCATTTTTACAATGATTGATGAATGAAAATCCAATCGCGCAAAATCGCTTGTCAATGGAATGTACCATCTACTCATCTACTATATACTTGTGTGTATGTGTGAGGGATATGATTTTTTTTTTTTGCAAATGTAATTTTCACAATTTATGACACAAAAACGTGTCAAGATGCAGCAGTCGAAGAAAAGAAAACTGAAAAAATTGCAATTGAATGGTTCTTTCGTGAGCAAATATCGCCGCCTTAGAAATGTAAGAAGTGCTGCCTACTTTTTGCAAGCAATGAGATAAGGAGCAATGCGTAAATCATTCGAAAAAACACATCGGAGAAAACTACGATTTCATTGCAACATAATTAAATAGTATAAGAAAGCGTGAGTTTTTTCCTCTCCACTACGTGCAGGTGGGGGGCGCAAAATTGTCACTGCAGCTGACACTTTTTTGCAAAAAGTTTGATAGTTCAGTCAGTCGTTAGCGCAAATACTTTTTATCAATGCGCGTGCGAACGGAGGCGTAGATTTTTAGGAGGGAAACTCTTTGCCACCTGAATGAGTGCATTGCCTTTTTTCGAGCTCCGTCAAAGTTTTTGCTTTGAGCATTTTAAATTTACAAAATTGACAAAACTTCAAAGCACACAATGGGACTACAATTTTGCACTAGGATAGCATAGGATCGGATAAATGGCTGCCCACTTCAACAGAGAATAGAAAATTGGTCCATTATGATGCCACACAGAGGAAAAACAGGGAGAAAAGAACCTAGCAGATGGAAAAAAGAAAGAAGCGGCTTTGGATTAGAAGATAACGAACAACAGTGGCTAATTACATTTTTTAAAACCGATATATAATATAAACCCGTAATATCCGCAGGTGTAGCAAAAAAAGGGAGATACCAGATGTCTGAATGTTTGGCCCACGAGAGCGGGGCAACTGAGGAGAAGACACTGAGATGATTCCACATCATTCTCCAGACAGCTTCTGCAGAAAGGGCTTGAAGCAATCCGAGGTTTGACCCCATTAACACCTAACGAGCAATGTCCGGTAAGGATAACCACCTAATTCGAGCTCTGTGGCTTTGTTAGCCTTAGAAGTTCCCTCGAGCACTGAGAAGGATCTCGCGACTTTGCACGTTGCGCACTAGCCCAGCGCTCGCTAAGTTGACGCGAAGCCATCTTTCCAGGAGTGGCCAACATGTTCTCAAGGGAACCTGAATTGTTTAATTTCGCGATAAGACCATATCCACGATATTCTGCCTAGTTAGCTCATCAGCCCAGCAATTTCCCTCTATGCGATTGTTCCAGGGAACCCAGATGAGCCTAATATCAAAGTATTCGGATGCAGTCGAGAGAGGAGTTAGGCATTCTTCTATTGCTTTCGAACGCACAAACAACGCGCCCAGAGCCCTAATTGCCGCCTGGCTGTCGGAGTAGAAATTCACGTCCTTTACAGAAGTAAGCAACCAATCAAATGCTTTCTTAATCCGTTTAGAAAATACTCCAGTGGTTCGATGGAGAGCTGCTGAGAGAATACTCCCCCACCAATTCTTCTGTTCAACTCCGATAATATAATTTTGTCATAATACCTCCGAATCGCGGATTGTAGATAGAGATACCAGACGACATGAAAAATTAGCAGAACTTTATGGCGCACCTATAACCTCAAACAAACGTCGATATTGATGAACGTGGAACGGCAGGACGCCTGGAGACTCACGGTAGTCATAACTGGCTTTCGGTCTGTCGGGGAACAAGCCAGAGAAAAAGGAAACGTTTTTCCATTTCCTTTGCGAATGCCCTGCCTTATTAAAGGAAAGAATATCAACCCTGGATAAACCAGGTTTCGAGAGTCTCCAACAACTGTCTGGCTTAAATGTCAGCAACTTAATAAACAACAACCCGGCGCGTGTAGGCCAAGGTAAACACCAGGTCAACAACGTTGGTTCAACGACTATTAGTTAAACCTTCAACTTCCGTCTTAGACTTCTTTGCTTTAGAGGTGTTGTTGGATGCGCCTCCTCTTGACCTGGTAGTCGTACAGAGTGCTTTGTATGCCGCTGCTACATGGTTATCTGACGGTGATGTGGAAAGGGGGTATTTTAAGTGCAAGAGGCTCCTGAATGAGTATGTGGTGAGTAAGTGGCAAAACCATTGGGACAATAGTCTCAAAGGCTGTGCGACATTTGAGTACATTCGGGATGTTTCATTTCCTCCTTACAGAACATGAGCTTGTTAATGCGTTTTTGCATGAGAGGGGGTTTTCCGTAGGCGAGGAATGTGTTTGTGGGTCGCCAAGAGAGGACTGGGTGTATTTACTCTGCGAATGCCCCTTGCACTCAGACATTAGCAATCTTGCGGGTGTGGGGATTAGTTGGACTGATGATAAGTATGCGCGGGAAGCATTTAGATGGCAGGAAATAGGATAAATTTTAAGGTGTTCAGTTGATTAGCTTTAGATAGTGTGTGCTCTTGTGGGATGTGGTGTATGTCCACCAGTCCAGAGCTGTATGGAAGTTCAACTGGTAGTAGTCTTGGCTACGAAGTCAGACCGGAGACTTAAATATGGTACCATGGGGAACAGGAGCCCTCGGAACTTGCTCCGACCTGTTCTTGAGGTAAGCTCTCGGGGAGTAACGCGATAGTTGTGGTCTAACACCCAAATTCGGGTAGAGCCTTTTTGGCTCGATGTGCAGTTGAATTCCAACCGGGTGCCTGACCCACAGTACGTTGTGCTTTTGAGCACCGTGATGTCAGACCATTGTCGGGAGATACTCACGTTAAAAACACCGGCCGCTGTACTGTTTGTTTTGACTGAAATTATCGGCATTTGCTTCAGATTATTTTTTCTCCATTTTGGGGGCAAGCGAGCTATGAACTTATTTGCTGCAAAACCTAATTAAGTTTTTAATGAAGAAGTTCCATTGTGTACCTAAAAAACGCTGCAGTAGACTGGAGTTTGTTATATTATTAGAATTTTCATTTCTTTTAGCTCCTATTGGTGCATAGAACGTCAATTACGCATTTTCGTCAATGGACACGGTTTTGATATATAATCGTGATTCGTTCCTCGTAAGATCAATAGAGTTCATTTCAGCTTCTTTTGAGCGTCTCTACTCAGGTAGGTACCTCGCCTACCCACTCCTCGGCGTGCTTGTTGTAAAGGGTTCCAACGCAGGGCTTGCATACTCACATTTTCATCACTTTTTCTAAACGTTTGTTCTATCCACTGCCACTCCTTTTTCCGAATTTCAGTCGCCACGTCGCACAATGGGGATTTTTCGACAAATTTTGTACATAAATGCTAGAGAAGTCAGTTATTGACCGATTTGTATAATATAATTTTTTTCTTAAAATGCTCGTAAATAATTTTGGAAGAGATAATCTAGCCCCGAATTTAACTTTTTGTTTATTATATCAAAACACACCCTTTGTGAGAAATTCGGGAAAACTTTAAAAATAAAAAATTGTATGTATTCAAATATGGTTTGGCAGTTTTGCATTGTATAGGGTGATCAATCATGAGGTGCTTTTTTCAATAGTTAAAAAAAACAAAAATGTAAATTATGTTCAAAACCTTTATTTATCATTTGAAAGGACATTCTTTGACATTTACTTTTTGAATATGACTTCATTCAAATGTTGGCCGCAACTACGCTTAAGGTGGTCCATTCTGAAGGTCCAATTTTCAATCACTCGTTCGAGCATTTCGACTGGTATGTCGTGAATAACACGCGTAATGTTGGCTTCCAGAGCTTCAATCGTAGCTGGTTTATCAGCATAGACCTTGGACTTCACGAATCCCCAAAGAAAAAAGTCCAAAGGTGTGATATCACAAGATCTTGGTGGCCAACTCACAGGTCCTAAACGTGAAATCAGCTGCTCTCCGCAGTGGCTTGTCACAGAACGCTGATTTTCATAATACAGTTGGACAATTTGTAGACGTTGTTGCGGTGTGAGTCTTTCCATGATGAAATGCCAAACGCTGTTCAACAAATCCACGATGACAGTTTGCCACAACTCGCGCGCGATCTGTAAAAAAAACGCAAATGAAAAAAACTCCTCCTAATTGATCACCCTATAGTTCCTATCCACTGTAATACATCCCAGCAAGTACGCAAATTTCTAGCCCCCCTTAAGAGGGGGTGGTGGATGATCCATCTACCTAAAAACTTAAAAACTACAATAATTTTTTTCAAGGACAAACCTAGAATCGGAAAAATTTCAAAAAATATGGACCGGTTCCCACGTGCGCGGTTCGTTTAAATTAAAGGTTCCCGGTACTTTCAGATCATAGGGTACACGCTTTTGGAGTTGATTAGTCCGAATTCGTACTCAGTTTGTCCTTCCGAGGTCAAATTGAATGAATTAGCGAAAACTTATTTTAAACACGAAAGCCAGCTAAATGTATGGGCAAATTTCACATTTTCTTTTAAACATCGAATAAGTTAAGGTATCTTTTACGACAACTCTTTATTTGGTGTTGCAATAAAGATCTTGAACCCTCCGAGTTACTAATCAATCGCGCCTGGCAAGACTCTAAAGTTGTGCCAATCTTGGCCATCAATTAAACATAACTTTGCTTCAGTCAAACTTTATTCCAGATAAGGGCAGTGAACCCCATTTTAAGCTGAAATGCCTTGTTTGATATCAACGTAGAGTGGTCACGCTTCATCATTCCATCGAACAAAACAAAAACAAAAATAAAAATCACTTGTGGTCCTGCCTTCACCGTAGTCACTAGTCAATACTTCGCACTCAATGTATGTATGGAGGCCAATATGTTTGTGTATTAGAAATAAATACTTCATAAGCCACTTGACTACAGAGCAGCGCCCTGCAGCCAACTGACAATTACACTGAAGAAATGTCATTTATCATCGATGATGTTTTGAGTGCGAGTTGTGACAGAAGTTGGCGAGTCAATGCAATTGAGTGATGAGTCGATGAGGGCGAATGAGGGTAGTGAGTTGGTGAGTGGGCAATGGCAAGTGGTAGAAGCCGACAAAACTGAAAATTAGAAGCAAGCAATTCAGCAAGCAAAACAGAGCAGTGATAGGGACTGCTGGCAATTGCAAGAAACACCCATTGCCCCACACATGAAAAACTTTGTACCCCAACAGCTTGATTTCAACCCATTTTTATGTATGTCAGTGATTGTTTTTCTTTTCTTATCTCTAAAATATCTCTCTTAGATAGATGGCCGGAGCTTCAAAAGATTTATTTCATGTTTGCCTGCAATTATCCAACTTCAATGCAATTATAAACACATATCGCTTCCTTGTAATTAGACAATTAAAAATGAGCGTGCCTGTGTGTGTGCGTGTGTTGGTGCTTGTGTGTATGTGTATGTTCACACGTGTAGCTGAGATCTTTGCAAGCTGAAGCGTTTCTCGATATTGTTTTACCAAAATTACAATTACGCATATGAGCCTGTATGCGTATTAACACACACACATACATACATGTATACATACCGACTAGTGCGCTATGCATCTTCGAAGCTTGTAATTAAATTTGTATGCGCTGCACCATGACTCCCCGGAATGCCAAAAGTTTTGCAAGCGTTCGCCTCGTTTACGCCCACATGACAATTACAATTCATAACTCGAATATTTTGTTGTCAACTTGACATTTACACCCACGCATCTACTTACACACAAATTAGTATGCGAGTGCGAATGTATGTGTGTATATATTAGGGGCGTCTGTTACATGCGTACTTACTTGCATATGTGAAATGTTTTCGTAACCCTTTCCCCACAACCACGAATGCTGCTGCTGTACCCCTTTTGGTTATGGTTTTTCGGTTTCCAACTCAGCATGCGGAACTCTTCATGTTCGTCAACCTCATCATCATTTGATTTCTCTGCAATTGAATTGAGCGGAGTTGAGTTGAGTTGAGCTTCACAGAGTGTTCGTGGAATTTGATGTGGCAAATGTAATTTGCAGCTAAAATGGAATGTTTTAATTAATTTATATTGTACGCTTTTATTGCATTAGCTTTTAATGGTATCGTCTATGTACTTATAAATGTAAATCCACTGTCATATTTGTCATATCATGTGCAGGAGCAAATACGCTTACCTACGTATGTATGTATGTGTATGTGTGTGCACAATTGTGATATTTATAAATTTTACTTTATTACTTATTTGTTTAGAAAAAGATCAAAAGTGGAGGAATCGTAATGATTTTGCTTCAAAGGATTTCGATATCTATTTATTTTTAGCAGCGACGATGAAAAATATAAAATAGAAAATTCTTTACATCGCAGGTTTACTAAAGCATGCAGTTCACAGTAAAGACTGATCAGATTGGTTCTTTCGACAGATCTCGCATGTCCCTGTTCAACTAAATACATAATTTTTTTCAGTATTCATTGAAATTCCATTATGAAAATACATACTTACGCCTCAACAACGTTTAAAAATCGTGTATTGCGAAATTCGACACTCTGTGAAAAGTGTTCATCGCGCGCTCAGGCTAACTTATGGTGTACAGCGATGAGGCCCATCTTCGCCTTAAGGGGTAACACCACTGTACACGCGTAAAATAAACACGATTTTTAAAGAATTTTTTTGTATAGAAGGAAAGGGGAAACAATCACTCTGATTTGGGAAGTTATTACTTATATACTAAAATACAAAACTACAAAGTTTGATCGAAAAATTTTACAAAATGGCGGCATTGGAGACATTTTTGTAATGTGGTTTCTCTTGAAGGAGCTCCGCGGCACGCAGCACAGAGGGTGCAAATTTTAATCTGGAACAAAGAAACATTTTTTTTCTTAATCTAGATAAGAATAGCTAGAGAAACACGTAGGGGATTTAAAAAATATTTAGCAAGTAAGCATTTGAAGGAAAAAACTCTATTTTGGACTAAAAATACGGCACTTAAATAATTATAATAATCGTTTAAATTAATCTATCGAAAATCCCCTACGCCAGTGGCGGATCTACCTAATGGCTTTTTGGGCTTCAGCCCAGGGCCCCGTGGTTGCAAAGGGCCCCCAGCCACCAATAAAAATAAAATACGAATGCCCTACAAGACGCACTGATATTTTACTACCACACTCACATTAGTTTTCTACTAAAAACACTAGACGGCCAGAACCGTTTAAACGGTTAAGTGCCAACTAATTAAGTACTCACACTTTTTGACAGTGCTGATCCTGCGCTGACATAAACATTGATACTTGACTTTATATATGTTCTTTTGTTTGCACACGTGTGCGACGTCACGACGTGTCTTCATACCGTCCGATTTCTCTGTTATCACAAATATCCAAGTTGTTTGAAAAACTAATATTCCTCAGGTTGAAACCCATTATTGAATTAAAAGATCTAATACCTTCTCACCAATTTGGTTTCCGAAGTAAACACTCCACGTTGGAACAAGTCCATAGAATAATATCAGAAATCGAAAAAGCATTAGAGGAAAAGAAGGTATGTTCAGCAGTTTTCCTCGACGTCGCACAGGCGTTCGATAAAGTATGGCATGAAGGCTTGATTTACAAATTAAAGACTTGCCTCCCATACCAATATTGTAGTCTGCTGGAGTCATATATTACTTCAAGATATTTAAGCATTAAACAGGCAAAGGAATATTCTGAACTGGTTGAAATAAAAGCCGGCGTACCACAAGGTAGCATCCTGGGTCCAATCCTGTATATTCTTTATACCCGAGATTTACCACTAATGGCAAATTGTTTAACTGCCACGTTCGCTGACGACACTGCAATTTTATGTGTTGAAAAGACAGAAGAAAAAGCTGCAAGGAACCTTCAAACTGCAATCGACTCTATGGTATCATGGACGAGAAAATGGGGAATCAAACTCAATAACAGTAAATCCATTCACGTGAATTTTACAAATAAAATTACAAAATACCAACCAATAATGATTTCTAATGAAAAAGTCCCATTCGCTAATACTGCAAAATACCTAGGTATTACCCTAGATGCGAAATTGCGATGGAAAGAGCATATAAAAATAAAACGAAATGAGCTTAACATCAGGCTAAACAAAATGAACTGGCTAATTGGATGGAAATCGCATTTATCCATATATAACAAATTATTGCTCTATAAACAAACATTAAAACCATTATGGGCCTATGGTGCACAGCTTTGGGGTTGCGCCAGTGAAGAAAATATCAATGTAATACAACGCTTTCAAAACAAAGTGCTGAGAATCATCGTTAAAGCACCCTGGTACGTCAGAAATGCTGATATTCATCGGGACCTTAAAGTTAACACTGTAACTGAAGAAATTAAGAAAATAGCAGAAGCGCACCAAATTCGACTTCAAGGGCATGTAAACGAAGAAGCTAGGAGCATCCTTAGTAACCCGTGCCCAGTTCGAAGATTAAAGAGGAAAAAACCACATGAACTTGCTGGCTATTAACAGAAAATAAGAAATATTGTTTGTAATTTCTTTTTATCAATTGTAATTTATTTTCGAATCAAACTGCTCGTTAGTTTCTGAACTAGTTGTAGTGTAATTAAACATTGTAATTTACTTATTATGTTTGAAATAAAAAAAAAAAAAAAAAAAAAAAAAAAAAAAAAAAAAAAAAAAAAAAAAAAAACGTGTGCAAGAGAGCTGCGACCGAAACCAACAATATCGTACTTACAAAACAGTATATGAGGAAGTTATTGATAAGCAAACAGATAGTGAAACAAATTTTAAATCAAATAAATAACGACGACACAAAGTATTATTAAATTGTGATGGATTCAACTCCAGATCTGTCTCACAATGACCAATTTGCTATTGTATTACGATACTGTTTTCAGGGAAATGTGTACGAGAGATATGTCTCATTCATCAAAATTAGTAGTCATACTGGTTTACACTTATTTAATATTCTACAAGACTTATTAGAAAAAAATGGGCTGGTACTGGATAACTGTTGGGGACAGTCTTATGACAACGCAGCCAATATGTCGGGTCAGTACAAAGGTGTCCAAGCATTAATTAAACAAAATAGTAAAAGCGCGGATTATGTACCATGTGCTGCACATTCCCTTAACCTAGTTGGTGAAGAATGTGTTAAAGTTGCAACCGAAATTGTAAATTTTTTTGGAGTGGTGCAAAAAATATATGTTTTCTTTTCATCTTCAATCCACAGGTGGGAATTTTTACATCGTGAAATGTAACTAAAATATACGTTAAAAAGTTTAAGCCAAACCAGATGGTCTTGTCATTATGAGGCTGTCAAAGCCTTAAAAAATCATTATTCTGAAATTATGAAAATTTTAAAAACTTTTAACGAAAATGAGGATAAGAAAGCTGATTTCAGAAAAGAGGCACGAAGTTTATTTGATAAACTGGCGAAACTCTCATTTGCAATTTTTATCACATTTTGCGAAGAAATTTTGGAGAGGTTTCATGTAGTTAATAAAAAAATACAGAGTCCTGGCTTAAATATATGCGAAGGCTCTAAATTAATTGTTTCGTTAAAAGACTTCGTGTACAACATACGACAGCATTCGGCTTAGAAGCTAAAAGAGTACGAAGGGAAAGCTAAAAAATTAATTACTACTGTGGAAACAAATTACAGCGACATTTAAAAGAGACAAATTACTTCAAAATTTGCGGATAAGTCTACTGCTAAAGTCTCAGTGTGCGGCACAAAAAAATTTAAAAGAGACACGCTAAACGTTCTATTGGATAAGCTGATTATAAATTTAAATGAAAGTGATCAAGTCTATGAGGCAACCAGCAAAAAATTTAATTTTTTAATGGATTTGCAGAATAAAAACCAGGAAAACGTGGATCTGGAAAGTGTACGCAATATTGTAAAATATTATTCAGATGACGTAGATGAAAATTTAGTAAATGAATGCATTCAATTAAAATCATATTTACTACAATCTAAATCAGACTGCTACACCTCTTGCAGTGAAATTTATAAGCTTATCTATGAAAGAGAACTTGTTGGTGTATTTCCTAATTGTTACACCATCTTAAAATTTTTTTTGACGTTACCCATCACCAGCTGCGAAGCGGAGCGCTCTTTCTCTCTTCTTTCGATAAATTCTGATCTAACAAAGGATTTAGCAGTTGATGAGCAAATAATGGAATTCGCTGCACGAAAATGCAGAAAGATTGATTTGTAATTTAATATTCTTTATTGTCATATTTGTTTTGATAAATAAATGTTTTTATAAGATGATTTTTTTCTGATAACTATATACTGCATCACCATGGAAAACAGGGCCCCCGAGTAACATTAGCCCAGGGCCCCACTATGTCACGATCCGCCCCTGCCCTACGCTCTTCTCTTAAGAAGGTTATTATACAAACGTAGTGAAAAACCTGATTAAAAATATTTAAAATTGTTTGAGTTATGCTGCGTGCCAATTTCAGAAAACGTGTTTTGAGAAAAACGCGTTTAAAGTTTGGAAATTTGGAGAAGTCGTTAGGTAGCAGTCACTAACGCTTGGTTAAAAGCTTAAAATATTTATGAAATAGACTTCAGTAACGTATAAAACTTTTTGTTCTGTATTTTAAAAGGTTCAAAGAATTTTTTAAGCTTATAAAAAAAAATCAATTTTTTGAAATTTCTACAGTGGTGTTTACCCCTTAATTGCTACGTCAACAAGCAAGATTGCCATATTTGGGCTGAAGAGGAACCCGAAGTGATACGAGAACAGCCATTACACCCATTAAAATTACCCGTTTGCTGCGGCTTATTGACTGGAGGGATCATCGGCCCGTATTTCTTCAAAGGCGTGGTTGGCGCCAATATAATAGTGAATATAATAATGGCGAACCCTATCGCGTCATAATAAACGACTTTTTAATGGCGGAAATTGAAGCCCGTGATCTCCACAACATTTGGTTCAAACAAGACAGCGAACGGCACTACTTGCCATACAGCTCGTGAAACAATACATTTACTGCTTCGTCCGTTCCGGTGAGCAATTTATCTCTCGTCTCGGACCAGTGGATTGGCCACCAAGATCGTGTGATATCACAGCTCTGGACTTTCACTTGTGTGGGTATGTAAAGTCTAAAGGCTTTGTGCATAAACCAGCTTCAGTGACTTTCGGATTTTCAGTGCCCCAGAAGCGTAAATTTTGCTTATTTACGTACCCGCTAAGATGGAAATGGGCCTCATCACTCATGATTATTTTTGATGAAAAATCATCTTCCTCTTGGTGGTGATTAAGGATGGCTTGAGCGTATGTTAGACGCGATTAGCGGTCCGCAGCTAACAGCTGAAGACCGTCGACTGATATCCATTTGCGTGGCACGTCGTCTGGTCGATGTCGACGGCGCTTCCATGACATCCTCGGCTACAGCAGCAATATTCTCTGCAGAAACGCTACTCCGGGGTCTGCCACGCCTGGCAGCATCTCGTGTTGTGCCAGTCTCTTCGAGGCTAAACGTCGCAGTGTTTCACCAGTAGGCGTTGGACGGCGAGGAAATCTGCGACGAAATTCATGTTGTGCCAAAGTCATCGACCGATTATTGATCAAATAAATAGTCCAGCATGTGTTTACTACACAAATATCAAAACAGAACTGACATTAGGGGCCAATCGCAAAATTTATAGCATTTTCTGATAGGAGGATTACTTTAGCGCCACCTGTTATCTAACCCGCCGTAACCGAATGGGTTGGTGCGTGACTACTATTCGATAGCGCCCAATGTCGAACACCACCGTAAGCGTGAAAGTCCAAGTGATCGAAAAAGTTGTTTCTAACAGTGGTCGCTCCTCGGCAGCCAACGGCAAAACTACGAATGTATTTCTGCCTTAAAAAAGGTCCCCATCTGCCCTTCAGAGGCGGCATAAAACTGTAAGTGCCTCCCTTTGTCGAACATCATCAAAACGCATATCCCAGATGTGGGGTGGAGCTCGGCCAAATACTTATCAGAAGGGCAACTATGCGTCAACTTTTACAAATTATTTAACAAATTAAATCAATGACGCTCTAAAACCTTTCATTAAGGTGTTGCTCATTATCATATTCAATATTATAACTCAGATCCAACCAAACAACGTTTCATCGGATGAAACTTTCCATTGTTCAAAGCAGTGGTGAAAGTCTTTTTCCATAAGTTCCGTCAGCTCACCTGTTCGTTTATTTTTCTCAGCTTCAACGGACTTAAACCATATTCTTTTTAGTGCGATTTTCACCATTGGAGGCCAGCTGAAGTGTCACGATACGGCGAGCAGACTGATATGTTGTATTTGGCTTTAAGCCTTTTGAGAGGCAATGCAGATTTAGCGGCCGCGTTACTTTAGTGGGGATCCTAATGGTTGCCTTTCCGGAATTCGGGTTGATTTTCGCTTTACGGAGTCCAGCAATAGTGGGATTTCAGTAGCACATTTTAACAAAATTAAATTAAAACAAAAAGCAACTTTTATATAAAAGTTTTATATAAAAGAATGATATGCGAAAAGTTCTGCCTTCAAACGACAATTATCGCATTTACATTTGAAACGAGATTTGAGAAATCCATATTAACATTTCTATATTTAAGTGGGCGCTTTATTTTTGTGGACTTGTAACGTCGCAAAAAATTCATGACATTTTTGCTGTAGTCTTTTCCTCTTTATTGCATGAAACTTAACAGTTCGAGCGAAAGCGTAACTCAACTCGCTGTTTAGTACAAAGAGAATGCCATTTTTCCACGAATAGTTTTACTAGTGGAATCTGTTCAATTCTCCCACCTGGTAGTCCACAAACTGGGTATTCTTTGCCGGAGTTAGGTGAAGTTCCAATGTCAGTTCATGTGCCAAGATTTTGATGCAGTCTTTTTTGTTTCCCGAGGTGTTGGAATTAATGCGTTTTCTCGATGGACTATTGAAAATTCGGAATGTCGCTTGAGTTTAAGCGAGCTAAGCATTCAGAGAAGTTTTTGCTAAGCTGGTGGTGTCGCATTTGTAACGGGGAGGCACAGTGACTCTGATATTTCTCGACGCTATCCACTTCGGCCACTATTCATTCCCGCAGCTACGATAAACTCATACTCGTTCTCATAAAGTAATGTGCTTTGACGATATACCCTATGATCAAAAAGTACCGGGAATGTTTAATTTAAACGAACCGAGCACGTACGAATCGGTCCATATTTTTTCCTTACATTGGTAGGACAGTAAGACACACATCTGTCACTTTTTAACGCCATCGGGTTATTAGTGTCTACCTGGCGTTTGTTTACTTCAGTCAACTTTTTTCAATTTGTCGGAGTTTACCATGGATAATTTTGTTGAAGAACGAGTTTGATTGAAATTTTGTGTTGCGAACGGAATTTCGTGCTCCGATGCACTGAAAGTGTTGCAAAAAGCATTTGGCGAATCTGCTCTATCAAGAACAAGAGCATACGAGTGGTATAAAGCCTTTAAAAGTGGTCGTACAGTGGTGGAAGATTTGCCTTGTTCCGGACGCCCATCGACGTCGAACACCGATGAAAACGTGAAGAAAGTGAAGGAAATCGTGCATGAAAATCGACATACTAGCTTAAGAGAGATTACTACTGAACTTTGCATTTTATATGGAACGGCACAAAACATTGTGGTTGATGTTTTGGGTATGAGATGCGTTACAGCCAGGCTCGTTCCGAAAAACCTGAATTTTGTGCAAAAGCACCACCGAACGACAGTTGCTGAGAAGATGATTTCTGTAATCCAAAGTGATCCAACCTTCATGAATTCGACATAGAAAGCAAGCAACAATCGTGGCGCTTCGAAAGCGAGCCGAAACCGAAAAAATCGCGCCAAAGCCGCTCAAAAAGATGAAAGATGCTGTACGTCGCAAAGGGCTGGAAATGTGGGCAAAGAATTCTTCGATTTTGCATGAAGATAACCCGCCATCACACCGAGCCCAAATTGTGCTGGATTATTTGACCAAACACCAAGTAAATACCATCGTGCAAGCACCGTATTCACCTGATATGGCTCCGTGCGACTTCTTTTTGTTTCCCAAGTTTAGGTTACCACTTCATGGGTGCATGGAGGACTGGGTTAAATGTTGGAACATGTGTTGCTGCAGACGGGTTATATTTCGAAGGAGATAAAATAAATTTGCCTGAAATTTAACTCTGTTTTGTTTTATTTAAACAGTCCCGGTACTTTCTGATCATAAGGTATATTGCTAAACCAGTGCAGGAATAAGCAAAAGTTATTAGACACTTCTTTTAATTCTTGGTCAAATCCTCACGATCTTACATCTACAATTTGCTAGAGCTAAGTCGATATTTGCATAAAGATAAACGAATCTAGTTTTCCTCCTTGCTGATTCATTTGCAGCGTCGTTCCGAGACAGCTTCCTGTGTCTGGGGACCTATACTACTTGCATACTCTTTAATTTATATTGTAGATATTTAATCGCTGTTAGCGCGTACTTGTATTTGATAGCCTTTTTACCAGGGAGCAAACAATTACTCTTTGAATTAAATCGCCTAGAAAGCCAAACAAACTATGCCGTAAGCCATTTGAAGACATTGTTTAAGAAACTTACAAAAAACAGATTTGTTGACCATACCAGGTTGAGTGATTCTCTTGCTGTCAGCGGGAAAATATTCTTGAACTTACTGTTTTATCTTGTTTGATCTCATATTTCTTCGCCGAGCAGAAACGGCTGTTGAATTGCGAGAAGTTCACAGTCATCACTTCTTTCGCTACTCTGAGCTAATGTCGCAGACTTGGGCTCTTTCATTTTAAGTCTGTGTATGCTGAACCATCTTAGAGTTCTTGGTCAGAATAGTTGGTATGGAGCAGCTTGTTTACTGATTATCCGATTTACTCTCGAGTACCGAACGCGCGTAGACTTGTATGGGAATGCTGGTACTACATTGGCTTGTTTTCGATGTGAACTTTATTCCTGGGAGAAGTAAAAGTAGGTTATTTGCTGTTTGTGTTGTTGTTGAACAAAACATTGATTTTTTATTTGTCCACTTTAGAACTTCCTTTGAATGGGTTATTGCGTGACTACCATTCGAAATTCAGAGAGAAAGTAGGTTCGAATCTCGGTGTAACACCAAAATGATGTTGCGGTCGTCCCTCAGCAGGCAATGGCAAACCTCCGAGTGTATTTCTACCATGGAAGAGCTTCTCATAAAATACCATTAGCGGTTTGGAGTGAGCTGTGAGTGAACAGTAGGTCCCTTCATTTGTGGAATAACACCAAGACGAGCGCTAGAAATGGAGAGGAAGCGCGTCCGAACACCCAATGAAGGATGTAAGAGCTAATTATACATACATTTATTTAAAATTTCTATAAAATTCCATAAATTTAAGCAAGAGATTTAATTTTCCAGACATTTTATTTCGCCCTGACTCGCTCAAGCTTTTCTAAAATTTCGGCAAATAAAATTGAGTTTCAACAAATGAACTTATATTTCTAAGTACTTTAATGCTCTTATTTGGTAATAAATTTCAACCAAGATATTCAAACATTAAATACGTATAGCGCAGTGATAAAATATCACTAACCACTTTGCCATCCCAAAATCGACAAATCGACCTGTAAGTGCACAAAAAGTTGGGGAAGCCGTCGAATAACTACTCGCTGTTCGGCATGCAAGCAATGAAAACAATTTTGGAATCATATTTCAATTTCAAATTGGATTCGTAAACACTTTTTAATGGCATTGTTGTTGTTTATTGTAGACATAGAAAACAAACGTAAGTTGCAAAGGGTTATTACAACAACCAAAATAATATTTGGTGGAGGTAAGAGTGCAACGTCGAGGGCGACGGCAGTAGCTGTTGTTGGGTAAATAGAAATAATTCGTTTAGTATTTTAACGCACACGTTTCACTGTTTCGTTTTTTAAGCCATTTAGCCTCAAACCATACAAGAAGGGGGGAGGCGGTTAGCAGCACGAATTATTAGCCAAAGGCGTTGGAATCGTTAACTGGAAGTCGTACTGAGGTGGCGGCTTGGTAGCGTAGCCTGGCAAGTGGGTGCTGAAGAGATGGGAAGGGGTTTGGGTAGCCAAAGGCTGTTTTGTCAGTGCGTGCGTGCGTGCGCGCGTGAGTTGGCAACTGGCGCGCAAATGGGGTTCCGTCGTATTTATTGTGCAAATTTTGTTATATTTAGAATTTTGTTGCCATTCGCATAATTTTCTTATTTGTGTTTTCGAAAAATTTTATTTACCTCGACTTTTTTGCAAACAAATACCTTGCATATGCACATACATATATACTCACATATAAATAGGTATATTGCCAAGTAATTTTTTTGTTTTTCTTTTAAGAAATTCTATCTTTGGTATTCTGTTCGCATTATTATTTATTTTAATTAAAATGGTCACGTGTCATAGTAATACATTTTTTATAAGCTTGTTGTATAAAATACGGCAAGTGGTTCTGTTCATGGGAATATAGATAAATTCAATTTCTAATGCGCTGCTGTCCCGAATGCTACGTTTTGCGACGTGAACTGAAGAACGAGAGCAGTCCAAAATTTTCCCAGAAAAAAATTTATTTTTGTAACTAATTTTAAAGTAAATACTCTTTGGCATATCTTTAAATGTTTCCGATACAAATGTTTCCAAAATATTTTTTTTTTGTATTTAATGTAATTTATCGTAGGCTTATTTTAAAATATTTTCGATACAAATTTTTCCAAAATATTTTTTTTTGTATTCCATTTTAAAGTAAATTATCGTAGGCTTATCTTAAAATATTTTCGATACAAATTTTACCAAAATATTTTTTTTTTTTGTATTTAATTTTAAAGTAAATAATCGTAGGCTTATCTTAAAATATTTTCGATACAAATTTTTCCCTATTTTTCTTTTTTAATTTTGAAGTAAATAATCGTAGGCTTACTTTAAATAGTTTTCGTTACAAATTTTTCCAATAAAAATGTTTTTTTTTTAATATTCAAGTAAATATTCCAGAGATATCTTAAAATGCTTCCGGTACAAATTTTTCCAAAATATTTTTTTTGGTATTTAATTTTGAAGTAAATATTTCTGGGCATGTCTCAAAATGCTTCCGGTACAAATTTTTCCAAAATATTTTTTTTTTTTTTAATTTTAAAGTAATTTATCGTAGGCTTATCTTAAAATATTTTCGATACAAAATTTTCCAAAAAAAATTTTTTTTTAATTTCAAGTAAATATTCCAGGACATATCTTAAAATGTTTCCTATACAAATTTTTGCAAAATATTTTTTTTTGTATTTAATTTTAAAGCAAATACTCCACACATATCTTAAAATGCTTCCTATAAAGGTTAAAAAAAATTTTTGTATTTAATTTTAAAGATACTCCTTTCCAAGAAATTGTTTTTTGTATTTATTAAATTAAATAAAATTAAGTAAATATTCCATATCTTAAAATGCTTCCAATAAAAATATCCAAATATTTGATTATTCAAAGGCATCGCTGCAGGAAAGGCAAGAGGATCTTTTTAATCTTCCTTAGCCTTTTTCTAAAACCACAAGGCGTAGAAATGAATCTCGAACAGTTTTCAACCGAATGATTTAAAAACTGCTACACAATTTTTGATATATAATTTCCACAGATAAATGTACGATTTTTTCGATTGGTTGAATTGAATTTTGAATTTGAAAAGGTCGAGCCAAGGAGCACCAGGAGATTTGGTGGCTCCTAAAACACTCAGGCTAAAGAGCCCATTGTATTTAAAGCTCTGGAAAGGGGGTAGATAGTCAAGGAGGGAGGGAGAAAAGTATCAGAGAAAGAGATAGGAAAAAATAGAGACAGAGATAGAGATAGTTAGTCCTGTGAGAATTTTCCAGATTTTTCGGCAAATCTGTAAATATCCTCCAGTTTTAGAGAACGTATATTACTAATTCTCGTGACATCGGAACCCAATACTCGTAGTCGCGCTCTAGCAAAGGCAGGACACTCACAGAGAAAGTGCTCAGTGCTATCCGCCTCCTCCAAGCATAACAGACATACCGGGTCCTCGATGATTCCAATGGTGGTCATATGCTGACCCCATGGGTTGTGTCCTGTAATGATGCCGACCATCAACCAAATGTCTTTCCTTCTAAGTTTTAGTAGAAAGTGTGACAGTTTTCTGTTCGGACTTGTCACAACTTGCAGTTCTGCAGCGTTCTAGACCGGACCATCGCTCTTTATGTAGAATACTTAAAGATTTCTCTGTGTCCCGAAGTTCCATCTTCGTGCCAGAAACCATATTTATGGAGTCTACACATTGCTTTTATTGCTTCCTGTTGTATCTTAAGATCCAGGGGGAGCAAATCAAGCATAGCGTTTAGGGCATCACCAGAAGTTGTACTCATGGCACCCGTGATGCATAAACATACACTTCTTTGCAGCCTGTATAGTTCCCGGATTATGGACTTAACCATGCTCCGTCGCCACCAGACCACAGAAGCGTAAGTGATGATAACGGCCACGTTACTGCGCAGACAATTTATTAAGCTTGAAAAGGTCTGCATTTTATTTTATCAGATATAAATTGCCTATCACGGCAAAATCGGCCTTAATCAGTCCAAAAGGTTCAGTGAACTTGAAAAAAGCTCGTGAACTAACAGAACAAAATTTGCTCGCACCCTAGATAAAAAGGCCTTAGATTACTTTGTGTAAGTAAGTGATGTAAGTGCTCCAGGCCACTGCCTTTAATAGACACTTCAATACAATAAGACTAACTAGCACTAGCTTATGCAGGATCTGCTGTGATGAAGAGGAGTCCATGGAACACTTGTGAAGCATCAGGTCACAGGCGACACAGAATCCTGGGCTCGTACTTACTAGAGAATAAAAATTTACAAATGCTCCCTCAGGCTAGTCTCACCCCTTATAGGAATAGAGGCTTGAAATTGGCAATTAAGCCGCCAGCAGCACCGAAAAAATGAGCGAATTCCCTTTCTGGGATTGTATTTCATAATTCAATTTATGATAACTATTAGACAGATTTTATGAAAGAAAGCTTAAAACTGCAAAAAAAAATTCTCATTAAAAAATCAAGGCAGAAGTTTTAAACACATTTTTTTTTTATTATTTGAACACCAAAATTTATTAAAACAGTTGCTCACTAAAATTATTTAGATAATATTGAAGATATAATACCTAATTTTAGTAAAGCAAACCTGTATGTAGACTGTTTTTACTGCGATATTTAAATTCCCTACGGCGGCCGAGTGGGCTTATGCGTGACTCTTATTCGGCATGTTCGGATTTGTAGCTCTCTATGGACATGAATAACCAAACTATAAAGAGTTTTCTAGAAATAAAAATAGCTGTCAGCTCTCGTAAGTCAATGACAAACGTCTCGGTGCATTTCTGAAATAAAAAAAGGTTCTAACAAAAATCATTTAGCGTTTGGGGTAAACATAAGATTGTAGGCCCCTCCAACACTAGGGCGCTCGCCTCGACCAAACACCTAATAAAATATGCTCGCGTCAAACCAGGTATTCTTTATATAAAAGTTTTCTAATATGAATAGGTCGCTGCTGACAGTCCATGGCGATAATGTTGTTTTGGCGGCGTCTGGCTTATCTGTTGTTTATTAGTCAGGCATTGATGTCAAATCATCTTGGCAAGGTATGCGATTAAGCAGTACCCCTGCTTTTCAATTATACTCATTTATAAGTACTATGAACAATTTGATGGGGTGGTAATATCTCCTGAAGGTGAAGTGAATGGGATACTGTGATCATGCGATTTGTTCCTGATATAAGCTTTTTTTTGGGGCTTATAAAAATTACAGTTCTTTGCCGATAAGCCTCAGTCCACTGACGCACATTTGAGCCTAATTGTAATACTTTGATTCTTATCGTACCCCATCTTGCCTTCAGTTTTACTTATATTCAGCACTGTAGTTTATCTTGCATTTCAGCAGCTTTGTCAGAAATTGTATGGACCACCAAACTAAACAAAGAAGCAAGGCGTATGGGTCTGGTGGGGAACAAAGAAAAACGAAGTACCTCCTGTCATCAAACAAACAGTCGGCGCACTCGCGTATCGGCACCCACGTTACTGTTGGCAGTTATGATTTTGAAGAAGAATTTCTTTTGCTTTGATGACGCAGAAGCTTAGACGATGACTACTTTCGACAAGGGTATCCCTGTAGTACTTGAGAGAAACTTCTGCGGAAGAATATCGCAGACAATGGAACAAGGGGCGCAACAAATAAAGATCCACTGGTAGCAGAGAAAGAGGTAGACCTGCTCTGCGTTGGAAAGATCAGATGAAGAAGAACTTGGCTTCACTTGGCGAACACTTTGTTAAACTCGGCGAAAAAAGAGTGTAAGCGGTTATCGCGCTAATCAAGAAGAAGAAGAAGTGTCATCCAAAGAATTAATTTTGAAACAGATCTTCTATGGGGGTGACTGTATTCAAGAGCAGACGACAAGCACCAACGCGTAAGATAAAGCCTCAAGACGAACCCAAACAGTGGACAAGTCGATATCTAGTAACGATATTTCAACTTTCCGATGATCCATTGACCACAAAGGAATGGAGACTATCGGTAGCGTATAACTCCAATGCGCAATTAGGAGAGGAACCTGGACGCAGGTACCTGATATGCCTAAAAGACATAAACACGGCGCCACTTTGATGAAATGCTTTTAGCAGGCCCAGGACGGAATCAGGCGGGAGGGGAGGAATATTATAGTGTTAGTGGGACCATGACACACATACCGCTCGTCTGACGGTACCTTTGATAATGTTTCGGACATTTTCGATTTTAACCTGCTCTGATAAAAAAGAAGGAGTTATCATTCAGCTTCATTGGTATTTGTTGCCCATTTGAATATTGCGTAAAAAATGTTTCTTTTATTTGCTCGAAGTTTCTGTGCCATAGAAATAGAAGGGTATAATGATAGATCATTCAAGGTGTCGTTTTTGATAGTCAGAAAATTCTCTACTGAGTAAATATAGCATCCACTGGAATCAGTTAGTTTCCGAATTGACATAGATGGTTGCGATTTTACTAACGAGGCTTGATTCTAAGTGGGTTTGACAACTTTCAAGCGATCATCTCTGATGTATATTCCATTGAGCTGTTTTTCCTGTATCGCAAAATTCAGATTCATGGTGCTTTAGTTCGGGTACAAAGCAATTGTGAAACGTACATACATACATACATATAAAGTACATCAACATATCCACGCCTCTTCCTGAGGCGTTTCGATTACGAGTTTAGTGCGCTTTTCTCTGCCATACGACTGATTTGCCTCAATCACATAGAGCTTCCACAAATGCAATTAAGCAACATGCCACAAAATGCAACAACGACTGGCCACATATAGTTGATCAACGAACATACACACACACACACACAAACAGCTAAGTAATAACTCTGGCAAAATCAATGGGTCTGCCGCCATCATACGCCAATCTCGATTTGTTAGCCGCCAGCCGCCAGCCGCCAACCGCCAACCGCAGCCCCCATCCGCTATTCGAAGGCATTATTTCTTTTCATGGAAATAACATTTTTCTGGTTTTCAGTTTCATTACAAATGCAAAAATGCAAAATGCCCGCCATTATATACGCATTTATGTAGTTATAAATGTATGCGCGAAAGACAGTCCACAGCAACAACAACACACACCAAAAGCCTTCATTAAGATCATTCAAAACATGGGCTGGGCTGAGACACATCGAGTGCGCAGCTCGTATTCATATTGGATTGGATTGAAGATTGCTTCTGCGCATGCGCGCGTACGCACTTCTGGCATACACGAGCGCGCGATCACATTGATCATTGATTGCTATGCTGATTTCTGCATATTTCTCTGGCAGCATACTGCTGCAGCTGGAGCTGGAGGCTGCGATCGGAACATTGCTGCGGTTGCTGTTGCTGTATGGCGTGCAAATTTCCTCTAAAGATTGCGTAGATGTTTTTCTCTCTTTAATTTATTAATATTTTATTTGTTGTGCGTAAGGCAAAGAGATAGTCACGATCAGCGTCGAGCGACTCCAGCAATCAGCTTTGAAATGTTTCCACTCGAATTTGAATTTTTGCCAACGGACATAAAACCAGTTCAGCCCATGGGCACTAATGATCAACTACAATAAATACAGATGTATCTGCGTATGCGCTTGTCCAGTGAAATCTAAGTCCGCAAATGGGCGTCTGGCGGATCCCCACCCATCTGTTCGCCCGGCATAGCCTGAACTCGTCCGAATAATTGTGCTCAACTTTGATTTGCTCGCAGTCCATCCATCGAGCCGCCAATTGCCGTCAGCCGTAACAGCAACAACAATAGGAAGAGTCTCGTCAATAACTGCAGCAGCAGCAGCAGCAGTAAGAGCAGACAGCCCGCAAACAATCAGCAATACTCCGATGATGTATTTGTTCCCATGAGCTAAATCAATAAATTACGTGACAGGAATATGCGAAGCGAAGCGTTGTGCGGCTGCGAATATGATTGCGCTCTGAATTGTACATGTACCCCGTAACCCGAAATCGAGTTGTTCTTTGTTGTATAGTATGCGCCATCGATGATTGTTTTGGTTGGTCTCATCCGATCGTGCAGTGATCTGTCTCTGATCACCGCCTTTAAATATTTGCTGCTCCTCACTTTTTCTGCGGCTTTCTATGTATACGCTTATATACACACATACTTACATACATACATACACACGCGCATACATATGCAGTTTGGTTTTCTCTTTCGTGCATTGCCTCGCTGCCCCGCCAGTGGTAGAACAATTTGAGTTCGTCATGTTCGGATCCGCTTATGATTGATTCAATCAAAATATGAATTTATATCGTTTGCAGATCTGCAGAATAAATTATTTTCAACTGCGCAAACATGTCTGGTAAGATTTGTTTTTCTTCCTTTTTTTGCGGCTTTGGATTCTTTTCTCTTAAAAAATTCACAATTTTTATGTTTCTGGTGCGATTCGTTCGTGTTTTTTCTTTTGTTTGCAATTTGCACAGAAATTATACTGAAAAGGGGTGGAGTGATTGTTGCAATTACGTTCAGACATACATAAATATCGTATAAATATACAACTCTTTGCTGCCATATTCGACAAAGCTGGAGACAATATTTCCTGTTCTTTCGCTTGATAATCAAATGGGGAATAATTTTTTTGTTTTTACATTTACGAAATATTATATTATAATAATAATAATAATATTAATAATAATAATAATAATAATAAAAAATGTTCCCTAGGAAGCCAATAATTCGTGGAGAGAATGAAAATACTCGCGCTACGGCCAGGCTAATTTGGCGGCCAGTAGATAAGAAAAGATCAGGAGCATTGCTAACCTCTCAAGAGAAAATATCTCGAAGGTCGTGGCTTGCGTCACCGGTCTTTGGCTGGTAAGTAGACACTCTTCTAGGCTAGGCGTATTTTCGCATGAATACTGCAGAAGTTGTAGACACGAGGAAGAATGGTTAATGGTAGTAAAGGGTTAAGGTATGACCCTTTAGCACTGCGACCATATTGATCTATTGTGCACCCTATGCTGTCTATTGACTGTTAAGTATGCTTATGAATTGTACCAGCTCCTTCTGAGGGAGTGATTGAAGGTCTTCATCTGTAAGCATGAATTTGCTTAAAAACCTTTTCCTTCTATGCGTCAACCCCGGACATTCGATGATGAGATGTTCTATAGACTCCTCATCTTCGCAGCAAAATCTGCAGGTGCTTGTGTTAGTTATGCCTAATGTATATGTTTGTTGTAGGTGAAGTGACCCGTGAGGGCGCCTGGGAGAGTGCGAATGCTCTTTTTGTTTAACGTGAGGGCCATGTTAGCTCTTTTAGCGTTGAAGCTTAGGAACTTTTTGGAGTGTCTAAGACCCTCTACCTTGTTCCAATGCTGATTTAATACAGTTTTAGCCCAGTATTTTACTTTTTGTTTTAGGCAGTTTTTGTTGAATCCAAACATGGGACTAGGTCCGATGAAGTTTACATCTGCCCCTTTTTTGGCTTGAAAGTCTGCCTTTTCGTTGCCGTCATATCCCTCATGTCCTGGTTCCCAAATTAATGAGACATTATTTTTGGATGCCAGGTTATTGAGTGCCTTGTGGCATTCTAAGAGAGTTTTTGAGTTGTAGGTATAGCTATCCAAAGCTCTTAGAACTGATTGGCTGTCCGAGAGTATTTTAATCTTTACTCTCTTGTGGTTTCTACGATGCATGATGTTTGCTGCTTCCATTATTGCGTATAATTCCGTTTGGAAGATGGTGGTGTCCCTGGTGAGAGTGAATGATTTGTAGATTCTGGGCCCCATTACTCCTGCTCCTACACCATAAGGTGTTTTTGATCCATCAGTGTACCATTTTTGTGAATCATCATTCACCCATTTTGGGTTTGTTTTCCACTCGATCCTCTCACGAAAGGTAACTGTGTATCCTTTTGTGAAACAGAGGTTTGGGTCAATGTGGTCTGAGACTTGAGCCATGCTTATGGTGTTTCTGATTTTATTTAGGATACTTAGGTGACCGGTGAGGTTGCCTAATTTGAAATTTTCTTTCATGTGTAGCATGAGTGCTTGCGTAGCTGCTTCCTCTTGGATTGCTATATGAAGTTGTGGGATATTAAGGAGTGCTTCCACGCCAGCTGTTGGGGTAGTTCTCATAGCCCCTGTGATGCATAGGCAAGCAAGCCTTTGTACTTTTCCCAGTTTGGTTATCGCTGTTTGTTGGATAGATTTGCTCCACCATACTAGTGCCCCATACAGTATGATTGGTCTAACTATTTGGGTGTATATCCAGAGGGCCATACTAGGGCTGAGGCCCCAGGAAGAAGAAGAAACAGTAGAACACTTCCTCTCTAATTTCCGAGCTTTAGCGAGGTGTAGAGCCAGGTTATTAGGAAAATTCTATTTTGAATCTCTTACGTAACTATCCGGTGTTGGGATACAACCTAACCTACGCTTCATAAGATATTAGTTATATTATCGCCTTCAAAGTACTCCCCATCAACTGCAACACACTTATGTCAGCGTTTGATTCGGCACTCCAAAAATCTCTGGAACTTTATTTTCGGAATAGCCAGCAAAGCCGCTTTCGCCTTTCCATTACTTTCTTACAGTTGAAACGCTGAAGTGGTTCTCCATAGTGGGTTTTTGACTCGACAAAACAGAAAAAAGTCGCAGGGACCCATATTAGGTGAATTCGATGGCTGTTGGACGGCATTCGTTTCGTTCTTGGTCAACAATTTATGGATAATGATGGCACTGCACGACTGTGATTTATCATGGTGCAAAATATACGAGTTGTTTATGCATAAACTCTTCTTTTTTTGGCGAATTGCTTCACGTTAACGTCCCATAAAGCCCAAAAAATAGTCTTTATTAACTATAATCCATCAAATCGTGAAAATCGCTTCCTTATTTTACTAAATACTATGTAATTTGTTTGGTCTTGATTTATTTGGAGTTCTCTACTTACTCGCCTGATATCTTCATTGTGTGTTGTACTCATAAGCCCACGTCTCGTCACCGTGGTAGCTCGCTAATTCATCAGCCCTGCATTCGTGATACTTTGCCAGTTCATCTCCGCGCTATCACAATGGCCAGGAACCCATGTTACCTTATTGACTCAGCCATCTCGTTAAGAGATGTGCGGCATTTCATGGCTATCTTTGAATTTATCGGCTGATTTGTGAAGAATTTTATTGTCGCCTGGCTATCAGTGAAAATGTAGATATAATCTATGTCACCCACTATGTCAATATCACGGCTTTTATTACTGCCATCGGTTCAGACTGAAAACACTGTAGTAGTCTGGCAGTTGAGTCGACAACTAAAGGAGATCGCCAGACGTTCAGAATACCATATACACTTCCGCCACCCTCGAGCTATGCGCCATCTTACTTTGAGTGTAGAAGGTTCGCGAAAGTTGTGACGGATCTGAAATACCAGTTGAGATCTTATGGTGGCCGAATCACATGTTTGACCACCTATTGAGGGTGTTCAATCTTATTGCCGCACTGCTAGCGATGTATTTTGCCTGCATACTTACTTTAGTCTCGCATATAAGGCTTTCGATGACGTGGTTGTCATTGCACCAGTTATGAAATCAGATATGAACTTTTGAATCTTATCTACAACCTTTTAATCTTCACACCCTTCTCAAGGGCACTCCATCACAGTACAATACCATAGTAGAGAACTGACCTAACTACCTCTATCTAGAGCCAATTTATTATTTTGGGTTTCCTCCCTCATTTTTCCCCGATTGACCTTCTGCAGGAGTCCAACGCCGCCATTGCTTTGCGTACTCTATTTTCCACTGTGAGTCTCCAATTTAGATTTCTATTAAGGCCTAGATATTTTGCCATTTTCGTTACTCCACATAATGATTTTTCTCGCTAGGGTTGTTCTATTAACTGTACGAGCTCGATGATTATGTCCACAGCATCAATCTGGGCATCGTACCTTGGCGTTTTGAGAGTGGCCAGTGGCTTTCGAACTGTCTCAAATGTTGCAATCTTTCTAATTATGGGAATGTCGCTGTTCCCACGGTTGAGATGGATCGATTATATAACACCATTTGACAGAAAATGTTGAGCGCAGCTAAGAAAAAAGAAAGATTGCGAATAATAACAGAATTACAGATACGATGGAAGCAACTAGAGAAGTGTCAGTGAACCTTTGATTTAATTACAAACATTAGAAAGTGGATTGAGCGAAAACATGAAGAAATGGATTTCAACATCACGCAGTTGCTTACTGAACACGGTTACTTCAAAGCATATCATCACAGGTTCCGTCTACAGAACGACTCTTACAGCCGTGGTGTTCCAAAGAATATGAAACGGCGAGGCATATCTTTTTTCAATGCCTGCGGTTCATTGGTGAGCGAAATATTCCTGAGAGGGAATTACTCGGAATTAAATTCTCTTCTAGTTGAACCTAAAAAACCTTAAGAAAGTTATGATTAACACGCTTTTTAAACAATCTAAATTGAATTTGTTTTTCCAAAAAAATGTTTTTTTTTTTTAATTAGCGAAAAATGGTTGAATTTCTCACTTTTCGGTCAATTTTCTTAGTTTAGCTAGAAGCTATACTATACTAAAATAAATTTGTTTTTGGGTCTTTGGTTTCTGATGAAAATTGCGACCTGCATCTTTCCCGCCGCACGACACATGCACACTCAAGGCGCCTCGGCAAAATGCTTGTACCAGGAATAATTTGACATATATTTTAATGAAAAAATTTGAGAAGACTTTTGAAATATATAGAAAAATAAAACCTGAAAGTTTCGTTTTAATCGAATATTTCCTTCCTTCCCAAAAAAATCCACGAAGAAATCGATTTTTTGAAGTCTCTAAAGCAGGCTGCCCCCTTAAAAATCTTCTGGCAGAGCAGTAGCCATATACTGGAATGTGAGCGGATGTTTTGCAGTATTTTCAACCTACCTGACACCTTTTCTTGTCCAAGCTCTTTTATGCTTATTGCTTAGGGAAAAAGTAGACTCTTCTATATGTAATATCAGCTCTGTTCAGCCGCGGTTGACATTTTCTGGCATCCAGGTTATGTGTTCTTCTATTAAGCTTTCTGTCAATTGGAGTTTGTCGACCATACTCGCGCTTTTTTACATTTGGGGTCACACGGTTTCGGATGATATTTACATATACCTAATGAGGCCCCTTCTGTACTCATTGGTCATATTCTCGAGCTAATGGTATCGATTTTTCACTTCTCCACAAACTTTTCGATGTTTATGTGTTTTCTGCCAAAAAAGTATCGAGAAGTTATTATTAAAAAATTTCGTTGCCAAATAAATTGGCCTATTTATATATTATATGGACAAAGATTTTTTAATTTGACAATGCTGATTTTAAATATACCCTCATTTTTTTTGTAACAGCTCTTGTTTACGAGTTATAGCTATCACAAAAAAATTACTATATTTCAGTGTTAATTGACGAATATTTAAACAAATATTAAGTTTTCTTAATATTATTTGTTATGGCATCGTCAAGACGAGTTTGTATAAATGACCGGAATAGTTTTTGTTTTATTTGAGGAGAGTATATGTTTCAAGAAAACCGTTTGAATGTGACATCGTTCGTAAATGAGGCGTACAAAAATTACTTCGGTCACCCAATGGAAATGAAAAATAAGTCTTGGATTCCACAAAAGGTATGCAAAACGTGCGTTGAGTTTCTACGTTTGTGGACGAATAAGAAAAGGAATAAATTTAGATACGAAACTGCTATGATCTGGATTGAACCTGTGAACCACGACGACGACTGTTATTTTTGTATGGTAAAAATAACGGGCATTAACCGAAAAAATCGAGGCAAATGAGAATATCCTTCCATACGATCGGCACATAGACGTGTTTTGAGCCCTACGATGTCATCTGAACCTCAACCTGGTGCTTCAGAGGAAGAACCTTTACATTTTGAGGCAAAAACGGACAATAGCGATAGTGACTTTGATTGTGACCTGGGAACACCAAAACCATTTAACCAAGATGATTTAAACGACCTCTTTAGAGATCTGGGACTGTCAAAGACTGGTTCAGAAATTTTGGCGTCTAGATTAAAAGAAAGAAACTTAGTCACAAAAGAAACTAAAATTTCTTACTATCGCAGAAGAGAACAAACTTTCCTTGAATATTTTGCTGAAGAAGATGACTTTGTATTTTGTAAAAATGTACCTGGTTTAATGGATGCAATGGGATTACGAAATTACGTTTCTAGTGAGTGGCGTTTATTTATAGATGCATCAAAACGGAGTTTAAAATGTGTTTTCTTACACAATGGGAACAAATTACTAAAGTAAAAGAATAATATAAAACTATTGCTCTGGTTTTAGACAAAATTAAATATGCGGAACACAATTGGGTCATATGTGTCGATATAAAAATGGTAAACTTTCTTTTAGGCCAACAAGGTGGTTACACAAAGTTTCCCTGTTTTCTTTGCTTATGGGATAGTAGAGCTAAAAATCAACATTGGATTAAAAAAGATTGGCCTGCTCGGGAAGCGTTAGTACCAGGACAACAGAACGTGATAAACCCACCTTTAGTATGAAGGGATCGTATAATTTTACCTCCGTTACATATAAAACTGGGGCTTATAAAACAATTTGTTAAAGCTCTTGACAAAAATGGAAATTGTTTTCTTTGTCTAAAATGTTTCCAAAATTGAGTGCAGAAAAGATAAAAGCGGGTATTTTTGACGGGCCACAGATAAGGTCGTTAATAAAACACTCAAATTTCATAGACACTATGACAGTGATTGAGAAAATGGCATGGAATGAGTTTGTTTGGCTTGTTCAAAATTTCTTAGGTAATGAGAAAAGTTCTGACTATTCTCAGCACGTCGAACAACTAATGGGTCACTTCCAAAGGGTTGGATGTAATATGAGCATTAAGTTACACTTTCTTCACAACCATCTGGACTATTTTCCAGCCAATCTTGGGAATCTCAGCGAAGAACAGGGCGAGCGATTCCACCAGGACCTTCGTACGATGGAGGAACGCTATCAAGGTTACTGGAACACACACATGATGGCCGACTATTGTTGGAGCATTAAAAACAGTTCTATGCCTTCAACTTCAGCAAGGAAATCATATAAAAGAAAATTTTTTTAAACTTAAGAAGGCAATAAAATAAAATAATCTTTAAATCTATAGTGTTTTATGACAAAAAGTCAAATGTGTCATATAGAGTCATATAGAGCTGATACAGGAATTTCAGTTAAAGATTTGAAATTGTCATTAAAAATTGGACTATAAACATGTATCATAACCCAATCATCAGAAATGCTGTTGTGCAGTGTTATTATTTTCAGTAATTATAACTTTGTAGGAGAATTTATAAAGTTAAACTTAGACTAATAAAAAACTAATAAGAAATTCTATTCAAACTTCATCCAGCATTTCCTCTACGCAAGGTTTCAAGGTTATAGCGCCTACGATCGGACGTCAGAGCCTCATTCATTTTAAACAGAAGGCACTACGTAAAAGTCAGATTGACATTTGGGAGGAATAGGCAATGTATTTGCGTTACGAGCCCCAGTTGCCAGTTGAGTTGGTGATTACTGATATGTTAAAGCCTTCATCTCGTAGAAGAATATTTCGTTCAAAGTGAGAAGATAAACAAAAGTAATAAATCTTATTCAAAAGCACGGTCATGGTTCCATATGAGTGAAATGCTCTTTTTAATAGTCAGTAAATGCACATATTTGCATACAGACATACCTATAGCCCCATCTTATTTAAAACACTGTGCATACGAGCATAAGTCTGATTTTATTTTTCCCCAAAACTCGCAATTCATTTGAATGGAGTGCAAAAAATGATATATGAGTGCATAAATTACGCGCAACTGCCCGGCCAAACTAAGCCATTATTGCCTTAGCTTACGCCCATTACCTTACGGCCAACTGCTGTATTTCTACATGCCCACACTCACGCACACCCACTAAGCCAGCCAGCTACACATGTGTTTGCATACATTCAAATGCATTTAAGCACATCCATACACATATACTTGCATAAGTAATAACATAACATTTCAATAAAGGATTTCACATTTTCAACATTCGTTCAATTTTATCCATCGAACAAATTTGCCTAGACGCCACCGCCAATGCGCTAACAAGCGTCCGAATATCCTTTCTTGTATTTCATGCGATATCCTTCGCCTTAGGCAAAACATATCTTGTAGCTTTTGTCTGTGGAAATCTTACAAGACAGCATGATTAGTTGTTGTAAACAGGGCTGTGTATTTATGTGGCTTTTGGGTTCAACAAAGTCGACGATTGTTGAGGATTATTGACAGAGCTTCTTAGACATGCACCTGTGTGTGTGTATGTATGTGTGTTTTTGTGGCTATTGCTAATATGGGCTTAAATTTTATATTTTCACAGAGAGTGAAGACAGATGCCTTACAAAACTCAAATTATGCTCGAATGAAGTGAAAACGAAATTCAAAGAAGTTTTAGGAGGGATTTTCTTCTCACGTCTTCAATCCATAGAAGAATGGCAACATAGATGGGATCTATTGCCAACGAGCGTTAAACTCATAGGCTTATATCTGAAATCATACCATGGGCGATCAGGAAACACGGGGATGTTGATTTTTATCTAACGCAGCTAATCAGCGGTTACAGATGCTTTCGGTCGTATCTCCACCGTCTTAAGCTGGCAGTCAACCCCTACTGCCTACTTCAATGTGGCCGTTTTCGAGACGAGCCTCAAACACTGGAAGTGCTACTTGGCCACCCGTTGCAGGTGAGATTAATCTGACACCAGCCCTGTTTGACTGACGAACGCCACTCATAAACGCCTAAGGTAACGCTCACGACGATATCAGACGGGAACAAGTCGATACTAACAAATTTGATAACCCTTTCTTCCGATCTCCCTTTTACTCCAAAAAGCGGAGCATTTGAGCAAAATCTCCATTTGTGAAAAGGGTCCCTGTACGCAGGAATCAATTGCGGCCAATAGACACAAACGCGGCACAGATAGAGAAATAAGAAGATGTGTGATCACGAAGATCATGAAGCTGGCAAGTAGTCCCGGGAAGAGAGTCTCCTCAGAAAAGGAAGAGGGACGCTCGCACTAGTTGACGGTCGCTGCAATTGCGAAGGCATTTCGAACCGTATTTCACACTCCACAAAAAAAGGTTTACCAATGTGCATAAAGTACGAGCGGCTCCGCTGTCTAGGTTATGTCGTAAGAATGGATACAAAAGACCCAACGCTGAGAGTGGTTAACCTACTATATTACTGGGGGTAGCAAAAGTAAAACTAAAAGAAGAAGAACTTGACTTCTATTGGGATTTTTAAATGGTGGCGGTTACAGAGAGAAAGAAAATAAACTAAACCAAAGTAGAAGACTAAAATCACTACAGCGTTTTCTGCACTCATCAAGAAGAAGAAGAATATATCTATGTGCATGTATTAGGTGGGCAACTAAGTTCTCGCTGTTTTTTTTTATGAAAATACAACTTTATTCTGAAAAAATGATTACAAGTGAATCAATGAAAGTATTTCCCACTACTGGCTAATACTTTTTCCCATCTTTGTGGTAGATCTCGTATACCATCGCGGTGAAACTGTTCATCTTTTGAGGCTATCCACGAATCAAGCCATATTTTATGTCTTCATATGAATGGAACTGCTGGTCAGCTAGACCATGTGCCATCGATCGGAACAGGTGATAATCGCACGTTGTAAAATCTGGAGGAAATGGCGGGTGGGCTTGGATTTCCCATTTCAGTGCTTCCAGGTAGGTTTTAACGGATTTGGCAACGTGAGGCCGAGCGTTTTCATGCTGTAGAATCACTTTTTCATGCTCTCCGCGTATTTGCATCCACTTCTCGCGCAGTGCTCGGCTCAATCGCATTAATTGAAGTCGATACCGATCCCCAGTGATGGTATCGCTTGGTTTTAACAGTTCATAATAAATAAGACCAACTTGGTCCCACCAAATATATAGCATAACCTTCGCAGCGGCCGAACGTGCGTAGAAGCATGACCGGGCAGTCCCCGGATTGCTGTAATGAATCCATTTTTCATCAACCGTCACGATGCGATGAAGAAAACCCCTCATTTTTTGACGCTGGAGCAATTGTTCACAGGCGAAACAACGACGTTTAACATCCCTTGGTTTTAACTCATAAGAAACCCAAGTCCCCTGTTTCTGAATCATTCCCAAAGCATGCAATCGCTTGGAAATGGATTGGCGGGTAACGCCTAATACTGAAGCAAGCTCCTCTTGCGTTTGACAGGGATCCTCATTGAGCAATGCCTCCAATTCAGCGTCTTCGAAAGATATTTGCCTTCCTTCACGCGGACGACCGTCAACATTAAAATCACCGTCTTTGAAGCGATGGAACCAATCTTGGCACGTAGTTTCACTAAAGCAGCATCTCCATAAACTTTTTATAGCTCTCGATGCGCTTCAACCGCCTTTTTTTTTAATAAAAGAGGAAAATCATCACTTCCGCAAATGACAATTATTCGGCACAAAATCAGACATTTTCACGAAACTAAAAGTATATGATACCAAAACAAAATCTCTGTGTCGAAGCAGTTTGCTTACCATATGTCTAAGCTTGGTCGATGGCGTTTAGATTATGTTAGAATCGACTAGCATACACTGCTGGCGACATCTATTGACAAACAGCGGGAACTTAGTTGCGCACCTAATATTTAGATTCCTTCATACCTGCATATGCTTGCCTATTTATTGTAAGAAAATCAACTCAAATTTTGCAAAGCAAAAGTAGCAACTTCATGACTTCCGTTTTTGATGCGGTTGCAAAAATATTTATTGCAAATTTCTTGCACAGTTCTCCTAAGTTGTATGCCGTCCGTTGTTCGTTCGCCTCGAGCAACGTTTCGAGTTGTGTGGGCGTTTGATGGCAGCCGTTAAACACAACAAAAACTTTATCCGCAAAAGTACGAAATACGATTTCTTAGTTGCATGCAGCCACAAACATGCACACACACATACATATTTATGAACAGTAGTAAGTTTATTTTTGTTTAAGGAAAAGGCTACTGTTGCAAAGCTTGCAAGGCTTAGAGGAACTCTAAGTAGAGTTAAGGTTATCCACCCATTCTCACCCTCGTAGGCAATGCAGCTCCCCCTGGAAGCCTTAAGCAAATTGAAACAATTTCGTTTTGCTTCATGGTTGCTTGATACTTTGAGACGATTGCTTATATTTAGAGTTGAGCTCAGCTCCGCATTCAGCTTAATTTTTGTTACTCCTAGTGGCATAGTAGTAGTAGAATGTACACACATACAGGCGTGTGTATGTAAAGTATATGAAGATGGAAGTTTTCAGCAATTTTATTACATAATAACACATTTGCGTAACTAAATTTGAAAAATAGCTGCCTTTCTTCAATTTATTTATCACAAGATTCTTATACAGTGGCTGTAGTTGATTTTTCGTACAACAAAACATTTTGCGTTTTCAATTGTTTCAACAACTGCGTGAAAACTGTTACTAGGTGAAAATATCATTTCTTTATTGTCCATTTAACTAACAACAAATGAAATCAATAAGAGAAGGTACGCCTTTATAGCCCCATCACAATCAGCCACGAATGTCATTATTTTTTGCATTGAATGGTTCTTTTTCTTCTCTTGATTCGCGCGTTGACCGCTTAAGCGATTTTGGCCGTGATTATCAAAGCGCACCTGTCATTTATTTCTCGTGCCATGTGACACCAGTGGGACATACCAAATGAATTCAAGTCCTCTCTACCTTAACCATCTATCTGGTACCATATCGAGTACTTTCGGAGCCGGATTGTTTGCACTCATTCGGACGACATACTTGTAGACCAGCCAACATAGCCGTTGGATCTCTATTCGCTGCATTATGTCTATGTCGTCGTAAAGCTCATACAGCTCATCGTTCCATCGCCAGCGATATTCGCCGTTGCCAACGTGAAGAGATCTAAAAATCTTCCGCAGAATCTTTCTATAAAAAACTCCAAGGGACTCGTCACCGGATATCATCATCATCATCCAAGCTTTTATGAAGTATAACAGGACCGGCATGATGAAGACTTATAAAGCGTTAGTTGTGTACGTCGGGGAAAAATTTCAGAGAGATATTCTCCCTTGTACTTCAAGGCTGACATAATTATTAACTTCAGAATCTCTCGTAGGATGAGAGATACCTCATTTGGTATGAAATGGCTAGGAGAGGTATTTCTCAATTTCTCTTTTGAGTATCATCAACCAAGTTGTTAATACGGAGATCTTGAGGATGCTTCAATACTGCAAAACAAACCTCGATCCATTGAAATAACTACTCATTGCTTGAAAGTCTAGCAGTTGTGTATTATTCGTTATATATGGATAATTATGAGACAGATAAACAATGTGACAGTGACACCCTCACCAGACATGTTTGTGTACTAGCCGTTTTTTTTTGTTGTCGTGACAACTAGCAAGTACATCACTCAGGCAACATTAAGTCCGTTGTACTGCACTCCGGTTCCCTTTTTAATTTTCTTTACATCTAACTGACCTCCGAAGAAATCTGAGTAGAGCTTGTGTAGCCAAGGAACCAAGGAGCCAAGCTGGTTGTTTCTTAACACATCAGTGCCAAATATCTACGTCGAGCCTGATTCGAGCAAAGGCCGAGCAGACGCATAGAAAGTGGTCCGCCGTCTCATCATTTAAAACTTAAAGCTAAAGTTAAGAGCTTAATTCAGAGATGAAATTTTGCCATTTGAGCATTTGCCCGGCACTTACCGCTAACAGATTACAATCTATTCAATTGGTAATACCAGCAGTAATCCTTTAAAATAATTTTTTTACATTTTTAAATAAAATAACTGCCGTTACCAAAACAATGTCGAGGATTAATTTTTGGAACAAATGTTTCTTAATATTACACTACAAAGTTTTTTTTTTGGATGCATCGAATCTGAAATTTCTTATAGGCCGGCGTAAAATATTGGCTACATATAAGTTCTATATAAACAAACATTCGTTACCGGAGTTTCTTTTATTTATGCTACCTTCTTTTCATGTTATTATCTCATTGCTAATTATGAGAAGGCTCCCTTTAGGGGGACAGTGTCTGTCTTCAGGATGAGCGACTATAAAGGGATACCTACTTTGAGCAATTTGCACTGGGTATAGGAGTCCGCCACATATAAATGTTTGGATGAAATTTAAATCTTTTTATAAACAAACCTCAGTTAGTGACGATTTGAGGATATACACAATGAAGAGCCAATCTCTTAATAGAAAACTCGTCTCTGCTCCGTTTCTTGATTTGTAATATTTGCTAGCAGCGACTTATGGCAGAGAATGGCGAAGAAGAATGACAAAGTAAGCAGAGATTGTGCCAATTTCGACACTAGGCTTGCTAAGAAATATGAGGCCACTTAAAAAGCACCTCTGATTCAACTATCGGAGAATGGAACAAGAAGTAATCGAAGAGAATGAGCCTATTGATGTACTGACCATCTCACGTGGCGAAACGAGGTTAGGTTACGCTGGTTGCCACTCTCCAGATAATATAGAAGAGCCCACTTAGGCCTGGATGCCCATTCTGGTACAACTTTTTTGCGCATAAGTCCCACATTTTACTCCCGTTGAAGTGAATCTATTTTGTTTCTCTGATAAACGATGGCAAATTGTGAGTGTTTGCATATTTCAACTCTGCCAGACATCCTAAGAAATGAGAGTTTAGGCAGCGATGTCGCGTACTCGCAAGATCAGGACAGTGGCAGAAAAATTATTCAACACTCTCCACCTACTCGTCGGTTCTGCAGTTGCGGCAGAAGTCATAAGAGGGAAACTCCATACGTTTCCCATGTCTTCCCATGCACCCGGTAATGATACCAGCCACGGTCTAGATTGAGGAACTATTTGTGTGACAAAACTGGCGTACCCTGAATCTATTTCTGAAAATTTTAAAGGTTTACTCAACTCAAAGGACTTTATACCAAGTCTGAGAAAATCTCCTGAGTAATTTTCCCCTTTAGTGAACTATTTTCTTCCGGCTTGCTGAAAGAACAACTCTGCACACAATTTTTTTTGCTTTCCTGATGACTTGGAATGGAAGCTGTGAAAAGTAACACAGCTAGGAAAAAAATACTAGAAAAGCAAAAAGAAAAAAGGCAAAGTGCAATAAAAACTCACTTGAATCACTTGACACGCAAATGTGTATGAATAAACAGCAATGATTATTCAGATGAAGGTGCGCTATGAGCGCTCACTCGAAATGCACATTTACACTTACAAAAATAGTATAGTATAAGTGGAAGTGGATGTGAAGCCACCAGAACCTACCCACCCGCATTGAGGAGGCGCACAATTCTTTGCCAAAGGATATTTGCCGAGTGCAATCTCGTTTCGAGATGAAATGCAATTCGTACAATTTTTTATGAGAGCCAACAAACATACTTTTATGCATGCATACATATGCACACACGCACACGTATAGTACGCATACATGCAAATGAACCATTCACAGGTGGGTTGCATAAGTGGGTGAGTGAATGGGGGTGGTTGGTTGGTTATTTCTGTCGGATATTTTTGCATTTGAATATGAATATGCATCAGTGTATTCAGTATGTCCGTCTGTCTAACTGTTCACGTCTGTCTGTCTCTCAATGCTGTGTAAACAAAGCGCACTTCTCGGTTGTTGCTTCTACTGCGCTGTGTTTAGTAAGCACTCAGGTGTCGCTGATGTGGTAGCCTCTATGATTTTTTCGTGCGTTGCGTTGCTGTTACTGTTGTTGTTTGTATGCTGATGCATTTTTATGCATGCGAGGTAGGTGACCTAAGTGTTTATAATTTTCACACAAGCACTGGCAAGCCCATGAGTGTGTGGTTTTTCGCCTTTTGTTGCAAATTTTCTGCATTTATTGCAGATTTGAATGAGCAGCGATTTTTTCTTCTCATTCTATTTTTTTGTATTTATTATTTTTTTTATACAGCATCCGTATGTTTATTTAACAGGCAGTTATTCGCGCCAGAAGTGATGACGTTGACACTTGTAAGCATTTGGTACCCCAGTAGAAATTGAAATATACTCGCAGGCACATAAGCAAGCAGGAAAATTCTTACAATTCTACACGAATGTGAATCCTTTTGATGGCTGATTGTGAAAGAAGTCTGTTTTGAAATGAGCTGGCGAAATTGCTTTCTTTCATATCTCTGTACGCATAAGTTCGTACATTTGTATGTATGTACTCAGGTGTGCTGCCTGCGCATTGGCGGTGTGTAAACATAGTCGGTGCAAAGGAATGAGGTCATTCACATTTCAACTGTCCTAGAATGGGTCAAAAGCATGTGTATGTATGCAAAGCTCAAAGAGGAAAAGAGACGTATTATATGAATGAAGCATCGAGAGGCTGTAGTACGTGAGTGCGAGGAGGATCAATAGCAAAAACGTCCGAAAATTCTACCAGTAAGTTCGGCGGCTTACAGAAGGTTTCAAGTCCAGCGCGTTTTCCTGTAAGAACAAAGACGGCAATCCGGGGACTGACATCCAGAGCGTACTTAATTATGGAGGAAACATTTCTTGAACCTGTTATTTAGTGACAGCTTCTCATGTCATAGAGAATGTGAAGATCCCGTTACCCTAATCGTTGACGACGGAATTGTCGTTCCGTTACTCGACCATGACGAAGCGATAACGCGGCTAAAGAACTACAAAGCCGCGGGTGTCGACGGACTGCCGACTGAGCTATTCAAACATGGCGGCGAGGAGCTGGCAAGGCGGATGCATCAGCTCCTAAGCAAAATATGGTCGGATGAAAGCATGGCTGCCGATTGGAATTTAAGTGGGCTCTGCCCAATCCACAAAAACGGTGACACTGCAATTTGTGCATATTATCGCGGGATTAGGCTTTTAACTACCGCGTATTACGTTCTATCGAGCGTATTGTGTGGAACTGAAGCGCACCATCAACCAATTGATCGAATCTTATCGGTGTGGCTTTAGACCTGGAAAGTCTACCATCGACCAAATATCCACAATACGCCAAATCTCCCTTGAAAGGAGAATTGACATACACCATCGTTTCGACGACTTCAAAGCTGCATTCGACAGTACGAAAAGGAGTTTCCTGTATGCCACGATGTCTGAAATTGCTATCCGCGTAAAACTCAATACCAGTAGCGGCTTCAGGAAAGGACAATGAGGTTTCAGACAGGGTGACTCGCTGTCGTGTGACTTCTTTAACCTGATGTTGGAGAGGATCGTGCGAGCCGCAGAACTTAATCGCTCAGACACAATATCGGCACAGGCACAGGCACATCGACCTTAACAACCGCGCGCACTCTATAGGCTCTCATCATGCCCGTCCTAAAGTATGGCGTAGGAGCTTGGGCGATGACAATATCCGATGACGCGTCCCTTGAAATGTTTGAGAGAAAGATTCTCCGGAAGATTTTTGGGCCTTTGCATGTTGGCAGCGGGGCCGTTTTGTTGGCGAAAATCGCGTAAGCGCCAATCCAGAATAAGAATAATGATTGCTTCTGTAGTCGTACTGCAGCACAGTATAGTTCTTAGTGCTTTTTGTGGAGTGAAATACAAATTTACTAATCTCTCATACACATTTTTCCGTGCTTGTTTAAGGATATTCCAGCCCCATTCGCTACAATGACTAAAATGACTTGCAAACACTTGAAATGACCTTAATTGCATATGTTAACATGTGATGTGTAAATCCATCAGACTCCCCACTCCCCACTCCATTCAACTACGCTTTCGTGACGGCTGCGTATTTGTGAACATTTCATTACAGCTGTCAACAGAATTCTCAATCAAGTTTTTGATAAACAAATGCGCTCCGAAACACGTCCCGCTACTGATAACAAATAGCAAAGAAAAACAACAAAAAAAGCTCGTTAACAGTGTTGCGGTTTTAATTACGGAGCCCATTGTCACATATCAAAATAAATAGCAGCACTTACCCACAAACAAATGCATAAATAAATGTGATAATATGAGTATCATTTGCAAACATCTGGTGTCTAGCACAATAGACCAACACCCCTCTCACTCGTCCCGCACTTTCATCACCTACGCTTCGGTGCTCTCGTGCGCAATTAAGCTGCTTATCAGTCGCCTGCAAACTAGGCAATAGGGCTTATGCATTTATGAGTGTGTGTGTGTGTGGGTGTGTGATTGTCCCATTTCATAAAACATTTCAATTGGTGGCCAAATAATCATTTTGGTTTATTGTTTGACATTCCATTACATCTGGCATTACGAGGGCCCTGGCACATGGAAGTCATACGGAAGCTAACTGATACTCGTAGTAAATGCGTCATTCTCGGCTTATCTATGCAGTCACAATAACAACAATAATTGCAGTAAATAGTAGTTATTCCCGACAGTTGGCATAATATTTATTGTTGCCAGCAAGTGAAGTGATAAGCCTCTTCTAATAGTTTTATATGAATTTATTGATTTCTGACAGCTTAACTTTTTTTTTGTCGCGACAGACAACATTAAGTCCATTGTACTGCACTCGGGTTCCGATTTTAATTTTCTTTAAATCTACTCGACCTCCGAAGTAATCTGAGTAGATCTTGTGGTGCCAAGGAGCCAAGTTGGTCGCTTCTTAACACATCAGTGCCAAAGACCTCAAGCCTGATTCGAGCAAAGGCCGAGCAGATGCATAGAAAGTGGTCCGCCTTCTTATCCTCCACTCCACATGCTGGGCAAAGTGCACTGTCTGAGATGCCTTCCTTTTCTATGTACCTCGCCCATAGAAAATGGCTAGTCATGCCTTTCTGCATAATGACAGGAGGATCTGCGACAGTCGGTCGGACATGGCAGGTATCATTAGTTTTGTCCATCTTAACTAAATATAAATTTGTAAGAACTCATGAACTCGCGGTGAGCTTTAGTTCTATCAACTAGCCTTCTCCAAGTTACACGATTTAAGGCAGCGGACCTCCAGTTATGTATTTTGGGCTTGTTGAAATCTTCGACGACGTCGTCGAACCAGCGTTTCCTGGGCCTTCCTTTACATGTGGTGACCACTGCGTTGTAACTTAGCAAGGAGTTTTGGAAACGTTCTTCCTTGTCATGCGCATGACATGATCTAATCATTAAAGTCGTTGCGATTTGACGAACTTAACGACATCTGTCCCTTTGCAGCTCCCCTTATATCTGATTCTATAAGAACCATCCTCAACCCGGATTGGGCCATACACTTTCCGTAAGACTCTTCTTTCGAAAGTTTGAAGATTTTGTTCATCCTTAATTGACATTACCCATGGCTCACACCCACACGTCAAAACTGGACTTATTATTATATTTTAGTGGTCTGGATTTTAGTAGTGTAAGGTTGACGTAGAAAGCTTTGTTTGCTGCAACAAGTCGATCTTGGATTACATTAGATTAGATTGTTTATGAGGTTCGCACTTTGACCTCATGGCCTTTTGTGATTTCTACTCATCACAGTACCTCATCCAGACCCAGTTCCCTTATTAAACTCGGGATAGAGCTGGGTTGGATTGAGCGTATGTCCTTTTCTTCTGGCTGCAAGTGGCTAAGTTGTCTTCACCTTCTCTGCGCTATAGGGTCCTGCATTCCAGGAGAAGATGTATTGGATCTTGGATACAGTCCTTAACACTATTGTCATTATTTAGTAGTACCCGTAAATACTTAAAATTCTCCAGTTCTTAAAAACGTACTGCCTATATTTTCATTCCCGACAAAAACTACAAGAATTTATTTGTTTTCAGCACAACTTTGTGTAGAAGTCATTTCGTGAGCTTTGTCATAAGTGAGATGATTCTTCATTGGCGTTTTACAAAACTAAAATTAATTTTAACTACCGCGGTGCCGCTTTGATGATTCCCAAACTACACTACTTTTGTTCGTCTCGTTGTTGTTTTTGTCGCTAAAACTTAGCACCTTGTATGCGCGTGCAACAACAGTGGTGCGGTTTACGGTGGGGAAACGCAACATTTTGCGAACTTCTGCAGAAAAATCGTTTATTGACCGTTAAAAATGATTTAAATGCAAAGGCGTGAATTTGTATTGAGTCGACGTAGACAGGACCACCACCAATCAACCGAACTGCCACACTGCACACTGTTCCTTTGTGCAGCAGAAGATCCGAAGGAAGCCTTAGCATAACAGGCGGCAATGCAACAAACCGCAACACTTTGATTTTTCAGCTACCGATTGGTTAGCACACAAAACCACACAAAAGACAAAGCCGGCCGCGCTGCAATTGCAACATTGTGTGCCTGTTTGACAGCTCTCGCATGAGATGCGTCAACAAAGCGTGTGCACTTTTGTCATTTGTAGTAGATTTTTTGCCTTAAAATTTATTTCTTTTTTTACTCGTTATTTTAGTGTTATTAATTTGCTCCTTCATAGTGTTTAAACGCTTTTGCAATACGTTGAGCGAATGAGCGCTTAGAGAGCGTTTCTTGAACTCGGCTATGCATTTCAACTGCGAGCACAAAGGCTGCCTCGCAATTAATGTGGTTGGGACACGATAAAACCGTGTAAACTGTCGGTCAATCGGCGGTCAATCTTTTCAGATGTTTTTTTATTGTTTTTTTTTCCTATTTTACTTTGTTATTATTTATTGTTACATGCATATTTTGTTGGTCGGTTTTAAAAACGTCTGCAATTTGCAGATGTTTTCAGATGTTCATGATGAACATCGTCGGCGGCGTCGGCGGCGGCTGTTTAGCCTAGGGCTGCATTGATTAGAAATGCATTTATTTATCACACGCACATATGCATGTACAAGAATGTGTGTACGTGTGTATGTACATATAAGAACAGCCGAAAAAAATCGCTCTCGATTTACCAGTCTGCACGCAATCGCCGCTTAGGTAAAGCAGTTCGCTCGCATTGACTATTAGCCAACAGCGGCAGTGTTGCACCATCGCTCTGCTCTTCTCCTTAAGCCTACCTCTGTGCTGCTCAAATGTATACACATATAAAAATCGCCGATTTCGCATAAATCTGCGTGCAAAATTGGCTACGCTTAAGTGCCACTAAATGCCGTATAAATGCTAAATTGTTACCCTCTGAAAAGGAGCTTAAGAAAATTTGGCAAAATTATTGAAAAAAATGTTTTTTTCGAAAACATCAACTCTTCATTATTTTCAGTTATTTTTTGGCTAACTAATATTATGCTCAGCTATACCTCATTTCGTGTTATTACTTTAAAAACGATGAATGCCCAAAATTTTAAAATTTTTCTTAAAAAATTAATAATAATAATAAAGTCGACGTTTGCTATTACCAACATTAGAGTGTACCGTAAATGATCCCATCATTGGCATACTAAAGTGTTCAAGAATGTCGAAGATTCCTAAAGTATTTTCGAAAGCATAGCTTAAATTTATATTGGAACACGGGAAATGGTGGGAATCCAGGAAATTAGGACACGGGTAAGTATACGATGAGAAGGTCTGAGACGAGACTTAGGTTGGATAGCTAACGGACAATGCCCTGTAAGGTTAGGTAGAGCTGGCTGATCTGTAAAAGCAGCTCACTTAGACCTCAATGCCTGGAAAGGACAAACGCCAAGTTTGAAAGCTGTAGCTTTGTTAGCCTTAGAAGTTGCCGTGAGCGCCCGCGATCTACCCGTGGCCAAAAATATATCGTGACTTTACATGTCTGCGCACTAATCAAGTGCTCACTAAGGATGAATGACCTGCTAGGATGTTCTCGGCCAAACATTTCACGCATGACTGCAACCCTTACAGGTCATTAGAAAGTAGGGGATCATGCAGCTAGACTCAATCTACCCTTCAATCCTATCTGCAGAAGCTGTCAAGCGGAAGGGGCAAAGGAAAGTCTTTTCCACTATTTATGTGAATGTCCGGGGCTAGCCAGGGTACGACGCCGCTCCTTCGGTAAGTATTTTCTACAGCAAATTAAGGAGATTTCAGACATCGAGTTAAAGGATTTGCTGTTATACTTGGACCTCACTAAATGGATCTGACTTGGAAACAAAAAAAAAAAAAAAAAGACATCATTACACGAGACAGTGGTAGTAAAATGGTGCTGGTCACTAATTAGGAGTATTTCAGTGGAAATGTTCAACCACCTCAACAACAACAACAACAAGTAGACGCAACGGTCATCTTTCCAGTAGCAGGCCACAGGATCTCAAGGGAACCCCAATTCTCTCATTTTATAATGAAACTATTTATCTCGAGGGTGCCCCGACTAGTCACCTCATCAGCCCGGCAGTTTCCCGCTATGCCACTGTGACCGGGGATCCAAAGAAGTCTAATATAGAAGTATGCGCATACAGTCGAGAGAGAAGTCACAAACTAATTTTGAACGCACAAATAGCAAGCCCAGAGCCCTAGCTGACAGAGTAGATATTTACCCTTCATTATAGTAATTGCAGAGGTAAGCAACCAATTCACTGCTTCACCGGCTACCTCCGCTTGGAAAACACTGGAGTGGTCTACTAGCCTAAGTTTAAGCTTGATGGGGACCTCGTCGCAGAATACTCTCATAGCTATATGTATTTTATATCCTGCCTGCAAATTTCTCCCTCCCACTCCTCACTTGAGAGAATATGAATGGAAAAAATACCGCTCGAGCCTAGCGAGGGTGCACATTGATCAAGCACTTGAGTGTATGTAGCAATCATACAAGGTGACTCTTTAATTCCTGATTCACTCTTCCATGTTGCGCTTCCGCTTTAGCTCTCTGTCAAGGATGAGCCGTAGGTACTTCACCCGGTCAAAGAGCACCAAAAGAGCACCCGCTATTGAAGGAATTTGAGTCCTAGATCTTTTATATTACCTCGCAAATAAGGCGAGCTCTGTCTTCGGAGGACATGACTTGGGGCTTTTTGTTTAGTTGCAGAATCTCGCAGGATTTCTACTTTCACAAATTGAGGCTATGAACGGCTTTTAACAGCTGTGGGACTAATCTATACACCCAAAGGGTATCGCATTTACTTTAGAACTTTACCATACAGCTTCTCGCAGACATACTTTCAGGGCAGTCGACTTTTCGCAATGTGATAACCAAAGCTAAAGCCTCGCATAAATGTTTTTGTGCAAGCTAGCGAGATGATAAAGAGGTGAAGTACGTTCAGCACTTCCGGTGCGAATGCTCCTCATTTCACAGAGGGACTGGGTAGCTCAGGCACAGACTCGTTTGAAGTCTAAACAGAATTCATCAAAAAATCAGGGTGGTTTAAAAATATGGGGAGAAAAATTTGAGGTTAATATATTCGCAAAAACTCACTAAGACCTCTGTGCTTTAGTATGTAATTTGCTTTTGGCGAATCTAAGTAGAACTGGGGCTCCCAGGCATTTTAGTCGCGTTTTTAAAATGCCGGACAAACGCACAGAAGGTCCTAGTTAGCAATCCCTGTCTTGTACACATGTGCAGCCAATAAATTATGCCCTGTTAGCATACCAATGATAGTTCTGCAGTCCTTTCGCGAGAGCGTGAGTACGAGTAGAGTCAGTTTTTTGTCGTTAGTTCGACACATGACTTTTGTTGTTTTGCATGTGGTCAGATTAGTCCACCTATGTAGCTTCCACTCGCCTTTTCATGTGGTCGTCCATTTCATTGTATTTTGTAGTTAGCGGTTTTGGTATGTCGTTGTCTTGTTCAAATGGTAGTCTAACAGCACTTTTTGCTATCCCATCTACTATTTCGTTCCCCATAATGCCTTTGTGACTAGGTACCCAGTAGATATGCAGCCTACTGTTTGCGACTAGCCTTTCTATGGCCTCCCTGCTCCAGCGAACATTTTTGGACTTAATACAATATGAGCTTATTGCTTTTATTGCTGCTTAACTGTCCACGTATATAGTAATTGTTGAGTTCTTTCTTGCTCTTGTGTAGGCTAGCTCCGCGGCCTTCCCCACAGCAAAAACTTCCGCTTGGAAAATACTGCTGTGGTCTGGCAGCTAGATATGCTGCCTTATCCCTAGTTTTGAGCAGTAAATGCCCGCTCCCACTCCGTCTAAAGTTTTAGAGCCGCCTGTATAGATATGAAAAGTTCTATGGCCAGGCTTCATGCCTTTGTGCCATCCTTACTCTTCAATTGTAGTGCTAAACCTTCTCTCCCAATTACAGGTAAAGTACGGAGTCATGTAGTCTGTGCAATCTGAGCTCCACTTTCCTATTGAGCTGAGTTCGAAGGTTCTGCAGGTGAGGACTCCAGCAGCAACCAACTTCCTCGCGGATTTCGCTGCCAGGTTTTCCGCCATAAGGTCAATAGGTGGCATGCTGAGTATCATTTCCAGCGCCGCCGTTGGAGTGGTTTTCAACGCGCAGAGCAGCGAATCGTTGAATCCTTTCCAGTGGCATTAGGTAGGCCAGTTTTCTTGTCGCAGTCCCCCATACTAAGACCCCATACAGCAATATCGGTCTAACTACTGCCGTGTAGCACCAAGCATCAGGGTGATAGACCCCAAGCAACGCCCAGCATTCTTTTACATGCGTTCAACGCATTACTGGCCTTTTTCACCCTTTCCTCAACATTGTGCTTCCACAGCAATTTGCTGTCCTGTATTACTCCGAAGTACCTTGCATGATCTTTGAGAAGTATTTCGTTGTTGCCTAGCTTCGGGAAGTTCCACGTCGGGACCTTGTCCTTCCTGGTAAAAAGTACCATGCCCGTTTTTCCGGCGTTTATCCCTAGCCCTGCGCGAGATGTCCATTGGTGTGAATCTGACAAAAAGTGTAAAGAAAAAATTTCATAGGCCAGCGCAGACTCAAATCAACTTTTGTCAGGCGCTGGTGTTGTTTAAGAGCATGAGAACTTAAAATTATAATAAAGAGCAGTTCTAAATATTTTTGGAATGTGTTTTTTATTATAATCTGGTAGTGCGACTACTGCGCTTTGTTAAACTCGGCCAAAATTGTTTAAGCGGCTATCGCGTCAATTAAGAAGAAGAAGAAGAAGAAGAAGAAGAAGAAGATCATTTTACGGCATCTATTTTGTAATATAATATCTGGCATATTTTCGTCATGGCTATGAGTTGGTGCATTCGATCAGTCGAATTTTCGATTACTTTTTCCAATAAATCTTGCCGAATGGCGTCAAAGGTGGCTTGAATATTGCAATAAATCGATTGTTAAACGCGCTGAATGGCAAGTTACGCCGTCTTTTTAGAAACAAATTTCGTTGATATTTAACTGATTTATTTTGAGAGACAATAAAATACTTCAAAATTCTAGTAAAGTCCTCAAGTCCAAATAATTCAGATGAGTTGGTTGCTTCAAGCCACTTCGCAAAGACTAAATTATGCATTGTTTTTTATTCGTCCTCTTACCACTTCCATGACTAGTTACCACTTTGGTTTCCTTCAAGTTTCAGTTTAGTTTACGCTCCCGCTTCCATTCCCAACATGAATTTCTGCAGCTAATTTGGTATACTTTTGTATTCCCGATATGCATGAATGGACGATGAGTGATGAACGATTGTGGAAACCAACTATGCACTCTTATGTATGTTACACATGTATGAGTGTGGGTAGGCATGTGTAATGTATGCTTATGAGCATGCAGTTGGCCATCGAGTTGCCTCCAGTCGATGAAGCGCAGCAGCCAAATGGGTGGAGTTAGAAAACCAAAGCAACTGCTGCTACCACTTCAACTTCGAGGCAACTAAAAGCCATACGAGTAAATATGTAGATTATACAAAACTGGCCATCTATTATTGTGTATAGTTGTTGCTGTTGTTGTTGTTGCGATTGCCATACATGCCCTTAAGGGACTTATTCAAAATGGAAGCTTTTTGAGATGATCAACTGCTGAAAATGGGATGGCTGCGATTATTCTCTAGATGGGTTGGATTTTAATAATGGCAGTGCATACACAGAGAACAGCATTCAAAGACAAAAGAAAGAAGCGAAGAGGAGAGAGTGATGGCCAGGCATAAGCTTATCTTCAGCAGCGTTCTATTGAGTAGTTTTTACCTTTTAATAAATACAAATTGAATTAAATCGAATGCACTGCTCATTAGACTCCGGTCTGCAATGGGTTCTGCTCGTCGCCAGTCAACTGATTGAAATTACTCGAAATTACAAGTAATTGCTGGGTGGAGATGGTGGCGTTTGGAATGCGTAAGAATTATTAAGGAAAAGCGAAAACTTTCAAAAGCAACAACTGAATTTGAAACGCAATAAAAGCGAATCGAATAAGTACTCAGATAATGACTTAATGAGAGCTGCTTGCGCCGCTGCTTTCGATTTAATGAACTCGCCAAATTACTAGGATAATAAGCGGCAAAAGGGCAAATTCAGTGGCGCCAAACAAAGGAAGGACGCAAGAGAAGTATGCAATAGACACACAGAAGTTCGATAGAAACACAGAAAGCAGAAAAGCAAAATTAAATTCTACACTTAATTGAAACATTAGCAAAAGTCCTGAGTTTAGCTCTTCATTTGCATTCAAATTAACTCATGAATGCGAACTTTGACTCCAAACAAAAAACAGGCAGACGAACATGCCATATTTTCTTGGCGTTTTCTCACCCCAACAAGGAACTGAGCATAGAATTGCCCTGGGTAGCGTAGCAAAATTTCGCCACCTTCTTGAAATTAGCTCAACAGTTGCCATCGCTAAGCGACAGCGCGCAGGCAGATATTAAAAAGAAAAAGTACTAAAGCTGTCGGTTTAGTTAGAGTTTGGTCATTTGAGCACTGCGTAGTCATCACTCTGATTTTCTTTGCGTTTAATTACACACACAAAATTTCTATTCAACAAAGAAATTCCTCGCATGCCATTTCCCTTGGCGTGATTTCCATTGTCTGCTCTCCTTGGCTTTGCTACGCAAGAAGAGTAATTGCACACAACTTTCATTTAGTCTGAGTGAAGTTTAGGGCGTAGCGGGTTTCAGCAATTAAGCGTTTCACATTTGATGACGCTAGTCCAGCCTGGTCGTTACTTGGTGTGAATTTTATTGTCTTGTTTTTTTTTTTGCTCGCTGTATGGGGCAGACATCTATCGGGTTGACTACCAGATGGTATTAGCTAATTTCGGTTATTTTTTCAACAAACATTTGGTTACTTCGTGGTTGCCGAAAGAGAGACAAGCGAATAAAATGAGCTGTTTCTGAATTATTGCGATTTCTTTGTGCTTCATTTTGCTTTGAGTAAAAGAATTCGGCAATAAACCAAGTAGAAGTAGAACACAATATAAATAGTATACATAGAATTTAGATTACTATTTAAGTAATTTTTCATCTGATAATTGTTCCAGAAAATGTGCTGCTTTGATAAAATTATTCCAAAAGTTTCATTTCTGTCGAGGCTGCCCAAGGCACGCCTACATTGGGTTCTTCTCTACTCTCTTTCCCTCACAACAAAATCGAAATAAAACAGATTGAAACAGTTGAATGGAAATGTTAGTGGGAGGAGTCTTCTGCGAGAAACGATGTATTAGCTTTAAATATAGGCTTGAGTGCCCGAGGTTACCCGATCAAAACGGTGCCCGAAATTTCCCATCTTGTGTTACTTTTTCCGGTGCTCAGCCTGTTAAGAGCCAGTTTGAGGGATTAATGTTTCTCGCTACTCCGAAGTCGCCATTTACAGTCTATTGAGAGGGTATTTCGTTCTTATGGACATTTGCTCGACGCTTGCCTAAAAAAAAATAAAAACACACCTGTCACCAGGTGACGTAAAATTAATCACTCTATTCGACGAGGCGGCCGCCGAAGCCGAATGGGTTGGTGCGTGACTACCAATCGGAATTCACAGAGAGAACGCAGGTTCGAATCTCGGTGAAACACCAAAATTAAGAGAAAAAGAAAAACATTTTTCTAATAGCGGTCGCCCGAGTGTCCAAAAAGGGTGTACGCGCCAATTATATATAGAAATATATATATATATTGGACGATTTATAATTTTTGCATATGGCGTTGTACATCGGTCAACTTTGACACTTGTGAACTAGACAGAGCTTGCAAACTTTGCAATTGCTTACTCAAGCCATGCAGGGAAATCTTCACGGTACCGGTCTCAAGTTCAACCTTAGAAAAATGAAAGCGCTGTGGCACCACCCGGAAAGTAACCGCGATAATTACGAGACACCTGTAAACCTTTGTTAATCACTGTCTGCGGCGTATTTGTCAAACGTTTTGCCCCTGTATAATACCCAACTCGAACCTTTTAAAACAAGGCAACCAGCTCGACGTGACGACTGAAATTCAAAAAAGGAAGTGGCAGTGGATACGATATCTTCTTCTTCTTCTTAGCATCATAGTGCCTTGTGAACCATTGCCTCATTCACAACTTTACATCATCTGTCTCTATGTAAGGGTACCTCCTTCCACCGCTGCACATTTAGCTTTTGAAGGTCAACTTCCACGTCTTCGAGCCATCTCATTCTGGGGCGTCGTTTTCTTCGGCCTCCAACAGGGCGTAATTCAACTGCCTTTCTTATCTTATCACAGTATCACAGTTTAGTTTTTTGATAATAGTTCCAGCTCATGGTTATATCTAAATCGATAGGTACCGTCTTGCAGTCTTACAGGATCATATATTTTTCGTAATATTTTTCTTTCAAATACCATTAGCTGATTAATGCCAATAGTTTTTACCGTACATAGTTTTGTTTTTTTGTTTGGTGGGGGACCGTCGTCTATTGCGTCGTGTGGTGGGGCCAGTAAAGCGATCCCTCGTCTCCTTCTGGGCAGTCACCCTTCCCGGAACTGTTTTCTATATTACTTCGGGAGGGCCCAGAACGGCATCCATAAAGGACCAATTCTATTCACCCACGTCTGGGTTCACCATATTTGTAGCCAGCTTTCATGCTATAGGCTCGTCTTGTTGTTGTCCCCACGTTCGAGCATTTTGCTGATTATGTTGCTCGGTGCGATGTCGCCAATTTGCTCCCTCAGAGAATTTCTTTCCGCGAGTCATCTGTTACAACTAAAAAACGTGTGTTCAGCGTCATCGCTCGGTGCTTCGCAGTATATGCACTTGGAATCGGTTACCTTGCCCATACGGTCCATAGTTCGCAATCATAGGTAAGCAGGTGGTGGATCAAGGTTTTGTCTATCCTTAACTTTTGGTCGCGAGATAATAAGCAGCAGACTTAAGCAGCTTCAAATTAGAATAGTAAGACTTCTTTGCTGCTAAAACTCTAACATTTGTTACCCAAAAGTTTTGATACCCAGAGAGGTAAACTCTTGTACACATTAGAATGCATAGTCTCCGATCAGCAGGTCATAATGCCTTAAGCCGGAGCTAGATGGGACCATAAACTTGGTAGGTCACGTACCACCAAGAGACGCTCAGCAGAAGCTGAAATGACCTCCTTGGTCTTACGTAGAACGAACTGGGATTTATGGCTCGAATCCGTGTACGTTGACGAAGAAACGTAGTTGACGCCCTGAACTCCAATAGGAGTTAAAGAAAAACAAAAATTTTTTATTGTTTTGTTTTTTATCTAGCAAAACTTGATTTATTTTGCGCCACCTTGAAGGGAAGTGAAAATTTATTCCTATAGCCCATGACAATCAATGAATAGAAGGCCTCTGTGGTAGTGCACCCGAAATTAGTGCGGTTTGCTTAACTTCCCTTTTGATATCAGGCTTACATGGTCTTTTGTTAATAGCGCTCAAAAACCATAAAAAATATGTAATATTTGCTTCAATATGCTCAATGGAATAGAAAAGAATTTAAGGTCTATAACAAAAAACGAAAATTTTATTAAATTAAAAATTATTGTAATAAGTAAAAAAAAAAATAGCCAGTATAGTGTTTGTAAATAACCTTTGATCCCAGTTTCGAAAAAAAAAACAAATAGTTCTATACTATTTCTAAATTTTGGAACACCTTGAATAGAGCCATAATCATTTCCAAAACCTCGAAAAACCTAATCCGCAGCATCACGGCCTATCACTAACGTTCAACAAATATAATTACGACACCCGCGTGAATTGACTATAAAATTATATTCATTTAAACTTTTCCTATTCAAACAATGGATGGTACATTTTTAAAATGCCCAGCTTGCTGAATTCGCCCAATAAGGTGGTGGTTCTTGTAAATCAAATTTTTTCTATCCAATAAACTGTGTTTGTCACGATATTTTAAACCAAAATGCCACTGAAAAGATTCGCGTGATAAGCCAAATATTATAAAATATCCAGAATTTCAAATATTTTAAGATTTAAGATTTTAAAGCCGGCAATGTTTTCTGATAAAAAGGCGAAGTCCGCAAAAGTGTAAAAACGTCGAAAATCTTTATTTTATATTTATTGAACAAGAGAAAGTCAAGAAACATCAACACCTAAGATTAAGAAAATATTCGAATTCTTTATGAAAATGAGTAGCAAAGATATAAAGTTAATAGAAAATATTTCAAGGTACGTAGGTAGGGAAGATGGCAAGAGTACCCTAGGTACACTTCAAGTAGCACTTACGTGCCGTTTTGATACCATAATGTGGACCACTACCTGTAAAAATATTTAGAGAAGAGAAAAACCCGTCTACAGCCATCCAGTGCTGTTGATGTAGTTGAGGAGGGAAAAGGGAAATAAACTGTATGCCAATTTTGAAAAAAAATGTGTTGACTTGTTCATTTTAAATAATTTTAATAAAAGTCAGGGAAAATATGGCCGTTTACAGGTATCTGTCGCCTTAAATGACCATTTCTCAGAAATTCACATTAGAAATGAGACAGGTTTTGATTCTGTCTGGAGGATGATGAAAACACAGAGCATATCTTGCGTAACTGTATTGCCTTGGCAAAGAAAAGACTGCACATCTTTCATCGATATCAAATGGATCCGAATGAAATGAAGAATGCACCTGTTGTAGATATTTTAAAATGTGTTCGCAAGACGGAAACTTTACTGAAAGAATTTGGCTTTCAACCAATTCCCAGACTGAGGCAGGGAAGTCTAGATTAAATGGAACCTGATACAATACATTTAATGGTAGTAGTGCCGGTAAATAGGACTAGCATTAACTACTTCTAAAGCATGCACTAGGACGCAAAAGATCCTTTAGGTGGAAGTTTCGGCTACTGAGCGCACTGCAGATACCAAATGATTATTATTATTATTAGGTGTTGACATTTTTCAAATGTTAACATTCGAAATTCTATATTTTTCTCTTTGAAATTTTTATTTCAACCCCTTTTCATGTTCATATTCAGGGTTTTTGAATTCGTTTTTCGTTTTTCGACTTTCATCGATTTGGTACGCTAACCAAACCCACAACTAAATTCTGCTCATTTCATTTAATAAGAAATTTAAACAGCAAAACCACTGAAACTTGCTTCCAAAACACTGATTTGAAAGTTGCGCTCGAACTATTTCAAAATATTTGAAATTTGAACCGTTAAAATTCCGCCTCGTCAGCCCGCAATAGAATGTAATACTTACGTGATTTGCTCTGCTCAGAAAATTCCAACTTTGATGGTTTGTAATACTCGTAAAATACAGAAAACAAAAAAACAAAAAAAAGCAACATGTCTGTATTCGTATATTAGATTGCTTGGAGCCAACTTACAAGGACAACGAGCGGTAACAGATGTCATCAGCAAGGCTGCGTGGCCATATCACCGAACATATGATGACCCTCGTTACCATCAACATCATCGTCTTCAAAGCGAAGGAAAAACATTAAACATTTTGCGGTTTTCGCATACCAAAAATAACAGAGACATCTATGCGCTCAGAAGCACACACCTATACACACATGCACACATACAGGCTTTCATTAGTATATATGTACGATACTAAACAGCATATCGTAGAGACTATGCTGAAGTTGGGTTTGGTTATGCTGTTACGGGACACTTTTACTTGCGCAAATATTAGATGGCTATGCGTTAGCGGAGAATGTAGGCAGAACAGCTTTTGCCTCGGAAGAAGTTATGCCTTTTCGAAATTATGCAAAGAATGCCAAAAATTACCTATAATTCCAAAAAAGAAACAAACATCGGTTGCAACGTATTGTAATACTTAAATGTTGGCGTATGTATGTGTGTGTGTATGCATAAATGAAGGTTGAATTCATATGTGGTTGTTGAAAAATTTTGCTAACAAATTTAAGCAAAGTTTACACTTTTTAAATTTATTTTTCATTGATATTTATGGATTCAGCTATTTGCAATTCTGATTGATGGTCTTTTGCTGTATTTCGGGAGGAGCCGTTATTTCTTCAGTGTCGTACTACTTTTCTCAGCAAGAATTAGTTCAATTAGATTTTACAGACCTCTCTGGCAATTGAGTTTATTTCCTTAAAGGGTTAGGGGTGGTCAGAATTTTCAAAAAGTTGAATTTTTTTTGCATTTTCTTAAAGTATAATATCTTAATATTGTGAGAAAATGTGAAGTGAATCCGACAAGTACTTTTCGAGTTATTCAACAATTAACAAAGGTCGCTGGACGTTCCTAAATCGATAGCAAAACTTTAAAGGCGTTTTTCTCAAACTTAAAAACCGCTTGGTAGATTTCAATAAAATTTATACTGCTTTTGGAAAACATAAAAAACTCGTGTCTGATCGAAGGATATTTCTTTTCAAAAATTTCGATTTTTTGAACTAAAAGTGTGGATATGAAAGGACATTTAAAGATCTTAGAAGACTTCCTACATAGTCCAATTCTTCATAGGATTGATATACTATCACCCAAACCAATACTCTTCAGGAACTTCCAAGTTATAATTAATGAACGCACAGACTGGAGAACTAATTCTATCACTTTCAAACCTGGCTCTCAGCTATGGCTTACTGATGGATCCAAATTGGAAAATGGTAGAATAGGGGCAGGAATCAATGGGCCTAAATTCAAAAAATCGATTCCGATGGGATTCTACCCAATAATATTCCAGGCAGAAATACATACCATTGAAATATGTGTGAGAGAATGCTTTAGCAGGAAAATAAGAGGTACTCACATCTACATACTTTCAGATAGCCAAGCGGCTCTAAAAGCCCTTCTATCAACAACTATCACCTCTAAATTGGTAAATGATTGCCTAAACCTTCTCAACACATTATGAAACCTCAACATAGTAACACTAAGCTGGATTCCGGGACATGAAAGACATGAGGGAAATGAAATGGCTGATGACCTTGCAAAACAAGGAGCAAATATGCAACTTACTGGACCTGAGCCTTTCTGTGGACTCACAAAAGGCCACATTAATGAATTCCTTAGGAAATGGGAAGAAAGTTAAATTTGCTGCACACTGGCTAAATTGTGCCGGTGAGCGTCAAGCCAAACTATTCCTAAGTCCCAACAAAGGAATGTCTGACAAGCTACTCTCACTAAGCAGAGTGGTATCGTGGTATCTCCATGCAATCTTTGGAACAACAAACCTAAGCCTAAAACTCTAAGGTTACAAAAATAGGCCTTTCACAATAGATCAGCTCTGGTCGCAGTGCGTCATGACCTTCCAATAATAATAATTAAGTGTCGGTTTTTTTCTCGAAAATCTGAAAAATATTTCCTGAGGCCGCCATACTGTGTATTTTGAAAAAAAAAGCTTCGATCAGGCACAAGATTATCTATTAATAAAACTAATTTCTCTTGTCTGATTGATTTTAGATGAACCTTCAAGGACTTGTGATGATCACCGCAAGGGACTTCTCGAGCAACGGACTCCACCCAAACAGCGATAACTTTTACAATTATTAATTTTTTTTGTTGACTAAGTCAAGTCGAAATATGATGTATTCATGCCATGTTTTTTATTTTTGTAAAATAAAACAATTGACTGGCAAAAAAAAAATTATCGAAAATCATCATATTTTCGGGCCTCTGAGTAACCCCTTAAACAAGTTCTGCAGAGACCTCCAGTCGGAGGTTTGCTATTGCCATCCGATGCACGTTTGTTATTAGAAAACATCTTAAGCCTTAATACTTAATAATCTTAGTCTAATCCAACAAGTAAAACAATTTTCAAACTAATTTTTCGGGTTCGCTTTTAGTTCAGCCACAATTTTTTTTCCATTAAAAACTGGTAAGTGAGAAGTAGTGATTTGTATTTTGGAATGAGGAAGCAGCCAGTTGGGGTCCTGTCAGTTGAATAGGATGGTTATGGTACTAATATAGGTCGAGTTTTGAGCAAACGGCTACGGCCAACGCATAAAAGTTTAAGACGACGCCTGATCGCTTTGCAAAACATAAAAGTGTACACCACAAATTTTACTATTTATAAGGAACCATCTTTCTCAAACGTCCAGATATTACTTACTTATGTGGCACTACAATCGTGTGTCGTTTTTGGCGGAATGACGCACCAGCTGTTTCTGTCCTGCGCTCGTTGGTGCTAGTTGTAAATCTCGAGTGAAGACAGGTCCTGCAGCACTTGGTGTTTCCAACGAAGGTGTGTTCTTCTACTTCCACGCCTTCCTTTTTGGGGTACCGTGTCGTAAATTCGCCTTGCTGGAGCGTTTTCTTTCATACTAAGCCAGTCGCTGTATTTCTATATGCTTAACTATGTGCATGTCCCTATATAGCAAATCTTACGTAGAATTTTTCTCTCTAAGGCTCCCCAAAACTTTTTCATCCACTATTCAACCGCGTGGGATCGTCCATGCTTCTGCGCCATATATGTATTAGGACGGGAATGATGAACGTTTTGTAGAGTGTCAGTTGAGTCATTCGAGAGAGAAAGCTCTACTTCTCAGTTGCCTACTGAGCCCAAAGTAACACCTGTTGGCAAGAGTTATTCTTCGTTTGATTTTCAGGCGAACGTCATTTATGTTATTAATACTGGTCCCAAGGTAGCCAAAGTGCTTCACAACTTCTTTCGTACAGATATTAGGTAGTTTATTCAACATTAGAACTTTTCTTGTTGAACTTTAACAATCACTTCCCTTTGACAAAATGTATGCATACCCTCTACGCAGCGTTAACTATCAAATGTGCGTTAAAACTCTGCACTCCACACCCCACTCTCACAAGTTAGCACTTTGCTAACTAACCTTTCAGTAACCTCACTTTCTTTTCTTTTAATCGAAGTTGTTTGATCTCGACATATACAGAGGAATTCGAAAAATTTTTATATTACAATTTTTTATCAGCCTCAACACCTTCGAGCAATCCAGAGTGACTGACTGACAGTGAGGAGGTCACTTACAATAATTATTGATATCATATCGATAGCAACTTGTTCAACGGCGGCCTCACTGACCAACCTGTGGCAAGCAAGCGATTGCCGGCTAGCTGACTCGTTTGACTACTGCGCGCAACACAGCCGGTCATCGGGCAGCGTGCGTCAGCCAGTGCAACCGTCAATTATGCATTTTGTGCATTTTGCGCATATCGCATTGTTGCTGTCTTAGCTCTGCATATTTGCAATGTGCAAAATTGCTGTGAGGCCTGCAGCCTAGCAGCGAGCCATCCACGTGAATGAGCCTGCAACACAGTGCACCTCTCAGTGGACAATGAATGAGCAGTTAACAAAATAATTGCCACATTTGATGAATTTATGCGCAGACATTGGTAATAATTTTGTTTTTTGTTGTTATGTCTGTTAATTGTTTGGACGCAACGTTGTTGTTGTTCTTGTTGTCGTTTTGTAGTGGCGTTGAAATTTGCAATGTTTTATTGGGGAAACATTTAACGAAAAGCATTCATTTGTTTGTCATTTCGAGCCTTCGATGTGTTTGCGCTGTGGTTGTTGCTTTTGTTGACTATCAATGCGGTATTGCTTGACGGGAGAGCAAGTTGAATTTTACTAATCGAATTTAAATGACGTGTGAATACTGGCAGCTGCTGAGTGGCGCAATCAACTGCACGCACAATCGGAGTCCAGCCATTTGTCAATCGATGAGGAAGTTGAATTTGCGCACTTAGTTGGCTGATTTGTGGTCGCTAAATGAAATGTCTTGCGAAAAATGCAATGCAAAAATATATTCAATGAAAGGCTTTGACTGAAATGAATGCCTGACTGTGGCTTAGGTAATTTTCTAAAGCCGTTTTAATACGATTTTTTCTAGCTTCAATCGCACGTAAACATTTCTAGTTAAGCAGAAGACAAGCAGCGGCTGCTTTCATAACAATTTTTGACTATTTAAAATCTTTCCTTCTGGCAAAATAGATAACTGCTGGCCTATTACGACTGAGAGTAATGGACGCTGCAAAATATCAAGTCAGTCCATAAGTTCGTGCGTTTTTTAAAGGTGGTTTTAAAATTAATAAAAAAGATGTTTAAAGTATTTATTAATCAATAATATATTTGCCTTCATTATTTACAATGTCTTCCCCACGTTTAGGCAAATTTTTAATTTCCTGCTCAAAAAATTTTTTCTCCTAGGAGCCAAAATACGCTTCGATATCCCTTTTTATAGCTTCTTTTGAGGAATAGTTTTTGTTACTCATATGGGATTGAAGTCCATGGAAAAGGTGATAATCACAAGGTGCAATATCCGGAGAGTATGGTGGATGCGGCACTAGCTCCCATTCGAGCTCGTTCAGCTTGCCTAATGTTTGCCTTGCGGTATGAGGCCTTGCGTTGTCGTGGTGAAACAAAACATTGCGTCTATTCACTAAAGACGGTCGGTTTTTTTAAGTGCCTCAACCAGGTTTGATAGCTGATGGGAATAGTAATCAGCAGTTATCGTCTGGTTTGGTACCAGAAGTTCATAATAAACAATACCGGCCATATTCCACCAAATAGACAGGAGAATCTTCTTGGGGTGAAGACCATCTCTAAGGGTGGGTTCTGGTGTTTTATCTTTATCTAACCATTGGCGTTTGCGAACAGGATTATTGTAAAGGACCCATTTTTCATCACCAGTAACGATACGGTTCAAAAAACTTTCATTTCCAAGCCGTTGCAGCAGCTGAGAACACACATTCACTCTCAGCTGGAGGTTGGCGACGGAAAGTATATGCGGAACCCATTTTCCCAGCTTTGGAACCTTTCCCAACTGAACCAGGTGCCCGTGAACTATTCCATGTGATGAATTTAACCTCTGAGCTATCTATCGACTGTCAAACTTGACTTAGCTTCCACGAGTTCGAGCAAGGCGTCGGAGTTAAAGACTTCAGGACGACCAGCGCGCGGGGCATCCTCCACGTCGCAGTTACGACTTCGGAATTCAGTTGTTGAATGCACAATATCAAAGAAAATATAAATAGTTCTATTATATTCCGTGAATAATTTTTTGTATGCAAAAGTTGCACAAAAGTGAAATTATGGGTAAAAAACGCACGAACTTTTGGACTGACCTGATAGTTTCTTGAAATTTTTTCACCAACCTTTGAATTGTCGACTCATTCGGGTGCTTATTTTCACCAAAAAAATTACGATAGCAGTCGAAAGATCGACCACCTTCATAATAAGTTTGAATAATTTTAACGCCCTGTTCCATCGTATAGAATTCGACGTCATACAAATGTCAAAGTTGGCATAGAAAAGGTACCGTCTACGAATTATTCTATACTGGCATTTAGATGTAACTTTTAAAAGACTCCTTATAACCTTTATTAGTGCCTATCACTTCCTATAACAAGATGCGAAACTCTTTCACTTTGTGTTAGAATATGCTCAGGAGCCCGTTTCTATACTTGGCAACATTCCCACTCCCTGGGCTGATGAACAGCTGATAGTCGAAATGACAGAATTAAGGCACCAAAAATAACTGACGAAAACAGTTCGTTTTGCGTTAACGGAAAGATGTTGCGATTTAAATATTTATAATTATTTGTTTTAAAACGAACTCAATTGAAATTTAAATTAAAATGCGTTTTTAGAACTTTCCAAAAACTCGTATATCCTTTTCGGCTTCTACTTTTAATTCGTTTTGTGTACATATATGAATACATTTTACATACATGTAATTCTATTGAAAACTGTGTGTTAGAGTACGCAAATCTACTATGGTGTTGTACTCCTGCGGAAGGCTAATTGGAAAGAAATGGGGATTGGAATCCGGAATGATATACTGGCTGTGCGCAGCAGTGGTTATCCTATTCTCATATTCTATTGTAATATGGTGGAATGCCCTTACAAAGGGTGTGAACATCAAAAAACTTGACACGATTCAAGGCCTAACATCTGTTCTCCTAACTGGCGCAATGTCAACCACACCATCGAAAGCATTATATGCGACATTAAACCTCCTTCCGGTAGATCTGCAGGCAATATACCTATAACGCACGCAGTGTGGCAATAAGGCTGAACATTCTAAGTAAGTGGTCAAATAAGAGCTACGGTCACGGCAAAATCCTGGCTAGCACTTTGGAGCTTCGGATTCGTGGACTATGCACTCCCGCCTACACTTGCCATTGCACCGTTCACGACCCTCCTATTCTCAAGGGGAGTGTGGGAACGGGACGATGTAAGATAGGGCGACTCCATCCATGTATACACAGATGGCTCAAAGCTCGAGCGCAGAGTGAGCGGAGGTGTATTCTCCGAGCATCTGGGAATCTCCTTCGATTTTCGCTTCCCCAGCTACTGTAGTGCCTTTCAGGCTGAATGAAAGCCGCGACACTGGTACAGTGTGATGCGATATCTGGAATTGACATCTACATTTTCACTGGCAGCCAGGCGGCGATAAAATCCCTCTCAGAACAGTCGACAACCTCCAAGGTAGCCATGAAATGCCACACATCTCTTAACGAGATGGCTGAGTCATTTCGCTTAAGGATAATATGTGTTCCTAGCCAGCGCGACATTGAGGGTAACTGCAGAGCCGATGAACTAGCGAGACTCGGCACCAAATTGACCGATGAGTACATAGGCAATGATATTGGCATACCCTTACAAACATGTAAGCTACTCATCCTCGAAGAAATCGTAAGGAAAGCAAACGAAAGATGGCGTAATGAAGCCACATGCAAAATCGCCGGTCAACTGTGGCCGATTCTCAATGCTAAACACACAGAGTCTATGCTAAGCCAAAATAACAGTCTTAGCACACTGATTTCCGTTATAACGCGGCACTGCCTAATAGATAGGCACGCTCAAAGAATGGTTCTGTAGAAGTGGTCTTGATGAGGAAGAGACAATCTTGTACCTTCTGTGCCATTGTCCTGCTCTACCCAGACGAAGATTTACTATTCTAGGCAGACATTTTTTTAACGAATTGGAGATATTCTAAAATTTTTGAAAAACACACACTGGTTTTAGGAGAAAAGGGGAAGCTCCCCACGTGTCATCACAATGGGCTATGAGTCTGAGTGTGACCCACAGGACAATCGCTTCAACCTAACCTTGAAAACTGTGTGTTGGTTTCTGCCTGTAAATTTGTATATATGTAAATATTTTATGGTCGAAAAGCGTCGGCAAGGGAATTGAATATGAGTTTGAGTTGAGTTTTATATACTCTAGTTCACTATTTTTAAGATATGAAAAATTCAAGTTTATCTGCTTTAACTTATTTTGTTCGTTGTTTCACAATTTTTTTTTTGTGTTATCCTCTTTTTATATTATATTATAAAATTGTAATATTTTATGTATTTATTTATATTTATGTTTTTCGTATTCATTACTTTACTATTATTATATTACTTTTGTATTTCAATTTTGAATAATTTCATTTAAATATCAATTTTTGAATTTTTTGCTCATTTATGTATTTTATACTGACTGTGCTTATTTTTATTATATGTAGGTTCATACGGGTGCTATAAGCCTACTGGGTAACCGCACACCAAACACTTATCTCAATGGTGGAGTGGAAACAGAAAATTTCCAATTTTTGTTTAAAAAATACCAATTCAATGTTGCAAACAACTAAAATAAATTTAAGAAAAATAACTTTTAAGAAAAATCAGTACACAAATATTCAATTCAATTAAACCACTTTATTGATTTTGATTATTTCAAAAAAATTGTGACATTACAAAGTCTAGTTACAATTCTATGTTTATTGAAGTGCTGTTGAATACACAATTTTTCTTGTTTTTCCCTCTGGTGCGTAGACGAATAAATCAGAAGGTTTTCCGACATGTGAGCAAGCCACATAGAGCTGTCCTTGTGAGATGCATAGATTCTCCAAATTTAATCCACACATTTATAACGATTGTCCTTGTGCTTTGTTAATAGTCATTGCGAAAACTATTCGCACCGGGAACTGTAAACGTTTGAATTCGAATGGCATATCTGTCGGGATCATTGGGATACGAGGCAACAGTACGTCTTCACCTTTGAATTTTCCTCTCAAAATTTTTGCCTCGATAACATTATTCATCATTTTCTTGACTGAGAGTCTGGATCCGTTGCAAAGTCGTGGTGGATTTATGTTTCGAAGAAGAATGATGGGTACGCCAATTTTCAATGTAAGAACCTGACAAATCAAACAAATTCAGGAATTCAGTTGGATAGTTGACAACCTCGTCTTGATTCTCCACAGTTCGATGGACTTATATGTTGTTGTTTCACTGGGTATTCCATGCTGAATGGTGAAGTCGATGGTATTGACATCGATGTTTTTGGCTGCTAATATAGCATGCGTACTGAGCCACTGATGGTTTTTGTAGTCTTGTGCAATGTTTGGGAAAACTTTTTGCACCAATTCATCGATGCTTTCTGTGATATTACAGAAGTTTACTGGCAGGGTGATACATTGTGCAGATTCATCAATTTTCATTCGCCCATTTCCAATATCCAATAATTGTTTTTCAAAATTTCCAGCCGATGCATCCCGTTGTAGTTGTACACGCATGATAGTTTTCAAAGTCAATTTGTGTAAATGACGCCATAGAACTGATAATTTAAGACATGCATTAAGTTCATCAGCGGGTGTTGAACGTGGTATAATAGGCACTGTTTGTCGAAAATCACCAGACATTAAAATGAGTGCGCCAGTTTCCTCTCAAATCTCGCAGTGTACGATCAAGCGCTTCCAATGCTTTCTTGTGAGACATTGTACATGTCATATTCGTTTCTTCTGTGTAAAAATACATGACCATACTAACTTTTATGACAATCGGTTGAACAGGGTAGAAGTTGCTACTCTGCAGTGCCACCTGGTGGCAAGTGGCATCAGTGAGCATATTCTACAAACCTTCTCCGTGGAAGCATACATATATATACCAATTTTTGTAATAATCGGGTCAGTAGTTTTTGAGTTCATCGATGACATACAGACAAACAATCTTTTTTATTTATAAAGATTAAATTTTAGTATAATAAAATGCAAGTTTTAAGAGTTTAAAAAATTTCGTTAATTTATTTTATTGTACCAAAATTCAATAATCTTTAAAATTGCAATCAAAAACTGTTTGACATTTTGATCAAAATTTTCCCAAGTTCTATGCAAAGCTTGAAACTTTAGTTTATATGGTACCTTTTGTATTATAGTATGAACTATATTTTTATAAAAAATATTAATGTAAATTACAAAACAAGTAAATAGTCAAAACTTGTCACTTTATTTTGCCGCTGACTGTACATAGATGCATATCCAAAGTGCCATAAAGCATCTGTATGCCTAAAAAACCTAGTTGTACACTGGCCTATGCGTGCTAATTTGTTGCCGTGCGGTTCCAATACGTTTCTTAAAGCATAATATCTCCAGTATATACATTTGTAAATAAATATTTGCGCCATTGATTATTGCTGCATACGTTTTGTGCCGCTGATAATTTGTGAATATGTCCTCGAGTAATAAATTAAATGTTGTCCGTAATTATTGTTCATTTTGTCATTGCTACTGATATCGTCATTTCCTTGCTTGACTGAAATGTTTGTAACAATCCGTTATCGAATACCAATTCAACAAAGAAATGATTAGCCAAACGTTTGCAATCAAATAAGCAAAGATAAAAAAAATTCGGTGAGGATGAAAAAGTCTGGCATGTCGTCTAATAAAGCGAAGGATGTGTCCTACTTTTCGGACAGAAAACATGTATGTATGTATGTGGGTGTGGATATTTTTTCAAAGTAACGGCTGCCCCCCAAGGTAGGCAATATTTCGTATTAAGTTGCTGGTTCCATTTAGGGCAGACGTGTCAAGTGTAGATCTCCATATACTCGTATGTACATATCTAAAGGGTGAAAAAATTGGAGGTAATTTTTCTATTTTGCCAGATTGCGCGTGACTACGGACAAACTAAATACATAATTTTTTGAGTATTCAATAATATTTCGTCATGGAACGACTTATGCCCCAAAAACGTTTACAAATCGTACAGTTATATTATACATCGACGCTCTGTAAAAAGTGTTTATCGCGCGCTCAGGCCAACTCATGCAGCGATGAGGACCATTTTTAGATTTATGACTACGATAATAAGCAAAATTGTCGTATTTCGGCTGAAGAGCAACCGAAAGCGATACAAGAACAGCCATTGAAAATAATAATTTGGTACGGCCTATGGGCTGGAGGAACCATCGACCAATATTTCTTCAAAGATGAGGCTGGTGAAATAGCGAACGCTATCGAGCTATGATAAACGACTTTTTGATGCCAAAAATTAAAGCCCGTGATCTCCACAACATTTTGCGGCGAACGGTGCTTCTCGCCATACAGCCCGTGCAAGAAGGGATTTACTGCGTTGCCTTTTTGGTGAGCATTTCATCTCTCGCCTTTGGACTTTCATTTGTGGGAGTATATAAAGTCTAAATGTTTTGTTGTGCATAAACTAGCTTCGACGCATTGGAAGCCATTGATGCATTGAAAGCCAATATTACCAAAGTAGTTCACGAGATACCAACCGAAATCCTCCAGCGAGTCATTCAAAACTGGTGTTTACGGATGGCCGAATTTTTCGGCGCATTTACGGCCACCATTTTCTTTAAAAAATAAATGTCATGGATGGTTCTACACAAAAATAATAAAGATTGCCGAATCCATTTGAATTTTCATTTTTTGTTTCTTAATTTAAAATCCGATACCTCTAAATTTATCACCCTCTACTTGTAGATTTTTTGTCATATGTATAATGTTTGATTAACGTGCAGGAAAAATTATTACTTAATTCTGTTTTATATGAAAATCGAACTAAAACTTGCAAAAACACGAAAAAAAGACAATTAAATTTTACCGTTGAACATTTCCTCTTATTTTTTTTCTAATTACTATTTTTTTCTAATTATACATTTTTTACAATTAACAACGTATTTACAACTATTTTGGTTTTAGATTCTCTTTAATTTCAACGCGAGGCGTCTTTTTTCTACTTTCTACCTACATAATTCCCTCTCTATTTTCATATTAACTAAAAATATTCCCGCTTAAAATTAAAAAAAAAAAAATAGTTTCTAATTGACCGACCCTAATAATATATGGGCCATACAAATATATATAAGAATAAAATTAGGCAAACTCGATTAGAGCTGAGGCTTGCCCCAAAACCTGTCACTGTTATCAGAGTCATTCATTTTTACTTGGGGACAAATAATTTCTCTGCACATTTGCACCGACAGTACAACTTGTTGGTGGAATAGTGTAATATATATATTTTTTTGATAATAGAATACTAGATAATATATACACATGTAAATATGTATCCATTACGGAAAGACTTAACAGATATATTTATATGAATGCGAATGCAAATGCAAACTAAGTAAATAAATATTTCTGATAAATGCGATGTTATTTGCGGAATTGATCGATATGCGGTATTGTAAATCTGTATGTAGTAACCTACGTTGTAACACTTAAATATATTTGATAGTATGCCAATGATTAATCATAAAACAACGAAGAGGTGAGCACTGATTGAGTATTATTTTCCAAATCAAAGAACGTATAGATACTAGGCTGTTCAATAAGCATTGTGGTTCAATAAAATCAAATCAAATTTTTGGTTTGAAATTATTCTAGCCGAACCGAAATACGATTACGATTTTTTGGAACATGTTGTCCTCAGATTGCTCGATCTATTAGAATAGCTCGAAAGCGTGGAATTATGAATAGTAAATAAAGGGTGTTTTTTTAGAGGTTAGGTTTTCAAGTTGGCACTACTTTTTTCGTAGATGGTCTTTTTGACAGCTGTCACTTGATTTATGCTCAGTTTGGTTTGCCATTTCATAATGAATAGACTTACACCTGAACAACGTTTGCAAGTCGTGCAAATTTATTACGAAAATAATGGTTCGGTTCGCGCGACGCATCACAAGAAAATTTTGTTCAGCGATGAAGCTCACTTTTGGTTGAATGGGTATGTCAATAAGCAAAATTGTCGCATTTGGAGTGAACATAATCCACAAGCCAATGCTGAGACGTCGTTACATCCTCAAAAAGTCACTGTTTGGTGTGCTCTATGGGCAGAGGGAATCATTGGTGTATATTTCTTTAAAAATGAAGCCGGCCATAATGTTACAGTCAATGGAGAGCGCTATAGAGCCATGATTAATGACTTTTTCGTGCCTGAATTGGACGATGTTGATGTGGACGACCTTTGGTTCCAACAAGATGGCGCTACATGCCATACAGCCAACGCAACAATCGATTTATTGAAGGAAACTTTTGGTGAGCGCATTATCTCGCGCCGTGGACCTGTGGCGTGGCCTCCAAGATCGTGCGATATAACACCGCTGGACTATTTCTTGTGGGGCTATGAGAAGTCGTGTGGGGCTTGTCTACGCAGATAAGCCCGAGACGATTGATGTCTTGGAAGAGAATATTCGGCGCATTATTGCTGACATACGGCCCCAATTGCTGCAAAAAGTGGTCGAAAATTGGGCCTCTCGGCTGGAATTTATTCGAGCCAGCCGCCTCAGCCACTTGCCCGAAATCATTTTTAAAACATAATGGCAAACCCTTATCTTTATAATAAAGCTAAATTCTTGGCCTTAACATTAAATTATATACATTTTATTTCATCTTGAAAACCTAACCTCTAAAAAAAAACACCCTTTACTAGCACGGCACGCCACCACCTGAAATTTATCGCTCACCCTAACTAATGGCTTGGACGCAGTCCCTTTTATCAATGCAGAGAATGCTAATGCCAGCGACTATTATATGGGTTTGAGTTTCATGATCAACTCGCCGTCGGTTATGCCTGACAGTGGTTCGCAAGTGATGACATAACTGACGAATTCTACAATGTTCAGCTGGCTTTCCGCAGGATGACATCCCAAGAGTCGAGGTTTTAATAAAAGTTCTGTGGTAGCGTACGCAATGTGCTTGACTCCTCTTCTGCACTGAGGTATTTGCTCGTTTACCTGCGTGACTCTCTCTGAATGATGGCTTTTGGGGATGGCTTGTTTCTCTCAAGCCTGACTATAGTTGACCGCAAGTAATCCAGTAACTTAACTGGTAAAACACGCAGGTACTAAATCTATACTTACGATGTTGATTTGGATCGTTTCAAATTTAGCTTTCTCGAAAACACTTAGAGTTCATGACAAAAAGTTGAGGAAAAGTATTTTGCATGGCTTCCAAAAAATTATCGGAAAAGGTACAAAGCTATCGGAGCATCATTGTATTAGATCTTTAAAAAGATTGTCTTAAACTTTATAATAAAAGTGCCGTTTCTCGTTTATGTTTGTGAGAAGTAAACTGGAAAAGTAGCCAGCCGTTTGAATTCGAACTTAACGAAAAAGTTTATTTTTAAGCTAATTAGAAAAACATCTCAGGAATTTCTGGTAGGTGGCACTGTGGTCCTATTTATGGTACGATTTGACTGATACAAACGCTCCGGCGCTCCTAATAAGGTTTTTAAACCGCACAGCTGGATATAGTCATGTTGTAAATAACCGTTAATCAGATTGGTAGCGAGGATGTGGCAAGAAAATGGTGCGGTAGCGCTAGTAGGATGAATTACCACTTTAACCAACCAACCAACATTCCGGCTCTCAAAGTATTCGATGCGATGCAAGATGGTGGTAGCAGAGGAAAAGGAAGGCTTCCTCTGCGTTTGAAAGATCAGGTAGAAAAGGACTTGGATTCACTTGAAAGAAATGCCTGCGCGCTTTGTTAAACTCGGTCAAAACCTCTTAAATGGTTATCGCAACAATCAAGAAGAAGAAGGAGAAGTAACACGAAAATAAATACTTTATCTTAAAATTTATTGGGCCGCAGCGAAACGTGGCCGCGTTTACTAGTATATTATACCTTCTGCTCAAATATGAACGAGACTGATTTAATAAAACACAAACGGTTAATTATTGTTCAATTTTTATTTTATCTCCTTCAAAGTAATCAACATTGGAGGCGATACACATATGCCAACGTTTTTTCCAATCATCATAGCATTTCTGGAAGGCCGATTTCGGTATGGATTTCAGTTCCTTCTTCGAATTCTCTTTTATGACTTTAATTGTCTCAAAATGTTTTCCACGAAGCGGCAACTTGAGCTTGGGAAACAGGAAAAAGTCACATGGAGCCATATCAGGCGAATACGGTGCTTGCGGAACGATATTAACATTATTTTTGTTCAAATAATCGCGAACAAGACATGATGTGTGAGCTGGTGCATTATCGGGATGCAAGAACCATGACTTGTTGTCCCACAATTCCTTCCTTTTAAGACGAATGTTCTCGCGCAAACACTTTAAAACGTCTAAATAATATTCAGCGTTAACCGATCGGCCTTGCGGAAGGAACTCCGAGTGCACCACACCTTCGTAATCGAAAAAACAGTCAGCATAACCTTAATTTTTGAGCGACTTTGGCGACGTTCATGAGGCAAGTTTTCAACCGATGTACGGCCCTCTTTGAACGATTTGTACCACTGGAAAACACGTGCACGCGATAGAGCAGAGTCCCCATAGGTTGTCTGCAACATTTTTAAGGCGTCTGAAGCCGAAATTTTGTTGGAATATCAAAATTTCAAACAAATTATTTGTTCAACTTGAATTTCCATCGTTAAATTCGAAAAACACACTCGAGCTTGACTTGTTTACAGTAGCACAGAAAACAAACTATGTGACATATCACGCTGAAATTTGCCATGTAAGCTTATAACAGTCCTACCAAAAAACAAAAAATTTATTTTTGCCATATGTCATCCGCGGACCGTTTTATTGATAAAGTCTCGTTCATATTTGAGCAGAAGTTACATATACGATGTGACGCAAAATTACTCATTTGTTTTTGAATAACATTTTAAATAAATAACAAAATGATTCTGAATGATGAAAATCTTTATTTGACTTTGACGCGCTCCAAACATGTCGGTTTCTATACTGCAGCTGCCTATTTCACGAGTGTCAAATATAATGGACGTCCAACATCATCATCGCCATCGCATTGCCTTCAACTCCTGGATTAGCATAGAGCCGAGGTGAATCATATGAACCCAGTTGCATTTTATGCTACAACAGCATTTGCAAAACTTATAAATCTTCCGCAAGGGTGTTTAATTTTGCGTCTCCTTGTATCAGAAAGATTTTCATCTGCAAAACAAATGTTTTTTATTTACCGAAAAAGTATTACAAAAAAATGGATGATTAATTTTGCGCCTCCTTGTATCAGAAAGATTTTCATCCACAAAATAACTTTTTTTATTTAGCAAAAAATTATTAAAAAAGAAAAAAATGTAGGATTAATTTTGTGCCACTTTGTATCAGAAAGATTTTCTCACTTTTTTAGCAAAAACTTATTAAAGAAGAAAAAATTGGAGGATTAATTGTGTGGCACCTTGTATCAGAAATATTTTCATCCTCAAAATAACTTATTTTTGTTTAACTAAAATATTAAAAAAAAAAATGGATGATTAATTTTGCGCCACCTTCTACATGTAATCGGCACATCTTAGCCATCCATGCATATTCGCTGCTAGAAAAATGTTCATCATCATTTGTGTGTTCTTCGCTCTCTTAGCTGGTTCCATTATATAGTAGTAGAGCTCATTTTCAAGAAAGGGTCTTTAGCTTTTTCCAAAGTGAAAAAAGTAACCAGAGAAAAAAGTAACAAGCTCCAAAAATATACAGAAGCTAATTTTCTCACAGTTGGCGATCGCCAGCGGCAATCCAATCAACATCACTGATCGTGAAAAAAGAAATGTTTAGTTAATAAATGATCGAATTGTATAGCAAAGCTGTTCGAACTAATAAAACAGAATACGCCTATTTCAAATACCCAAGGGTAATTTTTTATTCCATTCCAATTGGAAGTTGGAAAGCAATCATTTCACATTGGCTACACTCATATGAATATGAACAGAAAAAGAAAAAGCTACTGCCACTGGTAAAAGTAATTAATGTTTTAAACGCTTACTATACAGCTGGCTAGCGGACCGATGTGCTAGTGCAAGTATTGAACATTCCTAGAAGTGTGAGAAAAGTGAGGGCAAATTAGAAAAAATTAAGTAAAGCTTTTTTTTTTTTTTGAGTAGACCGCAAAGCTGAAAACAATTAAGATACCACGAGCGGGGCCAGCAGGGTAGGCTCTTATGGACATATCTAAGTTGGTCGCGTGCAGTACTCGCTGTGTTATGAGGGCAGCAAAAGCTGTCATAATCAACTGGGAACCAGAGGCAGCGATTGAGAAAACAAATTAACACAATTCGAATACTTTGTGCCAATGGAAATGTGTATGAAAATACAAACATACATACGTACACCTGTGTTCACAATAAAAGCAGTGCGATACAAAGTTTTGAATATATTTTTTTGTTTTTAGTTTTTTTATAAAAATATAGTTCGTATTATAACAACAAACACATTTTTAAAGCAAACTTTTTATTCAGAATTTTTAGATAAAATTCTTGAAATGCAGTTTTTTAGCTTATTCTATTCTGATACGAAGTGGCGCAAAATTAATCATCCACTATTTTTTCTTAATACTGTTTTGATAAGTAAAAAATTAGTTATTTTGAGGATGAAAATCTTTCTGATACAAGGTGGCGCAAAATTAATCATCCAATTTTTTAATAACTTTTTTGCTAAATAAAACAAGTTCTTTTTCGGATGAAAATTTTTTTGATACAAGGTGGCGCAATATTAATCATTCATTTTTTTTAAGAATAAAAATCTGTTTGATCCAAGGTGGTGCAAAATTAATCCTTCATTTGTTTTTAAATTCTTGGCTAAATAAAAGAAAGGCATTTTGAGGATGAAGATCTTTCTGATACAAGGTGGCGCAAAACTAATCATCCAATTTTTTTAATAACTTTTTTGCTAAATAAAAAGAAGTTATTTTGAGAATGAAAGTTTCTCTGATACAAGGTGGCACAAAACTAGTTCTAGAATTTTTTCTTTTTTAAACACTTTTTGCTAAACAAAAAAGAGTTATTTTGGGGATGAAAATCTTTCTGATACAAAATGGCGCAAAATTTATCATCCAATTTTTTTTAACAACTTTTTTGCTAAATCAAAAAATGTTAATGTTTTCAGGATGGAAATCTTTATTTTGACCCTTACGCTATCCATTGCTAGCCTTTTTGTATACTGCGTCTGTCTAGTTCACAAGCGTCATATTTTGACGTATGACGTCATTTGAAAAATAGTCATTAATTTTGCGCCACCTTGTATAATAAAGTGCAGCGGCTTAAATATCGCGATGATTTTTTAAAATGTGTTTTTGTTAACGGTGCTATGCATTTTCTTCCACATAACAAAAACTCGAAATTTTTTTCGTGAGAAAGGCACAAGTCCGCCAGCAAAAAAAAATAATTGTCAAAAATTAACGTAATTTTTTAGCAACTTGATTCTTAAACTGTCTCAGTCGCCCATAAACGGAGTGATACCTATCGGCCTCATGGTCCGGGAACGAGCGCATCGGTGGGATTACAGGAAAAACAGAAAAAACCACTAACGCCGCGGAACGGAGGGACCAAACTATGCGGCGGTGGCAAAGCCGATGGGGCACTGAATCGAGTGACAGATAGACGGCGAAGCTGATTCCTACAATAGGCAAATGGGTTCCTCACTCAGTTTCGCCCATGCCACGAATACCTCCGAAAATACCTATGCCGCTTGTGTAAGGTAAAGGTCCTAGGTGCATAAACTGCGAAGCACAGAGCGATGACGCCTAACACACGTTCTTTAGTTGCGACAGATGGCTTGTGAAAAAGATGCTCCGAGGGAAGAGACTGGCGACATCGCGCCGACCAATGTGACTGGGAAGATGCTTGTACGCGAGAATACCTGGAATGCGGCCAAAAGATACGTTGAGGGCGTATTACGGAACAACAAATATACTTCAACGCAGTATAACAAAGAGAAGCCTCCCATGGTGGACCCGAACGTGGGCGAAAAGAAGTGGTCCATTTCATGGACGTCGTTCTGGGACCTCCCGAAGTAATGCAGAAAGTAGTTCCGGGAAGGAAGTCTCCCCAGAAGAGAAGGAGGGATTGTTTTAATGGGCATACCACTCGTGGCAGCAGATGACGGTCGCTGTAAGTGCGAAGGCATTTAGAAAAATCAAAAAAAAAAAGAGAAAAAAATAAGATTCTTAAATTTTATAATTCCAAGCTCTATTTACTATAAAACTGCCTATTCTATTTTTTTTAAATACTGATTAAAATGTTTGAAATTTTTATGAAATTTTCCAAAATCTTTTTAATGTAAATGTAAGTAGTATGAAATTTGTTGTAGTATAAGCTATATTCTTATAAAAAAAAAAAGTAAATAAATAGCCAAACGTTTGCCATTTGTCGCACTGCTATTATTGCGAACACAGCTTTACATACATACAAATGTACGATTGCGCGTACTTTTTGTTTTATATTTATTTGATGTGCGAGTTTAGGGTGCGGTGCGTGCCTTATGATATTGACTTCTGAATGACCCAACAACTGACGCATTGACTGACTGACACTGACACCCCGAAATTGATGATGCCATGCCGCTGGTGTTAATGCCCGTAAAATCTTTGTTGTACTTTAAAGCGTTTAATGTTGTTGTTGTGGCCACTTTCCTTGTTGTTCACCATCACTCACATTGTTGTTTTTGCTATTACTTGTACTGTTGTTCCTACGCTGAGCTATTGTTATTGTGGTCTTAACTGTCGATATTGACGTCTCTGATGATTTTATGCGCCGGCGCAACGATCGCTTGCTTTGATGTTGCAGCCAGCAAATGAGCCGCAAAATCCCATATATGCCCCATAACTTGGAATATGTGGCAATGCAGAAGCTACTCCAAAATATAGCCAGGCTAGCCAGTTTGTTGGGCCGACACTTAAGCAAGCAAATACACTACCATCTCTGCGCCAACTCCTCAGCCGATGTGAGTATTCTGCCAAAAGCAGATATTGAAAAGAAAGAATGAAATTGTAAGAGGCCATCAATCAAATAAGTTGGACTTAAATGAGACTTAAGTAGATTTGAGTATCTCCAAATATGCAATTACAAATGTTTACTGCATTTGCGTAAATGCGATTGCATGACCTGTCCGTAATAAATACGTATGTATATGTGCATATAAGTAAAGGGTGATTAGATTGGAGGTACTTTTTCCAATAAAGTTTTTTTGACAGACCACGCGTGACTACTGTGAAACTAAATACATAATTTTTTCAGTATTCATTGGCATTTCATCACGGAAAAACTTACGTCTGAACAAAGTTTGCAAATCTTCTCTTCTTATTCTTCTTAATAGGCGCGATAACCACTTACGCGATTTTGGATGAGTTTAACAAAGCGCGTCAGTCGTTTCTTTCTTGTGCTAACCGGCGGCAATTGGACACACAAGTGAAACCAAGTCCTTCTCCAACGCAAAGGAGGCCTTCCTAGTTCTCTGCTACCACCAGCATGGGCCGCATCGAATACTTTCAGAGCCGGAGCGTTTCTATCCATTCAGACAACATGACCCAGCCAACGTAGCCGCTGGATCCTTATTCGCTGGCCCATGTCTATATCGTCGTAAAATTCATAGAGCTCATCGTTCCATCGCCTGCGATACTCGCCGTTGCCAGACTGCAAAGGCCCAAAAATCTTACGCAGGATAGCGAACCCTATCGAGCCATGACAAACGACTTTTTGATGCCAAAAATTAAAGCCTGTGATCTCCACAACATTCGGTTCCAACAATACGGCGCTACTTGCTATACAGTCCGTGAAACAATGGATTTACTGCGTCGTCGTTTTGGTGAGCAATTTATCTCTCGCCTTGGATCAGTGGATTGGCCACCAAGATCGTGGGATATCACATCTTTGGACTTTCATTTGTGGGGGTATGTAAAGTGTAAATGCTTTGTGAATAAATTACCTAAGTGCTCCAGCGAGTCATTCAAAATAGGGGTTTACGGATGGCCAAATTTCGCCAAATAAATGTCATGAATGGTTCTACACAAAAATAATAATTTGAATTTTCGTTGTTTTATTTCAATTTAAAATCCGTTGCCTCTAAATTGATCACCCTTTATTATAAGCGGCGCAGTCGATCAGTATCTTTGAGAGAATTATAGATTTTGCAGACATTTTTGGCAGTTGGATTAATTAGTAATTGAAGAATAGAATTGCATTTTCCAAAACACTGCAAAAAGTTTGAGTTTAGTAGGCAAAGGACGTACGGAGCGGCTATTGCCTGAGCTATCAAGTCAATGAGAGTTCGTAAAGATGGTATATCCCATACGGAGATGAGTATAAGCGGCCGAAATGCAGATCAGAGGTTGATGTTGATTTTCGGTTAAATGTGATTGTAACTCAGCACTTCCACGCCTAACTTATAGTGTCTCCATTTTGCTGCTCTAATTCATTTGATAAAGTAATTTCAGTGCGCTAAATTATTTGTTTTGGCCAACGAATATAATAATTATTTTTTATTAGAAAAAAATATACCTCCAGTAACCACATCCCATTACGATTTCTAACTGCATTAGCGCCATTAATGACTGCAACACGAAAAACCCAAACTTAAAACGCAAACAAATGTTGCAAAAATAAAAGCAACGACACCCAAATGGCGCTAATCCACCGCAAGGCTCGTGCTAGCCAAAAAGCCATAAGGTGAGGCATTAAATGGCTTCTCGCCGCTGTGAAATACAAAAGAATATACGAGTAACATGAAATAATGCTTTCTTAAATGCATAAAAACTCATTTATTGCGAAATTTACATAATTTTCCATTTTTCTTGACAACACACAGCCAAACACAGCAAGTGCGGCGAGCAAAAAAAAACAAAACAAAACAGAAAATAAAGGAACAGAAAAAACGAAAAAACACACAAAAAGATGTAGAATAAGAAATAATAACGAATTGGGTGCAAAGGAAAATTTTTGTCTGAAATGGGCTACGATGGTAATTCGCTTTACACCGACCACCCACCGATCAAGGCGAGGTTATGCAGCGCAACGGTGAAGGCAAGGATGTGGGAAGATGTGGGCAAATGCCGCTTTTAATACATTTTTATGATTCCGTGTAAGTTGCTCTTGGCATCACATTTTTCCTTTTTGGTGCACATTTCTGAGTTTTTTTCCAACGATTTTTTTATTGTTATTATTTCGCTACGCTTTGGTTTCTCTGGTTTCCTGCTTTGTGTAAGAGTCTGTGTGTGTGTGTGTGTGGTGCACTCTCGTGCAGGGACATGAAGGGCTAATTGCAGTAATCCATTTATAACGTACAATTTGCCGGCACAATGCCAACACAATAGCTGGAATATCACCGAAGGCGCCGAAGAATAAAAAAATCGTAGAAGGAAAAAATGAGTGAATGAATGAATGAATGCAAACATTGGCGCATAGAAAATGAAGCGTCGAAGAATAAAACAACGAATTTCCTGTGAAATGCTCACTTTTATATTTATGAAGTTTTCGCAGAAAGCTAATGCAGCGCTAAAGAAAAAGAAAAAAAAGACAGCGAAAGAAGGAAAAGCGCGCCGGGATTCAAATTTCCAACCCTTACTCCGTAAGTGGCTACGACAGTTTTTTACAAGCCCGCAAACCTAAGTCAAACAGTGTTGAAAGCGTCGGTGGTTTTCTGAACATCCAAAAGTGAGTTGAGGAAAGAGGGGGTGGAGGATGTATTATTGTATGGAAAAGTGCAGGTCGTAATAGATTTATGAATCGTTACACATTTATGTTGCATACGCATAGGCGTTAGCTCTTGGTATTGATAGAAGAAAAAGAATTGATAGGCTAGCGATTTCCTGCTGTTTCATTTTAGTGAATCGTGTTTTTGCCTAACAGCGATACTTGGATGAAGTCTTCATTATTCGGAAATATAAAAAAACATAATTGAAACCTTTGATCACATAAAGTTGCACGAATTATTGGGATGGATTGCAGAAGTGGTATACTAAAAAGCCTCCAAACCTTGAGCTTATTTAGCGTTAGAATGCTTGACGGGAGGTGAGCAAACAATTATTAGAAAATTTTGTATGGATAGAAATAACTTGGCATTTGCTACCGTTCTAAGTGATGCCGAGATCCCAATCTTCACAGATGGAGTCAGTATTGAAGCAAAATCATTGAGAGCTGCTTACAGATTTCCACTGCACCAAAGCGTTTTCCAGGGTGTGACTTATGCTGGTGAACATGATAGACCTCGCTCAAGTCTCGCCTTCTTTGTTGACAGTCACGCTGTGGTTAAGGCCTTAGGTGGAGAAAAATTAACTCGAAATATATCCCAGAATGTCGAAGATAGAATATAAACAGCTCAAGTTAAATCTGTGTTGACTTAAAAGCTTAGAGATATGCTAAGGTTAGATGGCTCGGTGTCCAATTGTGATCATCTCTTCGAGAGATAACACGACCCGGAAACTTTTCCCGTAAAAGATCAATGGTTTCGTTGCTTGTGTGGCACGTAGCGCCATCTTGTTGAAAATAAACGTTGTCTAGATCACGTTGACGTTGACCATCCAATTCCGGCCATCAAAAATCGTTAATCATCTCTATATAGCGCAATCCTATTCAAAACAACACCTGTTATTGGAAAACCCTTTATTATACTCGTATAAAAAAATCGAAAATATCAGAGCCTGGGATAGGATAAAATGGCTTTAGTGCAGAAATAATTCCGGAACATACTTGTAATACTATTAAGTCGAAGATCTAGGGGAAATATTTGTCAAGAATTTAAAGTCCTCGTAGTTTTGTCATGAGGCAAAGAATCTCAACGTAGCGGATAACTTTTCTTTTGGCGTAATCGCGTTCCGCATTAAAAAAAATTAATAATTGGCGCGTACACTTTTGTAAGGTGTTTGGCCGAGCTCCTCCTCCTATTTGTGGCGTGCGTCTTGATGTTTTTCCACAAATGGAGGGACCTAAAGGTTTGAGCCGACTACGAACGGCAAACATTTTTTTATGAAGTGGTTTTTCATGGCTGAACTACACTCAAAGACGTTACCAATTCGAGAATGTAATTATAAGTCTCCAGGTCTATATGCAACAATTTTTTATATGATAACTTCAGGAGTACGACAATTTAAGTTGATTTATAGTAATATACATATTTACATGGTATCTTTCCTCGTCTTCTTTTAGCCAATCATTTACTCAAACTTTTCTCTAACCTACATAGTTGGAAATCACATCTAGGGTAAATGAATTGCCAACATAAAAGTAATTTTTCACTGATTTGTATTTATGAAAATTACAGTATCACTTAGTGGAGAACTTTGGTCTTTCTAATTTGAATTTTCAAGGGTGCGCATCACAATTCGGCACGTAACTTATTGTAGATCAAATCCTATTATACCCATATCCTATTTATACATACTGATTCTACTAAAAACATCCCTCCTCTTTGCTAGGATTTTTTCCACAGCCCCAGGCCTGCTTTCGCATTGATTCAAGGCAGAGATCCCAGACGGCGTCCTAAGAAGGACACATTCATTTACTCACTATGCGTTCAGAGTCCCCGTTTACAAAAACATATACGTTTGCTGCTCATAAGATTCCATTTCGGGCGTCTTTTTTTGGATATCATTATTTTCTTGTTTTTTATGTAGAACTGTTCTCACTGTGTTCCCCCTCTCGCATTTGAAGAAGATGTGCCCCGGATTATCGTATTCAGTATCTCCATAAATGCAATCCGGTAGTTTCACCTTTCCCATTCGCCACAAATACTCGCCGTCAATGTACCGTAATGTTAAGAGCACAATCTTCTTTGCGAAAGTGTGAGCATGCCAAAGGTAGGTAGGTGAAATGGTTGTAATGCCAGTCTGGCACTCCTCAAGTAACACTGAAGCGCCGTTTTTATACCATTATGAGACCTCCAACAGGCAGATATCTACAGCCAGAGCTGTTGATGTAGTGGTGAAGACGGATGGGATTTTGGTTGACGCACTGCCCCAGGCTGTCGAAGAAAGGAGCACTCAGTGACCTTAATCAACTAGCTGCCAAACCCGGACATTTAAAGAGAAAGTGCTCAACAGTCTTCTTCTCTGAAAGACAGCTACGAGTTCGGAAATTGAATGGCGAGGAGTCCAAATGACGTTCTAAGGTCTTCGTATATTGTACTGGGGCCAAAGGGTTTTCGAAATAGTACATGAAGGAATGAGATAAGAGATGTTGAGGACATGCCGCTTACTTGGGCAACTCTTTTGAAGGCTTGATTTATATGTATGTGCGCTAGGCCGGGTCGATTTGTGGGGAGGCAAAAAAATCGTCCATTGCTCTGTGAAAATCATATTGTAGAGATCAAAATAAGAAACTTTGCCCAAGGAACCATATCGAAATGGAGGAGCAGTCTATCCGCATCAATCATAGAAGCATTCAAATAATTAAGACAATGGAGTGGGACAAATCTTGGCTCTTCTAAAATGAGCTGGTTAATACTATTAAAAAAAGAAGTATTCCTTTTCTCTATCAAAGCAATCAGAGTGGTCCTCTTGTATCAGATTGCATTATTTTCTTTTATTTAAGATTGACGCCTTTGATTAATTTTATAATTATACAGAATTGGTGTCGGTTCAAGGAAGTTTCACAATGACAGTTACTTTATTTAGGCCCACGAATTTCTGAATAAATATTCAAATAGTTCATTCATAATAGTCCTCAGATTTTACGTGTAACTTTCCATAACTTGCCCTCCTGCCCCGCACATGTCAATCTGAAATCAAAGCCACGAAACAAGCTTCTCTGACAGGCTCATGCAGAAAATCCATCATCCGTTTTAACTGCTACCATGAAAACCTTACGCCTCGGTGAAATATTCATTAGTTTTAATTTTATTACAGTTATGCCAGCTTTCTAAATTAAAACCAAAATTAAGGCAATGAAAGAAATTGAGGTTTCTGATGCAGTGAAAATATTGCACTTAAAAATCATAACTGGTTTATTACTTCGAAAAGAAAACTTCAACTTTATCAAAGATTGCACTTAGTTGAGGCGTAATTTTCACATGCAGAATTAGACACACCAAACTATGCTACATACATAAATATCTCTTAATTGCTCTGAAATCTCTAATCAGTTTGAAATTCTTCACTAATTCAGACATTTAGCCAGTAATCTTTATATTTAACCACACCAAAGTGCCCGTAACTATAAATTAATGCAAGCGGCAACTGGAAGAAAGAAATTAAAACTCGATGCTTTTCTTCTTAATGAGTCGAATCAAATGTGGTAAACATCCACTTGTATTGTATAAATGTACATATACATATATGTACATACAAACATATGTAGTTTGACGTTCATATTGTCATAATTGATGATCGTTTTGAAAGATTCATTTTTTCCACATTTGTATGAACTCGATCATTACGCGATGACTATGAAAATTAAGCAAATGCCAAGCGGCGAAGTAAGGAAAAAATAAAACAAGAAAAAATAATGTATGTTGTATGTACTTATATGTGCGCGTGTACATATCTACAAATAAGTAGTAGTCAAATCCATATGAGTAGCAAAACTAATTTGTATCGATGGTTTTGTAAAGTGGAAAAAATATTGTATGACAGACACAAATAAAAAGAAGCAAAACGAGAATCGAAAATAAAGAAATTCACACCGTGAAATTGAACAAATACTGAAGCAAATGAAGAGGTGGAGGCGCCTTTCCAAATTCAAATAATTAATGATGCTACTGGTTCAATCGATATGAACGCGATGGGAATGGAAATGAGCGATGCCAAATGGATCAAATAATAAGGAAATCATTCATCACTTTATAAAAATAGGAAAATAAAGCAAATTAAAATTATGCATTAAGAAATATGAACTAATGGATTTATGGATTTATAAATTTAGGAATTTATTATTACATGAATCCATAAATTTGTGTATGAATTGTATATTTAATATGAATTTAATAGTTTAAAAATATATGAATTTATAAATTCACGAATCTTCGAATTCATGCATATATGAATTTATGAATTTATGAATTTATGAATTTATGAATTTACAATTGAAGAATTGTGAATTTAATATGAATTTATTATATGATTGTATGGATTTATGAATCGATGAATGTATAGATTTATGAATCGATGATTTTATAAATTTATGAATTTATGAATTAATGAATTTATGAATATACAATTGAGGAATTATGAATTTAATATGAATTGATGAATATAAGAATTTATGAATTTGCAAATTTATAAGTTTATGAAATTATGAATAGATGAAAATATAAATTTATGAATTGATGAATTGATGATTTTCTGAATTTATGAATTGATGAATCTCTGAATTTATGAATTTATGAATTTATGAATTTATGAATTTATGAATCTATGAATTTATGAATTTATGAATTATGAATTTATGAATTTATGAATTTATGAATTTATGAATTTATGAATTTATGAATTTACGAATTTATGAATTTATGAATTTATGAATTTATGAATTTATGAATTTAAGAATTTATGAATTTATAAATTTATGAATTTATGAATTTATGAATTTTTGAATTTATAAATTTATGAATTTATGAATTGATGAATCTCTGAATTTATGAATTTATGCATCTATGAATTTATGAATTTATGAATTTATGAATTTATGAATTTATGAATTTATATGATATGAATTTAGGATTTTAAAAATTGATGCATTTTCGAATTTAGGAATTAAAAAATATACGAATGTGCCACTGAGGATTTTTTTATTTATTATGAATGTAAGAATTTCTAATTTTTATAATATATAAGTGAAGGAATTGTGATTTCCAAATTTTAAATCCTTGCTTATCAATTTTGAATTATGAGTTATGCACTATGTTTTATAAGTTATCATATTTTCTTAATTTTTTCTCATTTTAATTATTTAATATTTTGTTTATTTCTTCCCTTTTTTTAACACGATTGCTGTAAGAAAAACCTAAAAAAATAAAAAGCATCATTTGCCAAATTAAAATTAAATTTCTGCATCCCATATATAGGTAAATCATAAAAGACTCCTTCACTTTTCTTGGCAATCATTACTGTTTAGGGCTATAAAATTAAAACACAATTTTCCAAGAACTCAAACAGCTGTGCCACGCTGACCACCTAACCATTTATGCTAACAGGGCAAAATTCGCCGGAAATTTATTTAGAAACAATAATTTCCGCTCATATTAATTCTACGCATTTCTAAGATTTATAATATCATATAAACAACAAAAAATTAAAAAAAAACAAAAAAAAATGGGAAAAATATTTGGTAATAAAAATTCAAAAGATAAACGCAAATCAAAGTCGAATACAACAAATAACACAAAAGAAACCGGAATTGAAAAGATGTTTTTATGTGAAAAGAAGCAGAATAAGCAGGAAAAATCCTTCGTAGCATAGGAAACAAAAATTCAGCCCCTTTTCTCGCTGAATTTGACTTATTAATGCCGGCCAAACACGTGCAGCAGGAAGCGGTCCAAGGAAATGCTTAGGAAAACAGGGAAAATTAAAAAAAGCTGGCATTTCTTTGTATTACTTAGGGTTGTGGTTGTTGTTATTTAACTATTTATCCCAGCACGGAATCTTGTTATGAAATTATGCGTAAAGTCTTATTTACGTTTGTTTTGAGATTAGCTTTAAATGCGATGAACAGCGGCGAGAGGGTGAAGTGGTGATACGATGAGATGATGGCAGCCTTTGGCAACCCATTGCGCATTCGACTAAATATCCTTAGAAAGTGTCCAGTATACTTTTACCTTACTACTGTTTGTATAATTATTTTGATAGATGCCTTTGTGGAGATGATATATTTGATAGATGCCATGTGGAGTTATCATCTCTTTTTTGCGTCTTTTTTCATTTTCACTACAGACAAAAGGCTATTTTAGAACGTTGACAGGAGATACGGACGGTTTTCAAAACCTTTTTTATTTCCCTTACCTGACCACATTCAAATATCTAGACGACTGAATTTTGCCACGAAAAAATTTCTCACATTAATTTAGTTAGAAAGATCCCCTCATAAAAAATCATCCGCAGCATAAAACTGTAGGTCCCTCCATTTATAGAAAAATATTGAGATACATAAACCAAATATCGAAAGAAGAGCTCGGCCAAAGCAATAAAGCACAACAAAAGCGCCAATTTTATAAATAATCCAGTTTACCATTATTTGTTTATTTTTTTTTCTAACATATTTAACATTTCTTCCTACAGGCTCTAGATCTTGACCGGTAAGGGATATCTTCTCGGGGGAGCACATCAAGGCGGGCCCCCGCCTATGCGATTAAGTGCCAGGGTGTAAAGATCCACGGAACGTTGATCAGCGCGCCTTATTAGTTTGACGCGGGATTGAAACCATCCCTCATCCGAGAAACTGGGTGGAGGCTTTGGATATTCTTTCAGGTTGTCCCTGTACACCTTCCAAAGACTGCTGTTTATCAGGTCCCAGTTTGCTTGAGAGGTCGCACCATCGTGGGAACTGCGATCAATCACCGTCCGTATATGGCTTCCTTTTGCTATTTCCGCGAAATACTTCTTCACCGTGACATTAGTCATCTGAGTGGCGGACATCTTAATTCGTTTGACTTCAGCCGGTGTCCCGTCACTCGATCGCTTGCACTCGCGTCCCTCCACTCCACTCCTTGTGTGGAGTCTACTTTGGCCTTCTCCCGGTGTTCGGTAATGAAGACTTCAGCCCACGCCTTGGAGTCTGACTGTACCTCTGTCAGATCCTCTTCACTAATGTCTTTCAGTCTCTCCATGATTCTGAAGGCCTATAGTACTGATACAATAGTACCTTTCTGAAGCACTTATATGCTTCAGGGGTCGCGTGCTTCCCCGGCGCAGTGATAGTGCTAAAAGGGCAAACACTAGAAGCCATTGGCTGAGCCATGTGGTCCGATGCTGCCGACATGGGTGGGGATGCTTCTCCTTTCGGAGTTCCCGTGACGGGGACAGCAAGGTCTGCTTGTCTTCTGTCTTGCTGCATAAGGATTTTGTTGCCAGAGGGGGCGGGGTCTACTGCTGACGTACTCCAGACGTGGATGGTATGTCGTCCTCAACTTGTCTTATGACAGGATTGGTTTTGTTGCCAATAAGAGACCTCGCTGCCGTAGAGGCAGTCCCTGAAGTGATGGAGTGGAAGCTAGGCCCTGGCTTGGCGACAGGCTTTACTCCGCTTACAGTGGTGGTCTTTTTTATTAAAAGACCTGATCTTCCTGAGGGATTGGGTCTTAATTTTGGGTTGCCTTGGTTGTCCGAGGCTAGGTTTTTTATGCATATTAATATTTCATAATCGTATGCACTGCTCGACATGGCGAGCGTGGCGGAGTAACATTTTTTAGGGGGAAAGGGGAAACGTGGACCAAGGTAGTCCTCTCTACCATGGTAAGGTCATTCTACCTCCTGAGGTGATTTAGTTTCATGAGGACGCCTTTAACCCTGGCTGCAAACCATCCATTGGGCACGGTGACGCGTAACACCCTGGATTAGGGGGGTGCAGGAGAGGAGATGATGGAATACCAGGTTAAGGAATACACTGGGAAAGTCGTCGGTATGGTAATCTACGCATGGTGACTGACTGGCCACCGTCGGCCATATGGGACGGTTGGCTAGCCAATATACATATGGAGCTTCACTCTATGAGGGCTAAACCAGCACTTAAGCCTCATTCCCGCGGCAAGGAGACCAACTTGATGAGGTATCAGGAAGTTAGTTTGAATCGATTATGAAATTTTTGCTAGATAGACAATGCGAAAGCAACGTAATATAATACTATTTTTTAAGTTCGATTCCTCTTTTTTATCTTATACGCATTTTTTTAATTCGATTTGCTTATAAATTCTTACAACTCGAAGTTGAGCCGTGCACTTCAAACAGAAGGACCAGAAACATTTCCAGCTGGTTTATTAGATGTTCGTGCCCTTCAAAAATAGCTATAAAAAATATTACTAAGTTGATTATTTTTTATAAATCACTCACCCTACTACGCAGCACTACAACAAGCATTACTTAGGTGCAGAAATATATTTCTAAGGATGGCCTATCAGTTAGCAATGACGATGAGCTGCCTACTTGCATATGTATGTGTGTATGTGCATATATACGCACTCTTCTATGTGTCAGTTGTAGACCGTTCCGAGCGGCCAAGGATATATTATATGTACGATTTTCTTCCGACTCTATGGCAGAGTAAGCAACAAAATAACAACAACTAGCCGGTATGTACTTGCACATTAAGCAAGCAGAACGGAAATAGCTGAAATTCCTTTTGAAGTTCACATCAGTGAGCGCTCATTTTCTGCCTATTGAAGTTGTTGCTATTTTTGTTATTGTGGTTTCTGAATATGTGTGTGTGAGGTGCTTTTGTGTGCGTGGCATAAAAATTAAGTTAAACGCACTGCTCAGCTCAGCTCAGCTCTTGGCAGAGGTAAGGAGAGTAGGTAAAAAATTGGTGGTAGGAGTTGACTGGATAATTAACGCAATAATCATCAATGAAAGCGTGTGGACGTGCAGCACCAGCAGCAGCATCACCAGAAAATGCCAGTTGTACGCCTTTAATTTCTGCCTGCTTACCTGCCTTGGCGTATACGCATTGAAATGAGCAGGAAAAATTCAATCAGCTGATGGAACAGTGGGAGGCGGAAGGAGGGTGTCCCGCTTGTGCTGAGCGAATTAAACAGCGGGTTCAGTTGGCTGTGAAATGACCAGCGGCTATTTTTAACCATTTCACAAGCGAATACATTCACGCTTACAGAAGCACCTACAAGTACGCACAATGGGTTATTAGCAAGGTAAAGGACGTCGTATATGGCGCGTGTGTATGCGTGTGTGCGCGTGCATGCGAGTAAATACGTGTAAATATGTTCTCGTGAAAATATTCTTGTTGATATGCATGAATGTCGAAAGGTGTTGAGGAATTTGATTTTGACACGTGTTGAATGCGCAAACTGATGGGCAGACAAAGAGCCGATGAACTGACCAGCGGTCAACTACACAAATGCGCACATACATACGCACAAAAATTGCCTGTGCTTGCACATTTGCACATACATAAATATGTGGGGGTGTTTGAGGTTAAAGAGGGATTGATATGGAAATATTAGTAATTAATGTGAAATGTTTTAGGTTATCTTTTTTCTTTGTGTTAAACGAAGGACGCCTTATTATTATAAGGAAATTTTCAATTGGATTAAAGTAATATAAAATACTTGTTATCGAAATGCGGGAAAAATTAGCTACTTGGAGCTTTTTTTCGCAGCACAAATAACATATTTCTTGTTGGCGTTCATATCAAAAATGTGTCTAAATTTTTGCCATCGGTATTCTTTCAGCCTTTCTCCGGCATAGGTTGGCGTAAATTATGTAAGCCGGCCTATCTCTTAGATAACAGAGATATTTCAGATGACAATCTTCTGCAAAAGCGTGCCATAGGCATGTATACGAGGGGTGCCTTTTATATGCCGGGATAAGAGAACAAAAACAAATTTTAATAATCGAAAATCACTTTATTGTTTTTCAAAATTTTCTCCATGAAGATCTATACACTTTTGCGTGCGTTTTAACCAATTGTCGAAGCACTTTTGCCACTCCGCAACCGCTCCTTCAGATGTCGAAAAACGTTGACCTCTCAGTTTGTTTTTTACGTACGGGAATAAAAAGAAGTCATTCGGTGCCAAGTCAGGACTATACGGCGGATGACCCATTAATTCGATGTTTTGGGTGCTCAAAAATGCAGTTGTTTGAGCCGATGTGTGAGAGCTCGCATTGTCCTGGTGGAGAGTGATCCGTCTTTGGCGATTGGTTTTCCTAATTTCTTGGAAGACAACTGGCAAACAAATGGTTGTGTACCACTCAGAATTTACTGTTCTGCGTTGTTCTAGTGGGACGGTTGCGACATGTCCAGTTTTTCCGAAAAAACAGGCGACCATTTGCTTGGAAGTGCTTCGTGCGCGAACAACTTTTGTTGGATTTGGCTCATCTTGAAACACCCATACAGTCGACAGCTGTGTACTTTCGGGCTCATACGCGTAAATCCATAATTCATCACCTGTCACGATGTTATAGACGTGTTTCGAAGCCCCGCGATCGTATTTTTTGAGCATTTCCTTCGATCAATCGACACGAGCCTTTTTTTGAGCGATTGACAAATTGTGTGGGATCCAACGCGAACAAATTTTTTTGACAGTCAAATGTTTATGCAATATTGAATGTATGCTGGTCGCACTAATGCCTAAGATTGTCTCAATCTCACGATAGGTCACATGACGATCTTGCAATATCAGTTTGCGCACAGCATCAATGGTTTTCGGAACAACAACAGATTTTGGACGACCTTCTCGAAATTCGTCTTGGATTGAACTACGACCACGACTGAATTCACCATACCATCGATAAACACTGGTCCTTGATGGAGCTTCATCGCCAAAAAACGATTTAAGTTCATCCATGCAATGTTGCTGAGTTAATCCACGTTGAAAGTTGTAAAAAATAATCGCACGAAAATGTTCACGATTTAATCCGATTTTTGGACCGAGATGAATCTTTTAAGTTACTGTAAACAACACAAATAGCGCTGGTATTTCAAAACGTTCTGAGTACTTAAAAGCCAAAAAATGTCAAACTTTGCGATACAGCTGTCAGTTGCCAGATTGCAATACCAGGGTTGCCAAATCCCGACATATAAAAGGCACCCCTCGCACTCAAGTGATCGAACAGTAACAGAACAGAGCATAGCTTCGGCTATAATATGAGGTGATTTTTTAGCTATTATCTTTTCAAATAGTTGGTTTAAACAGCTGACGCACGTTTCGCGTTTTGTTTCACTGTAAAACATCTTCAGTTTGGTCTATAATTTAACCATGAATCGTCTTACATACGAACAACGCTTGCAAATCATTGAATTTTATTATAAAAATGCGCGTTCTGTTAAGAAAGTTTATCGCGCGCTTCTTCCATTTTATCAGTTCAGTCAGTTTAATCGACCCACTCAAGCGGCTGTTCGAGCTATTGTGACTCAATTTAGAACCAAATTTACATTATTGGACATCAAATTTACATTATCAGGCAGTGTTAATGATGACCATCAATTATCGATTCGTCGCCGTTCGCAGTAATTGGGCCTCTGTTACTCAACAACGTGGAACATTTTGCGAAAGGATTTAGGTGTGAAGCCTTTCAAAATACAGCTGGTGCAAGAATTGAAGCCGAACGACCTACCGCAACGCAGAATTTTTGGTGAATGGGCTCTTGGAAAGAAGGCCGAAGATCCACTTTTTTATCGAAAAATTGTGCTCAGCGACGAAGCTCATTTTTGGATCAATGGGTACGTAAATAAGCAGAATTGTCGATTTTGGAGTGAAGATCAGCCAGAAGAATTGCAAGAGCTACCAATGTATCCAGAAAAGGCTTATGGAGGTATCATTGGAACGTACTTCTTCAAAGATGCTGCGAATCGTAACGTAACTGTGAATGGTGAGCGCTACCGTGAAATGATATCCAACCTTTTTTTGCCAAATATGCAAGAGCTTGACTTGCATGACATGTGGTTTCAGCAAGACGGTGCCACATGCCACACAGCACGCGGAACAATGGACTTGTTGAGAGGCGAGTTCGGTGAACATTTTATTTCACGTTCAGGACCTGTCAATTGGCCACCCAGATCGTGCGATATAGCGCCTTAAGGGGGTAGTCTGGTTTATAAGGTCAAAAAAATCAATTTTTTTTTTTCGTTTTAAGCGATTCCTAATATATTTCAGAATATTCACACAAAGTTACAGAGCCTAATTCTCAATATTTTCGTAGATACAAAGCCAAAGGTAGGCGAGCGTTACGTAGTTACGCTGTGACCGGACAGCTATAGTACAAACTTTATCTTCTTTTCTCGACTTTTCATTTTTATGATTTCTTTGAATTGGCGTACATGAATGAAAAAAAAAACGAATGAACCTTTTGAAATGAATCATAGCTTGTTCCCTTCAGTATTAAATTCTCTTCTATTTGAACTAACAAATTAGATAAAAAAAAATTTCCAAGGTTTTTATACCAAGTTGGAGTGAATTTTTGTTTTTATAGAAAGGCATGTTTTTCTTTAAAACCTCCAAAAGTTGAAATTATGGAATTTCTCTCAGTTTTCTTTAGTTCATCTAGAATAAAAAATCATGATAATTAGAAATCCATTTGAATATTTTGCCTTAGATAATAATTACGAGCTGTATCTTGTACGCCAGTTGGAAACTCCAGCGTTGCAACGCTCTACTAATTTCTATGTTAAACATTTTTTTCAACTTATTTTAACCAGTACAAAAATTTTTTATACTTTTTAAATGTTCATTAAAAGATAGAAAAAACTTTGCAGTGCTAAATTAATTTTTTCCTTAAACAAAAAATCGGAAAGAGACGCAATTTTTAGACCTCATAAGCCCCCCTTAAGATTATTTTTGTGGGGTTATGTAAAAACTCATGTCTCTTCAGACAAGCCTGCTTCAATTAACGCATCGGAAGATAACAGTAAAGCATGTGTATGTGAGATACCGGCCGAAACATTGAAAAGAGTATGCCAAAATTGGACTAAGCGGATGGACCATTTGAAGCGCAGTCGTGGTTAACATCTGCATGAAATAATCTTCAAACATTAAACTATATCTATCGATTTAAATTAAAATTTCATGCATTTTTCTGAATTTTACATGTGTTTTTTTGAAAAACTTTCCTATAGCTCTTAAAAAATCATCCTTTATATAAATAAGGTGCATTTCATAATCATAACACACCTTTGGTATACAATTTTTGAACTATCATAAGCTCGCTTTCACTTTCCGGAGTAGCTTTTATTTGGCGTCATTTAAACAGTTATAGACTTAAGACTTCCATCAATTGTTTCTATTGCGAAAGCTCACTCTATTTTGTAGAACCGTTAACTTTTTCTAAGAAGCTGCGCGTTTGCTAGTCTTTTCGGCGTTTCATAATAATAAGACACTAGTCGAAAATAAGCTTCTGAAGAGATAGAAGGTGCTGATTGATGTTTTGGATGACTTTAATTATAATTTTATTCAATTTAACCTAAAATTCCGAGGGGTGCAATAATATCAATCAAATTAATTGCAAAAAACACAGACAGAATTCGTTGTGTTATCCGGAATTTTTTACAGAGTCTTGAGAATTACAACATTTTGAAGCCCGTTGGAAAAAAATGCTCACTATCAAGTCGAGAACAGCGAGGAATCATAAAAAAAGCTTCTAACTCGACTAAGTCTTGCGCCAACTTGGTCGCTGTTGTTCAAAATAAGGTCTCCAAAACAACAGTTTGGCGCACATAACAGAGGTGCAATCATTTAAAATTATCAAAAATAAGAAAAGGAAGGAAGAAGCCAATCTTTTGCCACGGCATAAGCAGGCGCAGAAAAACAACTAGACACCAACTGAAAATACAGTAAGATATTTGGAACATTTTTAATGTTGCCCAATTCCATATTATTTTTTAAAAAGGTTATATTTTCGAGTTAAAAAATATAATGGAGCCTTGATGGACCCGATGGTTTTTTAAATTATTAGAGAGTTTTGCGTAAGACCACCCTGTTATTTTCCAAGCGCAACTTCGGTGAAGGTTCTGTTATGGTTTGGGGTGCACTTACAACGAAAGCAACTTTTGATATACAGTTTACAGCATCGCAAATGAATAGTGGTGACTACAAAAACGTTTTGAAAAATAGTCTCCTTCAGGATAACCGGGAAGTGCCCCTCGTTTTTCACCACGACAACGGCCGAATCCACGTAGGCAGGGAAACAAGGCAGTATTTGACCGATTGTTACATAAAAACTATGCACTGGTCGGCGTGTTCTCCTAATCTAAACCTAATAAAAAACACTTTGAGGTAAATTAATCAGCAGAGTTTACGCTAACAATCGCCAATTTGACAACACCAGCGAGCTTAAAGCGGCAATTAAGGCAGAATGGGCTGCTCTACATGTAAATTTACTTAAAAAGTTAGCAGAATCGATAAACAAAGTTTTTTTGTGTCGCTAAAGCAAATGGTGCTTCCATAGAATACTAAAACATTCTAGACGACAGAAAAAAACATTCTAAAGAAGTATACTTTTGTTAAACGATCACTTTAATTAAGCAGTGTCTTATCATTTTGACCTGGTGGCCAGTGTTTTATCATAACACCTGGAAATACGTTTTTGCTAAACATTTTTTGTATTAAAAAAAGTTATAAATTCTGTAATGAAACAGATAACTTTTGTTACTTAAATCGATGTGTAAAATTTTTATTTTCCTCTGAAATCTATAAATTTAAATACTTCGAAAAATTAGGGGTGTCTTATGATGAAGAAACGCACTTTATATTAAGGGTGGTTAAATTTCAAGGGCCGCGGTTGAATGTGAACCACACCTAAAGGATGAGATAATTCGACACATTAATGGCATAGAACCTCAATTATGCCTCAGCGTCATCGAAAATTTGGACCATCGGATGCAGGTGTGCCGCCGAGGCGGCCTATATTTTGTTCCATACGTAATTGAGCCATACCATATTATCATAATTAAGAGAATCACAATAATTTCTTAAAAAAATTGTATTTTATTCAAAATCAACACCGGCCCTTGAAACATAACCACCCTTTATATTCAAAGGCTTAGGCATGACTTATATAAATCGTACACCCATTTAGCATTTTTCCGCAGTGATACTTTTAATTCACCACCTTTACATTTCTCACTGCTGAGTGGTAATTTTATTACCTTTTATTTTTTATTATCTTCTATTAAATTGCAGTTTTTCCTAAATAATTCAATTTCATGTCCATAAAATTATTCGCCTCACCTTTCCGAATTATGATAATGCATAAGCATAATAGTTCACTTCAATTTTCTTGACGGTCATGCAGCACCAACAACAAATACCAATACTAAGAATAGCAACAAGCATTTAAATGTCATTACCACATGCAACAGCGCGTACTGCAAAATACCTACACATACAGACATATGTACATAAGTATAAAACAACAACATAACTTCAGCCGCGATCATTTCCTTACCAAAAGCAATTTACGGGCAACAAAAGTGCAACTTAAGTAGACATTTCGACAAGTACAGCAAATTTCGTTGAAAACTTAGCAAATGGTCTACACGACGCCTTCCAAACATATCTGCATATGTATGCAAGTAAGTTTGCAATGGTGTTGGCATGCACTTGGCAATTGGAGAGAGGTCTTTTCACGAGCCCACCATCGAGTCATTCGAGTCATGAACATAAAATTTATTAAATTAAATAGCAGCGTCTCCAGTACAATTTCCATGCCAATTTCAGCCTTTTCTGTTTCTGGCTACACTGCTTCTGCGCCCTCAAACGTAAATAGTTGACAGCACCTCTTGTTCGATTTCGATGCTTCCAGCTGCATTTGCGCGGCATAAAAAGAATGCATAGAAATGTGTGGAAAAAGTGCATTTGGGGGGAACAGCGATTTACGCAGAGGAGAGGGAGGGCAGTGCGCTGTTCCCTTATTTAGTTGGTCTCGTAGCCGTCGTTTTGCCACTCTGTCAGTTTGGCGAATTATTCGTTGGTGAGGCGTTTTCAATTCTATGTTGTTGCTGTAGTTGTTATAATGCAGCGAAATGGCACAATGCAATGTGCAAAACTGAAATTACCGCCCAAAAACAATTACCAACAGTTGTTGCAATGCGCAATGTGCAACATGATAACATTTGCTTGTATGCTTGTATAGGATTACGTATTTACATACACACACGAATGCACTGACAAGCAGTCATGGACAATAAAATAGTTCGGTTTATTTAGTGTCTGTTCATTTTTTATAAAAGTTTAGCTACAAAAATAAACCATATACAGCGTTTTTTTTTTCTATATTAACTTTATGCAAAAATGATTAAAATTCTGCAAATTTTCAAAGTATGGCAATAAATGTTTCTCTAGAGACTAAACAGGCGGTGCTACACGAATAAGTGCGCGAGAACCTTTTGTGCTGAATAAACATCAGCGATTCTTTGCCGAAATGTAATGAAAAAAGTACCGGCAGTCGTTTTCTTCAGCTCCTTCAGCGAGTTCTTCTTAGAGGTCTCTATCGACTCAAAGTGGCATCCGCGGAGTGGCAATTTAAGTTTTGGGAAAAGGAAAAGGTCACAGAGGACATGTTGTTCGATGATATCTGTCGAGTTTTTGGTCCAAAAAGTGTTCTCAACATGAGCCTTATGAGACGGTGCGCTATTATGGCGCAAGATCCATGAGTTTTCTTTCCACAAATTGGGCCGTTTGCCCACCACATTCTCTCTCAAACGTCGCATAACTTCCAAATAATATTCTTTACCGTAGAATCATTTGGAACGAATTCCGAGTGCACAACGCCATGACAATCAAACAAAACGAGTTTCTTGACTTTCACTTTAGATCGACTTTGCCGTGGTTTTTTGGGTTTCGGCTCAAATGGATAGCGTCATTCAGTCGCCTGTTGACTGGCTTACATATCAAACTCCCATACGCACGTCTCATCACCTGTTATGCTGCGCTGGATAAACGTTGGGTCCGAATTCACTTGCTCCAGCATGCCTTCAGCCACCTTCTTCCGATGATTTTTTTGAAAGAAATTCAACTCTCTTAAAATGTTGCTTATTGATTCGTGAGATACGCTACCAAAAAATTGGGAGCCTGGGGGCCTTACGAGCTCAGCGAAAAAAAAACAAAGAAAGTCAAGTCAAATTGCTTCTTAGCATCTCGCGCGTCATCGAGCAACACGCGGTCATAAGCAGCAGAAATGGAGCCTATACATCATTATGAAGCTAAAAAAAAAGTGGATGGCTCCAGGAGATGCGCCAAAGCCGAGAGTCAAGCCGAATCTTTATGCAAAGAAGATGATGATATGTGTTTGGTGGTACTGGAAGGAGAGATTGCATTGGGAAATGTTCGAAAAGAGTGCTACGGTCAACAAGGAGCTCTTCATTGTCCAGCTACACCACGTGAATGAGGATATTCACTGAAAATACCTAATCAACATACTCAAGCCACACTCGTTCACGACAGCGCCAGGCCCCATGTTGCACAAGTTGTCCAGTCGGCACACCCCAAGAGCTCGAACGGGAGGTCCTTTGGCCGTATTCTCGGGATCTTCCACCGACCGACTACCATCTTTTCCGCTCCCTGTCAAACCATATGAAGGGTGTTAGCTTCGTTTACAAATAGGTTCTTGAAAACTGGCTCAGCAACTTCTTTGACAGAAGACCAGGCGATTTTTGGCGGAACGTCCATCAACATATTGGTCGAGAGGAGGGAAGAGGTTGTAAACAGCAACGGCGTATAGACAATAATTGATTAACTTATTGATATAATTATTGTTTTTTGTTTAAATAAAAGTCTTCGGTAAAAACGCTACGAACTTAGTTCCCAACCTAATATCTCGTCGGTAGCCGCTTTGAGCACTAAACTCAACGTCGAATATCAAAAGTAGCAGCTGCTTGTTATCACCTACTGTTTAGGTCATTTAATGAGAGAGCCACCCCTGTCATAGCAGTGCTCTCTCACCCACCATATGCCAGAAATGTTAGTTTCTATGACTGGTTTCGTCAATTTGCCTGCATCCAAATAAATCAATCGTAAAATAGTCCTACGGCACAACCGTTGCTTACTGCATCGCAGGAAGAGCGCAGCCTATTGCCTATGGAGCTTCAGCGATTTAGTGCTATGCTTTCGCTTTTTCGCCTTCTCTCCATATGTTTCCAATCATTGAGAACGAAAGTTCGAAATTTTCTAATACAATTTCGTACTTCTTTGGAACAACATTGTCTGGTGTTATTCGTTCTGCTATTTTTTTTTTCTAAAACCTGTTGCTCTTTACTATATCTTGGCCAGTAAAAGAAAATATGCTCTCCATGGTCATTTGCCTTGGCGCAAAAAGAACTTATTTATCCATCATTAAGGCCATATTTGTGAAGATATTCTCTAAAACAATTATGTCCTGTCAGGAACTGCGTAGTAAAAAAGTCAACATTACCATATTTTCTATCGACCCATGCCTGTAAATTTCGAATGAGTCTGTGTGTCCATCTCCCTTTGCTTGTTAGGTCCCAACGTCTATGCCATTTAGATAGACTCCTGTGCCTTTCTTCTTGGCGCTCCTCAGCTGCTAACGAACTGCTAAGACCTCGGTTTTTGTCTTAGATTCTCTAACTTTCCAGTGTCAGTATGTCTGGGTGCATTATACCAGAAATTACTCCAATAGCTTCATGGGATACAGTGCGAAATGCGCTTCTGACTCTGATAGCGCTCAGGCGAAACAGAGACTTTAATAATCTTGGCTTATGCTTCGTATTTTAATGCTTGTCCCAACACAGGTGCCGCATACATCACAATGGACTGGATAACTTTTGCCAGTAGTAGCTTTCTGTTCTGACTTCGCCCGCCTATGTTAGCCATTATTTGAGATAGCAACGTATTTCCCCGTGCTGCTTTCTCACAAGGTTTTTCAATTAGCGCTTTGAAATTGAAGCGTGCATCTATCATGAATCCCAAGTATTTCTCAATATTTTTCCTGGTTGTGATCAAAACTGCTATAGTTTTTTGGCCTACAAGCTGAAGACCGGATTGTTGTTGGTAGCAAGATTCTGCGGAAGATTCTTAGACTTTTGCTCGTTGGCGACGGCGAACATCGCAGGCGAGGGAATAATGAGCTGTATGGCCTAGCGCAACAAATATAGATCCAGCGCCTTCGTTGACTGGGTCATGTCGTCCGAATGGATACAAACGCTCCGGCTCTGAAAGTATTCGATGCGGTACCAGCTGATTTTAGTAGAGGAAAAGAAAGGCCTCCTCAATATTCCAAGGCTGGAATATTCCTTCTTCCATCCATCTTGTTCCATCAATAGCATTTTTCACTATAAATGTAAGCGTTTTAATTGCATCCTTTAGTGGAGGGTCCCCTGCGGAAACCATATTGGTTGTCAGACAAACCTTCTGGTCTTTCATTAAGCTGCTGCTCCAAGCGATCAGCAATTAACCGTACTAAGATTTTGCCCATCGTATAAATCAAGCAAAGCAATGAGCTTGGTTGGCCCGGCGTCTTATTAGGTTTCGGTGAAAGGACAAATCGTTGCAGTTACAAAATTTTTGGGAAAACGCCATCTCGAAAACACTTTTGATACGTCTCCGTGTAGGGTTTTGCGTCTTCTTTCAAGTTGAAGAGCTCCGTTAGGGATTCCATCTAGTTTTGGATCTTTAACGTTTCCCAAACGACCCAAGGCTAACTTTACCTCCATTTCCGTGACTGTGGGTACATCAAAAAGAATAATGAAAGATGCGTCTGCTGATAGTTGGTATTTTCGATCATTTTCTTATCTTGTGAAAAGGCTTTCCGAAACATTTTTTTAGAGTTGCGCTTGTCCTTTGCATTCACAAAGTTTAGACATCACCAGCTTATACGCTCTTCCTAGCGGATTTTCGTGAACTAAGAGTTTTCCAATAACAGAGCTATTTTGAATACCTTGTCACTTTTGAAGCTGCCATTTTTTGATATTTGACAAGTAGAAACTACGCCGTTAATAAAAATGGAACGAGACACGCTTAAACAATGCATTGAAATTATTAAAATTCACTATGAAAATGGAGAAAATTTGGCAGAGATGGTTTGTAAAACGCGAACATTTTTGGGTCATCGTGAACCACATTGTCGGACCGCAATACAGAAATTGGTGAAAAAATTCTAGCTGTTGGGAAAAGTTAGTGATGTGAATAATAAAACCTGTGCACGTCGGTCAAGAACAGCCGAAAATATTGCTGTTGTAGTCGAAAGTGTAGAAAAAATCCCATGTTTGTCCATTCCTGGTCGTTCTTTGGAATTAGGCATTCCACAAACGTCATTACACCGTATTTTTCATAAATATTTGGGTCTTAAGGCCTATAAAGTCCAGTTAACATAAGAACTCAAGCCAGCCGATCATCAACAACGTCGTGTTTTTACTGATTGGGTCGTTGAAATGCATGAAAATTATCCGGAATTCCATCGAAAAATCGTCTTGAGTGATGAGGCCCATTTCTACCTTGGTGGCTTCGTCAACAAGAAAAATTGTCGGAACTGGGGCTCAGAAAATCCCAGAGTTATTTGTGAAAAGCCTCTCTATCCTCAAGGTGTGACTGCTTGGTGCAGTTTATAGTCCGGCGAAGTCATTGGACTTTACTTTCTTCGAAAATAAAGCTGGAGCAACAGTTACGGTGAATGGATTGCGCTATCGAGAGATGATTAACTATTTTTTACGGCCGGAATTGGATGGTATTGATCAGGACAACGCCTTTTTTAAACAAGACGGCGCTACGTGCCGCATAAGCAACGAAACCATTGATCTTTTACGGGAATAACACTTCTTATTTGAAAATCCTTTAGCTTTTTTTAATCGCATTTCTGAGCCTTTTGCGGTTTTTTTGTTGAACATTTCCCATAAATCTGCATTTTCAACTGTTCATCTGCTTCTTTGATATTATCGTCTAGCTTTGGGGCAGGCACCTCTGAGTTCAGCTATATCGCTGTTTCTCCAGTATGCCGATTTCCGGTATGTGTATTTTTTCTGACCATTGCAGCATCAAGGCTTTGGTCAGGCGTCGTTTGTGCTCGTTTGCCTCGTCTGTGCTAGTTGGGTGAGCGTTTAATACAGGGTGGCTGATGAAAGCCGCTACCAAAAAAAAATTGAATAACTTTTTTTCTTTTTAAGTTATCTGTTCCATTTTTGTTTTAATTTGCAGACTGATCTTTAAAATTTATTAAAATGGATAACTGGGACACGCAAACAAGAATTTGGATAGTCTGGCGCTATCACGCACTGGAGTCCGTAGTTTTGGTACAGAGAGAGTACAGGTGGCGATCCCCCGAGCAGATGGACCATAATGAGACTAGTGAATAATTTTGCTGAGCAAGGAACAGTCGCAAGAAGGCTGTTAAACTGCCTTTTCATGTCTGATGAAGCCCATTTCGATTTAAACGGCAATGTGAACAAACAAAATTGTCGAATATGGAGTACTTCTAACCCACAGATACTCCACGAGACGGAATTGCATCCTCTTTGCGTGACAGTGTGGTGTGCGGTTTCTTCACGCTGTATTGTCGGGTCTTATTTTTTTGAAGAAAATGGTCACACCGTTACGGTTACTGGAGACCGTTATTTGAAAATGCTGAAAGAATTTTTCTATCCAGAACTACGCCGAAAGAGAATTCCTTTCAACTCTGTGTGGTTTCAACAAGGTGGGGCAACGTCTCACATAGCCCAGACTGTTATGACAGAGTTGCGACGAAAATTTCCCAATAAACTGATTTCAAGAAACTCCGAATTTCGTTGGCCCCCTAGGTCGCCTGACCTTACTGCACCTGACTTTTTCTTATGGGGTTTATGTAAACAAGAAGTTTATAAAACAAAGCCAACAAATTTGGATGAACTAAAACAATCCATTCGGGCAACAATTGCGGCTATTCCTGTCGCAACTCTCAAAGCAGCAATAAACAACTTTTTACTAAGATGCCGCACTTGTGTCAACGAGCATGGGGGGCATTTAAATTCAATTATTTTTAAAACTAGTTAAGCTACATTTAATAAGATTTAATGACCTTCAACTTGAAAAAAAAAAAAATGAATTCCATGCACTAAAAAAAAGTTATTTGAGTTTCTTAATGTAGCAAAATTTATCAGCCACCCTGTATAAGCTTAAAAATCTCTTCGCCCATAAATTCAATCATCCACCCTTTTGTCTGAGCTGTTTTCAAAAAGCTTGTTCTTTCCTTGACTGTGTTTCGGAGTTTTTACGCACTCTCGAAGACAGAAGATTGATTTTTGCGTACGCATTTGTTAGTAACACCAAAACTTCGCTATACGGACTGCTATTCTTTTTTAGAGAAGGTTGCTTCTAATATTCCCTCTCATACGGAATTCTTTGAAATCTCTTTTTCTAGAAGTAGTTGTAGAGTAGAACCTGTGTTGAACTAAAATTGGTTTTCACTGCTTTGGATTTTGATTTCACGCAATGAAGTCCTACTTTAGTTAAATATTTGGGAATGTTTTTTCTGCGCCACATCGCTCGTGTTTTATCTTAGCTCAGGTATTTAATAGTTGCCCTAATCTTAAGATTGATCCACATTTAGAATAATGTGCTGTGTCGTTAGCTGTGTCGTCTGTTAAACTACTTTGTACTAATAGACCTGAAAAAAATGTAAAGAAATATTCGCTCTGGTCTGTGAGGTTATTGTAATAATAAACTTAAATAAACGAAAAAGGTCCGATGATGCCGGCAGTTCAAAATCCACTCTAATCAGTGACTATTTCGCATGACCTGTTGAATCTCCTTCGAACTTTCGTTGCTCCAGTTCAGTTAATTTTATTTGTTAACGAAGCCCCTTAACCAAAACGGAGCCTCACCACTTACGGTAATTTTCTTGCTGAGGAAATGTTTGGCGAATGCAGCATTAATTTTGATGATCAATTTTAATAATTTTAAAACAGTGTTGAATCGTGTTGCGTTCCATGGTTAAATTTCTAGAGTGAGGACAAAAAAATGACCAGCCATGTTTTGCCGCCGGTGAAGTGCAATTATGAGAAATTTGTTGTACAAATGTTGCAAGAAATTTTTCTTCGTACACAGATTTCTTATCAGCAAAATTGTAGCATAAATGTAAAGGATGCCAAATGGAAAGAATTCAAAAATGAAATAAAGTAAATAATTAATGGAAAAGCGAAAAGGGGAAATACAAATTTTGTATGCATTAATAAAGCAAAAAGCTGAATAGCGCTTGAAAATAACGTAAAACAAAAAAGCCACAGCCTCGCTCGCAAACCACTAATTACTATTACAAAATTGTTAAATTCCAAAAAACAGAAGTGCAAAAATAAGTGAACAAAACGCAAACAACATCGACAACTGAAAATCGACAGTAGCAAATAACAGAAGCCCAAGAAGTATGGGAAATACGATCAGCAACAACAAGAAAAACAACAACAACCACAACATCAGCAACAATTTGTGCAACAGAGCAGAGACGCTTCAAAGCTGAGTTGCTTCCTTGCCGTCGGCAATTTAGCGTTGCTGCTGCTTCGCTGAGTGCGGGCGACAGCCAGCCAAGAAGGTAGTCGACCACAGCGCGCTGCTTGTATTTGAATGTGTCGATTGAATGTGCAAAAGTGTGTAGATGCAGACTTTGCGGACTGTGAATATGTTAAAACGGAGGCATGCAAAGAAAAATTAAATACAAAGATAATCGAAAAGAAAACGCAAGGAAATAAAATGTAAAAAATATGGTTAATAATAAAAATTATGAAAAATAAGAGACGAAAAACAAAAGACAACAGTTTCGTTGCTTTTTGTGCCCGCAAAAAAGAAAACTCGCTACAAGACACGAACAACTTCAATTTGCACTGCAATGCTAACTGAGGATTTTATTTCGCTGCCAACTGAGCTGAGTGAAAAATAAAAAAAATATAAGTAGCTGAGCGTCGAAGGAGCACACACACACATCCACATTTAAGCTCACGAGCGCCAACACAACCACGAAATCATATTTCCCCTCTCATACAGCAACACTTACACACACACACACGCTCACACACATCTTTGCCACTTTCTCTGCCCCTCCACTTGCTTTGATGCGTTTGTGTGTGTGCGCGCATTCTCGCTCATCTGCTTATCGCTCCGTCTCTTTCGCAGTTAAATTTGTATTTGTATTTGTCATTTGCCATTTGCCGTTTTCATTTCAATTTCATTTCCACTTCATTGTTTCGTTACCGATGCGTTCCTGCACCAACACACACAAGAAGCTATAGATGAATTTCATCAACTGCTGCACTCTCTCTCTTTGAATTTCAATCGTTTCGCTGGCACTCTCAATTGGCATAGCTCCGCCCATTGTAGTGTTTCAGATGCCGCTACGTTTTATTTACTTGGCTTCGAGTTTTCATGGGTGCGCGTGTGTGTGCGTGCTTATTTATGCGTTGCTGTTTCGGAAGCAGCATTTGTGTGTTTGTGTGGCTGCATTTCTGGTATTGCTAGTAAATAAATACGAGCGCAATTTTGTTGAATTCATTTTGGATTTAGGATTCTATTTTATTTTATTTTTCTGAATTTCTGCTACAATAAATTTTTGGTGTTGCTAGATTTATGTTTTTCTTGTTATTGTTGCGTTTGTTACTTTTGCAGTTTGCATGTGAGTGTGCATGTGAGTGTGTGTGTAGATTTGTATGTTCTGCGATATTTGCTTCGTTTTCCTATTGCGTTGCTATTTTGGCACATGAAAAGCTATGCAAAAAGCTTTGTGTACCCGTACATGTGTGTGTGTGTGTATATATCTCGAAATGTGTGTTGTGCCATTAAAATTAAGATTTTCGCAGTTCATTGATGCAAAAGACAAGAAAATTCTATAAAGAACATTTATTTTTTAGTTCTTGTTATTTTGATATAACCAGGCAGCGAGCAGATGTATTGAAGTTTGCATGAATTGAAATTAGTGCATTCAAATATGTACGTGTGTGTCTATGCAATGTATGTGAATGAACTAAGAAAATGGCGTCGCTTTTCAAAAATTTCATTGTTTTCCTGAAATCGTTAACTTTGTATGAATTTGTATGAAATTTCTGAATTTTTTTTCGCAATAAGGGAGTATGCACGCTCAAGCGAAAATTCATAGCTACACACGCACATATACAAAAAGTGCTCTAACTTAATTTATTTTCATATCTTTCCTTCAATAATAATTTTTAAAGCTACTCCTGGCGACCTCCGAGCGCTCCGGTTAAAGTGTCGTAATACAGTGAGGGCGATATAAGTTTGAGTCTAAATCATCTAAAGTAAAGAAATATAAAACAAGTCAAATATCCCAAATTTAAACGAATAGTTGAGAAATGGGTTTATGCGTGACTGTTATTCGATGGGCTTGCATTCTAAATGCACTGACATGAAGCATCAAATCATAGAAATAACCGGTGAGTGTATTTCTGTCAATAGAAAGGTTTCTCACAAAAACCATCTTCCTTTCGAAGCCGACCACTTTGATACTTTTTTTTATTTATTGTATTTGTATTATTATCTGACCAAGCCCGGTCTATAATCACAATCTCACATATGGACACTCAAGCATCCTCAGAAACTTTGGGTTCATCCCCTCGTCGACGGATCAATGTGTGCCCCCGCATAGTCCAAGCGGAACTTTCTCCACCCATATTCCACCAAGGGAGGAGTGGACCGGGGGCAACACTTGGGGACAGGGCCTAGTTAACCTGTTCATGGATGGCTCGAAGCTGGACGGTAGGGTTGGAGGAGGAGTATTCTGCAAAGAGCTCCCCATCAAACTCAAATTCAGGCTACCGGATCACTGCAGTGTGTTCCAAGCAGAGGTGGCCGCAATTAAAGAAGCAGCTACTTACTTGCGTAATAACTGTTTAGAAGGTAAATATTTACTCCGATAGCCAAGCGGCAATTAGGGCCCTAGGCTCTATTATGGTGCATTAGAAACTGGTCAGGGAATGCCTGGTCTCTCTCTCGATTGCATCAGAATTCTTCGATATAAAGATAATTTGGGTACCTGGTCACAGTGGCATTGCTGGAAACTGTGAAGCCGACGAGCTGGCCAGACAAGGAACCTGTGAGGTAGTGTGCCCGCGAAAGGAGAGGTTCGGGATCCCCTTGACAACCTGCGCTCTACTCCTCGAAGGATGGACTTTGCACCAACTCAGCGAGTGCTGGGTAAGTAGACGAACGTGTAAGATCGCGAAGTCCTTCTAGCCACGTTTGGATAGGAGGCGTTTGAGGGATATTCTAAGGATGACAAAATCTCATCTCTTAAATTTCGTGGGCATTCTCACGGGGCACTGTCCGCGGGGTATACATGCCGGGAGACTCGGAATTACTTGGAGTCCTTTTTGCGTCAGCTATATGGAAGATGAGGTGGAATAATCTCAGCACCTGCCCCTCAGCGGCCCAGCTCTCGTGGGACTAAGATTCTAGCATCTTGGTTCTCACTTCTTTTCTGCGCCTGCTAATATAGCAGGTATTGAAAACAAAAATCTGATGAACTTCATCAGCAGCATAAAGAGGTTAACACAACTGCAGACTAGTCACAAACACTAAACCTTCCCCATCCCTTTCCCTTTCGTCCTTTTTTCCTTCACCTCCTTTCCCCCTCTTTCAACGGCATCACAAAGGATGAACCAAACTTCTTTCGTCCAAGTGGGCGCACTCTCTGGGCATCACTATCTAACCTAACCTAACCAGCATTATTTATAAATTTAAAAATTTATTTTTTATTTTTTATTAACTTTTTAAATATTTTTTTTCATTATTTGTTTAAGACAGCAATCCAAGTGTCTATCTTAAGACATTAGGACAAATATTAAATACTTGAGCTAAGAAAAAACACTGGTGATGTGGCGCAGAGAAACAAATTCGCAAAAATATAAAACTACCTGGTAAAGTAGGTAGGACCTGATTGTGTGAAATCAAAATCTAAAGGATTGAAAACCAAGTTTAGTTCAACACAATTTCTAGATGAGCGCGTTGACACCATAACTACTTCTAGAAAAATCAATTTTAAAGAATTCTGAATGGCGCAGAATCCTAGTGGGAATATTAGAAGCAAACTTTTCTAAAAGGGCAGGGCAGTTAATAGAGTCAAGTTGTAATGTTAAGGACAAATAGGTACGCAAAAATGACTCTTCTACCTTCAAGTGCAGGAAGGCTAATTAGTTGGCAACGAGAATAGAAGGAAGGCAGTGGTAGAGAAAAATTGAGTGAGCTGAAAGCAAATCTTACAGACATTTTTTTTGGACTCGCTTAAAGCGTTTAGTTTGAATTTTCGTGTGAAGCCTCCCAATAAACGCTGCATACTTCAGTTTTGACCCAACAAATGCACAATGCAGAGATTTAAGTGTGTACGCGTAAACGTCTGAATAAACGGCGAATAAAAGCCAACATGGAATACGAGCGCGAAATATCATAATATAATTGGCATGGCTATTATATGTCCGCTTGGATACAAATACAACGCCAAGATATTTCATTTGCGTCACATATTGTAAGACAGGGCCCGCAATACTACAAAAAGTATGCAAAGTGTTGGATGCCTGCAAACAGTTACATAAAAGCATTCATTGATATTAAGCGTCAACTGATTTTTCAAGAATGATAGAAAGAAGATTGCGTCCATCAGAGAGTGCGTGACGTCACGTTTGCCGAGCTGTGCAGTATTGCCAACCATTTGCTCTTCGCAAAAAATGTAGTGCTTTTTTATACCCAAAATGCGAAAATTTTGAAATTTCGTGTTTGTTTCCTTTTTTTAATTCAAAGCTACCGAAATTTGAGTTAAAAAAACTGTATTATTATACAAAAGAAGGTTAAAAAAGGCCACTCTGAGAAAATTTTAGAGCTAATGAAAATTTGTTGATTCTTATAAAATTTGATATTTTGAAAGCGCAAATTAATTTTTTTTTCCTTTTGAGGTTATGCAAGAATATTAAATCGTCTTCTCTCAACTCTTCTTAAGATTGAAAACCTTTTTACACCTCTTAGAAAGCGTTTTAACTTACTGAATGCGGGTTAAAACCATAGAGGTGTAATCGTCTCTTCCGGCCATCAATCCTTAGTGGGACATAGGACATTAAGAGTTGTATTTATAGTAAAAATAAGCAAAAAAAAACCTGAAAATACTATAGAAACCATAATGACATGTTTACAAAAAGACTACCTTGTCTTGTTACATAACCTCAAATATAGCAAAAATGTCGTTCTCTTAACACAAGAGTTTCTTTTAACAAAAAACTCATAAATTAAATTATACATAACCATAACACATTTATTAAAAAAAACGCACACTTAAAGACGCATACAAAGTTCTTTAAGTAATTCAAAAAAATTTGGTGTTTTATTTTCTTTAAATGGGCATTTTAGTGCGTTTTTATATCCAAAGCTAGGCAACACTGCAGTAGCGAGTAACAAAAAAAAACTCAAGTTACGAAAATGGTAATCTGGCCATACTGGCGCTAAATTGACGTAACTTATTGTCAATTTCGCTGAGCGCAAAGTAACGGTACCACGATAGGCGCCATCTCATTATTCTTTACATCGTGCTGATTTTTGCTGCACCATTCATTGACTCCATTTATGTCGGATTGCAGGTTGCCGGAGTCGCGTAAAAATATGATGGTTACAAATATAATATTTTAAGGTCACCAGCGTAAAGGCGGGAATTACCAAATTTGAAGCATGATTTGTCCTCGATTGTACCATTCACTAGTTGGTTTGACAGCTTAAGCTCCTTCGCAATTCCCCGATTATTTTTGTCAGTTTAGTGTAAAACTACAATTCATATTACAATAATTCGCTTCGCTTTCACCATATTTTTCCATTACAATCAATATTTGCAGAATTTTCACTTTTCCTAATTCCCATAATCACAACAATGGGTTGAAAACCCCCACACAGCATTGCCAAAGTGTGTCTTCGGATGTTACTGGGATCCCATCTACAAATGACGCACAACAGATCTCGGTTAATATATTCCTCTGAGATCAGAGACGAAATACGCAGGGAATCCTTAGTTTATTAACATACTTTTTAGGACGTTTAGCGGCGAAAAACTAAGTCATTCGTGAACTCTTGACCCGCGTATGCGGTTATCCAAGATATGCTGCAGTTCGGAGAAAATGAAACGACATACAACTCGTCTTTTACGCGGTTCATACATTTCTTGGAAAACTATACAGGGGCCGCCACTCGAAGTGTAAACAATTAAAAAGGGCATAAATTTAGTTTGGAAATTTACTTTTATTCAATTCAAAGTAAAAAATGTGTGAAAATAATATAATACAAAATTAAGAATCAATTTACTTTTTCTCGATATGACCACCCGCTGACTATGGCTTGAGACGGTCCAGAAACGGATCGCAAACTGCTCGAATGGGACTTGCAGGAATTTTGGCCCGCTCGCGGACAATAGCTTTTTTCAACGCCTCGAAACGAGTGAATCTTTGAGTTCGGACCTTCCTCTCCAAAATGGGTCAAAGAAAATAATCCATCGGTTTCGCGTCTGGTGAATTTGAGAGCCATTGTGCGGACGTTATGAAGTTCGGAACGTTGTTTTTAGCCATTCTTGGTTCACTCGAGCTTTGTGAGACGGTGCTGAATCTTGTTCAAACGTCCATAGTCTGCCACCGAAATGTTTGTCTGCCCACGGTTTCAAAGCTACCTCCAGCATACTTTCCCGATAGTATTTCGCATTTACCTTGACGCGAGGCTCTATGAAAACGATTGAAGAGCGCCCATCTGCGGTCACAGCGGCCCAAACCATTACCAGTGGCAGGTGCTGCCTCCTTGTGGCCAATCGATGAATCAAATTCTCGTATAAACAGTCGGTCAAATAAACCCTACCGTTTTGGGAGTTTACGAATTGCTCAATTTGAAAAATTTTCTCGTTAGAAAACACAAGGTTCGGAAACTGACTGCTTTCGGCCAACCGAAGCAACTCCTTCGCTCTCTCAAGTCTGACTTGTTGCTGCTTTGGTGTGAGATAGTGCGCCTTTTTGATATTGTAAGGCTTGACTTTGAGATCATTTCTCAGTATGCGGCGGATGCGACGGTCAGATATTTTCAGTTCTTTCGCCATTTGATTGACACCTCGTCGGGGGTGCCCGTGCATCAGATGCGCGAGCGGTTTGAAGTTGCCGGATCCTGTAAAAAATCGAGTAAGATTAAATAACTTCAAATATTTTCCTTAAAATGTGGGCAAAAAACTAATAATCCCATCCACATTACCGAATTAAAAAAAAAAACAAGTAATTTAAAAAAAAAAATAATTATTTATAATAAAAAAAAATTAATTTTAATTAAAAAAAAAATTATTTAAAAAAAAAATGTATTTTAATTAAAAAAAACTGAAGTTTGTGTAAGGTAAGTATTCAATGCATAAATTAGGATGCATTTGTAAATTATGCATTATTAAATTAATTAAATTTAATTATGTCGTATATTTTCGCCCATTGGTCGCTTTTGACTCAAAATGAAGAAATTCGTTCATTATTAACGGCTTCTGTTGTTCTTTCCTGGTTTTTGCGACCGTTTTTTGGCTTCTCAAGCTGCTAATACAATTCTTGATTTCAAGCTATACAGAACCAAAGGTAACGTTTAAATTTTACTGCACGCCCTGTGAGAGGATCATGAATAGAAAAATGTTGTTCTAGTTAGACTTGGTTAGTGCTAAAATGTGCTTATTGCATCTCTTGACTTTCACTTTTGATCGACTTGGACGTGGTTTTTTGGGTTTCGGCTCAAATGGATAGCGTTATTCAGCCGCCTGTTGACTGGTTTGCTTGCCAATCTCATATACTCACGTCTCATCACTTGTTATGGTGTGCTGGATAAACATTGGGTCCGAGTTCACTTGCTCAAGCATGTTTTTAGCCACCTTCTTCGGATGAATTTTTTGAAAGAAATTCAACTGTCTTGGAACGAGTCGAGCAGCAACACGTCTCATGCCCAATCGATGGTGTAAAATGTTGTGAATTGATTCGTAAGACTCGCTAACGTCACGAGCTACCTCCCACAAAGCATTTCCTTGACTTTGTCGACGTTTTCATCCCTTGAAGACGTTGATGGGCGACCAAATCGGGGCAAATCTTCCACGACTTCTCGGCTCTGTGCAAAAGCCTTATACCAGTCGTAGACCCGTGTTTTTGATAAAACAAACTCGCCATACCCTTTCTGCAACATGCAACGATTCGGCACACGAAGTCCCGTTTAAAACACAAATTTTAAGACAAGTTCTTGGTTCGGTATTTTTATCTATAGTGAAAATCGCAGAGCACACCTATGGTTGACTGACATAATTAAATGCCAAAAACAAGCTAATTGACAGTACAAGACAAACAAAAGAGAGCCAAGAAGAGAAACTTGAGGAACACCTCTGGTTATAGGTAACAAGTTGGATATGGTCTTATCGTCATATACTGCTTGTACTTCATCACTAAGATATACTTCTACAAGAGTTAAGGCCGAAGTTTAAAAATTAAATCAGCTTCATTAAATCACTGTTGTTTGTTTATGATATCATTGGTGCCTTAGTGATTGCCCGGAACTACTTGAGCTGATAAGTGCCAATGTTTGACGGCATGCGCAGTCTTCGCTCAGCGTCCATTTCATCTCAATCGAATCGAAACTGATAGTAAGTCGCTCATTTGACGCCATTGCACGAGTCCTCATTGAATTCGATAGAATATTTAGTAGCCTTTATTTAGAATTGGCTTTCCCGAGATTTCGTTTTGGCCAATGCTCGAATAAATGTAGGCTTCGTCATATATTCTTTTAAGTCAAATTTGTGATTCTAGTCCTTAAAAATCTATATAATCACAGACTCAATAACCGAAATAAAAATGGTAATAAAATAAACAACAACAATTGCACAGCCGATATCCTATGCATTTATACAGATTACAGCCTTTAAATCGCAAACAAAAACGTTTAATGCCTTCGTTACTTAATACCAAAATTATTGATCTCCTTTGCAACTATTACGAGAGTAAAATCTCGAGCGCATAAAAGGAAAAGAAGGGGAAAACAATGTCACTTAATGGCTTCTCATCACGTCGTTTTTTTTTTGTTGCACTAAAATTGAAAATCCCTAGAACTTCCATCATTGCAATGGCTGTCATTTAATGACATCTGAAAGGGAACACAAACAAAACACGAAAAAAATGTGGAAAAAAAATCAATTCAGCAAAAGAACCACATCAACTAAAACAACCATTATAGTAATTTCGCAAGTAGTAAAATGTTGCAGGAATAGAAAAACTACCAAAAGGGCGTGGCCGCGCATTGAAGTTGTACCCGAGCGAAATGCAGCAGCATTTTCCTTGTTTGTTGCTTTTAGTGGTGCGGCATTTTTGTTGCTTTCTAGGACAAAATGAAAATCCCGCTGGCAGACATCCTGCCAAGTGAAATTTTGCAACGAAAAACAAAAAGTGAACGGCGGAGTGAGCGGAGCAAAGTGAAGAACGAAATAAAAAAAACAGAACAAAAAGGAAATGAGTTGAATAAAAGCGCGCAGTGAGTGACTATGTAGCAACAACAAAAACAACAATAGCAAATTCAACAACAACAAATTCGCAAAGAAAATTAAACGTAGCGAAGAGTGTGCAATAAAATAAAACCTTGGGTTTCGTGATGGCGGCAAAGAAGGATGCAACGGGGATTAAGCGCAACAAAACTGCAGAGCAGAAAAGAAAATTGCATTTTGCAGCTGCTGTTGTCGAATTCAGACGAAAAATCCACGAAGGCGGCGGTTGATTTATGTGTAGATATGTAGATATGTGAGAGCACAAGCTTTTGGGTCCGCCGCGCTGGGTGGAAAAGATACAAAGGATGTTGGTTGTGGGTGTGATTGGGAAGGATAGGAAAGATAGAGCAAAGAAAGTTTTGCAACTTTCTATAGCAACGAAAGATATGCGACTGAAATGCATAAAAGTACCAATGCAGCTGCACACAGACACATAATTGCAGGTGGTCCTGTAGGGAAAGGCGTTAGTTCGGAGAGATGGTGTAAGCGCAAGGTGATGCCAGACATTTGAGGTCACACGGAAGACATACCACTGTGGGCCAAAAGTAAGGTGAATTTATTTGTCAAACTTCGCGGGATTAAAATTTCGCTCTAGTTATTTTTCTCATGACTTGGCAGCACTGTTAATAACATCTGGGCCAACTTTCATGTGAATGTCATTATCAGTAATATATTTACGCGTATGTTTACCAAACGACCAATAGTGCATTTTTCGATTTTTACAATGTCTGATTTGATTGAGCAGAGAAGTGCCATCAAATTTTGTTTCGGAATGAAATTTCGGCTGCGGAAACATTTAGCATGTTGCAGAAGGCATTTGGTGATTCGACTCTGTCGCAGAAAAATGTTTATAAGTGGTACAAAGACTTCAAAGAGGGTCGAGAACGTGTTGATGACTTGGAGCGCTCCGGACGACCATCGACGTCAACAGATGGCCAACACGTCAATAAAGTGAAGGAGTTAGTGCTCAAAAATCGTCGGTTGAGTGTTAAAGACCTTACTGATATGATCGGAATATCAGAAGGATCTGTGAAAGCCATTTTGAAAGACCATTTGGGCCTACGAAAAGTCAAATCTCGTTTGGTACCGAAAACTCTCAATTTCTTGGAAAAAAGTCGTCGCATTGATGTGTGTGAAAAAATGCTTTCAGACTATCAGGACAAGCTCAAATGCATCATTAAGGGAGATGAGACTTGGATTTATGCTTACAACCCTGAAACAACCGACCAATCAAGCGAATATCGTGCTAAAGGCGAGGCCAGACCGAAAAGAGCACGTCAAAGTCGTTCAAAAATAAAGGTCATGATGACAGTTTTTTTCGATTTTCGTGGTGTGGTGCACTATGAATTCCTTCCACCTGGCCAAACTGTTAATAAGGAATATTATTTGAGCATTATGCTTCGTTTACGTGAAGCAATTCGTCTAAAAAGACTAGAATTATGGGCCAACAACTCTTGGTTTTTGCATCACGATAATGCACCGTCTCACACTGTACTCGTTCTTCATGACCATTTCGCCAAAAATTCCACGCATATTGTTCCGCAACCACCGTATTCGCCTGATTTGGGTCCGTGTGACTTCTGGTTATTCCCAAAACTCAAGAGACCACTCCGGGGAACGCGTTTCGAGTCGATTGAGGAGATAAAAGCTGAATCGAAGAAGGTGCTGATGGCTATACCGGAAATGGACTATTTGGCATGTTTCGGGGATTGCAAAAATCGTTAGCATAAGTGTATTTCATCGAGAGGGGATTATTTTGAAGGGGATGAAATTGATTTACAAGAATAAATAAAGATTTTTCATTTTACAACCAAATTCACCTTACTTTTTGCCCACAGTAGTATTCTAGTCATGCGTTGAGATGTTGTGAAAAAAAAACACATTACGATATCTCCGTTATATATTTTTAATACTAATTTTAAGGGCTCTTCGGTTAGAAAATATTATCGAATTGATCGATTTATCGAACTTATTATTGCTTTCGAGAGGACGGTTGGTAAATTGGACACAAAAAATGTTTTTACAACTTAACGAATGAAGAAGAAATCAGTTTTAAACTTTACTTCTATTGAAAAGTAAAACGTTTATTATTTATTCAAGCTCTTTGTATCCTCTTCAAAGTGGGCTCTTTCCGAATAATACACACATTTGTCTTTATGGCATTTTCTGCATACGACTACAGTGCTCGGTGCGAAATATCTGCTATAGGGTGTCCATCCACAGGGTCCGACATTCTAAGTGTAACCAACTTCAGATCGCTCGCGCAGTCCAGAGTATTGCTTACGAGCGCGCGGAAGCATTATGCCGAGAGTAAACATAAAAAAAGAAAATCAGTAATGGATTTCAAATGTAATATCTCAGCTCCCACTCTCTGTATTTACCTGGAAAATCACAACCAGCGATTGTTCGTGAGCTCGAGCGTCTTAAAGAAAATAAAGTTTTTGTTTATCGTACCACTACTCGTTACAATGATAGTGGCCGCACCGCGAAACGTCATGGAGGTGGTCATCAAAAGACTGCAACGTCACGTGAAATGGTTCAAAAAGTGAAGAAGCGACTTGAGCGAAATCCCCGACGAAGTGCCTATCAAATGGCGAAAGAACTGAAAATATCTGACCATAGAATCCGCCGCATACTGAAAAATGATCTGAAAGTCAAGTCTTACAAGTTCCAAAAGGCGCATGATCTCACACCAAAGTAGCAACAAGTCAGACTTGAGAGAGCGAAGGAATTGCTTCGCTCTCCCGAAAGCAGTCAATTTCCGAACCTTGTGTTTTCTGAAGAGACAGTTTTTCAAATTGAGCAATTCGTAAACTCCCAAAACGATAGGGTTTATTTGACCGACCGTTCATACGAGAACTTGAGTGATCGATTGGCCACAAGGAGGCAGCACCTGCCACTGGTAATGGTTTGGGCCGCTGTGACCGCAGATGGGCGCTCTCCAATCGTTTTCATTGAGCCTGGCGTCAAGGTAAATGTGAAATATTATCGGGAAAGTATTCTGGAGGTTGCTTTGAAGCCGTGGGCAGACAAACATTTTGGTGGCAGACCATAGACGTTTCGGGAGGACTCAGCACCGTCTCACAAAGCTCGAGTGAACCGAGAATGGCTAAAAAATAACGTTCTGAACTTCATAACGTCCACACAATGGCTCTCAAATTCACCAGACGCGAATCCGATGGATTATTGCCTTTGAGCCATTTTAGAGAGCAAAGTCCGGCCTAAAAGATTCACCAAAATACCTGTAAGTCACATTCGAGCAACTTGCGATTCGTTTCTGGACCATCTGAAGGCCATAGTCAAGGCAACGGGTGGTCATATCGAGCAAAAGAAAATTTATTCTTAATTTCGTATTATTTTCACACATTTTTTACTTTGAATTGAATAAAAGTAAATTTCCTAACTAAATTTATGCTCTTTTTAATTGGTTACACTTCGAGTGCCGGACCCTGTAAGAAAGTACATTCCAGCACTTCTGAGCCAGTTCTTTTGGGAGTTATTGCCGAATTAGCCTTTATTTTCTCATGCAGCTTAGAGAACTAAAGACCGACAACGCTTACGATATATTTCATAGTAATGTCGAGTAATATCAGCTTTAGAACCAAGCCCTTGGCCTACCCTACAGGGGTGTAAATGTTTGTATGTTTATATGTATGTACGATTAGCATTGAGTCCTTTACAGGCAAGTCAAAATGAAACCAAGTTACATAACTTAACGACAAGGAAAATATTCAAATTCTCAGCATTGATTTTCCCTGTGCGAATGTGTTGTTGTACTTCTTGCAACTTTGCACATAGTGTATATGTATAGGTAAGTATATGGAGCCATATTTCAGCAATTTCTGTATGTAGGCGCTGGAAAGAGTCATTTCCTGGAACTTGCGCCCACACAAAGTTGGAAAATTGCCAGGCGACTGCGACGGCGACAGCACCGGTGAACCGCTTCCTTTAGAATTGTCTTTCGTCTCCTGACTTTAGTCAGCTGACTTTGGCATTGAGTTACAGGCGCGTAAAATGCGCAATCACCAGCTTGGCTTTCAGCTTTACAATTCGTGCGGCGCAAACTTTTTCATTTTCTCTAACTCTTCATTTCTTTGCAAAAAAGGAAATTACTCGCGTTGCGCTGCAACTTCCAGTAAGTTGTAAATGTTGTGAAAATTCAAAATTACAGAGTGTTGCAATTTCTGGAATATGTCGTTAAGTTTGCTGCCTTGATGCCGCTGAAGAGACGCGAAAGTATTTTGATTTAGTTTGATTAGGTGGAAATTATTAGGAAGCATTTGCGTCACATGGCAGATTTCGCCTGTTTATGGAAAAAATGCAAGCATCGTTAGTTTGATAAAAGTAATGCTTCTATCATTTTGAGACGTTGCTCTTAGTACCTAAGTTAGCCGACTTCATGCAGGAGTGCTTGGCCAACTTCTCCTGACAGCGCCGCCACCACGTTTCAGATGAAATCGGATCATAAGCACAGCCACCGAAGCTGCTGGATCTTAATGCTTTGAACTATGACAGGGTCGGCCTAGAGTACGTATGGAGACGATAAAAAACTACAGCTCCCTCCACTTTTGAAAAAAAACATCAAGATGCGCATCACAAATAGGAGGAGAAACTTGACCAAAACACCCAAGGACAGGTTTAGGCGCCAATAATATGTCGTTGCATAGGTCTATTGAACTTTTCTCCTGAATACTGCATTCCACAGTATTGGACGTTCTCATCATCCTGGATTCCACTTCGTAAGACGCTTTCACCCTAGATTTACAATATAAATCAGGTTTTAGGAGGGAACACTAATTGCCTACCCATACGAGTAGGGGATTTGACGCGGAAGCACTTACTGATACTTGCAATCCCAGTTGACAAATTTGCTTATCTGATAGAAGGGTGATTTAGAAAAGCGGGATTATGTCTTCAATGCGGGATCTTTTGCAATGATCTGCCGAAATTTCAGGGTAATCGGTGCAAAATTGAGCGAGTTATAGCAATTTTACGAAAAGTTATGGTCAACCCAAAGCTGCATCGAATTAGAAGGTGTTCCGACTTAATCGGCATTTGACAGTTTAGTTAGTTTACAACCGATTTTTACCATTTTTGAAATTTACTATCTATTTTGCTGATCCTCTTCTATTTATATAAGCATCGGCTTATATCGACTTTTATAGAACTATGTAGTAGAAGAAAAGGTCTTAGAGCTCACATCTTGCGTTAAAAGGCAGACCGGGCAAAGATCTATAAAAAAAGGTCCTTCTTGGTTACCAAGAACAAAATTGTGCGAGTGACCCTCATTTCACATTTACTCTCACCCTCTTCTAATCAGTCGTTGTAACTGGCGCAATTTCTGCATTGGTTTTCTTACATCACCAATATAATCTCAATTTTGTTGTAAACAAACCGCTGTCATATCTCCTGTTACGTCACCAAATCAGCTGAGTACTTAAAAATCACTGAGAGCGTGTCAACTGTCTGATGTTGGCTACATTTTCCGAATTCTCTCCACACTGATGGAGATTACGGGATATTATCTAATAAAAGATAGCAAATGAGTCTCTAATCAATAGATTTTTTTCGCAGCTGCATAGATGAGTTTGAGAGTAGAGCCACGTTACCTCGGCCCCAATATCGCGTTGGATAAAATATAAGGTAGTTATCTAAGCAAATCTTATTGTACTTCGACAAACAGCGACGGGCATTCGAAATTTTTGCCATTTCTTGAAGAAGAATAGTGATTCCACCATACATACGAGTATGTTGAAGTAAAAGAAATGAAAATGAACGCTCACTCACGCTGCTTTTCAATGGTGTGTGCCTCTCTGCTTGTGAGGAGCGACAGCAGAACCTAATTTAACACTGCAACGTTGCCAGAAACTTTTGTTTTACAAATCCAATAAATGCAAACCTAGTGCCCCTTACTTTTTTGGAAAAATAGTGTAAAACGTGAAAATATCAGTAAAGCAAAAGAAAAATTTAGCAATAAGCGCAAGTTCATCATTAGAGAGCTAACAGAGAACTTGAACATTGCTTATGGATCCGTTCAGGACATTGTGATTAATGATTTTGGCTTGCAGTACGGCGCAAAGTTGATTCCAAAAGAACCTGAATTACATGGAAAAAAGGAATCGCTTTAAATCTTCAAATACATGATTTCCAAGGCCGAGTCGAAAAGGCACTGCGGGATGCGGGTTTTAACAGGTGAAAGGAAGTAATGAAAAAATCCATGATGGCTCTGATGGCTATACCGAAAATAAAGTTCGAGAAATGTATTAAGAGCTGCATCAAACGGTAGCATAAATGCGCTGCAATAAATTGGGAATACCATGAGGAGTGAACTTGTATCTCAAATTTTCTGAACATATTCTGGGAACTTTTTGTGGTATTACAGAGTAGAGCAGCTGATGCACGGACGACTTGAGCGAAATCCCCGACGAAGTGCCAACCAAATGGCGAAAGAACTGAAAATATCTGTTCGTAGCATCCGCCGCATATTGAAAAATGATCTCAAAGTCAAGCCTTACAAAATCTAAAAGGCGCCTTATCTCACACCAAAGCAGCAACAACTCAGACTTGTGAGAGCGAAGGAGTTGCTTCGCCTAGTCTAAAGCGGTCAATTTCCGAACCTTGAGTTTCCTGAAGAGACAATTTTTCAAATTGAGCATTTCGTAAACACCCAAAACGAAAGGATTTATTTGATCGATCGTTCATACGAGTCATCGATTGGCCACAAGGAGGCAGCACCCGCGACAAGTAATGGCTTGGGCATTTTGGTGGCAGACCATGGACGTTTCGGCAGGACTCAGCTCCGTCTCACAAGGCTCGAGTGAACCAAGAATGGCTAAAAAACAACGTTCCGACCTTCATAACGTCCACACAATCGCTCTCAAATTCACCAGATGCGAATCCGATGGATTATTCGCACAAAGTTACTTTTTTGAGAATGTTTTGAATTCTCAAGAGAAATGAAATAATAGAAATGGGTGCTAAATTGTGAAAGTATTAATGATAATAAGTCAATCAAATGATTTTTTCCATGCTTTCGCGTATTCTTCCTATTCTATTCGTTCTTTGTGCTGTATTCTATCATTGTTGATAGATAGTATGTAGGTTTGTTCATGAAGCAAATAACTATCAAGTTTTGGTCTTCACGAACTCAAAAAACTTGCCAGAGTAGGGGAAAGTGAGAGAGCAAAATGCCATTTCATTGTGAGGGGACGTTGCAAATTTTTATTGGATAAATTTTTATTTTACTTTACTGCAAGTGAGAAAAACTGCTGATGCCAAAGTAAAAATAAACTCGAATTAAAATTTGCGAACTGAGTCAAAAATGAACCGAAATCATCGTTGAAATTCATGGAATCGGGGTTGGATATCTGCAAAATATCGATTTACCGCATTTTAACTGATCATTTGGGCTTACGAAAGGTCTGTGCACGTTTCATTCCGCGAAAGTTAGCTGAGGACCAAAAATTGCTCAGCATTAAACACTCCTAAGACTTCATGAAAGAGGCGAGAAAGGACGAGAACTTCCTTCACACCATTGTGACTGGTGATGAAACGTGGTGTTCCCAACATGAACCAGAAATTAAGTGTCAAAGAGCCGAATGGAAGGTCCCAGAGAAGCCACCATCCAAAAAATCGCATTTGGAGAGGTCAAAAATCAAGTCGATGCTCATTTGTTTTTACTATTCCAAGGGAATTGTTCACAAGGAGTTCGTGCCAACGCACAGTGTGACTTTTTTCACTTTTAGGATGCCAAAATTAATAACAGCCAAACCAATGGAGCAATTCATTTCAAATTTTGCAGTGTGGTTGCAAATACCTAAATCTGATTTGAGAATAAAAATGGGCGTGATACGCCCACTTTTTTTCCTTGCCCACATATAAGGTAAAATTTCACATTATCATATTTTCTACTTTAAAAGCAGTTTCCAGTGCCAATTTAAATACAAATTGTTTAGATTTCTTAACTTTAGCTTAGAGGCTTATGACTAATATTTAAAAGATTTCATTCAGCCCCTGGGTGCCTTTTTATACTACATTATACTGCTCAATGAAGGAGATAATCACAAATTGTTTCAATGATATATTTATTTTATTAATAGTAAGAAACAGTTTCTAAAGATTAAACATAACAAAACATGAACACTTATTCGAAAGGAATTATACATAATACTTCTTCCTGGGCCAGCAATGCAATTAGACTGACTGGCATATTGTGCCTCTCATATTCCCTCAAATAAAGATCGCGTGTATTGCCAGATTTCTCTTTTGGCATATCAATTAAAAGCCCAGTTTCGTTTCTAAATCTGCTTTGAATGCTTTCCTTCCTCTGTTTCAGTTTTTCCTTATTTTCGGCACCTCTTACACACCATGTCCTTAGCTCCAACCGATATGCAATGTGCAACATGCACTCCATGCACCGTATGCATGAGTGAAGTGGTGAAATGCCGAATCTTAGCATGTTTGCGTCAACTTTCCGTTCCGACAAAGCGCTAAAATTATTCATATCCTTCGCTGAAGCACCACACATATAACACGCTTGAGATGAGGTATATGCTGAAAGTGCATTACATACTTTACCGTCAATCATACACAAAATTAGTGTACTAGTAACTTTAAAGTTTAAATTCTCCATCTTAATTATTGTAGGAAGAAGATTAGAAATTTGGTCTTCCACAATCTTTACTTCTCTCACAATAGCATCTCGCGTTTCTTTTTCAAACAAAAATTTAATGGGACGGCAATATCTGGTTGATGATGGAACAGGGTTCCTCCATACCTATAACAACTCTACGTTCATTAACTAGAGTATACATTTGGAGAAATACGAGTGAAACAAAAAACATGCTGCTATCAGATTGATTTTCTTCGCTGAACTTTTGCTTATACCGTTTTTGCTCCAAGCCATCGCCACCCCATTTGAAAGTCACGAAAACTTCTTGAATACTGGGAATCGACAGCAGTACTTCTTTTTGTGCGTTACACAACCTTTTATACGGTTACTGTGATTTTTTCTGGGTAACATAAAGCTTTGGACTTTTTTATGCAATTATACGACGGATCTAATTTGGGATTTATTTCTGCTGTATGCTGTCTATGCATATTATAGTCATGTGTTGAATCATTTGCATCTATTATCAGCGCAAGTGCTTGGTCTGGCGATAAACTTTTGTTGCGCTCTTTCGAAAGTCGAGATTTTTTCAACACAGTACCTCTTGACGGTGAAGACAAACACAGCTCTTTAAATAATATTGCGGAATTTCTCTTACCGTTTGATCTAAGTCCCATTTCTGCCGCCATTAACACTTGTTCGCTATTTGATACTGCTAAAAGACTCTTTGCTTTTCTTTTCTTTGTGCGAGGAGAAGAATCGGAAAACGCCACATGTGGTCCACCTACATTCGATCTAATAGAGGATGAAGTTGATGGCCCAACATCAAGACGGTATTTTCCAAAGTCTTCACTCTTGGAAAACGAACTATAATTACGGGCTAGAACACGGGCCTTAACTCGGCAAGACCCCTCCCACTTTGAAGAAAATTGGTAACACAGTTTTTTTTTTATACGCTCTCCTAGCTTTTTAGTATCCACGTCTCTTCCGATCACCGCAAAAATTTTCTCTAACACCGCATCACGACGCGTTTCTTTTGAGCTCGTCAGCCAAATTTCAAAAAGTTCTTTACGAGGAATCGCCATGAAAACTTCTTTTAAAGCTGTGGTAGCAAATTGTAGCAAAATTTTATTCCAGTATCTGAAACACAGAATCCTAAAGGTCGTTTCGCTGTTAAAGAATGGACGGAACTCGATGGATCAATATAAGTTTTTCTCAGTAATATATCAAAAATAATATTAAGCTATGGCTGTTTTAGTGATATTTTACTGAGCGGATTTGTATCGATAGTAAAAACTTTATAAACCTCTTACTTACCCCTGAAGTACAAAATTGTTGAAATTTAATCAGCAAATACTCAATTTTATGAAATTGATACTTATTCGTATTATATCTTTTGACAAACTTCACAGCGATTTTCGGATAATAAATAAAAATTATTCAATTGACGCACTAGCTTGTGTTTGTAAACGGTTATCCTTCTTAAAACTATTGTTTTGATAAATTTTGAGTACACTGTCGTAAAATTTGGTCATTTTTACACAACATACCGAAAGAAAATCATTTTTGCAGAACTTTTTTTTTTTTGAATTTTGGCATCCTAAAACGATAAAAAGTCACAGTGTGCAACGGCCAAACCGTCAATGCGATTTTCTATCTTGGCGTTTTGAAGCGTTTGTTGCGTCGCATTCGTCGAATTCGCCCTGAATACCGCGAAGGATTCCTCCTTGGCGCTTATTGCATGATAATGCACCATCTCAACCATCCACTCTTGTGACTGATTTTTTGACTATAAATCGCCATCATCACTCACCGTATTCATCTGATATAGCTCCCTGTGACTTCTACCTATTCGGAAAATTGTATTTTGCGTCCGTAGAGTCCATCCAAAAGGCTTGTACCAACATCCTGAAGAACATTTCGAAACACTCTTTCGAAAATCTTTTAGATCCCGCAGAGCAGTGTATCGAGGCCAGAGGGAACTATTTTGAATAAATAAATAAACTCGAAACTTATCAGAACAACTCCTGTCGTTTCTACTTTAGCTCAGTCTTGTTTATTAGGGACTTCACCTTGTACATACATGCATCGACGGAAGCCAGGAAAATATGAAGGAAGCTGTGATTGCCACAACAATACAATTGCTAATGGAATGTTCTTCATTTGACAGCGATCCTGAAATGGAACAAATTTTTGTGCACAAAATAAAACTATGTGATGCTTAAGCTCGTTATTTGGCATTTTTTGGGCTTTATTTATTTTTAAAAATTTAACATGAGATAGCCCAACTCAATATTTTTTTTATTTTTGTGATTTTCCTCGCCAACAATTCAAACAGCTCTTCGTAGAACTTGCAATTTTTTTTCACGGAAATTAAGTTACTGGCAAGTTATTGGATAATTTTGACATGAACAGACCTAGTATTGAAAATTATGTATAGATGGTATCGGATAGTCAGAAGCCATCAGTAGTCACGACAGTGCTTTCGATAGTTTCAGAAGATTCCACAACTTTGTTTCTTCTTGTGCTTGCTTACGAGGAGAGATTTATCAAGACTATCAAACACAAAGAAAATCTGTATACCTTCTAGTCTTTCCGCACGAACACTGCCAATATCGAAGAATAACGAATTTCTGGTAGAAATTTGACTAAATGTTCTACTGAATGCTTTTTTTTCATATATTGAGAATTTAAAATGATAATACAAAACAGAAATATTCTTGCAATGAATTTTGTTTTACTATAATCTGGTGGATAATTTCATGCCATTCATTTCTTGAATATGAAAAATCCGGCATATATCCGCCGCTGCTACGAGTTGCATAGACCATTTCAACAGCCTAATTTTTGACTACGTTTTCCAATAAATCTGGCCGTATGGCGTCAAAGGTGGCTTGAATATTGCAATAAATAGATGTTTAGCTGATTAATTTGTGGAAACAAAAATTCAGTCCATTCCACCATAGCAGCAGCTCCTTCCTAATTTCGAAATAAATACTGACCGCTGATGTCGCCAGTGCTCTATGAAGTTCACGAATAAATTTATTAAACATTTTTTCAAAGTGAATTTCCACAATTTGATGAATTTTGATGATCTCATGATGACTTGCCAAACCTTACTAAACAGAAATTTCAACACAGTTTGGCATACTCAACTGTCGAACAATAGTTATCGATATCGATAATTGACGTGCAGCTAAAAAAAAAATTTTTTTTGCATTGGTTCCATCCCCTTTTACTTAGGACTTATTACATTATGTCATATCCCGTTGAACTAATTGCGTACCTTTTCAATATTCAGTTTACACAAATGTTATATTTCGAAATGTTGCAGTTGGCAAATACTTTATTGAAACAAGAAATAATCGGTTACACAAACACATACACACAAAAATAAAGAAAGTTATAAAAAGGCAGGAATGGTTAAAACTTTTGACGGGAGTGTTTAAACTCAATTAGCATAAAATGCAATCCATCATTGAAAATGTCAAAAACTGCTGCGGTTAAGCCGAGGCGAGCGCGCCAACTTATGCGGCAGCGCTAAAAAAATGTAGATATATCATAAAACAAATAGCAAAAGCAGCAACAAAAGGAAATGCAGTAGCATTAGAAAATGGAAAATACCAACCAAAACAACAAAAACAACTAACTTCAACTACACGTTTTACTTCGCTTCCTGCGTTTGCGGTGTGTGAAGGCTGTGGGTAAAAAACTTAATATATTAAATAAATATGATAATCAAAAGGCAAGTGTGCTATGCGCTGCATGTTGAAGCTATAAAAAGCACTAAATTGTATGCGTTGTAACGACTTGGCCATTATTTGCTTTGTGGAAGAAATGGATACTTTGTGCTCGAGCCTGCAAACGGACAATTGACATTTTTCGTATGCAGGTTTTTCTTCTCCTCTCTGGCGTTTGTGCTTTTGTACGATAGAAAAAGGGTGTCACATAAAGATAAATTCTAGCAGTGTGGCATAGTTACTGCAACCATACATTTGCACACAAGCGGCAGCACATATAAGTGCACATAACCAAGCGTTCGCAAACGCTTCCTGATGCCCATCAAAGTGAACGAACGAACGAACGAACGACCAACCGAACGAGTGAGTTCCGTCCTTTTGGCCATAAAAATCGAATAGCATTTTATATAAAATATTTTTTAAAAGAATTTCTTCAGAAATTTATGCGCTTCCGCTATAAAAGAGCAAAGTATTTGCGTAGATAACTGGCAAGTTCGAGCTGGTCAAAAAATTGTTAGGTGTAGAAGACGACGAGAGATGATAGAAAAGGCGGCTGCTCCCTTTTGTCCGTACAGGTGAATTATTGCAAATTTTTGCAGCATCAGTAGCAGCATAATGTCTCATAAACTTTTGCCAGCTAGCCATGCAACAAAAGAGCACTCCTCATACATGCACGTACATACCTACTTGCAGCTTTAACTTTTTACAACACACGCCAGTCGAGCACCTGAGTGGCCTCGAAGCCTTAAAATTATCGCTTTCAATCTTGAAAGCCAATAAAAAGATGTGAGGAAGGATGCAAACACACATGCGCACACATTCACACTCACACACAAGCTCTCTCTAACGCCTAGTAATGTCAGAGCAGTAATCGGATGCTCCAGCATTTGCTGCTTTAGAAATCCTCATAGATTCTTAACGGATATCATGGTATAGAAAATATGTTTAGGTTTTTTTTTTTGGGATTTTCATATCTAAATTACGCATATCCTGCATATAAAACGCACTTAAATGATATACACGCACATTTTATGCCTCAATTTGATGATCGAAGTTCAAAGAAAATGCAAAAAAAATTAAAATAAATTTTGTGAAAATTTCAATAGCCCTGACGCAATATCACAGAAAAGATATGCATACGCGTAGGCACGCCTTTTTTCTATTTTATAATTTTTTTTTGTAGCATTTTTCTTTTTAATACTCAGAATGAATATTCGGGAAACGTTTTTTTATGGGTTGTTTTATAGGCTTAAAATATTCTAATATTAGGGAACTGACTTTATCTTATACGAGGGCCATATAAAAAAATATTAATCTTGAGAACAGAGCTGAAGTCCTAAGCAGAGGTATTGGGTATCACGCAATGGATGAGCAAATGTTAAGCATGAAAAAGTACCAGCAAATACATCCAGAGTGTGCGGGTAAGGTGGTATACTATCACCATTGATGTGGAGCTTAGTAGTAGTCGAACTCTTGATGGAATTAGACGGTAACGAATTACCATTCAAAGGCTATACGACTAGTCATAATATGTAGAGGGAAATTGGGAGCGACTCATAATTGGCGTTGTTGGCGTGGCTATCCGGGTTGAACCTTGGCCTACCTCAATTAACTCGACCAAGCATCTCTGTCCTTTGCAGACATCCTCTAGTTTTTCAGTTCAAAGATCTTGGCGACATTGTTAACTGTGTCAATCCGAGTTTTCCTTGTACATAGCACATACAGTTTGAATTGAATTGAATTTGAAGAGGTCGAGCCAAGGAGCACCAGGAGATTTGGTGGCTCCTAAAACACTCAGGCTAAAAAGCCCATTGTATTTAAAGCTCTGGAAAGGGGGTAGATAGTCAAGGAGGGAGGGAGAAAAGTATCAGAGAAAGAGATAGGAAAGAATACATACAGTTACTATTGTAAATCTTTTTTTTGCAATTTCGTTTGGGTCCATCCTACAGAATATGTCGAGCCCACTTAAAACACTGAAGCTTGATTTATTCGGCGATTTCGAGACCGTTTAGCTCCGTTCATCATTGCAATGTAGGCGACAGTTGAACCGGTCCAAGAATGCGGCGTAGGATTTTTTGCTGAAATATGTTAAGCTTTCTTAGGAAAGCGCAGAAAAGAGGGCGTTCCATTTCTTGATGTGATATTTCGAAAATACGGAGGACTCAGAAATTCTGGGGGGCTCAATCCCATTCAATTGCCAAACTCCTAGCTGTGTTTACCGATCACTGGACGATCGCCATACACGCGGAAAAGCTAGGGTTACCATTTAACCCCCATTGCAGGAGCTGTGGCGACCTTTCAGAGAAGGAGATTATAGAGCATTTTCTCTGTAAGTGTCCAGACTTGCCAGCTAGACGATTGAGGCCACTGGGTGCTCCTTTCTTCGACAGTTTGGAGCAATGCGCCAACCTAAATTCCATCAATATTCTCCATTTCATCAACAGCTCTGGCTGACTGTAGATGTTCACCTGTTGGAGGTTTCAGCAACATAAGTAACGTAAGGCCTAATTATTGTTCAATAGAGATTCAGCTTCGTTAGCTTACACAAAAACGAGGAACATCGAAAATATGACCACGTTTTCCGCCTGCAACCTTGTACTCACTTCTTATTTAGCTGTTGGGTCCGCAGAAATGATAGATTCAAGATATTTGAAAGATGCCACCCGCTGCCGATCAATATTGCAGATTTACATTCATTTTGAACTTTTACAGTGCACACAAATTTTATTTTTGATTCGTTTATGTGGAGGCCCAAGCTTTTGGCAGCGCTCTCATGATTTAGAAAATCCTTACATATTAGATCGATGTCCTCCGCGAAATCTAGAATTTGCAATGTTTTTACCTTTATAATGCCGTTCGGGCATTGACCAGACATCCCCCTAGTCTTCTCCAGAGCAAACACAAATAAAGCTGAGGCAAGTGGATCACCTTGCTTTACCTCGTACTAGAGATAAAGGGGGCGGATAGCTGTCCAAAGTTGTTTCACGCTATTTTCACTATTAAAAAGTGTCATTTCAACAAGTCTTACAAGCTTAGGAGGAATATTATAAATCATAAAGTACGTTGCAAAGTTTTCCTCTGTTAACAGAATCGAATGCTTGCTTGAAATCTATGTATAAGTAGATGTTACAGAGGAACCTGGTATTGGTTGAATTTTTTCATAATTTGCCTCAAATCTGGTTGTCACCTTTCTTATATAATGGGGTAATGACGCCTATGCTCCATTCTGCAGGCATTCCTTCACTGCACCAGATGCTTTTTTTGAAGGTATGACAAAATGAAGTACCTCCTGTCATCAAACAAACAGTTGGCGCACTCGCATATCGGCACCCACGTCACTGTAGACAGTTATGATTTCGAGGTTGTTAGAGACTTCGTTTATTTAGGAACCAGTATTAACACCGATAACAATTTAACCCTGAAATCCAACGTAGAATCTCTCTTGCCAACAAGTGCAACTTGGACTAAGTAGACTACTGAGTAGTAAAGTCCTCTCGCGACGAACAAAACTAACACTCTCGTGCCCGACTTAATGTATGCAAAGATGCTTGGACGATGACAATATCCGATGAGGTGTCCTTTGGAGTATTTGCGGGAAACTTCTGCGGACCATTTTTGGGCCTTTGCACTTTGGTAACACAATTCGCTGGGCCATGTCGTCCGAATGGATACAAACGCTCCGGCTCCAAAATTACTGCGATGGATAGACACTGCCAAAACCAGATCTCTAATTCTCTACGTGGCAGTACGGGAGAACTGCACGACGTAGCAATCAGTAATAAATACTTTAATAAGGTTACAAATACTTGCCTGTGTGTGCATATCAGGTTTCATACGCAGATGTTCCACGTCGTCAGGGTTTTCTGGAAAATAGATCTCATCAACTTCATATCCAACCCAAACTAATAAGGGCTTTCTCCGAAACAACCAAAGCTACCATTGGTTCCGGCGTTCATCACAACGCAGAAAGTTTGATATTCTTGCTGAGCTAACCTGAGATCTCAATATCATGGAACATTAAGCCCCCGAAGCTCAGTGTTTTCAAATCCTCCAAGCCTGAATTGGGCAATAAAAAACTTGTGAAATGCTATCTAAAACGAACAAGGTAAACCAGCTCAGAATAATATGGTGCACGGATGGAGCCCACAACGAGAAAAGTGCATCTGCTACTGTGGTCCGGAGAAAAGATACTCGGAAGAGCTAGGGAGTGAAAAAATCCTAGAAGTCCTAAGAACACAAATACTTTTCAAGCAGAAGTCTACGCAATAGGCTTTAGTCTTTTTGTGTTAGAAAATTATTATAGGACACTTGTAGATAAGTCAGCCACATTACAGGGCCATTATCTGGGGTGAGCTATTCCTTCCTCTACAATGCGCTTCTATTCTTTTCGACAGACCGCTCTCGCTGTATGCTGTGAGGTTTCTCATCTTTCATATATCGCCTTCCACGTCTTGCAACCATCGTTGCCTTGACCGGCATCTACTTCTTGCTCGTTGAGAATTTGCTTCAACAATTTTTTTGGTCGCTCTTTCGCTGCTCACTTTTAGGAATGAGTAATCTTTGGGACTTTATAAACCGCGTTACATTTCGTCCTGCGATTAGAACACTAGCTTTTGGTTATATCGTATACGGTATGTACTAGGCCGGGTCAATTTGTGGGGAGGCAAAAAAATTGCCCATTGCTCTGTGAAAATCATATTCTAAGGATCAAAATAAGAAACTTTGCCGAAGGAACCATACCTCTAAAACGAATTCTGATGTCCCCCAATTTAGGCCAAATTAAAGCAAAAATGTAAGTAAATTGTAAAAATATATAATTAAATATGGTTTTTATAATAAATTTATTATAGGACGAATTTTAATAAACTCAACCCCACCCAAAAAGATCTGATGGCGGAGTATATGGCCAACAACCCCGGGTTGGCAAAAAATCCAAATGCCGAATACAGCGCAAGGCAGATATACGACAGGTAGACTGTGGGAGGAACTGGCAACGAAATTGAATTCTATTGGGCCCCCAGTTAAAGATGCCAAGATGTGGAGGAAGGTGTGTATATAAATGATATACAATATTTTGAAAACTTATTATTATTCTTGGTTTTTATAGGTTTTTGCTGATCAGAAGTATCAGGCAAAAAAAAAAGCTTTCTTTCAACAAGGCTTCTAAACAGCGGACTAGTGGAGGACCTTTTACCGAAAAGGTGATTACTGCCAGTGAGGAGATACTAATCGAAGCAGCTGGACTTGAGGCTTGTGTAGAGGGAATCCAAAATGTTCCAGCATTTGGAAGTTCCCCAAGTGCGCGAACACCACACAACATCAGTGGCAGTGAATGCAATGAGGAGGAGGCAAACTCTTGTCGCAGCTCCTTTACCACTCCTGTCTGCACCAAAACTCCGCGAAGCAGAACACCGGGGGAAAAAAGTGGAAGTGACGAGAAGCTGGCGTTGCTCCAAGAAAATTTTAAATCTATGCATGAATTCCAAAGGAGTTTGGACTCAAAATTGGACAGACTGGTGCTAGCGCAAGAGAGAATGCTGGCAATAAAAGAGGAGAAACATCGCATCCAGCAAGCAACGCGCGAGATTGACCTTGAAATGAAAAGACTGCAACTAGAAGCCCTATGCGACAGCTTAGGGAAATAAGTACCTGTTATTTTATATTTTAGTTTTAAGTATTCATTGGAGATTTTTGTTATTTTATAAGGTTTTGGATTTTATGTGATTTACTTTTGTATTCTTTAGTATTTAAGTATTTACGACTGACGAACATTTTTATGTGATAAATAAAGTATGTGATAAATAAATAAATAAAAAATTAATTTGCATATCTTTTTATTTCACTTTAAGTATAGTACAAAGGCATATGTATGTGTACATATATTTTTAATTTCGAGAAAAATTTAGTAAGGAATATCTTATTTGGTCTCTTATTGTTTGGCCTATTGTAGTGAGATGATTTGCTTCACCGGCGTCGATTTCAAGTGAATGGTCTGAGTCATAATTCTGAGGATTATAGTTAATTTTAAATTTAATGCAGACGATGTGTAATGCAGCACATACGTTAGCAAATCTTGCCACTTTTGTAGGATGGTATCGTCCTCTCTTGCCATATTCTAAAATTCTCCAGCGTCCTTTTAGAATTCCAATGCTTCTTTCAATAATGCATCTTGCCTTGGAGTGAATATCATTGAAAATGGCTTCACTTGAACCATCCAAAGCGTTTCTATAAGGGGTTATGCACCATGGGTCAAGGGGGTAGCCAGAATCCCCTGTTACAAAGTAAAAACATCAGTGGAATATACGTTGCGAAGATTTGAAGGATTGGGAACATACCTAAAAGCCATGAGTTATCCTGCCTATTGTCCTGAAATCGTTCTTCCAAAACTCTTCTCTGGTCTGAGTGTTTCCAAATGAAGGAGTAGTGAGCTGCACCACCGTATTGGCAATTGATTGCCAAAATTTTGTAGGTGTGGTCACATACCTAGTAAAAAGATTGTAACAAATATCACATTTATTCAAGCAATATATTGTAATAGCTACTTACTACCATTGCGTTGATGCTATGATAGCCTTTCCTATTGAAGTACATGTGCTCGTTTGCTGTAGGTTTTTGCAAGCCGATGTGAGTGCCATCAACGCACCCTATAACTAAAAATTTACAATAACTAGTAAAAATATAATTTAAGTTGTCTGTATTTATTTCCAGGTATTTTGTACTGCTCCACAAACTACTCCTTGCAGCTAAGTGAATCTTCTGGCGCAAATCGTATTAACTGCGGGCATAACTTCCTTTCCATTTCTTTCAGGACGTGGGATATTAAATTCGAAACAGTGCTCTGGCCCATACCGATCAAATAGTCGCTGCCAACACTGTGCTGGTACCCACTGCTAGCCAAAAGTGAAAGTGTAGCTGCCAATTGTAGCACTGGAGGCACCGCTTTGGTGTCTGATTTCGTTAAATTTATTTCCTGTAAAACAAATTCGAAGGCCTCTTTGGTCAGACGAAATCGTTTAAGGAACCTGCAACGAAAAGTTCGTAATTGAGCTAGAATAATTAACTATTTACATACTTACGCTGTGTTTGGGAGTGCCAAAGGATTGCTCTTTTCTCTTTTCTCTTTTCTCCATCACTTTCACTGGAACTCACATATAAAAAAAAAGTCGGATCCATGGTTATATTTGTTATATTTGTATTTTATTTGCAATTTTATAGTTTTTCAGATCCAAAGCAATGTGGAACTCGAAAGCTATTGTGAATTGCAAATAAACTACGACCCGTCTGCATTCGTTTGTTTCAATGCGATTCAGCTTATACGATTGACGTGTCGCGTAATTTTCTTTCGTATGGTTGTTGATCGGTGCACGAATGTTATGATTCGAGCCCAGTATTAAATGACACAAACGCGTTGCCGTGAGTCACCTTGCATCACGCCGGATTTCATTTCGAATTCGTCAGATATTTCGCATTTCATTATTACTTTAGCGAACCAAACTTTCTAAATGTTCAATTTCTAGCATTTCTAATTTACTCTGCATAGCTTTTTCTCTGTAGAATTTAATGCAACATAGAATGAAACCCGTTTAGAACCACGCAGAGGGTAATATTTGACAATTCGTGAAAGCATTGAGTGGGGATGCATCGAGAACCAGTACCGTTCCCTAAGGAGCTAGTTCGGTAGTAGCTCTGAACTGGTTCGATTTACTGCATTATTTTACTCCGATAGTCTCATATCGAAGGTATGCAATTAAAATAGCCCACTACCAGAACATTCGATTTCAATACTGATACATACGCACACACGCACGTACATGCGGTAATTAAGTCCCTTGTGCCTAATTGTCAACTACAACTTAAAACTTTTTGTGTAAATTAAATGAAGAAAATTGTAATTTATAATGTCACGCATATTAAAGATGTGTGCGCCCATGGATGTGCGAGTATATATTCTTGTTTGTAGATGTAATTTTTAAATGCACAAGGATAATCAGGCACATGTGAGCGCTTCACTTATGAAAGGATACGCTTGGCAAAGGATAAACAAATATATGTAATTAAGACAAAAGTTTGCTATGTAAATCTATCATATGAAACATGCTTGTACGTAAAACTACAGTTAACACAACAGTATATATTACAGCTTTTGCTGGAGTTCCTGCCGCAAGATTACATTATAATTAAGCAGAATTTCGAAAGAGAGTTAAATTACGTGATGATTGCAAGTGAAAGAGGGTTACTGAGAATAGTTGGTTAAAATACAGGCAAAGGAAGGAGGAGTGGAAGATGTGATTTGAAACTTCATTGAATAATATTTCTCTATAGATCGAGTGTTTTTTGAAGAGCTTGCGAATTTAAAATGATAATTTGATAAAGGGTGGTTAAATTTCAAGAGCCGATGTTGAGTGTAAACCACACCTAAACGTCATGTATTTTGTGCATTTCATTTGGCATTTTCAATTTCAGACTAACTCAATTTGAACCGTGGAAAGATACACAATCGAGCAATAGTTAAAGTTATTCAGGCTTATTATGAAAACGGGCGTTCAAATCAAAATGCATATCGCGCACTTCGTGAAGAAAATCACCTTCAGTGATGAGGCACATTTTCACCTCAGTGGAGTCGTTGCCACATTGCCAGAATTGCCACATTTGGCCGAATGATAATCCAAAAGTGATTGCCGAATAACCAATGCACCAAAGAGTGACTGTTTGGTGCGATTTATGGGCCGGCGGCATCATTGAGCCGTATTTTTTCCAAAATGAGGCCATTCAGGCAGTTACTGTGAATAGTGTTCGCTATCGTGAGATGATAACGAACTTTTAATGGCCCGAATTGGAAGATATGCACATGGACGATATGTGGTTTCAACAGGACGGTGCCACTTGTCACACAGCTAACGAAACAATGGCTCTTTTGCGTGAAAAATTTGATGGCCGAATAATCGCACGTCGCGGCGATGCCAATTGGCCACCAAGATCATGTGCTTTGACACCGTAGGACTTCTTTCTTTGGAGTTATTTGAAAGAAAAGATGTACGTCGATAAGCCAGCAACAACTAAAGAGCTAAAGGGTGAGATAATTCGGCACATTAACGGCATAGAACTTCAATTATGCCTCAGCGCCATCGAAAATTGGAACCATCAGATGGAGGTGTGCCGCCGAGACCACGGCGGCCATTTGGCTGATATTTTGTTCCACTTGTAATTGAGCCATACCAATATTATCATAATAAAGAGAAATGACAATAATTTCCTAAAAAAATTTTATTTTATTCAAAATCTACACCGGCCCTTGAAACTTAACCACTCTTTACAAATCAGAAATATTTAATGTATTTAAGTCAGTGGTAACGAAAAAGTGATATCTAGGAGTTAAGAGAATTTTTTGAAATGTTTGAAATCACATTACTGTTTTCAGTGTGTTCATTGATTGATCAGATACGGATATTCGAAGACGAAATGATTTTTATGGATTCAAGGACCTATACTTCAGTGAGAAGTGGTTGTATTGAGGTCTACAAAATTAAAATTAAAAATGTTTAATAATTAAAATTAAAAAAAATTATAATTGGTGCATACCCGGAGCGACTGGGTCATATACCCAAAAAGGGTGTATGCACATGGTGTATGCACCAATTATAATTTTTTTTAATTTTAATTATTAAACATTCTTTTAACTATTTGTGGTGTGCGTCTTAATGTGGTTCCACAAATAGAGGGACCTACAGTTTCAAGCCGACTCCGAACGGCCGATATTTTTATGAGAAGTTTTTTCATGGCAGAAATACGCTCGGAAGTTTGGCATTGCCTACCTAGGAACGACTGCTATTAGAAAAAATGTTTTCCATCAGTTTCAAATTACTTAAATTTGGAAATTTTTTATCTTCTTCTTCTTTATTTGCTTTTTCGTATTCGAATGTAAGCGATTATATAATCGAAAAATAATATGTATACGTATATATTATTAAAAAAAATTAGAAACATTTTGAGCTATATTTAAAAATAATTGCGCTCTTTAGCTGCTTCCAAGAAGTGACCCGCACGTGGCCCCCACGGCCTTAAGTTCATCAACCAAAAAAACTGTTAACGCTCTTTATTTCTTTATTTAAGTTAACGGTAATAACCTGACTAGATTTACGGAGTAGAATAACAAAAACTTAAGAACTAAAATTGAATAGAATAAGACGCAATAAGTGTCTTAAATAGAGATCTTGGCATCACAAAATCAAGAACAATACTTTTAGAAAGCTGGTTAAACTCTTCAAGCCCTTTGTAACAGAAGCGAAAATAAAGTAATTCGATCTGAGAACTTCACCATAAAATGGATTATAAGAGCGAAGTACTCTATTAGAATATTGAAACTTATTTGGGCGAGTAGAACTGCACAGTCAATGGTATTGCTAGAATGCAGTTTAGCTGTGTTGAAGTTGTCAAACCATAGTTTTCGGCATCGATAGTTCCCGTGCAGCTAAAAAAACACCCTATAAAAGTATATATATAATTAACGTAATAAAGGATTTGGTAGACGTTTGTCATAGCTTTTCTTCCTATTTGAGCTGCACGTCTTGATGTTATCCTAAAAAAGGAGGCACCTAAAGTTGTATGTGACCTGCGAAAAGGCAAATGGTGTTCTCATCATTTTTTCTTGCCAGATATATTGTATACACTCGGATGCTTGCCATTATCCACCGAGCGGATCGCAATCTAAAAAAAATGTTTCGATTATTAGATCTTTTAACACTTCAATGAGTTTAAAAACCGGACTCACAGAAAGATAGTCACGCACAAAACTACTTGGCTACGGCGACTGCCTTATATCCAAATGTGTAGCATTATCAACACCTTCGTCGTTTCCTTTATCTCACAATGAAGCATTTTTTTCTCCGATTACTTCTTTCAGCAGCACAGGGCCTCTGTAAGTCTTCTCCGACGTACGCGGTAAGATGCTATCGTCTTAGCATTGCCCCAGCTTATGTTAATGGAAGGTAAGCCTTACAGGATGAAGCATCTCCAGGTATTTTTTTGGCTGACTGCGGCTTCTGCTTCCCCGAGAATGCCAACCCTGACGTCATTCTTGTGACGAAGATGATGGAGCAAAGGGACTCTATAAGGCCTTTCTATTTGGTCCTGTTTTTGGCTAGTAATTTGAATTCATTCCACAATTTCCCGCATTCATCGATCTCTATTTATAACGAACGCCTCCATGTAGTATTAGGACGGCCCCTCTTACGGCTTCATTGTGAGTTCCAAGCAAGAGCTTGTCGGCAAACTTCCATAGCAAATGGGGATTATATCTATATGTACGGTATATACCTATGAAGTGAGACTTTCAGCTATTAGTCCATAGATGTCGCTAGGAGTATTGTTGAGCCTTCCCACATATCTTGTTTTTGTCGCTCTTAAAAATGTCGAATTTTGTGCCGTCAAACTACGATTTGCGGACATTGTTGATTTTCTGTTATCAATTGAAGAAAAACACTTCTCTCGGTTCAAAGGAAGTCTATTTTGCATCGAATCGTTACGGGTGATGAAAAATGGGTGTATTTCTCCAATCCCACGCGTAAATGATCATATGGTCCGCGCGGCCACAAGCCAAAAACAACGGCCAAACCAAATCGCTTCGGCCGCAAATCAATGCTGTATGTTTTCTGGGCGTGGTACGATTTGGGACGAGCTGCTAAAACTAGGTGAAACAGTTGACGGTGCACGCTACCAACGAACAATTGGGAACCGCTGGTGCATGCGGCTTACTTACCAGACTTGGCGCCTTCCGATTATCGTTTGTTTGCATCGATGGGCCACGCACTTGCCGAGCAGCGCTTCAATTCTCACGAAGAAGCCAAAAAATTGCTCGATGATTGGTTTGCGGCCAAAGACGGCCAATTTTTTTGGCGCGGCATCCACAAATTCCCGGAGAGATGGGAAAAATGTGTAGCTAGCGATGGCTATTATTTTGAAGATTAAATTTGTAACCATTTTTTGTTAATAAACGTTTGAAATCGAAAGAAAAATTCTCATTTCATAGGTATACACTTGGTAAATAAATAAAAGGTGATGATTTTGTAGCTCTGACTGGCCGATTACATTTTTCGACGCTCTAATGTCAAAAAAAGGTCCTTGGTAAACTACTCCACCGATTTATAGTCCACTCTACAAGATTTGAAAAATATCTATAAGTATAATCTTTGTCTACCTGAGGCTGCACATTTATAGAAAACATACTCGGACGTCCTATCATAATGAAAACAAGTAAGTAGAAAAAACTGGAATACGTGAAAACTCAAAATTATGTGACCGATTAGGTAACCAATAAGCAGCATATTTTCGGTCATATCTATTAACTTAAAGACCTTCCCAATAAACGAATAATCAAGTCATTAAAACTTCGCCTATCTGAGACCTCGTGTTATTCCCTAATACAGGGTGGCTGATGAATTTTGCTACATTAAGAAACTCAAATAACTTTTTTTTTAGTGTATGGAATTCATTTATTTTTTTTCAAGTTGAAGGTCATTAAATTTTATTAAATGTAGCTTAACTAGTTTTAAAAATAATTGAATTTAAATGCCCCCCATGCTCGTTGACACAAGTGCGGCATCTTAGTAAAAAGTTGTTCATTGCTGCTTTGAGAGTTGCGACAGGAATAGCCGCAATTGTTGCCCGAATGAATTGTTTTAGTTCATCCAAATTTGTTGGCTTTGTTTTATAAACTTCTTGTTTACATGAACCCCACAAGAAAAAGTCAGGTGCAATAAGGTCAGGCGACCTGGGGGGCCAACGAAATTCGGAGTTTCTTGAAATCAGTTTATTGGAAAATTTTCGTCGCAACTCTGTCATAACAGTCTGGGCTATGTGAGACGTTGCCCCATCTTGTTGAAACCACACAGAGTTGAAAGGAATTCTCTTTCGGCGTAGTTCTGGATAGAAAAATTCTTCCAGCATTTTCAAATAACGGTCTCCCGTAACCGTAACGGTGTGACCATTTTTTTTCAAAAAAATAAGGCCCGACAATACAGAAATGAAGAAACCGCAAACCACACTGTCACGCGAAGAGGATGCAATTCCGTCTCGTGGAGTATCTGTGGGTTAGAAGTACTCCATATTCGACAATTTTGTTTGTTCACATTGCCGTTTAAATCCAAATGGGCCTCATCAGACATGAAAAGGCAGTTTAACATGTTTTGGTCTTCTTCCACCATTTGCAGGATCTTCTGGCAAAATTCCAAGCGAATCGGCAAGTCTGCTGCATTCAGTTTGTTAACCATTTGAATTTTGTAGGGAAATAAGTCTAAATCTTTGTGTATTATTGTTTGCAAAGACTGTCGGCTGACACCAAGTTGAGCAGATAAGCTTCTTGTTGAAACCCTTGGATTGCTTTGTATAGCTGCAGCTACAGCAGCGATCGTTTCCTCCGTCCGAACTGGTGGGTTTCGATGATAAGGCCTTCTTGCGACTGTTCCTTGCTCAGCAAAATTATTCACCAGTCTCATTATGGTCCATCTGCTCGGGGGATCGCCGCCAAACATCCGCCTGTACTCTCTCTGTACCAAAACTACGGACTCCAGTGCGTGATAGCGGCGGACTATCCAAATTCTTGTTTGCGTGTCTCAGTTATCCATTTTAATAAATTTTAAAGATCAATCTGCAAATTAAAACAAAAATGGAACAGATAACTTAAAAAGAAAAAAAGTTATTCAATTTTTTTTGGTAGCGGCTTTCATCAGCCACCCTGTACTTACATAATTCGCTATCAGTTTACCTATCCAGCAATTATAAGTTTTAAATTTAAAGTTTATCCCGAACCTCTGAGCGTACGAGCGATCCCATGTCGATGGGTCGCTCGTGTCCGGCCAACTCTTTGAAAAATCGTGAATTTTTCATTAAACTACTGCATGGTGCATTTTTCATATCATTTGTTTATGATAAAATATTATTGAAATAAAAAATTTTGAAAAAATCTCTTCGGATATGTTTAGTTAAAGCTTAGAAGATACTTTATGAATTTTTTCTAATTTTCGGTTCTGTCGCGTCAGACGCGAACGACCCATCGCCATGGGATTGTTAAAGCAAGTGTGAATGGAACGACATGGGGTTAGGGTAAATATAGGGTCCGCCATATAACTTTACGGAATTAAAAATGCTATAAAAAAGAAACTACTCAATATTTTTCAAAACTATTTTTTTTATTTTGAAGTACAATCCTTCCGGTTAATGATGGAACACAATTTCATTCCAATTGGACTTCGTACGGCGTCATACCAAGGTCTTTACGCAAAATTCGTCTCAATGATGTCTCCGAAATGTCCAATTGTTGAGAACGACGTGAACTGATGTTCCTGGTGATTCACGAACACTCTCGGCCACAGCAGCAATATTTTCGGGTATACGCACGGTTTTTGGTCGGTCACGCGTTGGTTTGTCAATAAGCAACCCAGTTTCTCTTACTTTTTTCGCAAAGTAACGCACATACGCTTCATTCGGTGCTTTTCTTCTTCCCATTGCCGTTCGTAATTTTCGTACACATTCTGCAACATTACCATGATTTTCAAAGTAATGTCGCAATATTTCCCAGCATTCTTTGAGCGTATACACAACCATTTTCGTTCGGCGGAAGAATAAAACTAATTTTCTGACAAATCAGATGACAGCTAAGTGTTACCATTCTTCAAATAATACCTAGTTCAAATCCGTAACGATAGATGGCGGGCCCTGTAGTTACAGGAATATATTTTCATTATTAGTAATACTTTTTAATTCCTACGTAGACGTATGTATCTGGCATCAAGATGAGGAATCTATATCTTTATTGAACTAACTATTTTTCTACGCCATTTCTTAATTGCACTCTTTTTTAATAAATTCACTAGTACTCGTAGAGTAGAAGGTTGCATGCTACCCACCGAGGGGCGACTGGGCGTCTTAAGGAAAAAAAAAACAATTTATGGAAATTGTCCGTAGTGACGATAGTATCCACTGAAATTAACTAGACCCATAAACTAATATATCAGTGATGAATAATATTTCAATCTCTGCTAATCAGTTTTTCTTTAAAGTGTCAATAATCATTTCCGCTTTCATACTTTTACGGCTGATTTCGTTAGACGTTGTGAAGGCGTTGTGTTAGAGAGTCTTAGCGGTGCACTCTGCCTTACTGACAATAAAGCTCGGGTCATGTTGTTGTTGAAGTGGTTGAGTATTTCTATTGTAATAATCCCAATTAGCGACCTGTTTTACTGCCACTGTTCTCGTGTGATGTCTGTTGTTTGTGAGATCCAAATATAGCAGCAAACTTTTCATATCTATGTCTGAGACTTCATTCATTTGCTGTTATAAAGGCTTACCGAAAGAGCGAAGACTTGCTTTATCTAGACCTGGACAATCACATAAATAGTGGAAAAGACTTTCTGTCACCCCCGCCACCTCACAGCTGCCGCAGATGGGATTGAATGGAAGGTTCCATCTGGCTGCATGATCCCTTGCCTAGGCACATGTTTGTAAGATCTTGCTTTTATTTCAGCTACCTCTAGAGAACTTAAAAACATTGTTCTTCTTAAATGACATTTAAGTTATAGAAAGAAAACGATAAAAGAAAGAAGGAAAAGAATTTAGAACCAAAGAAAATGCTGAAATATCAGGAATGTGCCCTAAATCGTACAACTTCGAAATAATTTTTGTATTTTTGTAATGTATGTAATAAGTTTTTCAAATGGATACTACCAGAAGCACATAATTTACGTCATATCGACCTGGTGTAAAATTTTTGCTTTTTGTTCAGAAATCTTCGAAAAAAAGTTTGTAAATCGTATTATTTGTGGCACATGGATTTATGACGGATTTTGTTAAACTAATGGACTAGGCAGTTGATCAATCCCCCAGTTGGACGTTTTAGTGTTCACAAATTATAACTTCAAGCATAGTTTATTCACTTAACCTTTTCTAACAAAGCAAGTGCTTTATTTGCTTCACTTATTTCAATCAGTCCTAAATTTGGCTACAGTTCTGTCAAGTCCTATTCCAAAAGGAAGGGAAAGCAAAAGTGACGTTAGCAGTGCATCCATCAAATGGCTTGTCATTGTTTTGCATTTCGTCAATACTTTCAGCAAACAATTTGTAATATAATTTCGTCGCACAAAAGCATTACGCCACAAAACTGGCGCTAAAGTCATTTGCTGACAGTTCAATCACCGGCAGTGGTAACAAAAAATTTGTTTGTTATTGCAACGGTTGCAGGATTAGGCAGATTATGAGAAGCTGAACTCAATGAGAAGCGCACTTCAGCTGTTGTTTGCAAATGAAGCAAATGCAAATGCATTCTTCAGCTGGCAATACAAAAGCAAAAACAAAAAATGATTTACGGAAAAAATATTTAAAAGAATTTTCACAAAAGCCCTTTGCATATGAGCGTACGTATGCAAGTGTGTGTGTATGTGTGTGAGTTACTGTCTGTATGCGTTGCTGATGTTACAAGCCGATAATAATGCACTGATGTGTCCTTTCGTCACATTGTCACAGCGCACGCGTTCAAGTACAAGCCGCAACAATCACCACCGAGCACGGCTGGCTGAACCCTCACGCCTGCCTCAGTATTATTGCATATGAATATGCGGCCATAGATTCTGAAATAAGTTTTTTTACGCCATTTAATGCATTTGAATATTATTTTCACAGCCGCAAATATTCTGTCATTTAGCTACTTTGTATATTTGTGTGTTTTTGTGCCGATTTTCATATGTAGTTTTTGCCACTGTCTTTCATTTTATTGTTTGTTGTGTAATTAGTTGGCTGATCAATCATAATTCATCATTTGCTGAGTCCGAAAGTGCCTTAGGACCTTTTTTCCTGATATTTCGGTGAATCCAAATGCCTCACATCCAGTTGCTGTAAAGGGCAGAGAGGCAAATTAAAACAAAAAATTTAATGGGTGATTGAAAATTTTGAATTTTTTTTACATTACCTTTGCATTTAATTCAGTTCTTAGTGTACTAAACATACACATATGTACGCACATACACGCATGCAGGTCCACAAAAGGTAGTTTTCGCATGAAAGATTGAATAAGATTAGCAAAGTTTTCTTTGTGTGAAAAAAAACGAATACTTCAAGCCAAAAAGCTGTAGGGGATAATAAAATATTTTTATTCAGTAATTTTTTTTTGGTTGCAATGCATATACTTTGTCATACACACAGCAACATATATTCATTTGTATAAATGCAACACATTTTGATTTAGAGAAACTTTCTTGATCTTATTATAAAAGATGCCTGTACGAACTTCATACAATAAACTTCATTCAAGTCTGATCAGAACTCTTGTTTTAGATTGCTGGATCTTTCCGGACCTCCTGTATTTATTATAACAATCTAAATTTTTTCAAATACGTACAAGGAAAGAGTTAAAGAAGAACAAATCATGATAATAAAATCTTCTGCCGCCGTAGTCGAATGGGGTTGGTGCGCGATTAACATTAGAGGTAATGTCCGGATTCGATATCACGAACACGAAACAAAAATGTTTCCTAAAATCGGCGATCTTTTGACGGGCAATGGCAAACTTTGCGAGTGTAACAAATTTCTGCCATATACCCAACAATCTTCCAGGCAGAAATACATGCCATTGAGATACCCTATGATCAGAAATTACCGGGAATGTTTAAATAAAACAAAACAGAGTTAAATTTCAGGCAAATTTATATTTTCTCCTTCAAAATATGATCCGTCTGAACCAACACACATGTGCCAACGTTTAACCCTGTCCTCCATGCACCCCTGGTAGGCCGACGAAGGGATGACCTTGAGAGACAAAAAGAAGTTACACGGGGCCATATCAGGTGAGTATGGTGCTGCACAATCCAGCACAATTTGGGCTCGGTGCGATGGCGCGTTATCCTCATGCAAAATTCGAGAATTGTTTGCCCACATTTCCGGCCGTTTGCGACGTGCAGTAATCTCTCAAGGAGGTGAAGAAATTCGTTGAGCACTGGCGAATTTCTATCGATCAGCGAGAAGTGAAATAATTCCTAATGCTGGAAAGGGGAATTTCTAATAAGCTACTTTTGCTCAACAGAGTAGAGTTAAGACTTTTAATTGGTTACTTTACATGTCGGTATAGTCTGAGAGACCACTTAAACAAAATGGGTCTCTCTGAAACCATCATCTGTTAATTCTCTGAAATGGATACTGGAAATTCAGAACAGATTCTTTGTAAATGTTCTGCACTAGGCGGAAAAAGGCTGACTTCACAAACAACCTGCCTACCACAACCTTCGTGTTAGGGCCGTGCATCCACATGGATTATGGAACAATGAACCCCAGAATGTGATACAATTTTTAAAAAGCTTTAAAATATAAAGTGTCTCAACAGACTTTTCACAAAAGATCTCTTTTAGTCGCAGTACGCGTCAGCCTAGTAAAAATAATAATAATAATAATTCTGCCACGAAAGAGCTCCTCGTAAAAAACACCACTGCCCTTCGGAGTTAGCTTATAACTCTATTTGTGAAAAAATATCAGGACTCAAACCACAAATAGAAGTAGGAGCTCGGTTAAACGCCCAAATAAGGGTGTAAGCACTAATGGCCAATTTTAGGTCTCAAACCGGCAATAGCTGTTGAGTCATTATAAACTCTAGTCATGGAAGCAATATTCTAAATTTTGTTCGGGTCATTTCAGAGGAAGAGTATTTTTAGACAGGGAAATAACTTAAGGGCGCTTAGTATACGTAGTAGAGAGGTTACTTGGCTAAAACGTCAAAATTTATTAAAGTGTCATTCAGAACTTAAATATTTCTACATAAGAGATGAGGTGATTTTTTATTTTTCTCTAAAATATTTATTTATTCATCACTACTATCTATACATATTTTGTCGGCTTTCACATATTCCCCTTCATAATAACTCACTTGTGGCGACGCTTTTTCCAATCTTCGAGTCACCTTTGATCAAAAAGCGCTTTTGTATACCCTGAGCCCTGCCAACGAAGTAAAAAGTCGAAAGTCAAATGAACGTTACCCGCAAAATTTGAAAACTCTTATGCATGTCCACTTGACTTCCGAACGTGTGCTTTATATGGAAGAAAATTCTCCAAAAAAAATTCTCAAAAAACAAACACTTCCGATTTTTCACACACTTCAAACTGCATTGTATTAAAATTGAACAGCTTATAAAACTGCATAACCAGAAGTTTTCTGAAGATTCTGTTTAAAAAGTTGACAATTTTGAAGGTAGTTTTTTGGAAATTGTTAAATTTTGGAACTTTCATTTATGAGGATTTTGGTATAAAAAGAACTATATTTTTATAAAAATATTCGAAAAAAAAATGTTTCCATGAAAAATATTTAGAATATTGTAAAAAATTAAAAAAATGGCAGCCGCCGTAGTCAAATGGGTTGATGCGTGACTACCATTTGGAATTCGGTGAGAACTTTGGTTTGAATGTCCGTGGTCTCCACTCTTAATATAAAATAATTTGGTGCTCGGAGATGGCTTAAAACTGTAGATCCCTCCAATTGTGGAACAACATCAAAACGCACAACACAAATAGGAGGAGGAGCTCGGCCAAATACCCAAAAGGCGTGTAAGCGCCAATTATATATATATATATATATATATTGTAAAAAGGTAAAGTGGCTTAATTATGTAAGCACAAGTGTATATGTACGAGAAGTCTGTATATAAAAATGTTGAGTATTTCTTCGAGAAACTAATTGGCCGATTTTAATATTTTTATACTTTGAAAGTTTGTTGGTTTAAGATGGTTTGGCGTAATACTAGATATTGCCACCTATATTTTTTATAAAAAAAATTTATTGTTAAGAAAGAAATTTTTTATTAAATAAAAAAAAACATATTTTTATTATTCAGTTTTTTATTTAAACGTAATAGTAATGTTACTTTTTTTAATAAAAAATATTTTTTTAAATAAAAAATTGATTATAGCGACAGTAACTTTTTTTAATATAAGAACATATTTTTTTAAATAAAAAATTGATATTATTAATAGTATTTTTTTTTTTTAATAAAAAATATTTTTTTAAATAAAAAATAGAATAATAAAAATATTTTTTGTATTTAAGAAGTTTCTATTACCTTTTTTTAATAAAAAAATATTTTTGTAAATGAAAAATTGAATAATAAAAATATTTTTTTCAACATTTTGTTTTACTTAATAAAAAATTACTTTAGTAACAATTAATTTTTACTTACTATTTACTTTTTTTAATAAAAAAATAATGTTTTATTCAAAAATGTTATTTTTTATACAAAAATGTTATTTTTTATACAAAAAAAGTATTTTTTGTATTCAAAACATTTTTTTTATTCAAACAAGTTATTTCTTTATTCAAAAAAAGGAAATTTTTATTCAAAAAACGTAATTTTTGTTCAAAAAAAGTAATTTTTAAAAATCGAAAATAGGTAAAAAATCATGGAAATCAACACAAAAATAATTTTAAAAAATATAACAAAACAATTTTGTCATCTATTTTTGTCATTGAAAATTTAAATTAATTACAAAACTAAATTAAATATTAAAATCTGGGCATCAAACAAAAATATATGCATTTCAGTTTTTAGAGTTTTTCCACAAATTTCGTTATTATTTTTCTTTTGCAAAATCTCAGCGCCATTTTGCTAACTGAAAGTATTGAATCGTTGCAAAATAAAATCTTGTTTCTTTCTGAATAACCGCATCGATCTTTTGGCCTAAATAGTTAAATTTACAGTGGGAAGACTATTTATTTTTCAACGGAGAGCATTAATTTTACTTTTGGCTCTATTCATAGTGGATGGAGTTCACCAATGTGCCGGTTGTTAGTTCATTACCCTGAGCACGAAAATGCGCTGATATTCGCAGAAGTTAAAGCTGAAGAGGTATACTCGTATTAGATGAGTTGGTTTCAAGAGAAGGCTTTTGATGAAAAGTTTTTGGTGTATTTAGGCTCTTATTTCTTCATTCAAGCACTCCATCATCTAGGTTGGCTATGCTGTATAAGTAGTCTCAGCTATAGCGTCATTTATTTTTAGTAATTTTTAGCTTGCATATTTTTAATTTTATATCGCCTATTTTGGGTTAGCTCACTTTTCAAAACTTTAAATCCGAAATGACAAAATGAGTGAAGGTTTATTACAGAGCAGCTGCTTGACAGCATCGTCAGCATCAGGCGGGCACAATCCCTTTGCAGAAACTTTCAAATATAGAGGCACAATAGGCTTGGGTTTCCTTACCGAAGGCATACACATATTGAATTTGTGTATATTTTTTATTAAAAAAAAGGATAGTAATTATAATAAAAAAAAAAGAATAAAATAAAAAATAAAAACACCACGCAATAAAAGTTACAATTTCGCCCCTCCATACAAAACAACTTTTCAGACATTTTCAAACTTATTTTATTAGCCACACCAAAAGTAACTTTTGATTGATCTTCAATCAAACGTTTCCTTTACTTTGAAATTTCGGGTCGATTGGCGGAAAACATTTGTATCTGGTACACAGCGACCTTTCCGTCCGCTTAGACGCTATAATCCATCACATTTATACTTACTTATGTACAGACACCTCGTACCTATTTATGTGAGTAGGTTTTCACTTATCAGATTGCCAGATCGGTTCGCCTGATGGTGCATGTTCGTCAACGCCTTCAAATTTATATTTTATTCTTTTTTATGTCTAAGAAAGAAAGAAACTTTTGCCCTCGAAAATTCTTGTCACGTACGCAAAATTTTAATTGAACCATTTTGTTGGCGAACAGTTGGATGCGAAGTTTTGTAGTTAGCCAAAGGAATGACTGACTCTTTGGCAGCGGTTTGGTTAACCTAAAAGTGGGCGGAGTCCATGACGAAATACATTTTAATGCTATTAATTTGTGAAATGCTTATCAGATGGAACGGACAGCATTTCGTACTGATTCGCTGTTTTAAGTTATTTTTATTGTGCTTTGTTTTTATTGCTTTTTATTTCATTTTGTTTTAATATATATTAATTTCTTTTAATGCCGTATCTATTTAACTTTAATTCATTTAATTTTATTCTACTTTATTTTGTTTTTTATTTCATTTTATTTTATTTTGATTTATATATTATTAATTTATTTTACTTTTTTATTTTATTTTATGTTTTCTTTTGTTCAAACATCCCATTCTTTGGGAGGCACTTCCAAAACTTGGCGGCAGCTTAGCTGCAAGTCAGATTTTACACTGTTTTAATAAGTTTTTACCTATCGTACTCTAAATTAAAATAGAAGTACAAGAATATTGTAACAATAAATTTTACTACTACTGTTTCTAATTTACTTGAGGTTTTCCGTCAGATTTACGTAAACGAGTCCGTGGGCCGATATGATCAGTGACAATATAAAGACCTCTCTGAGTTTCCACTGCCGCTTGATGTCAATCCCCAGTTCGGAGTCAATGTCTTTGACAAACGCAGTGTTGTCATTTTTATTTACCACAAATATGTCAGGTCTATTATGAGTTCTTGTGGTATTCGCAAGGCTTATTCTGTCATAATAGAGAAGCATGTCCTTATCTTCATGCATTGGTTCTGGAATATATCTGTAATAGGGTGTACAGATATGTTCCAGAACCAGTGCATGAAGATAAGGACATGCTGTAATAGGGTGTACAGATATGTTCCAGAACCAGTGCATGAAGATAAGGACATGCTTCTCTATTATCACGTTGAGAATCGTATATGTGAGCAAGTCGTAGGTGTATTTTGCAACATCGTTCTGTTTCTGCGAAAATTCCTTTATTGATTAGCCATAAGTGCGACAGTTTCGCGTCGACATGCGGGCTTTTCAAATCGTTGTAATATACGCCATGTATGGGCATTCGTGACCATTGCTCAACTTTGTCCATTTTTGTTGTAGAGTTCCTGCTGTTAAACTCATGCATCATTCTGAGAGGTGTAAATTTGTCATCAGCTGCATCGACGGCATGGTGAAGTTCAAGTTTCCGATCTTCATATAATCTCTAAGTTTCAGGATCAGCTTGTCGTACAATGCTCCCACGTCAATTGCACCTCTACCTCCTTCTTTCCTAGGCAGTGCAAATCTCAACACAGAGCTTTTAGGATGATGACATTTATGTTTAGTCAGTATTGTCCGCATCATGCGTTCCAAGTTGTTCAGTTCAGTTGTTGACCATTTTACTATGCCAAAACTATACGAAATTACAAATTATTGCAAATGAGTTGATAGCCCTGATCTGGTTATTGCCATTCAGGTTTGTCTGGCAAAGTACGTGGAGGCGTCTTATTTTATGTTATTTTATATCAATTTATTTTATATTACTTTCATAAATTTCATTTTTATTTTCTATTTCTCGTCGTATTTTCTATTATCTCATTTTTACCAATTTTTAAATTTGTAATTTAATTTAAGTTAATTTTTTTTTTGCTTTACTTTATTTATTTTTATTTCATTTTATTTTGTTGTTTTTTCGATTATATCTACTAATTTTGTTTATCTTTTTAATTTTTATTTTATGTTTTTTATATTAACATATTTTATTTATTTTATATCATTTTAAATTATATTATTTTAATGTTTTTTTATTTAATTTACTTAAATTTTAAATTAAATTTTATCCCGCTTTGTTTGATTTAAAAAAAAATTTTTTGTTTCAAATTAATTTTTTACTTTTTATTTATTTAATTTGATTATATTTGAGTTCATTTAATTTTCTTTTATTTCATTTCGTCGCATTTTCTATTAATTTATTTTACATTAATTTAAATTTTATAATTTTAATTAATTTTTATTTTTTATTTATTTTCTTTTAAGCATTTGTACAATAATAAATTTTTAAACAAATAACTGTATAGCAGCGCTAGCAACAAAGACTTTCGGCTTAAATTTTATTTTCTTATATTTAATTTAATTTATTGTAATTTAATCCCACTTGGTTTTATAATTTTTCCATTTAATTTTTTTTATATTATTCAAATTTATTTAATTAATTTTTAGTCTTTTAATTTAATTTGATTTAGTTTATTTGAATTCGAGTTCTTCTGACTTGATCCATTCATTGGGCCAGTTTGCGATGTTCTCGTAAGCCCTCCTATAAGGGCTAACTGCATTGATCGGAATAGATGGTAATCCGAAGGTGCAATGTCTGATGAATACGGCGGGTGGGGCAAGATTTCCCAACTCAGTCCCTCTAAATATTTTTGAACCGATTTAGCAACGTGTGGCCTGGCGTTGTAATGCAGCAAAATCAGTTTGTCATGTCTACCGTCCCATTCCGGGCGCCTTTTGAGAGCTCGATTGAAACGCATTAGCTGTAGTCGGTACCGATCGCCAGTGATGGCTTTAGATGGTTTAAGGAGTTTTTAAAAGATGACACCCTTCTGATCCCACCAGATGCACAACATAACATTTGAAGCAGGAATATTTTACTTCGCTGTCAATGGCCCTGGTTCACCTGGCAAGTTCCAACATTTTCGATGCTTAGGGTTATGATAATAGATCCATTTTTCATCGCCAGTGACGATGCGTTGCAGAAAACCTTTCCTTTTCTGCCGTTCAAGAAGCATCTCGCACGTCACGAAACGTTTCTCGATATTCATTTCCTTCAATTGATGTGGCACCTAGTTAACTGCTTTCTGGACCATTCCGAGCACGTGCAAACGTTTACCGACGGTTGATCTGTCAACATCCAACTCTTTAGACATATCATCAAGGGTTCGATATGCGTCTTCATCCAATTCGAAGTTTTTCGGTGCTCCTTCGCGATCTTCATCAGTGACGCCGAAATTGCCACTTTGGAAGCGTCGAAACCACTCTTTATAAGTTACTTTTGATGATGCGTGAGTACCGTAAATATTGATCAATATACGACACGTTTCAGCTGCACTTTTCTTCAAAAGGTAAAAATGAAGCGTGACTTCCGGCAAATGCTGTTTTTTTCGGGGCGAACGTAGACATTTTTGACGTCAGATAAAAAAGGATATTTACGCTTCAAACGAATGTCAACTACTGCGATCGAAACCTCCCATACACCATACACCTTCAAATCACCAGTATATTACTAGAGCGAACACAAAAATAGTATCAGCAGCGATACCTCTTTTACGACGGCGGAAATTTATTTTATTTTACGTCATTTTAAATTATATTATTGTATATATTTTTTGATTAGATTTAATTTATTTTTTTTTTATAATTTTGGTAATTTTAATTTATTTTATTTTTTATTTCAGTTCACTTTATTGTATTTTATATCATGTCCGTTTCCTTTGCCAATTTCACCAGAACAGGTCTTCATAGTGTGTGAGAAATGTGAAGCACATGGAATAGTTTTTGTTTTTGTATTGTATTTATTTTTCAATGTATTTTGATCTGTTTTCTATGTACCTATATACAGACCAAGAATGATAGAAAGAAGATTGCGCCCATCAGAGAGTGCGTGACGTCACGTTTGCCAAGTAGTGCAGTGTTGCCAACCATTTGCTCTTCACAATAAATTTAGTGCTTTTTTATACTCAAAATGCGACAATTTTTAAGTTTGGTGTTTGTTTTTTTTTTTTGTTTTTAATTTAAGGCTACCGAAACTGTAAGTTAAAAAAAATTGATTATTAAACAAAAGAGGGTTAAAAGAGGTCGCTCTGAGAAGATTTTAGTGCTAATGAAAATTTGTTGATTCTTATAAATTTTGATATTTTGATTATTTTTTTTTCCTTTTGAGGTTATGTCAGAATATTAAATCTTCTTCTCTTAACTCTTCTTAACCTTGAAAACCTTTTAAAAGCTTTAAATTTACTGAATGCGAATTAAAACCATTGAGATGTAATCGTTTCGTCGGGTCCTCATTCCTTAGTGGGACATAGGGCATCAAGAGGTGTATTCACAGTAAAAATAAGCAACAAAATACCAGAAAATACTGAAAAAACCATAACGACATTTTTGCAAAAAGAGTACTTTATTTTGTTACATAACCTGAAATACAGCAAATAAGTCATTCCCTTAACAAAAGAGTTTCTTTTACCAAACACACTCATAAATTAAATTGTACCTTTCGATAACACATTTATTTAAAACAAAACGCACATTTTAAAGACAATTCGTCACGCATACAAAGTTTCTCAAGTAATTCAATAAAAATTTGGTATTTTATTTTCTTTAAATGCGTTTTTATATCCAAAGCTACGCAAAACTGCAATAGCGGGACATAGATTTGACTGCTGAAAGGAGAAGAAAAGTTGGAAATTAAAAATGTAAACAAAGCGAGAAATGTCATATTGGCTGAAAAGAAATATAAAAAAGCTTATATCACACGCTTTATTGAGGTTCTTACTATCACAATTTTTCACTCCACATTTCATTTTTCCTTATTTTTCATTTATACACTTTCACGAATATCTTATTTTTGCGTAAATATTCACTAAAACGTTTGGTTAATTAACGCACATTTCAAAAAAGAAACGAATATTCATAAACATCAACAATAACCGCAATCATGGGCAATGTGACCAGATCTTAAAAACAAGTAACGTTAAATAAAACTCAGTGAATTATTGAACTAATTTTTAAAAAATGTATATTTTACAAAATTATAAACATTACATTTTAATTAGAACATATTACAAATATTTCATGAAGAAAAAACTAAAACTCGGAGACTAAATAAAAAAAAATTCCAAATCAAGTTACGAAAATATTAATCTGGCCATATTGGTGCTAAAATCACGTCACTCATTGTCAAATTCGCTGAGAGCAAAGTAACGGAACCACGATAGGCGCCATCTCATTATTCTCTGCATCGTGTATACAGACTTTTCTTACGCTCATATTTCTTGTTTAAATACGATTTTGATGATGAGTGATTGACATTTATTGCCATATGTTTCATTTAAGTTTATCTAATTTAATTTAATTTAATTTTTTTCTGTATTGTTTTATTTAGTTTTATTTTTTTCATTTTCATTTTACTTATTCTATTTTATTTACACATCAATTTAAAGCTTAGCACATATACATACTTGTACATATATTATATTTATATATATACCTACGTCCGCTCAAGTAATCTGCAATAAAAAATCATGTGTGCATATGCAGCCCTCGGGCTCGTTGTAAAAGTTGAAATTTTGTGCTACTAAACAACGCGTCATAAAAGCGGAAGCGTTAGAACAATAACTGCAGGCACTCACGCTGACCACGCGGCTGTGCTACCAACACCGACACATCCCATTTACCAGCGACGTTACCTCCACCACACCATTACCATCACCATCCAACAATATTTGCCAATTGCATTTGTATTGGCCTATGCAAGCGTAAATAACACTACACATACGCTGCTCATTTGACGTACAGGGAGCAGAGGATTAGGGGACATAACAAATCTCACTGCAGCAGGATTATCCAAATGCTCGTCACAACAAAGTGGCAGATGGGGCGCGTACAACGCAGACAAATAGGCTCATACGCCACAGTCATAGATGAATAGCTAAATGAGTGGACCAGCTGGTTTGATGGACTCTACTTTGCCTATGTGTATGTGTGTCTATGTGTCTGTCCTTTGCAATCTTTGTCTAGCTGGTGGCTGGATGTTGTGTTGATGTACATCAAAGTCATTTGGTCAATGAAGTTGAAAGTTCCTGAATGTGTGTGTGTGTGTATGCATCTATGAATGTGATAGAATTGGTAATAGACAGTGAACAATGAACAATGGACACGGATTCGGTGGTGAGGTACTTGATTTCAAGTATAAACTTCTTGTTTGTGAGTTACTCACGAATAGACACACATGCATGCATATACATACATACGGGAACTGATTAGATGGAATTTCCATGGCTGCTGTATTTCATGCTATATATATGTGTATACATATGTATATATGTGTATGTTTGTAAAAAAACATACTTGTTTGACTTTGTTTCTTACTTACTTACTTACGTTTTTAAAGATTTCTTCTATGACAATTTTTTTTACCTTAAATTTTAGTTGTATAAGGGGTTAGGTGGGTTTGAAAATTTCAAAAAATCGAATTTTTTTTTGTCTCATTAAATAGTACAGTATGTTTAAAATACTCTCCTAAAATTTTAAGTCAATCCGAGTAAAATTCTAAGAGATAGACCCTTCAGAAGTTCCGCCCATTAGGCCACGTCAGTTGAGCGCTTCGCTCGTATACGTGTTTATCTCAAAACTCCATTTTTTAAGTCGGTGGACACGATATCTCGAAAAGTTATGAAGCGATTTAGTTCAAATTTTGTACAAATCTTTGAAATAACATTATCTAGTTATTGAACGAAGGATTTTTTTTTTGTTAATTACAACAATTTTTTGTTAGCCAATGTATGTCGAAAATTTCACTAAAAAATATGTTTTTTGGTTCAAAGCCTGTCATAAATTCAAATTTTGATTTTTTTTTCCTTCGTACAACAACGAGATTTATCCATGTACTAACAAATCCGTTTGGTTTTCTGATTTTAGATGAACCAATAATGAGCTATGCTGTCCACGGCAAGAGCATTTTTTTTTGAGACGTCAAGGAAGATGAGGTACTAACGGCTGAGTTTTCGAAATTTTTAAATAAAAATTTCACAAAATACTGTTTATATATGTATCTTAGATATAGTGAATTGCTTAAATAAAATATATGATTTTATATACTAAAAAAAATAGTCAAAATCTTCTTTTTTTCAACCTCTGAAACCCACCTAACCCCTAAGTGAGGCCAGTTGTATTGTAGAGGGTGTGATTAAAGACGATCTCGGTATTTGCTGGTTACATTTCTTATTTCCTATTTAATTAAAGGAATTTTAATTTTTTAAGACATTCGTCTCGTGCCACGGAGTGTTTATCAGGGCCATGGTCTAGAAATGTTGCAGAATTTCTAAATTTGAATTTGGTGCTGTGCCTAAAAGTAGGACTCCATAAGTCCAGTCTGGACTTTGGGCACAGCTGTGTAAAGGATAAGCTTATTGTTTATTGCGAGGCGGATGTACGGTTTAACAGCCAGGTGGTTTTCCTTATGGTTAAGGTTACATTTGAAAAAGAAAAGTTTTTTCTAATAGCGGTGGCCTCTCGGCAGGCAATGGCAAACCTCTGAGTGCATTTCTGCCATGAAAAACTCCTCATAAAAAATATCTGCCATTCGGAGTCGGTTTGGAACTGTAGGTCCCTCCATCTGTGGAAGACGCACGTCACAAATGGGAGGAGGAGCTCGGCCAAACACCCAAAAAGGGTGTACGCTTTCAAGCGCCAGTTCTGGAGTTATTTGGAGATTTTATTCGTGCCGATTTGAAGCTTACAAGAGTATTCTATGGGATCTGCTGCTGTCGTCATAACAGTCGTCATTTATGGTTAACAGATCGTGCGTAAAAATAGGTGCGAGATTGGACCAAAATGCTGCCTTGTGTGACCTCAGCTTCATTTTAAAAGAAATTTGGGTATTTTATTTTTTATTTTAAAGATTAGACCTTTGTCTCGATAGTTTGTGATATGTCCAGCAAAACTGCTGCTGCTGCTTGTGGATGATCGAGCGCTGTTTGTATTCTTTCGACGTGTCTATGGACCTGCTCATTTGTCGAATGCTCTTTGCTAAAACCGAACTGATGTTTTGGGATTATTTGTTTGCGTTAAATAATAACTATTAAACGTTTAAGGAAAACTTTTTCAAAAACTTTTGACAGAACTGGTAGAAGGCTGATAGAAAGATAAGATTTCACTTTATCGCTTGGTCTTCTCTGTTTAAGCACCATTTTAATGTTTGCCTTCTTGGTTCATTGGTAAAAATCTTAGCTGTTTTAGTCAAATGTGTAGTTGAATGTGTACAGAGTTCACTCAAAATGATAGTTTTGAATGAAGCAAGCTTAATTTTCAGCTATCAGAAGCTCTTGCGTGCACCTCAAAATCTCCTAATCATAATTGAAACAAACCCTTATTGATTCTTGAGGGATTCAAGCCATTGGTTAGCCTTTCTCGTTATAATCCCTGCTTTCATCATTCAGAATATATGTCCCCAAATAAGGAATTTCATACTTTCTGTAAACCGGTGAAATATTTGGATCAACATTTCAAATCCTTTTCTCTCACGTCTATCGTCTAGTTGATGCACTCAAAATGTAATGCGCTAGCAATGCGACCCCTTATGGAAGCATGTTGACTGGCGGAAGAAATGTTCTGAAAATGCAGTTATGTTGATTATTTATTTATTTATTAATCAACAAACGAGATGCCTACAGACTACAAGATAGATAGATACAAACAAAGACGTTATGACAAGAGTATAAGACTCTTCTTCAGCTTCATAACTTCATAAATGTAGTAGGAAAAGTCTAAGGAAGAGGAGTACGGAGCGCCGTCCTTAAAGGAGCATTCATTCTATAAACAGTTTCAGCAATACCCAGCAAAAAGTTTATTACAACGTGGTTTTAGTTTATCAACAAGGCGTTGCTGCTGGGTATTCTGAAAGAACTTAAATAATACGTTTTGAGCACCAAAATTACGCAGTGGCGAAATGACTTGCATATTAAGCAACAAAAAATAAAAATCTTAAATAGTTTTTAAAACCACTCCCTGAGTTCACTTCTCCTTTGATCCCACATCATTGAATTTGTTCCAATTTTTAATTACTGAAATTTATTTTAACAAATTATTAGCGTTAACCCAGCACACTAATGTATGCAAGAACATGCAGGACCATTCAATTCAGAGTTTATTTTTAGATACAAATCAAACGTAAAGATTGAAAGGATTTCATTGCCTGTTTATTGTTACACAAACATAGTCATACAGAATCTATCATTTATCAATAATAAATGATATTTTTCGAATGTGGTGAATGTGGATTTTGTTTGGTGAAATTTGCGATGGCATTTAGATATGGCATAAAACTTTGTCGAAGAACATAAGAACGCACATGACAAATTTGAGAAGGAACTCGAAGCTTGCCATAAATTGATTTTTTCATTGGCTTTGTAGAATCTCTCACCACACTCTTAGGATGACATATCGTCAGTAGCCATAACAAGTCAAACCAAAAGAGACATAACCAAATGACAATGCAACATCCTCTGCGTGTAAAAGTGAAAAAAGTGACCTAAGGCTTCTTCCAATGCACAAATTCCGCAATTTTGTTTGTCCACGCAGCCGTTCAAATATGAATGAGCTTCGTATGAGAAAATTATTTCCACAATACTGTAGCTCCGCAGTTCCAGCATTTTTTAATTTATTATTTTTATTTAATTCTCGAACCAAATCAAACTCATTTAAATAAAGAAATTAATTATAGAACATTTCTAATTAACATCTGCCAATAGAGACGCCTCTAATAGTGACAGCTGCCAAAATAATATACGGGGTGTGTTAAAAAAATAAGGTGAATTTTCAAATTTCGTGGGCTACCTACATTCGACTTTCGATTGTTATTTTTTTTTTTTTTATGTTGGTACACTCGTCTCGAAGATATGTTCAGGGGTTCAGCAATATAGCAGGTTTAGTTTGTTTGAGAGAGGCATAAATAAGACAAGTATTTTGCGTGTTCGGCGATTTTCTGCTATCGAAAAAAACGAATCAAAGTAGTTGCATAAAATTTTGAGTAAGAAATGGAATTAAGTGCTTTAAAGGGTCCTAACTGGTAACGAATCATGGGTTTATGGGTATGACATCGAAATCAAAGCCCAATCGTCCCAATGGAAGAGTCCAGCAGAGCCAAGACAAAAAACAAGTACGCCAAGTTCGATCAAATGTCAAGGTTTTGCTCACTATTTTCTTTGATTACCATGGCGTAGTGCATCAGGAGTTCTTAACCCGAAATCGTACGGTAAATAAGGAGTATTACCTTGAAGTTATGCGCCGTTTGCGTGAAGCAATACGAAAAAACGCTCGGAATTGTGGAAAAAAAATGCATGGCTTTTGCATTATTATAATGCACCTGCTCACTCATCTTTGCTCGTGAGAGATTATCATGCCTCAGATGAGATATTGAGCATAGAAATGCCAGAAGATACATATCTAGTGGGATACGTGGACGATATAGTGGCGGTCATACCAGCTCGGGACACTGAGGACGCTAGAAGGAAGCTGAACCAAGTCATGATAAGGACGCAAATATGGCTTGAGGACCACGGCCTGGAACTTGCCAAACATAAAACCGAAGTCATCCTTATGACACGAGGTCACATGCCACTCGAGGTCAGCATGCAAATAGGCGACACGTCCTTAGTGACCCAAAAAGTAGTAAAGTACTTAGGTATTAAACTTGAAGGCTTACTTTCTGGGTCCAGATAAAGCATGCGGCTACCAAAGCAGCAAAGGTCACGGGTATGCTAAGTATATTATTGGCAAATATCGGTGGGCCAACACAGAGCAAAAGAAAGCTAATTATGGCGGCCACAAGCTCGATTCTCCTATACGGCAGCGAAGTATGGGGTATTGTGCTAAACTTGAAAGCCAAGCGCAAAGCAATGGAGGCTGTGCAACGAACAGCGGCACTCAGAGTTGCCTCAGCCTACCGTACTGTCTCAGGCGCTGCAATTTTCGTGATCAGCGATCAGATACCCATCGACTTCATGGTCCGGGAACGAATGGATGCGTGGGACTCCAAGAAAAAACACGTCATCATTAGCTTCCCAGAACCGACACGCCAAACCATGCTGCGGTGGCAAAGCCGATGGGACACTGAACCGAACGGCAGATGGACGGTGGAACTTATGCCATCAATTGACAAATAGGTCCAAAGGAACTTTGGAGAAGTGAACTACTTCTTAACTCAGTTCCTCTCGGGCCCCGGATACTTCCGGAGTTACCTATACCTACCTATACCGTCCTTGTCATGTCGGTCTCCTTGCCGCGGGGATGAGGCTTAAGTGGGGAGTTAACCCCATTCTATGGAGATTAACTTACCACGAACTAAGAGGGCAGCTCCACATAGGAATTGGGTATCCACTCAACCGCGGAACGGCGGAATTGGTGGCCACCCAAGTACTATGTGGAGAGTACCGTACCGACAACCTGGCAGGAGGTATAAAATGCATTTTTCTACAATGTGGAGGCTCAACAAGGATCTCTCTGCACGAGGTAACCCACTTCTGGGAAATCCTCCCGTCGAGCAATCGACGGCTCGGGCATCGGATGTGCAGGCCCGAACCCCACATTCCCCTATGACCGGAACTGACACCCAGGGTTCCGGAGGAAGCGAACTACTAGTGGTGAAACATGGCACATTGGCTATGCCAATGGAGAGCCGAGTGAGTGTGAGTGATACACCGCCGTCGAAACGATCTGAAGCAACTGAACAAGTTGTGGAGGATGTGGAGATGGCGGACAATCTCTCAGTAGACTCAGACGGATCTCTGGTACCGAGTAAGTCTTTGATAACGGTTAAACCTGGTGCGAATCAGGTAAGTACCGGTAAAAAGACCGAAGTTATTGGAGATTCGAACGCAGGTGTTGGTCTAACCGCAAGGCAGATCAAACGAAGGAGACAGAAGGCGAGGCAAGCCGAAGCACTAGCTAAGGCAAGGACTCAAGCTCCGTCAACTTCGACACCTGTAACGGAAACGGGAAAGCGTGGCAGAACAGAGGATTCCTCTGTAGCGCTGCGCTCTTCCGGAAACGAAACGGGGTCTGTGCCAACGACAGGGAAGAGGAGAAAGGCAAAGAAGAGGAAAGTCGAGAGACGGAATTCGGAAATGCCTGCATCCTCGACCCAATCCAAGGCAGACAAACCTTTGCCTGACAAGGCAGAGGCTAAGGGACCTCAAATGTCGAATGACACTCTTCCGTCAACGTCTGGCGAATCATTCGCGAGAATGGCAGCAAAGGCAATGACGGTGGAGATACATACCGACAAACAAGATGGTCTACTGTCCAAAGGGCAACAAGACTATCTTGACAGCTATCTTTGGAAAGCTATCGGTGAGTCGAAAGACGCGCCGACGTTCGAGGGGAAAAGCGTGGTGGACGGCATCGTAAAGGTGCACTGTTCCAATGCTTTTTCCCGAGAATGGCTAGAAAAAGCTATAGCGAAGATTCCAGCCTGCGAAAACAGCAAGTTTATTCTTGTTGAGAGTAGCAAAGAAAGGCTGGTACGAGCGAGTGTCTGGATTCCGGGTCCTTCCTGTAATTCAGCAGAACTCCTCAAACGCATCCGTGTTCAGAACAAGGATCTTGACACGACTCTCTGGAGAGTATACTCCTGCACCAGGCAGAAATCCGCTACCACTTCGGAGACGGGTTCCCACCTGGTACTGGGTATCGATCTTGGGTCCCTCAAGGTGCTTAAGTCGAAGTACGGTTGCCGTCCTCACCTACATCTGGGGCGGATCCAGTTCCGCGTCCAGGATAAGGTGGAGGACAAAGCGTAAATATACTCAGTCCCATGACTGAAGTAATATTTACACAGATTAATCTGCAGCATAGCAAAGCGTCTACGGCTCTCTTGTGCCGTAGGCATGCAAAACTGCAAACAAACCCACACATAATACTTATACAAGAACCATGGGTATGTCACAAGCGTATCTGTGGTCTAAGTGCTATGTCGTGGGGACAAATACTTCATTGTGAAGGGAATGTGAGACCGCGAGCATGTATTATCATGCCGAGGTTGATCGAACACACGATGTTAAAAGAGCTATGCTCTGGAGATATCGCTGCTGCAAAAATAAAGTACTGGAAAAGTGGGAACAGTGTCGAAGCTATCATAGTTTCGGCCTACCTACCCTATGACTCTGTACAGCCACCTCCTTCGAGGGAGCTAAGAGAAGTGGTCAAGTACGCAGAATCCAATAATCTGGGGCTAATAGTGGGCTGTGACGCAAATTCACAGAACATTGTGTGGGGAAGCAGCAAATGCAACCCCAGAGGTCTCAAGTTACTGGATTTTATCCTGTCATCCGATTTGGTCATTCAAAACACTGGTAACAAACCAACTTTTGTGACCAGAAGGAGACAAGAGGTGATTGATTTAACACTTACCAATAGGTCAGTTGGAAATCAAATCAACCGATGGCGAGTTTTGGAAGAGGACTCTCTTTCTGATCATCGTCTTATCGAATTCCGACTGGGAATTGACACAATATCAATACCTTCCGGTAGGAATCCTCGAAATGTGGACTGGGACAGGTATGGTGAGCTTGTAACAGAGCGATTACCAAACCTGAAAAAACTCAAATCAGCAGAAATGATTGAAGATGCGACTAAGAAATTAGAAGGTACTTTAATCAATTGCTTCGAGGAACTGTGTCCACTTAGGCAAAGCAGACAGGGGAAAGCGGTTCCTTGGTGGAACCCTGAACTGTCGAAGCTTCGTGTACGGTCCAGGAAACTTCTTAATAAGGCCTTGAAGACCAAAACAGAAGAGGACTGGGCCAATCATCGACTTACACAGAGAGAATATAAGAAGAAAGTACGGCAAGCCAAACTTGAATCCTATAGAAATTTCTGCAGTAACGTCGAAGAAATGAGGGAAACAGCGAGACTTTGTAAGGTCCTTCATTTAGACCGCTCAGTAAGGCTGGATTCCATTCGAAAACCTGATGGTTCATACACCATTTCCAAATCGGAAACGTTTAATGCTCTACTCGAAACCCATTTTCCGGGTAGTAGAACTCTCTCTGAAGCTGAGAGTGGCATGAACAATGACGGTGGCAACGGTGGAACCTCTAGGTACAGCTGGTATATTGCTAGTCGGATAGTGACAAGGGAATCGATAAGGTTTTCCATATCTTCCTTTGAGAACTTTAAGTCCCCTGGACCTGACGGAATATATCCAGTAATGCTTAAAAAAGGAGGAGACAGGCTGATTGAGGCCCTGAAAAGGATCTTCACAGCCTGTCTTGCATTTGGTTATATACCATCCCAATGGCGACGCGTAAGAGTAGTATTTATTCCGAAACCAGGAAAAGATGACTATTCCCTAGCAAAAAGTTTTAGACCAATCAGTTTGACATCGTTCATGTTGAAAAGTCTGGAACGAGTGGTGGAGAAACATATTCGAGTGGGGGTATTGCCGAGAAGTCCACTTAGTAGAAACCAACACGCTTACCAGAGTGGAAAATCATGTGAATCAGCCTTACACGATCTTGTTAGCAAGATTGAAGCTGGGCTGGAAGCTGACGAATACACAATGGGCGTGTTCGTGGACATTGAGGGGGCTTTTGATAATGCCACTTTCGGCTCGATATGTTCTTCCGCCGAACGACATGGAGTTAATCAAGCCATTATAAAATGGATATACTCCATGCTCTCTGAGAGGCTGTTAACCGCTGGTGGGAGCGACGACGAGCAAATCACAGTCAGGGCCAAGCAAGGATGTCCCCAAGGGGGTGTTCTTTCTCCGCTGCTGTGGTGCTTCGTCGTAGACTCCCTATTAGTGGAGATGCAGGAACTCGGCTTTCATGTCCAAGCATATGCGGACGACGTCTGTGCGCTAACATCGGATAAATCCTTAAGGAGGCTTTGCACGAAAGTGCAGAGGATTCTTGACAAAATCGATGATTGGTGCATGAGACAAGGTCTTTCCGTTAATCCGAACAAAACAACCATAGTCTTGTTTACGAGAAAACGGAAATTGGATGGACTCAGTCTTCCAACACTGAAAGGTGTGACACTTGGTCTTTCCAACGAAGTTAAATATCTAGGAGTAATTTTGGATAAGAAGCTGACTTGGGAGACACACGTTTCACTGAAGGTGAATCGTGCATTGAAGATTTTTCAGCAATGCCGTAGAGCCTTTGGCAAAACTTGGGGTCTGAAACCTGCTGTGGTCCTATGGATATACACGGCACTTATCAGACCAATCATCACTTACGCTTCTGTGGTCTGGTGGCGACGGAGCATGGTTAAGTCCACAATCCGGGAACTATACAGGCTGCAAAGAAGTGTATGTTTATGCATCACGGGTGCCATGAGTACAACCTCTGGAGATGCCCTAAATGCTATGCTTGATTTGCTCCCCCTGGATCTTAAGATACAACAGGAAGCAATAAAAGCAATGTGCAGACTCCATAAATATGGTCTCTGGCACAAAGATGGAACTTCGGGACACAGAGAAATCTTTAAGTTGCTGTCGGAGCAGTGTCCACTGTTTTTGGCACCTAAAGATGACCTGATACCCACAGTTTCATTCGGAAGGAAATTTGATGTCAGATTTCCATTGCGTGAGCAATGGAGCAATCCAGGAGGCATGCAGGGAGGTTTGACGGATATTTTCTTTACCGATGGGTCCAAGACTGAAATAGGGTCTGGAGCCGGATGGTACTTAAACGATAGTAATAAGTATCACTACGCTATGGGGGGAATGGCAACTGTTTTCCAAACAGAAGTTTTTGCCATCCTAAAAGTAGCCGAATGGATAATCGAGAGGAGATGGAGCGGGAAACAGATTGGAGTCTTCAGTGACAGTCAGGCTGCATTGAAGGCCCTGGAGAACGCGAAGCAAACCTCAAAGATTGTTCAAGAATGTAAGAAGAAGCTTAATTCTGTCGCAAGACAAAACAGGCTTGTACTTATATGGGTTCCGGGACACTCCGGTGTTCAAGGAAACGAAATTGCCGACGAATTGGCCAACCGTGGATCAGCGGTGCCCCCACAGGGGCCAGAGCCAATAATCGGAATCAGTCCCGCAGGAATCAAGAACTGGATCAACGATTATGTAGGCAATCTACATAAAGAGCGATGGTCCGGTCTAGAACGCTGCAGAACTGCAAAGTGTTTTGTGACAAGTCCGAACAGAAAACTGTCAAACTTTCTACTAAAACTTAGAAGGAAAGACATTCGGTTGATGGTCGGCATCATTACAGGACACAACCCATGGGGTCAGCATATGACCACCATTGGAATCATCGAGGACCCGGTATGCCTGTCATGCTTGGAGGAGGCGGATAGCACTGAGCACTTTCTCTGTGAGTGTCCTGCCTTTGCTAGAGCGCGACTACGGGTATTGGGTTCCGATGTCATGGGAATGGGTAATATTCGTTCTCTAAAACTGGAGGATATTTACAGATTTGCCAAAGAATCTGGAAAATTCTCACAGGACTAACTATCTCTATCTCTGTCTCTATTCTTTCCTATCTCTTTCTCTGATACTTTTCTCTCTCCCTCCTTGACTATCTACCCCCTTTCCAGAGCTTTAAATACAATGGGCTTTTTAGCCTGAGTGTTTTAGGAGCCACCAAATCTCCTGGTGCTCCTTGGCTCGACCTTTTCAAATTCAAAATACCTATACCGTATGGGCAAGGTAACCGACTCCAAGTGCATATACTGCGAAGCACCGCGCGATGACGCTGAACACACGTTTTTTAGTTGTGACAGATGGGTCGCGGAAAGAAATGCTCTGAGGGAGCAGATTGGCAACATCGCACCGAGCAACATAATCAGCAAAATGCACGAACGTGTGGACAGCTGGAACTCGGTAAATAAATACATCGAGAACGTACTAGGAAAAAAAAGATCGACCTCGACACAGTGCAACAAAGTGTAGCCGCACTGATAGAGGCACAAGAAGACGAGCCTATAGCATGAAATCTGGCTACAAATATGGTGGACCCAGACGTGGGTGAATAGAATTGGTTGTTTATGGATGCCGTTCTGGGTCCTCCCGAAGTAACTTTAGAAAGCAGTTCCGGGAAGGGTGTCTCCCCAGAAGGAGAGGAGGGATCGTTTTAGTGGTCACACCACACGGTCGCTGTAAGTGCGCTGTAAGGCACCTACCTCACCCACCAAAAAAAAAAAAAAGCATGCCTCAGCCACCGTATTCACCAGATTTTTCCCCTTCCCAAGATTGAAGAGACCCATGAAAGGACGGAGTTGTGCGACGATTGAGATATAAACCGAATCGCTGAGAGAGCTCAAGGACATACCAAAAAGGGTATATCAGAACTGCTTCGAGGATTGAAAAAAAAACGCTGGCGCTAGTGTATTATATCGGAGAGGGGATCCTTTGAAGGAGATAAAATAGAAATTGTTGGTAAATAAATATTGTTTGGGAAAATGGAAGTTTACCTTATTTTTTGAATACACCTCGTACTTCTAAAAGTACCCGAGCCTTCCAGACACTCTTTATATGTAAATACTCATTTATGTATGTAGTGTTGAAACAGCAGTAAAAAAAACTAAATAAATTCCAAGAGTGGAAAAAATTGTAATGAAAGAGTCGAGCGAACAAAACATGCGCAACACTCCTTCAAAACTTTAATTGAATTGAAATGTCTTTTTGACATGATAGGAAAATTGTGCGGCAAAAAACAATAAACGCTACACAAACCAAGAAAAAAAAAAGAAAAACAAAAAAAAAATGAAAGTAATAACACAACACTCGTGGCTGATTGCAACAAACGCCAAAGCGATGGCTGTAATATTGCCAAAGTTTGAGGGTAAAGAGTTGGTTTAAATCGCTGTGGTTGGTGGAAAAACTATTTTGCATATTACGCGCGAAACTTTTTCTTCTTTAATTTAATATCGCAAAATAACGCAAATGCCAAGTGAGCACACAATGCGCCAAGCGGAGGTACGTACATACATGCATACATACATACATACGTACATACATACATACATACATACATACATCTATGCTTATATACAAACACACATCACTCTATGCATACTTACGCACAAACACTTACGAGCTTAGCTTTATACAAATTTACATGCATTGTAGACGTACATACCCACAAATACGTGTATGAGCAGCTCAACAATTCGTAGGTGTTATTGTTGTTGACTGATGGAAATAATGAATGCGTATAATTTTATAATATAAAATATGCACATATACATACATACACTTTTCTATATAAAGATATCGCATTCACATTTGTGGCCTGCTCAATTAATGCGGGAAACTACCCTAGAAAAATATAAAAAAAATTAAAAAAAAATAGAAAAAAATTACATCTAAATCTAACTTAAGCATATATTTAATTCACTTTGTACCAGCTCGTTAATAATCTCAACTAATTTGGCCTTACCACACCGCACCACACCGCACCACTCTCATCACACTTCCAAAGCACTCGCAGTGCTCGCTCGCTCCACGCATTGCGCCAGCCGCTCATCACCGAGCCCATCAATCAAGCAACTTCATTCAACCAAACTGTCGATTTGCATGTTAGACGCTTATTAAGAATAATATTAAATTATTAAAACAATTTTTGCACCAAAAATGCAAATATGTGGCCAAGCAATTAAAATTTGTGCTTAGTTGCTTTTGAAATGCAAAATTATTATTAAATACCTTTTTAGTTGCCTTCAACTCTGGCTACTGGAAACAATTAATGCTATGTTGCAACAATTATTAGTTTCGCCTCTTCTTCTTTTTCTACCTCCACCTCGTCCTCCTAATGCCTTTGACTACTTTTTCCACAGTTGTATCTGAATGCGCGTTATTTGTCGGGGCGACGGCGGCGGAGGCGGCTAGCGATTTGCTATTTAATGAGGCCGCACAAATTATTGCGAAAATGCATCAAGTTTCATGTTGCATTGGCATTAAATTCTTTAAAGTCTCTTAAATATGTAAATATAATTTTTTCGAATTCAAAGCGCACAGATAAAATTGTAGTAGCCGTTCAATAATGTTGCTTTGGCGTGATTTGTTTGAGTATTGGAAAAGTAGCTATAAAAACATTTAGAGATATCGCCAACTAATTTTTTTAATTCAATGAGGAAACGAATACCAACATAGTTAGTAAAAACCCTTTTCAGTTGCTTTTTTTGTTTGTGCAACCTGAGTACTTCAGAGGCTGAATTTCTGCTGCGCACGATATCCACATTTTGACGTCAAATTTTTACACCAGTGGGGTGTAGATGATAAGATCTGCTTGACCTGCCACTCGATTCACTACCTTTAAACGATTTGAAATTTGTTATTATTGTCTACAATATTTGTCGTTCGCACTAACGATTGTGCTCGTCCAAACTTATGTTAACCAACACTAAACAGCTGCCTTTTTCTAAAGAGTGATCAATTCAAAGGTATCAGATTTTAAATTGAAATAAAACAACGAAACTTCAAATTGATTGGGCAATCTTTATTATTAGAAGTTTGGGTTTTCCTAATTTATACGGCGCTTCCAGATTCTAATTGCTGCCGTTTGTAATCGCTCCTACACCGACTTTACGTTCTTGCACTTTTCTCAGCCTTCAACTCCAACTCGAAGCAACTTAAACAGCCATTGATATATTGCGACCAATCTATGCGGCGCGGAACTTTTATTTTAGTTTCAATTGTTTTCCTCTTATTTTCAGTTATCAGTTATTAAAAACATTCGTTGCGAAAAAAAGAAGCTCTTATCAAGACCCAAACCGAAAAAGTAATAATTCAAAACAAAAATACTAAAGCAACGTATACACGCTGCTTTTGTCGTATCAACAATCCTTACGCCCAGTACACACGCTACGATTGTCGTATCAAGGCGTTGTACAGTGCGTACATGCAATTGCAGGCAATGCCCCACAGAAGCATTCATGACACTTATTTTTTCAAGGTAATCCCATTCAAATGTTAGCCACAACTGCGCCGTAATTCGGCTGAATTTAAATGACTCGCTGGAAGACTTCGGTCGGTATCTCCTGAACATCTTTAGTAATGTTGGTATCCAATGCTTCAGTCGAAGCTAGTTTATCTACAAATCATTTCGACTTTACACACCCTCACAAATAAAAGTCCAAATGTGTCACAAGAAATTGGTTGCCAATCCACTGGCCCGAGATAAGAGATGAATTGCCCACCGTAACGACGACGCCGTAAATCCGTCGTTTCACGGGCTGCATGGCAAGTTGCGTCGTCTGGTTGGAGCCAAATGTTTTGGAGATTACGGGCTTTAATTTCCGGCATCAAATAGTCGTTTATCATGACGTGATAGCATCCGCCATTCACTATTACATTAGCGCCAGCCTCGCCTTTGAAGAAATATGGGCCAATGATCCCTCCAACCCATAGGCCGCACCAAACGGTTGTTTTCAATGGATGTAAAGGCCACCCATATTCCAAGGTCGCGAACTCCTTCTGGCTACGTGTGGATAGGAGGCGCTCGGGAGAGCTTCTGAGGCTGACAAAATCTCAGCTTTCGCACTTCGTGGGTTTTCTCACAGGACACTATGCGCGAGGAGTGCATTCTGTGAGACTTGGAATTACCTCGAATCCTTTTTTGCATCAGATGTATGGAAGATGAGGTGTAGTCATCTCAGCACCTTCTCCTTAGCTACCCTGCTCTGGCGGGACTAAGATCTAGGCATCTTGGCTCTCACTTCTTGGTTACGACTGCGGATATAGCTGGCGTTGACATTAAAAATTTTATCAGCAGCATAACCATCCTTCTACCCATCCCACCACCACCTCTCCGCGCCCTCTCCTTTCATTCCATTGGTTTTCTCCTTTACCTTCCTTCCTTCTCAATGGTATCACAAAGGACGAATCTCTTTATCTTCGTCCAAGTGAGCCCACTCCTTGGGTAACCATTCCAACCTAACCTAATAGCTGTTCTTGAATGGCTTCGGGTTACTCTTCATTCAAAATACGGGGAAAAGTACCTCCAATCTGACCATCCGTCACTTTTAAGAGTGGAATAAATGCGAATTATTGAATTGCTTTAGGATATATTCAACTTTCAGATTTCGAGGAAGTAACAGACGGACCAAACTAAGGGACAAGAGAAGACAGCAGCCTTGAGTTGAGTTCTTCTGATAAATCAAATGAAGGTGTTTCACCTGAAAATCCAGAATAATAGTATAGTATATGCCATAGGTATTTTGGAAAAGCAGAAAATCAGCTGATTTTTTCAAATTCGCTGAGAGCCGATTAGCGCCTTCCGAAACTCACTACTTTATTTTTGGCGAAGTTAGCCATTGAGTGACGTCAGTGCAGAAAATAAAGATGTATATACGCACGGTTTATTCTTTAATCTTGGCTTTCCACTCACTTGCACTTATTCTTCCTCTTCTATTTGTTTGTTTATTTCCTATGCTGGTGTCACGGCCCTTGGTAAGACGCTCTTTCTATTTTTTCTTTTGATTCTTGAAAGCATTAGCCCACAGTGAACGTATAAACCTCGGGCTTTTTGTGCGTTAAACTCTCCGCTGTCATCAATTGGCGAGTTAGTATATCTCCGAATAAACTTTTTTAATAATACAACGCAATGGAAATATTTACAAATATACATCTTCCAGTACCCACTGCAATAAATCAAACTAAAAAATAGTAAGCAGCCTAGCGCACCCACTTGGTTAAGGTGAAAGAATATGCATTTCGTTCTCGACGTCCAATAACATGAGACACAAATCGTCCCAGGCAACCTCAATCAAAGCTGTGTAACCTGGGTATAGCCACCCTACCAACTACAAATACGCGGTCACCCTAGCAATACAATCAAGTGGCATTTTCCTTTTGTCCAGTCGCAAAATGTAAGCAACAATCAAAATCTCGGAAAATTGGCGGCCACAGTGAAGCGAAAAAAAGAAACACCAAAAAAACCAAAATAAATCAAACAATGAGAGCGCGCTCATAGTCTACTCCACCACCTAATCACATATAAATTTCAAAGCATAAAGGGCAACATTGTCAGTTGAGTGGGCATTGCGAAAAGCGGGCTCGTGGTCGCCCAGTTCACTTGTCCTTTCCTCCGATTTTGGTAAATGTCTGCCATATGTGTGCGCATGTGTGTGTGATTGTGTCTGGTCATTTGTCAGTATTTATGTATGCCTGTCTGTACACTGCTTGACTCTATAAACAAAAGTTGCAACGACACAGCGCGTCCCTTATCGCCGCCGGACCAGTCAGTCAACCAACCAATGGCCCCGCACATTTTTGGGTCCTTCATATTTTATCGCTAATAGACATGACGAAAAAATAACATTTAAGAGTCAATAAAACTTGTTAACGGAGTAATTGCCAGCAATTTATTTATTTCACCTCATATGACTTGGTCTCTGGACGACCGTTGACGTGGCTGCTGCCAGCGTGGGGCGAACGCGGGAAAAAATTCCATGAATATGTGATTCGAGGGAGATGCGCGGCTTTTAGCTGAATGTGATTAAAATGAGTAAATAAATGTATTTGTGTTTATGTGTTGTTGTATTATTTTTGGTGATTGTTTTTGGTGTTTAACAAAAGACAAAAACAGCTGCAGGATTGAGAAAAAGGCTTTCAAGGTGTAACAACTGTACTATTTGAGAAGAAAAGGGTTTTTTTATGTAGTAATTGAAATTCTCTTGAATGTGCAAGCAGACGCAGTCCAGCCAGTAGACCCAAAGTTGCCTGGAGGACTCAATGATGGGAAGTAGGATTGCGAATATCGATGTTGAGATGGATTTGTGAGTAATAGGACGACTGTGAGTATCACTCATTAGACTCTCTCTCAGCTCTTATCGGTGTTTGGTTAAGATGTAACTATTCTACTACTTAAGAAAGCAAACTATATTTGCACAGATTAATTAATAATTAAAATTGAGTAAATCGTTCTAAGGCAGAACTTTTCTGGCTCACGATGAAAAAAATGCTGTTGCAGAAGTCCGCAAGAGTCACAAGCTAGTAATAAAGGGCGATCAGATGGGAGGTACTTTCTCCAATTGAGGTTTTTTGACAAATTACGCGTGAATATTGTCAAACTAAATACACAATTTTTTCAGTATTCATTGACATTTCATCATGGAAAGACTTACGCCTCAACAACGTTTACAAATCGTACAATTGCATTACGAAAATCGACGCTATGGGCAAAGTGTTCAACGCGCGCTCAAGCCAACCATCTTCAAGCCATCATTTTTTGTTTAAAGGTTACAATTTTTTGATGCCGGAAATTGAAGTCTCCACAACATTTGGTTCCATCAAGACGGTGTCCGTGAAATAATGGATTTACTGCGTCGTCGTTTCGGTGAGCAGTTCATCTCTCGTGTCGGACCAGTGGATTGGCCACCAAGACCGTGTGCTATCACACCTTTGGACTTTTATTTGTAGGGGTATGTAAAGTCTAAATACTTTGTGAATAAATTCAAAGCCAACATTACTAAAGTCATTCACGAGATACCGACGAAAGTGCTGCAGCGAGTCATTCAAAATTGGTGTTTACGGTTGGCCGAATTACGGCGCCATTTCGGGCAATACTTGAAATGGGTTATCTTTATAAAATACTATAAATGTAAAGAATGGTTCTACACAAAAATAATAATTTGAATTTGCGTTGTCTTATTCCAATTTAAAATCCGACACCTCTAAATTGATCACCCTTTACTTCATTCGAATGAAATCACAAAAAATCAGCTGGTGCGAGAGAGCATTACCAAACTAACAGAGATAAGTGAAAAAGGTCATTTAGAGCAAAACACCATTGCCAAAGTGCCAACTAACAAACCGCCAAAGTAACGAAGTTGTCAGTACCCCTAAAGTTGCTGTTATCGGTACAATTTTTTATTTATTGTTTATAATACTCGTAAATGCAGAAATAACACTGGCAAGGACATCGAGCAACTCCAACATAAATATATGCGTTGATAGTCAATTGGCAATAAAGGCAATAAACTCATATGAAATTTCATCTAAAAACGTTCTTAGGACCAGGGAAGCCATAGAGAGACTGGCCGCAGACAGACGGTTACACATCTCTTGGGTACCCGGACATAAGGGTACCTTTACTTTATTTCTCGTGCTTTTGACAAGTGCGACGTCTTATTTTATAATTTATGGGTGGTATCGGTAGACCACCTAATTTTTTTTCGCCGTGTACATCCGGATGTTAGCCATAGCATCCATAGCATCGTGCGCTTCTATGTCGAGACATTTCTAATGTACAAATGTTATTGTTGGTCTAGTGCCGTCACCTTCAATGAATATGCCATGAATAAATCCCACCTTTTTGAAGTGAAACTTCTTAGGCGTCATGGATGAGCGAGAATGGAGAGTAAATTTTCAAGGCTATGCAACGTTTTGGGCATTTTCGTTCCGCGAGAGAGAGAAAAGATGTAACGTAGAGGAGAAGGAGAGAGAAAGCTATACCTATATTTTCCTTGTGGTTGCTAATTTCTAGTGAGAAATAACACAGCCTACTGCTTGGCGCTTGTTTGTTGGTGCAAACTTGTAGGAAATATATTTTTAATGCCTACTTTTTGGCGTTATATTTTCTTTGGGGCTTATTGTTTGGGGCGTTTTTGGTCCCAATTTTTTGGCGTTTTTTTTGTGCCTACTTTTTGGCGCTTATTTCTGTTTCCTGGCTAATGCTTGTGTGTACTATAAAGTGCTATACATTCCGGCGTCGGATTTATTGGTATTACCTTGCGGTAATTTGTGCCGTTGCTGTGGTCCTGGAATCGCTGCGTTTGTGCGGGTAATAAACGCTCGGAGTAGTGCGTGTTGTTGCCACGGTTTGTGTCCGGCGTTTACCTACACCGGCCGACCCTTCTCCGTTTTTTGTAAATTTTGTCTATTTGTATTCTCTGCAAATGTTGTGAATTTATTAAGATATATATTGTTTCTCTCTATCTTTGTCTCTCGGCTCTCTCCCTCTGTGTTTGTCTGCCTTGAAGGTTTCACTTCTGTTATTAACGAAACAAAAATGGACAAACAATTCACAGTAAAGTAAAATAATGAGTTTATAATTGCGATCCAATGGCTGGAATTAAATGGCTAAGAAGAAATTACTCAAAAAAATATTTGTAACACATAAATTAATTCTAGCCATTATTCCAAATTTACTGCGTTTCTTAATACTTATGCTGAAGACAGAGTTCGAAGAGGAAAAAAAGTGAATGCTCAGTTGCTTACCTGCTTTTTAAACAGCCTTCACTCCAAAAGCAGATATCTATTAATTCTATTACTAGTTTTTCACAAATGCTCATTTAAAAATCGTCATCAACAATTTCATCTTCATGCCGCTCACTCCAAAATTTAATTCCATTTCAACCACTCGCCCAACAACAATAGAAGTATGTAAGCAAGTAGACCCGTAAAATCAGCGCTTGGCAACGAAAGCCTCGTTATATCTGGCAATGGCAGGCATAGACAATAATCTGGTGTTAAATCGCATCAAACAGAAACATAAATCGATTAAATTTGCTGTCATTTAAAATTTGACACATGAAAAACACAAATGATTGCAAGCCGGCCAAGTGGGTTGCTCAGACGTGTGAGATGAGCAAAAGGGTGGGGCGCGAGCGAAGATGTTAACAGAGTGACTATTCGTGCAACTGTCTGACTGAATGGCTGCAGAGCAAGGAGAGAGCAGTGCGCGGTCGCTATGGTTGGGTGCGACGAATACCCTTTAGCGCGACATTTTAAGTGTCGCGCGCGTAACTGCGTACGTGCACACATACATATGTATTCATAGCGTTCATGAGTGAGTGTGCAACATAAAATTAGCGCCAAAAAATACTATTCGTGGGTTGAGTGGATGGCATTTTGAACTTTCGCTGCCTGTTTTTACGTGCACCAGCAGCGGTTTTTTGTTTTTGGGAAGAGGTGTTTATGCAAATGGTTTCACCAGCTATACCACACCTCGTCATTCTATCACACCACTCCACCAACACCCATCCACAGCAACACAATAAATATTCACCGCAAATATGAAGCTGCAATATTCTACCCAACACCTCACTGACACTGACTACCTGCCAACAGCTTTGCTATATGGGAAACACTGACCTCCGAGTTGGGGGGCCGCACGCAGTCACGCAGTGGTGATGACACTTTGTGGTGTTTTCGTGGTGATTATTCAACGCATGTTGTTAACATATTGTTGTCGCTTTGGTGGCGCGCAAAGTTGACAAAATATATTTGAACGCAGGGGGTGGGGTAAAAAGGTTTGGCTGTCTTCATTGTTGTTGCCACAAGTCAAAACGTTTTAAATGACATATTATTTTTGTACGTTGCTAAGCGTTTTTATATTATCGCTGTGGCAGAGGAGTGCTGCGTGGCGTATAATTGCTTTTAGCTCGAATAAAAAAAAAATAGAAAATAAATAAAAATGTTGCTGCCAATTTTCCCGCTTTTAGTAACATATTTTGATGGTAATTTCCATTCCTACTCAGCTTTATGAGAATAAAATTATAGGCTTTCTGGTTTATTTTTGGTTTGCTAAAACTTTGTAAGCACTTTTTGTATTCCATTCCTTTCTTAGAGCAAAATGTTTTCTTCCTTTTTGTGCTTGCTATGAATATAAAGTGGCTTCGAGTCTTTCAATTTGTTTGCTACTTCTATGTAATTTTTAATTCATTTCTCGTTTACTGTGCCATGAATTCTATTTTGGGAGCATTCTACGTAAAAACATGACATCTCAGGAGCTTACTTGGCTGTAATTTGTAAAAATTTCCAAGCGTATTTGTGAGAGCAGCCTTTTGAGAGGAAGCGCAAAAGTGAACTTCGCAGATACACAACAAAAAAAAAAATGTATAATAACTATTATACAGGGTGGGCAATCTAAAGTTTAAAACTTGACCTACTGATGGTTTTCAATATGTGAACTAAACTACTTGGTATTAAGATCGAGAAAAAGCTTCTCACGAAGAATATCTGCCGTTCGGAGTCGGCTTCAAACTGAAGGTTCCTCCTTTTGTGGAACAGCATCAAGACGCACGCCACAAATATGAGGAGGAGCTCGGCCGAACACCTACTAGCAGTGTACACGTCAATTATTTATTTATTTATTAAGGGGTCCCGGTGATCTAGAGCTCGAAAATTTAGGGTATTTTCAGGATTTTTTTGCAATACAAAACCAAAAAAAGTGAAAAACCATATGTACATACATTTTTTAGGTCTTATTATTTAACTTCTTTTTCATATAAAAATTTAAAAAAAATTTATCCGGAGGGTCAACTTCAGCACCATTTTTTTAATTATGAAAATAAAAAGAAAATTTTCAGCACGATTTTCTTAAATTATTCAAATTAAAAGAAAATAATAAAAAAATTATAAAATTAAAAAAAGAATTTTTTTTCAGCACCATTTTTAATTAAAAAAAAAAAAAAATAATAAATAAAAATATTAAAAAAAAGTTATAAAACATTTTTTTTTTTTAATTTTTAAATAAGAAAAAATTTGTAAAATTTTTAATTAAAATAAATTATTAAATGTTTTTAATCATAATTTTTTTTTTTAATTCTAATAATTCTATATTAATAATTTTAAAATTTTTATTTTTTTTTTTTAATTTTAATAATTTTAAAAATGGTGCTGAAGTTGACCCTCCCGAAAAATTGAACCTTGACGGTGTTGTCCATTTAGATCTTCTATTTATCTGAAACACAAAGCCCTAAAAATTATTAGATTAGACAAAAAAAAACAAATTGGCGCGGTTTTGAATTTGACACTCTAAAAATCGGGTTTCATCAGGTTTTTAATCGAAAATATACGAAATAATTGAAATAATAAATGGTTCTAGTACGGCCGATAGCCATTGATATTGTGACATATTAAAATTTCGCACGATTCGGTTGAATAGTTTTTGGTTTTTTGACAACACCAGGCCGAAAAAAGCCGTTTCGAGGTAAATGAGTTTAAAGTTTGAGGTACACGAGCACGCTGATCGCTCTCTACCTAGTTAATGGGCTGTAGAAGCTATAAAAATTTCACAGTATATTTTTAAGATACTAAACTTTCGAAATATCGAAAAAACAAAAAAATGATTTTTTGAAATTTCTAGACCACCGGGTCCACTTAAGACAGAGAGTCAGGTGAACATTTGCGATTTACGAAATGAGTCGATTAACGCTTGTAAACTTTGGAAAAATATTGTACTAAAAATTTACTTTCAAAATATTGATTCAGCTTTCGAAACTTAAAAAAATTCAAATCCGCTGTAAAATTTTTCCGACGAACTCATTTCCACCACGTCAATAAGCAAAATTTCCGAAGCTAAAAAAAAAAATAAATAATTGGCGCGTACACTTCTGTTAGGTGTTTGGCCGAGCTCCTCCTCCTATTTGTGGTGTGCGTCTTGATGTTTTTCCACAAATGGAGGGACCTAAAGTTTCAAGCCGACTCCGAACGGCAGATATTTTTATGAGGAGCTTTTTCATGGCAGAAATACACTCGGAGGTTTGCCATTGCCTGCCGAGGGGCGACCGCTATTAGAAAAATGTTTTTATTTCCGAAGCTAGGGCATAGAAAACCGGCGTGCGTATGTTGAGAAACCAATTCATCGATAATCGCATTATTAGTCGTTTTAGTGAAGTGGATTGGGCAACGCGTGGCTGCAATTTAGGTGAAATGGCGAAAGTGCCAATCTGGCATTCCTCAAGTAGCACTAAAGCACCGTCTGCGATTTAACTCTGTTAGATTATTAATAGTAGTGAGTCGTTAAACATACATGTGACGCGAATCATTCGGCAATGATTGGCGCTTTCAAGAACGAAATTGGTGCAGTCATCGACTGGAATACAACTCCATGCAGTCGAAAATATAATGAAAAATTGTGCTAATCGCATTCGTTACTGCAAGGGCAGAAGTGGAGGCCATTTAAATGAAATGATGGCCCTTAAATAATCATGAGGAACGTACTTTCAAATAAAAAATCTTTATTAAAAAAAAAAAACATTCGTTGCTTACTTAGAGCTATCACTGGCAACACAATGAACTCTAGGGATCTAAGTGGGGGTCCTTTTACAGATCAGCCAGCACTACCTAACCTAATTAAAGCTATTTAAAGTTTCACATGTTAGATGAGCCACCCTGTGTATCAAATGTACCAAAACATGGCAACTGTAGCCGCCGAAAAACTTCATCGCTTCGAGTTTGATGAAATTTAATTAATATTCTCCACTACCTAGTAGCATAAATTATGCAATAGGGGGCTGAATGGTTGTCGAGATATAGGGATTACAAATTTGGATTTTTGTGTGCAAGTCTTTCTTTATGAATTAAAAGGCAACGAATAAATATTTTGTTAAATTTGCTTGTTAACGGTTTGACTGTCCATATTTATTTTCCTTGAAGTTTTTGCTGAACTATTGCCCCAAAATTTCCTATAGAGTTAACATCAAGAGACTTTGAAGTCCAATGTAACATTTTAAACTCAATTTTCCGCTTCCATTCGAAGACCTTCCTCCTTAAAATTGCGTCAAAACAACGCATGCCTTCTAAACTTCCCACAAAACTAACACACATGTATCGTAACAATAATGCTTGTCAACCATTCTGAAGGTAAGGTGTTGGTTTCTCATATTTTTATTATTAGGTTGTGCAGATGTTTGGTCACCTCTATTCCAGCATATTTTACTAATTCAGCCGGGACTTCATCATCGCTACAACTTTTATTATTTTTCAGTCTGTTTATGGCGGTTTTTATTTACTCAAAACTGAGGCTGCTTATATTCACCTCAACGGTCGGCAATTCTAGTGTTTCTCTTTCTTCTCTTTATACATTTAGAGTTTCATTGAAATGTTCCTTCCAATGATGCATAATTCGCTGTTTATCACTTAGAGTTTCTCCACTTTTATTTTTTACAACATTTGTCCGTGGGTATAAGGGTTTAGATTGTTGTTTTATGGTTTGATACATTTTTCTTATATTTTTATTTTTAAAATCAATTTCCATTTGCTCTGTTTCTCTATTTTCAAGAAGTCTTTTTTTTCCTTAATAAAATTTTTCACTTCTTTTCTTTTTTCTTGGTACTCAAGTGAGTTTTGCCTAGTGCCTCTTTCTTCTGTTCATTAGCTATTCTACATGCTCTGTCATACCCCTCTTTCTGCTCTTTTTGCTTGACGCCTATATTTTCTTTTGCAGCTCGTATAATGGTATATCTTATCGTGTGTCGAACTTGTTCAACTTCTGTTGCTGCATGTGTAACGATGAGCCTATTATGAAGGGTGGTTAAGTTTCAAGGGCAGGTGTTGATTTTGAATAAAATAAGAAACTATTGTCATTTCTCTTTATTATGATAATATAAGGTTGTCAAAAAAGTCTTGCGGTATTTTTATTGAATTTTCAATTGTTCATAAAATTGGTTATAATAATGCGATTTAAGTCAAATATGCGCCGTTTTGTTCGATGACGAGTTCCCAACGAGATGCCAACTTCATAATGCCCCTCTTATAGAAGCTCGCTTACCTATTGTCAAAAAACTCGGAGAGCCAATTTTCACAGGACTCTCTTGAGGACAACTTCCGACTACCAAGCTCGTTCGCCATGGACAGAAATAGGTGGTAATCACTTGGTGCGAGATCCGGACTATACGGTGGATGCAAAAGAGCCTCCCATCCGAGCTCCCGGAGCTTCTGGCGCGTCACCAAAGATGTGTGTGGCCTGGCGTTGTCCTGATGGAAGACAATTCGGCCTCTGCTGATCAAAGATGGCCTCTTCTGCATGAGTGCTGCATTCAAGCGGTCCAGTTGTTGGCAGTACAGGTCCGAATTGAGCGTTTGGCCATAGGGGAGCAGCTCATAGTGGATGATTCCCTGCCAATCCCACCAAACACACAGAAGAACCTTCCTGGCCGTCAATCCAGGCTTGGCCACCGTCTGGGCAGCTTCACCGCTTTTCGACCACGACCGTTTGCGCTTCACGTTGTCGTAAGTGACCCACTTTTCATCGCCAGTCACCATCCGCTTCAAAAACGGGTCGATTTTGTTGCGATTCAGAAGCGATTCGCATGCATCCATATGGGCAAAAATGTTTTTTGCGTCAAGTCGTGTGGCACCCATACATCGAGCTTCTTTTTGAATCCAAGCTTCTTCAAATGGTTTATAACGGTTTGATGACTCATGCCCAGCTCTTGGCCGATGCTACGGCTTCTACTATGCCGGTCTCTTTCGATCAATTCAGCGATTTTATGGCAATTTTCGACGACAGGCCTTCCGGACTGTGGCGCATCTTCGATCACCTCTGCACCAGAACGAAAACGTTGAAACCATCGTTGTGCGGTGGAAATGGAAACTGTATCGGGTCCATAAACTGCACAAATTTTATTGGCAGCATGAGATGCATTTTTGCCTTTATCGTAGTAGTACTGTAAAATATGCCGTATTTTCTCTTTATTTTGCTCCATGTTTGCGACGCTATAGCTCACGAACGACTAAAAGCAAACAACAATTAATCAAACACGTGTTAGCACGTGAAAAGAGCTTTCCAAAAAGCTCTAGCGTGAACCGATGCGACGAATACAACTAGAACTACGCGCTTGCAAAGACAAGCTTGCGGAAATACCGCAAGACTTTTTTGACAACCTTATATTAGTATGACTCAATTACGTATAAAACAAAATATCGGCCAAATGGTCGCCGCGGCCTCGGCGGCACACCTCTATCCGATGGTCCAAATTTTCGATGAGGCATAATTGAGGTTCTATGCCGTTAATGCGCCGAATTATCTCATCCTTTAGCTCTTGAATTGTTGCTGGCTTATCGACGTACACCTTTTCTTTCAAATAACCCCAAAGAAAGAAGTCCAACGGTGTGAAATCACATGATCTTGGCGGCCAATTGACATCGCCGCGACGTGAAATTATTCGGTCATCAAATTTTTCGCGCAAAAGAGCCATTGTTTCGTTAACTGTGTGACAAGTGGCACCGTCCTGTTGAAACCACATATCGTCCACATCCATATCTTCCGATTCGGGCCATAAAAAGTTCGTTATCAACTCACGATAGCGAACACTATTCACAGTAACTGCCTGACCGGCCTCATTTTGGAAATAATACGGCCCAATGATGGCGCCGGTCCATAAACTGCACCAAACAGTCACTCTTTGTGGCTGCATTGGTTTTTCGGCAATCACTCTTGGATTATCATTCGCCCAAATGCGGCAATTCTGCTTATTGACGAATCCGCTGAGGTAAAAATGTGCCTCATCACTGAAGATGATTTTCTTCGAAAATTGGTCATTCACTGTTGCCATTTCCTGCCACCATTCTGACCATTGACGACGCTTGAAATGGTCAAGAGGCTTTAGTTCTTGAGTCAATTGCACCTTGTAAGCGTGTAAATGCAAGTCATTATGGATAATGTTCATCAACGACGAGCGTGAGAGGTGCAATTGTTGGGCACGATGACGAGTTGAGATGGACGGCTCTTCAACCATACCTTCGCGAACAGCAGCTATATTTTCTGCAGTACGAGCTGTACAAGCATGCTCTGGTGTTTTCACATCTCCTACAGACCTGGTTTGCTCAAACTTTTGCACAATTATTCTGAGTGTACGCACATTTGGACGATTCAATTGACCGAAAAAATCACGAAGTGCGCGATATGCATTTTGATTTGAACGCCCGTTTTCATAATAAACCTGAATAACTTTAACGCGTTGCTCGATTGTGTATCTTTATCTATAGTTCAAATTGAGTTAGTCTTGAATTGAAAAATGTCAAAAAAACTTGACATTTAGGTGTGGTTCACATTCAACATCAGCCCTTGAAATTTAACCACCCTTTATATTGCACTTTCGAATCTAATTCGAGTTTCTTCATTTTCAATTATTTTTGCTACATTATATTTATGCATTTTGGTATTATTATTGTTGTTGTTTATTAAGGCGAATATTTGTCGTAATTTGCACGTGACTAGATAGTGGCGGCCGCCGTAGCCGAATGGGTTGGTGCGTGACTATCATTCGGAATTCACAGAGAGAACGTAGGTTCGAATCTCGGTGAAACACCAAAATTAAAAAAATCATTTTTCTAATAGCGGTCACCCCTCGGCAGGCAATGGCAAACCTCCGAGTGTATTTCTGCCATGAAAACGCTCCTCATAAAAATATCTGCCGTTCCTCCTTGATATTATAGATAGGTTTTGTAATTTGCCCTTCAATCTCTTATAACAAAGTCGTTCATTAACTGGTAAGAACTCTATTAAGCTTTTTCTTGTTTTGTGTTCAATGCTACTTACCTATTCCTATTAATAATTTTCTAATCTATCTGAATTGCAATCTTAGTATGTAAACAGGCAGTAATCCATTGACTTGAATAAATAAATCAGTAAACACTCTTTCTGGAGCTTCGGCCACAATCAATTTCTGCCCTGGCCTCGCGAAAAGACACAACTTCCTCCCTTGCGAGCGAGCTTAGTGGCTTCAGTGCAACTGGCTTTACCACCATTGTGCTTATTGTAGTTTTTGTCCCTCTGGATTAGGCCATCCTAGAAATAATAATGAAATCAAATAAATATATTTGAAGAAAATTATCCTTTTTTTGCCAAAATTCAAATGTAAAGGTATTTTAAAAATACTCGCTGTTATTACTCTAAAAAATTTTAATAATTATATAATATTATTTGTATTTAGCTTGGCGAGCAACTCTGAAGGCAGGCATATCATTTTCAACCAAAAATCTCTTTCTAAAATATAGTTATTAATACCATTAAAGTATGTATATTTTTTATTAGACCAATTAAACTAAACTCAGTGCAATCGAGGTTTAATTCTTCGTAGATAATCACAAATAAATATAAACAGAAAACTAGCTTTCCAAATTAACGCGTGCAAAACGCAAACTTTGTGATGCTTGCATCTGAAAAATTGCGTGTTTACATTTGTAATTATAAATCACATTAAACAAAACAGTAACAAATGCGATGTTCCTCACACAAAGTCGCGCCGCCGCAAATAGGGCTTTCGGTGAGCCCATAAAACAGGTAGGATCAGTGGATGCTAGGTGACGGATAGGTAAAACGAGTAGTTGAATGGTTGGTCTACAAAGTAATTTAAACGTGACTGCATCAATCCTTTAGTTGCTTGCCAGTGGGAACTACAAAAACAGAAATCGTCCACATGCACCGCTCCTAACTTCATTGCACCTGGCCTACGAACAATTCTTATCACTTCGCGCCAATCACTTACATTCAACGCAGTTTGACGCGTTGATTAATTTAAATTATAATTTCGCCTTGTATGCAGTGCTGAACTCTAATTTTCATAAGAAACGCATTTAAACGCCACCACTCAACCAATCAGCCCGCAGTTAGCCAGCCACTCGGCGCTTGAGTACAGCACAAGAAATTGCTGTTGGTTCTCTGTACTGTAGAAAAGCAAGCAGAAGGCGCACGGCGGAGCAGACCTATTCGTGAAAATTCATGATAAAATTTTTACTACAATTCAAGTAGCTGGAGTTGAATTTTGATTAAAATTGGCGCAGGGCGCACACGACAGACGGGCTAGTTTGAAAGGAGATGTATGAGAAACGGAAATAGTGCCCTAAGGCAACAACGCGGCAATAGTGGTGGAAGTGGCGGTGTGACGGTGTGGCACTAGTTGAGCGCATGCATAGTAGTGGGAAAAGGTATGCGAGAGCGGGAAATCGCCGCCATTCCTTGCATGTTTGTGCAAAATTAAGTTGTCCAGGCGATAATGTCGTCCACTGGCTAGCCAAGCCAACCATTCAGCCATTCAACCAGTCAACCAACCAAAGACCCATCCAACCGACTAACGACCACAATCACGCATACGTAAACATTGCGGTGGCTAATCGAGGGTCTTCAACTATTGGTTCTTGTTGTTTAGGTTCTTGTCATTATTGCTACTTGTTGTTGCCTTTGCGGTTTTGCTGTTGTGGTTTTCTTATGTCGGAAATGTGTTCTAGATATGAATGTAATTTCCTTCACAACTACATTCGGTTGCCCACAAATAGCAATAACGAAAGCCACAGCAACAAAATTAGTTTGTACCTCTATTATCCGCAACGCCATTTTGAGGTGTTGCTGTTACATCAACTGGCTGCGTACGTAAATGGGGTGCATATGACTGCCTCCTGCGACAGCCATGCCATATATGTAGAACTGGTAAGGGAAGAACGAAGGAACACATACGAGATTTTATGAAAACAAAAAATATTTTAAACATATTTCAACAACACTTTTTAAAAAAACTAAAATTACTTTAAAAAATTACAGTACAAAATTTAGCATTAACAAGGCGAACTCATAGAAGCTGATGGCAGTAGTGCATAAACAAAATTTACATTACATAAAAAATTCACAAAAACCGACCACCGAATCACAAAGTCGCTACTCTAGTTAATTCTCTTAATATGAATTCGCCGTGAATATTAAGTTATTGAGCTCTCTGTAATTTAAAAATTTCGAACTCAAAATCAAATGCAATGCGAGCTGCAAAGTGAATGTATCAGGTCAGTCCATAAGTTCGTGCGTTTTTTAAAGGTGGTTTAAAAATTAATAAGAAATATGTTTAAAGGATTTATTAATCGATAATATATTTTTCTTCATTATTTACAATGCCTTCCCAACGTTTAGGCAAATTTTTAATTTCCTGCTCAAAAAATTTTTTGTCCTTGGAGCCAAAATACGCTTCGATATCCCTTTTTATAGCTTCTTTTGAGGAGTAGTTCTTGTTACTCATATGGGATTGAAGTCCATGGGAAAGGTGATAATCACAAGGTGCAATATCCGGAGAGTGTGGTGGATGCGCCATTTGCTCCCATCCGAGCTCGTTCAGCTTGCCTAATGTTTGCCTTGCGGTATGAGGTCTTGCATTGTCGTAGTGAAACAAAACTTTGCGTCTATTCACTAAAGACGGTCGATTTTTTTTAAGTGCCCCATTCATGCGTGATAGCTGATGGGAATAATAATCAGTAGTTATCGTCTGGTTTGGTTCTAGAAGTTCATAATAAGACAGGAAAACCTTCTTGGGGTGAAGGCCATCTCTAGGGGTCGGTTCTGGTGTTTCATCTTTATCTAACCATTGGCGTTTGCGAACAGGATTATTGTAAAGGACCCATTTTTCATCACCAGTAATGATACGGTTCAGCAGCTGAGAACACACATTGACTCTCTGCTGAAGGTTAGCGACGGAAAGTCTATGCGGAACCCATTTTCCCAGCTTTGAAACCTTTCCCAACTGAACTAGGTGCCTGTGAACTGTTCCATGCGATGAATTTAGCCCCTGGCTTTCGACTGTCAAACTTGGCTTAGCTTCTACGAGCTCGAGCGAGGCGTCGGAGTTAAAGACTTCAGGACGACCAGCGCGCGGGGCATCCTCCACGTCGTAGTTACGACTTCGCGATTTTGAAAACCACTTTTGCGCAGTCCTTATACTTACGGTATCCTCTCCGTGAACAGTGTTTATTTCTGCAGCAGCAGTTATTGCATTTTTACCACTTTTATAAAAAAAATACAAAATGTACCTCTTATATGCGTTCGAATTTATTTTTTCCATTTTATTTTTTAACTCTACGTGCTTCTATCCGCGATTAAAATCGCTTGTTGAATGTACAATATATCGAAGAAAATATAAATAGTTCCGTTATATTACGCGAATAATTTTTTGTATGCAAAAATCGTACAAAAGTGAAATAATTATGAAATTATTTGCGAATAATTATAAATAATTAGTACTTTTCGAGATTTCCTTGATACGAAATTTCTTTATATATTATAATACAAAAATTTCTTCATATATAACACTAACTGAAAATAATAATACAAAGCGGAAACGTTGGTGGTGTTAATTTTTTATTATAATTTGGTAGATAATTTCGTGAATGTGAAAATCCCTCTGGCAATGGTAATGGTTGTACGGGTTAGGCTAAGGCCTTTATGCACTGCGACCAGATTGATCTATTGTGCGCCCCTAATTACTTAATTAAAATTATTTAGCATACCGAAGAATCGAACCAGCTCTTTAGGGGGGGAGCAATTGTAGGTCTTCCTCCTCTAATAGGTACGAGCCCAGGGTTCTGTGTCTCCTTTGGCCTAATGCCTCACAGTTGGTGATTAAGTGTTCCATAGATTCCTCTTCATCACAGCAGAACCTGTGTAATCTTGTACTAGATAACCCTAGTTGTGTTTATTATATGCAAAATGAACTGTAAAGGCTCCACAGAGTAATCTGAGGCCCCTTTTATCTAGGGTTAGACAAGATTTTGCTCTGTTGGCATTGAAGTTCAAAATCTTATTGGAGTGATTAAGGAAGCTTGTGCCATAGTTTGGATCCATTTTTTGATTTACTGTTTTATATTATTTTTGTTAAAGCCGAAAAATGGGATTGGTCCAATAAATAGCCCTTCTGCCTCTTTTTTGGCACAAGAGTCTGCCTTCTCGTTTCCTTCGTGTCCCTCATGTCCTGGTACCCAAAACAGTGAGACCTGATTGTGGGTAACCAGTTTGTTGAGTGCATTGTTACACATTGTTTTAGGACTTTTGACTTGAATGTGAAACTATTCAAGGCCTTGAGAATCGATTGGCTGTCCGAAAGTATTTTAATTTTAACTTTCTTGAACCCTCTTTTGGTTATGATTTCCACTGTTTCCATTATGGCGTAGAGCTTCACATGGTTAATTGTGGTATCTGTTCTTAATATTAATGATTTGTCTGATCTAGGCCCCACTATTGCTGCTCCTACTCCTTGGAGCGTTTTGGAAGCGTCTGTGTACGATTTTTATGAGTCATCATTCAGCCATGTTGGGTTAGTGCTTCACTCTTCCATAGGCGGGAAGATAACCTTGTATCTCAGAAGCGTATATGAAGAGACGTAAATGGTCCAGCTGACGGCGGTACCGCAGGTCAAAATTAAAGCTACAGAAGTCGGAGTTAAGGGCTACCAAGTAGGTGCACCTTTTTAAAAGTCCAGTTTAGCAAGATAATACTGAGCCTATGCGGCCCCAAATGAGATATACATTTAGCAAGCAATATGAATCGTGCATGCTGTTTATGGTGGGGGTATCTATGTGAGATTCCGTCTTCGGATAAAAAAAAAACAACTCACAGTGAATCTGCCAAATTCACTGAGGGCGGAATAGCGATACGATATGGGTCTCACCTTTCTATTTTATGCATCCGTTTTGCCGGAGATAGGATAAGTTAGGTTGATCTGGCTGACTGAGAGCCATCACATAGACCTATTGGTCCTTATTGTTACCAGCTGGACGGAAACCTTTATTTTTAGTAGACAATTTTTAATGCGTCTGCGACTTTTGCGAATCTAAGTAAACTCTAAATCTCTAACCCCGAGAGGTATTCTAACTTCTCATATTGTAGAGCTCCTAAGCATTTTAATCTGGTTCTAGCTAGCGCAGGGCAGGAACACAGAAGGTGTTCAAGAGTTTCCCCCTCTTCCAGTTCATTGCAAAATCTGCAGCTATCAGCGTTTGTAATTCCTGTCTTGTATGCGTGCGCCGCTAGCAAATTGTGGCCTGTCAGCTTATTTATGATAGTTCTGCTTTCTTTTCTGGACAGAGCTAGTACGAATCGGACGTATTTATCTGCATTCTGTGTATCCATGCCGAAGACAAATTCTCCATAAATTTCGAAAACGGGAAAACTGACGGCCGTACAATGAGTTCCAAATCCCGGAGGTGTCTCGCGCTTGAGTCACGGAAAGCGAGAACTACTTCGAACTGATCGAACTTACACGAGCGCTGCATCTTTTGGCTGAGCTTCAGGTAGGAATGTGTATACTATGATAAACAAATAAGTACTTGGACTAATTTTTCTTGGGACATAAACATTTCTAATCGTTACTTCTACTTACAATTAAAATAAGGGTTCATTTTAGAAGAGGTTTGAGTGTAGTCTAAAACAAAGTCGAAACTTTTTTCATGAAACACTTGGTTCGCTCTGCACTCACAAAACTTTTTCCGTACCGTGAACTTTTCCCTATCCCTATCCCACCGCTCAGCGTTGCACCCTTGCACAATCAAAGCGAAAGCATGAAATATGAGTATTTCACTCGTTCCATTGTCCATGTGTCAAATGCAATTTCTGATTTTGACACCTCAATTTCAGTTATCTCCCATTGATATATTGTCATTGTTGTACAAAAGGCAACAATTGTGCCCGCTGCCATTGTTGGAGTTGTGAGTGCTGCAATTGCAATCGGTTTTGCAATCGCATGCAATGCAAATCACAACAAAGAAGCCAAGTGCAGCGACAGGGCAGGGGTTTCGGTGAAAGAGAAGCAAAAATAATGCTTTTGCGCTTTTTCTTTGCTTTGGCACAAAGGTGACAACAACTTAACTCTCGAATTTTGCAAGTGGCAAGTGCAGCAGCACACGAAGTCAGCAGGTGAGTAAATGAGTGAGTGTTGCCAACTGTTTGACAGATAAGACAGCGCGCCACTGGAGTCGGTAATAACCACAAACACTTGCACTCGTGCGCACACACACACGCGCGCGCACAGATTCACAACAAATTGCATTTTGCATTGTTGCAGTGTGTGGCTGTAGTCGAGGCCTCATGAAATCAAAACGCGCCACAACAAGAGCAACATCTTGCTTTGCCCACACCAGTCTTTGTCGCAGCTCTCCGCTTTCAACACCACCACCCTTGCACTCCTATCACTTTTCGAGGCTTCGTTGGGCATTTGTGCAATATTTTGCTGCAGGTGCAGTAACAGGCATTATAGCTGGCGTTGTTGGGTGGGTGTTGCTGCCGTGGGCTGGTTGGGTAGCTGGGTAGCTCGCTGACAGTTTACTCAGCGCCGGCCGAGGTTTGCCCCTCCTGCACGGCGCTGCTTGCTGCCACTTTGGAGGAGTGTGTGGACAATGTGTGAACAAATAATTCCATCAGCAGCAACAAAAGCTTCGGTGAAATGAAGTAATGCAGCAGGAGCTGCAACATGCATTTCGCATGTTCTGACCGGCTTTTTGTTGCGCTGTCGTATGTTGCCTCTTGCCCATTGTGGCGCGTCGCTGGTATCTGCCATCTGTATCAGTTGGTTGTTGATTGCTTGCTTGTATGCCTTATTGTAGTAGTTGCTGTTGTTGTTGTTGCCATCGTTATTGCAGCATGCAGCAGTAGTGTTGACAATTTTAATAGCAGCAGCAAAAACAACAACCACGTTGTCGGCTGTGACGTTTGTTGCAGTTGCGCTTATCGTCGTGGAAATTTATGAATTGTGAGTGCGCACATACCGACGCCTGTAATGCTGTGTCTGAGTGTGCGAGAGGCATCCTTGTGCATTGTTTGCGTATTTCACTCAACAACAACAACATTAACAACAACAATGGCATGCAAATATCTCTTGCAATTCGAGCGATTCTCAATGGCTGTTACTGTTGCTGCTTACCTCTGTTGGTTGTGTTGTTATCTTTATTATTTTTGTTACTTTTGCTTACTCCTGCACACTGCATTCGCTGTGCGCATTGTACAACTCAATTTCAACAACTACGCACTTCCACTCCTTCCACAAGTAAGTCGCATTTTAAATTTCCAAATTCATTGCATACTTTTGTGGGTTGACCAGCACCCAACCTCTGCTATACATTTCACTATTATACTCCGCACTTTGAGTGCTGCTGCATTCTGTTGCTCTACAATCCATTTAAGTGTAATTCAGCAATGCATTTTGTGTGCGCGTGTTCTTGCAACATGGTTGTGCAACAACGCCCTTTGTTTGCTCTGCCAACCGACATCTCTTGCAATGCTGCTGTTCAACATTCGTTATCCTTTTGTGCATTTTGTAATTAGTTGATGTTATCAATGTTGTGAATTTATGTTTTTGCTGCATACTGCATCGCGTTTGCCTTCGCGCAACACTTAATAAATACCCTCATGAAATTGTGTAATTGTTGCACGGATCGAATTCAGTATTGCAAACTAAGATATATGCGTTTAAAAATGTGAAAGGTACAGTAAAAGATGATATTTCTCTCTGTAAAAATTTCCTAAAATTATTTCGAGGAAATATTTTATGCAACTACCGACGAACGAAAGCGACGTGTTTAGTCCGAATACATGCGCTTTTAGATCTGACAGCGCATTACTCTGGAGGTAAGCAGAGATAAGACTCGAGCAGTACGAGTGGTGAGCTCGGGAGGGCTCCAACAACAACGTATTCTGCTGTACGCAAGAGTGGGAAGATGTGTTCTTCTGTACGGTGCACCTATCTGGCCTGATGCGCTGGATAAAACCCCAAACTCAAGTGAAATGAGATCCTTGTACCGGCTTTGTGGTATAAGAGTGCGTAGCGCGGTCCGAACTACGTCAGATAAAGCAGCACTAGTAATATCTGGGCTTTGTCCAATAGAAATTTTGGCGGAAGAGATGGTTGAATCCTCAAAAAAAAAGTGAGTAGTCGTACAGTAAAGGAGAGTTTTTGGCAGAGTCGATGGAGTAATTCACCGAACGGACGTTGGACATATCGCTTGATTCCTTCGGTACGAAGTTAGACAGACGAGATGGGGAGGGGGATTTCTATCCTACCCGAATATTCACAAGACACGGACGCTTCAAATTTTATGTGCATGAATTCGTACATGAAGACGACCCACACTGGACCTTCTGAGCAAATGACGTTATTGAAGACGCAGAACATTGTTTTGTTTTTTTTTGCATGCTCGCAGTTTGAAACCGTAAGGTTGGACCTGAGAAATAGGGTAGGGAAACCAGTTAAAGTTATGGACCTGATTATAGCGGGAAACTGCGAAGCGGACGAGCTGGCCAGTAGTTTTACCGTGAAAGGAGAGGACTGGGATTTCCTTGACAACCTCCGCTCCACTACTGCAACAATTGGCTTTGCGTGAAGTCAGCGAGTGCTGGACAAGTACACAAACTAGAAAGGTCGTGAAATCCTTCTAGCAACGTGTGGACCGGCGGCGTTCGAGGAATATTCTGATGATGACAAAATCACAGCCCTCAAATTTCGTGGGTGTCCTCACGGGTAACTATGGTGGTGTTTGGTGCAGTGAGCACCCACACTTCGGCGTTCAATGCTTTGTGCCACCTCTACAACACCAAAAAAAAAATACCCATACGGTAATGATACTCTAAAGAAAACAGGCGTTTACGAAAAAACGCTTCAGAAGAGATCGTGAGTCCATCGAGGTTGACGAACGTAATACCAGGCTGTCGACATCAATAAAATGAGAGAAAAGTTGATCAGTAATTGCAAATTAACGGCCAGGGACCTGGCAGAGGACTTGAACATTGCCATTGGAGCTGTTCAGGACATGGTGTCTAATAATTAGGGTTTGCGTCGTGTTAATCCCAAAGAACCTGAATGCCATACAAAAAAGGGAAAGCGTAGATATCGACAAATACATGATTTCCATGGCTGAATCCGACCCAACATTGATCAAGTGCATCATTACTGGAGATGAGACGTATGCTAATGAGTATGACATGCAATCCAGGCATCAGGTTAGTGCGTAGAGAGCTCCGTATGAAGCAAGACCAAACAAGCCACGTTTTTTATGGATTAGAATGATATTGTACACCACGAATTTCTGCCTGAAGATAAGACAGCTAATAAGGCTCTCATCATGCCCTTCCTAACGCATGGCGCAGAAGCTTGTCCGATGACAATATCCGATGAGGTGTCACTTGGAATGTTCTAAAGAAAGATTCTGCGCAAGATTTTTGGACCTTTGCACGTTGGCAACAGCGAATATCGCAGGCGATGGAGCAATGAGCTGTGTGCGCTGTACGACGACATAGACATAGCACAGCGAATAAAGATCCAGCGACTACGTTGGCTAGGTCATGTCGTCCGAATGGGTACAAACGCTCCGGCTCTGAAAGTATTCGCCGTTATCGCACCAATTGAAAAGAAGAAGAGGGGCTTCAGACAGTTTGGCCTTCATTAGACGTTTACATGAAGCAATTCGCCAAAAAAGAAGGATTTGTGAAAAACCAGGTCGTGGATTTTACACCACGGTAAAGCCCCCTCGCACAGTGTCCTCTTTATACGTGAGTTTTTGACCACGAACGAAACGAATGCCACTCAGCGGTCATCGCATTCACCTGATATGGCTCCCTGCGAGTCTTTTACTATCTGACTCCGTCAAAAAACCACTACAGGAAACGCGTTTTAAGAGTCGAAAGGAAGTAATGGAGTCAAGGGCGGCTCTAATGGCTATACCGACAATAGAGGTCCAAGAATGGTTCTAGAGCTGGATGAATGCGTTGCAGTTGATGCGGAATAATATACTTTGAAGGCGATAATTGGCTATATTTTCATATTTATGTGTACATTGACATATCAGAGCTACTAATTTCAAAAGGCTGTGCTCCCAAACAAACGACGAAAACTTAAACGAATAGCGCGGATCTTATATGGAATCAGATCGCTTCCTTATTGTTGCATTTGTGTGCAAAAGTTTCACCCGGATTCCGATCTTTGACCATTGAAAGACAGCGTAAGACTCGTCTGAAATTATGGTCTCTTTCGTGGCTATATCCACAAGTATATGGCGCAATAAAATTTGCTTTTCTTAGATTTCTAAACACTAGAGACGTGAGAACTAAGTTGAGAAATAAAAACAAACTTCTAGAAAACTTCTCACTAACTTCTGGCTTTACTTCGGTTGTGGCGTCTTGTAGTAAATCTTTACCTCGACTTTTGGTTTTCAAGTGTACCGCTGGTTTCCATTTAATTATACAAATAATTCCCGAAGAATTATTTTATTATGCGAACATAAATTTACTGCTTGAACCGCTAACAAGCAAAAGCATGCAATAACACCTAGAAAAACGTACACCCACACACACCCTCGTACGCCCGAATATAATAAATATATCAGTGAAAGATGACTCAAGTGAAGACAGTAAGGACAGAAGAATGTGAACATAAATACAATTTTATTACACTTGTTAACAACGGGCGTATAATGAATATGAGCGAGGGCGAAGGGCGGGAGTGAAAGTGTGGCTGGAGCAAAAGCAAAAGTAAATTGTGAGCCAAACGGCAGTGGCGACCTCGCATTAGATGGTTCGCTGGCGAGTTGACGCAAAGAGGCACTACATCAAGGCACCATAAAGGCGCATATGCATAGACGTGAAAAGGTGGAAGTATTTATAATCTTATAATATTTGTTATGTGAGCGCATGTGTGTGCGTGTGCAGGCAGTGACAGTCCAAAAATGCGCATAACTAATGTCGAAAATGGCGCTGCAGCATTTTTAAGCGCTTTCAGCATTCGCGCGTAACTAAACGATATATTGGGTGAACTGAAATGTTACGCCACTTAATGCACATTGAATGCAACTTAACTCCTTTAAGGGTAACACACCTTTAACCCAGAACCCTGGCAGTGAACCCTGAAGTTAACAAGTGAATTTGATTAGCCAAACTCGATGATCTGATCGTTGTAAGGAAAAGTCCAGGCCAGACGATGACTTGCACTGGAAATAGCGCACTACAAATTGGAAAAGGCGCTCGGCCAAAGAACTAGCAAAGAAGGTACTCCTCAATTGGATATGCAAGGTATCCCAAAATTAGTCTCCTTAGCAGAGATTCGTGAACTAGACAGCACAACAGTACACAAACAGATAAGAAAGAGAGCGCGTAAAGGTCAAAACAAAAATGTCCATCACTGAAAATAATTTTTATTTTTTATTTACTAACGAAAAAGACACGAGTTTAGAATGCTCAAGGAGAGAGCAACTCCAAAGGCAGTAGAATTACGCCCTGGAGGTTGAAAAAGAGGAAGCCCGAGAAAGACATGGCTTGAAGACGTGGAGGGTGATCTTGAAAAGCTAAACGTGCGGTGGTGGAAGGAAGTAGCCTTAGATAGAGACAGATGGCGCAAGGTGGTGAATGAGGCAATGGTTCACCAAGGACTGTGATGCTAAGAAGGAGGGGAAGAAGAATACAAAGTTTTGGGGGAAAACAAGATTGGATGCACAATTTTCCGCCGCCTTGTTAGGTTAGTTAGATTGGTTAGATTGCAGCGGCTATCCACTATGAGACGCACTCAAACTCGTACTTCATTGTGATCTCCCTAAAATCAAAGTGAACATTCCAAAAATTTTAGATGATCCCTGACTTCTACAGTAATGCGATTGTCCACCTAAAGTGGGGAATTTACGCTTGGAGAGAGCAGAACAGTGGCACAGTTGCAAAGGTGCAAAATGATTTCTTCTTTTTCCTTGTTTAGACAGCTTCTGCTGAAGTCATGTGTCTGCACTCCTGGCCTCAGAGCGTGTCTGTCTTTGAGACAATGCCTCGCTATAACAGATATTGAGTTTAAGGCTATGCTTATTTGGGTTTAGCAGTGACGCTTTGCGTTTTGTATTGAGAGTCGACCTTGAAATTGAAATTTGAAAAAGTCGCGCCAAGAAGCATAGAGCGATTTGGTTTTTCCTAAAGCATTCAGCTAAAAAGCCCATTGTAATATAGTTAAAATTCTGGCAAATAAAAAATGTGGAAAGGAAGAGTCGGTCTTAATTAGTGGGCTATTCTGTATATGGGTTCGTTACGCCATCTCTCACTCGCTTTTCTTAAAAATTTCTCAAAAATATGTAGCTCGAATGTTTTCAGGCTTCAATACTCTCGGTAAAATGTGTTTTTTCGAGTCTCGATAGTTCATCTTTTCAGTGTCCAATTTACTGATATTTTTATTTTTTAATATAATTAACCCTATAAGGCACTTCTTATTTTTATACGCTAAGATCCACCTTCGCCGATTCGAGGACGCCTATTTGAATTTGATGTGCAGTGCTTCTGATGGAAAATAAATTCCGATTTAGAACTTTTCAGACTGCCCAATGATTTCCTATGAAAAATGTAACTACTGCATGTAAGTGTATGTGCATCCATACCTACAAATATATTATATATACACAAGTGCTCTTATTTACCTATCTTTGCTAGTTGTAGAAGGGTGCCGTCTTTGGAGCGTGCAACGCAATTTCGCACAATAAATCAAAGTGTTAAGCACGCCATGTCAACAACCTGTACCACACAACCACATAGACACACACACACACACACGTATATATATATATCAACACAAGTACAGACAATTTTATGCATTATAAAATTGCTATCGGTGCTGGCAACTTACTTACTAAGCAACTTCTTGCCATAGACCTCCATATGTTGCACATTCTCAACGCTGCTGTTACAACTGTTATTGTTATTGCAAGTATGTATGTGTGTCTCCAAGTTCTTCTTAAGTGTTCGCGATTTTTTGTCCATTACCAGCTCGCAGGTTCGGTATAATTTATTTGCATCAATTTCAAATTTTTTCGGGTGCACTTTCGGGTGCAAAAAAGGCCAGTCACACTGGTCGGTAGCGAAGTAAGCGCCGCGACTTGATGAATCGTAAATAGATATTAAAAATATGTGAAAATTATAGATATACACAAATAAATTTGGTACCGAAAATGCGCTAGTCGGTTGCATATAATATTTCTAACTAATTTTTCACAACAAAAAAGATGGCTTAAATTTATTGAAAACCTTGGTATTGAATTCAAGGAAAGTTAATATCTTTTAAGTTTGATATGCCTTAAATAGCAGGTATTTTTTAAGTTTGATGAATATGAAAAACCCTTACGAGACCTAGAGTATTCATTCCATCTTTGTAATTCTTAAAGAATATACCACCTAGGAGCTTCACCATAATAAATTCCAAGAGTTCCAGTGTGGAACATAGGGGCACAATGAATTTCTTCCATTCGGTTCTGTTTTGCGTCAATCTCTTAGCTTCATTCCAGCCAAGCTGCATGGTGCATGTTTCTGACTCCAGCCGTCCTCTCCAGGTTTTCGTTGGTCTTCCACGTGTTCGGCTTTCTTGGGGGTTCCAGCCAATGCCAGCCTTTCCTCTGCGTAGAACAAGGCCAATCCAGCTCTATTATCTCTTTCGGATCTCTAAAAGTATTGGATTTTGCTGCGTTCTGGCCCATAAACCAGCATTCGGGATAATATTTGACCAGAATATTTTGAGAATTTTTCGAAGGCATCTGTTTACAAAAACTTTTAATAAGTTTCTGTCAGCTGACGCCGCATTCCACGTTTCACAATCATAAAGTAAAATCGGCTTTACATTGGAGTTAAAAATTCGCCGTTTTGTGCGCCCTGAAATTACTTTCAGAGAGCCAAATGTCGCCACAGCTTTCTTTATTCCGCTTTAGATATATATACTAGGAGCATTTTACCTCGGACAAAAGCCTGCCTCTTACTTTCAAAGCATTCAATTTGGTTCATATATTCATTATTAAGTCGCCCGTCGTATCCGAATGGGTTGGTGCGTGACTATCATTCGGAATTGAGAGAGAACGTGGGTTCGAATCTCGGTGAGCGGTCGCCACTCGGCAGCCAATGACAAATCTCCGAGTGTATTTCTCATTTAAAATATCTGCCGTTTGGAGTCGGCTTTAAACAATATGTAGGTCCCTTCATTTGTGGAAGAACATCAAGACGCACACCACAAATAGGAGGAGGAGCTCGGCCAAACACCCAAAAAGGGTGTACGCGCCAATTATATATATATATATTCATTAAGATGCCACAAGCTCTCCCACAACCTCTGAAACTTCACTCTTAGGTTTTCCAAAGCCGTTAAAACTCGTCTCCATAGAAAGTCGATTTAGTAAAGTGAATAGAACATCTTGGTCGGGCTACATGGGTGAAAATTCCTGAGGATTGCGGTAGCATTCTCAAAAATAATGGATTTCGATTCCTTTCTATGGTGGGCCCTTACCATACCGCAATCCGTGCGCACGACATATTGAAAATACCAAACTATTGCTGTTAATATTAAATAAATGTGGAATAAATAATCTTTTATTTTTTTATAGATTTTAAAGTCGTTTTGTTTCACCCCGCAGCACGCATTATGGCATTAGCCTAGAGCGATGTTAGGGGTACTTTGGCATGCCTACTTTGCCACTGCCCTGCTCTTTGTAGGACTCGACAAACTTGGCTAAGATCAACATATTTTTTATCCTTGCAGAATATTGCTGACAAGACGCTGTACGGCTTGTTCAAACTCGCGAAGACGTGCAGTAAAATTTACATAGAATAATAATTCGACTCCAAACACATAACACTGGCAACACCCTAGAAGTCTAAGTGAGATCTTTTGTTCACAGATCAGCCAGCACTACCTAACCTAACCGTAGTCCTACGGGTACATACAAAGTTGAATTATATGGAATCGCTCCCCACATCCCTTCAATGGAGTGGACTGGTTTTGCCACCTTGCAACAAGTCCCAGAGATTTCTTCGCGAATGCTTTAGAGTTGGAAGGAAAAATTGGCGAAAGCCTTTCATACGCTTTAAAGAGATACACAAAAAAATTTGTTCTGAGTGTCAAGTGGCGCTCATGGCCTTAAAGGGTTCATGAACCACACCAGTTCATGCACCATCAAGCTCAGTTCATCTGTGCTAAGCCCTTTTGTAATGCCTGTGTAGAGATTTGTTTGTCATGCTTGAGTATATCGTACTGATAGTAAGAAATAGATTTGAGTTAGTATTTGCACGTACCATACCAATTTGCCTATGCAATACTCCTCCCTTTACAAAAAATGACCGGAGAAGATGGTTCTGAATACAATAATCAGAACTTTTAGTCTTCCACAAAAACAGCGACGACTTACATAATTCGAAAAATTCTTTTAAACTTCTTGAACTATGTAAATCCACAATATACAATACCAAAATGCCAATACAATCAAAAAACTATCAAAGTCGTTTTTTTATTGCACCAGCAGCTGGTAAAATCACACTAAAAGCATAATCACTTGATGGCGTCAGCAAGTTGGCGTGGTCTATGGGCCCATTTAGGCTGACTGATTGTGCATATTAATCGGGAAACTCTGAACTTATCTTTCCGTGGTATTAGAATATTTCGCTATAAAGTTACCTGGAGACAGAAAAAAACTCCAATTAGTTCATCTGCGCTAAGTCCTTTTATAAGGGCTGAACAAAGGATTTTTTTGGCTGCCCAGTATCCTTCGACGTACGGTTTTTCCTCTGGCAGGCTTCTGAAAATATCGTATTGGCCATAAGAAATGGATTTGAGTTGTTTTTTTTCTTGGAAAGTATAAATGTAATTAAGAAGGCATTTTTTATAAAATATTACAACAATCATTTTCAATCATAGTTTCCTCGAAACGTAATACTTATTTGTTTATTTAATATATATATAATAATATTTTATCGCTTTATTCAAATACTTCCTTTTTTTTCTCCTCCGAAATGTACCCTATTACGGGGAACCCATTTAACGTAACTTAAGGTATTTTCAAATAATTAAAGAGGTACTGTAGTCTTTCGTGAGTGCATCGGATGAGTATAGTAAACAATTTTAAGAACGCAGCGAGAGAAAGACATTCCTGGAAAAGCACATTCGGCTGATGATTTTACCTGAACTTAAACTAATCCTAACACCACTGACTTTAGTGACTTGGTGAATACATAGACAGGCCTTATACAATCAATTTTCCATCCAGAGAGGACCGCAAAAATGGTGTATTAAATAATGAAAACCGGTCAGTATATATACTGATGGCTTAAAACTCAATAATCAAGTGCGAGGTGGTGTATATTCTGAATGTATAAACACCAATATAGCCTTGATTTCTCCCGAAGTCTTGGCATTCTCAAAAAAAGCTTTTAGTGTTAAATAAAAGCGTAGTCACAGTTAGAGAATTCTTCATTTACTCCGATAGTCAGACAACTCTGAAGTCGCTCTTACCATGTAAACACTCGTCTAAGACAGTAAGGCAGTGTTACAAATTATTAAAAATGCTTACACAGTATTTCTCTGTTAATCTAATACGGGTGCCATGACATAGTAACATTGAGGGCAACTGTAAGACAGATAAGTTAGCTAGATTGGGCTCCTCACTCCAAACTAGCCAAGACAAAGTGGACATACCCATGCTCTTGGCAACGTGTAAACTTTTAATAGGCAGACACACTACTACTGTTGCAAATTCCAACTAGAAAAAGTTGACTATCTGTAGACAAACGAGGTCCAAATGGAACGTGGACCGCCCTAAGAGTCTGCTTAAATTAAGTAGGAAGGATCTATCAATCGCAGAAGTATCTTATCTAGACACTGTCTAATTGGCAGATATGCTAGTAGATTAGGGGCACCATTAAATTACTACATATATTAGAAGCTGACAGTACATAGAAAAGGAAGAGAGAGTCGAGAAGTAGAAGACTAATGAAATTGGGCAAAATTGCGGATGTCGTGAATCTCAAACTAGCTACTATAGCCAGCTTTTCAAAGGCCACACAATGGTCTGGTGGTATCACAAGGGGCCTCTAACAGGCCTAGAGGCGTCGAAGGACAGCCATTTCACTTAAACTAAACTAATGCGAACTTTTTTTTTTATCCGTATTTGATCAATTTTTTCAATTATATTTATAACAAGAAACCCATTGAATATTTTTGGGCTTGACTTGTTGCCAATTGAGTTTGGTAACCAATATGAAGTAGTCGTAGTAGCATTTGTACAAAGATAGGCGTCGTCTGTACCTGGCACCAGCTTATAAATATTATGGCGCTATTAGTTTCAAGTGTTACTGCCTGGCAGCCATTTTTTATTTGAAATAATAACTTTTTTGAATATGTATGCTTGCTTTCGACTCCATTTTTGCCACTGCTGACTGCCTTGGGGACTCATTTTTTATGCACTTTCAAACTCAAAAAAGTGCCAAGATCCCATTGGTCGCTCTTGGCCCGTCACTTCCATATATGAATGAACGAACATACGCGTATTTATTATAAATTTAAAAAAATATGAAGCAAAACAACCGCCAATGCAACCACCAAATTGTGAAGTTACTCGCATGCAAACGAAAAATTTGCATATAAATGTAAAATGCATTTGACTTGAATGTGAGCCAGGAGCTGCATACAAATACATGTACTATACATTAGGTTGGCTAAAGTTTCTACCGGGGGCAAAGATATTAAATTTTTTGCGAGACACCCTCTGTCTATCGAAAAAAAACTACTATACTGAAAAAGAAAATTGAACTCTGTCGGAGAAATTCATAGTTTCCGACTAGGGACTCAAGTTTGAGGAAAGCTTTTTGGTAACATTTTTTTGTTTGCTTTCGAAACACGCACCAGATTTTCTCACTTTTCTTCAATAATAATTTAGGTTACGCTCGGTAATTTCGCAAGTTTCAAAATTTTGCTGTTATATTCAATTGAGTACAGCGAACGAGTGAAATATACCGGTCCAGCAAAGCCTGGATTAGGTTAGGATAACTGGCACCCCATACAACGGGCCCACTTGGGCAAAGCATCAAAAATTTGTCCATTGTGATGTCATCGTCATCAGCATCATCATTCATAGCATTACTATTCTTTGTAAGCATCCGCTTCCCCCTCAACTCTTCTTCATGCATCTCGGTCCATAGCCAGACTATGATAGTTGGTCACTCCTATGCTTCTTAGATTGTCCTCAACGTAGTCCGCTTCCGGGGCCGACATCTTCTTTTTCACCAAGCATGCGAGCCTGTAGAAGGTATTCTTTCATCTAGCATTCTGAAAACGTGTCCTAGCCATCGGATGCGATGCGATTTGGCAAACCACACAACTGTACGTACTTGCTGCGTCGCTAAAATATGTAGTCCTTTTCACTGATTCCTTGATTTACTTCGACTGTTAAAATACCTTAAAATCGGTATTTACCTCACGATTCTGACCGTCAGTAGAGTTTAGATAGATTTAACGCGTTGATTGCAAAATTCTTTGGCAAATAAAGGAAGGTCTTAAAAGTCAATTTTTTCTTTAGGTTTGGCTACCCAAGGTGCTTGACATAGACAAGACACTCGGTGGTCCTAAGGCCCATTGTGATATCTGCATTTGATTTTCATTCCCTAAGTAAGTTTCTTAGACCACTTAGATCTTTTCAAGAAGGCTATTAATCTCTCCATTGAGACATTTTGCAAATTTCTCAGATCTTCATAGAAATTATCACCAAGTTGCTTGTCACGGCTGCTTTGAAGTGCAGGGCATTCACAGAGAAGGTGTTGTACCGAAGCAATTTCTTCTTCATCTTCACAACTCATGCAGAAGTCATTCTATGGTCTAGGCTGCCAATAGTGTAGTTACCTGGTATAACACCTGTGAGGATGCTGATAGTTGATCTGTTGAATCCCAGCGAACATTTTATCCTTTTGATATTCAGTTTTGGCCAGAGCGTTTTGGAGACCCCACAGTTAATAGTCAAATACCACCTTCTGTTGGTTTTTGTGACGACACTTAAGTCAATCGCAGTGCATAATTCGTAAAGAGGAAAGCGTATGTCCTCTGCCACTCGCTGAAGGTCTGAGCTTGGCCTTTCCTTGCACACTCATCCGCTCTTTCATTTCCCTCCACTCCAGAGTGACCGGCGACCCAACAAAGGGCGGTGTTGTGTTGTGGATAAGCAAGAACGATCGCCTGTAGTCTTTAACATAACTTGAGTTGCTGTGCGCTGAGGCCAGTGCCTTAATCGCTGCTTGATTGTCAACAAAAATGGTAAGGTTTGCTGGAGATAAGTCTATTAGTCTCATCGTTTTTGCTGCTGGATAAATCTCAGCTTGGAAGACATTACACCGGCTTGGGAGTCTAAGAGAGCAATTTAAGGCTAATTGTTCCGAGTAAACTCCTGATCCAGTGCCATTGTCCATCTTTGACCCATCAGTGTATATAAGATGACCACCAGCATCTGATTTGACTCTCATCTGCCAATCCTTTCCGTCGGGTATTCGTATTTAATAGTCTTTGTTCAGATCTATCCTGAGAAACAAATAGTCTGTTTCGATCTTAGAAGCAGATTTGGCCACTATCCCTTTAACATATATCATATATCAATGGGTGGAATATGTAGGATCATTTCCAGCGCCGCCTGAGGTATCGATAGGAGCGCACTTACAAGTAGTATTCCTACACAATCTAATTGTTGGACTTTTATGAGATAGTGTCTGCCACCTTCCACCACACGAAAGCTCCATAAGTCAAAGTTTATATGCGGTTTCCGACCCACCTTTTGCCAAATGTCTTCATATTTTTTTACTTTAGAAAATTTTCGAATTTCAGACGCGCTTCTGAATCTCATCGGATTGTCTTAATATTTCATAGTTAATAGTTTTTCTGGCTTGGTATATTTACCACTATTTAATTATAACCAAGAATTTCATAAATAGCTTCCACCCTAATGTGCATACATAAACATCCGCATAAGTAACTGAGAGCGCCACCCGTGCCACAGGTAGGAAAAGGAAGGTGCAACAACCACAATTCTGTATGTATGACTGCTCGTCTACGTACCAATAAGAAATTACTATATATTCGCTAGAGCTGGCGCCATTAATTTTCAAATGCAAATGGCCAGTTGGTGGCCGCTAAGGCGAAATTGCCAACTCGAAGCCTGCAGAGTGGCTAAGGGTACCGGACACAGAGCGACAGTCACATAGTCGTAACACTCGCAGTACTAAAAAAGTAATTAACTTGCGAGCAAGCGGCAACCAACTAACTAACAGCCATAAATGCATATTTACTTGCGCATGAAACTACCTACATACGTACATATGTATGTGTGTTACCAAAAATTTATTATAAATATGCGAGGTGTGCTCAAAAAGTTTGGCGAGCAACGTATGTTCATTTTTCTTATTTTTTGTTTTTGTTTTTGTATTTCAACTATGACATATTTTGTATGTTTTTGCCAGATGCACTGATTTGACGTACTTTGATGTGCTCGGTGATGTTCTGCTATCGAAAATGATTAATATATTTAAATTTAAATGATAAATATATTTAAATTTTTTGGCAAGGGGCCAATTCCACTGAGTACACAATCCAGTGAGTACGGATTTGGCTCTTTGCGACATCTTCTTGTACCCAAAACAGAAAGTACCTACGCAAGAATGAAATTTGTCACAATTGTGGAGATAAAGGACGCATCGTTGGAAAAACTCAGGACACACCTATGCGATTTATTGGCCGGAGAGAGTTCGAGGATTGGAAAAAGGGTTGGCACAAGTGTATTACCCTATGATCTGAAAGTACCGGAAATGTTTAAAGAAACCCAAACAGAGTTAAATTTCAGGCAAATTTGTTTTATCTCCTTGTGCTAACGTTTAAACCAGTCCTCCATGCACCCCTGGTAGGCCGACGAAGGGATGGCCTTCAGCTCCTTCGTCGCAGTCTCTTTGACCTCCTCTATCGACTGAAATCTCCTTGCACGAAGTGTTAACTTTAACTTGGAAAACAAAAATAATTCCCACGGGGCCATATCAGGTGAATACGGTGCTTGCACGATGGTTGTTACTTGGTGTTTGGTCAAATAATCAAGCACAATTTGGGCTCGATGTTATGGCGCGTTATCATCAATGCAAAATCCAAAAATTGTTTGCCTACATTTCTGGCCGGCCAGGCAGACACTAATGATCCGATGGCGCTAAAAAGTGGCAGATGTGTGTCTTACAGTCCTACCAACATAAGAAAAAAACATGGATCGGTTCCCAGGTGCGCGGTTCGTTTAAATTTAACATTCCCGGTACTTCCTGATCATAAGGTATACCTGCGGAGGATTATGTTGAAGAGGATGGCTACTGAAAAGTAAATAAATAATTCTAGAGAAAAATAAAAAGTCACCCTACTTTTCGAATAACGTCATATGAGTTCGAAATGCGAGTGTTTTAAAAGCATGGGTTATAAGGGTCTTTCGAAAGAGACGCTTAGATATCAGTAGTAAATCATTTCTAGACCTTTTTTATGTCATCTTTAGTATTTGTCGAGTAGAAAAAATTTTAAAAGTTTTAGAAACTTATTACGAAAACAGTCGATCCAAAAGGAGTTCGAATGAGTCGACAATTCAATTAAAAGCTCAGCCGTGTGTTGGTTTCAGGAAATGTCCTTCTGACCACAAATACAATATATACTTGAGCTACAAAAACAAAGCAAAAGTATTCTCCAATTTTGAATTCGTTTTTTATTAAATTAAAAAAAAAATGATTTTGAGCCATAGAAATCTTTATTTTGACCTTTGGACGCGTCGCCTCTTGTTTGTTTGTATACTGCAGTTGGGTATTAATTTTGCGCCACCACTTGTGATGCACAATGTTCGTTATCCGTCTTTGCTCTAGCCACAAAACTCACTTTCTCCAGCAAAAGCCTTCTCTTGAACACTCCAAAGACCAACTCTTAGAATTTTGTCATTGTGTAAGATTTTGTGCCACGCAATGTGACGGAAGTGATGGGGAACTAATGTAAAGTGGTTTTTATTGGTAAGAGAGATTCTCAATGTTCTCCGCAAAGAGGGTAGCTAGAACGCATGTAGGTATATTATAGACGGCACCCCTTTGGTTTTGGCAGAGTTGGCCTTAAGGCCACATTCCAAGTACCGGATGTGTTTTAGCTGCATGAGAACTATGAATATCGATAACTAAGGTTTGACAGCTGAGAATAACAAACTAGGCTAACAGTTCTGTTCAGCAAGGCTTTGCAAGTCATCGTGAATCGTTTAACGTCAGAACAACGCTTTGAAATCGTGGAAATTTATTTTGAAAAAAAAAAAAAAAATGTTCGCGAAGTTCATAGAGCGAAGTGTGGAAGAAGATGCTAAAATGTCGGCTTTTTGTCATTCTCAACTTGTAGTCCGGACAATCGAAAAACTGTACACGAAGTTCTAGACTTCTACTTCTTCTTGATTGGCGCGATAACCGCTAACGCGATTTTGGCTGAGTTTAACAAAGCGCGCCAGTCGTTTCTTTCCCGTGCCAACTGGCGTCAGGTGGACACATCAAGTGGGGTTAAGTCCTTCTCTATCTGATCTTGTCAACGTAGAGGAGACCTTCCTCCTCCTCTGCTACCATCAGCTGGTACCACATTTAATTTGTATATGTTCGGTCTACATGACCCAGCCAACGTACCTGCTGGATCTTTATGAGCTACACTAAGTCAATGTCGTCGTAAAGCTCACACAATTCAATGTTCCATCGCCTGCGATACTCGCCGTTGTTTAAATGCATAGGCAAAAATGTTCCGCAGAATCTTTCTCTCAAACACTCCATAAGACGCCTCATCGAATATTGTCATCGTTAAAGCTTCTGCGGCATACGATACAGCAGCCATGAAAGAGCCTTATAAAGTGTTAGTTTTATTCTGCCTACTTACTCCCAAGAAACACTTGTTGGCAAGAGACAATCGCTTATACAAAATTGTGTCTGAGCGATTAAGTTCTGCGACTCGAACGATCTTCTCCAACATCAGGTTAAAGAAGTCACACGACAGCGGGTCACCCTGTCTGAAACCTCGTGTGGTATCAAGCGGCTCGGAGAGGTTCTTCCCAGTTCTGATAGCGCTGCTGGTATTGAGTTTTGCGTAGATACCAAATTCAGATACCGCGGCATACAGAAAACTCCTTTTCGTGCTGTCGAATGCAGCTTTGAAGTCGACAAAAAGACGGAGTGTGTCGATACTCCTTTCATGGGTCTTTTCAAAGGCTTGGCGTATTGTGAATATCTGATCGATTGTGGATTTTCCAGATCTAAAGCCACACAGATAAAATTCAATCAGTTGGTTGATGGTGGGCTTACGCGCCTATAAAATACAGCTCGTGCATGAGTTGAAGCCAAGATTTTTCTCCTTTGATAGCCATGCACTTGTTTTATCAACAGAATTACCTAGGTTTCAAGGATAAGTAGTAAAATATTCCAGCGATTATGCTTGTAATAGAATAACTGGTTCTTCTTCTGAGTTTTTCATCCATTTGGAGATATGAGAAGAATGCAAATGTTGTTGAATATATAAACATCCAGACTCTGCATTGTTAAAGCGTATAGAACAAAAGCGATATAAATGTGGAGAACGATTGAAATGTCAGACATATTTCTAGCGGCTTTTGACTATAGTAGCTATTAGCGACAACTCCCCTGAGCCAGAGGAGCCACTGCTTATGCCGCTCCTTCCCGCTTGGTGCTTAGAATATATACTTTTAGAAACTCATGCACACTCATCTATAAAAAGCAAACTTTTACAAATACATACTTACTTATGCATGTATGCTTCTACATACATACATATAAACATAGTTTTGCTTTGTTTACGTCCGGCATTCGAGCGATAGCCAACCATCAAGTCACCTGGGATAAGCTAAAGCACTAAAGTTTGTCTTCCTTGTCCCCACTGCGCCAACCAGTAGCCGCACCTTCTCGGTTCCATTTAAATAATATCATTTTATGATCGCAGTAATTACTTTGCCGGGCTCTACAACATAATTGGGGTATATTTGTGCGCACTTGCAATGTTCGTATTTGCAATCGGCGCTTGTGGTGGGGAAACAGAATGGCGGTCAGAAGCGATGCCCCCTTCTAAATATATGTACTTACACACTTAGTTCCAAGGTAGAAGAGTAGAGCGCGCGAAATTTTAGCATTTTTTATATATATTTTTGTATTATTTTTTTCTTTTTATTTCATTCATTTTCGGGACGCCATATTTGTGCACGTCCCAATGCACGGTTGCATGGCTGCGTGAGTGAGCTGTCCAAAAAATGGCCCATTCAGGCCCACCTTTGCTATTTCTCTATGTCGTCGCTGTGGGTCTTGTCAATGACATCGTCATCACCGCTCGCTGAGCCTGCCTAGCTCAGACGGTTGCATACATACGCATGCAGAGTTGGCCGGCAATGGGATAGCAGTGCATGCATTTGCATGGGCGGTGCGGTGGCATAGCACAACATACTCCACCATAGCTTTCACTGTGGCATTGCATGTTGTTGTGCACAAATTGCACTTGTCGCGTCATTTTGCTTCTCGGTGGACCTCAATTCAGTTAGTCAGCCACACCAGCACTGCTGTGGTGCCACCGTTGGTCTAGTAAAAGCGGATTCATGGTCGGCGTCGAGTATTTGCGCGGAGTGTAGAAACATAAACGGTGTAGTTGTATGCAAATGAATGCACTGTAAGGCAGTCAGTACTTGATAATTCGAAAGGGAAAGATCCCTAGCGTCTACTTCGCTCTTTTTGACACCAAACGAAGTTTGAGAGCGGTTGACTCACAACCACATCGTGAAATTTCTGGAAAATATTGTCTGAGCTGTAGCACTAAATCGTCAAGGCTCCATATAAGAGCATACAATTCCGACGTTTTTCCTAGACATCGGGAGTTTGTTCCACTTTTTTTAATCTGCAAAATGAAGTGTAACGAATAGATCTGAACATAAAAGAGGTCCAGACGAATAATCATCAAGCAAAGAGTGTCAAAGTAAGTCCGACAAAGGCCACAATTTTACCGAGCTAACCTAGGAAGACACGCCAATGGAACTAGTGGTGAAGGTGAGCAGGACAAAATATCTCCTATTTTTCCATCACACAATTGATGCATGTGAAATCCAGTTCCCTCCGCCCTTACCAACTTGTTTTGATGTAATGTAGTTCACTCTTCTGATTAACAAAAAAGTGCGCACCGAAAGGCCATTGCCGTATTTCAGGAAATTGAAAAGACACTTGAAAAAGGCTCTGGACTTTAAACTACCTCGATTATGCCAGAAGATTGCCATCCTTACAAAAGGAATGGGTAACTCTTTTCTTGAATAAAGAATTAATAAAGTGAACGGAAACAAACCTGCACCTATCGGAAAGAAATATCATGCGTAAGTGTTCCTCAATTAAAAAATAATAATAATAATTGGCGCGCACATTTCTGTTAGATCTTTGGCCGAGATCCTCCTGCTATTTGTGGTTTGCGTCTTGATGTTGTTCCACAAATGGAAGGACCTACAGTTGTAAGCCAATTCCGGCAGATGGTTTTTTATGAGGAGTTTTTTCATGGCAGAAATATACCTGGAGCTTTGCCTATGTCTACCGAGGGAAGACCGCTAGTAGAAAAAACTTTTCTATAATTTTGCTGTTTCACGCAAGGAGATTCGAACCCACGCACTCCCGATTGGTAGTCAAGCACCAACCGAGTCGGATACGGCGCCCTCAAATACGATCCGCATATTGTAGCATGTTGAACTACAACTAATACAGGGTAAACTCTGACATACAGGGTAAACTTTGACAGACAGGGTGGTCCAAATCACGGTATGTTTTTGAAAATTCCAAAAATTAACAAAAATAATTTTTTTCTTAGTATATTATTAGTTTATTTGGAATAGAAAATATTTCCATTATTTTCAAGACTTTGGTAATGGCTTTTGGCTCCATCTCACGAATGGCTTGCTTGATATTAACCTTAAGAACCTTCTTCTTAATGTATTTCTCGCATAACAACGGTCCTTCACGGCACCCCACCATAAAAAATCTAACGCCGTCAAATCATAGCTCCGGCCAACTGATAACACCGACACACCTGATAACACGACTACCGAACTTGGCGCGCAAAAGATCGATGGTAGCACGAGCTGTGTAGCATGGCACACAAATCTGCTCAAACCAAAGTTTGTCTAAGTTAATTTTTTTAATTTCCGGCCATATAAAATCGTTTACTACGGCTCTGTGGCGCTCACCATTGACCAAAGTAGTGTTTCCAGCAACATTTTCAATGGTACCACCACTCCAAAATCTGCACCAACCTGTCACTTTCAGAGAATTCTTGTGCTTCTCGACGACCGCGTTCGAACTTTCGGATTCCCAAATGTGGCAGTTGCGCTTGTTATTATGGACGGGGAGATGAAAATTCGTTTCATCAGGAAATATGATTTTTTTTAATAAATGCACTGTTTGGGCTATACAACCAAGATTTTCCAACTTTGTGCAAACGTAAAGTGGTTTCGTTTCGCGGAAATATGGTACTGATTTTCTGCCCAAGATTTCCAGCGGGAAGGAGTTGTCTCACAAATTAATATATGATTAAAAAAAACTTATGGACCTTTACAAAACATATGCTAAAAATGTCTGAAGAAGCCACCTCTCCACATGCCCGTTCAAACCGATTCGCCTAATTAAGCCCCTCTTCCTTAGGGCACACACCGCCGAAAGATATGTTTCATATGGCTATTATAAGATGATCTTAACGGACGGCACTAAGTGCAGCCCAGATCTAGGTAGGGTTTTGTAAAGCTGCTATAACAACAATATCCAGTCTTAGTACTCTAAGAGTTGAATCATGTGTAATAGCTCGAAAGCTCCCTCTGGACCTCTTGGCAGATAAGATGAATCAGTTCTATAACGTGCAAGGCTCACGGCTCACACCAGTGCAAAAAGCAGCTGAGCGATTACCGACAATTGGCCGGTGGAAACAGCGATGGGATCAGTCACAAAGCGGGTGTTCGACCTACAAACTAATTTAATGTTGATGAGTGGTTAAGCTGGTGCTCAGCGAGCACGGACAGCCTTTTTGTCCAAACTGCGCGAATACTGAAGAAAGCGCAGAACACGTGATTTTTTATTGCAACCGCTTCAGAGAGGAACGAGCTACTCGCGGACAAGCCCTGGGTCATCAACAATCTCCCAGCACCCCATACGAAATATGTGCGCAACCAGCAGTAAGTGGGGGACAGTCCAAACGTTCGCAGCTAAAATCAGGATGCCACTCCGCCTTATTGATTGGAAACGCAAGGCGATGCAACAACAGTTACAGCAGGAGCAGTAGGCGGACGGTTTACGACGAACCGCCGATAAGCACAGATTTTTGAGTGAAACACTCACTTATTGGACAGAAAGCAAGACGGAACCCACTACCGCAATACTATTGCAACTTTTACTTTAAAATCACCCGTGAACACAGTTAGAGTAATTGGGACTAACGACGACGTATAACCCTCCTATGTCTGCAGGAGAGGAACCCGTGTCTTCAGACATGAAAGCAACTCTACCCAGATGTTATACTTTTGTGGTGCCAGGGTAGAATTTAGCTGAGGTGGGAGGATTACTATAATATTGTTGGGAGTGTGCCGCACATACCATTGGTGGGGCGGCACCTTTAAGATGTTTCTGACATTTTGATTTAAGCATTAGGATTCTAAATAAAAAAAAAACAGTGTTGAATAATTGCAAATAAGAGCAGCTGAGTGTTAGTTCATAGGATTTATTTATATATATACAATACCCCCGCGAGAGTGTAGTTTCGAATCTCCGTGCATGGAACACCAAAATGATAGAACAAGTTTTTTTTATAGCAGTCCCCCCTTGGCAGCTAATGGCAAACCTTCGAGTGCATTTCTACCATGAAAAAGCTCCTCATAAAAAACCATTTTCCGTTCGGAGCCGGCTTGAAACTGAAAGTTACTCCATTTGTGGAACAATATTAAGAGGCACACCTCAAATTAGTTCATTCCGAGTCTTATTCAAAGACTTCAGTTGCGCCTCCGTTGAACGGCGCCAGGTGGTTCGTGGTCCACCTACATTTCATCCAGTCTGTTGGAAGAGGTTCCATCGCAGCGCCTGTTGTCGTAACTCTTCCACAGGGTGTGGCAGTTCGATTATCATTTCCTGTTGCGGATTTCAGTCGCCACATCGGATTGATTAACCTACCTGGCAACTGTTTTCCAAACGGAAGTTTTTGCCATCCTTAAAGTAGCCGAATGGATAATTGAGAGGAGATGGAGCGGCAAACAGATTGGAGTTTTCAGTAACAGTCAGGCTGCACTGAAGGTCCTGGAGAATGCGGAGCAAACCTCCAAGATTGTTCAAGAATGTAAGAAGAAGCTTAATTCTTTCGCAAGACAAAACAGGCTTGTACTTATATGGGTTACAGGACACTCCGGTGTTCAAGGAAACGAAATTGCCGATGAATTGGTAAACCGCGGATCAGGGGTCCCCCCACAAGGGCCAGAACCAATAATCGGGATCAGTTCCGCAAGAATCATGAATTAGACCAGCGCTTATGTAGGCAATCTACATAAAGAGCGATGGTCCGGTTTATAACGCTGCAGAACTGCAAAGTGTTTTGTGATAAGTCCGAACAGAAAACTGTCAAACTTTCTACTAAAACTTGGAACGGAAGACGCTCGGTTGATGGTCGGTATCATTACAGGACACAGACAGCCCATGGGGTCAGCATATGACCACCATTGGAATCATTGAGGACTCAATGTACCTGTCGTGCTTGGAGGAGGCGGATAGCACTGAGCACTTTCTCTGTGAGTATCCTGCCTTTGCCTTAAGCACGGCTACGAGTATTGGGTTCCGCTGTCATGAGAATGAGTAATATTCGTTCTATAAAGCTGGAGGATATTTACAGATTTGCCAAAGAATCTGGAAAATTCTCACAGGACTAACTATCTCTATCTCTGTCTATATTCTTTCCTATCTCTTTCTCTGATACGTTTCTTCTTCCCTCCTTCACTATCTACCCCCTTTCCAGAGTTTTATATACAATGGGCGTTTTAGCCTGAGTGTTTTACTAGCCACCAAATCTCCTGGTGTTCCTCGGCTCGACCTTTTCAAATTTCAATTTCAACCTTCCTCACTAATTAGGTGTTACATAAAGTTCGGGGCTAGAATCTTCGCCTTATGCAGCGCAAGCAGACTTACATATAGAGGTACCCTTGCCACACTCAACTGAACCTGCTACTGGCTCGGGTAATCGCCGTCGTCAATTATTTCTTATATTGATTTCATGCAAAATTTTCTTGCAGTGCATGTGAACATTTTTTTGTTTTTCCTTTTCCAGTCTTTCAAACAATCTTCAAATTAAATTCGCCATTACCGCACGGAGCCCACATTCATGGTGGACACTCTAATTCAAGCTTCATATGTATGTATGTACACGCACGGTCACCACTCGTGCCGTTTGAAGCGCTCATTCTCAATAGCAAAAGTTTGCCAACAAAAACGCAGCCTTTCATCACCAGCACACCGAGCCACGCATGCACACACGCACTTTTGTACTTCGGCAACTTAATGACTTTGTGTCATTGTTGCAACCAACAAATGAGTGTAGCACGTTGCAACATAAAAACATTTTATATAATAAAATTGTAAATTGCATTACACTTATGACGCTGTAGGTGGGTTGGGTGGGGGTGTAGGTGTACATGAGTGCACTTGTTTTTGCAGTATAGCAGACTAAACTGTACCGTTGCACTGCTGGACAAATGAACGAAAAAGAAATGAACTGACGTGGCGTTGCACTCAATCAGCGGCGCCATATTGCGGCAAATGGCCATTTTATGCATTTTAGCGCAATTTTTATATTAAAAAGTGTAAATGTAAATAGAAAATTTTATTATTAGTAATTTTTGCCGTCGCTTTTTTACGCACACAAGTTCTAGGAGTGTCTGGTTGTTTAGAGCACTTGTTGTTTGCACTTTTGAATGCACATTTGTGCAACATGTTGCAATTTACGCTTGCAAAAGTAATTACAGTTTTTGTTTTTGTAGTGCTAACTATTTACTGGAGGCAAGCATAAACTTTCATGTTCGTGTCTTTTTGCGCTGGGTGATAAGGTTTAAAGAAATAAATGTACAGTGGCGGAAATGCAGTTAACTAAAAATTCACAAATTTTTTTAGCCAAATATGGAGGACTGAAAATTTCTGTTTTATGCTCATACATGCTCATACTAAATATTTTGAAGTTCCCATGCCAAGGAATTGAAAAGTCATTTGAAAACGTAAAATGGTTAGAATGCAAAATATCCTACACCCGTTGTAACTAATCCTTGTCAGGTTAGGTTAGGCTATACTGGTTGGCCGAGGCCACGCAGAGACCATTTTCCCGATACCAGATCAGAGTCCCATTTTTAACGAAAATATACATCGCTCAAGATGTGCGTACTGTTCGTGAATTTTAGGAGTCGCTCAAGCTCCAGTACAGGATAGATTCTAGTCTTACAAAACTGAGTGCATCCAGGTAGCATTGTCTAATTTTCGAAGGAGTCAGACAGTGAATTGTTGGAGAAACTCATTGTTTTTTATCTAACTTTTATGGGTTTTGATATTGAACCTTTCAATATAGGCAATATTACTACTACGAAACAGTCTTTTCATACTTATTAGAGGATCTTAAATAACTAAGCCAAAGCCCTGTGTCTCTTTTTTGTTAACTGGACTTTCATAACATGTCCAAAGTTCTCGATAGGGGCTGATTCGTAACTGCTACTTGACCAGTCCCATGCAGAAACTCTTTCTAAAAAATAGTATTTTGCATAAACGAAAAAATTAAAGGAAAGATAAAGACAGTTAGTGACTCAAAAATTTGCCGTCTTATTGCCGGTATTCGCTTATGAGAAATGTGCATGATTCAATTATTAAAGGTTTGCTCACTTGTGACATTAGAAAGGTCGCATTTAAGAAGGTCGCATTTAAGAAGGGCGTAGAAAGTGGAAAAATTAAATACCTTTTTAATAAAAATGGTAGCAAAAAACGTTTTCTTTTTACTTAAATTATAACTGGTACAAACAGAAATTGCCAGGAATGATATTAAAAAAAAAAAAAATGTTATTAAGTTAAACCCAGACTGATATTTTGTGAATTAAATTAAATAAAATTTTAAATTGAAAACTGATCACGAAGTTGGAAAGTTTTACCAATATGAAGCTATTATATTACCTAAGCAGTATGGCCCTAATGAATTCCTTGCGCTTTGCTTTACTATGCTATGCCCACGTAAGTTTGGAGTTTTGACCCCCAAGTCGCGATTATTCATTCCTAACAACTTGACAAACTACCACGGGCATGAAACACCAAATGATAGAAAATGTTGCTTGTAATAGCAGAGGCTCCTCGACAGGCAATGGCACACCTCCGAGTGTATTTCTGCCATGAAAAACTCCTCATAAAAAGCTATCTGCCATCAGAAGGCTATGTTAGTTCCATATTGCTAAATGAGCTCTTGTTGGTAACTTATGTATCTTTGAAGTAACGTAGTAAGTACTTCCCCCACCTGTATTTGAAAGGCATTGGACTCAAATTGTCAAAACGTTCATTGCCCCAAAAAGATGCTTTGTGATATCCTGATTTAAGCTGTATGTCAGTATGTTTTCCATATCGTCTTGGTTATTCACATACCGAGCAAGTGCGTATACACCCTTTTGAAAACGAAATGCTTTTCCCACAAATTTTACATTTCTTCCACTTTTGCTAAACATTTCTAGAGTTAACAACCCAGTGACTTTCTAAGGGAGCCGATTTGTCAAGAGGGAATGAGAAAGCTGCTTACTGAGCAAACCTTTTATTATTGAATCATGAAAAATGTGTACACAAAATTAATAATATTGGGTATGGGTATATTCCATCCTAGCCATCTTAGCCAAAGTTACGATCTATTTAAACAACTGAGTAATACATGGCATTATTTCAAGTATGTGCCATTGGAAGCTCAATTTATCTCAGGCAGTAGACGGATTCCTCTGACGAAAAATACGACTTATTTTGACTTGATCCATTCATTGAGCCAGTTTGCGTTGCTCTCGTAAGACGTGAACCGCTCTCCAATAATGACTGACTGCATTGATCGGAACAGATGGTAATCCAAAGGTAAAAAGGCTGGGAAAAACGTCGGGTGCGGCAAGATTTCCCAATTCAGTTACTCTAAATATTTCTGTACCGATTTAGCAACGTGTAACCTGGCGTTGTCATGCAGCAAAATCAGTTTGTCCTGTCTACCGTCCCATTCCAGCCGCTTTTCTTTCAGAGCTCGATTCAAACGCATTAGTTGCAGTGGGTAATGATCCGCAGTGATTGTTTTTTTGACAGCTCTTTAATCTTTGATCAGTTTTATTTCCAAAACCAGAGCATACATGCATGTTTAGGCATGTATATATAAATAAAGGAATTTCCAGGTGTTATTTTGAATAGCCCGTCATATCGGTAGATACCACTTTTAAATCTGGCATTTTTTGATATTTGACAAGTAGAAACTACGCCATTAATAAAAATGGAACGAGACACGCTTAAACAACGCATTGAAATTATTAAAGTTCACTATAAAAATGGTGAAAATTTGGCAGAGACGGTTGGTAAAACTCGAACATTTTTGGGACATCGTGGAGCCCCTTGTCGGACCGCAATACAGAAATTGGTGAAAGAATTCGAGCGATTGGAACAAGTTAGTGATGTGAAGAATAAAACACGTGCACGTCGCTTAAGAACAGCCGAAAATATTGCTGTTGTAGCCGAAAGTGTAGAAGGAAACCCAGGTTTGTCCATTCCTAGTCGCTCTTTGGAATTAGCCATTCCACAAACGTCATTACACCGTATTTTGCATAAAGGTTTAGGCTTGTAAAGTCCAGTTAACACAAGAACTAAAGCCGGCCGATCATCAACAATGCCGTGTCTTTGCTGATTGGGTCGTTCAAATGCATGAAAATGATCCGGAATTCCATCGAAAAATCATCTTAAGTGATGAGGACCATTTTCACCTTGGTGGCTTCGTTAACAAGGAAAATTGTGGGAACTGAGGCTCAGACAATCCAAGAGTTGTTGTTGAAAAGCCTCTCTATCCGTGTAACTGTTTGGTGCGGTTTATGGTCCGGCAGAGTTATTGGGTCTTACTTTGTGGAAAATGAAGCTGGAGCAACAGTTACGGTGAATGGATTGCGCTATCGAGAAATGTTTAACGATTTTTTATGATCGGAATTGGATGGTATTGATCTGGACAACGTTTATTCTCAACAAGACGACGCTACGTGCCACACACGAAACCATTGATCTTTTGCGGGACCTCTCATTGTAAACCCCTTTATTTGACAAAATAAACAAAATTTGCATTAATATAGAGAAATCCGAGAAATGTAAAAAAAAATTTAATGGAAATAGAGTGAAAAATGTCATAAATTTTAACTTGGTGATTTTTTTTTGCAGGTGTATATGAAAAGCAAGTAAGCAATTCAAAGCCTATTTTGAAATTTATCGGTACTCTCATTTTTTTCGTTTTATTGTTGTTAGGCCAGCTTTGTTAGATTCCACAGTCGGGATATTTAAATTTTGTTGTATATCCTGAGACCTGTGAGTCAACACTACTACATCATCCGCATATTCTAATTCACTTAGCTTTCTGTTAAATCCCTAGTTGATACCAAGCCGTTGCTGGTCGGGCGCTTCAAAAATCAAATCCAACACAGTTATGAATAGAAAGAGCGCAGTCTTGTTTTACACCACTATACCAAGCAAAGGGATCGCTTAGTTGAAGAAGAAGAATGAAGAACATGGCTTCTGGAACACTTCCAGCCTTTTGTTCTTTTTTTCCCCCTTGTTCACTCCTCTTGGGAGCATAGGGCCTCGACAAGACTCTTCCATCGTATACGGTTCTATGCTATTGTTTTTGCACCGTCCCATGTGATGTCGGCATCTGCTAGTTCGCGCAGCATCGACCTTCTCCAAGTGTTTTTTGATTGACCGCAACCTCTGCTCCCTTGTGGGTTCCAGTCCAGTGCCATCCTTGTGATGCGATCTGGTGTTTTTCTCAAAGTGTGACCTATCCATTGCCATTTTCTGAGTTTGATTTGCTTAAGGATGGATTCCTCGTTCGTTAATCTCTACAGTGCGTTGTTACTGATGGTATTTGGCCAGAATATTCCAGCTCTTAGCGCCAACCAAATACAATTTTTATTCAAAGAAACGAATGCTTATTTATAGTCAGCAAGCGCTAGATAAAACTATGAGTTGAACTCGTCAGATTGTTCAATAATAATACGGGTATTACATATATAAATGGAACACAGGATCTAACTGGTCGAAAGCCGGCTTGATTTTTTCTTATTAAGCCATCTAGATGCTCATACATGGGTTTGAGTAACATTTTGTTGGCAACTTTTTATTTATTCAAATTTTCCTGCTATAACTTCAGGGTTTGCTTAAAAACATTCAACTGCTAGCCCCTCATTACGAGGCGATTTCCCTCTTTTCAGAGAAATTTTCGCAAGCAGAATTTTCTCTAAGGTTGGCGAGCAGGTTAATATTTGCCTATTAGTATTGAACCGTCCACTACTTTCTAGTGGTTCTAGAGGTTCATTGCTTATTTTTAAATTATAATTAAAATTACAAAACAGTATTTAAGCACAAGCGACCAGGGTTATCGGCTTAGTCATTCGAACACATTTTTTCTTCCACTCATCCAACTGCAACTATAAATCCTTTGAATATAAATCAGGGTATAGGAGGACATAGAAAAATCGACTTAAATCGGTTTTCCAATTTATTAATAAAAACTTTTCTTTAAGCGACTCTCTCTAAAAATCGCTTACAAGTTTTTACTTATCTTATTGTGGGACTTGCGATCTGCCAAACCTGTAACTTTTCCTTTGCCATCTACTATTAAACCTGCCGTACTCTGAATTCACACATACCGATTTGCGCATACCACCATGCACCTTGTAACAGCAGTTGTTGCAATTTTAGCCAGCATTGTTGTAGTGGCTGATGTATTTTTTGGCGTACTTGTAAATTTTAAGCACGAGGCCAGGCAACAACACCAACTTCTTACAATTGGAAGTTAGTAAATTTTCCGCAGCAGCAAAATTAACAACTGCAGTAGCAGTAGTAACAGCCATAAAGGAAATACAACTGCAATGAAATTTCAACACCAACAACGAAAATAACTACAAGATAAACAACAACAACAACTAATGCACTAATAGCAATAGAAGCAGTAATAGCAACAGCAACAGCTTCGCCGCCTTAGCTTCTGTGCAGGATTCGCGGCAGCGAGTCAGCCATTGTCGCCCGGAAGGCAATTTTTGTCGTGGTTGCAAATATGGAAGAAATTGGGTGCATAAATTTATGAATGTGCGCATATTACTTAGATACCTAATTTCCAAGCGTAAATTTAATAAATTATAGGCTGTCGATATTTTCATACTTCACACATTGACGATGAAAATTTGTTTAATTCATATTTTATTTCACGAGTGTGTGCGGAATGTGTTTGACTTCAGTGAAAAACTCCAATTTTTGCCACAAAAACATCGACTTCTAAAAATATTAGCATCTGCCGATCGGAGGTGACATAAAGCAGTGGGAGCCTCTACTTCTAGGACAGCATCAAGACGCCCAACGAAAATGGAAACAGCGCTGCCACATTCCTAAGAAAGGAATGCTTATTTACGTACCCATTGATCCAAAAATGAGCTTCGTCGCTGAACACAATTTATCGATAAAAAAGTGGATCTTCCGCCAACTTTCTAAGACCCCATTCACCAAAAATTCTGCGTTGCGGTAGGTCGTTCGGCTTCAATTCTTGCACCAGCTGTATTTTGAAAGGCTTCACACCTAAATCCTTTCACAAAATTTTCCACGTTGTTGAGTAACAGAGGCCCAATTGCTGCGAACGGGGAAGAATCGGTAATTGATGGTCATCTTAACACTGGCTGATACAGCTGCGATATTTTCTTCAGTGGGCACTCTACGTAAGCGTGTTGGTGGTTTGATGTCCAATAATGTAAATTTGGTTCTAAATTTAGTCACAATAGCTTGAATAGCCGCTTCAGTGGGTCGATTAAGCTGACTGAACTGATAAAATGGAAGAAGCGCACGATAAACTTTCTTAACAGAACGCGCATTTTTATAATAAAATTCAATGATTTGCAAGCGTTGTTCGTTTGTAAGACGATTCATGGTTAAATTATAGACCAAACTGAAGATGTTTGACAGTGAAACAAAACACGAAACGTGCGTCAGCTGTTTAAACCAACTGTTTAAAAAGATAATAGCTAAAAAATCACCCTTTAGATACTTAAGCGCATTATTATTTAGTTAATCCTCGATTTTAAAGACTATTAAAAAAACTATGTTGGGTAAGTATGGCAATTTTTTTTAGTTAGTTGCAGGGTACGTCAATTAATAAAAACTATGAACAAATTTTAATAATAAAAGCTTTTGGTAAAGTGTTAAATTTACGATTTTTCACTAAGTGCTTCTTACTTCACATTATTGTAAAAAAAGGTATTGCGTGGCAACTATTCTGCAAATTATTTTCAAAACTATGTCCATTTCTTCTTCTTCTTAGCGTCACAGTCCTTGGGGAACCATTGCTTCCTTCACAGCTTCTTGACATCGATCTCGATTTACAGCCAATTCCCTCCAATATCGCACGCGAATTTTCCTACGATCAGCTTCCACATCTTCTACCACATTTTCCTCGGGCGTCCCCTTCATCTTTCTCCAATTGGGCGAGTATCTAGTCCCTTCTTCGTTGATCGCTATCTTGGCATTCTAGTCACATGTCCCAGCCATCTTAGTCGTTGAGACTTAATAAATCTTATTATAGTTTCTTTCTTAACTATGTCTTCCAGTTCGGGATTGTCCTAATGCGATAAGTGCCATCTTCCAGTCCAAGCGGACCAAAGATCTTTCGGAGCCTTCTTCTTTCAATATACTTTGTGCATATTCTCGTTAGCTTTCAGCGTCTATAGTTCACAGCCATATGTAAGCACAGGTCGTATCACGCCACGTTTCTTTAGTTATAATACGAGTAATTCACTGAAACTCGGCTCAAAGATGGCCTACTATCATTGCTTTAACGTCGCTTACTTTAACTTTACAATTCTGTATAGAAAATCATAAGTTTTCTATGTAAAATTTTGCGCCTATTGAAGGTTTACTACAATAAATGAATTGCCCCGCCTTCGGTATGCTATGACTGGTTCAAACCATTTGAAACCAACCAGACATGAATGCCAATCAACTGGGATATGAGGAGGGTCATGTATTTTAGATTACTTTATGTTTCCACCAAAAAACCAAATAATGAGTTAATGTGGAATAATGGCTCATGAATTCTCTACACTCCAAATCCGGCAAATACAGTTTTCCACACAGCGTTTGAGCCTAGATCGAGCTCATACATAGTAAGTTACGCGAATATAACCGGACGATCTTCGAAATTAATTTGAACAATTTGCAAGAGTAACAATTTCTGATGTAATTCCCTTCAAGATGAAATGGCAAAACATATTGAACACAGAACATTTCTCACTCGTAAAATGCGTTAACGGTGTACCCACATCGAAGAACATATCTCCAAAAAGCACTCTATACATACACCCTGTATATTGTAATGCCAGCACGTACTTATGCTATTTGCAATTATCCTATTCCTACAATAATGCATGGCTACGTTTTGCCAGGAAATCAACTTGAGCTAAAATTTGATTGACTGTTGCTGCTGCTGCACTTACCTGTTGATGACAGCCATATTGTTATTGCAAGCAAATAAATGTTTTTCCTTCTATACATACATACATATATATCTTTTATATATACTTCTATATATTTATATTGTACTCTTTTTCGCCAGCTATTCCAACTACTTGACACTGGTTTTTGAGACCGCCATTATTCCTTTGCAACAACGTAATGAATGAACGCGGCAGCGCAAGTGGATGCATTGATGATTGGGTGGATGGATGGATGGCCTGCTTGCTGGATGAGTGAATGACGGTTCTGCAAGGAGTCTCACAATTACATTCACAGCACATATATAGTGCATATATACATACGCGCTATTAAATTTGACTATACACCATTGGGCTCATATACCCAGCTGAAAATCGCTTTCTTATGTCATTAGTTCAGTCCTTTACTACCAGTGATTTCACTAAGGGGTTTGTAGCTCATGTCAAGTTGTATAGAAAGCTCGGTTGTTGCGTTCTTCACACCAACACTCTATTACCTTAAATTAGAGCCTCCTGATTTTTGCGATGTATCTAATTCAGTCTGAGGTAATCGTCTTCAAATTCTGGAGATTTGTAGTAATCCAGTCTTTCTTTCGATAGTCAAGTCATAATTCACATAATTAATATAATATGTGATGACATGGTTTTCTATCCTTCACCCCTTTCAGCGATTCATTTCCCAAAGCATGAATTCGTTGATCTCCACAGCGCGTCGTTGCTGATGGGGTTCGGCCAGAATATTCTACAGATGATGCGGAGGTATTTGTTGACAAAAGATTGTAGCCTCTGTATGATGGTGTTAGAGACCAGCCATGTTTAACTTTCGTAAACAATATGGACTTCGCACATGAGCTCAATAATCGCAGTTTAGAGCGCCAGGAGATTTTTAAGCTCGTCCATATTGTATGCATTCATCCGAAAGCCGACTCTGCTAGGTTTAACCTGCTGTTGACATCTTCATTTACTTCGCCGTCTGCGGTAATAGTGCAGCCGAGATAGACCGTAAACCATTATATGTCTTGCTTTATTATGGTTAACTCTCATGGTTTTGGTCTTGTATCAGTGTATACCAGCATGACTAGTCTGCCAGCCTTTGTTTGCATGCCAGTGAGTTTGTGAGGGTTGTCAAGATGTCTGGTGAAACTCCAGACGATGTCTCTTTCCTACAGAGTCAATTGGCTCATGACGTCGTCTAAGAAACTCTTATAGAAGCATAATTGTTGTTGCCAGCAGTTCAAAGACTTAACTCGAGAGAGAGACTCGTAAAAACACTGGGGTCAAAGAGTTTTGAAATAGCACATGAAGCTCCATTTCTTTGCTTCCCTAAGAAATAAGTTCTGTAATTGCCCTTTAACAACCGTCAGGGGGATGCCAATGACCGACACCTATTGAAGAAAGACCAGACGATTATTTCTAAGACCATAAGTCTTCACAGACTTTACGGCAAAATATGGTAGTCTTGTTATATCCTGTAAGAAAGCTCTCTTTTGACCAGCCGTGTTACTTTTGATGCTTAGATATACCTTTATTTTATGTCACCGAAGGCTCCTATAGATGCTTGGAGGATGGAAAGAGAATTAGCCTTAAACGGGGTGGAGAGAGACGGAAATCATTTGGGACAGACTAGTGGACACAACAGTACTCCGTTCGCTTAACTAATAAGATATGACTATTTGAGTTAACAGAGGGTTTATATTGGCTTCATTCCAATATCAAGTCCCCCATAACTCACCATTTTTACTCTATTTTGAAGACTTTAGAGTTGCATAACGCACTATTTTTGATGAATTCTTCAATCCTTCATCAACATTCTGGCCAAACACCACCAGTAACGACCCACTGTGGAGATTAACGAACGAAGGAACCCATCCTTAGGCAAATCAAACGCAGAAAGTGGCGATTGATGTATCCCTTGAGAAAAACACCAAATAGCATCACAAGAATGGCACTGGACTGAAACCCGCAAGGGAGCAGAGGTCGCTGTCGACCAAAACACACTTTGAAAAGGTCGATGCTACGCGAACTAGCAGATGCCAACATCTCATGGAACGGTGCAAAAACAACAGCACAGAACCGTGTACGATGGAAGAGTCTTGTCGAGGCCCTATACTCCCGAGAGGAGTGAACAAGAAAAAATGAAAAAAAACACACTATTTTTACTCGTGACTCCAAAACTGGTCCTGTTTCGGAGTCTTGAGAATATGCAGAAAATAACTGGCTTTTTGTCGGTGCTATGAGTCTTCTAGATTCTAATTTATCGATAATTCATTCCCACTGTGGACTTAATGCAATCGTTTTTTTTTAGAATTTAAAGTCTTAATTAGAATTAAAAGGTCTTTTCAGAAAATGTTTAATCGAAAACGCCAAACGGTTTGATTAGTTATTATGCGCGTACTGGTCACGTTTCGAAATGCACCTCGCGAAATGGTCGCTAGGCTGAAAACAAGATATGTACTGTTAACTACATCGCAGATTCCAGTTGGATTATTACAGCTGTGTGTGTGTGTGGGAATGTGTATGTATGTATGTATTTCTTGGTGTGCTTACACCAAATTGACGCAGAAGTTGCGATCAACGCTGTCGGGGAGTTCGTTTGCTGCTCAATGAAGTTAGTCTGCCACAAGTGCAGCAAAATGCGGCACAGGAAAATATTAAAAAATATTATATGAAAAAATGCATAAATAACATAAAAATTAAAAAGAAAAACGTTTTGTGTTTCTCAAATATGTAAAAAAAAAGATATAATACAAGTAAATTTTTTTTGCAAAACTCAAAAAATAAAAATGAAAATAAAATCATTGCTTTAGGCGCGGTTCTTCCAATTTGAGCAGCAGCCACAACAGCGGCAGATGGCAGCGCGAGATAGCAGCAACAACAATAATAACGGCAGCAAAATAGCAACATGCCATTGAATGAGAAGTTTTGTCGGCAACACAGCCGCCAAAGCAGTTCATCGAAGGATGACGACGACGACGACAGCTACACATCTGCAGACAGACAAAAGCATTCATCACACAAATGCAGCGCAGATCAACAGTGAAACAGCGGAGTAGGCAGGCAGGCAGGCGGGTAAGCTGGCAAGCAGGTAGACTGACAGACAGACACACATTTCGCATAATTTCGCGTACGTTTGCTGAATTTGTAATTTCAGATTTGATGTTGTAGATGCAGTTGAAGTAATTGTTGTTGCTGTTTGGCTGTGGTTGTCGTTTCACAAGCAGCAGAAGATGGATGCTGTCAGTATCATGTTCAGAGCGGGCGCATTGCCATTGTTGCTGTAGATGCACATTTTTCTTGTTGTTGCAACTTCTTCTTTGTTTGTTGCCTTTCGCGCAGCTTTCGCAGTTCACAAATTAAGTTTTGATTGGAAGTTGTACTTTTACAATGCGATTTGATTCGCTGTGAAAGACATTGTCGCGTGGCTGCTTGCTGGAGGTGGCACTGAGCAGAGATGTGCTTGAGCTAAGGAGGGTGAGATGAATTTGAAGGCAGTGGCTTTATTTGTTTGTACGTATTTATGCATGTATGTTAGTGCTTACAGCGGCAGTCAAAACTTAAGCACACATTGGGAATATCGTATATTTTTTTTGTTTCTGAAAAAAAACGTGAAATCGAAAAGTCATTTTAAGTAAGAAAATTTAATGGATGAAACGTAGCCATTATTCCTATGGCACTTGCCTTACATAAGTATTGGGTTGGGGAAAAAGTTCATATATTTTATTTTAATAAACAATGACTTGTTTCCTGTTTGGCAAAGGGTAGGTATTCATTTGATAGAACTCTTCACGCTCCACAAAACTATGTTAGTTGTTTGCTTGAGTTATTTAATTCTGTATTAGTTTTGAGGCTTAGAAATGGAATACACAGGAGGCAAAGATCAACATTTTCGACACCTGCTCTCCTATGCTTTTCATCGAGGTCAAAAAGCTGCCGAAGACATGTGCGACGTGTATGGAGTAGATGCCATAGGCAAGTCCACAGCACGGAAAGGGTTTGCAAAGTTTAAAAAATGGCGACTTTGACGTCGATGATACGTCCCGCACCGCCAGGAGAGCAACACGTGGTCATAAACACTGCTTTTTGTACTGAGTCCGCACTCCAAGAGCTCGAATGGGAAATCCTTTGGCATCCGCTGTATTCTCGGGCCCTTCCACCGGCCGACTACCATCTTTTCCGCTCCCTGTCAAGCCATAAAAAGGGCGTTAGCTTGGATAACAAAGAGGTTATTAAAAACTGGCTCAGCAACTTCTTTGACAGCAGACCAGGCCATTTTTGGCGGAAAGGCGAAAACAAATTGGTCGAGAGGTAGAAAGAGCTTGTAAACAGCAATGGCGCATATATGATTGATTAACTTATTGATATAATTATTATTTTTGACGTGATAACGTCTTATAATTCGATGTAGCCGACTGCACGCACCAAAAAATGCGTCGTTATCTTGCTCATGTGTCGTTGCCTTGCTTAAACTGCAAGCGAGAGCGCGGAACGAACGACAAAGAGGCACAATCGGTCCCCGCGTTCGGCAACATTCGACATCTGTCTCTCTCCTACTTGAGTGTGTTAATGTAACTTGATCAATTTCATTGCGATTCCATTTGCCTTCTTCTCTATATCCATACAAAGTATCTATCAAAGAAATAAAATTAAAATTTCTTTTGAAAAATTCAACCATTCCATCAGTATTTTCTTATGACGTTGTCACGTTAAGCTTTCTTCAGTGAACCGACTTTACATACAACCTCTTTTTTTTGTTTAAATAAAAGTCTTTGGTAAAAAACCCTACAAACTTGTTCCCTAATCCAATAAAATATTCAATTCATGAGGATTGTTTAAGCGAATCGCGTTAAATTTCCTTCTCATAATCATACCGCAACTTGCAACAAATCGCTCTTCACCAAAGATCAAGATTCATTACGAGAACTCTTCGAACTCAAAAACTCTCACAGAGCTCAATGAATTAGTAGCCGTAAGGCATTGACATGCCCTAACAGATCTTACGAGCTATCGAGCTCAAATAAAAAATGGCCGCGAACGAGTTCACGCCGCAGCCTGAGAAGCATTCCCACTATTTTCGATTCTCCCACTCTGCCTTAGATAAGAAATAATATCCTACAGTATCTCACTTCAGGCTACTTTTATGTCTTCTCGTCTTCCTCCCGGATTTTGCCATTTTCCTTGCCCATTCGCGCTGGATTTGATTTAATCTTCAAGAAAATTTTTTCTATTACTTTGAAAACAGACTTTACACAGTTTAGAGTTGTTAGTTGCTCAAACTAAATTCTGTTTCAACTGGCATTCCAGTATCTTTGGCTGGGGCATTTTTCATAATTTTTCCTTTAAACTTTCTAAATTAACCCAATTCTTTGACAGAAGATGTCACACCAGATCATTTTATTCCCTTTTCAATATTCTCCAGTTTATTTTTTTTATTGTTGGTTGTCAACTGAATGTTTCGAATTCCACTTTCTTCTATTTGCTCATTAGCTAATTTCCAAATTGAATTGCTTTCTTAATTAGAAAAGGTTGTAGAATAGTTCTGAATTAAGGTTTTGATCAAGAAGTCTTCATGTCGCGGTTTTTTATTTATCTTGCGTCATAAAGTTTAAAAAATTCTGACACATTCGAAATTTTTTGCCACATCGCTCTAAAAGGAGTAGTTGCACTAATTTCTGAAATTAAAGATTCGGGGAAAGTTCTATAAGAGCTCTGCAGTCATCGGAATTACTCTTAAGAATTTGAACAACCTGGCCTTAAGAGTAAAACAGCTCCACCATACATCTTCTATAATAAAAGAAAATCTGATAAATTTCATGGTTTATTTTATTTTTAAATTCACTTAGATACATTTTCTTGCCATTTTTTTAATCTTAATTCACTTTTATTGAGCGCAGCGACCTCTGGTTTGTTCTACTGACCGCAAGCCCTTCTTCGAGCTTTTACTCAACTACGAATGAATATAAAAAAATTTACCAAGGTGGTGCTTAAATTTTGCCCAGTACTGTATTAATGCATTTATGTATATATGCAGCCAGGTGTGTTGGAATAATGTAGATATCGGCAGTTAAGTATTACTGCTGGTTGTTTTTTTACTTGTTTGCCACTTATGTAGCTGTCGTAGATGAGGCAGATGATGTCGATGATGGCGTGGAAATCATCTGTGTGTCGTTTGATTTTTTTTCGTTTCTTAAGCTGCACATTTTGCGCCATCTTTGAAAATTTCATGCTTGAAATTACTTTTGATTTGGGTGACCGCATTACCACATACATTTGCAATATATTATACTTATATGATCGTTTGTATGTCTATATGTATTTATTGTTAGTTGTGCCTCACAATTTTCTCCACAATTGAAAAACAAAGAAAATATAACAAATTTAAAAACTGATAGATATTTTTAGTATTTTTCCTTTAGTTGTTTTAATTTTGTTTTTTATTTTAATTTTTATTAAAATAAATTAAGGTCTGGCTACAAATGGTTGTGAATTACTCATTTTCTCTTGTCATTAAAACGGTTTATGGAAGGTTAATTAATCTGTATTACTTTGGGAGACCAGTTCTTGAAAATATTTGTAAAAGTCATGGTTAGGCGATTTTAAGCTGTAACCCTGTGGGTATGTGAGTGTTGTGGTGCGGCAAAATTCAAAGAGGAAATTGGGGGCACAATTATTAAAGGACTTTTCACTATTTCAAACAAAAGATATTACATACTCTTATAATATCTTACAAAAATTTTCAGATTTCATGCAAAAATTAGAAGAACTGCACCAATTTTAATCAATATTTCAAACTTTTCAATCAAGTTTGAAGCCAAGTCCTTCCCTATCTGATTTTTCAACGCAGCTGCTACCACTTCCAATACTTTCGGAGTCGGCGCGTTTGTATCAATACGGCCGACATGACCCAAACAACGCAGCCACTGGATCTTTATTCGCTGCGCTGAACTGAAATTTACTATCAAATCAAATAAAATAAATCTGTTTAAATGGTTCATCATTTCCCAGAAGATATCCTGTGAAATACCATCCACAATGCTAAGGCGAAAAAAGACACAGACCGATACAGATCTGTTGTGATGCAATTGCCAATTCCTTCAAATTACAAATCCTTCCAAGTAATCAAAATAAATGATACCGAAGCATTTCCTTACTAAATCTGGCACATTATCACATTTTACTACCGATACCTTAGACTTTAGAATAGAGTTTAAGGTAAAGTTTTCCACGCGAAAGGATTGGGATTTAAATTCAGTAGCCAAAGAGAGTAGAACTGCACTTTACTCCGACAGATCCAAGATGGATTGTGGCGTTGGCGCCAGTGCGTATTCGAAAGACCTTGAAACTTCCAAGACTTTTCGCCTGGCGAAACGGTTGAGTATTTTTTAAGCAGAAATCCTCGGGATAAGGAAAGCTTGTAGGATAATTAAAAACCATCTACAAAAACTACCTGAAATATGAATATTTTCTGATAGTCCAGCAATCATCTTAGCTTTAAAGTCAACTACAAACTATTCAATAATCGTTAGACAATGCAAAGAAGAACTTAATGCTTTAGCGCACACGGCAGCCATCACTTTCATCTGGGTGCCTGGCCATACATACATAGGCAAGACAGGTGGCATGCGCACAAGGGAGATCTTCTCCATATTTCAGAACCAGTCCGTTGACAGATGGAATTACACGGATACCTGCAAAATAACTAAAGAAATGTGACCAAATTTCAACAAATTCAGAACTAACGAGTGGTTAAAATACCTGTTAACGGCCATATTTTCCCTGATTTTCATTAAAATTATATAAAATGAGGAAGTCAAGATATTTTTTTCAAAATTGGCATACAGTTTATTTATACATTAGATTAATACAATATTGTTTTTTTTTTTTACTTTAATCATTTAAAACGGCGGATGTGCACTCAATTCTTCCAGGAAGGTAGCAGCGGGGCTTCTCAACTGGCAGGCATTGTAGCATCGGCGTCAGTAACCTGAATACAAAAATTTTTTTTCGTTTATTAATGTCATAATTTCTATATGAATTAAAACAAATGGAAAAAGAAAATTCGCGGAATAAAATGCTTAAAAAACATTTTTTTTCGAAATTTTACAGGTGTCCCCTTAAGAAAGTCTAGAGCAGACATATTCAGAATTACGTCAACAATAACCAACTACTGGCAGATAGACGACATGGACAGATTCATTGTCAAATCAAGGCGGTTCGACGAAAAAGTCGACTAAAAAGTAGTGGTTCTACCACTGGTGTATCAAAGTGTCATCTTTTGTGCTAATTGAGGCTGGGTTGTGTCACTCAGACAACACCTCCACCACCACCATCGTGACACTCAGGTTAAAACACGATCGATTCAAATCAAATAAAATATATAATGGAACATATCAGAATACCGCGGCCATGGAGTGTTCGTTTCTTAGTTATGAAGGATAAAACGAGCTCACACGAAATTATGCCAGCCCAATTTATTTATCAAGGTTTATGGTTTCTTTTACACATACTTTTTAAATGACACCATCTCACTCGGTTCCCAAAAATTGGTTAATCGTCATAAGACAAAGGCTAATACAATGGAAATAAAAGTCAAATGTAGCTTCACAGATTTTGGGCCATTCATTTAGTACTTGAATAATCCATTTTGCGAATTGCGAGCTCTTTCCTTGGTAAAGTGCAATAAAAAATTTAAATATTTTATAGAGACAACTTTGAATATTCCACTAATATTAGTAAGTAAGAGACTGCTCATATAAGCATCGGCGTCAGTACATTTTTAGTGCACTCATTTCTTATATATGGAAAAAATAATCTCATTTGCGTCTCAAAAGAATTCAATGGTCTGTATAAACCAGCCCTTCAGAGCCCACTTCATACCATACGCGCACTCGTATTTATTTATGTGCTCAGATAAGCATTTATTCAAAGTTTATTGACCCATGAAATTGTGCGCGATGTCCTCACATACACATGCATATGCACATATGAATTTTCATTTATTTTTTCACATTATTTTGTGTTTTATTTTTAATTTTTTTGTTGAGGCTTAAGCCGCCTTTCATAACTTTTTCACAGCTGGATTTGAGCCTATGAATATTTCACAACCAATAATTAAGAAACATAATGGAGATAAATAAATTTTTACTTTGTTTTATTAAAAAAAATGTGTAAATATAAATAAAAACCATATTGGGGAAAAAACTGAAAGGCCGCTGGGAAAAATACTTACACAGGATATAACGGCATATTTGCGTGCGTTTGTTTTTTTATGCCACGCCTAAGGCCTTACAGTTATTCCTGGTGAAACCAAAAACAACAACATTAAAAAAAAAAACATTTTACTGTCCAACGAGTTGTGAAAAGAGTGCACATGACCACTGAGCTGGCACAGAGAACGGCAGAGAATGGCGGTGCGTATGAGTGCGTTCACACACACACGTGGCTTTTGTGTGGGTGTTTGCCGACGCTCTGTGCTCGTTGAGTGGCTTGCGCTGGACTTCATACTTACGCGTGTATGTAGGTAAGTGTTTGCTGCGTGTGAAAAAAGGATTCATTGTAATTTATTTTAACAAATTCATTGAGTGTAAAAATCTGTTTTATCAGACAATACATTATTTGTATCAATGCACATTTGGGTGCGCGTTTTTATACATATATGCGGATGTATGCATAGCCAAGAGGCTATGAACTGGAGTGCCTCATTTGCTGTCAACAAAAAAGGTTAAATATTGGTTGCAGAAGACAGCAATAGCTAAGAGCGCTTTTTCAGAGCAGGTGGTACTTTTTAGAAGGCTACAAGGCTGAGTGGATTGGCAATTCATTATTTTTTATATCGAATGCAGTTCTATGAAGCGGTCTAAATTACGAACTCAGAGCTTTTCTAGTGATTTTTTGAAATGAGAACGCGAAAAAACTCATTTAGTGCTCAGCCTCTATTTGTTTTCATTCGAAAATATCGTGCACCCGTTTTTTGCGTAAAATCTAGTCCCTTTACATATTTCAAAATAAAATAATGGCTCTATCACTTAAGCTGGGAGCTGCCTCCTTCCAGGTAAAAAGTTTTAAATAATTTTAACAAAAAACTGAGAGTATTTATTATCTTAAAAAAGTAAATATTAATGAATTTACAGAAATTTTTTTTGAATAAAAAAAAAACAAAATGGCGGCATTACAGCTGCTCAAACGTGGCTCCTTTAATTTGCGCCGTGCAATACAATATACAGCCTCTTGGAATCAATTGAAATCAACCAGACGAAATTGTTTCATTAAAAGAAGTTACGCCGTTTTGCACTTACCTATTTTTAATGAAAAAAAGCAAAATGAAAATTTGAAGTGAAAAAGAAAAAAGTACTTTTTCTTTATAAGCAAATTGATCAAAATAATATTTTTGTGACAATTAATAGAAAATTTGAGGTAAATGCAAAGGCCAATATGCTAAGGAATATCCTTGTGAAATTTTAAGTTGATATCTTGATTACTTTTTGAGCTATATTCGGCAGCGCGGAATGCAACCATATCAAATAATCTAAAAACGCGAAAACTGTAGTTGTGAGACCTATAGGGTTTTCCAAACACAGGTGTTATTTTGATATTCAAAGAAAAATGCTGTTTTTTTAATATAAATGATCGAATGTTTATTTCATTATAACGAGGAAGGTATGCCATTAATAGTGGAAAATAACATTAAGCAAATGGCCACCACGACCACGCCTATAGGACAATATCCTTTTCATGAAATTCTCCATAACCGAATTGCAAAATGGCTGCCCTATGTCATCGATAGCCTCACGAATTCCATCTTTGAGGTCTTGCATCGACCCTGGGCTGTTGGCGTAGACCTTCTCTTTCACGTGATCTCAAAGAAAAACATCACAATTGGAGGCCAATTGTGATCACCTCTTCGAGAGATAACACGGACCGTGAAACCGGGAATCTTTTCCCGTAAAAGATCAATGGTTTCGTTGCTTGTGTAGCAAGTAGCGCCGTCTTGTTGAAAATAAACGTTGTCCAGATCAATACCATCCAATTCCGGCCATAAAAAATCATTGATCATTTCTCGATAGCGCAATCCATTCATCTGTAACACCTGAGCATTAAGAGCACTGCCGTGTATAAAAGTTCTGAGCATGAAATCAAGTCTATGCTGTGGCCAGAAGACGATAGTGAAACTGAGATTCTGGACTTTTATACAAACATTCATGAACTTTAAAAATGCCTCTCTATGTTTAAGTGCATAGTAGTTAGGTATACCGGAAGTGGTCATAAGAATGTTAAGGTTTTAAACGTGTTTCATAAAATTCGGGTGATCGGGTTGGAGGTACCATCTCCAATAGGGTTTTTTGACAGATCACGCGTGACTATTGGCAAACGAAATACATAGTTTTTTTCAGTTTTCATTGGCATATCATCCTGGAAAAACTTACGTCTCAACAACGTGTAGAAATTGGAAAATTGTATTACGAAAATTGACACTCTGTAAAAAGTGTTCATCGCACGCTGAGGGGAGGCCAACTTATGGTGTTCAGCGATGAGGCCCATTTTTGGCTTGATGGCTGCATCAATAAGCAAAACTGCTATATTTGGACTGAAGAGTAATCCGGAGCCATTGAAGAAAAGATATTACATCTATTGAAACCAACCATGCGGCGTTTGGTGCGGCCTATAGGCTCGGCCCATATTTCTTCAAAGACGAGGCGAGCGCCAATGTGACAGTGAAGGGGGAACGCTATCGCCCCATGATAAAGGACTATTTTGATGCCGGAAATTGAAGCCCAAGATCTCTGCAACATTTAGTTCCAATAAGACGACGGAGCTACTTGTCAGCAATGGAGCAATGGATTTACTGCGTCGTCGTTCCGGTGAGCAATTTATTCCTCGTCTAGTCTCAAAATCATCTGACTTGGACTTTTATTTGTGGGGGTATGTAAAGTCGAAATACTTTATATATAAATCAGCTCCGATTGAGGCATTGGAAGCCAGCATTACTAAAGTTATTCGCGAGATAGCGATCGAAGTCCTCCGACGACTCATTCAAAATTAGTGCTTACGATTCACTGTATAAGGGCGCAGTTGCGACCACTATTTGAAATGGACTATCTTCAAAAAATAAATGTCCTGAGTGGCTCTACACAAAAATAATAAAGATCGCCCAATTAATGAGTTTTCGTTGTTTTATTTCTATTTAAAATCCGATACCTCTAAATTGAGCAGCCTTATTTTGCATAAGTTCAACGCAGAAAATTACGTAGAGGTTTTGAATAATGTTTTATCGAATGCTGCCGTGTCAACAGGACAGTACCCCAATCCATAGCGCTTAGCGTATAAAGGAGTTTTTTGCGACAAAAAATATTCCTTAGCTGAAGTGGCCCACAGTTAGTCCAGACCCAAATCCAGTGGAAGGCCTCTGGAGTATTCTCAGCAAGCAAGTTTATAAAGACGGACGCCAGTTTAATAGCCTATTGCGACTTAAAAATGCTAAGCAAGAGGAATTGGCAAAAAGCGACTTTAATGCCTCTCAGTTACTCGCAAATTCGATGTTCCGACGATTAGTATTAATAACTATAAACAGCGGAGGGCATAGAAACTGTTAAATATTATTTTATCTTGTTTTTTAAGATTTAATTTAATATTATTGTAATTTTGTTCCATATGTCTATTTTCTTTTACACCCATGGAAATTATTACATTTTTAGAATAAAACGTTGAGTTAAATTATCATTAAATGGTTTTCTTTTTACGGTTGGTTTTTCCCCTTATGCCGAAAGGTAAGCAGATTTCTTTTCTCCTTGTTCACTCCTCTCGGGAGCATAGAGCCTCGACAAGACTCTTCCATCCTACCCGGTTCTGTGCTGTTGTTTTTGCACCGTCCCATGAGATGTCGGCCTTTGCTAGTTCGCGTAGTATCGACCTTTTCAAAGTGTGTTTTGGTCGACCGCGACTTCTGCTCCCTTGCGGGTTCCAGTCCAGAGCCATCCTCGTGAAGTTATCTGGTGGTTTTCTCAATGTGTGACCAATTCACCGCCATTTTCTGCGTTTGATTTGCTTAAGGGTGGAGGTGCGTCGCTACTGATGATGTTTGGCCAGAATATTCTGCAGATGATGCGGAGTCATTTGTTGATAAAGGATTGTAGCCTCTGTGTGATGGTGTTAGAAACCAGCCATGTTCCGCTTCGATACAACAATAATGTCTTTACGCATGAGCCGAATATTCGTAGTTTAGTGCGCCAGGAGATTTGCGAACTCCCCTATACCGTACGAATTCGACCGAATGCCGCCCTTGCTTTGTTTAGCCTGCTGTTGACCTCTTCATCTGCTCCACTATCTGTCGTGATGATGCAGCCGAGGTAGCAGAAGCTTTCAACGAATTGCACCGAGCATCCGTCAACCAAAAACTGCCTTGCGTTATTGTGGCTAACTCTCATGGCCTTAGTATTGGCGATGTTGACCTCCAGCCCGACAGTGCATGCCAGCGCGACTAGTTTGGCCGCCTTCGCTGGCATGACAGAGAGTTTGTGAGAGGGAGGCAAATGTCATTGGCGAAATCCAGATCCTCAAGATGTCTGGTGAAACTCCATACGATGCCTTTTTTGTGCAGGGTCAGTTGGCTCATGACGTCATCAAGGACGATGGCGAAGAGAATGGGCGACGGGGGACAACCTTGCCTTTCGATTTAAAATGTCTGATTAATATATTACAAAAAATGTTTTTTGTTTAGTTCAGTGTACGGCATTTTTTTCTTAAAGTATTGGTTTTGCTTGGCATTTGGTTTAGATTGTTCATAATTCTGAGAAGAGGTAATTTCTTGGGCCTTTGCAGAAATATTTTGGGGATGCAAAGCCTTAGTTCTTAAGTCTACTCAGTTGCTCGTATGCTCAAAGTGCTCGGTAAATATTTGTTAATTATTATTAATATGTACAGTTAGTAACATAAATAAGTATACAGGAGCCTGATTTATGGATTTGTTTGACGCTAACGCTTTCCTTAATATGTAATCAAAATATTTTACACATGGTAATTGTGTACTGGGATAAGCTTTCATATGCGCCTTAATTTAGCTGCAAACTTTAGGTACCGTTATCCACGGTTTGCTTTGTCTTTGATGCCAGCGAAACTTATGTCACAAAAATTAGTATACAGCAAACGATTGTTCAGTTAGCATAACATTTATTTTTACGTATTGATTAAAAAAGTTGAAGCTATTAAAGGAAATAATTAAAGTGAGTATAAAAATTTAGGGAAGTACGTTTTGTATTAATTTTTGCGCCATTTTTAGTAATGGCACCAAGAGGAAAAGAGTTTTCTGAGGATTTAATAAACTGATTATAATAATGGGTCGTTTGATAGATAGGAGTTTTGCTACAGTTCAAAAGATTGTGAATAAATGTAAAAGTGCGGGAAGCACCACTAATAAAGAGCGTTGTGGGCGTCTGCCGCTCCCAGAGAAAAAAGCTTAGTCGTACGGAAAATTAGGACCCACCCCAAAGTAAGTGCCCCCAAATTGAAATCTGAAGCTGAAAATGAGACTGGAAAACAATTTAGCATCCAAACTATTCGCCGGGCTTTGCATAGTGCTGGTTATCATGAGCGCAATGTTGGGAAAAGCCCTTCGTGAGTAGTGTCAATCGGAAAAATATGATCAAAAGTTTTGGAGCCAAGTCATATTTTCTGATGAGTGTAAGTTCAGTATCTGTGGATCTGATGGCAGTGAAAAAGTTTGGAGAAAAGTTAACGCGGAATTGGATCCAAACAATATGACCGGCAGTGTGAAGCATGGAGGGGGCTCTGTGATGGTTTGGGGATATATGGCTGCGAACGGGGTTGGAAACTTGGTATTTATCGAAAATATTATGAACCGATATGGTTATTAAAATATTTTGAAAAATAATTTAAAAGAAAGCGCTACGAAATCGAGTCTTTGAGGAACGTTTATCTTCCAACATTGTAAAGGGTTTTTCAATAAGGGCGGGTAGATGTTGAAATGGAATAAAATGGCGTTTGCTGTGTGGCACGTAGCGCCGTCCTGCTGGAACCACATGTCGTCTAGGTCCATATGGTTCAATATGGGCCATAAAAAATTGGAAGAACCACCACGTCTACTGAAAAATGGGCGCAATGCGCGCAACGTTTGCGTTAATGAACACTCATTTTGATAATAAAGTTTTATCATTTGAACGTCCTGTTCAATCGTGTAACTTGCCATGCTGATTTGGCATAAACAACTGAATAAGAAACAAAAGATTTGACAGATGTCACCAAAACAAAATGGCTGCCACAGGGCGCCAAAATCGACCCGCGCCAATTGAAAAACCCTTTACGAGAGTGACTATTATACGAGTACAATGTGCAAAAACAGCTGAAAACACCGCCACTGTCCCCGGATACCAACCCAATCGAACATTTATGTGAACATTTAATGCGACAAATACGTAAACATCCGATTAGAAATAAGGAACAACTGAAAAACGTCTTTCAAGAGGAATGGAATAAAATACCACCAGCTGTAACTGAAAACTTGGTGAAATCAATGCCATCACGACTTAAAGCGATTGTAAAGTCTAATGGTTATCCTGCCAAATACTAGGATTTCATTTTAATTATGTTTTTGATTTCACAAATCAATAATATGATAAACTGTATACTTACTTTTGAGACATGTATTTTTATAAAGTTTAATATGAAAAGCTATTATATAACTTTGTTCCTTTTTAAAACTTTGTCACTATTTGGATTAAATACGATTTTTCTGTTTCATTCATGTAAATAAAACACAATTTTGTTATAACTTATGTTGTTTGAGGGAATCGATTGGGGGAAAATTGAAAACATGTCCGGTGTATACTTACTTCTGTTACTAACTGTATGTATGTATGTATACACACAAATGAAATTATCCCTAGTGCAAATAAATTCATGTGGATCTTTATAAATACCCATTAGCCCTTAGTAAAATGGCAAATGGGAATGATAAAATGCTTTTTAAATTTTTAATTAATTTTTATTTTTAATGTAAACATTTATTGTGCGAAGTTAATGGCAAAAATAAAAATTGACAACGCTAAGAGCAGCAACAGCAAAAACACCAACAGTAATAACAAAAATAAATAAACTATAAATAATAATAATTAATACTGATGAAAACCGCAGCGATGAATTAAAAAACGCGCGGCGAAAACTGTGTAGTGGGGAAGCGGGCAGCACGAAAAGAAACGAAATAAATAAAAATGCTGAAATGGCCAATGAAAAATTGCCAACGCCATGCATAGTCGTAAATTGCGGTAAAAGAAAATTACATAAAATAAAATTAAAAACTGTGGCAAACAAACAAAAATAAACTGCATTCCATGAATTTTAAATGAGAGCCAATTGTTTTTTAATTACATTAAAAATAACGTGAAGAGCGTGAAATGGGCAAAATACGAACAAAACGCAAGGCAACAAAAAAAAAAATAAAAATAAAAATACGTTAAAATAAAATAAAAACTGTGCAACGCGAATATAAAAGGCGTGGCCTGTGTTGCAAGTGCGAGGTTGGGCTAAAAAGTTTAACAAAATTAAAAGGCGAAAAAAAAAATTAAATGAAAAACCAAGCTTTCGCTGTGGCGAGCAAACACATTTTAATTTTATATTTCGAACGCCGAGCATTTATAATGAAAATGAATCTGATTAAATAAAAACAAATTAAGCGGTTTGTAAATAAATTAAAAGTATTTAAATATTTTAACATCGCCGCGTTTTAAGCTTCCACCAAAGCTGTTTATTGTACACATCACATTTTTTTAATGAAATTTTCATAATGCCGTCTATAATATTTTCGTAATTTTGTTTGGAAAATAAGTCAAGTTGACAATATCCTGAAATAAGTATGTCGAAATTTTTAAATTTCCAACAAATTAACTCTTCCAATTTTATACCTTCTCCGCCAGATCTTGCGACTTCTATCTGTTTCTCATGATGAATAATTCATCACAGACGAATGAAAAGGAACAGAATTTGGGTCTGCTAAGGCTGTGCAAAAGAAAGCGAGATGAGAGCTGACATAGGATGATTTCCAGCACTATTTTGAAAAATGGAATCGAAGGCGATAATTAAAAATACGCACAAATAGGAGAAGGAGCCGGGTCCCTGAAATATCGGACCTTGAATCGATAAAGGTTATTTTGCCTTTGATTATAGATATCTGATTCGCACTGACCTCTCCATCCGCAAACTGTGCCTTGAGGGTTGTGCTAGGGCTATCTTTCCGAGCAGGCAAGATTGGAAAGAGGGGAAAGTCGGTACGGATATAGATACCTCTGTTTTCACTGACGGATCCAAAGTGGAGTCTAGAGTGGGAGCGGGGGTTTACTCTAAATCAGCCAGCATTTCGGTCTCCTTTAAACTGCCGGAAACAAGCAGCGTTTTTCAAGCAGAGGTCTTCGCTGCTGGGAGGGAGATATTAATATTTTTCCGATAGTCAAGCTGCGATCAAGGCCCTGTCGTCGCCGTATTGCAGCTTCCTTCTGGTTAACATCTCGAACGTGCCGAAAAAATTTCTCTTATCTGGGTTCCTGGGTACAGGAATATAGATGGAAATGAAATTGCCGATGAGCTTGCCAGGAAAGGGTCGGCAGAACTGGTTCCAGCTCTCCCCTTCTCAGACATCAGTATCCCCTTGGCCGTTGTTAAAGGGAAACTACACAATTTCTTTCTTTAAAAAAGCGCAAGACAGATGGAGGTCTGTCTCATCGTGTGATATTTCAAAAACACTATGGCCCCAATACGATAGAAACAGAACGCCATTCAAACTCATAGCGGTGTTCACTGGTCACTGGGTGATCGGTACTCATGCGAAGAAGCTTGGATTTCCGTACAATCCCTATTGCAGAAGCTGTGGGGATTCTGCAGAGAAAGAGATTGTGGAACACTTTCTCTGAAAATGTCCGGCTCTGGCGGCTAGGCGCTTGAGATTCCTTAGCGTGCCCTTTGGGGATGACTTGAAGAAATTCTCCTGCCTAGATCTCTTTTCCCTGGATGGCTGTAGACGGGTTTTTCTCTTCCCTAAATCTTTTCATAGGTAATGGTCCACATTGTGGTATCAAAACGGCACGTAAGTGCTACTTGTAGTGTACCAGGGGTACTCTTGCCATCTTGCCTATCTACCTATAGATATCTGAGAAAAATAGAAGTGCTATCTAGTGTTTAAGGATCGACCAACATTTTTTGAATTTTTATTTTTTCATTTTTTTTCTTCATTCCGTTTATTATTATTATTATTTTTTTTGTATTTTTTTTTTTTGTTTTTTCTAATTTTTTTTCTCGCTATTTTATTTTATTTTATTTTATTTTATTTTATTTTATTTTATTTTATTTTATTTTATTTTATTTTATTTTATTTTATTTTATTTTATTTTATTTTATTTTATTTTATTTTATTTTATTTTATTTTATTTTATTTTATTTTATTTTATTTTATTTTATTTTATTTTATTTTATTTTATTTTATTTTATTTTATTTTATTTTATTTTATTTTATTTTATTTTATTTTGTTTTATTTTATTTTATTTTATTTTATACTTCTTTTACAATTAATTATATTTTTCACACATTTGTTCATCTTCCTGAACAGCCTACAGCCCCCTCTTCCTCAAACAATATTCATTGCCAATTCCGATTCACTGAACATTTAATGCAATTCATTGAAATTTAATGTGACTTGAGTGAAATTTGCGCGTGGCTTCCTTCACATCTCTTAGCCAGTCGAACTTTGGTAAAAGGGTTAAAATAATAAATTCTTACAATAATAATAACAAAGCTGTAAAACAACAACGTCTGTACGCGCTCCCAGGCAACACAGTCAGTCAGTCTTGTCCTTCCCGATGTAATACGGCAAAGTTAAAAAAATATTTTCATTAAAATTGCAATCGCATTCGTATGGAAATTGTAAATTTCTAACAAAAACATTCAATACCTAAATGATGCGCCTCCATCACTGCTTCACCAAGCATCTACAACTTTTGACACCCCCCCCTTCACCACCGTCGCTCATTGTCGAGTAGCTCATATTTCGCTAGCAGCCGACGACTATCCTCATTCACTTATTTAGCCCAGCAACTCGGGTATCTAAGCAAATCAACCGACCTGAAGATGCTGCGGCATATTTTTCTATGCAAATGTATTTCCTTAACCCTTTCGGAAGCCCTTACCCCGCTGCATTACAATAGTAATTCGTAAATGCGAAATATTTTAATTGCTGAGTTTTCCTAGCAGCCACCCGCCTGCCCTCCTCTTTAACTCTCCTCTCTCTTTACTCCCACCGCTCTAATTACATGTAGCTAACTCTGTAGTGGTTTCCATTTACAGTTAGTTCTCCGTTTTGTATTTATTATTTCATTGCTTCCGTTTTTGTTGTTGCCGTTGTTGTGCTACCCAGTGCAGCCACTCTATGCCACATGAAAAGTTTAACGAAGTGTATAAAGTTTTTATAAAGTTGGCTGGCCAAATTCAAAACTGTAAGTAATTTTTAAGTGGATTTGCTAATGGATCCAATAATTCATTTGAATTTGTTTACTTGCGCTGGAAGTCGGTCTCGGTGCCGGCCTCACTTATGGTTGGCTTTTTGTAAATAGTATTTTCGCATGAAATGAGATTAACGTTTTACGATGTGCGGCAGTACGGGGGTATGGCAGGAATGATGGGACTTATTGAATGGAATGAATGCAAGAAGTTAATATAAAATTTAGGTGTTTCCAAGTTTTGAGTGCTTAGTTGAGTTGATGTGTTTACTCAAATATTACCAAGGTGTTGTGTTGACTACAGACTCATCTTGAATTTCAGTGAAAGCGATGTCGTAATGAGAATGAGTCGTGAGAATAATAAATGGACTGATCTCAATATTTTCTAGTGAATAGGATTCACTTAGGTCAACAGTGGATGAACAAAGCAGGTGGAACTTACGAAGGGTTTTAAAAGCGAATATTCAGCTTTTCGGGGGAATACCAAAGCAGCACTGTACAACTGGTCATACGGCAGCTAGTTTCTCAGCTATCCGTAATGATTTCAGTAGGAACTGTAGAGGCTACTAGCCAATTTTTGTGCCGAGAATGCTAATTGGAGAACAGTACAGGGTCCGGCACTCGAAGTGTAACCAATTAAAACGGCCATGACTTTAGTTAGGAAAATTACTTTTATTCAGTCCAAAGTAAAAAATGTGTGAAAATTGAGAATCAATTTACTTTTGCTCGATATGACCCCCTTTTACCTTGATTATGGCCTTGAGACGGTCCAGAAACGAATCGCAACCTGCCCGAATGTGACTTGCAGGTATTGCGGTCCACTCGCGGACAATGGCTTTTTTCGGCGCCTCGAGACTGATGAAATTTTGAGTTCGGTTTTTGCTCTCCGATATAGAGAAAAATACGTCGCATTAGCGTCTGGTGAATTTGAGAGCCATTGTGTGGACGTTATGAAGTTCGGAAAATTAATTGTTGGCCATTCTTGGTTCATTCTGCCCATGGCTTCAAACCAACCTACAGACTACTTTCCCGATAATATTTCGCATTTACCTTGACGCCAGGTTCGATGAAAACCTTTGGAGGGTGCCCATCTGCGGTTACACCGGCCCAAACCATTACCTGTGGCGGGTCCTGCCTCCTGGTGGTCAATCGATGACACGAATTCTCGTATGAATGGTCGGTCAAATAAATCCCATCGTTTAGGGAGTTAACGAATTTCTCAATTTGAAAATTTCTCTCTCAGAAAACACAATGTTCCTAAATTGACCGCTTTCGACCAAGCGAAGCCACTCCTTCGCTCCTCAAGTCTAGCTTGTTACTTTGGTGGGAGATAATGCGACTTTTTGGGACTTGTAAGGCTTGACTTTGAGATAATTTTTGAGTATGCGACGGATGCTACGATCAGATATTTTCAGTTCTTTCGCCATTTCATTGGCACTTTATCAGGGATTTCGTTCAAGTCGCTTCTTCACTTCCTGAACCATTTCACATGCCGTTGCACTCGTTTGATGACCACCTCCATGACGTTCCGCAATGCTACCAGTATCATTGTAACGAGTAGTGGTGCGATAAACAAAAGCTTTATTTACTTTAAGATGCTCGAGCTCACGAACAATCGCTGGTTGTGATTTTCCAGCCAAATGTAATGCAATCAAACTATTACGTTCGAACTCCATTACTGATTTTCTTTTTTCGCGTTTACTCTCGGCAAAGTGCTTCCGGGCGCTCGTAAAATATACTCTGGTCTGTCATTTAGCCAACTAACAGGCAGCTGATGCTCGTTAGGATGAAGTCCCGCTGGCGTTCATGTTAAACAAAATCAATACACTTATATGATTGTATTTCATGGTGAAAAGATTATGAAAAGTATTTTATTTAGCATACCGTTATTTGGCTCTGAACGAAATTGACAGAAAAAGTTGATGGGCTGACGTAACTGAGGTCACGAAGCGGTTTGCTTATGAAAAAACTATATTAAGATTTGTTTGCCATATACGAAAAAAATGTCTCTCTCTATGTGAATACATGTAAAATGATCGTGCAGATTTCGGCTGCCGAATCTCCCAACATTTCAACCGAAGTTCCACTAACAGTTTTCGTTTCCTCCATAGTTAAAGAGCAAATCTGGTAAATCTATCATCCTTGATTGTATCTATTACATTTTCCATCCGTGCTTGCCAAACAGTCAGACTTGTTTCATAATATCTGCTTACTCCAGCAGTTCCTGCGGCAATTATATCTCGTAGTGATAATATTTCCAGGAAGTTAGAGGAGTTGAAAACAGTGTCGAAATACAGATTATGCCAAGACTTAGTTAACATTTTCCATAAATTAAGAAAAATTGCAAAAAAAAACTTAGCCACTGGACTAAATTCTAGTCGAAGTTTACCTTTATGTAGATACGGAAACCCCGATTTTCTACACAGTACATAATTTTTTGTCCTATCAACGAAATATAATTTTAGGTGTTGTTAAAAAGCTCTAGCGAAAGTGTTGGATCTCAAAATGTCATTCTTGCTATTTAAGATTACACTAATATTTTCACACAAAAAATAAGTTTGTATTAAATGTCATTTCCTCAAAAAGTTCTTCAAGGAAAAATTGCTCAAAGTATTGGGGCTCCAAATATTTCATTCTGGTTGAAAATCGGGCTCAAAGTTAAAACCAGTTCCATAAAATTTCTATCTGGTCTAATTTCCACTTTTGGGGTCAACACAAATGTTCGATCAGTCCTCTTCTAGCTCTAAATAACAATCAATATTTTCTACTTTTAGTGCGTTAAAGTTTTCTAAAAAACTTGGTATTGTTATGTATCATTTGATCAATGATTATTTAATCGTCTTCATTTTACAAAATAAATAAAAAAATAGATAAATGGCGCGTCGGTGTTTGACCGAGCACATATGGCGTACGTCTTGATGTCATTCCATAAACGGAAGGACCTACAGTTTTAAGCCGACTCCGAACAGCAAATGATTTTTTATGAGGAGCTTTTTTATGGCAGAAATCCACCGAGGGACGACCGCTGTTAGAGAAAAACTTCTTCTATCGTTTTGCTGTTTCATGCACGGAGATTCGAACTTACACGCGCTCGAATGTTAGTCACGCACCAACCCATTTCCCGACGGCGGCCGAAGTATGTAAAGGGTGAATGGATTTACTTGGATGGAGGTACTTTCTCCAATAGGGTTTTTGTGTCAGATCACGCGAGACTACTAAATACATAATTTTTTTCAGTACTCATTGAAATTTCATCATGGAAGGACTTACGCCTCAACAACATTTACAAATCGTATAAGTGAATTGCGAAAATCGACCCGCTGTGAGAAGTGTTCATCGCGCGCTCAAGCCAGCTTATGTTGTTCAGCGGCGAAGCTCATTTTTAACTTAAAGGATATGTCAGTAAGCCAATTCGCCGTGAGCAACCCGAAGCGATGCAAGAACAGTCAATACATCCATTGAAAATAACCCTTTGGTGCGGCCTAAGGGCTGAAGGAATCATCAGCCCATATTTGTTCAAAGACGAGGGTGGCGCCAATGTAACAGTGAATGGCTTCTTGATACCAGAGTTTGAAGCCTATGATCTCCACCACATTTGGTTCCAACAAGACGGCGGCTGGCGCTACTTGCCATAGAGTCCGTGAAACAATGAATTTACTGCGTCATCGTTTCGGTGAGCAGTTCATCTCTCGTCTCGGACCAGTGGATTGGCCACCAAGATCGTGTTATATTATATCACACGTTTGGACTATCATTTGTGGGGGTATGTAAATTCTAAATGCTTTGTGGACAGCAAGCTATGATTGAGCCATTGGAGGCCCCAATGACTAAAGTTGTTCAGGAGATACCGATCGAAGTTCTCCAACGAGTCATTCAAAATTGGTGTTTACGGATGGCCGAATTACGGCACAGTTGAGAGTTGCGGCCAACATTTGAAAAGAATTACCTTGAAAAAAATAAATGTCATGAATGGTTCTACACAAAAATATTAAAGGTTGCTCAAACAATTTGAATTTTCGTTGTTTTATTTCAATTTAAAAACCGACACCTATCATGGCGACTACGTACTACTGATACGTGAAATGATTTCGTAGTGAATGGGTGTTTAAAATACTCCATGTTTCTTTTTATAAAGCCAAATATTGCAAAATATTTTCCATAGTCAATTCATATAATTTCAAATCAATCAATCTTCTCGAAATTTTCAAATCAATCAATCTTCTTGAAATTTAACCGTTCACATCTATGCCCGTACATGTGAGTAAATAAGGGCCGACGATGCCGATGCCGCCAGTGTTCTACATTAGAACTTCGCGAACAGATTTATTTATTAATTTTTTTAAGTCAGTATCCACAATTTGAAAGCATTGTTCTGGCATTAAACGATTCCTGATGACTTGCCAAACCTCGCTGAACTGAAATGTTAACACTGTTTGCCATTCTCAGCTGTCAAACCATACTACAATTATCGATACCGATACTTCTCATGGAGCTGAAAAAATACTCGATATTTGCTGCCCTTTAAATTGCCTTTTTAATCATAAGAAATTGTAGTTCGAATTTTGATGAAGCAGATTTAAAAATGGCATTGAAAACTTCAAATTTTCTTCAAGCACATTCCAGCAACAAAAGCGCGTAAGTCGGCAATTAACCAATGCAAATGCACTTATACGAATCGGCAGGCATAATTATTTATCTATGGATTTTGTATATCTTTTCGATGATAAGTTTTCGCATATCTAATTACCTTCATCATTATAGTAATTACATTAAGTATCTTTGCTATTTGCTTGACATTTATTAACAAACAAAACCCCCCAAAAAAAGGGAACACCAAACTACCCTAACTAATAATGAAATGGCAGTAAGACCAACACTGTCCACAGATAATGAGCTTGAGCTACGGCAACAACAAGACAAAATATCACTGCCTTCCAAAAACCACAGAACAGATATTGATTTTCAAATCGATGCAACAAGACAAGTGACTGCCAACAGGCTAAGGTTACTTTTTCCTGGGAGGATGACAACATGTGGAACCGCAGACTGGCGCAAAAAATAAACACTAGCACACTCGCATGCTATCACAAACACATAAAGTACATACACACGCACGCAAAACATGCATAAGTAAGCGACACTTAAGCAGACACAACAGCAACAAAGCAACAACAATGCAGCACATGTGGCGACAAAAGCTAACAAGTGCGGCCAGCAGCTATAACATGGCCAAGAAAAGGCCCATGCCGCATACATACAAACACACATACACACATGCAATGCATTTGAAAAATCTAGAGCGTTCCAATGCGGGCGTAAAAACGCACCAATACACACATATACAAATATACGAATATGTGAGTGTGTGCCAAGGTAATATGACTCCACTGTCGCCGCCACCAACTGTGGCCGGGTTGTTCGAGAGGGACGTAAATTGAGCAGAAAACCATGGGGCGCCAGCAGCTCGGCAACTGACCAGCCATCCAGCCATACAACCATCGAAGTCATTTGAGGCAACCAGTGTTGCGAACTGTGCGGTTTTTGGTTTTTACCAACCGAACTTTACTGACCAGCAGTTAGTAAAGCTGTTGTTGCTTTGCCCCTGCGCTTGCTCCTGTTGCTACCAAGTATTCAACTGAATGCTTCTTCTTTTGCTGTCTCCCTTTTTTATCTGCATACAAATTCTTCTTCTGCTGTTGTATTTTGACACTTGCTGTCTTAGAGTAAACAACAGTTATTTTGTGACCATTATGAATATGAGTAGCCAAGCGAAGGTCAAATGAACTGCATGCACACATACATACGCACATTTTATATACAATATTAGGTGCGCAACTATACGAAAACTTGTAGTACTTTGAGGCGCTATATGGAAGAGTGCTGCAGAAGGAAGAGGAGCGTGGATGAGGGTTGAGTTGGGAATAAATACAGGCAACAACAGTTATAAAAACAGCATGTGGATTTTGGCGCCAGAAATACATCAAGCCATTTCCGGACTGCTTTCTCATTTTTCTTATCCTTTATTTCCTGGCAAAACCGCACAGCCGTTATAAAGGTACTTTTTAATATTTTATTAAATGAATTTTTATAACTACATGAATGAAGAACCGCCAGAAGAGAACAAATTTTCAGTTGAATGATCACTGAAAACCGTTATGTGCTTGTGGATATGCGAGTCTTCTCCAGTTTGGGAGTATTATTTCATTCAATCACTGAATTTCTGGTACACAAATAAAGGGTGGTTAAATTTCAAGGGCCGATGTTGAATGTGAACCACACCTAAATGTCAACGACACCGTTGGACTTCTTTCTTTAAGGTTATTTGAAAGAAAAGGTGTACGTCGATAAGCCAGCAACAATTCAAGAGCTAAGGGATAAGATAATTCGGCATATTTACGGCATAGAACCTCAATTATGCCTCAGCGTCATCGAAAATTTGGACCATCGGACGGAGGTGTGCCGCCGAGACAGCGGTGGCCATTTGACCAAAATTTTGTTCTAACGTAAATCAACCATACCAATATTGTCATAATAAAGAAAAATGATAATAATTTCCTAAAAAAATTCTATTTTATTCAAAAGCAACACCGGCCCTTGAAACTTAACCACCCTTTACTTTCATGGCTGGCATATTGGATTCTACTCGATGAATGTGAACCATCAAGAAAGCTTTCTGAGTAAAATCACTTATCTATCTATGCATGCATACATATCCAGCGAATGCACATCATTTTTTTTTTATATAGAGAAATCGCTCAAAATGGTCTGAGAAAAAAAAAAATTTTAAATCAACGACCTCTTAAAACCAATTAAAACGTGCCCTTTATTGTACTAAAATTTAATGGTCTATTAAACTGCGTACCTCTTGTTTTTAATTTTGTTTAAATTTTTGAAATTTTAACGACATTTTTTCGATTTTTATAAGAAAGAAGCCTTTTCTGCATTAGAATGGCCAAATGAAAAAAAATTTGACTTTATTTATTTAGGGGACTTGAATGGAGACAGCTAGCACGGAAAAATAAACTACTTAGATATGATTGATTTCATAATCGAGAGGAAATCTCAGAGAATGCTTAAAGCAGAGTGGATAAAACTCCCATACAAGATCTCGCAATAACATTCATCGTACTGAAAGCCTATTGGATTCAATTTTATTCCTCTTCGAATCAACCGGTTTCTCACTTCTCTCTTTTATAAATTATCCAATCACTCCTCGCATCTTCTTATATTTCGGTACTTTCTAAAAGAGTTTAACTATTTAAACAAATTTATATACCGAAATTATATTTTGAGTTTCAAAACCAATATTATTAGGTTGCCGAATAATTTCGTAGCGTTTTTACCGAAAACTTTTATCTAAACAAAAAAAACAATAAGTATATTAGGTAGGTAGGTAGGTATAGTGGTTGTCGATTGACACACCTAGGTCTGCGGTAGGCCCATTGTGATACCACCAGGGCTGTCCCCTCTCTTCTCTCTACATTGTCCTTATTGAACCAACCGGTGGCTTTAATATATCTAACAAGACTTGTTATTTTTATATTGGCTACTTCTGCCAAGTTTTTCAGGAAACTTTTTCCTAAAATATTGAACTTTCTTCTATCCAGAGCCATGCACCTGCATAGCAAGTGTTCTATACTCTCTTCTTCTTCAATGTCGTTACAGCTTCTGCAATAGTCGTTATCGGGTGCTCCAGTCTACTGGCATGACTGCCTATTGGACAGTGTGCTGTTAGGACCCCGAGAAGATTTCTCATATTTTTCCTGTTTAGTTTCAACAGTGTGGCCCATGTTCCATTCCGGCCACGTCATTCTACTAGTTACACAGGTCAGGGACTGAGACCATAACCAGTTGCCAGCACTGATAGTGTGTTTATCTATAAAGATCTTACAAGTTGGTAAAGGTATAGGTTAGGTTAGATTAGGTTTGGCAGTCGCATCGTACATAGAGACAACGATGCCACTTAGACCACGAAATGGGTCCGTTGTGAGCCGCGGGGGCTGGGCTACATTTCCCTCTCCATATTGAACCATCCTGAGCTTTTGACAAGGCGTAAAAGTTGTTGATACCTAAAGTGTATAGATTATCTATCTTTTAAAATCGGTTCCTGCTTCTGGCTAGAGCCGGGAAAGGCGTTGAATTGTTTCCAACTCCTCCTTATTTCCGCAGTTACGACAGAAATCATGCGTGTAAACGTCTAATCGCTTTGCATGATTTCCTATGAGACATGTCCTGGGAGGGCCCCTACTAAGGTCCGGATTTGAGGTCTACTCAGTTTTATAATACTTTTGGACAGACGTAAATTTAGCCTTGACCATGTTTGCCTAGCAATTTCACAGGTGTTAACGCTAATCCATCTTTGATTTGTAGAACTGATTAATGCGTCCTTAAGGAGAAGCTTACAAGTTGCGAGAGGTATCTCCATAAAATTACTTATGTCTGGCGTACCGGTACCTTCTCTTGTAAGTTGGTCAGTTCCCTGGTATATCTCTGTGGCCTGGAACCCAGCACAAGATTATACGATATTGCTTGGCCATCTCATTTAGAGGTTGGCGACACCGTCAGGCACTCCTTGATGTTGTTTGGAATGCATCCAGGGCTAAAAGTATAGGCATGTTCGCTTTGTCTGGTTGGATAAATGGTAATGTGGTACCCAATCTCGCTAGTTCATCTGCTTTACAGTTACCTTCTATGTCGCTATGACCCGGGACCCAGAGCAGGTTTATTACTTAAGTACTGTGATAATTCTGTCAGAACGTCGGTACATTATTTTATTGCCTTTGAGTTAGTATTAGGCGATTTTAAAGCTTTCAAGGCCGATTGGCTATCAGAATATATATTAATATCTTTTGTAGTGGGGACACTTGTATTTAGGGCTAACAGGCCTTTCCTGAAAGATACAATTTCAGCTAGAAATACACTGCAGTGATCCGGTAACCGGAATGAGATGTTGGCATTCATTCTTTCCGAATGAAGATCTCCGCCTACTTGATCATTTAGCTTGGAACCATCAGTATAGATTCTGATTCCGCTTCTATTGTCCATTACCCCATAGTCCCAATCTTCTCTCGTTGGGTAAAGGATGTGTTTAAATGCAACTCTACTGAGCTACAAAAGCCTGTCGTTTGATGTAGGAAGGGGTATTCGTATAGTATTCTTGCGTGACCTCTTCTGTTAGTGGCTAAGTTGGAATAATCTCTTAACCTAGGTGCCGATTTCGCCGCCAGCTGTTTGCTGTAGGCCTCAATCGGTAATAAGTGCAGCATGACATTCATCGCTGCCATGGGCGTAGTCTTTAGTGCCCCGCTTATGCAGAGACTACCACCCCTTTGTGGGTGTTTTACTGTCGTTCTTTTCTCAAGTGTTGGTCACCAGACTAGAACACCGTATGCCATGATAGGCCGTACCACTGCTGTATATAGCCCGTGTACTATTTTTGGAGTTAGGCCACGATTTGCCCCCACAATTCTTTTGGATGTATAGAGTGTTGTGACTGCTTGTTTTTTACTCTATCAATAAATGTTAATTATATTAAAAAGTTAGTCAATCATCGTATATTCGCTGTTGCTGTTTATTGTAAACATCTTCCCATCTCTCGACCAATTTGTTGATGCCGTTTCGCCAAAAATTGCCTGGTCTGGTATCAAAGCAGTCTGGTCTGGTTGAGCCAGTTTCATATGGTTAGACAGCGAGCGGAAAAGATGGTAATCGGTTGGTGCAAGGTCCGGAGAATACGGCGAAAGCCGAGGAACCTCCCATTCGAGCTCTTGGAGTGCGTCTTTGACGACTTGTGCAACATGGGGCCTGGCATTGTCGTGAAGGAATATGGTTTGACCTTGTCGATCAGGCAGCCCGGGGCATTTGCGACGTGTATGGAGAAGGTGTCATAGGCGAGTCTACAGCACTTGCCTCGCCTATGACACCTTCTTCACACACGTCGCAAATGCCCCGGGCTGCTTCTGGCTCGCGAAACTTTTCGCCGAGTATTTCTGCGCCAATTTTGTCAACCACCTTGATTTCAATTTAGCGGGTTATGCTTCCCCTAGGGAATCCGCGCTAAGCTTTGGGTCTTTAACCATTTCAACTGATTGTGTAAGTAAAGGTGTTCGTGATCTTAGGGCCTCGTCTCAAACCGATGTAGATGGTCTCTCAGCTTTTTTATTAAAAACTCCTTTTGCCTAGCTGAGCCTCTTACCTTTATTTTCAAACAAACGTCTGTAACCCCGGTATTTAAAAGTGGCAACAAAAATGACGTATGCAATTATAGACCGATCTCAAAGCTATCTTCAGTTTCCTGATTATTTTAAATTGTTGCAAATTGTAAAATGTCCTTTGCCGTTAACAACCTCTTTTCTTCAAGCCAAAAAAGGTTCATCGCCAACCGCTCAACGGTCACAAATCTGGCTATTTTCAGCGATTACTTCTTTCCTGCTCTTGAAAGTATGTCTCAAGTGGATTCTATCCATACTGAATTCTCGAAAGCTTTTGACACAGTATCACATCGCTTCTTTTTGCTGAAATTGACCTCTTTTTGGTTTTCTTTCAACATTTTTGCCAGAATCAAATCCTACTGAACTGATGGGCGGTGCTCTGTAACAGTTGGCAGCGTTATTTGAACACCATTCATCGCGTCTTTAGGTGTCCCCCAAATTAGCATTCCCTTATTTTTTGTTCTTTTCAGCAATAATATTATATTAACTCATCCTTCAAATTTGCTAGTTTCTTACTTGAAGCTGATGACTTTAAAATATCATTCTGCCATTCTTAAGATAGGATAGGTATATTGGGTCGCCAATGATTCCTAGTGATTAGACCCACCAGTACTATGAGGACTTTCCCACTAAGTTTTAAGATAAAGGTCGTTAATTTCCTGTTTGGTTCTTTCTCAAATCACATGGCTACTCTGCAGGAGTCCAATTCAGAGCAATGTCTTCTATGGGTAGACCTCATGAAGTCGTCATTCCATAGTTGAATCGATGCAGAATTGGCACCTAGAAAGGATTGGATTTAGCGCCCAGTATGCTTGCAGGGTCTTCATTAGCCCTGCCTTCATTAGCCAGGTTGTCAGTCAACTCGTTCCCTGCAATACCGCAATATCCAGGCACCCAAATAAGACAAAATCTGTTGTGTTTTGCAACACTGTTCAGTTTTATTTTACATTCACCGACTTATTTCGAAGAGCAGAGAGGATGTTGACGAAACTTTAGTACACCTTCTGTGCGTTTGTCCGGCATTATTAAAAACGCGTCTAAAATGCCTGGGAGCTTCATTGTTTGAGGGTCTGAAGGACGTCTCAAAAGCGGAGCTCCAAGCACTACTTAGATTCGCCAAAAGCGGTGACATCCTACATGATGTCTACTTTCAGAATTCATAGAGGTCGGTCTCCATCTGGTATCGCTAGGGCCCAAAAGGTCTATGCGTGGCTTATTGCCAACCAGGCTAACCTAACCTAACCTCGGACTTGCTTATTGTTTAAATTTTGCCAGCTCACGTCTGCAATATTGAAAACTTTCCATATCCAAGAAAATTGAAATTTTTCATATACATACATACATAAATACATCCATAAATTTCATATACATAAATAAAATTCTATGAACGCGCGTCATTGTGCTGCAAACTTGTAGCCAAAAAGAAAATTAAATAAAATTTAAATTATCATCGACTATGAACATTGTCAAAGCATATAAAAACTCAAACATCTTATCTCATTAACGCAGCTCTATGTCCCTTCCTCCTTACTTACTTGCCCTCAACAAAAAACAAAAAAACATTGATATGTAATTGTTTATGAAGGCAACAAGCAGTTTTAGAGGGGGTCGTTGAAATTCATTTGAAAAATGTAAACTTTTCTTTTGATGCTTCAATTTTTTGCGGATAAATAAAAGAAAATTAAATAAAAAACGCTAATGAACAAAAAATATTTTTCCTGCTTAATTCACTTAATGAATAAAAGGCAAATGCAAGTAAAAGCCAACTGTCATCCCAGAGCAGCAGCAGCAGAAGCAGCAAAAAATAATAAAAGCAGCCAGCTACCTTTTACACCTTATTACCGCGTCAGCTTTCCTAACAACCAGCCAAACAACCACTCGTCCATCAATCCACTTGTCCATACAATCATACACCCATCAGGACATCTAAGCCGGTCTGGCAACCCCTCATCCATCTATTCGTCAACTGCCGTCTACCCAACCCGCGTATCTATTCAATCATCCATCATCGTGTACGCAAAATTAATTTTTTCTCAGCTCATACTCATACAGCCAGCAAGTCGGAAATGAAAAGCTTCTTCTTACTAGTTTTCCTAGAAATCGTTGGCTCTTTTAATTTAATTTTTTTATTTTTTTATTTTTTTTTCTTAAAATTTTTTCCACGCTTTGTTTTTACGCTTTGATACCTGTTTTTCGTCCTTTTCGCGTTCTTTTTCCTCATTTTGCTCATCTGCTGCTCCTCTCTCTTCACTTCATAAAACACATTAGCGCCCACAGCTCGTTTTCTCTTCTCCTGCCTGTACTGTTGCGATTCGGCCTGTCGCCCACATCCAGTTTGGCCGCTTCGTTTGACATTGTCCACAATTGATAATTTGATATTCGCGCTCACTTTGACTGCTGTTCAACATAATTTCTATGCGCTTTGTAATCGTCCACTTCGGTGTTTTTTTCGCTTTTGTTGCTCCTTTATTTGCATGTCCTTTTATTCCCTTATAGAATTAGTTCGGCGTCGCAGCGCGCGCTTCTGTGAATATTCGCTGTTTCTTGGCTTTCATATTTTTTCCACCTTTCAGCCGCATTTTTGGTGCAAAACATTTCTTCTGCGGCCAAAGTAAATAAATGTCATTATGAATTTGTAATTGTTGCACGAACATTTTGGGGGAGTAAGTGATATTAGGTATTTAGTTTATCATGCGTTGGAGGGGTGTCATAATTCTATTGTGGACTTAGTTGTGGCTTCCTTTCAGGGGAAAAATATAATTTATTTATAATTTGTAATTTGAGCTTCTTTTAAATGATCCAAGTATTTAGAAAATATGCGTTCTACAAAAATTTATTTATGTCGTTATGTATTTATTTATTTAGTATCTAACAAAATTCAGAACAGACATTTAAGATATAAATTTCAGAACTAAAATACAAATTTACAATATTTAATATTAAAAAGTATAGAAAACTTAGATGAATAACATAAGAAACCATTACTTTTCTAAAAATATATAGAAGTTATTAACAAAATGAATACTTAAGAAACTAAAATAACAAATACATACTAGGTATTATTTAGATTTCTTACATAGAAAGTAATTTTTTAATTGCGTATAATATCTTAAGAGTATATGGGTCAGTGAAGTGCGATGAGTGACGTTTAAAAAAGCGAGCATTGCAAGTGAATTGGAGAATTATGCCGTCTCCGCGTGATAAAATTAAGCTTTGTGTCAAAGAAAACCCCTAAATCTTTTATCACATCGGACGAGGCAAAATATGTATAATTAATATGATAAGAGGTATGAAGGCGGTTTTGAAGCTTAGAAAATGTTATTTTATGACATTTTTTAATATTAAGAAATAGACGATTCATAAGGCACAAGGTAAATAAATTATTCAACACGGACTGTAGGGCGGCTGAATCACTAGAATTTCTTATTTCAGCGTACACTTTTAGATCATCAGCATATAGAAGAAAATTAGCGGAGGAAAAACACGAACCAATATCATTCATAAACAAAACAAATAACAAAGGTCCTAAAATACTACCCTGAAGTACACCAGAGGTGGCAATGTACTAAAGAGTTTTTCAATAAGGGCGGGTAGATGTTGAAATGGAATAAAATGGCGATTGCTGTGTGGCACGTAGCGCCGTCCTGCTGGAACCATATGTCGTCTAGGTCCATATGGTTCAATATGGGCCATAAGAAATTGGAAGGGCCACCACGTCTACCGAAAAATGGGCGCAATGCGCGCAACGTTTGCGTTAATGAACACTCATTTTGATAATAAAGTTTTTTCATTTGAACGTACTGTTTAATCGTGTAACTTGCCATGATGATTTGGCATAAACAACTGAATAATAAACAAAAGATTTGACAGATGTCACCAAAACAAAATGGCTGCCACAGGGCGCCAAAATTGACCCGCGCCATTCGAAGAAACTCCATCGATAACTACTCTCTTACCCTTTATTAAATGGGACCGAATCCAATCAAGGAAAGTAGAATTAAAAGCGAGACAAGCCAATTTAGTTACTAAAATCGTATGGGAGATTTTATCAAAGGCTTTAGAGAAATCCGTGTATATCGCATCAGTTTGGAAAGCATTGTAGAAATTTCAATGATGGGCTATGGTATGAAACAAGTTTCTTTAATCGATTTAAAGAAGATCAACAATTCGACAAAATTTTTCGTTTTTATTTTCAGTGATTTACGGTTTCAATATTGAACTTGCTGACTGACAACCACGTCAGTCTATGATATGTGATACGAGAGTCGTTTGAAAAGTCCGCGCAAAATAAAAACGACTTATTTTTTATGGCTGCCGCCGTAGCCGAATAGGTTGGTGCGTGACTACCATTTGGAATTAACAGAGAGAACGTTGGTTCGAATCTCGGTGAAACACTAAAAATTAAGAAAAGCATTTTCCTAAAAGCGGTCGCCCCTCGGCAGGCAATGGCAAACCTCCGAGTTTATTTCTGCCATGAAAAAGCTCCTCATAAAAATATCTGCCGTTCGGAGTCGGTTTAAAAAACTGTAGATCCCATTTGTGGAACAACATTAAGACGCATACCACAAATAGGAGGAGGAACTCGGTCAAACACACAGAAAGGGTGTACGCGCCAATTATATATATATATGTATATATTTTTTAGAGTCAACTTTTTTTTTTGGACATAGTCCCCTTTTAGGTTAAGGCAGTGTTAGCAATATTTTGACTGAGGTATTGGGTTTCAGAAAGCTGTGTGCACAATGGGCGTCGCATTCGCTAATAATGGAACAGAAACACATTCGAATGCTTTCTAGGCGAAATTTAGAGTCATTTCGAAAGGATGAAGTGGATTTTGTGCATCGATTCTTCCATAAGGATGAGACTTGAGTGTATCCCCAATAATCCCAAATCAAAACAATAGACTAAGGAGTGGTATGAACCTGATTCTTCGGCTGCGAAACGAGTTCTTGTCAATAAATCGGTCCAGAAGGTATTAGCATCAGTTTTTTGGGATGCGAAAGAAATTTTGTTTGTGGATTATTTCCAAACTGGTAAAACAATAAATTCTGAATATTATTAGAATCTTTCCGAACTCGCTGAAGGATAAAATTCACTAAAAAACCGACCCAGTTTGCAACTGAAAAAACATGTTTTTCATCAGAGCAATGCAACGTGTCACAAGAGCATTTTGACAATGGCTAAAATCCATTAATTAAAATTCGAATTGTCCACCGTATTCAGTAGATTTGGCCCCTAGCGACTCTCATCTGTTTCCAGACCTAAAAAAATGCATGCGTGGAAAGTGTTTTTCATCAGATTCTCACTTCAGGGATGGTATTCATAAATTGGAATCTCGTTGGAACAACTGTATTGATGTTCAGGGAATTTATACTGAATAAAAAAGTGTATTTCAAACCATGAAATTTTGTTTTTCTTATCGAACCGCAAAACTATTTGATCAATGAGCTACTCATCCCTTTTGTAATAAAAATCGAACGGAATTTATTAAATAGTTAAATAACTCGCGAATGACTCGTGAACTTACTTCAGTATAAGAGTGTTTATAAATCGAACATGAAAATGGTATTCTATAAAGTTCATTAAAAAATGTATTTTGTAATATAGGGGCGTAAATGTATACCTATATTATTATGCTCCCCTTTCCAGATTTATACATCAGTCACCTACGCATTTTCGCAATTGCGCGTACACACATTTTTTCAAGTGTCTACAACTCAAAAATCAAGTGAGGCATTAAATCGGCCTATGTTTTTTGAAAGAGAGCGCATAAGAATGGCACCACATGAAATGTTGTACTATATAAAGTAATATTAGCCAGGCTATTATTTTGCAATAATTCATTTCTTATTTGCCGCCAGCAGAGAAATGTACTTAGGGACAGTTTTTGTTTTTTTTTTTTGTGCTGTTGCGCAATGTGTCCCACATTACTTATGGGTACTTTTCCGACGAACAAAAATAAAAATAAAAGCAAATACTTATGCTGCTATGCAGGGCTTGTTGACAATAATTTTTCCCAATACTGCCTACAAATAACAATGGAAATAACAATGCACAAGGCAACCGCATACAAAATCAAAATCAGAATTTAAGTTAAGCAGCAGAAAGGGCGAAGTGAAAGCAAGAAAGTTGAAGAATGTGACACGACCAATTATACGGCAAAATGCCCATAATCACAGTCAACAGCAACAAAACTATTCACACATGCGCCCATACACACGCATTTCGCATTAGAATCCTTCAGCAAACAATGAACCTCGCTTTGTATCTCACACTCACCCACCCCGCCCTGCACACCAGTCGGATTAGACACCGATGCTGTGAGCAGATTCAAATGCATGTATTTGTGTATGTGTGGATGTATGTATGGCTCACTCCGTGGGTGCTCGTCTGCATTGTTGGTGGCGTCGAAGCGTGTAATCACCGCATCAGAGGCGGCTGTTATATCTACAATCTGCACGCAGCACTTAGACGCATACAAGCACACATTTGTTGTACTCACACACATACATATGTAAGTACAATATAATATATGAAGCTACATATTCACATGTCCTGATTCATATCAAATCCTTGTTTAGTGTTGTGTTGAAAGGCATCAGATTAGTGTTTTTCAGATTTTCCAAACTTTTTTCTTACATGCAATTTTTTCTTGCTCTCGTTTATAAATGCGAGGACATACATACAAATGCATATAGTTACATATTTGTCGACATGTGAAGATATTTTGTTGTCTTTCAATATAGCTGCTATTGTTTCCGGTATTCTACTTATGTATATATATATGTACGTAACTGTATATGAATAGTTAGTTTGCCAACGTCAGATCTATTGTTTGCTGCCATTATTTTTGCTCCCCTTATATGTTTTTATATTATATTTCTTTTTTTGTTATCCGTTTACTCGCTTCTAGTTGTTGTTGTTCTTGTAATGGTATATTATTTACATTGCAAAAATAGGCCAAGAAAATATATTGTGTGCAATACTAATGCCTCTTTTTTGGCTTAGATTAGCGATGTTTGCAATGATTTCTTTGAATTTTTTCCACCTCGTGCATTTGCTTGATTTCTCTGCTGTTAGGTTGTAAGAATTTTCTTATAAATACCTACATACATGCGCATACCCCCAGTATTCATGCGGAAAATGCAATTTTTTAAATTATTAATCACAGATATTCATTTGTATGTGGGGTTTAGATTGATATGTATTAGGTGGGCAACTAAGTTCTCGCTGTTTGTAAATAGATGCCACCAGCAGTGTGTGCTAGTCGTTTCTAACATACCCTAAATGTCATAAACCTAGTTTAGACATATGGTAAACAAATTGCTTCGAAACATTAGTGATTTTGTTTTGGTGAAAATGTCTGCGCATCGAGAGCCACAAAAAATTTATGGAGATGCTGCTTCAAGTGAAACAATGAGCCGAGATTGGTTCCGTCGCTTCAAAGACGGTGATTTTAATGTTGACGACCGTCCGCGTGAAGGAAGGTCAATAAACCTTCGAAGACGCTGAATTGTAGGCATTGTTCAATGAGGATCCGTGTCAAACGCTACAACAGCTTGCTTCAGTATTACAAGTTAGCCGCCAATCCATTTCCAAGCGAGTGCATGCTTTGGAAACGATTCAGAAACAGGGGACTTGGGTTCCTTATGAGTTAAAACCAGGGGATATTGAACGCCGCTTTTCCGCCTGTAAACAACTGCTCCAGCGGCAAAAAAGTAAGGGAGGAAGGGTTTTCTGCATCACATCGTGACGGGAGATGAAAAATGGATTCATTACAGCAATCCAAAGAAAATAAAGTCATGGGGATTGCCCGGTCATGCTTTTACGTCGTCGCCTCGGCCGAATATTCACGCCGCGAAGGTTATGCTATTTATTTGGTGGAACCAAGTTGGTGTTACTTATTATGAACAGTTAAAACCAAGCGAAACCATCACTGATGATCCGTATCGACTTCAACTGACGCGATTGAGCCGAGCACTGCGCGAGAAGCGGCCGCAATACGCGTAGAGGTATGAAAAAGTGATTCTACAGCATGACAACGCTCGGCCTCACGTTGGGAAACTCGTTAAAACCTACCTGGAACCACTGAAATGGGATATCCTACCCCACACGCCAATTCTCTAGATATTGCGCCGTCCAATTATCACCTCTTCCGACCGATGGCACATGGTCTAGCTGATCAGCAGTTCCACTCATATGAAGATATCAAAAAATGGCTTGATCCGTGGACACCAACATCAGTTGCACCCATCTAAATGTACTGTTTGGTGCGGTGTTATGGCCACTAGTCCATATTTCTTCGAAAATGAGGATGAAACGCCGGAATCGATTTCAGGAACTTCTTACAGAACATTGATTGGAAACCTTTTGCGGCCAATGGCGGAGCAGTCTCCTAATTTGTGGTTTCAACAAAATGGAGCAACTGCGCATGCTGCTAGGCAAACTATGGACATTAGCAGATCTTATTTGGCCCACCCTGTAGAAGTTTATTCAATAACCATTGTGTTCACCATGATTGTCAATAACATTTTGTATTCGATTTGGCATAGAATTGATCATCTTACTCCAGGTTCCTGTAGGAGTGAAATAACATGATTCTTTGATTCTTTTGACATAAATCCTATTGATTTTTGAACGTTTCTTTTTCGATTCGCTTCTATAAATCTCCCCACAGGGGGAGAGCTCGGGTGACTCGCTTGGCCAATCCATAACTTTAACATTAACCAATCACGTGCTAAAATTGAGGAGTGTTTTGGTTTACTATCTTACATAAGAAGCCACCGAAGTGGGATATTCGCTTCAGAAATTGGTAGCAGCACTTCTTGCGGTATGCCCGCCCTCCTAAATTTGTCCATTTTATTCGTTATGAGGTGAATTGGTCCTACTCCATACCAAGAGAAGCATCCCCAAATCATTATGTTGCCACCAACTCTTGTCCTTTAAGACGTCTGACATTTCACCCAGCATCGTTTCTAAGCAAATTCATTTTTGTTTCATCGCTGTAAGGAATGTTAACCCTCTCACAATTCCACTGACATGGTAGCATATCAGACACCACGGCCGGTGGGGGTCATAAGGACCACAAAAACAAGGGACCTCGGGGCGCAAGGCTCCAGCACCTTGTGGCAGAAAATAGCCACAAATGAGCACATTGAAGGTGCTACAGGCGATTTTGCACCATGCCACAGGGGCATCAGCCACCATGTGCAAGAGATTCGCCGAGGAAAAAATATCCATAGCTCTACTACAAGAGCCGTGGGTATTTGGTGGTCAAGTTAAAGGACTATCTAGCAAGGAATGTAAGTTGGTTTACTATCACTGCCCGCGTCCAAGGGCTGCGATAATGATAGACAATAACACTAACTACTTTCCACTTTCAGAGTTTGCCAGCCAGGATCTGGCAGCTATCCAAATAGAAATCGCAACGGAAAAGGGGACACAGGAAATTGTTTGTGCGTCTGCCTACTTCCCGGGCGATTCCAACGATATACCTCCTGTAGAGGTGCAGGCGCTTATTGAGCACTGTCACTCACGGAACATACAGTTCGTGATCGGATGCGATGCAAACGCGCATCACTGTATCTGGGGCAGCTCGGATGTCAACAATAGAGGTGAGTCTCTCTTAAATTATCTGTTAAGCAAAAACGTAAACATTAGTAATAAAGGTACTAAACCCACGTTTATTAACGCTATTAGAGAGGAGGTACTAGACCTTACTCTAACAAGCCCATACATTGCTAACTTTGTGAGAAATTGGCATGTGTCTGACGAAGCCTCTTTGTCAGACCACCTACACATAAGGTTTGATCTACCAGGCAGAAGGGACCTCAGAAATGAGGTCTTCGATCCTAAAAGAACAAATTGGAAACGATATCAGGAATTACTAGAATCAAAGGTTGATTCACTGCCTATCAACATAAGTTCTGTTGGTGAACTAGATGAGGCAGCGTTTCAACTAAGGGATACAATAATTTCAGCATACCACGAAAGCAACGTAGTCAAAACACGTAATGTGACTAGAAAGGTCCCATGGTGGAATGATAAGCTTGCCAAAATGCGTAAAGAAACAAGACAACTTTTCAATCGTTGTAAACATACAAAGGTATGGGACGACTACAGGGTTGCTCTAACAAATTACAACAAAGAATTGAGAAAGTCTAAACGCGAGTCATGGAGAAGATACTGTGAAAGTATTATCGAAGCGCCAGAGGGCGCCAGGCTCCTTAAAGCTTTGTGCAAGGAACACTCAAACGGTGTTACAACTTTAAAAAGACCAGATGGGTCGTATACAAAAAATCGGAAAGATACTTTGGAATATATGCTTCAAGTACACTTCCCGGGATCTATAGATACGTCATCGACAGTGGGGGAGGATCAGTTAACACCAGACCAAGGGGTCGTGGCTAACAAAAAATCCTGGAGTCTGTCAGGACGTATCTTTACCCCAAACAAAGTACGATGGGCCGTTGGGTCCTTCCAATCATTTAAAGCACCAGGGGTAGACTGTATTTTTCCAGCCCTCCTCTTACGAGGGATAGAAATACTAATAAAACCACTTGTTGCCATTTTTAGGAATAGCTTTAGTATGGAATACATACCAAACGTTTGGCGTAAGGTCAACGTGATATTTATTCCAAAAACGGGCAAGAGGTCCAGTGAACTTCCAAAGTCATACAGACCTATTAGTTTAACTTCGTTTCTCCTAAAAACAATGGAAAGATTGGTGGATCTTCACATTAGAGAAAATCTAGAAAAGAACACACCTTTGCATAAATCGCAATACGCATATAATAAAGGGAAATCTACAGAAGGAGCTCTTCACTTTCTCGTATCAAGGATAGAGAAAGCTCATTTTTCTAAGGAAATCGCCTTATGCGCATTTTTAGATATCGAGGGTGCATTTGATAATACAGATTATCGCTCGATTGATAGAGCATTACAAAATAAAAACATTGACAAGCCGACCATAGGGTGGGTAAAGGCAATGCTGGAAAGCAGAGAAATCAGCTCATCTCTAGGAGATGTATCAGTCTCAGTCAAAGCATTAAAAGGATGCCCCCAGGGTGGTGTTTTGTCACCTTTATTATGGTCCCTGGTTATTGACGACCTCCTAGTCAAACTAAGTGAGTTAGGCTTGGAGGTAATTGGCTATGCTGGCGATATTGCAGTGATTATTCATGGCAAATTCGACAGAACAATATCCAGTATTATGAATCAAACATTAAATTTCATTCTAAACTGGTGTCGTGCAGAAGGACTTTCTATAAATCCCAGCAAGACTATTATTGTACCCTTCACAAACAGATATAAGTTGGACCTTGGTTCAATCACTGTCGAAGGAACAAATATAAACTATTCCAATGAGGTCAAATATTTAGGAGTTGTTCTGGATAAAAGATTAAATTGGAACTCTCACCTTAAATCGGTGATAGATAAAGCCACCAGAGCCATGTGGGCATGTCGCAGTCTCCTGGGGAGAACATGGGGTATTGACTCCAAAATGATTCATTGGATGTATACAATGATGATTCGACCAATCATCACCTATGCGTCCCTTGTTTGGTGGCCCAAAACCACACAAGAAACAGCCAAGAAATTACTGGCAAGTCTTCAAAGGCAGGCCTGTTTGTCTATAACAGGTGCCATGCGAAACTGTCCCACAACTGCAATTGAAGCGATAGTAGGACTATCCCCACTGCATATATTCATTTGGAAATGTGCAGCCAGAAATGCACTAAAAATGCAAATCTTGTCAAATAAGGAATACAGTGACTTTGGTCATATGAGTATTCTAAGAAAAATACCGGATAAGGGTATTAGCTGTTCAGTAACAGACTACATGATTCCGAAACGGGTCTTCAATAGAAATTATGAGATAATTATCTCAGACCGTGATGAATGGGAAATTGGAGGACCTTGGGTTAACCCAAAAAGTCTAATATGGTTCACTGATGGTTCAAAAACAAATACTGGAGTTGGTGCCGGGATCTTTGGACCCAACACAAAAATTTCAGAACCCATGGGCAAATGGCCCAGTGTCTTCCAGGCCGAAATCCAAGCGATTTCGATCTGTGCACTGACAAATCTAAAAAGGGGTATCAAAGGGGCCCACATAACTATATATTCGGACAGCCAAGCGGCACTGAAAGCACTAATGTCTCATTCTTTGGAGTCGAAACTAGTGGAAGAATGTGTAAACAATCTTCAAAAATTAAGTACAAAAAATACGGTTGTACTTTGCTGGGTTCCAGGTCACTCTGGAATCGAGGGTAACGAAATTGCTGATGAACTGGCAAGGGCTGGATCGACATCAGACCTTATAGGACCAGAACCATATTGTGGTATCAACTGGGCGGAAGCTAAATCCAGGGTAGACCAGTGGGAACATACTCTCAGAATAGCTTACTGGGAAAATAATCCTACAAAAAGGAACTGAATAACTTACGAAAAGTAGATATCAGGAAAATAGTAGGCTTTCTTACGGGCCACTACTATCTAAACTATCATCTTAACAGAATTCAACTCCTCAGGGACACTGAGTGTAGACTCTGTCTTGAAGATGATGAAACAACGGAGCACTTATTGTGCGAGTGCGTTGCACTGGCTAGAACCAGAATGCAAATTTTCCACCGTGATCAACTGGATCCGGAAGAAATAAAGAAAGCTCCTATTACAGATATACTAAGGTTTATACGTATAGCAGAAAAATTGTTGGAAGAACATGGCTTTCAACCAACTCCTTTCCAAAGGCAGAGAACAACTAGGCAAACTAGAACCTGATGTAGTGGTCGGGCAACTTTCGCGGATGATCAGAAGGATCATCCATATTAAATTAGGTAGCTTGACACAAAAGATCTTTTAGGTCGCAGTGTCGGTCATTGGACCACCTACTAGGATAAATTATTATTATATCAGACACCATTTCGACGACTTGCCTTTACAAAGTTCCGGCTTGTAAAGTTGGTGAAACTATTTTAATTTTTTGCTTAAAGACTTATATTTTTATTTATTAACATATTTATTGAATTTAAAATGGCAGTTTATGTTAAACAGGTTTTGTTCTCATTTCACAAATTAAACATTAAAACTTAATCTATGCAAAAATAACGAAAAATATTCGATATGTTAAGAAAAAGTATAAATTCAGTGGTTAAGTTAGAAATTATTTCATGTTGAACATTACTTAAAAATTCGTCCTCTAAAAGTTATGTATTTAAAAAAAAAAACAGTATTCCATTCATTCATTAAAAAAAAATGTTTGCCTTCTATATTAAGCTTAAACTTACCAGTCTAGTAAAAAGAGATCATATGAATCGTGTAATAAAAAGTTACAAATTTTGTTGGCAGGTCTCACAAAGTGGCTTAGAGCATTGGAGGCAAATTGGCTTTAAGCAATTGCAGCAAAAATATCTAATTACTCTTTTTGTTTTTGGCGGACAAATAGCGCAAAGTTTTCTTCCACTCGATGAGTTAGATCGAATGGTTGGTGGGGGAAGATTTTTACCGAGAGCCCTGTTTATCGTCATTCTTAGTTCTCTTGGCAATATTTCATTATACACCCGAAATTTCATGTGATCTATTAGTATTTGAAAAACTGCCATAGGCCAACGACGAGTTTTACGGCTGCTTGAATATATCGAGCATTTTTTGTCAACTTCGTCGACTCCTCCTTTGGTATGGTTGTAATTTGCTTGATTTAATTCTTGATTGTAAGTACGTTGTTGTTCAGCGATGGACCTGACTTGACTTGAGACAATAAGTTCTTCATCATTTGAAACTTCATCGTTTTTTTAAAGTTCAGTTTCTGGCTGAAAATCAGGGTCGGAACCTTCGTCATCGAAATCGCTGAACTCATGCTCGGTTTCTTCCTCCAACCACTGTTGTATCTGCTCGTCACGGCTTTTAAAAGTTCCAGATGATGTTCACTTGGAGGAGTGTATCCTCCCATTTGTATTTAACTGATACATCAAATCAAAACTGAAAAAAATATAAGGTATTGAAATAATTTCACTGATACGTTGTTCAGGAGACACTACGAAAATATAACAAAAATACTGAGGCGATTGTTTCTCAGACACCTACGTCAATAGTGATGTGGTTGACTTGTAGACACTTTTTCGCGCACTCTGACGCGTGTGCTCACTTCAACTACCTTTTATACACTAACGTACTCATGAGAACGTAATAAGAAGCTACTTAAAATTCGAGAGTATCTGCTTATAAAAGAACGGAGAAAAATAGTGTTTTGTAGTATTTGGTGTCTGTTATATACCACGTCAGTTACAGAGGGTTAAACCATTTTTTCATACCCTCTGGTCCACAACATGACTTGTAACCTTGAGTGAAACTTTTCCACTACCTTAAATTTGCTTGTTTCAACAGAAACCGAATAGCTTTACGAGCTATTCTGTCTGGTAGGTGCATGGTGTACAATTGACACCGTCCAGTTCTCGCTGATACTACGTGGTTGATTTCAACTACAATGGACCCTTGACAAGATCCGCAATTAAATTATCAGCAGTGCAAATCGTTTGCTTTTTGCCACCACGTCGTTTTGTAGATTTTTTGGGCTTTAGGACATTTACACCAATATTTTTGAACCGTCCAAGTGACAGCTATAAAATTTTTTTGGATTTTTTTGTTTTCGAAGATTGACAACAAGTCTGCGCACCCTAACTATGCAACTCTACCCACGACCCGTCTTTGAAAAAAATTCATATTAATTATTAGTTATTAAATTAATTATCTAATTCGCTACTTACGTTACCTTCAATATTTTGCACTAAATTAGTTAAATGCAACAGTTATCCGGAAAGTTCCTATTTTAGTGGCCACGCAGAATCACACTATGAAAATAACCGAATCTGTGCCATCAATAACGCAACTTATTATTAGGACAGGCTTCATAAAAACCCCTTTATTGATCAAAAACTTCCTTTTTTTTTAAAGCAACTATGAAAGAAAGCGTTCGCAAAGCTTCCAGTGAAACAACCTTTTTATTACAACCACAGCAACATTTTAAGAATTATGATGTGATGGCACGCACCTTGAATGTCCAGTGCCTTAATGGGGCTGGGTCGATTTATGTTAATATCACTCAAGAGACTCGACAGGATTGCCATGTTAAAAAAAGCATTGGTCCTGACAACCTTAAATGTCATTTAAAACAGCCCAAATTTGGTGCGTGTTTTATGGTAGGAGAACGAAAACTCCCACCATGATTTGCATGAAAGTGAGGCTTTCACCCTCTCGATCTTTTGCGGTCACGTTCGAACCTATCTGGTCAAAAACTGTGAATTGTAATGTAGTTATATCGCCTCGGCAGACAGAATTTTTGTTAACCAAACCAAATTTTCGAAAAGTTACAGCCCTACTTTTTTCTGTTTTTTGAACTAAAAACAAAATGGTGCAATAGTTCGAACAACCGATTTAAAACCTTCACAGATAAACGCAAGGGAATATTTTTCTTGTGGATTTTCTCTTAAGGATATTATTGATCACACTCTGTGCACCGAAGACCCCATAGCTACTAAAGGAACTATGAGATTGTAGAAAAATTTGAGGATCGTGTTCTATGTGAACACGAAACATCAAATTATATGATGCAAAATACAATTTTTTCTAATAGCTGTCACTCTGCTACACGTAATGGCACACCTTCCGGCATGCATTTGCTTTGAAAAGGATTATCTATCATTTGTAGACGATGCGAAACCAGTAACCCAAGGGGTTATGACTTTCGTAATAAAAGTTGAGAGAAAAGAGTTATTTGTTGAAAAAAAAAATTACTATCAAAGTTGACTTTTATTTTTCTAGTCAAATAATAACTTAGTTCTAATAATAATAATGTGAGCTTTACTTTTTTCGACAGAAATTAAAGACTTAGCTAAAGAACAAAAAATCATTCAATACAATTTAAATCCGTGGATCTTGACTTCTTGGTATCAAAAATACATATCTTGCAGAAAGTCTTGCGGATTCACAAGATCATCGTGAACTTTTATCAACAACAATACTTTGTGTATGACTTTTTTTTATTTTGAGTCCGACTTTAAAATACGTTAGCGCACCAGGACGCGTAAATTAGAGGTTGAACTCGATCGAACACTTAAAAAATGAAATGGGTTTATGCATGCATATACAACATTCAACTGATAGGTTCGTCGTCTAAGTTATTTAATAATTAATTTATTTATTTTTTAAGAAATCCCGCCGTTTCTTGAGGATTTTGCACCCTCTTATACCTACATATTATGGCAAAAAATTCCACTCGCAGATCTTAACAACGCTAAAGAATACGCTATAAAGTCGTTTGCCACCCGGGTCATTCAGTGGTGGTAGTGGCTGAAGAAAATGTCTAAGAAATCGAAAAATTAGGACTGACCGGTTAAGGATTAAAAATGTGGCAGATAGGAGGAGAACTACAGAATAGCAAGGAATGAATTGAGGTGATTTTAAGTGAACACTTAGACATGAAAAAAATTAATACGCATGGGCATTCAACTCGGCAAACAGCGCCAATTGAAGAAAAGTAATATATCAGTTTTGTCTCTCTTTCAAAAGGTCCGAAATTCACAGAAATTTACCACCAAGCTACTGATCGGTTCTGGCCCCTATTGACTGCTTTTTGTTTTTCGTTTGTTTTTCGGGACAGACTAGCAAGAACAGCATTCAGACACAATTAAATCCATTGTACTGCACTCGGATTCCCTTTTTAATTTTCTTTAAATCTACTCGAACTCCGAAGAAATCTTTTGACTGCTGGTTTTTTTTTTTCAAATTTAAAAACGGAGATACGGGGACGAAGACTTTCGGACATTTCGGAGGGCGCCTCTCTTATATTACAGCACCTATAAAGTGTATACATAATTTAATTTTGCTTTTTGGGACACCAGGAATGTAAGAAATTAGGCCAGCTTAAAAAGAGATTCTCTGTAGTAGAAGAATCGCAGACTGTCAAAGGCTAAAGCCTTCAAAATTCAAATATAAGTGCACTTGTATATACATACATACATACATTCTCCTTTATCGGAACTTCTAGTCCGCTCAGTAATTTGACGAACTCATCCTTAACCTCCCCTCAAACTTTTGTATTATTGTAAATATTTTTTAATTATTTACTTTCAAACGATACTTTGAAGAACTGTAATTACTGCGATGAGCTTTCGGGAAAGCGATAACATTAACATAATTTAATTAATAAAATAATAACTACGCCAACAGTCACTTATCCACATCAAAGGGCCAAGCGCACTAACCACTAATAACCCCCCTCGTTTGCCCGGCCTTCACTCCGCAACAGCAATTGAAACTTTTTCCGACTGTTATGTTCTCAAGCAAATGTACTACAACAAAAACTCTCCGTTCAAACAATAAATGTAATAAATAATTAAACTTTTTCTTTCACTCATTACAATGGCTATGTGGTAACAAACATAATTATCATACAAAGGCGGTAGGATTCTCGTATTGACAATTAAGAGCAGGTATGCCAGCTCATTTAACAGCCTAAACCCACTGGGCTGCCGCTCCGTTTGAGGCAAATATATTTAGTTGCGTGTGTAGCAATCATAACAACTTTGAAACAATATTTTGTTAAGCTTTAGAGTCCTGTCGTCTTACCTTTCTTGCCGCTTTTGCATGAGTTTTTCTAACTTTTCGCAACCCCAGCGAATGCCACCGAGCGCCAACTGTAATACGAACTGACATCGCTGTCCCGCCACTCGACGTTGCTATTCTTCCTTTGTGCCTAATAACCATTCTAGTATCTATAGTAAATTTCTCACAGGAGTTGTTATCCTCGTCGATATCACTCATTTAGATGCCATCAAAAGGGTATAGAGCATTGAAGGTGATGGTGGGTGTGCTGTGCATTAGTCCGCGTGTGCTCAGGTGTATCTGATTTCCATCTAAGACTTTTCAAATACTTTTTTAAGATACACAATATTGTGCCACTCACCCGGGCAGTAATTAAAATTTACAAAAAAAATGCATAACTTTCTCTTGGCTTAATGATAATTTTGATTTTCTTCAGTGGAAATGTGCGTAGCTCATTTCGATAAACATTAATTGTCTTTCTGGAGGTTATTTTTCTAGTTGTGAGTAGCTTTGTGGGTTTTATTTGGCTGCATAGTCAACCCTTTCGATATTTCTTTGATGCGGGTTTTCCAAAACATGTACCCACAAAATCAGACTAACTAATCAAATAGGAAGAAATTTCGCAACTTAATCCAATTCAGCTTAGTTTGATGCGAAACACTCTTAATGCCTTGCAACAGTTGTATGAAGAAAATCATTTCTTCAGATTAGCTACATAAATATTTTAAGGCCTAAACCCTGTTACTAATTTAATATTAAAAATAATATCAATAATAGATATTGGCGCATACATCCCTGACTCTTGTTTAGACCAAGTTTCCTCAAGCTTCAAATTATGGCAATCATCTTCATATTTGCGTGAAAGAAGGAAGTCAATGCGAATGCCAAATGGTTTCTATGAGAAGTATTTAGAAAACGTAAAAAAATCCACAAAATCGTTTTGATTGATCGAAGAATGAGTTGCGTGAGTTAGCTGACATTGTAAAGACATCAATTGAAGTGTTGGCTTTATATTGCATGAACATTTCACTATGAGAAACCGCCGCCTTTGCTCACTGTTCCATTTCATCAAGACAACGCACCGTTTCACAAGTCAACTAAAACAATGGCAAAGCTATATAAATTTAACACGAATTGTTTCCACATACGCCGTATTTGGCAGATTTGGCTCCCAGCGACTACTGGCTGCTCGCAGACCTAAAAAATATTCGCGGTAAGAATGAAGATGTTATCGCTGAAACTGAAGCCTATTTTGAGGTAAAAGATAAATCGTTCTACAAAAGTGGTATTGACATATTAGAGCGGCGCTGGAATGATTGTGACGTTCTTGATGGAAATTACGTTGATGAATTAAGCTAATTTTGAACAAAAAAAAGTGTTTTCCTTGTTGGGGCCGTTACTTTCCACCCCATGTGCTATGTAAATTTTTACACGAGTTAGAGCTTACACTAACAGACCGATTTCCCAGATAAAAAATTCTTAAAAAAAATTACTGTCTTTATAAAGGCACATTTACTTTATTTTTTAATTTTAATTTAGTCTTTGATAGAAAGAAACAAACTTTCGTAACAAAAATTTAAAGGAATACCAATGGAAAGCTGGAGTTATTGTTCAATGGAATATTGAAGTTGAAAGCCTCCATTGCAGAATAATGATTGGAAAATCAAAGGCATAGTTCACAGCCATTTAAACTTTAAGACCAATTAATTTATTAATTTCTTTCCAATATTTAATAATTCCTTCCTTTAAAATGGCAACAGTAAAATATTAAAAATAACATCTAATACTAAATATCTTCAGATATATTTTAACCGCAATCAACTTTGCATTATTTGAAATCTAACACTTGAATTATATTCTTTTAATTTCTTTTCCATTCACTTAAAGCAGCCTGTATTTAATAGCCCTCAACATGGGGAACTTATCGCCCGTGCATTGACCAAGGAAATCATCCAAAGTGAGATCGAACAAAGCTACGCCACCCAAGTTCTTCGCCTTCACATAACCAGCTTTGCTTGCGGCCGTATCAGGATCCTCATAGCTCACCCAAATGCCATTGGTGTCATCTTCGTCTGCAGTGTGGAAAGCATAAGTGCCATAACGTTTGGTCGGATCGCTGATGCGGCGTAGAGGTGCATTAGCACCCTTTGCATTGATATTCGAAGGGTTTGGCAAGCGTTGACACACTTCCAACCAGTTGAGAAGGCCTGGTGTCTTTGTGAATGGACCAGCTGGTGCTGCGCCCTCCGTAGCTGGCACCACAGGCAAGCCAGTAGTACCAGAATCCTTAGTCATCTTCCAAGCGCGTCCATAGGTAGCAATGCCAACATTGATCTTGCTGGCAGGCACACGTTGCAACAGCCAGTTTTCCACTTGGAAGTTAATATTATAGTGCGGTAAACGATTTTGATCGTGCAACTCGTAGAGTGGTGCGGTGTAATCTGCTTCCTCGGGGTTGCGTTCAGGCGTGAGGAAATCGAAAGTGGCTAGATTTATCAGATCCAAACTGTCCGCAATCGCCGGCGCATCGAAGTACCCTGAAGGGGGAAAAAATAGTGATTGAATTAGAGAAAGAAATTGAGAAGTGTGCAGAGTAATTTACTACTGTAACTGTAAAATCAGTAGCTGTAGACAATCGGAAGAGTAAAGAGTGGTGAAGTAAATAAAGTTGAAGCCCGAGTTGTTACATCAAAAAGCTTCAAGACGAAAAATCGGTCACCCAGCTAATGGAATTTGATTATTTACATTTCACTACTAGACCCAGCTCTCTTTACTTCATCTCCTCTGTCTCAAGTTGGTTTTTTCATAATAATGCTTAAGGTACTTACAACTCGAGTTGACATTCGGCAGGACCGTCAGCGATAACAACATATTATCTACACGCAGCGTATTCTTTAGATCCTTAACCAAGTCGGTGAACTCTTCCTTGTGCTCATCCGCCTTCTCATCGACAATAAAATCACCAGTAAAGAACTTCTTGAAACCCTTCCACACCGAACCGATGTCCGAGTGCACTTTTCTTGGCTTGTTACGTGGCAGTTGGAAGGCTAAATCTACACCATCGAAGTTGTAGCTTCGCAAAAAGTCGCGCACTGAGTCTATGAATACTGCTTGCTTGTGGCGGCCTGCTTCTAATAGGTTAATATACTTCTCGTGGTAATTGGCGTCGCGGTCTCCCCCAACACTCAGCAGAAATTTCACGTATGGGAACTTCTCCTTGAGCGCCGTGATGGTGGCAAAGTGCCGCTTCTGGATGTCTAGGTTTTCGTTAAGGCTCATAACCTGGAAGGTGTCCGGTTTGATGCCAACATAGCCGTATATGACGTGCGTGCAAAATTGTAGTGCTATTTCCATGTCAGCAACGTGGAATTGCGATGAACCTGTTAGGGAAATATTATTGGGGAAATAGTAAGTATTTTGCGGGAGTTAACCTGAACGCGTGGCGCCATCTGAGTCGTAAAAGCACACAACATTGCGTTCCAACACGGACGCGGTCGCCCAAAGCGAGCATACCAGAAAGGCTAGCGAGACAAGCAAAAACTTCATCTCGTACGTCTAATCAGTTTGAAGTATCGAATAGAAATAATATTTCAACGTCTGGAATAATTTTTCATATAAAAACTTGCTTTCTTAGAAACTTATCAGCAATCGCGTATAAGGTTCAGCGAGATCATTGGAAATACGTTTATTAGCAATGTGATAATACAGAAATAAAATGTCAACGTTTTGTGGGTAAAAAATTCTTTGTTTATTTTGTTTATTTTGCAAAATTAAAGTATGTAACAAAGTATATTCGAATCGAAGAATTTACAAACGGAATTTGGCCGCACGCAAAATGGGATACTTATCTCCAGTGCAAAGTCCACGGAAATCATCATAACTTAAGTCGAATAAAGCCAAACCGCCTAAATTCTTTGAATGCACATAGGCCGCTTTGTTGGCGGCCGTATCGGGATCTTCGTAGCTCACCCACATGCCATGTTCACCATTGGCGTCCGCCGGTCGGAAAGCATAAGTGCCGTAACGCTTGGTGGGATCGCTAACACGACGCAGCGGCGCATCGGCACCCTTTAAGTAGGCATTCGCAGGATTCGGCAACTTGGCGCACACCTCAGGCCAGGAAAGAAGACCAGCCTTCTGACTTTGCATTCCGGCTGGTGCGGGGCCGTCTGCCTCCTGCACCACGGGCGCACCAGTCATGCCCGAGTCGGTAGTTAGTTTCCATGCGCGTCCATAAGCGGCAATACCGACATTAATCTTACTAGCCGGGCACAACTGTGCAAGCCAATAATCGACCTGGAAGTTGACATTATAATGTGGCAAGCGATTCTGATCATATAGTTCATAGAGTGGTGCTGTGAAGTCGGCTTCTGACGGATTGCGCTCGGGTGTGAGGAAATCGAAGGCCGCTAGGGTGACAAAGTCCAAATTTCCGACCAAAGCTGGCACGTCAAAATACCCTGTACATAGAGTTTGTTAGATAAGTAAGTAAATTTTGCATGTTTGAATAATATTTGATGGGCACTTACAGGAGGAATTGACATTTGGTAACACCGTTAGCGTTAGCATCATATTATCAGGACGCAAAGCATTGCGCACATCGCGCACAAACGCGGTGAACTCTTCCTTGTGCTGTTCGGCCTTCTCGTCTACTATGAAATCGCCCGTGAAGAGCTTCTTGAATTTTTTCCACACCATGCCGATATCGGAGTGCACTTTACGTGGTTTATTACGAGGAAATTGGAAGGACAAATCCAAACCATCAAAGCCATACGAACGCACTAGCGAATAGGCTGAATTAATAAAAGAAGTCTGCTTGACTTTCTCGCCCTCCAGCAGCTCAAGGTACTTATTGGGATGCTCGGGATCTATATCTTGATCGCCACCAACACTCAGCAATACTTTTAGGTGTGGATATTTACGCTTCAGTGCGGTGACCTCGGAATACTGATGCTTATACACGTCCAAGTCTTCGTGTAGACTCTGCACCTGATAGGTGGTGGGATTAATACCGGCATAGCCGTAAATCAAATGTGAGCAGAATTGCAGTGCGATCTCGAGGTCAGGTGTGAGCAGTTTGCCGAGACCTGCGGATTTTTATTTATAATTTTGCCATGAGAGTGAGTAAAATGTGGATATAGAAAAATTTATTTATTGTGTACGTATTTGAATACTGTGCAGTCATAAATAGAGGTGCATGCGTGACAAAAATACAAAACAATAATACAAAAATGCTTCAATGGATGTGGCCCGCAATAACGCAAATAAAGCGGCCGCAATGGAGCGCGAAACGACGAACAGTCAGAATCAAAATATTTTTATCATTACAGGCAAATAAAGTAATTTGCCGAAAAAAATAGCAAAGCAAACAAAAAAAAAATGCTCAAAAGCGACAACTGTGCGACTCGGTCGAGCGTTTGTTTATTTGGATTTGATAAAATGTTTATTTTTGTTTTTGTTTTTGCTTAACCTTATCCAGCATGTAAAGCACCGCTTGCTGTCTCTGATCAAAATTGTCTCTAAACAACGCTTGCGTCATTAACAGGTTCCAGCTATTGGCGTTGTGACTCACTCGGCAGCCAGTTAGGCGAGTTGTAATAAAATTAGATGTGGAATATTTAAAAAAAAATTTCAAATGTGCTGCGAGGTGTTGACGATCAATTGAGCGACTAGTGGTACAGAGGTGTAGTGTGAAAGCAATAACTATCTTTTGTATTATAATTATTTTTGTGCACACTGTGGAATTTCAATTAGTTGTGACTTGTAAAGGGTCTTTCAAAGGTGACGCTTAGATGTGAATAGCGAATAATTTCTAGGTGGGTTTTTACGTAATTTTTGGCATTTGTTAAGTAGACACAAAATAAAAAAAAATTATTAAAATTTATTATGAAAATGGCCGATCTTTAACACAACAACATAACGTAAATATTTGTGATTTTTTTGGTGGAAATAACCGTACGCATCAGTCGACCATTCAAAGGTTGGTGAACAAATTTCAAGAAACTGGTTCGAACGAGGATAGAAAAAGGGTTGGCAGACCAAAAACTGGGCGTTCTGTTAAGAATATTTCGGCTTTAGCGCAAAGTGTGGATGAACAGTCTTCAACTCGATATTCTTGAACGTCGACGATCTCAATAATTCGGCATTCATAATCGACCTGTGAAAAGCGGCGTATGCATACAAGATGGGAATTACAACAACGATAGCTGCAGATTTTGCAATGAACTGGAAGAGGGGGGAACGTTAAAACACCTTCTATGCTCTTGCTCTGCGGTGGCTAGAACCAGTTTGAAATGCTTAGGAGCTCTTTAGGAAAAGTTAGAATGCCTCTCGAAGTTAGAGCTTCAGAGCTTACTTAGATTCGCAAAAGACGTAGACGTATTACAAGATGTCTACTACCTACAAAGAAACGTAAAGTTCTAACTCCATCTGGTAACATTAAGGATCAATACGTCTATGTGATGTGTTTCAGGCAGCCAAGTCAACCTAACCTAACCTATCTGAAAATTATATATGACAAATATTTTATTTTAAAACAGCGGCGATCAGACTTTGCTACCTGGGCGCTCTCCCCTTTGAAAGCCTAGAATCTATCCCTGAACCGGAGCTTGGGTGACTCCTAAAACTCGCGAACAGTACGCGTATCTTCAGTGATGCATATTTTCGCTAAACAGGACTCTGATCTGGTATGGCTGTGGACCAAAATGGTCTCTGCGCGGCTTCAACTAGCCAATATAACCTAACCTACTTTAAAACAACATCTAGGCGCGCCTTTCGAAAGACCCTTTATATTTATTATTGTGTTTATTGTAAATTATATGTTGATTCAGACGATTTCAGATGTGTTATTCAATTTGTACAATGTTTATAAATATAAATTTATATAAGCATATAAAACTACAAATACTGAATTCCATTCGACGCTTCTCTGCTCGCTTAATGAAACATTTGTATGGAGAACAATAAATTAAGCGAGCAGAAGCGACAGAAGAGACCAACCATGATCGTAAACCATAACGTTACCTTAAGCTGGGTCCCGGGACATCGGAACCTTGAAGGTAACGAAAAAGCAGACGAACTGGCAAGAGTCATGAATAACATTCTTGCAGAATCGACAGCGAGGAAGTTAACCCTTGGCAAACCGCTTTTTGAAAACCTCAAAGAGCAGCCCGCATAGACTAAACAACCTTTCATGTAAAGTTTTTCAATCGCACAGACTGGATATTGTCTCGAATAAATAATCGTATAACTTGTTGGTTAGCGAGGATGTGGCAACAAAAAGGGGCGAAGGCGCTAATTTGATTCTTCGTGACTCACCACTTCAACCAACCAGGCAGCCTTTAAAGCAATTACATCGTTTCGTATAACGTCCAAGAACGCTCGTCAGAAAAGGGAGTTCTGCAGCAGAAAGGTTGGCAGTGAATTCTGAACAACATTTCTATTGGATTCCAGGCCATAAGAGCATTGAAGGGTACGAGATAGTAGACGATATAGTGAAAAACGGGGTCTCTATATCCTCGGACTTTGTCAACGAAATAGTAATAAAAAATACGAAACATAATCGAAAAATTCAGGACAAGATGGGAGAGTTTGTCCACTTGCAGTAACGCAAAGTTCAAGTGTAAATATGACTTATACAATCGTACCTGATTTATACTATCACTAACACTAAAATATTATAGAACTATTGATGATAGGCGGGCTGACGGGGCATAGCCCAGTAGTAGCGTCTGTTTATAAGGTAGGAATCTCAGGCAGCGAGGAATTCAAGAAATGTAGGGAGCAGTGCTCAAGGGAAAGTGTGGAGCATCTCCATTACGGATGTTCTGCGTTATTCAAAACGCGCTTTAAATATTAGGGAGTACCACAGTTTGGTGGCTTGGAAGACATCTTAGCAGTGGGTTGAAAATATCACCTTTAATTCGCAATAGGAACAGGCACAATGCGCATCACTAACGTAGCCCATTTGGTATCGCTATGGACCGGTCTATGTGTAATTGCAAGTAAACAAGGTCAACCTAACCTAAATATTTTTGTATTTTCGGCCTATATTTCGTGTTTTTTTCTAGTTCTTATATTTCAACTTCGGCAGCTGCTTAGTGGCTGATGAAGTGTACGCAGCCATCACCTCCTACTCTGCATATCACTCGCGAGTTCATAGGTGCAGTGTGTTAAACGATTTGCTATTCTATTCCTCGTTCATTGCCTTACACTGCGACCCTCTGATAAGCCAGTGACCTATCTTTCTATAGCTGATATAAAGCTTCGAAAGCAAGTGATAATTTCAGTAGCTATTTTCAGTCCAAATCTGTTTACTATGTAGCAAATAAATAATGCTAAGCTATAAACTAAGCTATCGAGCTATCGTTTATTGCTCGCTAATGCGAAGGCGAGAACAACAAATATGTTTGTATGTATGACGCGGATTACAAGAGAACTATGCATTGACTACTTATTTACTTAAGTAATTATAAGTGAGATCAGCTGCGAAAATATAGTGAATTGCTTTATATTAATTACTTCCTTAGAAAAAGTACAGTAGGTGTAGTGCATATAAATATAGGTACGCTATGTAGGTTTGTAGCAAATCACTTTATTGAAGAATAGTAAACAAGAAAGCCTCAATTAAGCAAAGTGGCTTTATTGCTAAATAGACAGCAGAATTCTATGGTTATCCCCTTACAAAGTGTGATTCCCATAGTACGCGTGAGGTACTCGCAATCGGAAAAATGTGAAGGTTATAATAATATCGGGTATCTTCTTCAAGAGTTTGAGAGCTTAAAATGGTAATACAAAAAAAAAATATTGTCGGAATGAATCTGTTTTTTTATTATAATCTGGTAGATAATTTCATGGAGTTTATTTTTAGAATTTAATATCGGGCATATGCCCGCCGCGGCCAACAGTTACATGGTACATTCGATCAGTGGAATTTTTGATTATTTTTTTCAATCAATCTGAATAATAAATCCAAATGAGCCCAATCAGCAAAATAAGACGAAAGCAATGGTCATTTGGCTTCAATGCTTGCAAGAGCTGTTTTTCATGGGCACGTAAGCCAAGATCCTTACGAAAAATATGTCACGTAGTCGAAGGCCAACAAGTTGAGCACAACGACGAAACGACATTTAGGCATCTTCTTCCACACTTCGCGAACAGATTTCTTTTTTATTTTTCCAAAGTAAATTTTTCTAAAATTTGAAAGCGTTGTTCTGGCGCTAAACGATTTAAAATTACTTACCAAAGTTACTGAACAAAAATTTCAACAGAGTTTGCCAAGCTGCCAAATCATATTTATCGATTTCGATAATTCTCATGCAACCAAATTAACACCCGATGTACATATAATTTAATAATAGGTAGTTTGCACAAACATTATTTATGGATTTAAAATTTATGTACAACTATCTGAATATCCAATATGAAACCATGGTTTCATATGGTCTGGTATACAGCGCGGTGAGACTCAGAAATAGAGGAAGCTGGACAACAAGATCGTACGGTCACAGCAAGATCCTCATATGGGAACCCACAGTACTCAAAAACAAATCAATTCCCGACCTTAACTTCAAAAAAGAATTTGCAGCACTTTTTCCACCGAGGACCGAATGGAGGAAAGTGAAGGTGATTGGTAGATTCAACATTGAAACTCCCACCGAAGTTTCTAAGATGAACTGTGGTGTGAGAGTTGGCCTCTATTCGGAGCCACTCAAATTATCTAAATCAATTCGATTTAATGACTATGCCAGCGTGTGCCAGCAGAACAATTAGCAATCAGAGAAGTATGCAAATCACTAAAGCAATGCAAAGAAATTCCTAGTAAAAGCTTTACATTCTAATTCCATTTCATTCAAACTATAATAGTTTTACAGCGTAGACAGGAACTAGAATTGCTTGGCCATTGGCTGCAAATTACTCTGATATGGGTTCCCGTTCATAGGAACATAGAAGATAATGACATAGCAGATGAGCTAGCAAGAAAACGTTCGACACTAGCAATCGCTACCCCATTCAACACAATAAAAACATCCATTACTTCACGCGACTTGGAAGGTGGAAGCAATTAACTACATGCACTACAACAAGAAAAACATGGGCATCGTACAACATGCAGAGGATGAATTCCCTGTTAGGATGCTCTCGCCCAAGCATCTCACGTATCACTGCAACCTTTACTAGTCACTGTAAGGTATAGGATTATGCACCCACACTGGACCTTCCTTTCAATCCCATCTGCGGCAGCTGTGAGGTGGCCGGGGTGACAGAAAGTCTTTTCCACTATTTATGCGAATGTCCAGGTTTAGTTAGAGCAACATTCTGCTCTTTCGATAAGTTTTTCCAACAGAAAATTAATGAAATCTCAGACATAGAGATGCTATACGTGGATCTAACGCAATGGATCTGACTCAAAAAAAAAAAAAAAACACTAACAAACCAAAAACTAGCAAAACAAATAAAACTAAAAATAACAAAAAAATCACCTCAACAACACCAACAATAAAATGACAGTGGGTACATTATAGAGGGTACTCCTTCAAGTGGTTGGATTTATTCCAAAATACTGTCTTTCGTCATCCACTGGTGGTTCTAAACAAATCAGTGATGTTGCCTACATTTCTAAAATTCCAAACCCATTGTCTGCATATCTTAAATTTTAATTTTTACTATGAAAGATTGTGACTCTCTACCGCAAAATAATATTCTCGAATTCTCCTATCCTAAATAGTGACAGCTTTTTTAGTATTTACCTATTATTTATTCAAAGGAGTTGAACTTAGTTGTGCTATAAAGTGGAACGTGGCAGAAATGCGGATACTGAGGTGGACCAGCGGCATAACAATGTTGGACAAAATACAGAACAACTTTCTTCTTGGAGCAGCAAAGTCACTACAAACTTCAAGAAACACGCCTTCGCTGGTACGGCCATGTTGTGAGAGGACCAGAGCGCCAGGCTATGCGGCAAAGGGAGGAGTTAAAAGGAGAACTAGGCACCAAAAACATGGAAAAATACTTAAAAAAAACAACACGCGATACGCCAACATAAGTGAGTGAAGAAACGACTCGTGACCGTGTGATCTGGAATATGGCACAAGTAGAGCCGACCCGAAATGGGGTAAGGTTAGGCAAGAAGAAAAGAGCAGGAAGTCCATGTTAAGAGTTCAATGCAGAAAATATCTGCCACAATGACAAGCCAACAATTTGTGCTCTGCTTAACTTTCATACCTACGTTTGGCTATCGATGAAAGTCTATAGTTAGTTGCATTAGTAGGGCACATTTCGCACGCTAGATTTATACAATGAACTATGCGCTTTATCATCAATGGACACTTCGGATGGACAAAGACTCTAATTCTTTAATTCTAATCTTTTGACAAGGACTTTAATTCCCACACAATTTCGAAATTTATTGTATTAAATATTACTGATAGTTTCCAAAATTTTTAAGAAAAATCGCCTTAGCTTTTACTATCTGTACTGGAAATATGTTCTACCAATAAATTAGCGCTTTTACAAACAATGGACATGTACACACACACACGCACACGAATAGACAAGTAAACAAACAAAGAAATGGTGTTAATGAGATTTATCTAGAAAGACTTTTTGCTCACCTTCGCGTATGTAGCTGGCTGAATCATAGTAGCAGACGAGATTAGCGGCACTCGACTGGGCAACTAGCAGGCCCAGCGCAAGTGAAAGTAAGGCGAATAACTTCATCTTACAATAAATACTGGATTAGCAAGTTGTGAATAATGCTGAGACGATATTTATGGCTCGATTTTCTACTAACAGAACGAACTGCACAAAACAAAAGTAAAACTGAGACTAAAATCGTAGAAATATAAATGTCACTGAGCAACAAGTGCACTGAATGTTTTGGGCAGCTGGGCGTGAGGCGCTCTATAGCAGAGCTTGGCGCTGCCAAAGCTCACATCAAGTTCGGCACATGAGAGCGGGAGTTAGCGTAGTGATAGACCTGTAAATGGATCGAGATCGAGCAGCTGATCGTGCGAGCTTTGAGTGCGTTTCGTGCGGTAAATGGAGCGGCTGAGTGGGTATGCAAAATGTGATAATGAGGCGGTGTTGTTAAGTTTTCTTATGGGTGGAAATTGTTTGACGGCGCTTTTGCGGAGGGGCTGTTAAGATGTTCGTGGGTGAGTAAGCATTCGAAATTCTGAGCACATACAAATAATATTTACTTATGAATGCGTAGTTTTACGCGCTTGTTTCGAATGCCAGAGACTGAGATTGACGCAGAGACAGCGCAATAAATGGATGTAGTAGATAACAATGAAGGAAAAGTTTACATTTTTATGTTAATTTTTTTTTATTAGTGTTTTTTTGTGCTGCTGTTTCACCATTTGATGTCGTGTTTATTAATATACAGATTAATCGATTAAATCAACAAACAAATAAGTAAAGCACAAGTCGACACATGCGTTGAGTAATCGCTCAAAAACCACACGCCTTCAGGGTCAAGTGGAGAAGGTTATTCTACAGCGCGACTTTTGGCGCTTGTTATTAATGAAACTAATCAATTAGAAATCACGTAATACTCGAACGTGACGCCGCATTCAAATTTCCATTACAACCGTAAAAAGCTAAACTCAAATTAATTTCTAAACTGCATAAATAAGTCCATAAATCAAACTTATAAGCAATGTTTAATAGCGCGCAAAATAGGGAATTTCAGACCTGTATACAAACGGCGAAAGTCAACACAACTGAAAGCGTAGAGAGCCCCTTCAATACGCGCGAAGCTCGTCTGGATTGCTGCAAAATCCGAATTGTCGTGGCTCACACACATACCATTTGCACCATTAACGTCCGGCGGCCACATTCCATACCTACCAATAGTGGAGTGTCTGGAGCGTTAAAAACGTTAAAACCTCGGATGTCTCAGGGACTAGATGAAATTAAATTATCTTTGCGAAAATGTGTTGTGAATAACATAAATAATAATCTCTACCTATTTAAAAGTTGTGCATTTGATTTTTAAATAGCAAAAATTTATGATTGCAATAACTTATGTGCTATAATGCAAATAACGTTGTAGAATTTATTGTTTTTGTAAAAGAAGTGGAAGCAAATGAAAAAATAAATAGATTATGGGTAATTAAATGTTAAAAAAAAATATTATGTAAACTATTCGTTTATTTAAATAATTAGCATACAAAAAAAAATAAAAAATTGTTTTCTGTTATTATAGCATAAAAGTAAAATCGAATTAATTATTAAAAACAAAAAAATTATGACTATTTAAAAGAAAAAAATGAATTAACAAAAAAATTTGTCTATTGAAAAATTTACATTTTTTCATATATCATCTTCAATTTCACTGATGTTAATCATAGGCGCTACATTTAGACAGCTGTCGTCGTTGCACTGTAGGCATGCTACACTGCAGTATAATCCACTTTTTCGGCATCCGTATGCAGCTCCACATCCTTTTTTGCAATTGCAAAATAACATTTTTAATAAATTTTCCGGAGCAGGTAATTGATTCGTAAATATTGGATGATAGGTATAATATTATTGGAATAGTTCCATCCCCAATTTTCGATGATTAAATCATTCCCTAACCACATCTGGATTTGTAGGTAAACCCGTTTAAAGTGTTCAAATGCTGCATCAGATGTGGGAGGTAACGAAGATAAAAGAACACTTGTGTCTTTGACAGTTGCTTTGATGAAAGAATTGAACCTGAATGTATTCAAATCTGTAATTTTTGCCGAAGCACCATACAGTCCCAAAATACATGTAATACCAGCTTGAAATATATTATTTGCATCTTCATGTACATTTTTAAATACTGCTGCTGAGTCATGTAGATCATTCCGCTTCTCAAAATTTTTGATAAACTTAATTTTTCCTTTATTGTAAAACGCAGAAGTAGTATCACAGCCCGTGAAAGCATGTAAAAATAGAACATGTTTTTTAGATGCTGGTAGAGATTTTTCTAAACTTTTCAATGAAAATATTTGTTGGTTAACTTTGCCTCGGGATGGTTTTAAAAAATATATTTCACGATCAGTAGGCGCCACTGACGTTAACACAACCAAGACGTCAATGTCTTCAGAAATTACAACAATATTTTGAGATTCTAAACTAATTGCTGTATCAACATTTATTTTATCTGCATCGCTTTCCGCTTGGCATGTAAAAATATTGTTATCAGCTAATTTTATACTTAACATTTCGATTAGGCGAGATTTATGTTTTTTATTCGTTAGAAATTTATCTTGAGCGATTTTTAACGGCATATTTTCATCAAATTCAATATCTGTACTTATATTTTTTAGTGCGCGACGATTCCTTTCAGCAGATTTAATACCGTCCTTCTTATATCCATCAAATACCACGTATGCGTTATTATAATTATTCCTCAAATATCTTACGTAATGTTCGCATATCATTTTGAATGTTTCATTTAATTGCCATTTGCAACGATATAACAACATCAATAACATAATGAACATTTTCTAAGCTTTTCAAATTAATCTGAATTTCTGGGAATAATTCGTAGAAAGTTGATTTTTTTGTTTTTCGCAGTTGGCCATCTTCAAACAGAGCAAGTGGATATGGTGCCAGTTCATAATTCATATAAGTTTTTAGTTCATAATCTGTTTTTTTCAACACACAAATACGTTGAAACAGCAACAATGGATCAACGGGAATAACATTGTCATGAATTTTTATTTTATTATTTTTAGCCAATAGATTATTTATTTTATCTTTCCTTAATAACTTCAATTCGCGTACATTTTTCCCTTCGATTTTCTTCATAACTTTTAAACCTTCTTCAAAAGCATTGTAACAATTTATACTTTTATCACCGGTAATTCCAGTGGCAATTGACATAATTGCATCTGTATCAGGAAAAGGACTGTGTTCTTTGAAAAAGTCTACCAATCTTTTTACATCGATACCATCCCTTTCAATTCTAGCATCTGTAGAATCACTGCGTTGATGACTTTTATTGAAAGATGTGTCACAAAAATTTTCTATGCTTTCAATAATATCTTTTCTATAAATAACTCCTCTGATCCATTTATAAACTACACTTTCAGTGGCACCTCGTTCAAAAGGACCCACTTCGACGCTTATTCCTTTCATTAAAGTCTGATCACTTGCAATACCAGAAAAAAAATATCTGATCGCCTAGATGTGAAATATCCTGTTGTATATTTTTCGAACTCTGCTGGATCCATTATATACTGTAATTCCTTCATATCTTGCAGATAAATTTGTGCAGCCTTCGCATAGGGAAAATGTCCTGATGCGTCGAATAGTGGAATCATCAGCTCAGTACTATGTAGACGTAAATTCCAATCCCCCATAAGGTCGGCAGCAATGAAGTCTTTCAATATTGTTACCATTCGAAAATACGTAATCCATAGTTTTGATGTTTTATCTTTATTTTCAAGCTCAACTAACTTATCTTCAAAAATTCTACTCAGCATTTGAAATCCTTGATTTTCTGTAATTTCATTGTAATTGAACATTTCAAAAATCATCGATATTTATTCGTCATTCAATACATTTAAAAAATCCGCATTATTTTCCTTAAGATCTTCAAAAATTAATTGTGATAAAGCCTGCTGCAATAAGGTATGAGCACGTATTGCTCTAGCATAGGCACGTCCTGACGTTATGTGATCAATCGTATTCTCTGCATAAATGGTAGAAAGAACTTCTTTTATCCCACTTCCAGCCATAATATAACCAAAAATATATAACGTTGGGAAGTTGTTTTTCTTTATCTATTTAAGTAAAATTTAACATAGAACTGAAAAAAAATTATTTCCAACTAAATATTATATTATGCTCCAATATATTAATTTTTCATATTTTTTTGTTTAAACAATGAAAAAATTAATTGCACAATATAATATTGGTAGAAGTTACAATTTAGAGCATACAAAAGAAAATCCTGATGGTTACATGGCAATTCATTCAGTCCCTCAGAGATCCGAGGTCAAAACCCCCGGGCACTCCACTACAAAGCGTTGCTCCAGATCAGTTACCTTAAGTAATGAAGCATTCTCATCTCGATATTCGGTACTGAAATTGTTTGATATTATTGTACACATCTCAGGCTAACTGAGCTGACCAGCTGATTTCGGTAAAAATGTGTGCAGCTATAGAGTCCGAGCTCGGTGTCATTTTCCAAGCGCGCCCATACATTAATTTTTCAGCCAATAGTTTACTTGGAATTCGATGTTGTAATGTGGCAGGCTATCCTGTTCAGTGAGCGGGTAGATGGGTGAAGTCTAATCACCATGTTCGGGACTACGTTCCGAGCCGAGGAAATCGGGGGCCAGTAAATTAATGAATTCGAAGTTATTTTTGATACTTTGCACGTCGAAGCACCTCAAAGAAGCGAAACTGAGAAATTGCAATTACGTGAAACATTACACGACATGAAAAGTGTTTCCGAAATATCGGTCGACTCTCGGCAGACAAAAGTAAAATTCTGCATTTATTTCATGCATAACAAACTTCTTTTAAGATCATCTCTTGTTTGGAAGTGACATAAATCTACAGCTCATTCTATATGTAGGAGAACATCAAGCCTCAATACCATAAATTGGGGAGGGATTTTTAAATTAAAATTAGGCTACTAATTAGGCTCACTAAGCTCTACGAGTAAACAGGTCTCAATTTACTTGGTATCAGGGCATAAGGAAAAGGAGAGAATTGGCGTGCTTGCTAAAACAGGCACCCGCTTGCCTCGGATGAGTACGTCGAACATATATCCCTCGTTTCAGTTCTGAAAACGGAACTAGATGAGGAACTAACTCTGGAAGCGCAGTCTATTTGGGAAGCCTCGACCTCCCACAGGATTGCCAAAATAATGCTACAAACTTGCAACACGAAAAGAACCAACTTTATTTTATAACTCCAAAGAAAAGAATTTAAAATATTGGCGGGACATTGTCTCACTCCATACCACGCAGCTAAAATAGGATTGGTCCAGAACAACATGAACCATACGAAGCAGAAAGGGGTATGTTAGAACACCGCCTTTGCCCTCTGCTCTAAGCAGAACTCGTTACAACTGCCTGGGATCGGTATACTTTTCATCTCTGAAGGATATTGCTGAGAAAAGCTTAAACTGTGTATTAAAACTCACCAAATTATGTACCACGAACTATATTTAACACGACTCCAATAACACTGGCAGCACTACGAACCCTTGCGGTTTATGTGAGACCTATTCAGAGCAGCTAGATATACCTGACCTATGGTTCACTAATTACGAAGGATTTGCAAGTCGTTGAATTTGTTACTAGAATATTTCTACTTCATGCATTTGGGTTTGAAAAAAATACAAAGAATAATGGAACTTGCATGGAAGCAGGGACGCCGCCCGCCAAAAATATTCGCGCTTTCTAGGTCAAGTTGGAAAAACTCTTTTATTGAGTTACTAATCAATTAAAAATCACGTAAAATGGGAATATTAGATACAATCAAATTTTCTATTAGAACTAAATAAAACTAATCGTATGAATATTCTTAAGCACAATAATCATTCTAAACTACATAAATATGTACACGAATAAAACTTATAAGAAGTGCTTAATAGCGCGCAAAATGGGGAATTTCAGACCCGTACACAGGCCGCGAAAATCATCATAGCTCAGATCGTAGAGCGCCACACCACCCAGTCCCTTCGTGCGCACATAACTCGCCTTGATCGCCGCGAAATCCGGATCATCATAGCTCACCCACATACCGTGTTCCCCATTGTCGTCCGCCGGACGCAACGCATAATTGCCATAACGCTGCTCCAGATCGGTTACCTTACGTAGAGGAGCATTTTCGCCACGATAATCAGCATTCACATTGTTGGGCATTTTGGCACAAATCTCGGGCCAACTGAGCAGACCGGGTATGAGTGATTGTGAGCCAGCTGGCGCGGGTCCATATGTTTCAGGAACGACGGGCGCACCTGAGAAACCCGAGTCCGATGTCATTTTCCAAGCGCGCCCATAGGTGGCAATGCCGAGATTGATCTTATCTGCGGGACATTGATTTTGCAGCCAATAGTTTACTTGGAATTCGATGTTGTAGTGTGGCAGGCGGTCCTGTTCAGTGAGTGGGTAGATGGGTGCAGTGTAATCAGCTTCTTCGGGATTACGTTCCGGCGTGAGGAAATCGAAGGCCATTAAGTTGATGATTTCGAAGTTGTTTTTGATCTTTGGTATGTCGAAGAACCCTAAAGAAGCGAGAAGGAGAGATAACTTAGGTTAGATATTTATCGGAATTGCAGGAATTATTGAGCGCAGAAGAACTGATAGCAGAGTGCCATAAGTGGTCCAAAATAAGCTGGTGAGTATATAAGAATCATTATGAGAAAAAAAATTATTGAGCCCAAAAAGATTGATTCATAAGTCTCACTTTATGCTAAATCTCTAACAGTTTTTGCCTATTAAAATTTAATTTTTGCACAATTCCTGCTAATATTTTTCCTACAAATATTTTATCTTATATCTCACAAAATACTTACAAGTCGAGTTAACATTAGGCAGCACAGTCATCGACAGCGAAAGGTTCGAGCGCTCCAAAGCCGTTCTCAAATTTGTTGAGAATTCTGTATACTGAGCCTTATGTTCATCAGCCATTGGGTCGACCACAAAATCGCCAGTAAATAACTTTTTAAATTTCTTCCAATAAGAACCTACAGTGCCGTGCACTTTGCGCGGCTTATTACGTGGCAGTTGCAAGGCCAAGTCGAGCCCATCGAAACCATTCCGCTTCAGCAACGAAATAGAGCTATCAATGAACGCTTGTTGTTTTTCGCGTCCACTCTCCAAGAGACCGACATACTTAAGCGGATTCGCCTCATCCACATCACGATCGCCACCAACACTAAGGAACACCTTCAACTTTGGATACTTCGCCTTCAGCAATGTAATCTCATGATAATGGAACATATCAAGATCGACATTCAGACTGTAGACTTCGAGTGTTTGCGGTTTGAGGCCAGCGTAACCGTAAATGAGATGCGTACAGAAATTTAGGCCGAGCTCAAGGTCAGCGGGTAGCAGCTTGGCAAAACCTGTAAGCAGAGCGCATGTAATTAAACTGGGTAATTACATGAAGAAGTGGAAGGAAGAAAAATGCTTTACCTAGTCGCAGATAACTGGCTGAATCGTAGAAGCAGACCAAATTCTTTGCAGTAACTAATGTAGCTGGCGTCATCACCAGAGCAAATAGTAAAAACAGCGCACTGAGGGAGCGCATTTTGTTGGTTTTTTCTCACTTTTCAATTAAAAATTTCAAAATATCACGCTTTAACAGAAAATTTTGCGAACTTGTCTTGTGCAGTTAAAAATCGAAACTGATCGCGGAATGCTGATTTGCAGTTCCCGAAGTCAAGCTGCTCAGCACAGTCTCTGAATGGCGTTGATTATGACGCTGTAGCTTGACGAGTTGCTTATCTCGTAGTTGGTGCTTGGTATATGGCTGTTTGTTTATTCTACATTAATAATCAGGTTTTCGGATGTTTACCTACGGTTTCTAGGAATCAAATACTTTTAAGAATGTACACAGCGATTTTTTTAATGATCACGTCATACCACGCCGATGAGTACACTGTTCGTTTGAGTACTTGAAGTGACAAACTTTTTCTCATTAACATCACTAACTTTACTTATAAGCTGGTTTTTAAGTGCACATGTATGTATGTACGTATGCAATTATATTTTTTTTATTCGCTTGTATAATCAGCAAGTGCAGTGTATGCAAATAAACAAGTAAGTAAATACATAAATACACCGCATTTGATGGGCGACTAGTCATGAATGGAAATGTGTTTCTGGATTTCTGATGTTGCATTCATTTCATGTTTTGAGATGTTTCTTGTTGAATCAATAGACTTTGACATGTACAATATGAACTAAAACGATGTGAGTACCTCGTAGGAAATTTTATTTAATAGCAAATAGTGAAGAAACTGGATTAACACCAGTCGAAACGAAGTCTTACAATTTCCTACCTGAAGCATATAGCATCTCAATTTGGAGATCCGGCAACTGGTAATCCAACACAAGCGGACTAAATTTGAAGAACTGCTGTAACGTCCTTGACGAACCCGACGAAGCCCAACGGCAAGATGGATATCACCTTTAGCGGTCGCACTTCGTCGACCCGAAGAGATGCGCAATCTATTTTAGCCGACAGTTTATACTGCACCCTCTGGCCGTCAGATCCAAGCGTAGATCAACCAGACGACTGCACAAATTGACGAATAACAGTACGCCACTTGCTTTCTCCAGTGATGTGGTTCAGGGGGCCATCAACAAAATGAAATTATCTAAAGACATTGGCTCTGACGGACTAAACATGCTGATGTTGAAAAGGCTAAGTCCATTGGGAGTAGAGTACCTCACGAGGGTTTTCAATATGTCCATGGCCACTTTCATAATTCCTGACAAGTGGAAATCAGAGAGAGTGGTCTCACTACTGAAACCTGGGAAGCCCGCCAACCAAGGGGATTCTTATCGGCCGATAACTCTCCTTTCCCCAGTAATGAAGGCTCATGAAGCCCTTCTACTCCCACTCTGCACGAAGCACCTAACCTCAGCCTCACAGCAGCATGGCTTCCGAAGAGTGCGCAGTACCACCGCAGAACTCACCGTCATAAATACTCAAATTAACTGCAGGCTCAACCAAATCCACCTCTGCAAGAGGACTGTCCCAGTAGCGTTGGACCTAGAATAGGCTTTCGACACTGTCAGCCACGCCACACTACTCGATAATATTTTACAATCGACACTTTCGCCAGAGCTGAAGAGGTAGACCGCGAACTACCTGAGTAGTCGTCATTCGTCGGTGCTATTTCGAGACCAAATCTCTAAACAGAGGAAAATAAAGCAAGGAGTTCTGCAGGGTGGTGTCCTTTCTCCTTTGCTTTTTAACTTCTATGTCTCGCAACTCCCCCAGCCACCAGAGGGAGTCTCCCTGGTCTCCTACGCCGACGATTGCACGATAATGGCGTCGGGCAATGACATTGATGGCCTGTACACCGAAGTAAACGACTACCTCGCTTCCCTTTCCCGCTTCTTCACTGCGAGGAACCTGCAACTTTCGCCCACGAAGTCCACAGTGAACCTCTTCCCCACCTCGACAAAGGAGGTCAAACTTCAACCTAAGGTAAAAGTCGACGACACGTCAATACCGACTGTTAATAACCCCAAAACCTTAGGAGCTACCTTCGACAGTTTACTCTCTTTCTCAGCGCATACAACCGCTATTACCACTAAAGTCCAAAATCACAACAAGGACCTCAAATGTTGCTATCGACATTTAAGGCAATAAGCCAACCGGTTTTAAACTATGATGTACCTGTCTGGTCGCCTGGAACCAGTGACTCGCAGTGGACGAAGCTTCAGAATTGTCAAAACTCTGCCATTAGGACAGGATGCCTTTTGATGCCCCACTTCAGTTTTCGCAATACCATAAATAGGAAAGGAAGGAAAAGTGTGCACACTTAACCGCAAAAAGATTATAAAATCAATGTAAAAGGAGTCAAAAAATAATTATCAAGTTGGGGGATACCCATAGTGAAAAGATCTTTAATGGTAATGGACCTTAGCAGACAGTTAGCAGGCTCGCAGCGAATTTGACAAAATCAGATGATGGGATGACGTAGCAGGGGTAATGAATTGTTTTGTTTACGAAAAACCGAAGAATGTGTTAATAATATACGAAAAAAATTAATACCACGTCACTTCGTTGCCGCCTGAACAACGACAGATATGACGAGTGTGTGAATACATGTGAAATGATAGTGCAGAATTCGGCTGGCGAATCACCCCCGTTACATGGCAGCCGACGTTTCTCTCACAATTTTCTTTTCCACCATAGTTATTAGTTAAACCTAGTATTCTATCATCCATAGCAGCTACCTGCTTTCTCAAAGGCAAGCCGACAAGTGGAAGAAAAAAGCGCGCGAGAAATCGGCAAATTGAAGGAAAGATGTGTAATTGGCGCGTAGGTACACCTTTTTGGGTGTTTGGCCGAACTCCTCCTCCTATTTGTGGTGTGCGTCTTGATGTTGCTCCACAAATGGAGGGACCTACAGTTTCAAGCCAACTCCGAACGGCAGATATTTTTTATGAGGAGCTCTTTCATGGCAGAAATACACTCAGAGGTTTGCCATTGCCTGCCTTATTTTGGTGTTTCATCGAGATTTTAACCTACGTTCTCTCTGATTTCCGAATGGTAGTCACGCACCAACCATTCGGCTACGGCGGTCGGAAAGATAGTGACTATAATAAATCAAAATAAAACAAGGTTTAGCAAAAAAAGCAGGAAGCCGTGCTTCAAGAGAGAGTGAGAGTGAGAAAGAGTAAGGAAAGGACATTAATTAAAATCATAAAGAAAACACAAATTAACACAAAAAAGTGAAAGACAAATGAAAGTTGGAAAAACAAGGCTGCAAAATTTGTATCACCCATTGCTTCGGGAATCTATGGAATGGTTTCTGCTGATTGATGAAAATGGGCTATAGAATATTATCAGATCCTTAGCACTACATGAGAAAAGAAGATGGCATAGTGAATCGGCCTTTATCATACATAAAATTGAATTCAGTAGATGCCTTCAAAATGCACTTGAACAAATATTTCGTGCAGACCATTCAGACGTTCTAAACTAATGCGATGCCGATTTCTCACCGCAATATTTGGCAAACGATCATAGAACAAAGTGACACATATTCAAGTTCATTCATAAAGAAATTTGTTTTTATGATAGTGATTAAATTGTTATTGTTCAATATTGCAGGATGGTTCCATATGTAGAAGTCCAGGCAAGTGGGGAAAGTTACTGATCGCCATTCACCTGCGAGTGGCTAGGACGTTTCTTCTACATATGGTTCAAGCAGCTCACAACTTCGGAGATTAGGCCAAGTATCCTATGGGTAGCTTTTCGAACACCCATTCCAGAGCGAACCAACGTGATAAGACGAAGCATCCCAGAATACCTGGTTGTGCGCTGGGTTTGGGACCCGCCACTTAAAAATCCCCCACAATAAAAACAGCAGCAAAACCTCGAACGAGAACTTCCTGTACTGTTGACGGTTCCTGCAAATCCACTAAGGATAACTATGTGAGAGCATATACCTGGAATGCCCGGTCCCTCAATGGGGAAGGTGCCTCTGCACGGCTGGTTGATGCCCTCGTAAGAGTAGAGGCTAGCATCAGGAGATGCGATGGACGGGGCAGAAAAAACATAGAACCTTGCGACGTCTATTACAGCTGCCATATAAAGAAGCGCAAATTCGGAGTTGGATTTGTTGTGGGAGATACACTTCGACGCCAAGTACTGTCGTTCACTCCGGTGGACGAGTGGCTCGCAATAATCCGCATGAAAGCGCAATTTTTCAACATCTCCTCATTTGCGCCTACGCACCAATGGAAGAGAAGGCCGATGCGACGAAAGATTCCTTCTATTAGCGCCGGGAACGCTCCTATGAGCGCTGCCCCCGCCACGACATAAAAATCGTGCTTGGCGATTTCAACGCCAGGGTGGGCAAGGAGGGAATTTTTGATCCCACAGTCGGAGAATTCAGCCTGCACAATGAAACATCCGGTAACGGACTGATCGGCTTCGCCGAGCCCGAAGCCTGGCAGTCTGCAGCACCAGATTCCAGCATAAGAAAATACCCCAAGCTACCTGGCTGTCTCCTGATCGAAAAACGCGAAACCAGCTCGATCATGTTGTGATAGATGGAAGACACGCTTCTAGTGTATTAGATGTACGTGCGATCAGACGACCTAGCATCGTCTCGGATCATTACCTCGTTGCAGCCAAACTACGCACACGCCTCTGCGCAGCAAAAAACGTTCATCTACCTACGTAAAGAATGTTTTTACATCGAAAAGCTGCAATCACAACAGACAGCCAGAAGGTTCGCCACTCGACTCTCACTCCTGCTCTCACAGAGTACTGCCCAACAATCCGTCATGCACAAGTGATGGAGCAACATTTCTCGCTCTCAACGTACCGTGGTCGAAGAAGAAATCGAATAACGGTGAGCCCGAAAAATCTGTTGGTATTTGCCATTCGGAGTCGGCTTGATATTGTGGTCCCTCCATTTGTGGAACAACATCAAGACGCACACCACAAATAGGAGGAGGAGCTCGGCCAAACACCCAAAAAGGGTGTACGCGCCAATTATATATAAATATATATAAGACGAGAAAGAAAAAATACTGCCTATAGAGCCACGCTGTGATCGGGTGCAACGCGAGCCATGTGGGAGCGCTACCGGGAGGTAAAAAAGGAAGAGTGGCGTATTATCAGACAAAAATTATTATCAGACAAAAAAAAACGAGAGGCCGAAATACGTGAGTGCGAGGAGCTTGAGATGCTGGCCAATAGGAGCAACGACCAAAAAATCTACCAGAAAGTTCGGCGGCTTACAGAAGGTTTTAAGACCGGGGCGTTTTCCTGTAAGAGCAAAGACGGCGACCTGGTGCTCAAAATTTGTATGAAAATTTTCTGAAATTTGTTAAATTTTTTTGAATTTCGAATAAAGCTTGGAACTTTGATTTATAAGGCTTTCGCTTTACAATGTTTAGCAAAAATGTATGTAATTTAATACTTCCTTATCAACTGTTATTGAAAAATGAGGCATTAAATCTTATTAACGATTTCAAGTTTTCCAAATAAAAAATGTGTTTTGAATACTTTGTACTCAAAAAATAAAAAATAAATAAAAAAATTACTATGAATATGGGTAGCGTAGCATTAGTGTAGGCATTATGTAAATATTTTTCATATGTATGTACCTATGTACCTATTTTCGTATAAATTAAAAAAATTTTGAAATGTAAATAGAGATAAGGCTTGTTAATGGGTTGACTGATTTGTTTTTTTTTAATTGCACAGGGGAAACCAAACTAAATAATAGCAATAATGATAAAGATTGACAATCATAATATTTATTAAAAATATATTTGATTTCATTGACGATTATCAATTTGCCAAGCACAAGGCTAAGTCCAGCCAACATGTTGATATTGCGTGTGAAATTTGATTGCAGAAAATAGAAATGAAAACAGGGCATGACATCAAAAAGTTTTGAATCATTTGAAAAAAGATGAATGGAGAATAAAAACGTGTGTGTGAGTGAGTGAGGGCAGCTTAAATTAATATTTTATTTAATTTATTGTACCGAATTCTCATCTGCGAAGAACTGGCGAATAAATAAGAAAAAAATACGTTCCATAAGCCGATAGCTACCAGAGTGCGACTACATTAGATTAATCTGTAATTTTAATTACAATTTACTGAATAAATAATATTAAAAATAATATCTTCCATAGGCAAATATGGAACTTAATTTTGTATTGAATTAATGTTTTTTGTAAGCAAATTGCGGAATTCATTATTCAATGAACTTATTTCAATAGATGAGAAAAACGCTTGCCAATTAATTATAATTTTTGCTTCTCTTTACAGAGGTCTCTCCTTATCGAGTAAAGTAAATGCAATAGAAGCCTTCAAAGTCTAGCTGAAAAAGTTTTTCGTTTAGACAATGTGGACATTCTAAACTGATAAAATGCCAATTGTTGAACCTGACAATTCAAGTTCATTCATAGACATATTTTTTATATTGTTTAAAATTTTCACTTAATTTTTTTGACAGCCAATAAATTCATACGTGCGCGTAAGACAGTAGCTCTAGACTACGCGGATAAATGATATAAGAAAAGCAGTTAGGCAAAGCGAATGGGTCTGGTGGTGAACGAGGGCAAAACGAAGTACCTCCTGTCTTCAAACAAACAGTCGGCGCACTCGCGTATCGGCACCCGTGTCACTGTGGACAGTTATAATTTCGAGGTTGTAAAAGACTTCGTGTATTTAGGAACCAGCATTAACACCGATAACAATATCAGCCTTGAAATCCAACGTAGAATCTCTCTTGCCAACAAGTGCTACTTTGGACTAAGTAGGCAATTCAGAAGTAAAGTTCTCTCTCGACGAACAAAACTAACACTCTACAAGACTCTCATCATGTCCGTCTTAACATATGGCGCATAAGCTTGGACGATGACAACATCCGATGAAGCGACGCTTGGAGTGTTTGAGGGAAAGATTCTGCGCAAGATTTTTGGGCCTTTGCACGTTGGCAACGGCGAATATCGCAGGCGATGGAACGATGAGCTGTATGAGCTTTATGACGACATAGACATAGCGCAGCGAATAAAGATTCAGCGGCTACGCTGGCTGGGTCATGTCGTCCGAATGGATACAAACGCTCCGGCTCTGAAAGTATTCGATGCGGTACCAGCTGATGCTGGCAGAGGAAGAGGAAGTCCTCCTCTACATTGGAAAGATCAGGTGGAGAGGGACTTGGCTTCATTTGGTGTGTCCAATTGGCGCCGGCTAGTATGAGAAAGAAACGACTGGCGCGCTTTGTTAAACTCGGCCAAAATCGCGTAAGTGGTTATAGTGCCAATTAAGAAGAAGAAGAACACAGTTAGCAGAAATAGCCTTCACGGGTCACTTGTGTTGAGCAAAGTTTTGTTCTCCAATCTATAAAAAAGCATTAGAGCTGTTTCATATGTCGATCCACCCGTTAATCTGAACGTAGGAATATTCATCTCGACTGCGGCATAGATGTGGCAGCAAAACTGATTTCCATAATAAAATTGCCACAATAAAAATCGCTTCTCTAAAAACCTACTTCATTTTAGACAATCATGCTTGCTGCGAGATTCTTAGGTCGATGCGAATCAACTAAAAATGTGTTCAGGAATGTCGAAGATATGTAAATATATTATTTCAGTGACTAGGGGGGTTTCGGGATATGAGCAAGCTGAAAAGTGAGTAAAAGTTTTCTTCTATAAAAGGGTTTAAGATAAGGCTTGAGTAATCGAGTCTAAGCAAACAATCTCAATTGATTTATTTATTTATTAATGCTGAATAAGTTTATTACATTGCGAAAGTCCCTAGGAGTCAAGATTATCGGACTGCAGGTTATTTAATATTCTTGCAAGTTAACACATGGGCTGAAAAGTCCCCCGGGCCTAACAAAGAAAACACGTTTTTTTCAAAATTAGCTTTATTCATCAACGTACTTTCTATCCAGAACAACGCAATCATACCAGCGCCGCTCCAATATCGGTCAATCCATAAGTACGTGCGTTTTTTAAAGATGGTTTTAAAATTAATAAAAAAGATGTTTAAAGTATTTCTTAATCTATAATATATTTTCCTTCATTATTAACAATGTCTTCCCGACGTTTAAACAAATTGTTTAACTCTCTGCCCTTTGCTTGTTTGTCCTTGGAGCCAAAATACGCTTCGTTATCCCTTTTTATAGCTTCTTTTGAGGAGTAGTTTTTGTTACTCATATGGGATTGAAGTCCATGGAAAAGGTGATAATCACAAGGTGCAATATCCGGAGAGTATGGTGGATGCGCCATTTGCTCCCATCCGAGCTCGTTCAGCTTGTCTAATGTTTGACTTGCGGTATGAGGTCTTGCGTTGCCGTGGTGAAATAAAACTTTGCGTCTATTCACTAAAGACGGCCGATTTTTGTTAAGTGCCTCATTCAGGTTTGATAGCTGATGGGAAAAATAATCAGCAGTTATCGTCTGGTTTGGTTCCAGAAGTTCATAATAAACTATACCGGCCATATCCCACCAAATAGACAGGAGAATCTTCTTGAGGGAAGGCCATCTCTAGGGGTCGGTTCTGGTGTTTCATCTTTATCTAACCATTGGCGTTTGCGAATAGGATTATTGTAAAGGACCCATTTTTCATCACCAGTAACGATACAGTTCAAAAAACTTTCATTTTCAAGCCGTTGCAGCAGCTGAGAACACACATTCACTCTCTGCTGAAGGTTGGTGACGGAAAGTCTATGCGGCACCCATTTTCCCAGCTTTGAAACCTTTCCCAACTGAACCAGGTGCCTGTGAACTGTTCCATGCGATGAATTTAACCTCTGAGCTATCATATCGACTGTTAAATTGGCTCAGCTTCCACGAGTTCGAGCAAGGCGTCGGAGTTAAAGGCTTCAGGACGGCCAGCGCGCGGGTCATCCTCCACATCGCAGTTACCACTTCGGAATTTTGAAAACCACTTTTGCGCAGTCCTTAGACTCACGGTATCCTCTCCGTGAACAGTGTTTATTTCTGTAGTAGCAGTTGTTGTATTTTTACCACTTTTTATAAAAAATACAAAATATGCCTCTTATACGCGTTCGAAGATTCCATTTTATTTTTTAACTGCACGTGCTTCTATCCGCGATTAAAATCACTTGTTGAATGCACAATACATCAAAGAAAATATAAATAGTTCCGTTTATTCCGCGAATAATTTTTTGTATGCAAAAATCGGACAAAAGTGAAATTATGGGTAAAATACGCACGAACTTATGGACTGACCGATATTTCACTACCACTCTTGTAGAACGATTATGTTTTGCCTCAAAATAGGTTTCAGTTTCAGCAATAACTTAATCATTTGAGTGAAGTTTCTTACCGGCGAGCATTTTTAAAAAGCAGTAAGTACCGTGGTTCGATCCTCTCTGCAGGCGTAAAATCTAAAGGTAATCGAAATATTTTTTTAATAATAATCGCACGTATAACATCGCATTAACATTCGAGTGCTTCATTAACAATTTCGTCATAATATTTTAGTTGTTTATCAACCGCATGTAATTTATTTATATTTCGAGCTTTCTGGTGTGAATTTTGATGTTTTCCACAATTAAAGGGACTAACAGTGTTATACCGCCTCCGAAGGATAAATTTTTTTTTTTATGAAATGCTTTTTCATGGCAAAAAAGTACCGAATTGTAGTCGCACACAAAACCATTCGCGACGACGGCGATGTGTCTACATTTAGTCTCGTCTCTTTGAAATGAACATATGATAGTTACGGCTATCTGGTTCAAATCAAATATTTGCTGTAAAAACGGTTTGGCTATAATAGCTTGATTGACAGGTCAGGGCCATATGGCAGAGCTTCTAGCGTGAAGCCTGTCATTGTATGGATGAAACACAAGTACTTTCCTATTCACAAATTCAGGCCGCTGTTGGTCGATAGTCGGTTTTTATCCCATCAATTGTTGGCAGTAGAGCTCCAAATTAAGTGTTTGGCCAGATGGATTTCTTCACGTCCAATCCCACTAAATATATATTGGTGTTTCACCGAGATTTGAACTTACGTTCTCTCTGAATTCCGAATGGTAGTCACGCACCAACCCATTCGGCTACCGCAGCCTACTTAATATAATATGAGAGCAGTTAATTTGGCTTGGCGATCATTTGGGATGGCTGACCACAATTTGACCAGAGTTTTTTTTTCGATTTTTATGCTCGTATGCTTTTCATTTATCATCACCAGTTACTGTATTTTTGAAACGAATCGACCCATTACATTTCAGCAATAAAAACCCAGGCGTTCATTTGGTCCAAATGGTCTTTTGAGTCAATTCGTATAGCGACGATGCATCGAATTTGTGCTTCAGGTTTTTCAGCCTTTCACAAATGGTTTCAAACTTCTTTATTGTTAATATTTAGTTCCTAACGGAATAAGTTCTTACACATAGGACCACTTCTACGATATCCATGATTTATTTTTCGGCAATTGACGTGCACCAGAGCGTGCGACAATTTCTATGTACATACTATCGAAACGGAATACTTGCAACTACCACATTGCTATTGCATTCTATGCTGTTCTGGATATATAAACAGTACACATTCTTTCAACCGCTGCGCAGATCTTTTATCTTGCCGGTAGTCGTCCTGATAATATACTACCTTGATCAAAAAGTACACGGAACAACCGTCCAGTGACGTTCTAAGTCAACTGGTTTGAGTCCTGTTTTTACTTTTGTTAGGTTACCACATCTATGTTAACATCCTACGAAAATGTTATCGCCATAGTAAAAGTCACGCCGTGTTGAGTAAATCTGCTTCTGCATGTGTTTTCGAGTGTTAGTTCCCGATTTCCATAAAAAATTTCGAACAAACCATTAATATGCCGAAAAAAATTAAAAAGTACCCACTTTAAGGACTGCCCTGTAAATATTTCTTTGTACTCTTCTTCAAATTGTAGTTGTAAATTAATTGCGTGGCGTTAACCTAAAATGTACACAAATTAATTTCAATCTACAAAGCAAATCGGAGTTACTCAATTGCAATTTTGAAGTGGAAAAGAAACTACAGTAAAACAAAAAAGTTAAAACAAAGCAAAGTAATAATGCAATTAAAGGCGCTACTGACCGCAAAAACACAGAAGTTTTTAACGTAATTACCAATAGACTACCAGAAAAAATGTGTATAACAGCCAGGCGAGAATGGCCAACTGAAATTTTAATTGCTTGTATTGAATTATTGGCGCCTGCTGTCTTGGCTATGAGCCAAATATGTACGATTTTGCAAAACTAAAAAGCGCATCAACTGCCCACCAAATCGCCAAGTTTCCATTCAACGATTGCTCACTGGCAAAAGAAAAAACTGCGCACAGTTAAAATGCCTTTATCGCCACTTAGCGATCTTTGTCAAATAGTAGCGCCGTTTTTGGGCTGCTCACTTAGCGCTGCAATTGTTCGCCGCTGCACATAGTTGCATTGTTGCATTATTGCAGGCCATACTGGGCTTGTAAGTGGCGTATGCATATGCGCCTGCGCGCCGTGGCAAATAAAAGCAGCTACTTGCATTCAAGCGCGCGAGTTGTAAGGCAAGCGCGTGTGTGTAATTGGCGCTTGCAGCAATGTGCAGCCAATTTGGCTGCTTGCAAAAATCTCAACGGCAGCACTTCCCCACCCGCCAACTGCATACAGCTACTTATGGGAATTGTGTGTGTTTCTTAGTTCTTTTTCTTTTTTGTTTAAAGCTTACTTGTGGGTGCACTCGGCGCGGGCTTGTACCAGTTTGTATGCCAAACGAAAACGCGTTGACATGCCACCAGGTAATGCACTCGTACGCGGTGCCAAAGTTTCTATCTCCCTCAGTGAGCAAGTTTTTTTTTTGCTTGCTTGCTTGTTCGTATATTTACATGTCTCTTGCCGCACCGCCTGCTTTGGCCTAGCCACTGCTTTTGAATACAACTAAATTAAGTTATTGTTTTCGTTGAGCGTTAACCTTTGATTTTGCGTCTTTGTGCGCCTCTGTTTCGCCGCGTGTTTCTTGTGCTGTTCACGCCAATCTCAGCGCAGGATCAGTGCGACGCTTTTGTTGCGCGCGTTCAGGCCAAAGCTCACGACTGCGCCAAGCAGTGAGATTTTTCTGTCTGATAGCACTATTGTTAAAACAATTGCTTCCGAAGTAAAAAATAATTCAAAAATAATTTGGATACTGCAATGAGTCCACTATGAGACGATTTTTGTCAAAGAATTCAGACGATTTATGTCAAAGGAAACGATATTAGGCAGTACAAATGGAAAAATAAAAGGTAGTAAGTAAATCGAAAATATTTGCCTCTAGGCAACTAATAGAAGGAAATGCGTGCGATTGAAGGACCAGCTGGACCCCTGGAAGTCTGCGACCTGGTTCTGGCTAATTCTCCTAATTAACTTCGCAGCTGACGCTAATAAGAAACTGGATTCTAATTAGTGCTAAATACAAATAAACAGCCAAATCTTTTTTCGTAAAAGCAGCCCCAAATATGAATCTTAAAATGAACTAAACACAACTGCAACTACTGGACCACACAGTATTTAGACAGTATAAATACATTCTTCGGGAGACTCTCACCAGCTTGCTAAACTCCCGACCCCCGAAGCCGAAGAGCCGAAGGGCTTCAGCTGCCTAAGTAGACCCGTGTAACTTTGGCTCAGTTAGACTCTCACCACCTTCCTAAACTACCAACCCCCGCATGCTGTTATCGGAGACCAACCACCACTTATTGCAGACGAAGAGCTTTAGCTGCCTCACAAGACCCGCTTGCTTTGGCTCAATTAAAAAGTAATAATAATTGGCGGGTAGACTCCTGTTAGGTGTTTGGCTAAGCTCCTCCTCTTATTTGTGGTGTGCGTCTTGATGTTGTTCCACAAATGGAGGGACCTACAGTTTTAGGTCGACGCCGAACGGCAGATATCTTTTATGAAGAGCTTTTTCATGGCATAAAAACATTCGGAAGTTTGGCATGGCCTGCCGAGGGCAACCACTATTAGAAAAATGTTTTCTTCAATTTCATGTTTTATAATATTCGAAGCTACGTACCTTGTAAATTTTTATATTCAAAATATGCTTGAAGACCCTAGAATAGCATAGACACTGGGTTCTTACTGCTCACGCACGCGGCTGGAGCTTCATTTTTTCTTACCGCAGCTTTGCTTTTTGTAATTATTTTTTATTGTTGTGGTAGCAAATTAAAAAAAATTATCAGAACATCATTAAAGGCACCGTCGCACCACAAACACTATAACATTCCTCCTCCTCGGCTGATTTCCACCCGCAGCTATACTCGTAATTCTCCAAAGGCGGAATAGATGCTGGAGCATCTTCTCTACACCTACCCAACATTTGTAGGACAGGCATGAGGTCTTTGAGCAAACCTTATTTTTGATAAAGTAACCAAAGGATGAATTTGCGAAGGCACCAGGGTTGAGCATTTTGCAGTACCACTAATTTTTTAGTTGGGTTTCATTTTCATTATCCGCTTATTGCGTTAATTTTTTAGCGCACTATGCTCAGTCCCGTGAGGTACCAAACTCCATGTTTCGATTTAATGCAAATTGGTTTTTCCGATTTCATGTAACTGCCAATAGTTTCATCTTCGAGTTTTGTATTGAAACTAGAACAGTTTTGTCGCTTTTGAAGTTGTAGTCGCTAGCCACATAAACCAGTCGAAGCATTTTCTGACGCCTGCTAAAAATTATATGTTTACAACTTCTTTTCCAACTCCATTCGAGTAAAAACAGAAAAAACAGCCAACCAATCGTCGCATCAGCTAAGCCTCCATTAATGCAATCAATTCAAAATAAAATCCCATTAGCTTAACTTATCTGCTATTTTGTCTTCCAAAGAAGCTCAATTGTCCGTCGTACACGATTTTGGTTGCAAACAATGCAACTTTGGCGCGTAATCAGCCACACTTCATCGGCCAATCGACGAAATCGCCCCCTCTCGGTAATGATGTCGAAAATGTTGCATCTCATTTAAGTGAGGCGACCAAGCAACGCACATATTTGTCATTTCATTGCAGGAGCACCAGCAGTAGCTTACAGCCATAGCGACAATCTACAAGTAAACTGCCGCATTGCAAGTGAGTCATGCAGATGAAATCACGTTGATCGAAGCCAATAAGCAAAATACCAAGGCAACGCATGCAAAGGCACACGAATTCACATGAAGGGAATCCTTACGAGCGCTGAAGCTCGAGTAAGTTGCCAAGATCTAGTCGGCGATCGCCTGGCGACAGTAGTGGCCGTTGATGGTGAGTGTGCAAGCGCTTAATTAGATGCGCGCGATACAGGCGACGACGCCAGTAAAGAACAAAAAAAAAATGCACATAAAAAACGGGAAAAACATGAGCCGGCGCACATCTGATTTTTGTTGTCTGGCGTCAGCAACAAGTAAAAGAGAGCGTAAAAACTCCGTACATACAAGTCGTTGATTTCCAACAGCTCATTTTATGCCCTACGAACTTTAAGTGCTTAAAGGAGTAGAGAACTCCCCGCCAGCCACGCGCTGTCCTCTTCGTTTGCCTCTACGGCAATCTGGGAATTCCACAGCAGGCAATGATACAAAACCGTTTCGATCGATCTGCGCTGATCCTGCTGCAGTCGCCAGTTGTTTTTATTTTTCACCACTGTTCTTCCTGCAGCCCCAGCGTGGTGCTGCTGGCTGGTTCATCTGCCTTTGAACTGTGTCTGGTACATCTTGTTTACAAGCTGTTCCATGTTCGGTATGCCTGGCACGAATGCGGCACAAAATTTAATTGAATCTTGCAATGACGCGGCGGTGACGCCATTACATACACGTACTCGTACATAGTGCGATTGTTAATGACATACTTTGCATTCCGAAAAGCAGCCAAACGGCAAACCCATAGACTAACATGACTGCGGTACCAACTCCATCGAAAATTGCCGATCTGCTGTTTATTTGGATAAATACATTTGCACGGCAGGATCTGCGATCGAGCAGGATTGGCATATCGGTTATTAATTCAATAGAAGTTGAGTTCGGTTCAATATTTTTTCCCACAATGTGATCGAAGGTATTTCTCTAATAGTGGTCACTAGGCGGCAGACAATAACAGTGCATTTCTTCCATACAAAACTATGACTTCTTCAAATGCCATTCGGAGACGGCATAAAAGCTTTTGAGGTTTTGCAATGTCAAAGCAATCACCACAAATTTAAAAAAGAAGCTCGGCCTGCGTCTGTCTTCAACCGCCTTGTATTGTGTTTTATGCTGCATGTGCCACACTAATATTTTTGTGTTTTCCTGCGTTTGTAAAAAGTATATTTTCTGAGCTACCCTCGTGAGCTCATTTCCCTCACCTCACAATCGAGATTACAACATCGGATAAGCAATTCGTTGGACAATTTCGATGATCATTACCGGCTATACATATTTGCGGACGCAACTAAAGGGAAAATAAAAGCGTGGAAGTACATTTGGGTATTTGAGTTATGAACTCGAAATATGCAATAATCCAACGCTTATTAGCAAGAAAAATACAGGTTTTTTAAAACATCTCTGAATGCTGATAGATTTTTTTCGTATAAATTATTTATTTGGGAATGAAAGAAAATATTGAATTCGTCGCTACAAGTTCTCACGATAATCCGCGGCAGTTCGTATGCAAGAGAGCGACTGTCCTGGGACCTCCCACTTTGCTAAACTCGACCAAAATCGCGTAAGCGGTTATTACGCCAATCAAGAAGATTATGAACGAGAGAACATCCTTCCCTCAGTACATATATGTATGTATAAAGATCAGCAAGATGGCACCACGCTGTGCACGGTCAGGGAGACCACGGCGATACTGCGTGATTTCTTCCCTAAAAAAACTGATAAGCCGTTTCGGGGATATATTCTGGCCACCCCGGTCGTTCCATCTTACTCTTATGGAATTTCTTCGCTGAAGGTACCTCAAAAATAAAGTCTATGAAACAAGCCCATAGACCAGCTTAGTCCTAAAAGAATTTAACTTTTGATTCTTAATTCTGCTCTGCATTATTGCTAACCTGTATACGAGATTTTTGCATTACTTCGTTACTCAAAGATCACTATGAAGGTCGCTATTCTTAATATACCTTTTTTCATGCAACTTCAAGATATATTTCGCTCTGCTTTTTGCTGCGTAACAGTCCCACTCAAAGGCTAGGACGCCAGTGCTACCTCAGGTTAGTCGTTCGAAACTTTCCCGTAAACGCAACCAAACAAAAATGAGTGAGAAGTATGCGAAAGGGCCGAACTTATCTTACGCCGCGGCTGCAAAAGTGATTAAAAAATCAACAAAGTTTGTTGTGATGTGGAATCAGGCGTATAAGGTGTACAAAGATGTTGATGACTTTTCCGAGCGCGGTTTGAAGCGAGTGACGACAAAAAAGCAGGATAAAATGATCGTCCAACTTTTTAAGCGAGACCCTTCTTTGTTACTACGCCAAGCACGATTTGGGAATCGATGTGAATATAAACACCATCGTACGTCCACTGAGGGGGGCGAACATATCCTACCGTCCCACATCATTAAAACCCCTGCTCTCAGAAAAGCACATTGAGAAACAACAAAATAAGAGAATGATGAAGACTAAACGGTTTTTTGAATAACTGCGACTCGTAGTTTTGTTCATACTTTCAAGAAAAAAAATTTTAAATATATATCTTTTATACTTCATGAATAATCGCGGCTAATTTTTTCTGACACAGACTGTAGGATGGCGCGTTTACTATGCTCCGCAGGATTTCGTTTTGCAGACGGGTGATAGTGGTGATGTACTTTTGGCTAGGGCATCCTTAGAGTTATTTACCCTATGCCCAAACTGGCAGCGCACAAAGGGTATCAAGTACTATGCCTAGATATTTGGCTTCGAGAGAGAATGAGAGAGAGAGAAAGAATATATATCTACATAAATTCACAACATTTGCAGAGAATACAAATAGACAAAATTTACAAAAAACAGAGACGGTAAACGCCGGACACAAACCATGGCAACAACGTGCACTACTCCGAACGTTTATCACCCGGACAAACGCAGCGATTCCAGGACCGCAGCAACGGCACAAATTACCGTAAGGCAATAACAATAAATCCGACGCCGGAATGGATAGCACTTTATAGTACGCGCAAGCACTAGCCAGGAAACGGAAATAAGCGCCAAAAAGTAGCCACACAAAAAAAAACGTCAAAAAGTAGGCACCAAAAAAAAAACGCCAAAAAAATTGGGACAAAAAACGTCCCAAACAGTAGGCACCAAGGAAATATAACGCCAAAAAGTAGGCACCAAAAATATATTTCCTACAAGTTTGCACCAACAGACAAGCGTCGAAAAATAGGCAGTGTTATTTCTCACTAGAAATTAGCAACCACAAGGAAAAAGTCAGGAAAAATAGCCTAAAGGGTATCTAACATATATATAAGGTATAGCTCTCTCTCCTTTTCCTCTACGTTATACCCTTTTTTTCTCTCGCGGAACGAAAACGCCCAAAACGTTGCACGGCCTTGAAATTTTACTCTCCATTCTCGCTCGTCCATCGACAACTAAGAAGTTTCACTTAAAAAAATAAACCTGACACCAATTAGAAACACTAGGACGATAAAGTAATATAATATCCAGCTGCGGCGGGTACACTGCTTTGCATATCGATGCTTTCCTTAGATCGGAAAAACATTAATTTTTGAGTGATAAAGATTTCAGATTTTCGGATTTATCAATAAAGGGACAAAACTCCGTTTTTGATTATCCAAGACTTCACAAAAATAAAAAATAAAGTTTGAAGGATAGAGGATAGAGGAAGAATTCGCTACTTAAAAAGTGTACCACAGCGGCGCAAGGCTCGAGAAATATGTGGTTTAAACTTTAAACTATTGCGGCTAAAAGGAATAGTGCGGCATAAACCTAGATAGTCAACTCCATGCTTGCTATTTCAAGTTCTTGGAAAAGAGCAACGCAAAAGGACGCTGCCGTGAGTCTGAATTTGGTATCCCCTGACAAAATATGCGACTGTGTGACTCTGCCACATTTTTTTAATTTTAATCGTTTCGGACCGAATGATTCGTGAAATTCATACACTGCCTCTTCAGCGTTGAGAAGTTGAATTGGAAGCTCTAAGAGCTTTGACTTGCTATTACTCAAGAACACTAAAATCAACCAGCCAAACAAAAATTAAACCAGAAGAAGAAGTAAACTCTTGCTAATTCTTATAATTCCCGTTGCATTTATATACATACATAGGTATGTATGTATAAGTACCTCAACCAATTTTGCCGCAGCAATGCTCTATGCTTCGCGTATATAGTCGCACATTTCAAACAATTTATTGGAGTCATTCGATTTGTTTATTTGTGTCTAAACATTTTTAATGGCAACAATAATAATTAAAACGCGTGTGCTTGCGCCCACGCTGGGTGGCACAAACGTTAAGATCGCTGCAGTTCAGCCATGCACCCATTTGCATATGTATGTGTGTGTATGAGTGCGCTGCATTATATATGCACATGTTAGTATGTCTGTGTGAATTAGGGTGATCGGCATGGTTTTTGAAAACCGGAGGAGTTTTCTACGTAAGTTCCTCAAATAAATTTTTTTGTAGTTTAATAAAATTAATGATGTAAAATATTTTCGGCTATATTGCGGTGTCTATAGCATTTAAGATACCTTATAATGTTCGAAAATTTCTTCTAACTTTTCATTGCGTACATCTCGAATGGTGCTTTTGATGTTGACTTGCAAAGTTTTAATTTTTTTGCTTCTTACCAGAGACCAATGACTCGACTTAGTCTAGCAAAACATCGTTCTAGAGGCAACAAATCATTTGATCCTAAGATCAGTGTGCGCTAATTCGTGAAGTTAAGTCCAACACCGAGTACTTTCTATAATACACCATTTATTCCAAGTCTTTCAGACCTTGTTCGCGCCCCTTTGGAAACGAAATAGCCTGCTTGAGTTGAATGCACACATTTTTTCTTACAGGTAGAAATTAGGGACCGTGACTGTTTTAATTTTGTTTTTCTTCTTTTTTTTCCATTTCTTCTTTTTTATTTTTCTTCTTCTTCTCCTTATTCTTCTTCTTCTTTTTCTTCATCCTCTCTTTATCAACCTTGTTTTTATTTAAAGAAATATTAGTTCTCGCTAAAGCTGAATGTCCAACACTCATTACAACGTTTGGGAAGGTATCCTTATAGTCGTCGGTTTCCCAATCATTATAGACTCACGCCACAAAGAGGAGGAGGAACTCGTGCCAAACACCTAACAGAATTGTACGCGAAATTTTTTTGTTTTTATTGTCGTGTAAGCGTAGTACGTGGTTTTTCCGTTCCCTTTTTCGTTTTCGTTTCCACCTAAGAATGCCTTGCCTGAGGCATATATCTCTAATCTCTTCGTTTTTCATAAGTTCTCTGCAAGTGTGGCCTGTAATTGTTTGAGGTGTTGCCATCTCAACCTGGTTCATTGCTTGTTGTGTTGCAGTATCGGCTCAAGTTTCCCCACCATTTTATAAATTCGGACTTTGCATTTTAAGCGGACTTTGCTTATTTCGCTATATTACAACGCGTGGACATCCAGAGTTTCGTGTTGCTTTGTACAGTTTTTTTACCTCTGCTGTCAGCTCTTTCGGTGGTCTTATATTCACATCCATGTAGTGGAACCCCATAACTTGCTGGATACTCTTTCCAAATACTGCCAGCTGGCACTTGAGTGGATGTTTTTTGATATTGTCAAGGCATTACGTCTTTACTGCCGATATCTTCATATCAAATGCAGTTGCAGCTTTCTCGGAGGCATACAACATTGACTGAAGGTCGTCTGCGCTGTTCCGACATTATAACTGCGTCATCTGCGTAGCAAATTATCTTGATTTCATTTCCAAGCAAATATCCTCTAGCCCGTATAGATTTGTCAACAGCTGCATGCCATCGGTATTGGGGATGATATTTCATTTTTAGAATTTTTTCACAAAGAGACAATAAATACGTTTTCAGTAAAATGAAGTTAAAATTTATGTAATTTTTTTTTTTTTTTTGATCTGATTTTTATTTTCTCTGTCAAAAATAAAAATTAAAATCCAACTCTAATTTTTTTAGTCAAAAAAGTTGAAATTTAAATAATTTAAAATCAATATTCCTTGGATAATAATCATATCTAAGTGTGTGGCCGAGTTGCTCCTTCTATTTGTGGTGCTCGTCTCAATGTTATTCCACAAAAGGAGGGACCTGCAGATGGCCGCGGCGGTTATTTTGGCAATATTTTGTTCCGTGCGTAATTGAGCCATACTAATATTATCATAATAAAGATAAATGACAATAATTTCTTAAAAAACTTGTATTTTGTTCAAAATCAACACCGGCCCTTAAAACTTAACCATCCCTTAGATTAGGAACTATTTGCATTTGGTAATTTTTGGATATGTGCCGCCGAGACCGCGGAGGCCATTTAGTCGATATTTTGTTTTATACGTAATTGTGCCATGCCAGTATTATCATAATAAAGAGAAATGGCAACAATTTTCTAAAAAATTGTATTTTATTTAAAGTCAACACCGGCCCTTGAAACTTAACCATCCTTTATAAATGTTTTTTTTTTTTTTTTTTTTTTTTTTTTTTATATCTCCCTTTATTTATTACAGTCTGTTATATATTAACAATATGTAATTTTTGTACAATTAGGGTCTATTAAGTTCTTTTACCAATGTAAGAAGAATCTGTTATTATTATTATTGTTTTTTGTGATTACACTGTAAATCTTATAGTTAGATCGGTCGGTGTGAGTCGCTTTAATCTTCGTTTGGTATTTTCTGCCGGTGCTATTTTACGCATTTCTTCGTTTTGGTGGACTGACAGTCGCTGTATATGCTTAGTGCTATATTTTGTGATTGTTTCTTGGATAGTATCTACATTTAATTCACGATGTATGGCTTCATTGGGAATAAACCAACCAGCATTTGTTATATTTCGTAATATTTTGGATTGTGTTCGCTGTATGAGCTGAATATTTGTGTTTTTAGCCGTTCCCCATATTTCTATTCCGTATTTCCAGATAGGAGTAATAATTGTTTTGTATATAGTCACCTTATTATACAGTGATAGTTTTGATGCTCGTCCTATTAGCCAACTTAATTGCCGGTACTTATTCTTGATTTGATTTCTTTTGTTAATGATATGCTGCTTCCATGTTAGTTTTTCGTCAATAGTTATTCCAAGATATTTTGCTGCTGGGCAGATTTTTATTTTGTTGTTTTTTAGGGTTAGATTATATTTTGATGTCTTTTTGTTTGTATATATAACTTGGATAGTTTTGTCTTTATTAACTTCTATACCCCATTCGTCAAACCAATTTACTGTATTGTTTATTAATTTTTGAAGTGTAAAGGTCGCCAGTTTTTCGTCATTGTTTGATGCCATTAATACAGTATCATCCGCGAACGTTGCTATCATTGTATTATCTGTTGTCGGAGTTGGCACATCTGCGGTGTATATTAGATATAAGAGAGGACCTAATACACTGCCTTGCGGTACTCCAGCTGTCATTGGTAGAATATCGGAATATTCGTCTTCATATCTTATATAAAATTTTCGATCAGTTATGTAGCTCTTCAAAAGTTCAAAGTAGTTTTGTGGAAAGATTCGTTTGAGCTTATGCAAAAGTCCTTTATGCCAAACTTTATCAAAGGCTTTTGCAATGTCTAGGTATACAGCTACACAATATTTTTTGTCATTCATATCGTTAAGTATTTTGTTAGTAACCCTGTGGATTTGTTGGACTGTTGAGTGTTGCCGTCTAAATCCGAATTGATGGCTTGGTATCACTTTTTTTGCTGTCAAAATTGGTTCTAGTCGGTCGAACAATATTTTTTCAAACACTTTTGAAAGGATTGGCAATAGGCTGATGGGTCGATATGAGGCAGTTTTGGTGGCATCTTTTCCTGGTTTGGGTATGGCGGTAATTTGAGCAATTTTCCATAGTCGTGAGAAGTATTTAGTCTCTAACATGCAATTGAATATATTTCTTATGAATTGCAATGCTGTTTCAGGTAACTTTTTTAAAATTTTTCCATTTATTAAATCATATCCTGGAGCTTTTTTATCGCTTAGCTGTTTTATTTGATTTTTAATTTCGCTTATGGTGGTCTTTTTTGTTTTGATTTGCGGAACGTTTGTTATGTTGTCAGATTTAATGTTTATGTTTTGATTATCCATTTCGCTTGTAAATGTGTCTAAGAAGTGTCTGGCTAAGGTGTCGGCTTTTTCTTTGCTTGTTTTTGCCCATGTGCCGGCTTCTGTTTTGATGGGAGGTTTATGTATTATAGCGCCATTAATGTGTTTTGTTGCTTTCCATAAGGAGTAATTTGTAGATGCTGCTGTTCCCAGGTTTGCCATATAATTTCGAAGTTTACTCTCCTTGTGTTTTGTAAGTAATGTTTTTAGCTCATTTGTCGCTTTATTAAGTTTGGTCTTATCTGCTGGATGTCTGGTCGTTTGCCATGTTTTGCGGAGTTTTCTTTTTTCACCGATTTTCTCTTTAATGTAAGTTGGGATATTTTCTTTGTTTGTCATTTTCGGTGTGGGTGTAGAGGAAGCAACTGCTTGTATTACGCTATCATTGAAATATACAATAGCGGCGTCAATTTCATCTTGAGTTTTCAGTGATATATTTATTTTGAGTTTTTGCTCTAATATTTGGCAAGCATTAGTCCAATTCGTGCTAGAATTATATAGGCCCAGAGATTGTTTTATTTCAATAGGTCCAAGTAAGGTCATAATTAATGGTGAATGGTCTGAAGATAGCTCTAAACATGATTTTATTGTTAGATTTTCATATGGCATATTTTTAATTATGCAAAAGTCAATTAGGTCCGGTTGTTTTTTCGTATCTGTTGGCCAGTAGGTTGGCTCACCTGTGCTAATAAACCGACTATTATTTTTTCTAATGGCTTCAATTAATTGCCTCCCTTTTTTATTTGTTAACCTTGACCCCCAAAGTATGTTTTTAGCATTGTAGTCTCCTCCGGCTAAGTATCGATTCCCCAGTGATTTTAGATAATGCAGGTATTGTTCTTTTGTGTTGTTATATTTGGGGGGACAGTAGACTGCAGATATTGCTATTTGCCCTTTTGTGTCTTCTATGGCTATTGTGGTGGCTTGGATGTTTTTTTCTCTGTATACCTCCAGTTCGTTGTATTTAATACTTCTTTTGATAATAATTGCTGTCCCACCGTGCGCTTTGTTGTCGGGTTGATTTGTGTAATGTATATTATAGTTCGGTATGTTAACAAAAGTTTTGTCAGTGGCATGAGTTTCAGAGATCATCATTATATCGATTGATTTATTTATTAAGAATGCTTTAAGTTCCAGAACGTGGCGAGCAAGTCCATTCGCATTCCATATAGCTAAATTAATTTTATTCCTTTCGTTCATCGAGTTTGGTAACGAGCAGTGTTAATATGTTCATCATACTTGTCATTTGGGTTATTAATTGTCTCATCATTACTTTTAGTTCGATCATATCGTCGTTATTTTTTGGAACATGTTCGATGTTATTTTTTGTTTGATTCTGTTCTTTTGGTATTGTGTTGATTGTTGTTGCCTGGGCGTATGTTATGCCTGGCACCACTCGTGTTGTATTTGCGTTTGTTTCGATTGTCTCATTATTCGTTTGTTCTTTTTCATTTTGAATACTTTTTTTGCGTAGTGCCGGATATCTCTGGACTTGTAGTGCTTTATATATCGCACATCCGCGGTAGTTTGCTGTGTGATTTTCGCCACAATGTATGCATTTTATGCTATTTTTATTATTGCCTTTAATTGGACACATAATTGTTTTGTGTTTGCCTGCACATTTTACGCACGCTGGGTCTACTTGACAATAATTTTTCGTATGGCCGTATCTTTGGCAGTTTGTACACTGTGGTACTATTCTTTTTTGGCGGGGTGGTTCAAAACTAATTTTGCAATGTAGAAGATTAGTTATATTATATATTTCTTTGTTATTATCCTTTGTTTTTAATTCAAGTGAAAATAGTGAAAGTGGTTGTTTTTTGCGTTCTGAGTTGGTTATTTGTATGTTATGAATGTTTGTTATTTCGTGACCTAATTCAGCTAGCTCTTGTTTAATTTCTTCGGTGTCAGTTGAATAGTGCATATTACGTAGTATTACTTTAAATCCTCGTTCATCTTTTGGTCTAAACGTGTAGTATTTTGTTTGTTTTTGCTTAAGTAGTTCTATCATTTTTTTATAGTGTAAAGGCTCTTTTGCTTGTAATTTTATTTCGTTTTTGCTAAGTACTTTTATTTCGTAAAATATATTTGGGATCGTATTCAACGCGTCAGCTAGAGCTTTTATATTTTCGACATTCTGGACGTATATAGGTGGAGGTTTTTGCATGCGTGGAGTTTGTTGGCTGATATTCGGAACTGTCCCACTGTCGCTTTGCTCTTCTAATATATCGTCGTCCGCTAGGAGAGCAAACTTGTTTGAAGAGGCTGGATTGCCCAGCCAGTACTCTTTTAGTGTTGTCTGTGTTGTATTTTGTGCTTTGGGTTTATGTTTTTTGCTGCTCTTAAGCTCTTCTGTTTGTTTGCTTGGAGATTGAGTTTCGCGATTTCTTTTTTGACTAAGCTGATCTTTACAGTTGGTATGATTTAAATTTAAATTATTTGCATATAGTACTTGCGTGTTTGTTGTTAGTGATGCAATTGTGGAGGCGATCGCTGTTGTGGTAGTATACACGGTTGTTGTTGTGGCTGTTGATACTGCGGTAGTTATGTACTGTCTTTGTGTTGTTATTGTTGTTGTAGACTTTTTAGTGGATGTCTCATCAGAGTGTGAAGTTGGAATAGTATAAGTATACTTATTGTTGTTGGAAAGAGAAGCAGATGGTGGTAGTGGAGTGATTGGGGTAGTGCATTGAGCAGTCCAAGGGAGCGCGTCTGCCGGATTCACAGGTGATGCGGCGTTTTTCGATTGTTTTATAAATGTTAAATCGACAAACTCTTTCCGATTAATTTTTCGATTTGAAACGACGACCATCCAGCGAAACGCCTCACGCGTCCACTCGGCTACTATGGCAATAAATTTTCAAATTGAAATGAACAAATCGAAAACGGATGCTGACCAATAAAGTCATTATCCGGTTTTATTTAAATTTGTTTTTGTTTTCAAAATCGCAATTTCTAATTAACCTAAAAATCTGACCCCAGGGAAAGAAAAGAATATTTCCAACCGATTACCCTATTAACATTGCCTCTCAAACGTTTGTCAGCGAAGCCTATTTGACTTTGTTGTTGATGATAAATCGCTATGAATGAGCTGCAAGGCTTTCATTTCAGTGAGTTATGGCTTCGCGCAGCTATTAACCGAATGTTGTTGTCTTTACATTGCTGCATATCGATAATGATGTTGTTGTTGGTGTTCTCGTTGCAATGCGCATTGCAATAAAAGTGAATTTTTATTTGTTGGTGATTTAATTAAAAGGCGCGTTAGGTCACAAAAACATAAAAGTAGCAAATCAATGCAATGAAGTTAAGCAGGTGGTGTGAGAGCGAGCGCGAGTCATGGAATGGTGGGGGTGCAGAGACATGCAAACGTACACATGTGTGTGTGTGTGAGTGTACATATCTATTTGTGCATTGTGGAGGCCCGGCCGCATTTGTTTGCTTTTGTCGCGTCGTTTATTGCCAGCAGCTTTCCTACATAGTCCTAATGATGTTGTACTTGTTGGTGTTATTATTATTATTAGCGTTTTTGCTGTTGTTGTACCAACGCGTTAATAGTGAAAGTGTTTGCATTTTGAAAACTGCCGCGTGCTGTGCACTCACGTACAATCAACAACATAGTTTCTCGTCTGTTTGACCGCAAGTTGGAAAATGTGTTGCCGCCAACAACAGCCGGCGGCAGAACTAAAACACCAGCGCACACTGTGAGGTCCTGGGCGAGGCTTTCGAACCACCACGTATGTGCATCGCCTTATCCCCCAAATTTTGAACACACACTCGCTTCACACATTTTTCTAACGGTATGCATATATATATATATGTGTGTGTGTGTGTTTCAGTTTTGTTTATTATTGCATTTTAACCGTTTTATGACTTACTAAACGTGGCGCTATGCCCCAAAATTTTATTACCATTCACGCTCATTATATTTGCTTTATGCTTCGTGCTTAACGCCATTCGCGTCACCACCACAAGTAAAAAAATCGGATGCTTGTAATTTGCCTGTGATAATCATTTAATGTGGACTTCACATCATTGCGCCTATTAAATATTAAATTCGGATCCAAAGATGTAAGCACGCATCCATTTAACGACTTGTTTATTTCAACAGTTAAGAAATTATAGTTGATTTATTAGATTTCTTATTTTAGAAAAATGTACAAAATATTTGTTTGTTTGACTTTTAAGTTTTGAAATGCGGAAAAATTGTTGCGGTTACCTCAGTGTTTTTTCAAAAAATTATAAATTTTCACCTATGATGGTAGATATGTGAAATTACTGAAGTATCAAAACAGCAATCCCCAAATAGCACTAAACCGCCGTTTCGATACCATTATGAGACCGCCAACAGGCAGATATCTACAGCCACCCAGAGCTGTTGATATAATGGAGGAGATTAATTGGATTTAGGTTGGCGCACAGCCCCAGGCTGTCGAAGAAAGGAGCACTCAGTGACCTTAATCAACTAGCTGCCAAACCTAGACATTTACAGAGAAAATGCTCAACAGGCTCCTTTTCTGAAAGGTTACCACAGTTTCTGCTATGAGTAATGTAAAGAGTGGTTGAGTTTCAAGGGCCGGTGTTGATTTGGAATAAAATACAAGTTTTTTAAGAAATTATTATCATTTCTCTGTATTACGATAATATTGGTGCGGCTCAATTACGCATAGAACAAAATAAATGGCCGCCGGCGGCACACCTCCATTCGATGGTCCAAATTTTCGATGACGCTGACGCATAATTGAGGTTCTATGCCGTTAATGTGCCGAATTATCTCATCCTTTAGCCTTTGAATTATTGCTGGCTTATCGACGTATACCTTTTCTTTCAAATAACCCCACAGAAAGAAGTCCAACGGCGTCGTTGACGTTTAGATGTGGTTCACATTCAACATCGGCCCTTGAAATTTAACCACGCTTTATAATGGTAAATCTAGCTTTTGCGCGAGTGAGCCGATCGTCTAATGACCGATAAACACTACTAAGAGGTTAGCAATTGAATGGCGTGGAGTCCCAAGGACTTTCTGAGTCATGAGGCTATTGTACTGGAGCTCACGAAGAAATAGAGATCAATCTTTTCTGCGCTTTACTGAGAAATAGTTTGTGCAGTTCCCTTTTAACAACTGGCAGAAGGATGCCGTTGACCGGGTAGTAGGTCTCTGAGACCAATTCAGTTTCTTTCCTGGCAAGCTCATCAGCAATTTCTTTTCTTTTCTTTCTTCCTTTTAAGGAAAGAGATAAATTGGCTGATTTAGAGAAAAGCCCTGCTCCAACTCCCGATTCCATCTTGAAGCCGTCTGTGAAAGCAGAGGTACCAGCTTCGCTGCAAATTTTCCACTCATTCCAATGCTGCATACTTGGAAAGAGTGCTCTAACACGACCCTCAAACTCTGGATAGAGAGATCAGTTTGAAATTCAGAAAGATATAGTGTTAATTGCCTGTAAATGCTATCATGTTTCTTGAGAGATTGACTCCAGAGACTAAACTCCATTAACTTGACTGCACTTTGACCAGCGATAGAAATAACGTAGAACCATTTCATCAGCGATCGAATATGCTACTACCTTAACCCCATTTCTATTTAACTTTGTCAAAACTTTGTCAACTAACAAAAGGTGAGGTGAAAGGACACTACTCTGCACTGTTCTCCTGTGACCTCCCCCTGTGGCGTCCCACTGCATTAACTTCCATGCAGCCAAGCAGGGATGAGAGCCAGAGACAGATAGGACTTTCTATCTCGTCCCTGATTGGCTGCTCTATTTATGGTATTCGTCTTGGTGTTGCTCCACAAATGGAGGGATCTACAGTTTTAAGCTAAGATAAGTTGCGTGTGCTTTAGGAGATAAGTCCACGTGAACTATTCAATTTTGCTGTGCGAGTGAGCTAACGCACCAGTCAAAGTACCGAAAATGTAGCACCGCATATATTTTAGGCCGAGATAAGACAATCCGTTGATTTCACGCTGTTCATAGGAACTGGGAATTCGAATTTTGCTAAAAAACTTGAGCTACGCCTCTACCATATCAAGCTAGCCAATAAATGAAAGCTTTTGATCATTTGAAGTGACAAAACCTGGCCGATTAAATTCTGTAAAAACAATAAATTCTGTCCCTAAACAAAAGCCCTATGCAAAAGATATATATGCCGGTAATCATGCATTTGAATTGCCATGCAATGCTTATGGACTTGAGTCTTACGAGCTGAATTTAGTGTTCATAAGTGTTGGCTGCCATATAAAGATGGACTAACAGCTCAGTTCCCCTTGAATGCTAGAAAATTGAAGTCCTTTTCTTACAGCCAGTGATGGTAAATGTAGGGAAAATTCCCTACATGTAGAGATTTTTGTCGAAAAAGGACAGATTTTTTTAAATTCTGTAAATGTAAGGAATTTTCAAAAAGGACAGAAAAACTTGTGAAATAGCGGGAAAAGTTAAAAAAGTTCATTTAAAATAAAAAGCCGCAGTAAGATTTCATGCCAGTATTTTTTTCCTTTTGGCAGCATACTTTTAAAGCGTTAATACGGCAAAATTGCCATTTTTTCTTCGTTAACGCTAACGCGATTTTTTCTTCGCGCGAAAATTGTTAGTTGTCCCGCGTTTCCTGGTGCTTTTCACTATTGAATTAAGTTTGCAATTATTTTAGTTTTAGCTTTTTTTATATTTAAAATTTATATATTTTACAGAAATGAGCTCCTCCTCTTCGACTGACTCTTCGGAGGAACACCAGCAGAAAAATTCAAGTATCGGAAACAAAAGTTCAATAACAAGTGGCTTGACGACGACAATTTTAGTGGCTGGTTGGAAGCTGTGGCTAACGATCCATTCAAATGCAAATGCGCTGAGTGCGACAAAGTTTTGAACTGCGGCAATTCTGATTTGCAGAAGCACGCCGAAGCAAAAATTTCCAGAAATTTCGAAATAAGATTTAGCATGTTCTTCGCTGAGCATAATGTCGCGCTGCAAGTGGTGGACCATTTTATCCCAATCTTAAAAGTAATCGTGCCGGATTCTGAAAAAATAGAAACTCGGTCTTGTTTTAAACAGAACTGAATGTAATGAAAAAGTCTGAATGTAATGTTGGTCTTCAGTGCATCAATGGATGCTGGCCGCCTCGGGGCTGCGATTTGACGCCGTTGGATTATTATCTTTGGGTGCCGTCAAAGTGTTATGCCAACAAACTAGCAACAATTGATGCACTGAAGACCAACATACGCGATGTCATAGCTGAAATACAGCCGCATACAATCGAAAATGTGTTGAAAAATTGGACCGATCGTATGGGATGGTGCATGGCTAGCCGAGGCAGCCATATGGATGAAATTCTGTTTCATCATTAACCGGAAAGATTTTACTTCAAAATAAAAAAAACAGTTTGGAAAAATATTGAGTAGTTTCTTTTTTATAGCATTTTTAATTCCGTAAAGTTATATGGCGGACTCTATATATATAAACACAGGAGAAAAATATGTGGGGAATTTTGTAGGGAACATTTTTTGAAGCGTAGGGAAAAGTAGGGAATTTTTTTGGGCTGTGTAGGGATTTTTCAAAAAATCATTTACCATCACTGCTTACAGCAGGTTGGTTGGTTGGTTGGTTGGTTAGAGTGGTGATTCATCCAGAATCCAACTAGCCCTTCCGCACCATTTTGTTGCCACATCCTCGTTACCAACTTGTTTAACAGTTATTTACAGCAAGACTATATCCAGTCTGTGCGGTTTAGCAACCTTATTAGGCTGTTGACGTCTAAGCCAGACAGTTGCTCGAGACTCTCGAACAGCGGTTTGCCCAGGGTTAGCATTCTGTCCTCCCATAGGGCAGGGCATTCACAGAGGAAATGGAAGATTATTTCCTTTTTCTCCGGTTGTTTACAACTATAGCAGGAGGAACTAAAGAAAATTCAAACCCGGTTAAAAAAAATCTACTGAGATTTCGCAAAAAAAAAGCTGCTGCTCTATGCTGTAAACAGGTTAAAAAACGTGAGCTGCTTGATCAAAGGACGTCTACCAGACGTACGCATTTCGTCCTTTGAAGCGTCCTTTCACTAGAACTCCGTAGTGAATAATTTCTATACACTACCTTTTTTATGCCATTTTGGAAATTTTTTACACACACACATAATAGGTGGTGCAAAATTAATCATCTAATTTTTTCGATAAATTTTTTACTAAATAAAAAAATTATTTTAAGTGATCGACATTTAATTTTGGACCTTTGCGCTTTCCACTGCTTGTCTATTTGTACACAGTAACAGTTTAGATCACACGTGTCTAATATGATAGGCGTACGGTGCAAGCTGCAAAAACTATAAATCTTCGAAGAGGATGAATAATTTTGCGCCACCTTGTATTTAATAACTAAATTCGCTGATTTTTGAGTAAATTGGGCTCTTTTTCAATGAATAATTTGCATACCTTTGCTGTGTCTTATGATGCACAGGTGATGCAAATCAAAATCGAAGTCAACTAAAAACGTTGGTAGTCAACAAAACCAAATACATGAGCGTTAATGGGTAATATTGCATTTACGATTGTTGCTCTTGTTTTGTTGTAGCAATTATTGCTGACGGATCAGCTAAGTCGATGGTGCGATCAAAGCGCGTTGACGGCACACCACGTGAATTGTATTAATAGAAGTGGGACAGCCAACAAAAATCAAAAAGTCAGAGTCGAGTAAAACAAACACTGGCCACTGCCTGCTTGCCACACGGCAACGACGCAGGTTGCATGTTCACATATCGCATGTTGCATGTTTCACTCTACACTCTGACTGCCAGTATTTACGATCATCCATTGCAGGCCAATAGCAGCTGTGCCAAAGCCATAGCCACAGCCGTAGCCAGCGCCAGCATCGATCTCAGCGCAGTTCTTGTAGCAATTGATTGTTGTTTGTTTGTTTTATGACTTGTCGTCGCATAAATTCCAGCCGCTTTCGACGTCATCACTGAAAAGTCAAATGGTGCGATTAACAGAAACGTTAATATGATTGTAAAATCTGTTGCAGAGTCGCGTTTTACGGGCGATTTATGTGTGCGACGTGAGGTTGATTCCGCTGGTTTCTGCGACTTTTGACTTTTAACAGTACTTTGTTCATTGATTCGCTGTTGTATTTTATGTGATTGTTTACTTAGTTTGATTTTGTTTTGGGTGTTGTTGTTGTTGTTGTTGTTGGTGCCGTTCGCCGTTTGCCGGCTTTCATGTTACTCTGCATGACCTTTTGACAAAAAGTTAACAATTTTACCAATTAGTCCCCCGCAATGTGCGCCACGCCACAGTCTCATACGCGTTCCACAGCTACAACTGCGCTTGCAAATAATGTTGAGAAAAAGCACTAAGGACATGAAAGTTGGTCAACAAAATCGTCGCTGGCCCGCCATAATGTTCAGATAATAACTTGCTGAATATATAAAACAACTTCCAATTACGAAAACGCAGAATAGGCGAAGGAGTTCAGTGCACGTGTCCCAATAAAAATTCTCTGCGTTGGTAAACCGCAATTCAGAATGAAGTTGGTCCGATACCGCAAGCATTCAATTAGGAGTATACTCGTAATGCGAATTATTCTAGTACTCTGTGGAGCGACAATAATTGAGTGTGGCTTTGACTGAATTCAAAACAACAGATTTGATATACTTGTAAAAAGCGCAAAAATAATCCAGAATATAATCTTATATGACATAATGGCTAGCATCTTCAATTCTCAGCATAAAAACTATGAAACGGAACATCCGTTTTTTATTGAATTTTACGCATGGAAATGATAAATTCTCACTTAGTTTGGAAGCTGCTAAAGGATATGCAAGCTCGTTTAATATAAATCTACTGGCATCTCGAGCTGTAGCTGTAGCTAATAAAATAACGTCAGTTGGTCAATCAGGATTGGATGGTACGCACTCACTCAGAAAGAGAGGCACCGTATAGATTTGCCAATTATTGATTCACATATGAAACTTTCGGTTTGAAAATTCTCCTGTTAACTGCATCGACTTGGCTGTTGACATTCTGCACATCAGAAGCTCAAAGCATTTGTTATAATAGAAAAAAGTGTAATAAAACTAATGCTGTATAGCTGCATGTTTCTGTTGCAATTATTGCCATAACTTATTTTTTATGTTTTTTATATTGACTTACGTTCATAAGACCGCCTTGAGATGGTAGGATGAAAATATTGATCTACAGGCTATTAAATATCATATATGCCCACATGTCTACAACTCTATACTGGGTTTTAGTCAACTCATTAGCAACACAGCATATAAAACTAGCTCTAAATTTCAGCAGCCAGTATTAGTCAATTATGTTTAAAAACTCTGTGTGGGTAGTTTTTAATTGAACATATAGTAAATTTCCTCAAGATGTGTGCTCAATTTCAATTTAAAAAAAGCAACTCAAACATGAAAGACACAAGGCATTTGAAATGCATGGGTAGCTCGAAAAGTTGCCATAAAATATAGAAAAATACTTGGTCTATGGAAAAAAACACTTTATTACTTTTCAGTATATTCGCCTTGAAGATCTACAGGGCCCGGCACTCGAGGTGTAAAAGGCCATAAATTTAGTTTGGAGGATTACTTTCTTTCAATTCAAAGTAAAAATATGTAAAATCAATACAAAATTAAGAATCAATTTACTTTTGCTCGATATGACCACCTTTTGTCTTGACTATGGCCTTCAGATGGTCCAGAAACAAATCTTAATCTGTCCGAATGTAAGGTAGCAGGTATTTCGGCCCACCCGCGTACAAAGGCTTTTTTCAGCACCTCGAGACTATTGAATCTTTCAGTTCGGGGCTTGCTCTCCAAAATGGCCCAAAGAAAATAATCTATCGGACTCGCCTCTGGTGAATATCAGAGCCATTGTGTGAACGTTATGAAGTTAGGAACGTTGTTTTTTAGCCATTCTGGGTTTACTCGAGCTTTGTGACACGATAATATTTCCCGATAATATTTCGCATTTACCTTGACGCCAGGCTCGATGAAAACGATTGATAGCGCCATCTGCGGTTACAGTGACCCAAACCATTACTTGTGGTGGGTGCTGCCTTCTGGTGGCCAATCCATGACTCAAATTCTCGTAAAACGATCGCTCAAATAACCCGTATCGTTTTGGAACTCCCGAAACTCTACAAATTGCTCAATTTGAAAAATTTTCTCGTCAGAAAACACAAGGTTCTGAAATTGACTGGAAGCAACTCCTACGCTCTCTCTCTTGTTGCTGATTTGGTGTGAGCTCATGCGCCTTTTGGATCTTGTAAGGCTGGACTTTCAGATCATTTTTCAGTATGCGGCGAATGTTATGGTCGGATATTTTCAGTTCTTTCACCAATTCATTGGCACTTCGTCGGGGATTCCGCTCAAGTCACTTCTACACTTTTTGAAGCATTTCACGTGACGTAGCACAGTGGTCCGGCGGCCGGACAAAATTCAATTTTTCAACATTTTTGAAATAAAAATTTGATAATGCAGATGTTTTCTTAAATACTCAAGGCAGATATCCTTCAATCAGACATCCTTAATTTGAAAAATTTTCTCGTCAGAAAACACAAGGTTCTGAAATTGACTGGAAGCAACTCCTACGCTCTCTCTCTTGTTGCTGATTTGGTGTGAGCTCATGCGCCTTTTGGATCTTGTAAGACTGGACTTTCAGATCATTTTTCAGTATGCGGCGAATGTTATGGTCGGATATTTTCAGTTCTTTCACCAATTCATTGGCACTTCGTCGGGGATTCCGCTCAAGTCACTTCTACACTTTTTGAAGCATTTCACGTGACGTTGCACAGTGGTCCGGCGGCCGGACAAAATTCAATTTTTCAACATTTTTGAAATAAAAATTTGATAATGCAGATGTTTTCTTAAATACTCAAGGCAGATATCCTAAAAATATTACTTAATTTAAAAAAATGTTTCATTGTAGTTTTTTGACTTTAAACATGAAATTGTATGCAAATCGTACTTCATACAAGAGTTTCATTTTCATGTCTGCAAATAAATATTACCATTTGATTGTTAACCAAATATTGAAAAAAAAAAGATAATTGAATATATTAACGGAAACAGTAATAATTCTCTTAAGTTGTGGTACAAAATCCAATTTTTTTTTTTTTGAAATTTCAAAATTTTTCGAAAATATTTTTTTTAAGATCATTTTTTCGAGTGGTCCACACCGGTCCACTTGAAATCAACATGAGTGATGTAGGCACATATTTCAGCTATGATCTCAAACTGAAACCTGTTGCGCAAATTAAAAATAATGTAGCTTTTGTGCATTTACCCACAGGCAGACATATGGGCTTTGGGGCTTTGACGATAGTTCGGGCCATTCAGCTTATAAACAGAGGTCAATTGAAATTTTTGATGACCAAAACCTCTTCATAACTTCACTAGTACCTATAGAATTGTACACAAATATGTCTAATACCACAGAAAAAATAATCGTTCGGAAAAATGATCGCCCATCATCTTCCCGAACTTCCGTGCCTATTAAACTTCAGTTCATAAAAGAGAGTTCGATAATTTCTTTGAAAGAAAGGGATTGGGTACAAAGTCAAATAGATAATTTAACACCAAGTAAAATTAAACTTAATGAATTAAATATATCAATTTCGCATAAAATGCTACTCACCATGGTAGATGGCAAAGTATGCAATGCTCTTACCCACACATCATCATCTCAAAAATGCTATGTATGTGGGTCAACGCCAATAATGATGAACAAAATCGAAGAATCAATTCTACAGAAAACCGATCCATCTACATTTCAGTTTGGCTTGTCCACTTTACATGCATGGATAAGATTTTTCGAATGTTTACTACACATATCATATCGATTAGAGTTCAAAAAATGGCAGGCTAGAAGGCTAGAAGAAAAAAATAGTTTAAAAAATAAAAAGACATCTGTCCAAGCAGCATTCAAAAGTCGAATGGGATTATTGGTGGATATTCCTAAAACGGGTGGTAGTGGAACGACAAATGATGGGAACACGGCTCGCAGGTTTTTTAATGATCCTGAAGTATCATCAGAAATTACTGGAATTAATATTCATTTAATCAAGCGGTTTGCCACTATTTTACAAACATTATCGTCTGGTTTTGATATTAATATTGAAGCATTTCAAAAATATGCCCTTGATTCTGCTAAACTATTTGTCCAACTATATGGTTGGTATTACATGCCGGCTTTCGTGCACAAAATATTAATTCATGGGAGTTTAATTATTAAACATGCTTTGCTGCCTATTGGCCAACTCTCCGAAGAGGCTCAGGAAGCACACAATAAGGATTTGAAAAACTTTAGACAAAACAATACACGAAAAATGTCGAGAACTGACACAATGACAGATTTATTAAATGCTTTGCTTTGTTCATCAGATGTAGTTATAATATCAAAAACTAAGGTTCCGAAAAACAAGCCAAAACCATTTTCAAAAAAGGTTCTTGCGCTTTTAAATTTGAAAAATGATCCAGCTTCAGAAAACAGCTCATCAGAAACCGAGGATTCTGAATCATAAGAAAAAATTAAAAATGAAAAACAAAAAAACAACTAAATATCCAAAAAAAATTTAAAAACTAAAACAAAAAAAAATTTTAATATAAAATTAAAAATAAAAATAAAAATTCCAAATAAAAAAATTTAAAAATTAAAAAAAAAATAAAAAATAAAAAAAATCTAAAAACAAAAAAAAAATGAGGAGAAAATAACCTTACCGTAAACCTCCACGTGGTACTCTCTGGGGTCGTGAAAAACGTAAAAATGAACTCACCAGCTAATTACGGAAGTAAAAATGTATTTATAGTATTCAATGAATTTAAAATGTGCTAAAACTAAGGTGAGATTCGTCATCACTGATCCTTAAAACCCCTAAAAATATATATTTTCAGCTTAATTAAATGAGTTTTTGAATTTTGTCCGCCAACGCCTTCTGGTCGGACCACTGTGCGTTGCAGCCTTTTGATGACCACCTCCATGAGGTTTCGCTATGCTACCAATATCATTGTAACGAGTAATGATGCGATGAACAAAAGCTTTATCGGTTGACAATTTTCATTTCACGTTGTTTGCCGCTGTGTAAACGTGGAATGCGGAAAGAAAATATATCCCACTCAGTTAAGCATTTTATTACAACTGCCAAATTTGATTGAATGCGTTGGCAATATTTTTTTTTAATAGATCGATATTAAAGTGTAATGAAATAAACCCAATAACCAATCGTTTTAAATGTTTTTTTGGTATTTCCTTGCTCACTCTTCTCGGGACCATAGGGCCTCGACAAGACTTGTCTTGCATTGGTAACGTTAATCTATTTGATTTCTGGGTAGGTGATTAGCTTGCCGCAACAAGCGTAATAAATTCCTATTTTTAGTTGCAGTCAGTTGCAGTTTAGCCAGCCGACGCTTCGGTCTTATTTTTGGAAAGAGGAAAGATGCACGCCGAAATTCTGGGTGACTCATTTTTGGCAAGGACAGGAACTGGAGAACTAAAATTCTGGAGAACTAAAATTGTTAGAGATACAAATACATATATACCGAATGTCTCTCAAACATAGAAGTTTATTGCTTCGCAGTTGTTGGTTTAATGACTTAAATTATTTCGCAACATGGATTGCCCACTACAGTCAATTTGCTGTCTCGATTGACATTTTCATTGAATTTGACCATCGAAAATCATCACAAATTTAGTGTCGAGATATTCAATAAGTATGAGGCCGCCTTATAAGTGACCATCTGATGCTATTGCAGATTAGTTGATAGCAATTTTTTTTTGTTTTTATATATACTGATTTAAAATAAGATGTGAAACACCAACTAACAGAATTTGTCTGCTTGAATCGAGGCAATTGGCATTTAGAGAATAAATATTGTGGATTTCTAATGGCTGTAGCGATACAATAATAATTAGGAATTTCAACGGAAACTCTAAGTTCCATAAACCACATAAATGTAAAAGTAGCCTCTAAATAATTTAATTATTTATTGCTTTTTGTTTGGCCAACTGCAATTCTTCCTCGGCATGGCATCCGATTGACAAACGTGATTTGTACGACTCCCTTCTGCAACGTCGATTTGTGTTGCGTGTCAATATTTCAACGATATGTCAGCACAGTGTTTCACAGCTGGACATCAATTTCAGCAACAACATTTCAGCGGCAACAACTGTGACGGCAGCAAAACGGAACCGTGAATGCAACAATTCTAGATAACTCATGAATATAGATATTTGTATGTATGGATGTGTGTGCGTGCTGCCTTTGCGCGCTCGCGCTTCGTGGACTGGCTGTTGTTGAGTTGAGGTGCGTGTGGTGCGTGTGCGCACGCGTACAACTTCAAAACAAATTAATACCAAAATGCGTTTGACTGATAATTTAATTTTATTTACTCGCATATTTTACTACTGTTTTTTATTTTTTGTTATTTATTATTTTTTTTTATTTTTTTGTTTTCTCTATCTTAACAAAAAGCAAGAATCCCTACGAATTTCAATTAATTCCGACACATGTAAGCATTTATATTTGTATACACACTCACATACACACATATGTATGTATGAGTGCTAGTTTGTGTTGGCGCAGCATCGGCAACGGCAGGCATTCACACGCGCGTGCACATCAATAACAATTTGGCATTTTATCAATTACAACAACAAATACAATAATACAACAATACTACAAAAACAAGAACCAAATCAGATTTGCACAGCAACACTTTGGCATATGAATACAAATTACAACGGCGAGCGGCATTCAAGCAGGCAACAATAACAAATAAAGAACAAGAGCAGCGTGTTTTATGCCATTTACAGATGAAGTATCTGTGCTACGCACGCAAACGCCATCCCGAGAAGAGGATGCGCATAAGCAAGGCGTTTATGGGGGGATAAGCATTCGTGCCGCTTTATTTGTTGTATCCCAATAAACATTCTAAGTCTTTAACCAGAGAAAGAATGGAGAACTATGGGCCGACCCAAATGATTTACGACAGAGCTCAACAATACCACTAATCGAGAGGCGTGGCAATCTTAACAAAATTTGTCCTACTCAACTGACCCTCCGAAAGACTTGCTATAACAGCTTCCATTCATACAAATGAATGTTAGTAACTCAAATTGATTCAATACATTTTAATAAATATATTTATTTCAAACTAATTGACCAATAACCTCTGAAATATAGATTTTCCGCTATCCGAAAAATTTGCTTTTATTGCCGTCATTAGCTCTTCACCGTCAGAATTTTTTCCCACGTATATCTTTTTTCTATATTCGGGCGGCCGCTGTTGCGGAATGGGTTGGTGCGTGACTACCATTCGGAATTCACAGAGAGAACTGAGATTCGAATCTCGGTGAAACACCAAAATTAAGAAAAACATTTTTCTTATAGCGGTCGCCCCTCGGCAGGAAATGGCAAACCTCCAAGTGTATTTCTGCCATGAAGAAGCTCCTCATAAAAATATTTGCCGTTCGGAGTCGGCTTGAAACTGTAGGTCCCTTCATTTGTGGAACAACATCAAGTCGCACACCACAAATAGGAGGAACAGCTCGGCCAAACACCCAAACAGGGTGTACGCGCCAATTATATATTATATATGATATACATATTTCTTTTTCCAAATTTGGGAACAAAAAAATAGCCACTAGAGGCTAAGTGTGGATTATACAGTGGGTGATAGATTTCGACGTATGGCGCAAAGGCGTGTAAGTTGACAACATCCGATGAAGAGAAATATTCTGCGTAAGATTTTTGACCTTTGCACGTTAGCAACGGCGAATATCGCAGGCGATGGAACGATGGACTGTATGAGCTTTACGACGACATAGACATAGTGCAGCGAATAAAGATCCAGCGGCTACGTTGGCTGGGTCATGTCAACCGAATGGATACAAATACTCCGACTCTGAAAGTATTCGATGCGGTACCAGCTGGTGGTGGCAGAGGAAGAGCAAGATCTCCTCTGCATTGGAAAAATCAGGTGGAGAGAGACTTGGCTTCACTTGGTGTGTCCAATTGGAGCCGGTTAGCACGAGAAAGAAACGACTGGCGCACTTTGTTAAGGGGGGACTCTACTGTAAAAATCAAATTTTCATGGATTTTGTTTTCATACTTGTATTAATTTAATTAGTAAAAAAAAGTTTAGGGTTACATAAACACAGGTCTTGAGTGTACAAAAAAATTTTTTAAATTTATTTTCATTTCAAAATGGCAGCTGTACAGCCGCTTCCCCGAAACGCCTTTTGAAATCTGCCCACACTGTCGCGCTTTTAAAAAAAATCTGAAATAAAAAAAACCAATTTTTTTTTATTATATATCATTATTTTTAGTTGTTAAGCCTATTACTTGCAAAAAAAAAAATTTTTTGTAAAATTTTTGAAGTTTTTTAAAAAATCGACATTTTTTTGTTGTCATTTTGTTATTAAAAAAGGGGTTATAAATAATACATTTTTTCCCACCATAGCTTTAAAAACTAGTAAATATTGTTAAAAATATACTATCAAAGTTTGAGCTTGATATGTTAATTTTTCACGGAGCTGTGATGTGGGCAATTTTGAAAACGTGGTTTCGAGAAAAACACGCTTAAACAATTGATCAAGCGCATATGACCGTAAAGCGCTCGAGCGCTCAGTTTATAGCTGCTTTGCTAAAACTTTTATAACTTGAAAACTATTCAAGATTTCTTTTTAAGATTTTCATGGAACATTCTGGAGTTGTTTCTGAGTATGTTTCAACAAAAAGTAAAAAATCGATTTTTTTTAAGTTTTACAGTAGAGTCCCCCCTTAAACTCGGTCAAACTCGCGTAAGCGGTTATAGCACCAATTAAGAAGAAGAAGAAGTCCTTGGTGAACCATTGCCTCATTCACAGTTTTGCGCCATCGGTCTCTAGGATACTTCCTTCCACCGCCGCGCAAATTAGCTTTTCAAAGTCTACTTCCACGTCTTCGTGCCATCTTTTTCTGGGGCGCCCTCCTCTTCGGCCTCCAACAGGGCGTATTTCAACTGCCTTTCGAGTTGTTCTCTTCTGGGGCATTTTAAACCCGTCTCCGACCCATCTTACCCTTTGAGAATTTATAAATTTTATCACAGTTTCGTTTTTTGATAATAGTTCCAGCTCATGGTTATATCTGAATCGATAGACACCGTCTTGCAGTCTTACAGGTTCATATATTTCTCGCAATATTTTTCTTTCAAACCATTAGCTCATTAATGTCAGTAGTTTTTAGCGTCCATAGTTCGAAACCATAGGTAATCACGCGGCTGATCAAGGTTTTGTTTATCCTTAACTTCTGGTCGCGAGATAATAATTTAGACTTAAGCAGCCTCAAATTGGAAAAGTAAGGCTTACTTGCTGCTAAACCACTCTATCATTTGTTGTCAATGATGTATCTTTAGTGGCAATATTTTGATACACAGACAGTTGAATTCTTGTGCACTCTCGAATGCGTGGTATCCGATCAGCACGTCATCATGCCTTAAACCGTAACTAGATCGGACCATAGACTTCGTTTCCTCTCTATTAATTCTTAGCCCAGAATTTTGTATTACTTTTTTTTGTTTTGTGAACCCGCTGAACTGCTGAATGGCATCAGATATCAACTTGAGAATCACAAATTTCTCAAAAGGCGCTGAACCAGCTTTTTGGTGTTTGTTGGGATGGGGCTACACATCCACACACATTCACACTGATGTAAGAAACATACATATGTTCTCTACATTGTAAGCCCACTTCTTTTTTCTTCTTTGCTTAGTTTTTTATGTTTTGCTGGCCCTTTGCACATTTGTGTTATGAAACAGAGAAACATGCATGCAACATCGATTGTGGCAACATTATGTCAAATGACGATCACATTCTTGTAAGTTTTTTTCTGCATTTTAGCAAATCACGCTGTAATCTCAGCTGTTGGCAATGCAGATTCGTTAATGCTTTCCATTCGTAAGTTGAAAATTTATGCAGAATATCAAATGTGCTGTCAAAAACGGACGCATACATACATACATTCATATAACTGCACATAGGTATGTAGGAATGTATTAGTGGCAAATTGCCAAATCATGATGACATATCACCTATTTGGAATTTGTTTTCTCTTATTTATTCCTCTAATTCTTTAAAACCCCTTCCACAAGCTGTGCTATGATGCACTGTTTCTGGTTAAAAAGGGTTGTGATTTAGCTACTGGTTTTTTATGTACTTTATATTTGATTGTAAGTGTGTGTGCATGTGCCAAAAAGCGTTGATGGCCCATGGCATACTGATTGATTCCTTTACTGGGCACATTTGGTAGATATGTCAAGGCGCACAATCGGCGAATGTCAGTGATTCGACAAGGAAAAGTGCTGGGAATTTGATGAGTTACTTTTTTTCGACTCATGACAGGAACGGTGCAGAAAACAGGCCGAAGTTACAGCTGAATCTAAGTAAGAGCGGCATGAATGCGCATCAGCGGTTGGAAAATTCGATATTGATTATGGTTTGGGAAGTTAAGTTAGCTGCAGAAAATGAAACGAGCAACGAGTGCGGCAAACCGTACTAGAAAGGTTTCCAGGATTTACTATGCTCAATAATCTAGGGTTCAATCCAGTACTTTATTCAATTGCTCAGTAATAGTCACAAAATAATGAAGCAAACCCATTCCCATTATTGAGGAAAATGTTATTTTTTCTTCACTTTCTGTAGTTTTGATTATACAGGCAGTAAATACGAACCTCGACGCTTTTATATAGGTTTGTCCGTTTCAAATATGCAGGAAAAGTACCACTCCCACAAGCCTCTGGCGCTTAGCAGTTATTTTGTATAACCATCACAGCACCGAAGCATGAATCACTCGGCCCTTTCAGTTAGCATCAGCCATGCATTAAGTAGGAGCACTGAAGAAATTCCAACGATACCTTGACCTGAGGGCTAGATAATAAAAATAACATTTCTCTCAAGTGCCCCACAATAATACATATAAATCCCAGAGATTGCAAGTGTAGAAGAATGAAGTAATGCAGAAATGGGAGTTTTTGTTTTTTGTATTTCTGTTTTTTTTTGTGCCTTAGAACTTACAGCGAGCGTCATCTACTGCGTTAACTGGTGTGGCTACTAAAATATGTAGTCCCCCCTTTTTCTTCTGGGGTGACACCCTTGGCGCGACTACTTTCTGGATTACATCGGGAAGCAGACATAAGAGTAGGAGCCGCTATTGTAGCAGTCATTCAAGATGCAAAAGGAATTTGAGCTCTTTTTGTTACAGCAGCTAACTGAAAAACTTTCATAACCAGAGTAACTCCTCCCCGACTTTCCCAGTTAATAGCAGTTTTTGAAAAAATAAGTTCGCAGTACCTCATATTAAGCCTTTGTGTTTTTTTTATTGTTTATTTGCTTGGAGCACCAAGGTAGCTAGCAGTCGGTCTCTAAATAAACTCACTTAGACCGTTTCCGATCCATTGTGATACCACAGTAGCAGTTTATCTGCGACTACTCGTTTAACCATTTTGTTTTAAGTGCAAACACATTAAACTGGCTGATAAGGCCATGAGTTTCATTCACAAGCGATTAGCCAAAGAATCTAAACCTAATGATATCCCACACGGGGCAGTAACAGAGAAGATGCCTGACAGACCCTTCCTACTCTTCATTCTTGCAGCTTCTACAATCCTCGGAATATGATAAGTTCAATCTTTGCGCTTGTCGACCTAGGAGACAGTAACCCGTGCTCAAAGCAACTAACATAGAGACGTTTTTCCTTCACCGATTAAGTAGCGCCTTTGATTCCCTTATGTCCCATTTTGGCCAAATTCTTTTTGTAGCACCAAAGTGTGAACGGACTTCTTTTCTCTTCAGAACTAGTGCCTGATTCTAACAAAACTTCTAACTAAAATGGAAATTTTCTTCACCCTACACTTCACTCTAAAATGAATAAGTTAATGAATTCGCGAAGCTTTCTGCGGCACCTTCAAAAAACAAAAAAAATTAACCGAAACGGAATCCTGGAGCTATAACCTCAGTTGACCTCGATCTTTTGGTAGATTTTGTAATAGAAGAAGAGACTGCGACCATTCTCGTCTTTCGGTATGAAGAAAGTCCATAGCAGGCGAATGATGAACTTTAGACTCTGAAGAGGGCATGTAGATGGAGTCCAGACTGCCTTAATCTAACGGAATCTGTCATATATCACACAATAATATTTCAGTCATCAAGCAAATATCGGCACTCTTGTTACTGTTTACAGTTATGATTTTGAGGTTGTACAAGACTTCGTTTCAGTAAGGCCCAACATTAACACTGATAATAATAAAGAAGCCCTGAAATCCAACGGAGCATCTTTCTTGCCAAAAAGTGCTACTCTGGACTATAGAGGTTATCGAATAGTAAAGTTCTCTCTCGACGAATAAAACTAACACTCTATAAAGCTCCCGTGCCCGTTTTATCTTATGGCGTAGAAGCTTGCGAGATGACAACATCCGATGAGATGTCCCTTAGAGTGTTTGAGAGAAAGATTTTACGGAAGATTTTTGGACCTTTGCACGTTAGCGACAGCGAATATCCTAGGTGATAGAACAATGAGCTGTTCGACGGGATTGACATTGTGAAGCGGAGAAGGATCCAGCGGCTTCGTGGGATTGGTTATGCTGTTCGGATGGATACAAACACTCCGGCTCTGAAAGTATTCGATGCGTTATAAGCTGATGGTAGCAGGGAAACAGGAAGACCTCCGCTGCGTTGTAAAGATTAAGTGGAGGAGGATTTGGTGTGTCCAACTGATGCCGATTGGCGCGTTTTGTTAAATTTGATCAAAATCGCTTAACCCTTTGCCTTAATACAACGTGTGGGAGCCATGATCCAACATCCATGCGTAAAATGAGAACCTCGCATTTGACACGTGAATACTTTCTCTGGCCAAAACTGAAAAGCTCGTATCAGACACGTGATGTCTTGTTCTGGGTGAGAACCTCATATCGACTACGAGATTGCTTTTAAGCACGAGAAAGCTTCTTCGAAAGTGGCACACACAATCGTCGTTCGATTCATAAGATAAAGGGTTGAGCAGTTGTCGCGCTAATCAAGAAGAAGAAAAATACCTTTTTTTCTTATTTACAACAAATGAATTGGTTAAATGGTGTTCATCTATTGAAATCCTAAATACCCTAAGTCTTTTGACACTTAGCCCAAAACTTAGTACACTCAATGAGGTGTAAACTCTTCCTTCCTGGCCGAAGGCACTATTTGTTAAGCGCAATGCGCCCTCTATGTGTCGGCGCTCTAAGTTACATGCCTCCACAGCCGTCCAAGTTAAGTGTCGACTTAAAATTATACCTTGAATTTAGGGGTCCAGTTTATTTAAAATTTTTCCAAATTCTAAATATTCCAAGCCCGAAAGGCTATTTTTCAGCGTCCCAAACTTGTACTTTTCTCTGTGATGCTCCTGCTTTCATCTCCACTTTTTTCACTCAACTCAATAAAAATGTCATCGATCAGCGGAGCACCACACAATTCATCCAGACAATTCATGCAACCAATTCGCCAAATGTATTTTATTCAATTTTATTTTATCCTTCTTCCAAATCCTTTAGTACAACAACCCAAGACACGACAAATTAAAATGCAAAAATCTTCGCCTTCAATAGAAACCTCGATTTCGAAACGAAAATGTAACGAACGAATGTCGAAAACATGAAGATGGATCACTGGGAGCATGACTTCCAAAAAAACGCAGCAAGCAAAAAGGGATGAACTTTAAAAAAAAAGGCTGTGGTGGATAAAAAGGCAAAAGCAAAAGCAGAAGGAGCAGGAGCAACAATGGCAACTATTGTAAGTAATATTATATTTTATTATTGCCTTGTATTGTGTGCAAATTGAATAAGAAATAAAGTAAACGGTGAGCAATACGCGTATAGCACAAGATGAGGCAATGTTTAAGGGACTTTTGTGCCAGCCTGAGTGAGTGACCGAGTGGCTGGAAGGATGCGTAATTACTAAGCAGCGGCACAAAAGGGAAACTCTGCCGAAATGGTTGTAGCAGTCGGCAGGAGTCACCTAGCGCCATAACGCCTGACAGCGGCATGATGAGGCAATTTGACTACCGGCCGACGGGCCAACCAACTGAAATACTCAGTCAATCGGGCAGCAGCAACAGCAGCAGCAGCCAACTTTATTCGATCATCATCATCCACTCACCCGTTCATGCGCTGACTAAATCACTTAAGTATTACAAGCGGCACGTTGGCTTTCAACATCGCACCACTAATAAAATGTATCTGTCAGTCAGTCAGCCTGTCGTCCAACTGTCGGTTTTGTTGGTTGAGCCTTTGTGTTGAAGCCGCGCCAAATGCGTTTGATATCGATGAAATTTTTATTGATAAAAAATATTTATATGCACATACATACATATAGTATGTATATGACGAGTCGATAGTTGCCCACATAGCACACAAACAAACACACTCACAAAAATCGTTTATGCCTTTCTAAAGAAGGCAGAGAAATCTCTTTGGATGCATGCATTCCCTGTAGGGAAGCGCACCACTAGAGAACTGGTGAGCTTCCAATGAATTTATAAAAAAAACCACAACTAGTGTCACGTGTCCCTCCCTGCAAGCTTTCAGAAGTGATAATATACTCGACAGCAGAGATGTGGTGCGCTGAGAAATTAAAACCTATGAGAATCCAAGTTCTAACTGCTGATACTGTTGCTGTCCCTGTAGTCGACAGGATGGGGCATTGGTGATACTTTCAAGGGGCCCTAGCTACTTTAAATAAGCAAAAATGCCTAAATTAATTTTTTTAAATGATTCCTACTATAACTTAAAAAGAGGTTTTTCATAAAAATATGATATACACTTTTAGATACCTTTGTTTGTAATTGTTTTCCTTCTCTCTCGTAATATATGAATGCCATTCCATAAACCCATAAATTTTCTTATGCCATGAAGGGCAATGGCTTCAGATAAAGTAAAGCATATTTCCGAAAGAGAAAGGACCGAAAAAAATGAAACAGCAGGGGTTAGGTCTAGTGAATGCCGAGTATGCAATAACACTTCCCATCCACAGTTTTGAAAAAGTTTTCAACTGGTATTGATGCGCCACGTTAACCGCGCTGCGCATATGCTTTTCTGAGTTTAGAGTTGTCAATGTGGATGATGGATTAATAAATGAATTGGAAATCGCTTCTTGTGGCACTGCCCACGATTTTCAAGCCCGCCCCACATTTTTCACGAATATGAGACTTCAATGAGCCACGAATAATTGCCATCGAATCTTTTTGATTGGCTTTGGACACTTTAATAGCGTCGAAACTAAATTTTGCAAAATTTCAACGGCTCAGTATAATCACAATAAACTTCTGATGACATTCGACATTATTTAGCAGCAATTTTTTTGAGCTCAAAATATGTTGGCCCAAAAAAAAATTATATTGCGAAAATAATATAGGCGAACCGACAATTAATGATATGGAAGCACATGAAAAAATGCCATGAAAATATTCGTAATATGATTCGAAATTGGCTAGCACAACTTACGCCTTTTTTGTTTCTGCTTTTTTATACTTCAACGGAGCATAGGGCCTTTAGGGATTTTCCAGCATATGCAATTTTGTGCTGTTGCTTAAACAGGTGTTCCTGAATGAATTTAAGTCGTTCAGGGTCAATCTTCACCAGATGATTTTTAGCAGACCATGGTCTCTGCTCCCCTGTGGAATCCAGTCGAAGGCCATTCTCGTTGTTGTTGTTGTTGTTGTTGTTGTAGCAGCATAATCATCCCCCATACATATATGGGGAATGCTGCTGAAGTGATAGTCCTTGACCGGATATAAATCCGGGTCGTTCCGGTAACGGTAACGTAGAACCGACTGTCGTGGGAACGAGGCCATTGTCGTCGTACCGTGTGATGGTTTGCTCAGAGAGTGAGTTGACGCAATATGAGCTGCTTGTTGGTTTACCTCCAAAGCTCTTCATTTTTTATTGTATTCGGTAAGAATACTCTGTTAATTACCCTTAGGCGTTTGGTGATGAAGAATTGTAGCTTTTGTATAATAAAAACTTCTATGCGATCCAAATTTCGCTGCCAATATTCTAGCGTTGATTTAACGCATGCGTTGAATACCCGAGCTTGTTTTCCTTTGGAGATTTGCGAGCTTGCCCAAATTTCCCAAAGCCGTCCGAACGCGGCTTTTGATTTACCCAATCTGTTGCTGGCATTCTCTACAGCCCCATCGTCAGCTTTTATAGTCCAGCCGAGGTAACAAAAGCTGTTGACGAAAACATTATCGTCGATCATTACTTGCCGTGTGCTGTTCTTGTTGACTTTCCTTGCCTTAGTTTTTGACAGGTTTATTGCCAAACCGACTTTGTGAGCCAGCGCGACTACTCGCCCACCTTTGTCTGCAGGTCGATTATTTTGTGTGACAATAAACAGATGCCGTAAGCAAAGTCCAAGTACGAAAAGGCAGAGCTAGCAGTACTACACAACTTACAGTATGGCTTGTAAATCCCTGATTATCGAGCTATGTACATCGACAGGTTTACCGAGAAGATCGCCTTAGATGCTGAAATGGCATGATGTTTAAAGCTTAACCTTTTTTCGGGAAAACTGCTTTTTGAAAATTCTAAAAATAAGAAAAAATCCGCTTGTAAGTCCATTTTTTTAAATGTTGCTTCCAGCATCTGATTTCTTTTTTGGTTTTTTTTATAAAAAATATGTCAGTTAATTAAAATCATAAATAAAATTTGAATCCAGCCCTGACAGTCGAATATGGCTGGTTGATAAAGTTTTGAATTTTGATTCTGATTAGTTCACATCATTAAAAAAAGCTGTTTCTCGAATGAATCTATTATGCAAATTATTTTAAAAACTAGTATGGCTTTTTATGTCACGAAAGTAAAGATTTACTCCGATATCCAAGCGGCGATTACGGCCCTGGACTCGATGATGGTACATTCGAAATGGGTCAAGAAATGCCTGGTCTCACTTTCGATCGCATCAGGATTCATTGATAAAAGGCTCATTGTTCTTCTTGGGCAAGTCAACATTGCGGATATCTGAGAGGCTGATGAGCTTGTCAGACAAGAGACCTATTAAGTAGTTTCCTCGTGAAATGAGAGGATTCAGATCCCCTTGATCATCTGCGATCTGTTCCTGGAAGAATGGGCTTTACGTCAACTTCGAGAGCGCTTGGCAAGTACACAAACTTGTAAGGAGGTGAAATCTTTTGATAAACGTGTGGATCGGAGGCTTTTGAGGGATCTTCTGAGGTTGAAAAAAATTCAGTTATCGAATTTCGTGGGTATCCTCACTGCACACTATCCACGAGATATGCATGCTGTGAGATTTCGCATTACTTCGAGTCCTTTTAGCATCATCTGTATGGAGGATGACGTGGAAACATCTCAGCACCGCCTCCTTAGCTGTCTTGGCGCTCATTTCTTCGCTACGCCTACAGACCTAGCAAGCCTAAAAACCTCATGAACTTCATCAGCAGCATAAAGCAGTTAACACAACCGTAACTTAGTCATAGTGTGTAATCCACAAATACTCAACCCGCTCCGCTTTTTGCGAGCAGGAGGCCATTTATTTATTCCTATCCAACTTTTTTCCTTTAATCTGATTATGCGATTAGTCCATGGGCATCATGCCATATAACCAAATTAATCAAAAATTACCTAAATAATCAAAAAATGCCCTTAAGTATTTACGACGACTTTCCCGGTAACCCTGCTTACTCAATAGTAAAAACGGAAATATAAAAAAAAAATTTGCTGTTCTTGAATTCGGAAAAAAACTACAACATATTCCAGCCCAGCTCAAGCAGTTAACTAATGTCATAGCAATCAAAAAACGTAAGATCGAAGCGCAATTGTTTTTTGGTTTATTTTTCGGAACCCACTTTAAAATGATTTGCCATTCAAAAATATTTTCCCAACCTGAACCAATCATTTTTTTATTTATTTTTTATTCATATTTTGCCTGCAGGGGTCTAACGTAATTTCTTACATTTGAATGCCACTTTCTTATGTGCTTCTTCTACATTGTTCTTCAATATACATATGAACATATAAGTATTCTCAAATCAATGTGCATATGTTTGTAGAAAATCTTTACGCTTAAGTTGCAATTTTCGCCAAGTCATGGCGCCGTCGTAAACCAACTCCTCTACGCTCCTCAGCTAGTTCGCAGGGAGGGCCCACAAAACCTTTTTACTCTACATATGTATGTATGTATTAAAGCACATATGTTATTCATTCGATTTTTAAAGTGCATTATTCGAGAAACATTTTTTTTGTGTATTAATCCATCCAAGTTAACTGATGCAACCATTGGAAATGATTTAAATTAATCGATTTTTAGCATAGACGAAAAAGTCAAATACATTCAATTGAGAAAAATATGATTATGGGAGAAAATTGCTGGAAATTTTTTTTATATGGGTAACAGTAGAGCCTGGAGAGAAGCAAGGGCTGTATTTATACCAAAAGCGGGTAAGAACAACCCGATACTCTCAAAGGACTATAGGCCCATTAGTTTGACCTCATTTCTTCGAAAAACGCTTGAGAAAATCCTTGACACACAACAGAGAAAATAGGATGCCCGACTTCATGTCTAAGATACAACACGCATATACTAAAGGCAGATCCACAGAGACTGCGTTACACTCACTAGTGTTAGTTATAGAGAAAGAGCTAGAGTACAAGGAATATGCTTTAGAAGTATTTCTAGACATTAGTGGTACATTCAACAATGTGCCGAGAGAAGCCATTTTAAGGGGCTCAAACACAACGAATACAGAACCCGCTGTTTATTCATGGATGAAGAACCTGTTAGGTTGTAGAATAATAAGGGCGGAATGGAACGAAGCTAAACTCACTAAAGTATTGTAGCATGCGAGAGTACTGGATGGTGTTTTATCGTCACTTCTCTGGCTACTCGCTGTTAATGAGTTACTAAAGAAATTTGAACGAAACTAGTAGCTTATGCAGATGACATAGCCATAGTAGTGGCAGGCAAATACCTGATCTAATTAATAATACACTCGCAGCAGTGCAGCAATGGACAACACAGGCAGGCCTAGGGATAAATGCTGATAAAACGGATATGACACTTTTTACAAGATCCCCTATTGGCAACCCCCGAAGCTACCCCCGATGTGGAACTAACTCTTAAAAACCACACAAAGTACCATGGAGTAATTTTGAATAGTAAACTGTATTAGAGAGGAAGAAAGAAAGAGCATGTAAAATGATGCTGGGAGTTACATGGGGTCTATCTGCTGCTATAATGTATTTGTGCTACTCAGCTATAGTAAAGCCAAAATTACTATACGGTGCTCTGGTGTGGTGGACTGCGCTAAGAATACCAACATATAAAAAGCCTATGGAAAGTATTCAACGTCTTTGTGCACTTTGCACAATAGGTGCATTGAGAACTACTCCAACGGCAGCGCTTGAAAGAATACTCAACTTGTCACCGATTGATATTGCGGTAGAATGCCTCGCAGCTAAATTCGCCGTAAGACTCAGCGCGACAGGCGAATTTACCTGTAAAACATTCGGACATAGGTCAATAGGCATTAGTTATAGGGTCCAAACGGACTATATGACTCCGAAAAGCAATTGGGTGAAGAAATTCGAATAACAATAGAAGAAGAGGGGTGGAAAAAAGGAATGAAACCTAACCCAAATACTCTTAATATATTTACCGATGGCTCGAAAATGGTAGACGGAGTAGGGACAGGGATCTATTGCGCAGAGCTAGGTATCAGGCAGCCATTTAAGCTTCCTGACCACTGTAGTATCTTTCAAGCAGAAGTCTTTGCGGTAGGAAAGGCTGCAGAAATAGCAATCCAAAACACATGAAACAACTCCAAAATAAATATATACGTTGACAGCCAAGTTGCGATAAAGGCAATAAACTCATATAAAATTTCATCTAAAAATGTTGTAAAAAGCAGGGAAGCCATAGAGAGATTAGCCGCAGACAGACGGTTGCATATCTATTGTAGGAAACGAAATTGTAGATGAGATTGCCAAAAGCACTGTTTACAGACAATTCGAACTAGAAAACGACATACTGAAACCTTTAAATACGGTATACAATGACATCGCTGCGGACATGAAAATACGGATAGATAGGAGGTGGAATAATCTAGCCCCTTGTAGAACCACGAAAATCATGTGTACACAGAGTGCAAATAAATACGTCCGATTCGTACTAGCTCTGTCGAGAAAAGAAAGCAGAACTAACGTAGGTATACTGTCAGGCCACAATTTGTTAGCGGCGCACGCATACAAGATAGGAATCACAAACAACGATACTGCAGATTTTGCAATGAACTAGAAAAGAGGGAAACGCTAGAACACCTTCTATGTTCCTGTCCTGCATTAGCTAGAACCAGATTAAAACACTAAGGATCAATAGGTCTATGTGATGGCTTTCAGCCAGCCAGGTCAACCTAACCTAACAACCTAACAGTAGGTCTTGATTATTGAAACAAAAGCTTTATTTTCAATACTTATCCACAAGGGTTTGCTTGATGTAGATGATTAAAACGAATGATTTTCGCACTTCATAGTATAATATTTTAAAATTTCCCAAGAAACTTAAAACTAAAATTGATTCCGTTCATTCAAACCGTTCAAAACAGCCACGACTACCGAGAAATGCGGGAACTAGGCTAGCTTGAGCTGAAATCAAATTAAAAAAAAAGTTTCCCAATAATAACACACAAATTTTGCATTTAAATAAAATATATCGGACTGAAGTTTGTTTCAGGTGCAGTCAACACGCGAGTGCCTTTTCAAGAATCCCTTCTTTGTATCTCATTTTTCACCACTCTTCCACAGATATAGACCTTAAAGACAATTGCCTTCTTATTTTCTTGTTAAGTTTAGGATATGAAAATAAATTAAACTGATATCAACATATGTACTTATATATACATATATACATACATATGCACAATACGCTTATCCGGTTACTTCGTTTCTCTATACTCCACTACGCTGACGTAGAACTTTTCATTTTCCAAACGAGTAATAAATAAAATATGCTCGCACTAACCACAAATTTAATTATAAATTTTTCAAAAATTTACATTGCATTTGTTTTCACATGATTTTGTAATGCTTAGCTTCCTTCCTTCATACATACATACATGCAGGTACTCGTACATGCATATACGCGCATACAGTTCATGACAAAAATATGGTTTAATCAAGCTTTTTATGCTCATAAAATTTTATAAAGTAAAATGAAATATAGTAAAAGTATAATTGCTCAGGTTTACAGTATTTGAGCTGTGTGTAAAAATAATGGATCAAATAGAAATCCGTCAAAAAATCAAAGCGTCATAGAGATGATTTTAGTGCTGTCCAAAGCAACTTTAAAATACACACAGCGAGAGACTAAACGCAACTGGCGTGACAAAATTCAAGTGCTTTAATACTAGGGTGTTTGGCCGAGCTCCTCTTCCTATTTGTGGCGTGCGTCTTGCTGGTGTTCCACAAATGGAGGGACCTACAGTTTCAAGCCGACTCCGAACGGCAGATATTTTTTATGAGGAGCTTTTTCATGGCAGAAATACACTCAGAGGTTTGCCATTGCCTGCCTTCTTAATTGTGCTGTTTCACCGAGATTCGAACCTACGTTCCCTCTGAATTCCGAATGGTAGTCGCGCACCAACCCATTCGGCTACGGCGGCCGATGATACTCTAGAGAAAAAAACAGCTTACGAGTGGCATGAACGCTTCAGAAAAGACCGTGCCAATGTAATTATCAGAGAGTTTGCAGAAAACTGGAATATTGCTTATGGATCCATTCAGGGCATTGCAGTGTTGCTGCAAAGTTGATCCCAGTTGGTTGGGACCTGAATTTCATTTAAAAAAGAGACCGCGTTGATATCGCCCAAAACAAGCACGAAAAAAACCTGAATCCATTTGTCAAGTGTCTCATTATTTGAGACTGGACGTGGATTTAAGAGTACGAAACCCAATCCAGACATCAGGCGAGTGAGTTTTGAGCTCCGAATTAACCAAGACCAAAAAAACCACTTCGTTTTCAGTCAAAAAGAAAGCGATGCTGACGGTTTTTATGGATTACAACGGTATTGTAAACCATACATTTTCGCCAGAAGTTCAGACTGTTACTAAGAACTATTATTTACGCGTTACGAGACGTTTTCATGAGGCAATTTGTTAAAGAAGATAGGATTTGTGGGAAAACCACTTGTGAATATTGCACCATGATAATGCACCGTCGCACAGTGCCATCGGTATCTGTGATTTTTTGACCAAGAACGTTTTAGCATCCGAAAGGAAGTAATAAAAAAATTTAAAACGGCTCGGATGGCTATACTGAAAATAGAGGTTCGAGAGCTGGATTAAACGCTGGCGCTTTTTGATCAAGATGGTATTTCGTCATAGTCGAGGAGCAGATCATCAATCTTCAAATCAATAATTGTGGACGGGGTCTTCTATATACATACTATAAGAACGTGCCTTTGCTAGAGCACGGCTACGAGTTTTGGGATCCGATGTCGTGAGAATGAGTAATATTCGTTCTCTAAAACTTGAGGATATTTACAGTTTTGCCAAAGAATCTGGAAAATTCTCACAGAACTAACTACCTCTACCTCTGTCTCTATTCTTTCCTATTTCTTTCCCTGATACTTTTCTCCTTCCCTCCTTGACTATCTACCCTCTTTCCAGAGCTTTAAATACAATGGGCTTTTCAGCCTGAGTGTTTTAGGAGCCACCAAATCTCCTGGTGCTCCTTGGCTCGACCTTTTCAAATTTCAATTTCACATGGTCTCTCTATTGCTGTCACTACTCAGCGTGTTAGAGAATTATTTCCTCCATAATTTAGGCATACTCTGGATATCGGTCATTTAGTTGACATGATTATTCTCATAGAAAATCGCATGGTGCTGTTGAAATTTCCGGTAGAATTTTACATGAGTTTTCCTCAAGTCTTTCGCGCAAGCTTTTCGCATATCTATATATTGGTCTCTCTCTACTTTCTTCGAATAATATATTATCTCTCTTCCATTCTCAATATCCAGTAGCGATTCGACACGATTCATATTGCGTCCGAAAGCTCTATAGGCGTTGGATTTACTTTCTGCGACACATTTGCATTCCTTGTCCTGCTAGTAGTTTTTTCGGGCTTACTGAAACCCAACTTTTAATCCGATGTAGAGGGAAGCTTTGTTGAGCTGCATTTTATTACTTTCTACAGAGTTTTTAATGGAAAATTATCTACTAGACTGCGCTCAATAACCTTCGATGCACATATCCAGCCAGTTTCGATGTAATATTAGTTATGTAGTAAATTTTGGCACGCACTGTATGTAACTCATATGTATCTACGTATTTACTAGTTGAAGTAGGTACTCCGGTAGCTTTATAACAAAGCTGCATACAATTAAAATAAATATTGCAGTATAAAAATACCACAACTTCATTCCACCTACAAAATCCGTACTAAATATAACCGAAATTTATTAATACTTGATATGCCAGCTATGCTCAGTTTCTTCGTTGAATTCTAGTATTTGTGCGTGCGAGTATCCTTTTTCATCACGCTTGCCACAACTTTTGTTGCAATATGTTCATTAACGAACATTCGTTTGCCTCCAAAAACTGTTGCTTTGCCTCAACTTACCACAGTGTTTTCTTATACTTCCACCGTTTCCAAGTAACAAAATTGCAATTTCCTTGTTTTTAATTTATTTCTTTTATTTTCTTGTTTTTCTCTGGCCATTGTTATTGATATGTGCATATGTGTGCAGACATGCGGGCGTGTGTTTGTGCAATATTCATTACAATCCTTGTAAGAAAACGTGCACAAGTTGCGGTTTCACTATCGTTAAAGTAGCTTTCTCAATGTTGTACTTCAGCGCCACCCCAACGTTCGCTGAGAAGCGATGATAACGGCAACGCATCTTTCTGCTATCCCGATGCGGATGTAAATCTTAGCGTTTCCTCCATGCTTTGGTCTTATTGTTAATTGCTTGGTAGAGAACCTATTGTTGAATCTTTTTTTTCGCGAGAGTTCCTTTTTCAACTTCGATTCTATTGTCGAAATTCTTTGTATGTCACGAATATTTTGAACATTCATTGTATGGTGTCCCCAATTGGAAAGATATGATATTTATTTAAAGTATCTATGTAGTCATATGATTGAGTTAAACTAAGTAGTCTTGAAACAAAGGAAACTTTAGACGCCTTTTATGCATTTATTTTCTAAGCACCGAATTTGGTCTTTTACTTTCTTCGAACAAAATAATACTTCCTTAATGCTTTGTAAAAACGTCAAAGGAAATCAAGGAAACTCTTATGATATGTAACTTTGACAAACGAAAATCCAACCAAATTTTTTTTTTGTTGTGCGCCTCATTTTTGTGAAGTATCGTAAAAAGTATGAAAGGAAGAGGAAGAGCAAATCATCGCGGCGAGATATAGAGACGAGCAACAATGTCTTTGCTCGTATACACGAAGATTAAACGACGCACGACGCTACGGTGCATATAAAAAGTGGGCAAAATAGGAAAATGAATGGATTTTGCCTTAGTGGAATTCTTATGCTTTAGAAGAAAGAAAACACCAATATTCCAAAAAATTAGTTTAAAACTTCCTTTGTTTCAGGTTTCTTTAACTAGACTACTTCCGTTTAGGTCATAAATCTCCGTAAGGCATTCTCTGATTTTTATGAATTTTTGACACATCATTAAAGAAGAATATCTTTCAAAAGTGATGTCAGCAATGAATAATTCCTAGACGGCACCTTTTTCTATGACACCATTCACATTTGTCAAATAGATAAATGACACATTTGTCAAGTAGACAGATGTACATTTTTTCACCATAGAACAACGCCTTAAAATTCTTGAAACTTATTCGGAAAATAGTTGATCCTTAAGAACAGCATATCTTAAAATTCGTGATTCTCTTGGTGGAAATAATCACACGAATGAGCTGACAAATCAAAGATTGGTGAAAAAATTTCAAAAAAAATGAATCTGTCGAGTATAGAAAAATGACCGGTAGGCAAAAAATTGGACGATATTGAGAACATGCCTGCTGTAGCGAAAAGTGTTGCTCAACAGCCTTCCTTCAAAATCGATATCTCGCCGTTCTCAACAATTAGGCACTCATGAATCGACTGTTTGACGGATTTTATATGCAAATACATTTACATCCTTGCAAAATTCAATTAAGACAAGAATTGAGGACAAGAGGTCATTATACATAGCTGTAGAACTTTCTTGAATGGGTTATTTGAAGCTAATTTCATACTGGATGAATTTGTCAGACAACAAAATTTCCGAATCTGGGGAGAAAAAACCCTCGAGAAATTTCAGAAAAATCATTACATGCCCTAAAATGTATTCTTTGGTGTGGTTTTTGGACTGGTGGAATAATTGGCCCGTTTTTTCCTTCAAGGTACATCTTCTTCTTCTTAATTGGCGCCATAACCGCTTACGCGATTTTGGCCGAGATTAACAAAGTGCGCCAGTCGTTTCTTTCTCGTGCTAACCGGCGCCAATTGGACACACCAAGTGAAGAGAGTTCTTCTCCACCTGATCTTTCCAACGCAGAGGAGGCCTTCCTCTTCCTCTGCTACCACCAGCTGGTACCGCATCGAATACTTTCAAAGCCGGAGCGTTTGTATCCATTCGGACGACATGACCCAGCCAACGAAGCCGCTGGATCTTTGTTCGGTGCGCTATGTCTATGTCGTCGTAAAGCTCATACATCTCATCGTTCCATCGTCTACGATATTCGCCGTTGCCAACGTGCAAAGGTCCAAAAATCTTACGCAGAATCTTTCTCTCGAACACTCCAAGTGTCGCTTCATCGGATGTTGTCATCGTCCAAGCTTCTGCGCCATACGTTAGGACGGGCATGATGAGAGTCTTGTAGAGTGTTAGTTTTGTTCGTCGAGAGAGGACTTTACTGCTCAGTTGCCTACTTAGTACAAAGTAGCTCTTGTTGGCAAGAGAGATTCTACGTTGGATTTCAAGGCTGATATTGTTATCGGTGTTAATGCTGGTTCCTAAATACACGAAGTCTTTTACAACCTCGAAATTATAACTGTCCACAGTGACGTGGGTGCCGATACGCGAGTGCGCCGACTGTTTGTTTGAAGACAGGAGGTACTTCGTTTTGTCCTCGTTCACCACCAGACCCATTCGCTTTGCCTCTTTATCCAGTTTGGAGAAGGCAGAACTAACAGCGCGGTTGTTAAGGCCGATGATGTCAATATCATCGGCATACGCCAGCAATTGTACGCTCTTATAAAAAATTGTGCCTAAGTTCTGCGGCTCGTACGATGCTCTCCAACATCAGGTTAAAGAAGTCACACGACAGCGAGTCACCCTGTCTGAAACCTCGTTTGGTATCAAACGGCTCGGAAAGGTCCTTCCCAATTCTGACGGCGCTGCTGGTGTTGAGCAACGTCATCTTGTATAGCCGTATTAGTTTTGCGGGGCTACCAAATTTTGACATCGCGGCATACAAGTAACTCCTTTCCGCACTGCGAAAAGATGGTGTGTGTCGATTCTCCTTTCGTGGGTCTTTTCCAAGATTTGGAGTATTGTAAATATTTGGTCGATGGTAGACTTCCCAGGTCTAAAGACGAACTGATAGGGTCCAATCAGTTGGTTGATGGTGGGCTTCAACCTTTCACACAATACGCCCGCTATAACCTTATACGCGGTAGTTAAACGACTAATGCTGCGTTAATTGGCACATTTTGCAGTATCACCCTTCTTATGGATTGGGCAGAGCACACTTAAATTTCAATCGGTAGGCATACTTTCATTCGACCATATTTTGCTTAGGAGCTGATGCATCCACCTTACCAGCTCCTCGCCGCCATGTTTGAATAGCTCAGCCGGCAGTCCGTCGGCGCCCGCGGCTTTGTTGTTCTTTAGCCGCGTTATTGCTAAATTTCTTCAGTCAAACTTGTATAAATCCCTCCGTTGTCCCCTGATTTGTGTGCAATTTTCGCGAATTACGGAAGCCTTAACCTTTTTAAATATATAAACAACACAAAAACGGTTAAAAAATCGATCAAATGCGCTTAAAGCTAATGAAATTTTACTATCCAAGAGTTAAGAGTTACTAAATTCTATATTCTTACATGAAAAAATTTCAGTTTACTGCTCATATATTTTTGTATGCCAAGCATATTAATGTCAGCACCAACTGTTAGCAAACTCCCACAATTGACTGTGCCTTTTGGTGTATTTAAACTTTTTCCCATGCAACAGCTGTTGTCACCAGCTTAATGCGAATGATTTTCGATCCTGCCGCTTGCAACGCCAAGACCTCTCATCACATTAATAATAAAAAATATGTGCGATTATGTATTGATATGCAAAAGTACCGTTGGTTGCACCAAACAAAGAGAAAAGCCCATGAATATCACAACATAAATCACGACCAATGTGTGGTCACTATGCTTGTAGATGCATACGTACATATATGCATATATTCACCAAAGGGGCAGCTGTTGTAGTTATTATTGTATATTATGCTGCAAGCAACAACTACGAACAAAGCGGTTCACGTAATTTCATATCAAAGAAGGATACCAAAAAAGGTTGCTGTGAATATTCTTCATAATAACGGTGAAATATTATAATTACTTGTGGCAGTTGAAATCACCAGCACAGACACATACATACATGCACATGTATGGAACAAAATGTATATGAGAATGAATATGCACACTATGCTGGAAAGTGGAATATTTTTGTGCGACACTCGGCACGCATACACTCGCTGTCATATATCTGCGCTGGGGTGATATACGGTTCACTAGACTGGGCTAGTTTACTGGGGCGGCAGCCCTTGGCCGGCAAAAACCCGAGTCATTCCGGTAACGTAGAACCGGACGCCATGGGAATGATAGATCTGGGTTCTTTTGGGGGTAGTGGAAAAAATAACACCAAAACAAGTTTTTAAGTTTTTGAAGTAAATTTTTTAACTATTTATATTTATATTTAATATATTTAACAGCATTAAATTTATTAAATAAAATGCACAATTCATTTTCGATTACACCATTTAACCCTTTCGCATCATTCCACGAAATGATCGACGCACAAAAACTCTCTCTTATCACCAAAAACGAAAAACCTGCAATCAATTATTTGTTTCTTAAAATTTGAGAAACATAAATTATTATAATCCTGCAACATTCTTTTTCATTAGAACAAATAGTAAAAAGCTTGCCGACGCAAGGCCTTATGGGCGCAAAGTATATCGAGTACATTGCGCATTTCGAGCGGTGATGCAAAAGTCTTAACAAATAAATAATAGATTTTATTTGAGATGCAAAACTGAGAGACTCCAAATTCTACGCTCTTTTATAAAAACAGAAAATATTCATGTTGGACATCCACGACATTTTAACACTTCCCTAAGTATATTGGGAAACAATTTTAAGAGACTAAGCGACATCTGCAAAAAAGCTAATCAGACCATAGCGACCGTTAACTCATGGCGGGTGCAAAGCAGCCTTCAAATCGCCGGAGTCCTTCTCATATCTAGCCCGAAGTAGAGGTGACAACTATACAAGTAGGGAATCGCAGCATCACAACATTTCCAGCAGTAAAATACCTGGGAGTAATGATAGACAGGTATCATTCAAAATACACCTGTCTGGTATCGGGCTACGCAATATTCGTCTTATCTCCGCGGTATAAAGGCAGCATATCGTTTATGTGCGCTTCGGGAATGCTCCGGCCCCAAACTGTGTCGAAAGAGGCAGCGCTAATTATCGCTGGAAAGCATCCAGTAAACATACTGGCAAACAAAGCTGCAATCTTAGCTGGAACTAGTACCCAAACTTGGCAGCATAGCTGGAACAACACACGGTTACTGTGGGAAAACGCGGTAGAAGATGTCCACCACGTATACTTCGAATGTGGACGATTTAAGATTGAAGCTTCGCAGCATTATTAGCGGAAATTACGACCCTAAGTCATTTGTGCAATCCATGTCACAAACCAGGGAAAAATGGACGGTGCATTCGACGTCATAGCAGAGACGATAAAGAAACTGAAGAAAGAACACGGCGTAGAAGCGACGATTACTTGAACCTTCCTGCCCCACGATGTAACGCTTGGCGCTACCACAGCGCCCATGAAAAAAGACATAACATCTTTCAAGACTTCTTTGCTAGTAATTTGGTTTACTTATACCATAACAAGCAACAACATGAAGAAAAGCGTTTTTCTATTGTAATAGCGGTGTCCCCTTGGCAAGCAATGGCAAACCACCGAGTGGATTTCTGCCAAGCTCCTCGTAAAAAATATCTGCCGTTCGGAGTAGGCTTAGGTCCCTCCATTTGTGGAACAACATCAAGACGCTCACCACAAATAGGCGGAGGAGCAAACATGCAGTTAGTGTTAGTTTATTTAGTAAATTTCTGCATAATAGGCAACATTTGTGGCAGTAAATTTCGTGAGCGCCACGGTAAAAAGTTGCTTCATTACAAAACAAACAAAAGAATTAAAATGCACTTGCTAAAGGTTATTGTTCTCGAGGTATCCTTGGCAGGTCTTTTTAGATTTTCCTATTTTTCGTAGAACTTAGAAGCCAAAGAACCGATTTATGTAAGAATAATAAATAACAAACCAAAAAACGAAAAAGCTCCAAGACATTTCTAATGAATTATGTGCAAAATTTCAAAACGATTTGTCCAGTAGATTTCGACTTATAGCGCATAAAAAAAAAAAAAATAAATAAATAATTGGCGCGTACACTTCTCTTAGGTGTTTGGCCGAGCTTCTCCTCCTATTTGTGGTGTGCGTCTTGATGTTGTTCCACAAATGGAGGGACCTACAGTTTCAAGCCGACTCCGAACGGCAGATATTTTTATGAGGAGCTTTTTCATGGCAGAAATACACTCGGAGGTTTGCCATTGCCTGCCGAGGGGCGACCGCTATTAGAAAAATGTTTTTAGAAGAATTAGTGATCAGTGAATTCCGAATGGTGATCACTTACGAACCCATTCGGCTACGGCGGCCGAATGGGGACAGAAATAACAAGCTTCAGAAAAATGCTTTGGAAGTCGAGCAGCTATAGAAACTCGGTCTAGAGCAACGTCGCTCTAATACTGACAGCTACGAAAACATTACTCCGATCGACTTAAAATTTTGACACAACATTCTTGAGATATTAGAACATATAAGATAAAAGAATAAATACCCTCGCAAGTCTTAGCAAATTTGTAGCGTGCGAAGGATTGGTTCATTTTCTATGTGCAATTGAACTCATAGCTTAACGCAAGTTTATGCACTTCATTTGAAACATCAACTACAAAAATGGCTCAGAGGTAAATTGGGAAGTAGAGTTCTCTCTCGAAGACCCAAACTAACACCCCACAGAACGCTCATAATTTCCGTCCTGCTATACGGCGCGGAAGCATGGACGATGTCAACAGCAGATGAGAAAGTTTTGCGAGTTTTTGTGAGAATTATTCTCCGTAAGATCTTTGGAGAAGTATCGTGTACGGTGGAACACCGAGCATAGTTAAGTGTGTAAAAATACAGCGACTACGCAGGCTTGGCCATGTCTCCAGTATGAACGAAGACGCTCCATCAAGGCGAACCCACGAAATGGTACCCCAAAAAGGAAGTCGAGGAAGTGGAAAACCACATATTTGTTGGAAGGAACAAGTGCTGCAGGACCTGCCATTGCTTGTTATTTCTACCTGGCACCAGCGAGCACAGGACAGAAACAGCCGGTGGGCTATTTTGAATTCAGCCAAAACCGTCATACGATTCTGGTGCCACCTAAGTAAATAAGTAAGTATTTGAAGATAAAGCAGAAATGGTACGGCTTTAATACATCCTGCACCGATGCCTCATTCAATGCAACTCAAATATTTGAGGACTCGTCTTTTTGTTGGGTAATAAAGATGGAAAGATAAAGACGATAGAATTGGCCTCAAATTGGATTTCCAAAAAACTGGTTTAAATTGAAAAGGCCTTGAATCGTAATAACAACATCGGTTAGAATGAGGTGCCTTTTGTTTACAGGGATAATCTCTTTATATAGCCCATTTTTGTTATATATACAAGGTGAAGTCCAAAATAAACAAGACTGGCGTCATAAAAATGTTTTTGATGGCGCCATCTTTGACTCTTCTAATGAGTTAGTGTATTGGAAGTTACATCCCTAGTTGACTTCCAGTGAAAGCTTGGTGACACTCGACTCAGTGCAAGCGAATTTATAGCGTCTAAAGTGTCAGTTTGTTTGTGCCATCGGTACAAAAATGAGTTTCGAACAAAGAGCTAACGTTTACCGAAAAATTTAATTGATGAAAACAGTTAATGGCGATGATTGTATATCTCGTGCCAACGATCATGAGTAGTTTACACGTTTCAGAGATGGTTGTGAGGATAAAAATGACAATGGACAAAGGGATGCCCAAAATCAGTATTCACCAAAAACTTCATTGAAATTGTTCGTAAATTTATCAAAGATGAACCGAAATCATTATTGAAATTCATGTAATCGGAGTTGAATATCTCCAAAAGATCAATTTATCTCATTTTAACCGATCATTTTAGTTTACGAAAGGTCTGTGCACGTTTCATTCCGCCCAAGTTAACTGAGGACCCAAAATTGTTCAAAATTCAACAATCGGAAGACCTCATTAAAGAGGCGAGAAAAGAGAAGAGAACTTCCTTTACAATATTGGAACTGGTTATGAAACGTGGTTTTCCCAACATGAATCTAAAACTAAGCGTCATAGTACCGAATCGAAGGGCCCAGACGAGCCACCAGCCGAAAATCGCATTTGGAGAAGTGAAAAATAAAGTCGATGCTCATTTTTTTTTACGATTCCAAGGGATTTGTCCACAAGGTGCTCGTTCCAACGGGCCAAACCGTCAATGCAATTTTCTATCTTGGCGTTTTGAAGCGTTAGTTGCGTCCCATTCGACGAATTTGCCTTGAATACCGCGAAGGAGGAAGCTGGCGCTTATTGCATGATAATTGTACCATCTCTTCCATCCACTCTTGTAACTGATTTTTTGACTAGAAATCGCGCTTGAACCATCAATCATTCATCGTATTCGCCTGATATGGCTCCCTGTGACTTCTATCGATTCGGATAATTGCATTTGGTCATGAAAGGGAAACGTTTTGCATCCATAGAGGCCATCCCAAAGGCTTGTACCGACATACTGACGGACATTCCGGCCAATGCCCTGAAACACTCTTTCGAAAATCTTTTAGATCGCGCAAAACAGTGCATTGAGTCCAGAGGGGACTTTTTTGAATAAATAAATAAACTCGAATCTATCAGAACAAAGCTCCTGTCGTTTCTATTTAAACTCAGTCTTGTTTATTTTAAACTTCACCTTGTACGTGCATATCCCTATCATATCTCATATCCCATACATATCTATCCCTATAACCAATAACCCCTCTTCATGGGGGAGCTAAAGCTTCGAATTTTTCTGTACTATTGTAATTTCTTCCAGTGCTCTCTTACCGTTACTTCTGAATTTACCCTTTTAAAAGATTCAAAAAACTAAAATATATGTATATTCATGTATGTGGTTTGTACAAAAGGCCCAGTTTCACCCGTTCATAGATTTATTTACTTGTATATTTTTCATTGAACTCATCCAGCGGCTTAAGGCACGTTTCGGACCGTCGATATCGAATCACCACACACACTCAACCACACAAGCAAGTAAATAACAAAGATTTATTAATATGTGCTTATACATCTGTATAAAAGTATATACAAGGTGGCACAAAATTAATCATCCGATTTACTACATAAAATTAAGAAAATTAATTATATATATATATATAATTGGCGCGTACACCCTTTTTGGGTATTTGGCCGAGCTCCTCCTCCTATTTGTGGTGTGCGTCTTGATGTTGTTCCACAAATGGAGGGACCTACAGTTTCAAGCCGACTCCGAACGGCAGATATTTTTATGAGGAGCTTTTTCATGGCAGAAATACACTCAGAGGTTTGCCATTGCCTGCCGAGGGGCGACCGCTATTAGAAAAATGTTTTTCTTAATTCTGGTGTTTCACCGAGATTCGAACCTACGTTCTCTGTGACTTCCGAAGGGTAGTCTCGCACCAACCCATTCGACTACGGCGGCCGCCGCGAGAAAATTAATTAACAAAAAAAATTATTTAAGTGATGGAAATCTTAACTTCTCAATTTTCTTAATCCTTTGACCTTTAGGCGCTCTATTGTTTGTCTGTTTGTATACAGTAGATTCTGTTTTTATGCGGTAGATACGTTCCGCAAGAAACAGCATAAAAAAAACAGTATAAAAAAAGCTACCAGTTCTATAGTAAAACTATAGGTACGTTTCAAAAGTGCTAAGAACCGCATAAATCTGAACTAATGTAATAAAATCGCATAAAAAAGGGCACTAGTCCCATATTATAACTATAGATACGTTCCATAGACCGCATGAATCTGAAATAATTAAATAAAATCGCATAAACAAAATATTGTATTTTTGAAAATTATATCTTTATTTAAGAAACGTCAGAATCGAAAAATAAATTTAAGTCAGAAATAGAATCAGACAATACCCGCATGTTGCGCATTCGTTTAGGATTTGGCGTAAAATCACTTTCGTCACTTGAGGAAATGTACACGTCTGATCTAGATGGTTATGCAGGCGGTTCCATACTTGTAGGGTTAGCATTTCTGATGTATTCTGTGATGAGTTTTTGCTTAGCTGGTTTAGAATATTGTTTATATGTACAATTCCCGATAGGTCGACATGCATTTTTTAATTAAAAAAAACCCGCACTATTTCAAAACCGCATAAAAACAGAACCTACTGTATATATTTTTTTTTTTATTAACAATTCCTAGACATTTTTTAGGAGCGTTGTTCAATTGCAACTAGTTTTTATACGCTCGTAATTGTCAATATGGCCTAAGTCATACATTTCTTGTTTCGAGATATTTAATGAATTTTTTGTATATTTGTATAAATTAAAAAACATTTTACATTAAGCGACCTTTTTATTTAAAATTATATTAGTCTTGAATAACTGAAGTTTATAATGAATATGAAATTTCTTCTGAATAAGAGAATGTTGTTTTAAAAGTTTAAAGAGCTATGAGATTAGTTTGAAATAACAACTTTAATGAAATATTACAAAAACATTTATTGTTTTTTAAAAGCTAATTTTTTTATCATTTCGAGTTTTTTAGTTGCGTAAATTGTTCCTGAAAAACTGGAGGGATGTACGGTAGTCACCACATAATATTTTTAATTCCGTTACTGGTCTAGTAGTGATGTAGAATGGAAGTAGCTTAACATTCCTGTATATTTTTGGTCTCTTTTTAAGTGAAAGATCCAAAATGTGAAATTTAGATCATCCAAAAAAGATTTATAGAACATTTTATAAGGGGTTAGAGGTAGTCAGAGGCCCGAAAAAATGATAGTTTTTGCTAGTCAATTGCATTGTTTAACAAAAAATAAGAACATAGTATTAATACATCATATTTCGGATTAACTTTAGCAAAATTTCAAGAGAAAAAAAATAATTATTGTAAAAGTTTGGGTGGAGCCCGTTTCTCCAGAAGTCCCTTGCAGTGATCATCACAAGCCCTTGGAGATTCATCTAAAATCAATCACACAAGAGAAACTAGTTTTATTAATAGATAATCATGTGCCTGATAGAAGTTTTCTTTTTTTTTTAATTAAAAATACGGCGGCCTCAGGAATTTTTTTCCCGATTTTCGAGAAAAAAACCGACAATTAATTGCTTAAAAAAATTGAAGGCTTAAAAAAATCCTTCGATCAGGGAGAGTTTTTTATGTTTTTCAAAAGCACTATAAGTTTTTGAAATCTGCCAAACGGTTTTTAAGTTACAGCGATCATTAGTTCATAAAACATAGTTTTTGAGAAAACGCATTTAAAGTTTTGCTACTTCCTGTCGAACACTCCGGAGCGCCCGAGCGCCCTTTGTTAATTGATGAATAACTTGAAAAGTATTTGTCGGATTCACTTCAAATTTTCACGCAATATTTTTAAGACTTTAAGAAAATGCAAAAAACAAAACTAATTTTTTTTTAATTCTGACTACCCCTAACCCCATAAAGTTCATTTTGATGATAATTTTATTTATTTTAAGAAGCATTTTACTATATAACTCGCTCTCGATAAAATCTGCTACCGTTATGCGCTGGAACTGTTCTCTAGTAGAAGTCAGCCGAACTAGCTGGAAACTGCATCGTTGACATGACTTTTTAGTCGCTCTCATTACTTCAGTCACAGTTCATATGACAAGTTCGCGATGAAGGTTTGCTTGTAGTTCACAAGTGTCAAATATGACATCATTTGCAAAAATTATAAATTTTCCTATAGGCTGATTAATTTTGCGCCACCTTGTACATATACATATATTTATGCACTAATTAAACGGATGCAAAAAATATTATCTCATATATACTTGTCAACCTACTCGTGCATGCAGACTACATATGTATATCTTGCCGAGCATTCTTCAAGGCACTTCACGCAAGCAAAATAATATCGTACAAAAAATAAGAGTAAAAGGGATGACGTACGAGTGAGTTCCATAAGCAAATTACAAATATCGAATTGCATTCAAGTAGAATTCTTTGTCTAAGCTCTTGTGCACACACGCAGTGTTTCTTATGGACTTAGTTGTTGTTGTATGTTGGCTGTTTTTAGAAATAAGCAAAGCAATCACTGAAATTATGGAAAATTATGTAAAAACTGAAAACGGACAGCAGGCAGCAAGACAGTTAGCAATAACAACAACACCAAAAGCAACAGCCACAGCCACAGCTCCAGCAAAAGCAACGAGGGCAAATAATATTCAGTTGAAAAAATATTGAATATTTGTAGTAGAAAAGTATCGAATTAGCGCAATAATATCAAATGACGTCGATGGCATATTTTTGTTTTTGTATAATAAGCAATGCAGTGTACTTCTGCAACACGCCGCCCCTACTCACGCCCTTCTCACGCACGCTTTGTTATTGTATGAAGACGTGCAGAATTCAATAAATTCAACGCCACTCGATTTTGAATTCATGTCGAATTCTTTAGATTCAATTTTCTTTTATATTCTTTCGTATTAATTGTGTCTAATTAGCATCATCGCGTTGGATTAATAAATGGTGGCAGATTGATAGTAAATTTACTAGAAAATAAAGAATGTTCGAGTGCATGGGATTCTTTTTAGTAGAGTTTATTTCATTTTATACGAATTTATGCACATTAATTTGAATTTGATTGTTCGTGAAATTCACGTTAAAGTAACATGAATACACTCTTTGTACATAATCAGATATATGTATGTATGTACACATTTAAGTACATAGATAGTAAGCATATATGTGCATAATTTTGAAAAATATTAATAACGGAAGTTTTAGTTTTTTTTTCTTAATTGAATTGTACGAGTATTGCATAAAAACATTGCTTGTATTCTGTGTTCTGTATCGAGACCATTTAAATGTAGTAATAAAAAATAGCCTTGCTCAATTTCATACGGTAGGCAACTTACCTAAATGTGTGGCCCTATTTACAAACTTGGAACTTTAGGAATCGATGATGAACTTATTAGCAGTTGCTGTGTTCAAAGGGACAAATCTAAGTATTGGTAGAGAGAATCGGATTTAGCTGACTCAGAGCATGTAAATCATTTTTTTTTTCACAAAAATCATTTGGACTTTCGAACTAACATTTTTTAATCAATTTTTATTCAACAATGGGTCTACAAATGATCTCCTACTATCGGCCGCGGTCTAAAACCTGTCGCAAGAGTGAAAACAAGGGCAATTGGAAGCGAAAAAAACTTGAAAGAGTTATACCATTTTACGCGTACAAACGAAGATTTTTTGGCACAAAACTTTTGCCTGTGTAGTCGAAAATTCGTAAAAAATATTTAATTTTTCTTTCACTACATCGGCGATTCAGGCTTCTGAGTGGACACATATTTTTGTATCTGTGCATATAATGGGCACTTAAATCCTTATTGGGTGTTTGGCCGAGCTGCCTCTCCTATTTGTGGTGTGCGTCTACAGCCTTAATCCACTTCCGAACGGCAGATGATGTTTTATGAGGAGTTTTTTTTATAAAGGGCGGTTAAATTTAAAGGGTCGGTGTTGATTTTGAATAAAATACAATTTTCTTAGGAAATTATGGTCGTTCCTCTTTACTATGATAATATTGGTATGGCTCAATTACGCATTGAACAAAATATCGGCCAAATAGCCGCCGCGGCCTCGGCAGCACACCTCCATCCTATGGTCCAAATTTCAGATGACGCTGAGGCATAATTGAGGTTCTATGCCGTTAATGTGCCGAATTATCTCATCCTTCAACTCTTGAATTGTTGCTGGCTTATCGACGTACACCTTTTCTTTCAAATAACCCCAAAGAAAGAAGTCCAACGGTGTCGTTGACGTTTAGGTGTGGTTCACATTCAACATCGGCCCTTGAAATTTAACCACGCTTCATATACTTATACATACATACATATATAATATATTTATTCCTATTTTGCGAGAAACAAATGTTTAGGTTGGTGTAGGCGAAAGTCTTGGGTTTCCTAACGAATTGGTATGTGGGCAAAATAATAGATGAAGCAACTGGTATAAATAAACATACGCTGATAGCACTGGAAAAGAGTTGCCAAAAATTGAACTTGTATGGAAGCACTAAACGGGGTGTTTGAACACGACGGACAACATCAAAAGAGAATTCGCATTGTTGAAACAACAAAATTTGCTCTGTATGAACGCGGTCTAATGAAGCTTGCGTAATATCAGAAAAGAGATGTGGCAGCATTAAAAATAGTGAGTCACACCACACAGTTTTATGAGCTATGCCCATACTAGCTAGAGGCGAATCTTATTTGATAACTTTGTTATTGCTTTCACATGCAAATTTTTCGTCAAGCGAGCAAAGTCCAAATTTATCGAGTGCAGAAGTAGAGAATCGAAGACGCCTAATAATAGAAGAGCTCACGGAATGGGTTAAGTCTACTTCCAATCCAGGAGAAATGGAAAAAATTGTGGCAAAAGCGTTTTGCATTCCATATTTTAATGACAAAAAACGTGCATGCCGATGAATACGTAAATCGCAAAATTTTACCGTCCAAGTATGAAACAAAAAATTCTCCAAAAATTTTAAGCAAATATGATTTAGTTTCTTACTCAAAAAACCAGTTTTGAAAAGTTACTTTTGTCTTAAAAAAATTAAAAACTAAAATTATAAAAATGTTAAAAGTAATCGAAGATATTTCACTTAAAAAAACCTTATACCAAAATTTTCAACACTGAATAAATATCAAAATTATAAATTTTTTTCAGCTTACTTCTTATTTCCGGCTCTCTCAAAAACTAGACTACGAGTATACTACCTGGGTGAAATACTAAAATGTATCCCTGAACTGGAGCATGAGCGACTCCTAAAATTCGCGAACAGTACGCGCATCTTGATCTGGTATCACTATGGAACAAAATGGTATGCATGGCTTCGGCCAGCCAGTAAAACCTAACTTAACCTACTTCTTATTATACTCAAGACCACAAATAACGCGATATTTAGAAGAGTTGGCCACAATATCCGAATATTCTTAGATCAATTGTCATAAAATCGCTTCATTACTAAAAAAAATTATGGGATCAATGCGAAAACATCCCACAACAACCCATAGCTTTTTTGGAATTACTTGTTTCAATTGAAAAGAGAGCTACGAAAGGATTGAAGTATTATACAATTTGCACTTATGCCAAAATGTTCGATATTGGTAAAAAAATGTGGATATGTATCCCCACTTTTGCGGAACCCAAACGATGGCCACCCTTTTTTCATATCATAATAGCGGGCGCTCTCATTAGATAATATATTTTGAGTTGCATAATTTAGGCTTCTCGGATCCTATTCCTATTTATGAAGCGCAATGTTTACTGATAAGCTTACAATCATGACAGAACACGAAAATAGTCTTTTTTTTCTTCTATTTTCGATTTGATCCCGTGCTTCCTGAGAGGATTTTCCTTAATATCCCGGCCAGAGCTCTTCGTAGTTCGGAGTTTTTCTATGTTGGTCTCTCAAAATATCTCTATGCTCGAAATGCGTCTATTACTAGAGCCCTCATAGAGTTCAATGAAAACTCTAAATTTTTTTCCATAGATTTTTCATGTTCAAAGGGTCACCTATTGAATTCTTTGAATATTTATTATAAATAGTTTATTTGTACTTTCTTTTTTTAATGCCTATTACCTTAAAATATGTCTACTTATCCGATAAGAATTTATTGTATTCAGTGGTTTAACGAATAAATAAATAAATAAATTTATATGTATATTGGAGCTTACACCATTTTTGTGCGCTTAACCGAGTGCCTCCTTCTGTTTGTGGTATGGTCTTGATGATTTTCTACAAATGGAGAACCTTTCGGTTTAAGTCGACTCCGAAAAGCAAAAGGTTTTTTATGAGGAGATTTTTGATAGCAGAAATACACTAGAAGGTTTGCCATTACCTGCGAAGAAGGGCCGCCTTTAAAAAAATTTTGTTCTCCGGGGCTTCTAACCTGTGTACTCCCGAATGGAAGGTTGAATCTGCACTTTAACCTATTCGACTACTGCGGCAGCCCCATTAAATAATAATAAACCTTTTATCAAGAACAATTTGTCAAAGTTGAATAGGTCAACCCAAGGTTGTGTTTGTACGCTTGGCTGGAATGTTGAATTGAAAGCTAAGACTTCCTCCCCAAATGCCTTAAGAACATCCAGAACTTTCTAATCGTATTAAAACGCAGTTTTTTTCAATTGGTTTAAAGTCTGAGGGACAATGTTGTGCAATTGGATTAAATGTTAATTTCCCGACCAGCGATTACAGCGCTGAAATGCAATGCCGGATCATAAAAACTCACTTTTCCATATGTAATTGCGCACATATGCACCTACATATGTATGTATGTATGTTGTATGTATGTCTGTGAAATACAACCGATTGCCAAATGCCAATTATCATTTTTAATTTGATTACACTACAACAAATTATAGTTCACTGCGTTGCATAAACGCATTAGCAATCAGCAGTGCAAACATTTATCGTTCACATACATACAAACATGCATGTATATGAGTGCAAATGTAGGTGCTTAGTAAGTGAATATGTAATTGCCACAAATCGAACAAAACACGCAATACAAACCAACTATGTTAGTTGCATAGGAAATACAGAAAACATTACAGCAGCAGTGCACAAATAGTTTTAAGAAAAAATAAATAAAACTAAATAAATGAAATGCTAGACAAGGGGCCAAAACCAAACACAAAAACTGGCTTAGTAGCAACATAAAAACTTCAATTTTAAATTAATTTCATAACGATGATTAGAGTTACGCCTACCGATAGACCAGTAGAAGGCAGCAGGCAGCAGACAGCAAGCAGCGGTTAGTGCAGAGCCAACGGTAGTAGCAATGGCAGCGCCAGAATCGAAGTTACAGTTGAGTTCAAGCTGCATTTGATGCATGTTGCTTGGCAGTCATTTCCAGAGTTCATTGCAAGTAGCTGTGGCGACGCAATGCACTTTAATTGAATCTTTTTAAAATTTTTATTTTCTTCCCTAGCTGAACTCGGTTGTCTGCGGCTTCGTTGCGGGCGATGGAAAATTTTTTTCCAAATTCTTCGAGTTTTCTTATACAAGTTGTATATGTGAAGGGAATTTTCCTATGAAATTAAAAGTATTGCAAGCAAATTTTAATTGACTTCAAAGTTATATTCTATGCTTGCTTTTGTTCGTCGTACGGCTACTCAGATCCTTATATTATATTTTTGCAACCATTTATACGACTTTCGTTAAATCACCTCTAGAATCTGCCACTTTTTTCATTTTGGTATACCATACCAGAATGCCTCCATCATTATTTAGTACATAAACACGCCACACTAAAATATAGGGTGCGTACGGTATTCGAGGACAACTAGGGCGTAAAACTAATTAACTTTTATTTTGAAAAAAAAAAAATTTAATGAAACTTCACGAGTTTTTAACACAATATTATCAACAACAATATCTATAAAATCATTCAATAAAATTTACATTAGCTACAAGAACCTTCTCGATCCGGTTCCGGAAACTGCTACTTATTCATATTGAACCCACCAGTGATCATTGCTGCCTTCAGAGAAGAAATGGTGTTTTTGGTTTGCTTATTGGTTTCACGCTCAACTATTCTCCATACGTAGTAATCCAGGTGAATAAGGTCTGGGGAGTTAGGCCGCCATAAGTTCGGTGTTATGTGGTCATAGAAATTTCCAGCCATCCAATCTTGTGCCGCCATCGCTTTATGTGGAGGAGCAAAGTCTTGCTGAAAGATGTATGGGCTGTCAGCGCGTACACTAGCAATCCAGGGTTTCACGAATGTCTATAGAACCTCGATATATGCAGCAGAATTGACTCGAATTTCTTGAGTAAAGAAGTGTGGTGGCATCCCATGTGCTTTGCTGCTTATAACACCTCAGAAAACCCCCATAGCATCTCAGGTGTTTCAGGATGTTTAATTTTGTTTAGAAGGCGTTTTGATCGGATAACTTCCTGTTCTCGCCTTTTGCTCATAATGAAGGATTTCTACCGGAGATTTTCATGGACAATTTGCCGGATAATACCCTCAGAAACATTAATCTCCCTCGCGTAAGCCCTGTTTATGAACGTACCATTCGACCGAATCTCGAACTTCCTTCAAACGTGCACCAATTTAATGCAAAAATATTCATATATACGAGGTGTGTTCAAAAAGTATCGCGAATTTTGAGTTTTTTCAAAAATTATTTATTTATTCATTAACATCTATTTTGTCCCCTTCAAAGTAATCCCCATGAGATATGCACTTGTGCCAACGTTTTTTCCAATCTTGGAAGCACTTCAAAAAAATAATTTTTTTTTATCTTGTTCAGCTCCTCCTTCGTCACCAGTTATGGCCCTTGGGTCGTCGCGGACAGCAGCGAACATCTCATTAGCAATGTTCATGCGATGCTGCTTTTGGTCGAAACTGAACAGTTTTGGTACGAATTTTGCGGCGACCCGTCTCATGCCCAAACCATTGAAAAAAATCGAATGGCACGAGCCAGGTCCTCAGAAACTTCTCTAACGGTGATTCGACGATTGGCCAATATCATTTTCTTCACTTCATAAATTTTTTCGTCTGTTGTTGAAGTGCTCGGGCGTCCGGCACGCTTTTCGTCGTTCACATCTTCTCGGCCTTCTGAGAACATTTTGTACCACCAATAAAGGTTGCTTTGGTCCAAAGTAGCTTTTCCGTATGACACAGTCAACATTCGGAATGCATCCGCGCACTTAATTTCGTTTTTCACACAAAATTTTATACAGATTCTTTGATCCATCTTTTTGAATGAGAGTGAGAGACATGAGTACCAACATATCGCCCCAAAAAAGTCGAAATTCGAATATACGTAACATACGAAAATTCAAAATTCGCGATACTTTTTGAACACACCTCGTATAGAGGACGTGGCATACGACTTATTGGCCAATATGTCACTAAAACCAATTAAACTAGAGAACTAAAACTTGGCACGAGTACATAAATTGTATAAACCGTACTTATGGGGTTAGGGGTAGTCAGAATTTTCAAAAAAAAATTTTTTTTTTTACATTTTCTTAAAGTATAATATCTTGGAAATATTGTGTGAAAATTTGCAGTGAACCCAAGAAATACTTTTCTAGTTATTCAACAATGAACAATGGACGCTCCGGATAGCAAAACTTTAAATACGTTTTTCTCAAAACTATGTTTTTTGAACTGGTGATCACTGCAACAATAAAATGTATACTGCTTTTGAAAAAACATAAAAAACTCGTGCTCAAAATTTTCATTTTTTTTAACAATTAATTTTCGGTTTTTTTCGCGAAAATCTGAAAAATTTTTACTGGGCCGCCGTATTGTTAATTTTGAAAAAAAAGCTTCGGTTAGGCAAAAGATTATCTATTAATAAAACTAAAATCTCTCTTGCGCGATTGATTTTAGATGAATCTCCAAGGACTTGTGATGATTACCGCAAGGGACTTCTGGAGCAACGGGCTCCACACAAATAGCGATAACTTTTAAAAATACTAATTTTTTTTAATTTTGCTAAAGTCAAGTCGACACACGATGTATTCATGCTATGGTTTTTATTGTTGTAAAATAAAGCAATTGACTAGCAAATTAAAATTATTGAAAATCATCATTTTTCCGGGCCTCTGACTACACCTAGCCCCTTATGGTGAAAAGTGGTGGGTATTGGAATGGGAGTCGTATAACCTCCGATGCAAACACAAACCTTCATGAAGCTTTTCTCTCGACCCTTTACTCGATTTAAAAATTTTACCACAGGAAAAGCTCAAAGAATTAGTTTTGAGCTCAGAAATCCCAAACAAACTTTGGCATGTAGTTGCATTGTAATTGAAAGTGAAATTGGATAAGACGTACCTCTTACAGTGAGAAATATTACTGGTGGAATTTTAGACTACAGGCGATATTAAAATTCATTTAGTTTAAGAAGTCTGTTCTTAAACCTAAAGTCTTTCCATAGTAGAAGAGCATTTTTGTCCGGCTCTTTTGTAGCCAATATTTTAGGGCACCATGTTGACTGTACGGCGATCGGGCACAGAATAACATTCAGTGTGCATTCGGCATGTGGACAACTTTTAATTTCCAAAAGCTCAATACCAGCAGCGCCGTCAGAATTGGTAAGGACCTCTCAGAGCCGTTTGATACCAAACAAGGCCGGATAACTCTCTGTCGTGTGACTCCTTTAACCTGATGCTGACAAATATCGTGCGAACCGTAGAACTTATGTAATCGCTTAGGCACAGTGTTTTAGGGTATGCTGAGAAATACCTCCTCAATTTCTTGCCTGTTATGATTAATTTCCACTGTGAGAAACGATTGAAAGACTTTGAGTAAAAAAAAAATCTGACTGATTGGCAGAATTATAGTAGGAATCCCCAGGAAAGACGTTAAATCACATTTATTTGCATACCTTTACATTCGAGCATATCCTGTCAAGCATATAAAAAATTAAACATTTTATACTAAATCGAAAATAACAAACAGGTAATTAATTTTTGAAGTAAATATGCGGCGCATTCCACTGCCCGTTGACCATCTGAACACCAGCTCTTGCCGTTGCCATATTGGCCGAGTGGCTGGAATGTTGCATGTGTGCCACATGGCATGTTTGTTTACTACTAACTGACTGATTACGGTTGGCATTTTATTTGCAATTCGATTAGTTGGAAAATCGCACAACAAAAGAACAAACATCGATTTTATTTCAAATGAGTAGCGATTGTAAGGTAAAGATACCAAATCAGTGCGGCAGCCGATCGCACAACGAATAGAAATTGCTGTCGACCCAGAGTCTAAGTCCGTCACCGCCTATTGGGCGTTCTGTGCAATCAGAGAAGGAATGAGTTGTGGAAAAAAGTATCGTATTTTTAATAGTTACACAACAGGAAGATGCGATTGTGCGATTATTGGCTTCCTCACACACACACACACACACACACTCGCACAATGGAAGGCTGATTCTAAATTATGGAACGCAGCTTTAATTAAGTTTTTTCTGCGTTTTTGTGCCAGAATTGGCGGCACATACCTTGGATATTTATGGCTGATTATTTTTCATGATGTAATAGTTGCGGCAGCAGGCGGAAATGTTGTTGCTGCAGCAGAAATTCGGCGTGTAAAGGCAGGTGATTGCCAAAGAGACGATTTTTATTCATTGTCGATTTTGTGTTTTCAAGAAAAATCAGTTGCGTTGGCTGTAGTAGGTGTAGCTGTGGTCAAAAGTGAAAAGATCTTTGATCTGCAATTCGTTTGCTGCCACCATTGGTGAAGTCACATGCGACTCGTAGGCAATAACCTTTGAGCGTAGCTGGGGCATTTACCAAAATTGCAAATAAAAAAACAGATAATGGTACACGAAATCAAAATGGGATCAGCATAGAGGAAAAGCAATAGACTACGAAGTATTATTTTGAGTGTAGAACATAATTTTTTCCACTTGCCTTAAGGGGACACGGTGGTCTAGAAATTAAAAAAAAACTTTTTTTCTTCGATATTTCAAAAGATTCTTAACGTGTGTGAATTACAAATATTACAGCTTCTACAGCCCATTAACTAGGTAGAGAGCGGTCAGCGCGCTCCTGTACCTCAAACTTTAAACTCATTTACGAAACGACTTTTTCGGCCTGTTGTTTTCAAAAAACAAAAATCTATTCAATCGAATCGTCTGAAATTTTAATATGTTGTTCACAACATCAATGGCTATCGTCGTTACTATAATCATATTATTATTTCGATTATTTCGTATTTTTATTTATTAATAAACTGAAAAAAACCCGATTTTAAGAGTGTCAAACTCAAAACCGCTCCAATTTGTCAATTTTTTTTTATTCTTATCTAATAATTTTTGGGGGTTTTGTGTTTCAGTTAAACAGAAGAGCTAAAATGGACAACACCGTCCAGACCCAATTTTTCGGGAGGGTTAACTTCAGCGCCATTTTGTAAATTATTAAAAAAAAAATTTTTTCATTTTTAAACTAAAAAATTTAATGTCTTTTTTTCATTTTTTTTTACCTCTAGACCACCAGGACTTCTTAAGCTATTTAGAAATTTTATACTTTTTTAGTTGATTAGGAAAATTCTTATACTTGACCTTAAGCTTGAAATTTCTTGTAATATGGTGTCAGGATATTAAACGTCTATCGTTAAAAAGTTTTGAATAATTAGAAAATATGTGTATAGAGAGATTATCGATGAGAATAAACAGTGGAAAATTAGACTAAATCTGAACAAACAGTGAAAAAATCATCGTATAAAATTTTCATCTGCGAAACTCTGCTGCACTCGCATGAGTTCACAAAATTTTTCTCGCCTTTATAAAATACAGTGCTCGGTTATTTTAGGTCTATAGTTTGCACCGTCCAATCGGAATTAAATTAAAAAATCACAAAAATTCAAACGGCTCGTTGATGTCCTTTGCTAATCAGACTTGATACGAGGGTTGCCTTTTAAATTTTGCACCCAATAATGAAAGTTTAGGTTAGGTTATGGTGGTAGTCGGTCTGTACGACCAACTCACTTAGACCTAACAAGTCCGTTGTGATACTACTTTGCTACACGAGAACCTCATGAAGCGCAGGATTGGTCCCATAGCCACGCCAGACAGTTCTGTAAGAGAATGGAAAAAGTATTTACCTAGACAACCTGCTCTGATTTTAGCTAAGGTTGGACAATTGCACACGAAGTGCTCAACTGTTTCTTCCACATCTCTACAGCTTCGCAGCATTCATGAAAAAGTACTCCTAGCCTAGAAGATTGCCTACCTATCAGCCAATGGCCTGTGACACAAGCCACGACTTTCGAGATATCCTCTTTTGTGAGGCTAAGCAGTTCATTTCTCTTATTCTTCTTTATTTGCGAGCGACCATAGTAGCCTAGCTGTTGCGCATGTGCCTTCATCTCTCCAAGGCCTATTATTGTTTTGGATAATGTTTTTCTTGATTATTAGTTCGCTCGCGGACATAGGTATCCCAATTCTACTTTTATCACTGAGCAGTTGAAGAGCAGTTGACCAGGAACGGTGGTCAATGACGATGACCTTTAAAATAATAATGAAAAGTGGCTTTCTTGTTTTTCAAATATTATCTTTGGGAGTCAATACCCTTCTGCATTCACTTGAGGCAATGTTCAAATCAGTTTCGCTTCTCAGAAGTGGATACCTCCAAAACGAGCTGTTTAGAGGTTTCAACAGCTGTTTTAGGCGTTGAAAAACTTTTGCCTCACATTTTATTTTTGGTATTCGAGAATAGAAGGTAAACATCAACTACTAAATCAGGGCTGTAAAGCTGATAAGTATGACCCATTAATTCGATCTCTTGAGTGTTCAAAAACTCTCGTGAGAGCTCGCTTTTCTTGGTGAAGCATGATTCCTCTTCGGCGGCTGGTTTTCCTTAATTCTTCGAAAACTTCTGGCAAACAAATTTTGGTTAAGTACCCTCGGAATTGTTTCTTTTAAGCTTTTCTAGTGGTACAATTGCGACCCGACCCGATTTTCCGAAAACACAGGCGGCCATTTACTTTGAGGGTTTTCTTTTGGTTCTTGAGGTTCTTTATTTCTTTTTTTGATTGAGGTGAGCTTCTTGAAACTGTCTTGGATCGACCTTTGTTGTTTTGTTCCCGGCTCTTATGCATAGATTCAAGATTCGTCATGTCATAGACGTGCTTTGAACCACCGACACGAGTCATATTTAGGTAAATTTTCAAATATGTGTTATGCAACAAGACCAAATCTTCTTGACGACCAAATATGCATTCAGTATTGAATGTATGCTGATCTCACTAATGCCCTAGGATGCTTCTGTCTCACTATTTGTCACATCACAATTTTACGTTATCACCCGCACGGACTATCTTTGGAAGCGATTTAACGTATCCAGGTGATTCAGCATTCCGAGGAGGTGTCGCTCTTGCAATAGATGAAGGTAGTCATTGGGAAATACTGCAGAATGACAAGGATGCATTACACCATCATGTGAGGCAACATACCCAGCTGAAGGGTAACATGATGAAGGATCGCTTTGAGCGAGCTTTGAACTCTAAAGGAAGTAGCGAAGAAATATTTCGGTACTTCTTCACAATACGCAAAGACAGGACCCTTTATGTCTTTATGTAAACTGAAAGCGTTCTGGAAAGTACCAGACAAGGTGGTATATTAAAAAGGTTAAATGATGTGGTGTATCGTATACAACAATGCGAAAATGGAGAGGGAAAAGTCAAAGTAATTCTGACACACCTATCGCTTTTGGACGGCCAAACGAGATGGGTTTTGAACTCACTAAACAAAGAAGAAAAAAAAAATCGTAAATGAAAACATTTTATGTAAATTTATGCTAAGAAATACTAAACTTTTCATTAAAAATATTCAATTACAGCTCATCACACGCAGTGCTGCAAAGGCGCAAAACATAACGAAAATTCTAAAATCATTTTGTGTCAAATTACCCAAATATATAAAAATGATAAGAAAGTTTTAACTAAGCATTTTGTTTACATATAAAAAAATAAACCATGTTTGTATAAACATATTCTTTTGTGAATTTCGTCCATTTTGACTCGAAGTCAAAGTCTACTAAATTGCAACGTCAGCTGGTTTGTTTTTAAGGGGTTATATACCTTGTGTTTTTCAAAAAAATCAAAATAAATTTTATTTCTTTATCGTAAAGTACAATCCCTTGAGAACATTTTCCAAAAATTTCGTAGAGATCTGAGCAATAGATCGAAAGTTACAGCGTTTTAAATTGTGCGTCGTCACGTCCTGAGCGTACGGCCTCATGCGGCGCTTGAAACTTTAAACGCGATTATCTCAAAAACGTGTTTTTCCAAAAATGCTTTTGCGGTGGACGCGATTGCAAAAAAAGTATTCAACCGATTTTTATATTTTTTTTTTAAATTGTTCGTAATTGATGTCGCCTCTTAGTGAACGATCAACTTTTTATGTATAAATTTTTATTTTGCAGATATGAATTTTTTAATGCCAATTTTAGGACTGTAGAAGTGGAGTTTTTTAAAAACATGTTCCTATTTTCACAAAAATCAAAATATTTAATATATTGATCGTTCACTAAGAAGATATAACCCTATACTAATGAAATCTTTTCGATTTTTTGATTTCAGTTGACTTGGTGGACTTGAATCGCGTCCACCGCAAGCCTCTTCCAAAAAAAGGGTCTTGGGGGAAAACGCCATAACTCCGCCATTTTTAAATATTTTTACACAAACAAAGCCTTTTTTTTTTCTTTAAACATTGTAATATCCAATAATAAAAACTTTTATACAATAAAATTATTGCTACATATCTTTAAAAAAAACCCAACTTTCGCTAATTTCACCGGACCACAAGGTATATAACCCCTTAATTCAGCAACGAAGTGAGCCAATGGCAATATTTCATGAAAATCTGGTCGGGTTACCAAAGGCTAACCTTAAATTGAAATTCGCTGAAGATGGGGTATATCTAAAGAATTTTGTGAAAAGTATACAGTACACAAATTAACAAGATTAGTGTTTTGTTCACTCATTCAAATACCTAAAAAATTAGGTAAAAAATATGTCAGCGCGTACTTCCTTGAAGGTTATTTATGCAAAGCTTCTCCTTCATTTTATGATGAGCAACTTGATTTTCTTCCACAAGTGAATGAATCTAAAATGTTAAGCTATGAGTTTTCAATAAAAGTTTGCTCATGGTAGACTTACACTCGAAAATTTGCCATTGTAAGCCAAGGAAAAAAGCTCCTCATAAAAATATCTGCCGTTCGGAATCGGCTTGAAACTGTAGGTCTTCAATTTGTGGAACAACATCAAGACGAACACCATAAATAGGAGGAGGAGCTCGGCCAAACACCCAAAAAGTGTGTACGCGCCAATTATATATACATATATAAGCCAAGGGACGACCACTTATTGTGGCTTAATGTCACCAATGGGGATCGCACCTAGAATCAGCTAACTGTATGTCACGCTCAAATAAACTACCTGACAGCAGCCGTCTCAACGAACTTTCATAATTCTTAAATAGAAATACTTGAATCACAATCAAAGTGCAATCAAGGCCTGCAGCTGTCGCGCGCCTCAATACCCACCACGGGCAAAAGGATATCACATTTAATCTATAATACAAATTGTCAATTCCATACTAAGCCACCAATAACAAACCGCATTAAATGAGTAAAAACTCTTTGAGTGCAAAAAAGTAAAAATCCTTTCGATGCCATTTCCACTCACCGCAAATAATATGAAGAAGTATTTGAGACGGCACACATCAGCGGCTGCACCACCATCATCACCACCGACAATAGTAACAACAGATTGCGGTAATAATCCGCATATGTTGTTGCAGTATTGTTGCAAAAAACAACAGAACAACAAACAACGGCCGGCAACATATTGCAACACTAACTGAAGCACTTAAGCGAACGAATTTTGAATGCTATTGAAAGTGAAACAAAAGGCCTAAACGGGCGCGGTTGCCGCACATTTCAATGTCTTCTGGGTGAGTGAATGCATTAGAAAAACTCTGCGAAAAAAAAAACCAAAATAATAAAATAACAACAAAAAATGCTTGAAAGGGCATGTTGCACGAAGCCATAGTCACGCGAGGGGATCATGAAGGATAATATTAAAAAACGATCAAGTGCTCATATGCTGCAGAAACCGTAAATACACATACACACACTTACATTGGTGTGCATGTGTATGTGCAGGCCAACACACTTGCACAAATGCAACATTGCGGCGTAATAATGCAAAATATGAAATGAGGATTAGCGGTGAGTAAGGAATTATATAAAGAAAATCGGGCAATAAAAGAATTGCAATTGAAAAAGAATTTACCGCACAATAATGTTTTAGATTTGTGGCAAATTAGAACAAACGATTGTTGCGAATGAACGGGGATCTAAGAATCGCACGCCATGGAAACGTTGTGAAAAAGGAAGAGGGAAATAACTGACAGAATTTTATTTATATGCATTTTCGTCCTGCGAAAGTGGATTCACAGGGAGGCTCAGGCACAGATAGACATCCGTTCTCATGTACAGATGCTGTTAAAGCTGGTGAAGTTAATTTTTTTATCAGTGCTCAAATCGCTATTACAGAATATTGCAGCTATTGAGTGCGAGTAACTAGTCAGATATTCTCCTAAAAATTGTATTGTAAAAAACGAATTTGAGCGGAGCTTCTAAACAAAATATATTTATATATATATAATTGGCGCGTACACCCTTTTTGGGAGTTTGGTCGAGCTCCTCCTCCTATTTGTGATGTGCGTCTTGATATTGTTCCACAAATGCAGGGACCTACAGTTTGAAGTCGACTCCGAACGGCAGATATTTTTTATGAGGAGCTTTTTCATGGCAGAAATACATTGGTTTGCCATTGCCTGCCGAGGGGCAACCGCTATTAGAAAAATCGTTTTCTTAATTTTGGTGCTTCACCGATATTCAAACCTACGTCCTCTTTGAATTCCAAATGGTAGTCACACACCAACCCATTCGGCACGGCTCATCATAAAAAGCCGCCTTCTCGTGGCTAAATACAATTTAAAGTCCCTCAATTAGTGGAAACAAATCCAAGAGGTTCAACACAGATTGGAGCACGAGCTCGGTCAACCCGACATGGAATTCCGCGCAAGGATTTACGCGCCAATTATAAACACATCTATGCATTCTCCTCATTACGTCCAAGCTACTTTCCAGTATAGTTTTAGCGACATTAAATCAAAACTTGTCCAATCGCTAAGAAAGCAGCCAGCAGGGTTTCGTAACAAGCAGCTCATGTAGTGATCGGATTAACACCCTACGCATTATAGTTCAGCTAATGAAGGAATAACAGTCAACCCTTTGACTTGTTTTCGTTGATTACAGCACGACGTTTGAAAGCTTACACCGCGAAAGTATTTGGTAAGCACTCAGATCTTGAGGTGTTCTTAAGAAGCTGACAGCTTTGATCAGAGCATAAAATCAGAACGGATTTCAAGTGCAGAGTGCTCTACAATAACGAACTCTCAGACAGCATCCCACCCAGCGCCTTAACGATATCGCGACTTTGCATGTTTCCGCACTAACTCGCCGCTCGCTGAGGTGACGCGAGGCCTATCTTTCCAATGAATAGAACACAGGTTCTCAAGAAAACTCCAATCCTCTCATTTCGCAGGGTAACCGTCTCGCGAGTCCCCTGTATAGTCAACTCATCAACCAAACTGTTTCCCGCTATACCCATGTCACTGGTAACAGAAATGAGTCTAACATCGAAGTACTCAGATGCAGTCGAGGGAGAAATCAGGCATTTCTCGACTAATTTCGAACACACAAACAACGAGCCCAGAGCTCGAATTGTCGCTTGACTGTCGGAGTAGATATTTACTTCCCTTCCATTAATTGCAGAGGTAAGCAACCAATACACTGCATCTTTAATTGTGGCTACCTACCTTCGCTAGCACCTTTATTATGGAATTTTTAGAAATTTAATCACCGTAAATTTTATCTGCCAACGTTGTTTTGGTTTTTCTTTATTTGATTTTAAGATCTTTCGGTTTTTTTTTTGCTTGTTTTGATTGTTTCATCAATGTGGTTAAAATTAAGAGCAACGAATTATCAAAATAAAAAACCAAAACAGAACAAAGCCATATATTATAGAAATTAGCTGTGTAGTCAGTTCTGGCCTATCCACAATGCATCTTTTCTGAACTCTTTGCTAAATTATTCGGAATGATAGACTTAATCGGAGATAAGCCAATCTGACCTAGGAAAGGCGAAAGTGTCAAGTCTAGCTATCAGGCGATTAACCAACCGTTGGTAAAAAGCAATATTAACTAGGCATTGAGTAACGGACCAGTAGAGTGCTAATCATACGCGAGTTCCACGCCTAAGTGAATTGATGCATTTTACATCTATTTAAGCTGAGCTGGCGTTATAAGATATCTGTAACAAAGAAGTTGTCTGAGCTAGGGATTCCATTTACAAAACTACAGAATGGTGGATCGCATTTATATCCTCTCAAGTACTTTAAGCGCGAATGACAAAAGCGAGTGCTTTCAAAACGAGTTCTAATTAAGCAATGGTTAAATCCACTTCAATTGCTTTACGCTGACAACCAATAAAATAAGGCATTTAACGCGAAGGTGTTTATAAAAAATTCACTTCACTGAAAACATGACTGCCTTAATATCCTATGTACTTACAAGACTTTAACTTCTCACCACATTAAATGCAATTCATGTCGAGAACTGAAAAAAAAAATGTATGAAATCAAAGCAAAGTAAAAAGCAGAAAAACTCTCAGCAACTGAAGTGGCGACAGCCGGCTAAGTGCTATGCCCCGCCGATTGGCCGATCGTTCGTCCGCTAAGCTGCTGTTGCTGACAGCTTCCCAGTGCATAAGGCGCATGCGCGCCCTATGCCAGTCGCTTCAAGTACTTGAGCACTTACCACAAGCTACTAAAGAGTTGTACCACATATGTGTTTGTGTGTATACTAAGTATCAATAACAATAAGAATCACTACAAAAAAAATAATAATGCAATCTTTTTAACCAAAACTCATTCTCTCCGCGGCCAACTATAGCATCGCAGAGCGACGCTGCATTCCCACACGCGATCAGCCTACTAGGCCAGTTAACTAGCCAAAGATACAAATGTGCAGCAAAACTATCTGTGAGATATGCGCACGGCTTAGCTGGGTGCATGTGTGTGTATAGGGTGTATAGTATGGGCAGTACAGTATTTTTGTGTATTGCGACCTATACATTGGCTTAGAGCGTTGCGCGCATGCGCGTGCGACTCAATTACATTTATTATTTAAAAGCCGCTGCTGATTTATCGCCCAGCAACGCCAAATGCTTGCTTTGCGTTTTTTGTGCGCATTTTGTTGTTATTATTGTGGCTGTTTACACACTAAGCTCACAGTAGATGCGCCAACAATACTCGCCTCCGATAGTCACATGTACATACCTGTATGTATGTGTGACTGTAATCTTCTCTTCTCTTAGGCGCATGCTAGGATTGCCACGAATTGTCGGCTTATTTGTAAAATTTCTTGTTAGCTCACTGTTGGACTTGTTTTTACTTCTTGTCGTTCTTTTCTAAGCTTAAATTTCATTATTCGCTTTGCGCCGTTTTTGTACAATTTGTTGTTGCTAGGGTGAGCAGTTAGTTGTATGATACTTGTATGTAGTTAGATGTGGAGTACGAGTATGAGTACCTACAGAGTACCAGAATTACATTGTGGCGGTGTTGATGACAGCAACATGTCAACAGCTTTCGATGATTTATCGCATTTGGGTGGCGAAAGGGACGTTGGCACTGTACGTAATGTCGCTATTACACGCAGACAGCCATGAGTAATTAATGTTTTATTGGCGCAGCAGATCTACGCATGCGCATTCATCTATCGATAGGAAGTGTAGGAAGTTTTCTTCGTTTTACAAAGCACCACGAATTTACCGCTATTGACATTATACCAAAAAATACAAATAAAAATAACTACGCAGTGTTGAATAACCGGCACTATAAAATAAGGATTTTTTGAATTTTTTAAACTGCATTTTAAACGTTGTAGCGTAGTGTGATAGGAATCTACTTCAATTAAATATTAGGCAATGCTCTCATGTCTCATTTTCTAAGTCAAAGCATTTAATCTCTAAATCATATTTCACAATATAAAGAACTTGCGTCTAAATTGTACTCTTAATAAAATGACTGATGAGAGTAATATTTGACTCCACTTTTCAGTTTCTTAGTCATTTGATTTTTGTCATCGCCAAATCGTATTTTACACTTGCCTTCTTCGGCGTTCTGCTTCCGCTTTTACGAATCCTTACAATTCGTAGTCACTATTTACTTCACTTGTACGACCCAAGCTGGAGTATGCTGTCTTTATTTGGAGGCCGTATCATCCGTGTCACATCAATAGGCTTGAACGCATACAAAAAGAAATTCCTTCGATTTGCACTCAAATCTTTGAGCTTCACCGATCCCATTACTTTATATAACACATGGGCTGAAAAGTCCCGGGCCTAACACATAGATGGCATTCGTTTTATTGCATTCAAACAGAATTTCGTATTTTAATTTTACACTGCTTCTTGATGGGAAAGTAAACCGTTCAAGGGAAGCAATGGCTATCAGCAATCGAATTGTTGGTGTCAATACTTCAAATGGTTCTGAAAGTAGAGCTAAGGGTGATTTTTTAAGAGCTATAGGAAAGTTTTTCAAAAAAACATACGTAAAATTCAGAAAAATGCATGGCATTTTTATTTAAATCGATAGTACAGTCCATATAATTTAATGCTTGAAGATTATTTCATATAAATGTTGACCGCGACTGCGCTTCAAATGGTCCATCCGCTTAGTCCAATTTTGGCATACTCTTTCCAATGTTGCGACAAAAAATAGTTTAAAGGCATTATATCGCACGATCTGGGTGGCCAATTGACAGGTCCCGAACGTGAAATAAAATGTTCACCGAACTCACCTCTCAACAAGTCCATTGTTACGCGTGCTGTGTGGCATGTGGCACCATCCTGTTGAAACCACATGTCATGCAAGTCAAGCTCTTGTATTTTGGGCAAAAAAAAGTTGGATTTCATTTCACGGTAGCGCTCCCCATTCACAGTTACGTTACGATTCGCAGAATCTTTGAAAAACTCCCGTCCAATGATACCTCCAGCCCATAAACCGCGCCAAACTGTGACCTTTTCTAGATACATTGGTAGCTCTTGCAATTCTTCTGGCTGATCTTCACTCCAAAATCGACAATTCTGCTTATTTACGTACCCATTGATCCAAAAATGAGCTTCGTCGCTAAACACAATTTTTCGATAAAAAAAAGTAGATCTTCGGCCAAATTTCCAAGAGCCCATTCACCAAAAATTCTTTGTTGCGATAGGTCGTTCGGTTGTATTTTGAAAGGCTTCACACCTAAATCCTTTCGTAAAATTTTCCACGTTGTCGAGTAACTGCGAACGCCGATGAATCGATAATTGATGGTCATTATTAACACTGGCCGATACAGCTGCGATATTTTCTTCAGTTCGCACTCTAAGTAAGCTTGTCGGTGGTTTGATGTCCAATAATGTAAATTTGGTTCTAAATTTAGTCACAATAGCTCGAATAGCCGCTTCAGTGGGTCGATTAAACTGACCATAAAATGGAAGAAGCGCACGATAAAATTTCTTAACAAAACACGCATTTTTATAATAAAATTCAATAATTTGCAAGCGTTGTTCGTTTGTAAGACGATTCATGGTTAAATCATAGACCAAATTGAAGATGTTTGACAGTGAAACAAAACACAAAACGTGCGTCAGCTGTTTAAAAAGATAATAGCTAAAAAATCAATAATGCTTTGTTCCGCTACAGTCTGCCATAGCAGGTCCTGAGCTGATTGGTAATGGTTTGCTTTAAGTTGAAGAACTTTCATGTTTTTCTAAGATGCATTGCGCTGCTAGCTACATGTGCTCCGGTACACAGCACACATTTTTCATCGTTTTTGCAGCTTGCTGCTTAGTGGCCTTCTTTGCCACATCTTCTGCACAGTTTGGTGCGATCGGGTTCTTTACACGCGGTTGCTACGTGATCGTATGCCTAGCATCTGTAGCACCGTCTCGGTGATGTAAATTCTGTTACTCGACGTCTTACCCATCCTACTTTGAGATGCCCAGCATCTTTTTGCACGCAGCGATGGATGCATTGACTGTGTAGCTCCTGGAATGGCGCGTGTGCTTCGTATCGCCGACTTCTGTAGGTTTTTCACCTATGCATGCTTGTAATCGCTTCATGTAGCTCCTGCTCCGTGTTCAGGTCAGTGATAAGACCTTTACATTGGATTGTGACTGGTTGCGTCTTCAGGTTTCCCGATGCTACACCGTCCAGCGCTTTTTCAATAGCCATTTGGTAACTATTGGCCTCAACATCCTTGCTCCTTTTAAATTTTATAAGGAGGCCTCCTTTTTTGTAGGTCGCATCGTCTTAACTTTTTCGCTAAGGTCCTTTAGTTCTACGCTGTGCTTTACAGCTCGCAACATGTCCGCATATGATGTACCGTCCGCTCTTTTCTCGATAGTAATGGCGTCCGAAATGGGCCTGATGGTGTCTTTTCTATTTTTCAGCTATTTCTTTTTCTACTCTATCTTTTTCCACTCTTTCCTCTGCATGGGTTAAGTTACAGTTTGTGGCCGAGGGCAATCAGAGTCGCTTTTCCTCTTTTTAGCAACTGGAGACTTTGTTGCAATCTGGGCTGCAACTCTTAGGCTTTCTTTGGCTCGAGTTCTCTTAGCCGACGGAGGGGTGTTTTTCCCTGCTGTCGACACAATTTGCAACTGTTTAGCGGTAGACAATTGTCTTATGCAACGTTCCATTGAACCCGTTTCAATGAGAACATCTGTGTTAGCTCTTTTGATGGCACTTCACATTCTTCTTATGTTGGATAAGTTCATAAATTTCTTTTCCAAGTATGTCAATCAATTCAAATTGTCTGCTTTCTTTTGTATCAGTGCTGTAGAAAGTCGGGTTTTGCTGCGGCTTAGGAATGTCAGTGACTTTTTTGATGTGATGGGTTGTCGGCGTCCCGGTCGCGCCATCTCGGCCTTTCATCTCCAGCGTTGATACACATGTTCGCCGCTGGGTAGTCGTTGTTGGCAAGCTGCTCTCCGTTGTGTTGCCTGTTGTTGCTGCTGTTTGTGGAGGGGTCTTTGCAATCACCGAGCTCCTCCGGAAAGCCTCCAGCTTCTTCTGTTACCATCTTGGTAGTACTGTTTATATCGTTGCTTTTGTTTTTATTTATATTTGTGTTATCTATGCTGTATGGGCCCCAACTCACAGCCGCTATCTCAGCGCGTGTACGTAGTTACCGTAAGTCCCATGGTTATCTTTGTAAACAGGTCATGCGAGGGGTGACACTGGCCCTTCTGGGGTCCAGTATTCATGGCCAGACTTCAAGCCGCAATTAGTGGGGAGTAATCTCAACCCAACCGACGTGGTCATTTAAGACTACGCGCTTTGAGCGCTTTGTGAGACCTGCCAGGTGTTAACGGGGCGGAAGAGGCCATGAACCCTTCTGAAAGCCATTTTTGCAAGATTCCACTCCGCATACTCTGGTAACAGAGGCTCATAGCCCCAGCTTTTTCATAATATGCAAATATTTAGGCCGCTCCTTACATGGAGGTCAGACGTTGACCAGGAAGCCGCTCAATCTGAGGCAGACGCTTCTGAGTTTTGGTTTCTTGGTTGCTAGCTCTCATACTCTAGCTGGGTGATAGTTGAACTATCCGCACCTCCAAGTAAGTGTCTATTTTGGTCCGCGAATGGTATTTTATTTCCCACTTACCCCACATAATGCCTAGCCTTTCCCGAATCCTGAAGTGCCTGCCTAACGGCCCCATTAATTTATTAGTGCAGTACGTATTCATGTATGTATGTATACTCATGAATAACTGCCATTTATATTGCTTTTAAATTCGCTAATAGTGCACAAGTAAATATTCCAGTCTTCGAAGGTTCTGCCAGATGCCCTCAACCACCTTAGCGATGAAACAAATCGCACTTAAAATTGCTTGCCAATACTTAGTGACCCATATTCTATGAAATTCTCGTATTCAACTAAATTACGGTAGTTTTTGCAGATATATAATTGTTTGATTTATATTTTAACAACAGTTATTTTCCAAACATACTCGTATGTGCGTGCATTTCCCATTTGAGCCATTAAAGTGGTACCCTTCAATCAGTTAAACGTTTCGGAACAATTCGCACAGAAATTAACTAGAATTAAATACGATTGACTGCAGTAACCCATAATCTAATGCCGTTTGTTGTAAAAATTTTCAAAAAGTGTGGACCCCCACACCAATAACAACAAAGACATGAATCAGCCAACATCAACCTGTAATCATAAGCATTCCTTTTAATTTCGGTGCAAAAAATACTGGTTAAGTATAAGCGGACAATTTGACGATTGCGGAAGAACCCTTTGATAAATGCTGAGTAGGCGTCATGTAAAGGACTAGTTCCGTGGAGGCTACTGCGGGACGGGTTATAAACTAGTACAGAATAAATACGTATAATACATTTGCGAATTGACGTCTCGACAAAAACTGCAAGTTTGACTTTGGTATTATTATTTTTTTGTCAATATTATTTGCTTAGTTTCAGAAGAAGTTTCAGTAAATCGTGTGAATATTTTACGCTATCGTATGAGCCGACCTGAATGAGAATAAATATTTTCAGTTATATTAATTACGAATTCGGCCGAGTTTACCAAAGCGCGTCAGTCGTATCTTTCGCATGCTAACCGGCGCCTGTTGGAAACACTCAGTAAAGCCAAGTCCTTCTCCATCTGATCTTTACAACACGGAGGAGGCCGTCCTCTTTCTCTGCTACCACCAGCTGGTACCGCATCGAATACTTTCAGAGCCGGAGAGTTCGTATCCATTCGGACGACATGACAAAGCCAACGTACCCGCCGGATCTATATGCGCTACACTATGTCTATGTCATCATAAAGCTCGTACAGCGCTTTGTCTTTCGGCTACGATACCAGCCATCACCAACGAGCAAAGATACAAAAATCTTTCACAGAATCTTTCTCTAAAATACTCCAAAGAAGGCCTCATTGTATAATGTCATCGTCCAAGCTTCTGCGCCATACGTTAAGACGGGTGTAATGAAAGTCTTATAGAGTGTTAGTTTCGTTCGTCGAGAGGGAACTTCACAACCCAGTTGCCTATTCAGTCCAAAACAGTACACACTTCTCCTCACAACCTCTAAATCATAACTGTCAACATGAATATTCTGCTCTGCTTAATATCCCTCTGATTCACGTAGATGTCTACCCCACATATTTCAAAGCCTCATTCCTTTCCTCTCAGTCTCTTTCTAGTTTAAACCGTCTTACCTAACATTATTAAGGCGGGCAAGTACACAAGCGGTTGTTTTCCTCATATCGTCAATTCAAAGCTGCCTTGGTAATTGAAATGTTCAAGATAGGACTTCGTGAAAGCCACGTGATCGCGACTAATAGAAAGGAGATCTTATGGAGACGTTAAAGAACAAGAGAGAAGAGAAGGATATAACTGACTACTCGTCAAGATTAGCCAATTCTGAGAACTTAGCAGCAAGAGTAAGTGAGTTATGATTTTTGGCATGTTGAGCTGGTGTTCGTGCAGTTAAAAGGTAACTGCAGTAGCCGGTTGGGTTGGTGCGTGACTATTCCGGTCACGAAACAACAAATGATAGAAAAAGTTTTTGTTTCTTAAAGCAGTCACTCCTCAGTAGGCAAGGGCAAGCCTCTGAGTGTATTTCTGCCATGAAAAAGCTTCTCATAAAAAGCCTTCTAACATTCTGAGGTCGCTCTACTTGTGGGAAAATATCAGGACACACAGCACAGTTGAGACCCATCATCTAAATTCTTTTCTCTTCGCCTATCTCTCGTGAAAGCATAAATCACATCTTGAGACCCCGCAGCACATTTTTAATGTAGAATTAAGCCAAGTGAAATTAGATTTTATAGTTTTCTGAAAAGTTTCTGCGATGTACTTATGCATATAGCACACGCTCGACAACGTGAACACTCTAAAACCTGAAATCCAATAGCAATAAGCGTTTCAAAATATGCAAGTCGTTTGCATTTAGCTTAAATAATTCTGAACTTGCGAAATACCCTCATAGACAATGGTATTGATCAGGAGGACGAATCAAACAACGATGGCTGCATCTCTGAGGCACCGCAGATAATTAAATTATGATATTTGGAGACTCCACTCGATTTATATGGACTCTTATCATGTATATATGTATATAACTGGCGCATACACCCGTTTTGGGTGTTTGGCCGAGCTCCTCCTCCTATTTGTGGTGTGCGTCTTGATGTTGTTCCACAAATGGAGGGACCTACATTTTCAAGCCGACTCCGAACCGCAATATTTTTATCATGTAGTTCATATAAATCCATATAAATCGAGTGGAAAGGGTGCAAAAAATGATTGTGCATTTCGCACTACATTCACCCAATTTCTCAGACCCGAAATCATCATACGAATTACGCTGTCGATTGACTAGTATTTTCCCTTTAATTGGCAAAGGTACTCTTGAGGCAGTATCACTTATCTTTAATCTCGTTAATGGCAAAATTTACTGCCCAGCTCTTCTAGAAAGAAACAGTTTAATGGTCCTTGCAGTAGATAAGCAGCCTACTGTTTGCGGCTAGCCTTTCTGTGGCCTCCCTACTCCGTCGAACATTTTTGGACTTAATACAATATGCCCTTATTGCTTTTATTGCTGCTTGACTGTCCACGTATATATATATTAATTGTTGAGTTATTTCTTGCTCTTGTGAAGGCTAGCTCAGGAGCTTTCCCCATAGCAAAAACTTCCGCTTTGAAAATACTGGTGTGTGCCTTATTTCTAGATTTGAGCAGTAAATGCTCGCTCCCACTCCGTTTAAAGATTTAGAGCCGTCTGTATAGATGTGAAAAGTCCTATGGCCAGGCTTCATGCCTTTGTGCCATCCCTCCTCTTCAATTAAAGTACGGAGTCATGTAGTCTGTGCAACCTGAGCTCCACTTTCCTATTGAGCTGTGTCCGAAGATTCTACAGGGGAATACTCCCGCAACCACTAGCCTCCTCGCGGATTTCGCTGTCAGGTTTTCCGCCATAAGGTCAATAGGTGGCATGCTGAGTATCATTTCCTGCGCTGCCGTTGGAGTGGTTTTCATCGCTCCTGTTATGCCCAACGCAGCGAGTCGTTGAATCCTTTCTAGTGGCATTAAGTATGCCAGTTTTCTTGTCGCAGTCCACCATGGTAACTAAGAAAGCGTCGATCAAAATGATATGAATGTATTGAGACATCCAAGGGAGATAGCTGTGTTTCAACTACTAGAAAACCAAAAGACACAAAAAGCGATGACTAATTTTTTTAATTAAAAAGTTCTTTCAAATTTACATTTCATATCATATAACAATAAAATGTGAATTTAATTGCGTAAATTATATTACTTGAAACGAATACTTTTGGAAATGTTGACTCTTTTTGTTTTGAGCAGTTCACATCAACGTTCGTGCACAGTATATCGGGAATCCAGGAGCTCATAAATGTAGAGTCTCTCAAGTAAGTATGTCACTCCGTGTCCTACCATCTACCTATCTATACTTTCTAACGTTGCAAGTCGTCTTCAAATCCTTCCTAGTTTGCTGCAAAAATACTACAAAGAAAAAGAGAACTTCATATGAAAAGACTTAGCTCGATTTACTGCTAGGAGGATGTTTTGTGTTTATGCATGAAAATATTTCATTTGTGTGAAAGGCGAGCCATTCGGTGAGGGACAAATAAAAATATTTTCCTTATTCAGTGGAATATGTTGATCATGCGAGTAGGTATAAAGATATGTATAAGAGACAGCGGGATAAAGGTGCATACGATTTTTGTAGCAAACTAACGAACGCCACATTTCAAAACCAATAATAAAGTTAAATCGATAATTGAGGTCATTTTCGTGCGTTGCCGCATGACAAGCGCTTGGGCCGCCTAAACCGCGCTGAGGAGCCTCAATAAGCGAAGCTGCAGCTTTCAAACCTTTAAGATTGCGATTCCTTATACTTTTGTTATTTTAATTCCTCAAGTTTAAGTTTATACGGTGTCTAAGTGCCGTTTTGTCCCGTTGTATTTTTCTTTTCTTTTTCACTTAATTCACATGCGAATAACTGAATATGAGACAGTAAAAGTTTTGTGTCTACCTGTGTGCATGCGAGTGTGTATATGTGTGCCATGGTAGGTTTGTTTGTATGTGCATAAATATGTTGCTGTGTTCATATCGATTGATCTTTGCTTCGTACGTGTTCGTTTAACTGTGAATTAAATGCAATTTTCCAATAATCATAATCACAATATTTTCGAAAAACGTTTCATTGCCAAAAACACGTCTGTGCTTAAATTTGTCTTGCGCGAAGCTTTCGTTTAACCAAATTGAATATTTATGCTCACACATACACAGATATCCCATCGTAGTAGTATTTGGTTATTTTTTTAGTACACTTTTTAATGATGTGTGTACTCGTCTCATGCCGCTACGATTTTTCGTGCCTACTTCACCAGACGGTCGACGCATAAATCACTCAACCCAATCAAACTGAAGATGTTGCTCCGCTTTACTTTACTCTAAAACTTTATTGTTTTGATGGATTTGCATCAACTGAATTATTTTGTCTAATTTTTAGTTGCTGTTGGTGGATTATCAAGTTGATGGGAACCAGACAACGATTAATGGTGTTAGAAGACTAGGCTTGCTTGCGGGAGATTCACACAAAGGTGAAGTCCAAAATAAACAAGACATCGTTTTTGATGGCGCCATCTTTTTAATGAGTTAGTGGAAATGGAAGTTACATGAAATGGAATGGAAGTTACATCTTTAGCTGACTTCCAGTGAAAGCTTGGTGACACTCGGTTCAGTGCAAGCGAATTTATTGCGTCTAAAGTGTCAGTATGTTTGTGCCATCGGTACATAAATGAGTTTCGAACAAAGAGCTAATATCAAATTTTGTTTGAAAACCGGTAAAACGTTTAACGAAACATTTGAATTGATGAAAAAAATTATGGCTATGATTGTCTATCTCGTGCCAGAGTTCATGAGAGGTTTACACGTTTCAGAGCTGGTTGTGAGGACATAAATGACAATGAAGATACGGGCCGCCCAAAATCAGTAGTTACCGAAAACGCAATCGAAATTGTTCGTAAATTTATCAAAAATGAACCGAAATCATTGTTAAAACTCATGGAATCGGAGTCCAATATCTCCAAAACATCAATTTATCGCATTTTAACCGATCATTTTGCTTTACGAAAGGTCTGTGCACGTTTCATTCCGCACAAGTTAACTGAGGACCGAAAATTTCTCAGAATTCAACATTCGGAAGACCTCATTAAAAAGGCGAGAAAAGGCGAGAACTTCCTTCACAATATTGTAACTCGTGATGAAACGTGGTTTTCGCAACATGAACCTGAAACTTTGCGTCAAAGAGCCGAATGGAAGGTCCCAGACAAGCCACAATGCAAAAAAACGCATTTGGAGAAGTCAAAAATAAAGTCGATGCTCATTTGTTTTTTCGATTCCAAGGGAATTTTCTACAAGGTGTTCATGCCAACGGGCCAAATCGACAATGCAATTTGCTATCTTGGTGTTTTGAAGCGTTTGCTGCATCGCATTCGTCGAATTCGCCCTTAATACCGTGAAGGAGAAAGCTGGTGCTTATTGCATGATAATGCACCATCTCAATGATCCACTCTTGCAACTGATTTTTTGACTAGAAATCGAGTCTGAACCATCTATCACTCACCGTATTCGCCTGGTATGGCTCCCTGTGGCTTCTACCGATTCGGATAATTGCATTTGGTCATGAGAGGAAAACGTTTTGCATCCATAGAGGCCATCCCAAAGGCTTGTACCGACATCCTGAAGGACATTCCGGTCAATGAGCTGAAACTCTTTTGCTTTTGCTTTTTGAATCGGCTATAAAAAAAAACTAATCAATATTTTTGCAAACTTTTTTGTTATTTTGAAGATTGAACATTGTCATTTATGAATGAAAAATAATATCGTTCAAATGTCTGCCACGACTGGTTTTACAGCAGGCCATTCGATCAATCCAATTTTAAGCACATTTTCGATTGCTTGGGCTCCAATTTCATGAATGGCAACTTCGATTTCGTGTTTTAAAGCATCAATCGTCTCTGGATGGTTCGCATAGCATTTGTCCTTAACGGCTCCCCACAAAAAATAGTTCAACGGGCTTAATTCACAGCTCCGAGGCGGCCAATTGATATCGGAATTCAAAAACGGTAGCCAAAAGTTCGAGTGTAACTTTGGCAGTGTGACAAGTTGCACCGTCCTATTGAGACCAAATGTCGTTCATGTCATCCTCTTCAATTTTTGGAAACAAAAACTCATTGAGCATGTCACGGTAACGCTCGCCATTTACTGTAACCGCGGAAGAAGAAGAAGACTCACTATTTTGGAAATAGGTTTTCAATATTTCCCAATTTTGTTCAAGCGTAAATCGTCCCATTTCGTAAATGTCAAGCCTTTAAGTAAATTATGAACACATTTGACATGTCATTTGTGTTACCATTCTCAAAAAAATAAAAAAAATATCAGAACAAAGCTCCTGTCGTTTCTATTTTAGCTTAGTCTTGCTTATTTTGGACTTCACCTTGTCTCTACATAAATTAGGGCGGGCCAATTTTTTTACATACACACGATTTCTAGCAGATTCGATTTCTACTTAAATTCTAAGAAAAGAAGTCCACTAGAGCATAGCTCTAATGTTGGTTTCGAGCTCACGACATTTCAAACTAAGCTATTTTTAACTTTGAGGTGGCCGTCGTAGCCAAATCGGTTGATGCGTGACTACCATTCGTGAGTGCGTAGGTGTGAATCTACGTGCAGGAACATCAAGTAATAGAAAAAGTATTTTCTAATAGCGATCGCCGCTCGGCAGGAAATGGCACACTTCCGAGTGTATTTTTGCCATGAAAAAGCTCCTCATAAAAAATCATCTGCCGCTCGGAGTCGACTTACAACTGTAGGTCCCTCCAAACGCAGTTGACTACGGCGGCTGGACATTCATATATCGGGTGTTTCTTTAATAGCTTGAAAACTTAGAACGATTACACAAGACAGAAATATTGTTGGAACAAATTTTTGTAGAATAATCTTGAAGATAATTTCATGTCATTCATTTTTTGAATATAGCATCCGACATATGACCACCGCGGCTAATGAGTTGCTTTCCATTCGAAGAGACCAATTTTTGACTATTTTTCCAATAATTCTGCCTGTATATCGTCAATGATGGCTTGAATATTGCAATACAGCGCTTGTTAAGCGCACTGGATGACACAAAAAAATGTAGTTAGCATGTCTCTTTAGCGTTCTTTTCTCATTTATTGGGAATTTAAGCTTGCACATTTTTATATAAATATTCCCTTCAAATTGTAATGAGCAACATTTTTTTTTTTTATTTAAATATTTTTTCATTTTCCTGGTGATTTATAAATTCTCTACTAAAAATACACGTCATCTTTTGAGACCAATCGCTTCAACACCAATGCCTTCAGCAGAAGTTTATCGCAGTCCTGAAACATATAGTAAATCTGCTCACCACGAAACAACTGAAAATCAGAGGAGGCTAGGTCTGGCTTATTTCCTGAAATGGCACCCACATGGTGGTGCAAAATTCTTTCTCGCATAGAGGAGGAGCGAGCTACGTGCGTTGATAGGGCAAATTACAGGACGACATTTGGTCGCCATAGGCATCATCCATGATTCACTGTGCACATCTTGTTTTGGGGGGTAAAGATAGTTCAGAGCATTACTCTGCCGCAGTACGGCTTGCCACAGATTTTGATTGTATATTTTTAGGTCGGATGTCAACTGGGTCTTCGACAAACTGCTGAGACTCATAAAAAAATCCCAAAAGTTTGTTTAGCAGTAATTAATGCTAAACCGAAATGTTTCTTAATATCCTTTAAATCATATCTATTGGTCTTTAGCGCAATGGGCAATATTGGCTAAGTGCTTGGAAAAAAATTTCAGGTCATCAACAATCCCATTCCATTATATTCCATAGCCCCCGTGATAATTGTCCCACACACTTCTAATCTCACCAACAACCCAACATCACCTTCGCTCACAATGAATGTTGAATTGGCCGACTTTCGCAAATGACTACGCTTGTAATTTAATTTTTGTTGTCAGTTACTAAACGAAGAAGTTACTGTTTTGTGGGATCCAAGAATGATTTCGTCAACTCGAAGGCGCCTTTCGATGCTACCCAGTTTACTTGCTGTTGTACGAATTGCAATGCTTTCAGATGCTTGGAAAATACTACTTGTACAGCTCCAACACATTTCAAGGTTTTCTTCCATTTAGTAGTACTTTTAGCAGAATTGTTTCCTCAAGCCTTCGTCTTTGAACTTTATCTCTTGCGTCTGTGTTGTCAAAATTACCACGCCAAAACAGGGCTCGCACATTTTCTGTACATTTACTAGCGACTAAATTCAAATGTGAAGAAAAACTAACCCGAAGATAGACAAACGGTAAAAAATACAAAATATTTCAATTCACTCTTAGAACTGAACTGATTTGCTGATTTACATAGATATTAGAAGCCGGAAAATGTAAATAAAACAATCCGCGCAGCGGATTAGATGGATTGGCCACATTATAAGAATGAGGAGCTTTTTCATGGCAGAAATAGACTCGGAGGTTTGCCATTGACTGCCGAGGGGCGACCGCTATTAGAAAAATGTTTTTCTTAATTTTGGAGTTTCACCGAGATTCGAACTAACGTCCTCTCTGTGAGTTCCGAATGGTAGTCGCGCACCAACCCATTCGGCTACGGCGGCCGCCCGCACATTATAAGAATACCCATCGAAAAATTCAAAAAAGGGTGTTTACTTTGTGTCCAATTGAAGGAAGAAAGAGAGGCCGACCAAGAAAGAGGTGGCTTGATGACGTCGAAGCAGACTTAAAAGCGATGAACGTTCGTGATTGGAGAAATGAGGCAAAAGAGAGACTGAATTGGAAGAGGATTGTTGGTGGAGCTATGGTCCACCACAGACTGTGAAGCTAAGAGAGAGAGAGAGAGAGTGGGAGAGATATTAGCAACTAGCCGACCTTCGCTTGAGGTACACACTCCTGGCATTCTATCCTTCCAGGTCCCCGAATAAATTCTAAGCATAGAATTCATGGAGCAGTGAACTGCGAAAGAAGCAATTTCTTCCCTTTGTGGCAAATTTTCTTGAAGTACCAGGTGACGCGAAGTCAACCGCGGCACAAAAAATTCTTAAAAAGTCAGAAATCAAATAGATTTACAAAACCAACACAAGACAAGTCTTGTCGACGCCCTATACTCCCGAGAGGAGTGAACAGGAGGGAAAAAACATTCACACTAGGGCTCTTATCAAATAATGGAAAAATTACATCATAGGAATGTCCGCCTACCGTGAAATTCAGTCTATTCAAACAGTCTATTCATGAATACCTAATTGTTGAGAACGTCGAAATATCAATGTTGAAGGTTGATCATCTGCATTTTGCGCTACAGCACCGATACCCTATTTCCGATACCCTATTTCCGTTTTTGATCCACCAGTTCTTTTCCTGTCCTCGACAGAACCAGTTGCTTGAAAATTTTTCACCAACCTTTGAAATGTCGACTCATTCGAATGATTATTTCCAACAAAAAATTACGAATTTCGCGATATTTTGATCTTAAAGGTCGAGCATCTTCATAATAGACTAGGTCAGGCTATGCAATGACCCCCTGGAGAATATTTTTTTTTATCCTTAATTTGCAAGTTGCCATAGGGATTCCAATATTGCCTTCGTTTTCAAGAAGTGGAAGGTTCATGACAAGTTTCGGCAAATGTCAAAGATGGCATAAAAAAAGGTATCGTATAGGAGTTATTCACTATTGACATCTTGGCGTCACTTTCGAAATACCCATTACACGAAATGGAAACCGTGTAGCAATTTGTAAATTTTTGGCCAAACTTTTCTCAGGTATCAAACTATAAATCAACAGAAAGGGTACAGCCGCACGTCAAATATCTCATAATACTCTTTTCTAAAAAAATAGGTCACAAGCTGTCTGTAGTGGGCCACTGATATCATCTGTCTTAGAATTGCAAAGGGGAGCTCCGGAAGGATCTATTGTAGGTCCTCTTCTCGTTTCTTTGTACATCAACGACCTACCAGCCATCCTTACCGAAATGCATTTTCAAGTGTATCAACTGCATACAAGTCCAGATTTATCGATCTGGCAAACTTAATCAAATTGTGGCAAACTTAATGACTGCGTACTTAAAATCAACCCAAATTTAGGCCGCATTAACAAATGCGCATCCGACAATGCGCAAACTCTCAATCCTAAAAAGTCTCGAGTGCGCCCCTTGACACTTCAACTTTTTCAAAAATTTTACTTACATATATGCTTACGGCTAAAAATTTTGGAATCATTTTCAATCAAAGATTAACTGGCCATGTTCACGTAAATTTAGTCGTAGATAAGTTGAACGGAATGCTTCGCGGGCTTTGGACTACGCAACACTTTACTCCCCTACGCATTCGCATTTTAATTGTTAAAACATATGTTATGCCATCGTTATTATATGGTTGTGAAATCTTGGTAAATTGTGGTTATCCGTGTAAAGCATAATAAAGCTTAATGTAATGTTTAACAATACTACTCGTTATGTGTTCGACATCAATGCAAGATACCACGTTTCTCATCTTTCTGACACAATCTACTCCGTATCCTTGGATAAGGCTCTTCAGTTCAGGTACCTTTTACTTTTGCACAAAATTTACTACTAGAAAGTACCTGAATACCTCGCCCTCAGAATAATTGCCACGATGCCAGTGAGAAACTCAAAACTTTTCGCTGCTAGATACAAAACACGGACATCGGAAAGGCAGTTCTTGGTATATGTATGGCATGTATGGCTTTGGAATTATCTTCCCCAAAATTTAATATCCATAAGTTGCATGAACACATTTAGACGCAAACTTCAGAGATATATTAGCAATAAGAGAGATAATTTCAATTTTAGTCATAAGCAATGTTAACTTGATTTGCTTTTCTTTATAACTTAAAATATCTTTGTGAATTTTACCATGGAAAGTGTAGCCTATTGTGACTAGCACTAATAAATTTATGATTTATTCTTCCTGTGCTAGGATTGAACCATTGATTAAATAAATAAATAATTACTCTCGATCCTAACAGCTGTAGTTGATCCAGGTGGCGCAAGTAAGCTTGGTATATACGAGGTGTGTTCAAAAAGTAAGGTGAATTTTCATTTTTTTTCAAAAAATATTTATTTATTCATCAATTTCTATGTTATCTCTGTCAAAGTAGTCTCCCTCACACATAATACACTTGCGCCCGCGTTTTTTTCCCCAATCCTCGAAGCTGTTCTGATATGCACTTTTTGGTATGTCCTAGAGTTCTCTCAGCGATTCGCTGTCACACGCTTCATGTCCAAAATTTCCAAAAAGATTGCATGGCATGAGCCAACATCCCCAGCAACTTTTCCAATTGTGATTTGACGATTCTCCATAACAAGTTTCTGCACTTTCTCCACATTTTCATTGGCTGTTGAGGTGCTGGGGCGTCCAGAGCGAGCGTCATCATTCACATCTTCTCGACCTTCTGCGAAAAGCTTATACCACTTGTATAAATTTTTTTGACTCAAAGTAATCTCAACGAATACCACTGTCAACACCTCAAGTGTGTTTGAGCGCTTAGTTTCATTAAAAAAAAATGGTACAACTTCTTTGATCTCTTATTTTCGATAGCAGAAAATCGCCGAACACGCAAAACACTTGTCTTATTTATGCCTCTCACAAACAAACTAAACATCCTTTATTGCTGAAACAGTGAACCTTTCTTCCAGACGATGTACCAACATAAGAAAAACAATAATAATTGAAAGTCGAATGTACGTAGCCAGCGAAATTTGAAAATTCGCCTTATTTTTTGAACACACCTAGTAAATAACGAGTGATTTTTTAGCTATTATCTTTTTAAACAGTTGGTTTAAACAGCTGACGCACGTTTCGTGTTTTGTTTCACTGTCAAACATCTTCAGTTTGGTCTATAATTTAACCATGAATCGTCTTACAAACGAACAACGCATGCAAATCATTGAATTTTATTATAAAAATGCGTGTTCTGTGAAGAAAGTTTAAGATCCACTTTTTTATCGAAAATGGGTACGTAAATAAGCAGAATTGTCGATTTTGGGGTGAAGATCAGCCAGAAGAAGTGCAAGAGTTACCAATGTATCCACAAAAGGTCACAGGTGGAGCGGGTTATGGGCTGGAGGTATAGTTGGACCGTACTTCTTCAAAGATGCTGCGAATGGTAACGTAACTGTGAATGGTGAGCGCTACCGAGAAATGATATCCAACTTTTTTTTGCCCAAAGTGCAAGAGTTTGGCTTGCATGACATGTGGTTTCAGCAAGACGGTACCACATGCCACACAGCACGCGTAGCAATGGACTTGTTGAGAGGTGAGTTCGGTGAACATTTTATTTCACGTTCGGGACCTATCAATTGGCCACCCAGATCGTGCGATATAACGCCTTTAGATTATTTTTTGTGGGGCTATGTTAAAGCTCATGTCTATTTAGACCTATTTTAGCCTGCTTCAATTAACACATTGGAAGGCAACATTAAAGCATTTATATGTGAGATACCGGCCGAAACATTGGAAAGAGTATGCCGAAATTGGACTAAGCGGTTAGACCATTTGAAGCGCAGTCGCGGTCAACATTTATATGAAATAATCTTCAAACATTAAATTATATGGACTGTACTATCGATTTGAATAATAATTTCATGCATTTTTCTGAATTTTACATGTGTTTTTTTTTAACTTTCCTAAAGCTCTTAAAAAATCACCCTTTAGTTATATAGGTTGGGCTACTACTCCTGAAATTTGATTTCTACGACTCTGTGGAATTTGAGTGGATTTTTATTTTATTATCTTTTTCGTCTGTCAGTGGGCGGTGCACTGGATGTAGCACAAAAGCGCTAGGGAATCACCAACTGATGTCGTTTTTATACTTTATTATATGTATATTTTTATATATATGACTAGATTTTCTTTCATTTTACTTACCAATGAGAATACTTGCCTTATCCTATTGTGCATCTGTATGCATATACAGGTATGAATATCCGAAATGCAATTGGAAAAAACAGTTTTTTTTTATTTTATTTTTTTTTTTTTATTTTAATAATAGTAATAATAATTTATTTTTACTGTAGCATTGTTCAATAATAGTTGATTTTTTTCTGTTTTTGTGTTCGTTTTTTGCGTTTTCATTTTGCATTTCAATGCGAAGCAATCAAATGGGTAACTATGTTTGTATGTAAGTATGCTATGTAAGTTATTGAATGTTTGTTGGTATTCATTTATAGTAATAATATGGTCTGTTTGTATGCATGTGTGTGTACGTGACTTACATTTTTTAATATAACTACAGATGCATTCATTTATTATGTCTAATTGTATTTAATTAGTGTTAATGCAATCATTGTTTTTAGTGTTTTTTTTAATTTATTTTACATAATGGCTTACTAAGTACATATTTTTATAATGTAATTATTAAATACTTTTCTGTTTTTTTCTTCAATTATTTAATGCGCTTATCGTGTTTAATTTAATATTTATTGGAAATATAATTTTCAAAATGATTTTAAGGTTATTTTTTACATACTTTTTTTAGTATAAATTTATGTATAATTTTCATTAAATACTGTCACTTATGGTTTTTTAACCTACATCATTTTATATGAATATAGATATATGTATGTATGTATACTCGTATATTTAAATTTTATAACACATTTGCAAGCAATTTATTTGAATGAGACTCTCGCTTTTGCAATTTATTTATCTTAGAAACTGTGAAGGAAATCAATCAAAATCAATTTATAATCCACTTTCTGCGGCGTAGCAAACTTCGATTTATTAATATAAATATTTTTACATGTCGACATTTTATTAAGGTTGAGTTGAGCGCAAAGCCCCAACTTAGTGTTGAGAATATTTACAACTTGACGGCCAAGAACAAAATATAAAATTTCCAGATTTCTTCAAGCAAAAAAATAAGCAAACGCTTTTGATTGTTGATTGATGGAGTATTTTGGTTATTTTACTATGTTTCAGAAGACCTTTTGATTTGCTTAAATTAATATAATTTCTAAGAGTAAACAAAAGTTTTAAAATTCCATAACCAGGTTTTAGCTTTTACCAGAATGCGCGTGCAATAATTCCCATTACAAAACAATAAATGGCAATAAAATTCACTTTGTTGGAAAAAAAACAATGCACAGAGGCTGAAGTATGCAATTTTTAGTATTATTTTCTTTTATATTTTGAAATTTTTCCTCACTTGATTTACAGGGTGAACGATATGAAGATATGATGATATGAACTTCATACTGCTTGTATCTGTAAAACAGCTCATGACACCAACGTGAAAATTGTTCTAATGACAGTTCAATATATTTTTTATAAGCCATCAAAAGCATTTGCATCTCAGGTTTGTTGAATTTTTTTTCTGTGATAGAATTCAAACGTGTTCGTGAGCTCAGTCCCTCAAAGTGAACAAAATGTTTGTGGATCGCACTATAAAACGTTACAATGATACTGGTAGCATTGCAAAACGCTATGGAGGTGAACCAAACAAAACCGCAACAACGCCAGAAATGGTTCGGAAAGTGAAGGCTCGACTTGAACGAAATCCACGCCGAAGTGGAAGAAAAACGGCCAAAGAACTCAAAATATCGCAAGACAGCATTCGACGTATATTGAAATTGAGCTCAAGGTCAAGGCTTACAAGTTCCAAAAAGCACACGATCTTTCACCGCAGCAAAAAAAGTTCGGTGCGAAAGAGCAAAGGAGTTGTTGCGCTTGCACGAACGTGGCGAATTTCCTAACATTGTGTTTTCTGATGAAACAAATTTCCCGATTGAGCAGTTCATAAGCACTCCAAACGATCGTGTTTACTTGTGAAGGTGTTAAATAGGGCACATCAGGGAGCAACCGGTCGCTGTCCGAATGGCAGTATTTTGGCAAGCCTGTAGCTTTATCCACTGCGTGTCACTAGTTTCAGGCGACCAGACAGGCGCAGCATAGTTTAGAACCGGCCGACCAATTGCCTTAAATGTCGATAGCAACAGTTCTTTGTCTTTGCCCCAAGTGCTGCCGGCAAGCGACTTGAGGACCTTGTTGCCATTTTGGACCTTAGTGGCAATTACGGTGGTTTGCGCTGAGAAGGAGAGCAAATTGTCAAAGGTCACACCCAAAATTTTGGGGTTGTTTACCGTCGGAATTGGTGTGTCATCGACTTTTACCCTGAGGGACAATTTGACCTCCTTTGTCTAGGTGGTAAAGCGGGTCGCCGTGAATTTAGCGGGGGAAAGTTGGAGATTCCTTGCAGGGAAAAAGCGAAAAAGTTCGGTGAGGTGGCTGTTCACTTTGGAGCACATACCAGCAGTCGTCAGCGTATGAAACCAGGGAGACTCCCTCTGGTGGTTGGGAGAGCCTCGATAATTTAGAAGTTGAACAGCAAGGGAGAAAGGACACCACCCTGCGGTACACCTTGCTTAATCTTCCTCTGCTTTGTTATTTGGTCTCGAGTAATCACTGACGAGTGACGACCGCTCAGGTAGTTTGCGGACTACCTCTTCAGCCCAAATTTGACGTCAGGTGCCTTTCCTATACAAAACCACCAAAAAGAGGACAAATTTACATGCTTTTGAAAAATCAGTGAACGGCTTGGTAATATTGTGCTTCGTGAGATTTCAATGAAACAAACTAATGGAAATGAAGTGCAGCTTGCCAAATTTTGAAAGCACAATTTATAAGAATGCCTTTAAATGCAGTTTTTTGCGTTTTTAGGCGGATGACGCCGTGGCAAGAGAGTATTTGCGTGTACAATTTCTTGTGTTTGTTTGTTTCCATTGCTTTCGCCTACTCTTCCTCTTCCCAAACATGCAATTCTCCTTCCTTTTGTTCGTTTATTCATTCAGCGCATTCGGAAGGCGCAACCTGGTATTCTATCATCCTTGATTCATATTAATTTTAACTCCTAGTGAAGCATAGGGCGTTCATAGGATGACTCATGTACATTGGTGATAAAAATTGGGCAGTTGAGCCCAGATAATTTCGAAAGGAAATAATTTCGGAAAGGCAACGAATTTCACTTTTAAAACATGTCTGTCTTACCGAAGTTTTTCCATCGCTGCCTTATGACAATTGTCATTTCGTAGTTAGACAACCCAATTTCCATTCATTAAGCATGATATGTAGGTATCGAGTGTTTTTTTAGCTGCATGAGAACTACCGTTATCCATGACATCGATAGTTTGACAGCTGATAATGACAAACTGTGTTGACATTTCTGTACAGTAATGTTTGGCAAGTCATCACAAATCGTTTGAGGCCAGAACAATGCCTTTACTTTGAAAAAATGAAAAAATAAAAATAAATATTGTAAATAAATCTATTCGCGAAGTAAAAAGAAAATAAGTCCTTGTTAGGCCGGAACTATAAATAGCCACCCTACTATTTGCTAATACTAAGTGCCACAAAATTAATCATCCATTTTTGTTTTTGATTGACTTTTTTCCTAAATGGAAAACATATTTTTGACTGATGGCCAACTTTCTTTGTTTCAATCTTTAACATTTTTTATGTTGAGTGGAAAAGATGATAGCCGCTAACTGGCTGCCACCAGCATTGATACACTTTTGTGACCGTTTTATTGCATTTGCCATTTTTCCATGACTTTCCGCAAGATTTCCAATCATAACTGTTCACATTCCTGTCGAATATTTTCCTTATGGGCTGTGATTGTGCGAGCTGCAGCCTGTTTGGCATAAATCCGCCACTTTGAGTAGCCCCAACGAAAGAAGTTTGTGATGGTTAAATCGAACGATCTTACTGACCATGCCAAATTGCCAAAACGCGAGATTACGCAACCAGGAAATGCTGCCTTCACAATATCCATTTCGGCCCGAGCTGTGTGTGTGTGCTTTTGCATTGTCTTGTTGAAACCACCTGTTCACCAAGTCCCTCTCATCCAGCTCCGGCAGTAAGAAGTTGTTTATCATGGCCCTGTATGTAGCGTTCGACAGTAACAGTGCCGGTATTACCGATGCCGTCCTCAAAAAAGTCCGGCACAATCACCTGGGTGATAAACGAACGCTGCACCACACAGAGGCTTTGAGTGAATGTAATGGCTCTTTGTGCATCGCACGCGGATTTTCAGTGCTCAAAAAAAGACGTGACCGCTTAAGCGAAAATGTCTCTAGTAGCTCATGATGGCTTTCAACACAAAAACTCCCTTTTCGTTTTTTTTTTTATTGTGGATGGCTTCACAGAAATTCACGCGCGACTGACGGTCAGCAGGCGTACTGAAGGCTTTGCAAGTATGCCACTAGGCCCTGAACCCTTATGAGGTGTCAATTCCGCATCGATTCAACTGTGGATTGACGACTTCATGAGGTCTACCCATAGAAGACGTTGATCTGAGTTGGACTCGTGCAGAGTAGCCAAGTGCTTTGTGAAAGAACCAAACAGGATCATAGCAACCTTTCTCCTAAAACTCAGCAGAAAGAACCTGAAAGTGCTGGTGGGTGTAATCACAGGGTACAAAGTCAGCACATGGCTGTCATGGGGGTCGTAGACAGCCCGATATGCCTATACTGTCACTGCGGAGCATTTTCGCTGTAACTGTCCGGCATTTTCCAGAATCAGACTTAGGATATTGGGTTGCGATATACTGAGTATGGATAAAGTTCATACTCTTCCTCTTCCGGATCTCTTAAAGTCCATCAATGAATCCAAGAGATTTGTGGAAGAGCGACCTGAAACTAATTTGTTTGTCTTACCACCTTTTACTTCTTATCTTTCCTATCTCTATTCTTTCTACTGAAATCTATACGGGTGTAGTACAACGGTCTCCTGACTGAGTGCTTGGACTTGTCCAACCCCCCACAAATCTAATCTAATCTTATCTATACCCAATCGAATGGCCCGTCGTTTGGTTGATATTTCTTCGTTCTCAGCGACATGCACAGCCATAGCCGCGATATGCTCGGCCGACCGCGATATGCTCGGTTCGTGGTGGCGGTCATGTCCTGCAAGGGAACGTTTGGTTCAAGTCTATTCGAATCGGGTCCCTAAACGCCGAAATGTTTTCCCAGTTGGCGCGTCACGATTAGAATATCGCATTTGACATTCACGCTGCGACCACCAACCGATTATTGGACCAAAAAATAAGCACAATTATGCCACGCTCCATTGCTTGTCTGTTTGTTTGTGAAGTGGATAGTTCACAAATGTCAAATATTCAAGAATTATAAATCTTCCGATAGGGGGATTAACTTGTGCCACCTTGTGTGTCATCTATTACCATTTTTTTTAATTTATTCTAAAGTGAGTTGAGTTTAAAGCTTAATTTGAACTACAAAAAAAAAGAAATTTAATTAAATTTGTTTACAAAAAGATTTTTTTCAATTGCTAGGTGCCAGAAATCACTGGCATAATTTTTTTGTTTTGAAAATTTTAAAATTTTTTATTGAAATCTCTTCTAACATCCGCGTCAGAATAGATTTCATAAACGGATTGAAAAAAAAAAATTTAAATAAATCAAGGAAATTCGTTAGGTATAAATTCTTTAATTATGATTATTATTTTTTTTGTGTGTATTAGTTTTTAATTATTTCTTCAATCAATTGAATTATTTTGTGAACTTTTTGGTTTTTAATTTTTATTTTTAAATTTCATTCTATTTTGTGTTATATGGTAGCTTTTGCACGCCATTATTACGCTTAACTGGTTAATGATTTTTTTTCTTTTTTTCACTTTTTAATGGTATGTAACTGCATCTCTTCACACCTGGTCGTTACAAAAGTTCTGGGATCACGTAATAATAACTTTCGCTCGAAAAATCGTACCCATGTATGCACATAAGTGTAAAGTTAGCTATGTATGTGTGTATGCGCGTATCTACAATGTTTTGGTTGTGAAGCAGCATTGAAGTGTTAACCAATTGCGATGCCTATTGCATGCCTGAATATATGTATGTATGTATGTGTGTCTTTGTATTTCTAACGCACTTACTCAACTAGCAGTCATACATACAAGCCATTCAGTATCAAGGAAGCTAAATACGAGTAGCACATTTCCAAGCACCCTAGAAGTATGCTACTAAAATCCAACTCATCAGCAATTCTATGCACCTGCAATCTTAACGATAGTTAAAAGGTAACCTACCCTACTTACTACAAAAAAGCTGTTCTTACTGGCTTAGGAAACTAATTACCTAGTAATAAGTACAATTTAGGTGTATGACCATTTTAAATTTCCTTCCGTTTTTACGTAAAGCGCTTTTCAAAAACGACTGAACAAATATTGTTTACGCACTAAATACTTGCATACTTATTTTTTAACACATTTCTATGTGCTTACACATTTACAGTTACTAGTACTTGTAGGTAGTTTCTAATTTAATCCATATTTTAGTAGATGTATTTTTTTTTTTAAACCGAAGAAAAAATTCGCTAAGCTTTTATTTTCGCAAAAACTAAAAATAAATACCTACATATTAAAAACGCTCCTCGGCATTGGCTTTGACTATATACACATGCACTACTTGCGCAAGCAATGCACTGGTAACTAGTTTAGTAAGTACTTTTAATTGCTACTCCTTTTTTGTTTGCTCGTAAATGCTGTTAAAAATTCCTAATATTTTTATTCTCTCATATTTATTTATGTACGTTTGTAAGCACTTCTGCCACCCTCATTTCGTATACTGAGTGCTGCTATGCGATTTTTGAAGCAGCTGCCACCTTTTTTTATTTTTAACAATTTTTCCAGTTATAATTTTCTTCTCACCCGCTATTTCGCCCTTTATTCATTTTTCACTTTTTCAGTGATTGCACTTTGAGATCATTGCTAAGAAATTGTTTAATCTTTTTAAACTTTCTCAATTTCCATTTTTTCGCTTTCTTTTTACCGAAATTCTTGTTTCATTTGATTTTCATTTGATAAAAGAAAAATATGTTGCCGTCGGTAGAACAACTACTTCGCCATGCGTCTCATGGAGTACTCACTTTGTTATGCTGTTTAATTGGCGCTGCCGAATAGCACCGAATTCTTGTAGTATGCTGGCGGACGATCAGTGAGTGGACTCTTTACATCGCGTTCGGCATTGGCGGCGCGCGACTTGCGCTCCAATTCAATTTCTTGCGCCAAAGACTCTGTAAACAGATGAGAAGAGAGGAAATGAAAAAAATTATAAATTTGTTGCATAGTAATCGAAGATTTATGTATCTAAAGAAACAACTATCAAATGTAGCATATAAAAAAGCTCAACAACTAAAAGCAGATAGTGCTGTCGAAGTGGGGCTTCGCGCAACGAAAAATGTAGATTATGCTCGCTCAGCCAGATTGCTTGTCTAAGACAAGATACTCGATGCCTCTAAGGCCCATTGTATGATTGTACTGTATTTGACCTCCAACTCCTAACTAAGTTGCTGGAACCACTTATATCTTTTTGAAGAAGGTAACTGTAGTAGTCCTTCCAGTGAAACATTTTACTATTTTCCCAGGACTTTAAAGAGATAATCGTCGAGATATTCAGCACGGTTTCTTTGAAGTGCAAGGCATTCACAGAAGAGGTATTGTATCGACTCAATTTTTTCTTCATTTTCACAACTCCTGCAGAATTCATTGTGAGGTACACCCATTGGTTAGCGGGCCAATAGTGCAGTGACCCGTTATAACACCTGTGAAGACGCTAGCGCAGTTGATCAATTGAATCCAAGCAGAAATTTGTCCTTTTAAGATGCATTTTTGGCCAAAGCGCATTGCAGACCCTGCAGTTAGTAGCCAGAGACCGCCTTCTATTGGTTTCCGCGATTACGCTCAAGTCAATCACAGTGCTTAGATAGTTTAGAAGAATGCTTATATGATCTGCCACTCGCTGAAGATCAAGCTGCCCTTCCTCGCACTCTCATCCACTCTCTCATTTCCCTCTACTTGAGAGTGGAGCGATCTCCTGCGTTCTTTAACACTAACGAAAAACAATTATAAGAAATTAAGGATCGATACATATGGCCTAGAGTGCAAGGACAGACTAAATATCTAATTCAGTAATACTCCATCTTGTGCCACTTTATTCCAGCTCACAACGGCATAAAGAGTAGTAAGTAAGCTGAAACAGATTCACTGGTACTTGCCTACCAGTTCTATGAACTCTCACTTCCCGATTGTTTCTGATTGTGTCGGAGTCTAACCACCACCAATTGCTCACCAGACCCGCGTTAATCTCTCACGATTGCGTTCCGGTAATTCTAGCAAATTGAATTTCTACTTATGCAGAATCGATCCTGACAAACTAATCATACACCCGGTTTGTGAACGTACCCTGCACTTCATTAGCCACCTATTCACATGCCCCCTTAAATTCCCTCCTTCAACCCCTTGCACCCTTTAACCCCACCAGCCGTCAGCACCGTAAGCTTCTTGTGCCTATCGTTAGATTAGTTTGACGAGGAACACCGATGATTTCACTGAGCTTAACAGGCCTTTGTAAACTGTTACAACAACAAAGACAGTAAAATGATAAAAATACTTAATGAATTTAGCATTTTGTAGAAAATTGAAATTTTTTCTCTAATAAAACTATGTATGGTTCGAAAGAAATTTCTCAAACGCGCCTAAAATCTCAGTAATCGTAGAAAACTAATACTATACGATGGGGTGGCCAACAGCTTAATGTGAAATTTCGCATGTTGTAAAACTGACTGTTGACGGCTTAACCTTTTGACTACCAGCACAGTCCGACAAAACAAAAAACAAAAATTCCAGATATTTACTTGCATATAGAAACTTAGACGCGCTGCAAGTCTAGTAAAACTAATTTTTCGATTTATTCGCAGTACAGATGCACACAGAAAGACGACTAACTCAATTTTTGTAATTATTTTAAGAACTTCAGAATTACATTTAGATGTAGACATAATATGTATTACATATTATATAAACAGCCCATGCCAAAAGAAAGTTTACCCCATATATTGAATTTGTAAGAATTCAGTAAATTGCCATCAAAATTTCAAACTTTTTACTCAGCATTTTTTAAAAAGATTTCAAGTATGCAATTTTATAACTCATTAAATTTGTTAAATATTATGGTAAAGTGAAAGTTCCAAGTAGGTCAAAAATCATGCTGAGTTTTGTGCGTTTTCTCCATTTAACGCCTTCTACAACCTTTTTTTTTATATGGAAGAAAACACCCGACACCGTCAGCAGAAAAAATTGTCAAAAGTCAACGCGATTTCTGAATCATTTGAAACTTGCACTTTATTACACCAAAATTCAATGATCTATGAAACTGAGTACCCAAAATTTTTCTACAAAAAATAGAAAAAAAAAATAAAAACGTATGAAATTTTGATGAAAATTTACCGAATTTTGACAAATTTTATACAGAAACTTTGATTTATATAGGTCTTTTTGTTGTATGAATTATATGTTTATAAAAAAAACTAATTGTTCAAACTTATCAATATGTGGCTTACAATTTCTTTCGACGCTGGCAGTATGTCGATATCTATCTCGATTCCCCTAGGAACAACAGTTATGTGCAGAAAGTTATAATAAAGAGCGTATGAAGACAGAAATGTGCCAACTTCTAGCTGAAAAAAGTATATAGTCATCATCGCTTGAACTAGTTTTCGAAGAAGTAATCAAATTCTTTGATTGCACCCATAAAGTTCCGGCTTTTGTCGTACAAAAACCGTCTATACCTATACCTATAACGCTTGAAAAATGCATGCCTATTAAGGATATTTAACCCTGAAGACAACTTAATGAATTTGTGTTTCCGATTAAAAACGCACTCAAAAGAAGACCTCTAACGCCTTACCTAATTATCGCGTGAAATTAACCCTTTACCACATGTGAGCCCATATATGGTACTACAGTTTTAATTAAATTTTATTTCCAAATTAGGTACGATAAAGTAATTCACACTATTTTAATTCATTAAACGTAGATTTAGCAATAATATTGTACAACGCAAAAAACTGTTCTACTTCGAAATAACCTCACTTTTGTGCAAGTGGGTAAAAAAGCAGAATTAAAGTGCGAAAGATTCATTTTCAAAAAATGATAACAGATTAAAACGTAAGTAATTCTTACATTGGACAACAGAGAAGGCATGGACTTCGATCCAACGATCCTCGCCATGCCCCTCGACTCCATGCCATTAACAGTCGAACCTGAAAATAGACACAGTCTAGTGCTGCCAGAGGCTCAATTGTGGTCACACTCTGATAATGAGCCTGGCAAATACTGTTTTCGCGTTTTGACCGATGGCTCCAGCACCGAGCACAGTTCCGGCGCTGGTGTCTACGTGGAATCCAGCGGAACGAAACTTCTCTTTGCTCTTGGAATGCACACATCTGTGTTTCAAGCGGAGGTGTATGCTGTTCAAGAAGCGATGAACTTTGTTGTGGAAAATAAATGGAGAGGCAGATCTGTATGTTTCTGCAGCGACTGCAAAGCTGCGTTGATGGTCTTAGACAGCCCCCCAACCACTTTAAAAGTAGTTGAGTATTGTAAATCCAGGTTCACATAATATTCTGATGCTAACATGGGTTACGGGACACGTGGATGTCGCGGGTAACAAGATCTCTGACTCTTTAGTTAGACCAACTTCTTTGGCTCGGAGCCCGTTCTGTCACTCCATTCTGCGGCCATCAAAGCCACGGTTAGCAAACAGGTTACTTTAACTTATAAGTGAGCCTGGCATGCAGAGAGAGGTTGCAGATGGACAAAACTGATAATGTCATGCCTGACAGGTAATGTGATGTCCTGTCGCAGACCCTCCTGTCAATAAGCAAAAAGGGCTGTAGGTAGCTGTTTGGACTGATGATGGCCGTTTTCCATGGGCGAAGCAAAGTTACAAAAAAATATGCTTTCATGGAGTTGATTACTCATCTTTCTCGTAGCATAATAATTTTTCCGCTCTTTAACAGTCTTCTATACATTGCAACTTTATGATTCCGTAAAAAACCCGAAAATGTGATATACAACTTTTTTAAAACTTTCTTATGACTTATTGATAATTTGAATTTCCACCATGAAACAATTCTTTTCAACGCTTTATTAAATAATGCAGCAAAGGGATAAGATTAAATATGCTGGTTATATTATCAAGTCGAAAACTTTTGCATCACACGAAGCCCAGCTAAGGCACTAACTAGAACGTAACTGTATAATATAGCTTAGATATATGTACTCGTATATAACTTCAAATTCATTTCAAAATTCAAATTCAATAACTGTAACTTAAGCTCGTTCTCATTGGGATTTCGTATCAACATTTTATTTTTCAAAAATTTATTATTTCCATTCAACTCACCAGAATAGTTCTGCCAAAAAGCGCCAGTGGCCATCAAATCGATGCCCGGATAGTTCCATGGTACCTTTCCACCGCTAGCCGCAGCCGCTGCAGCAGCTGCAGCTGCCGCCGCTGCCAGATTGCCTTCGCCCTGCGAAGTAGGTGGCATACTCAATGAACGTTCCATGGCAGATGCGTCGCTACAATCACGTTCTGAGCGCTCGCAATGCTCACGCGACTCACGTTCGGTGTGTTCACGATCACAGCGTTCCAAACGATCGGCACTGCGGCGACCAAGCGGGCTATCACGATCCGAGTGGGGTTCACGCTTGAAACTGGGACTTTCCGAACGTTGCCGCAAGTGATGTTGATGTTGTTGCTGATGATGTAGTGACAATGATTGAGATTGTGATTGATGATGTTGTTGTTGTTGCAGTGGCTGTTGTGGTTGCTGTTGCTGCTGCTGCTGCTGCTGTTGCTGCTGGGTATTTTGGGATGGTTGTGATAGCGAGCAGCCATCATTGGAATTCAACGATTTCTCAGACTTTTCGCTCGATTTGCAAACATTATCTAAGGGGCGAGATTGAGAGCACAGGAAGAGGCTGTTTGTTAAAGGAGGAGCGGTTAATCGTAGTTTCAATTGAAATTTTGGAGGGTTAATATGTATGAATTTATCTTTGTTTTTTGTTTTTTGACTATCTTACAGATACGTATACAATTATATGAATGTGTGTGTGTGAAGTATAAAAGTGTGCTAACCAACCTGGTTCAGTTTTACGCGCTGTTGTTTCGCCGCTATTGCTCTTGCATTCTCTGCCAACACTGCTGCGGCCCTCTTCGTTGGCATTTGGCCCAGCCGCACTGCAACCGCCACCGCCGCTACTGCCGTTGCTACCACTACTACTACCCGCATTTGATGGGTGTGTCAATTTTCGTTTGCCACTGTCCAGCTGCTGTTGGTAGCGAATGCGCATTTTACGTTCACGACGGTAGCGCTTCTGATACAAAACTGCAACGAAAAGCCAAGCAGAGAAATACAATGAAAAATCTAATTTGTTAAAAAAAACAAGAACGAAAGCTATCTAAGTAGAAAATGAAGGAAAAAACATGAAATTGTAATTCAATATGCAACTGCAGCGCGCCTGCAGCCAACGATCCAATCATCCAACCATCGATCCATTCAATCGGAGTCTATGCGCATATGATGCGTGAGCGGGCGGCATGGCGGCAGATCATTGGACACAGCAACTATTGTTTTTGTTGCGCTATTTATTCAGAATATGAATCGAGAGAATATTTGTATTCGCTGCTGATTTGCCATTGATTGCCACCGGCCGTTCGTTCATATGATCATTCATTCGATCAAACGATCGGTCGCACGCTCGCCGGCTCTTTGGCGATCGACGTTTTTCGACGCAATCAACTGCGAATCCGTTTTGCGTGTGGGCTTCACTCATGTAATTCAATTACGCGCAATGCAATATTGTCGTCAATTCATTTTAAGGCAATTCACAGACGAACCCTGACAGATATTCAAGTCACAGAGGATTAATGTGATGGACAATTGAAAAGCCAATAGGCGGGCGTGCATAAGTTGGTAGGAAGTTGTTCTTAAGGGGAAACTGAAATATATACGAGTACTAGGTTTTGTTGTTTAACATTTTGTATTTAAATAAATCACACAACAATTGAGTTATCGGGCTGAAACTTATTCTACGAAAATTTGTCAGACATTCGGATACGAATAGAGCTCAGAAAGTAGCAATTTCTGAACGCCCAGACATATTTTTAGCGGTCTTCTGCCTTAATGAAGACACTTTCACAAAGAGGTGGAAACTGCAAACCCTTGTGCTTTTAGCTAAGGGCAACCAAAAGCCTGGTGGACTCGCGTCTTACCGACCGATATGCTTACGCGACACAATGGGAAAAATTCTCGGGAGAACTATTTGCGACCGGCCATCATCTTTCACAGAAGATGAAGGTATTTTATCCTCATACCATTTTGACCTTAGAAAACCCCGCTGAACAGTGGATGCTGTTCAATGTGCGGTAGACTTAACAGCAAAAGTCATAGAAGGCAAGAGCTGGCGAGGCAGGAAAAAATAATAATGAGCTGTGGTAACTCTGGACGTTAAAAACGTGAATACTTGAAACTCTCGTAAAAGTAGGAGCGCCTAGTTATATAACCAGAATAATTGAGAGCTATTTTACGGACCGTAAACTGAGGTTTAGAAACGGCAAAGCTATTGAGGACTACATTGCATCAGTTTTGCGACTAATAGGCAGCAGTAAGGCATTAGAATCCATGAAGGTAAATATTGGGACTGTAACTATTAGTTAGTGGCGGCAGCGTCAATATCCATGGAAACCGTGCATGCTGCAATAGCTGAAAGGCCTAATCGTTTGAAGGGTTATATATATAAAAGCAAGCCATTTCGAATGCAAATTAAATTTAATTTAGTATTTAAATTATTGAATAAAACTAACTTCAATGAAGAAAGTATTAGAATATCACACCTATAACGGACTTAACTTGTGACAGAACTAAGCAATATGAACGTCATCGATTGCTTAGAACCAAACATCTTCCAACAGGTATAGATAATATATTCTCCAGCATCTTCTTTTCTTCTTGATGGGGCGAAGACCGCCTAAACGCAATAGCTGAGCTTAACAAGTCGCGCCATCATTAATTTAGTCTCATGATAACGCGTGCTCCTCTACCTGATCTTTCCAACGCAAAGGAGCTGGTGAAAGAAAAAAGAGGTGTAGCTGGAGTTTTTGCATCCATTCGGAGGACATGATCTAGCCAGCGGAATGGCTGTATCTTTATTCAATTCACTACGTCTATCCATAAAGCTCATATATACTATCACTATCCAATTATCTGCAATATTCGTGATAGCTAACGTAATCCACCAAATCTTTCTCTCGTATACTCCGAGGAAAGTCTCATCGTATGTCGCCATCGTCTAAGCTTTTGGGTCATACAATACGATGTTCATGATTAAGCATTAATAAAGTGTTAGGTAAAGATTTTGTAGAACCTACTTGCTGGAAAAATTCAATATAAGACCTAACCCTCTCGCTTATTTGGAATGCCTTTACTACTAGTATCACTACATAATGGGAACGCGTCTAGCGGCTTCCTAAAATTTAAAGCGTCGAACACTTCTTACTCACCTTTCAGCAACACGTTTTGTTTAAGCAGCGGACCTAAGTTCAGCGGTCATTGAATCTATACAAATCCCAAAGATGGATTGAAGGCTTACAATAAAACGCATTAACGCTAGAAGGATCGAAACAATGAATCGAGACGTATCGAGATTGTAAAGGAAGCACTGGCTCACACTGCGCTGTAATTGCCATGATGATGATGATAAACAAACTACTTGGTTTTATTTTTAGGTAAACGGGAAGACAAGAGCAAATAAACCTCAGGAACCGTGCTACAATAGACTTATTAATCCTAAGTGCATTTTCTTCCTGGATTTGGTTGAAGTCAGCTACAATTGACGTTGTAAGGAAATTTTCATGGAGTAAAGTCAGATGGGATCATAAGCCCATTTCCTATAGGCATTCCATTGGTATAGGGAAATGGAAATTATTCAACTCTCTCTTGGGTAGTTGGAAAAAGTATGACTTACTTTCATTGTTTGAACTTAGCATGGCAATAGGTTTTCTTTGTCTCTCTCTAAGATGCATAAGGTATCAAAAATGTATAAAACTAAATCAAGCAAATGCTATTCGACCATAAAAATATGAAACTTAAGAGACGTATCGTAAAACTTGGACCTGGTATAACGACAAACTATACACTAAGGAAAGCTACAAATAAAATCGAAAATAAAATTTTATACAACCCTCCTATCAGAAAATTTGATGGCAGCTGGACTAGAACAAATCTTGACAAGGCTGAAGTTCTCGCAAAACACTTCAAAAGTACTTTTACGAACAATACGCCTAATATAAACCTTTTCCCGACCCACGCAAAAAAAGATCCATGCAAACCAAAAAATGTTATAATACATTAGAAGAAATAAAACAATGCATATGTAAGAGAACTGATCCTAAGATGTCGCCAAGATACGATTTAATAACTGGAAAAATTTTAAGAGAACTCCCAGAGAAGGGGCTTATCTATAAAAGGAACTTGTTCAATCAAATCTTGAACTTGAAATATTTCCCAAAAGTATGGAAAATTGCTCAAATTATCGCAATACCAAAACCATGTAAAGATCCTACGAAAGTAACTTCGTACAGACCTATAAGTCTACTACCAGTATTATCAAACATTTTTGAATAGTTACTTTTTGACAGAATCGATCCCATTATACAAAAGGACAAAATAATACCTTGCTACCAATTCGGATTCAGGCAAAAACATTCCACCATCCAACAAGTTCACAGAGTTACAAACAAAATTTGTGAAGACATCGATAAAAAACGAACGTGTGAAGCAGTATATCTCGACGTAGCCAAAGCTTTTGACACAGTATGGCACGCAGGACTTCTACAAAAACTCTTGACTTATTTACCAACAGACTACTACGAATTAATGAAAAGTTATATAACTGGAAGACAATTTTATGTAAAATTCGAAGATAAGTATTCTGATATACTAACAATGGAAGCAGGTGTACCGCAAGGTAGTGTCCTTGGGCCGCTTCTTTACCTTCTTTACACAGCTGAAATCCCTACACCGGCAACTAGGAATTCTCTAATAGCAACACTTGCAGACGACACTGTCTTGCTAGCATCAGACAAAGATCCAAGAACGGCTGCTTATAAACTTCAGGAATTACTTGACAACCCCACTCAATGGTTCGAGAAATGGGGAATCAAAATAAACGAAGATAAAACCGCCCACGTCACATACACTAACAAGAGAAAAAAACAAAACAAAAACAATCCAATATTCATAAAGAATAAACAATCACCACGACACAAGGGCAAAATACTGGGGTATGATTATAGAGATTAAACTTAACGGGAAGTTACACATTGGACAAAAACGTCGCGAAATCAAGACTAGGTTTAAACAACTTCATTGGCTTTTGGGAAAAAATTGAACGCTCTCACTAGAAATTAAGATACTAATATACAAAGTAATTATAACACCAACATTGTAATATGGCTCAGAGCTTTGGGGAACTGCGAGCAGTACAAATATAAAAATTATACAACAAACGTAAAATAAGATGCTCCGTATAATATCAAAAGCAGAGTGGTATATACTGAATGATAATATGCATCGAGAACTTAAAGTAAAAACAGTCCATGCAGAAATACGCAACAACAGCTTAAGACACACAAACCGACTACTAGAACATTCTAACAGGGAAATTCGGCAACTTCCATTAAAAGAGGAAACCGAAACCAGGAGGCTTAAGCGCAAACGACCAACTGACCTGCAGATGTAAATGGTGTCACAATTTTATGAATAAATATATAATTAAATAACGAGTTAATTTTTTTTTTAAATAAATGTATATAGTGGTATTGGCTTCTAAATACTCGTACTGTTGAAACCCAAAAAGAAAGAAAAATTGTAAATATTTTAAGTTGAAATAGAAACAATAATAAAGGGTTAAAAAAAACTAAAAAAAAAATTATTTTGGTTAGAAAAAGATGTCCAACTTAAATATCAAATCTTATAATTTCTTCTGTTTTGTATACTTTTGTAAATTAAATACATTTTCATGTCCCTTTCTTCTTTATCTGTACTATATTTCTTTTCAGTTTTACTACTTCAATAATACTCGTATTGTCAACTTTTCAGTGCTTGCGATCATCTCCCACGACAAATTCAATACGTAGGTAGTACGCACGTAAACAAAACAAAAATAAGCAAATCCCTTCGATGTCTCCATTTCCGTTCCACCAAGCAGACAACAAATTAATTCGCACTGACACACCTAACTAACTGCGAATGCTAGTTGAAGGCAAAAGGCGAGTGATGACAGCCCACTCAGAAATATTAATAAGTAAAAATATACAGCGTACTCGTATAAGTTGGTATTAAGTGCAGTTTGTGGGGCCAAGGGCCTAAGAGGTAGTTTGTAGGGCAGAATAAAAATTTGTAATATGTGAAAGAAAAAAATTGCTAATTACAATAATAAAAATAGCAAGAATATATTTAACAAGGTAAAAGTATTTCCGAAGCTAAACAAAAAACACAAATTAAAGTAAAGGAAGAAAAAATTCTAAGTTGGTAGAGACTGAATTTTTTATACCCAACGTATACATGTTAATGGTGTTCGCTGTCTTCTACGAAGAGTGAAATATGTAGTTACAAAGGCTTGGGTACAAGTTTTCTTTTAATCAGTTTTTATTTCCACACCAAAAGCATTTTAGTTCCCTTGTAAGCGCACGGCTTTCAAAGTCAGACTTGGAGTTGTCAAAATCAATAAATTTGTGAATGTAGTTCAATTCATACGCAAAGCCTGAGAGCAAGTAAGCACACAGGCAGTGAAAAATTGTTTCAGGAAAGCTGGTTTTGGGAAAGCAGACATCTCCAATAACGATGTCGGTTGGGCCGCAGAGAATGAGTTTCTAATATGCGCAGTTGCCCAGTTCTCTAACGTTATTGATATGGTTCCGAAGCAAATCCAAGTTGACGTCAAAAACTGTATTAATTTAATTATATTGTTCCAGAATTGCAGGAGCCTAAAGATGTTTACCGCCTCCGAATAGTAGATAGCTTTTCAAGAAGAACGTTTTCGTTTCAAACAAAAATATTTTCTATCATTTGGCTTTTCATGTCCACAATATGGTAGGTAGTAACGCACATACCCATTCAGGAACGGCGACCTACATGAGATTGCGAGGTCGTCAATCGAAATATCGGTTTAGAATTGTTGATTCAGAGGTGAGCATAAGGAGTATAAGCCTAGATTCCACGGTAGGAAAAATTTAATTTAATTTTTTAAAATTTCGATTTAAAATATCATAGAGAACTCTTTAAATTGCACCACTTTTCCATAGATGAAGGAAAGTATACTGTAAAGATTTCATGGAGACCACTGAAACAGACCCGGTTTGGTATTGGAGCAGTCATAGTATCTGAGCAAAAATAAACCCGAAGCATTCTGCTAAAATACAGCCGACTGTTGCAAGAACATGAACTTGAGAGGGGTGCTGACACAATAGTAAGTGGCTCTTTCGAGAAATGCAGTATGTTTTTCAGGCCTTTTACCAATAGCGAACAAATCTGGGCACTTTATTTGATAAATCACCCGAATAAATCAATTATGAACTCTTATCAACTTTTTTACCCTCAAATTATGTCTACATAATGGTGAAGCTGAGTTATTTTCTACATAAGCAAAATTGTCGAAGATGAACCGGCATGAAACGGAAATTCACTATTTAATGCGTTTTGTTACCCGAGGCATAATTGTGCCGCATCTGTCACGGTCAATGCTGAGCGATATAGAGAACTATGCCAATCAAATGATGGGAACATAGACTGGCAGTCCTTTACTTTCTCTACTTTCTCTTCACTTTACGGCCCCTAGATCCATTGGCCATGGAACCACCTATTCAGTGATGTGAATAGTTTGTGAAACATGAACTGAGGTTCTGCATAGAGCGAGTAAAGTAAACGCGACTGTATTTCCATTTTCGTAATAAGGATGCATATAATTCATCATCTTCACTAGATTTTTGAACACTTCTAGTGGAGGCACATACAATTTCGGATAGTTCTGCAACAAAACCAAATTTAAGAGGCCAGAATGGAACAGAAATAATTTAAGAGAGCTTATCACTATAAACAGAAAATAGTTTTCTATAGCCATGGAGCTAGAAAAGGATCACATCATTATTGCATTATGGAGAGACATGCGGCAAAGCTCAGAGTCCCAAAAACCTTAAACCCATTACAACGCGGATATTCTGCAATCCACAGAGGGGGACGGATATTCGCTGTTACGGAACTTAGTGATACAGTTAAGTTCAGGAAGTTGCTCAGATTCTACCACTCCACATGTTCGTTCGAATAGGATGCGTAGCAAATTCAATGTGGTGGATCTTCAATTTTTGCCACAAATGGGAGCCCCTGATTTTTTACAGCGCTTAGAGGTTGGCCATAATGTATGCCAAGTAACTCATTATTAAGTTATTTTATATCCATAGACGGCTTTGAAGCACATTAGCCTATACTGGCAGTCGAATTGTCATCGAAGGACGAAATATATATTTTTTGAAGATGCCTATCTGCCTTGCTACCTTTTAAAACACACCGACATGGGCTAAGCTGTAAAACCGTTAAGTGGTTATGTATTGGGTATGAAAATTACACAATGAACTTCAATTATACGTGAACTCATATAAATAAAGGGGGTTCCAATAGGGACCTAACAATGAAATAATAATCGGCACTTGTGATATGATGCAAGAGCTTCTGAATTGCCGTGCAGGATGCACTTTCAATTGAGGTATTAATAACTTTTCCATACATACGAACACTTGTGCTCACATCAATAAGTCTGCTGTTCTTTTTACACTGATGTTACCTGCCATGACCGATCGACTGCCGCAGATATTCTTGTCATTAAGCTGAAGGGAGTGTAGGCAGTTAGTTGGACTGATGATGGGCGACTTTCTATGGCGAAGCACGTGGAAAAGGTAGGCATCTCAGACAGTGTAGTCTGCCCAGCATGTGGGGAGGAAAATGAGACGACGGACCACTTTCTATACGTCTGCTCGGCCTTTGCTCAAATCAGGCTGAGGTCTTTGGCACTGATGTGTTAAGAAGCGACCACTTTGGCTCTTAGGCAACACAAAATCTACCCAGATTTCTTTGGAGGTCGGGCAGATTTAAAGAAAATTAAAAAGGCAACCGGAGAGCAGTACAATGGACTTAATGTTGCCTGAGTGCTGTACTTGCAAGTTGTCCCGATAAAAAAATGAAAAGAAAATTGTATGCAATATTTTCTATGTTAATTTTTTTTGCTAATTTTTTAAAAAAATATAGTTCATTGTATAACAAAAACCATACACATCAAAGTCTCAAGGTTTTTATAAAATTTACGAAAATAGAGTTTAAAAAGGGTGTAAAAAAATTCTCAACTTCGTATGCAAGAAAATTGTCAAAAATCTACGAGTTTTTTGAATGATTTCAATCTCGACTCCTTATTGTGCTAAAGCTGGTTAAATTTTAAGGGCCGATGTTGAAGTTGAACCACACCTAAGCATCAAGTTTTTTTCTGCATTTCATTTAACATTTTTAAATTTCAGATTAATTCAACTTGAACCATAGGAAAACACAAAATCGAGCAAAGCGTTAAAGTTATTCAGGCTTATTATGAAAACGGGCGTTCAAATCAAAATGCATATCGCGCACTTCGTGATTTTTTCGTCCATTTTCACCTCAGTGGATTCGTCAAAAAGCAGAATTGCCGCATTTGGGCGAATGATAATCCAAGAGTGATTGCCGAAAAACCAATGCACCCACAAAGAGTGACTGTTTGGTGCGGTTTATGGGCCGACGGCATCATTGGGTCGTATTTTTTTCCAAAATGAGGCCGGTCAGGCAGTTACTGTGAATAGTGTTCGCTATCGTGAGATGATAACGAACTTTTTATGGCCCGAATTGGAAGATATGAATGTGGAAAATATGTTCTTTCAACAGGACGGTGCCACTTGTCACACAGCAAACGAAACAATGGTTCTTTTGCGCTAAAAATTTGATGACCGAATAATCTCACGTCGCGGCGATGTCAATTGGACGCCAAGACCATGTGATTTGACACCGTTGGACTTCTTTCTTTGGGGTTATTTGAAAGAAAAGGTGTACGTCGATAAACCAGCAACAATTTAAGAGCTAAAGGATAAGATAATTCGGCACATTAACGGCATAGAACCTCAATTATGCCTCAGCGTCATCGAAAATTTGGACCATCGGATGGAGGTGTGCCGACGAGGCCGCGGCGGCCATTTGGCCGATATTTTGATCCATACGTAATTGAACTATAAATGACAATAATTTCCTAAAAAAATTGTATTTTATTCAACTGAAACTAAAGAACTGCGTCACCAACAAGTTTTTAAAGGTTCTGTTTAAGAATTTGTTTGAGAAGTTTTTAATTTTTATGACATTTTTTTTAACTTTTTTAATTTTTGTGAAGCTCTGAAACCTTGATTTATAAGATTTTCGTATTAAAGATATTTATATTTTTTATAAAAAATTAACGAAAAAAGTTTGGCATGAAAAATAATGCCATAAAGTGACTTAATTTGTGAAAGGAGCTTGGCCAAACACCCAACAGAAGTGTACGCGTCAGTTATTAATTTATTTTTATATTTTATTATAGCAAACACAGCCACGATTATTAGGACGAAAGGTTGGAGTAAGCGGTTTTAAGGTTGCAACCACTGGCTTAAAATTTCTTCAGCAGTTTGAAATAATTTTTAAACGTTTCTCCTTCTCCAACTTCATTTCGAAACAAATGTAACCTTCAATGGACCATGAATCGCGTTTCGGCTTGTGTCACATCAGCAAATTGTTGAGTCCATTTTAAAGCACCCTTTGACATTTGCTCACTCCTCAAACTGCTCGCCCCAGAGCTTTAATAATTTTGAACTTTCCTGTTTTTTCTCTTTTTTTCTGCTTTTTTCTATGCTTCTTGTGCATTGCCATTGCTATTGAATTTCTCAAAGAATGAATGGACGCATGGCATGCAATGGCAAAAGATGAAAAACTCTGCTCGTCTAGCTGGTTGGTTTTGGTTGCCTACTCAGTTGCATTGCTGAAGTTGTTATTATTAGCTGCAATTAGATGTTTTGTTGCATGCAATTTGTATGTTTACTTGTCAGCGGCGAATTGTTTGGACCCAATTTGAAGGAGCCCGCCGCGTCCGCTACACCTCGCTCCAAGGCACATCACATACTCATGTGTGTGTATGTGTGGATGTAGAATAATTATACGAAAACCACAACATATGTTGCATATGCTTGCTACTTATGTACAATTTTTTTTGTTTTCTTTTTGCTTTGCCGGCTTTTAGCTATTTGCGGCAGATTTAATGATAAGAACGACGCTAAAGAGATCCCCAAAGGATGGGCGAAAAGAATTGGGGACCAGCGCAAATGTTATGCAGAAATTCAATAAATGTAGAAGGGGATATAAGGAGACATTTGCGGCGGCAAATAAATGCACACAAATTGAAAGAAATGGTTGCAAAGCTAAAATCAATTGCGACCGAATGCCATAAAAATTCAAAATAACTCCAAACAATTTTTTCCATATTCACTTCCTCTCCAACACGAATTCGCGAATTGAAACTCCTTGCGCGAATCGTAAAAATTCATTCAACTGTAATTGACTAATGAAATGATATTAAATTCATTCGGATTGTGATTTCTGTAGAAAGAAAAAGAAAACAACAACAACAATAACAATTCAAAGAAATATTCAGCAAAGGCACAATTCACGCACATTTCAACTGGACTGTTTCTTCCGCTGCGCTCTGCATCTCTGGCATTTAGTCTGGATTTGTTACTTCGTGCGTCTGTGCAGTGAAGTCGCCCTGACGCGCTGTCCAAACTGACTTTAATTTTATTTTTAATTTGTTTTCATATTTCATTTTTATTCTTTTTATGACCGCCTTTTGTTTGTCCATCTACTTAATCATATCAGGTGTCATCGCTATTTAAGTCAATTCAAATTAAGATTCGCTTGATTTGCGCTGATTTGTCTCCTTGTAGTGACCATGGAAGGAATTTAATATTAATCAGTTGAAGCGTCATCAATATTTGCATACCCGTACATAGCAGTATTTGTAAGTATTTACATACCTACTGTCATATGTACCCAATAGGAAAATATACAAGTGCCGAAATGGTGGGTTTCTAGCGAATTTGGAACTATGACCAGTTCGCAAGCCTCTTTTTCATGTAGGTTAGTTAAGTTTAAGTTGTTGGCACTCTTCATGAGGGTGTAAATGGGCCGTCTTATGCTCTTACGGCTCAAGCCCTCGCTCTAGTTCCCAATGTGGTGAAATCGCTTCGTATCTCTAACAGACAGTGAAATACTGTGCATGTCTGCGGAATTAAAGTCTGCCTTGTAAACATCCGTTGAATTTTAAACATCGACGCTCAAATAGTGTACTAAATTCGACAAACAAGCCCCAGTGCTCTCTACTCTATTACAAGTTTTTATTATTATTATACTAAAAGAGATTTCATGGACTACCCTGAAGTATTGCATTCCGGAAAGGAAAGGCGATTAACCGCCCCTGCTCTGCTTTGGTCTTTCTTGACGACTCATCTCTTTCATAGTCTCGGCCGCTACGTCGCATGCCGCATTCAACTTTTCTTTTGAGCGCCTCATGTGTTGCATGAATATTTCCGACGAAGGAAGCTCTCCAAAGGCTCTATGAAGTTTTTCCTTTGCACAACGGAAGCGCAAGCATGTGAAGAATGTGTGGTGAACATCTTTCTGTCGCAGTAGTCGCAATAGGGATTGTCGTCGTGGTTGATGCTTTGAAGCAGCCATGACTCACTAAGAACTAGGTCAGGTGCAAGGCCACTTCCCCATGTGGTCTCGTTAGCCAAAGCTTCAGACTGGGAATGGATTTATGAATACAACGCTCTTTTCTGGAGTTATCAAAAATCGTTTGCCACACCTCATTGCAGTTTTCTCGTAACCCCGCAAGAGAAGATGAGCTAATAGGCCTCTGTATTCTCGCCATTGCTAGCACGTCTAGCGCGTAGCTACCAGATATTACTAAGGTTTCATCGTTGGATGCCATTTTGAATGCGCTACATACGTGCACACAACCGGTAGGTAGATAGTAGTAATGGAAAGTATGATACATCATGCGTTTTGTTCTCCCAAATAGGTGCACCCTACAAAATTTGGCTTTTCACTACAATAGCCAGGAACAGACGGCGATTTTGCCCTTGTACGTTTAGCATCAGCCTTGACAGCGCTACAACAGTGGTGGTTTTCAGTAGGCGTACTCGAGATGTGATTTGAAAGACAGCCTGATTCTAAGATATTTAATTATGGGAACCGTTGACATATTGGAGTCACCAATTTCAAAAGTGACCTCCTCTGGCTTTTTTTCGGCTAGATATAAAGATGGGTTTGGCCTTTCTCGCGCTAATTCTAAGATATTTTTTATTCTAGCCAAGATTGCACGCTCTGGAGCCAATATTCCACCCTTCTTACACACATTTTGGAACAACTTCAGATTCGCGTTCGGTATTGCTCCTGAGCTCCACTAACCAAGCTTCGCTTCAAAGATTCAAATGGCTTCCCTTCAAGATCTTTATGTAACATTCGACACAACCTTTACGCAATTCCTTTAACGGCCTGTGAACGGAGCAACACCTTATAAATTTGCGACCAACGATTGAGAATTTCGGTAGTAGTTTTTAATAAATGCTTGCACGGAATCTTCATCCTTATTATGATTTCGCAATGTCATATGACCTTTGACATTACCAGATCACTTAAAGGCTTGGTCAGAATTCAAAGGTTATATAATTAATTAAGGCCTCTTCTATTCGCCACTTTTCTGCTCAGAAAATTTTTATGTGAAAGTACCAACAAAGTTATCAAGCAAGATTCACCGCTAGCGAGTATGGTAGTGAGTAACTCATAAAACTGGTATAACTTACTATCTTACAAACAAGCGCACTATCAAATTCTGAAGGCGAATATCATTAATCGCGACATGATTTAAAATATTTCGTTAATGGCTGGACAAAGACAACAAGAAACTCAAGAACAATAGCTTTTGCTACTACTGCTTTCACTAACTTACATTTTCCCTGCAGGGTATTTTTGCATGTGATTATGTTGGGAAACGTTGACGAGCGTTTTTGTAGTTGTTTTACAGCAGATAATTGTTTGCAATTCAATGCTGCAAAATGTATTAACTAATTGTGACAACTACTTACCGGGGCCTCTATAAGAAGCTGTTCGAAGGGGTTCAATCAAAGAGAAAAATATTTACATATTTTCATACAAGGGCTGATTAATAAGTAACCGGCATATTTGAGATAAGCATGGAAAGTTTATTCAATACTATTAAATGGTGTCATTACGGGCTTTCTTGAACATAGAATCAGTAGAAATATGCTCGTATATGTCCCACCGCTCGACCAAGTTTGGTGATAACAGCAAAAATGCCACGCGGGGTCTCTTCGTGCAAGTTTCAGGACACACCTCACTGTTGGCAGCTACAACTTCGAAAGTGTCCGGTCCTTAGTAACTTGGCTATCCGAGTATATGTAAGATGACAAAGAAAGTAAAAGAAGGAAGAAACGACCTTCTAAATAAAAAAAAAATGTAAGCAAAAAAACTACGTCAATTCATTAGTTGATTTTATCGAATCTTCAGTAAATTCTAGTCGAATGTCTTCTTTAAACTGTGAGTAACTTTTCAAAGGATAGAGATAACCGCCGAAGGTTTTTGATCTCGGCTCCAACTGATAATAAAGCAGAATAAGAGTGAGGAAAAAATCCTAAAACAAAATAACTACGCATCAATTCGTTCAAATGTAATGAAGGTTTAGCATTAAAGGATGTTCTATATGGTGATTTCTTGTTAAAAACAAAAAAAGAAATTCACTTTTCCAATATATGGTCTTATTCGTTTATTCGAAAGAGTAAACTTCCCCATTATTTATGGAGGTTTAACATGAAAGTGCAGATAGTTCTAGATAAAATCTGTGAGTGATGCACGAGACAAGGTCTTTCCGTCAAACAAAACTACCTTAGTCTTGTTCACGAGAAAACGGATATTGGATAGACTTAGTCTTTCAGCACTGAAAGGTGTGACACATTAAATATTTTTCAATAATGACGTAGAGCCTTTGCCAAAACCTGGGTTCTAAAACCTGATATGGTACTCCGGATATACACAACACTTATCAGACCAATCATCACTTACGCTTCTGTGGTCTGGTGGCGACGGAGCATGGTTAAGTCCACAAGTCAGGAACTATACAAACTGCAAAGAAGTGTACGTTTATGCATTACGGGTGCCATGAGTACAACCTCCGATACCCTAAATGCTATGCTTAACTTCCCTTGGATCTTAAAATACAGCAGGATGCAATAAAAGCCATGTGTAGACTCCATAAATATGGTTTCTGGCACGAAGGCGGATCTTCAGAACACAGAGACATCTTTAAGATGCTATCTGAGCAATGCCCACTGTGTTTAGTACTTAAGGACGATCTTATGCTCATAGTTTTATTTGGAAGGATATTTGATGTCAAGAAAGTATTCCAAGAAAATTTTACGGATGTTTTCTTTACCAGTGGGTCCAAGAATGGAATAGGTTCTGGAACCGAAAGGTGATTAAACGATAGTAATAAGTATCATTACAGATTTGATAATTAGGAGAAGATGAAGTGGGAAACAGATTGGAGCCTTTAGTGGCAGTCAGGCTACACTGAAGGCCCTGGAGTACGCAAAGCAAACCTCAAGGATTATTTCAGAATTTAATATGAAGTTTAAATACGTTGCAATATGGAGTAAGCTTGTACTTATATGAATGCCAAAATCAAGTTTTTTCTAATAGCGGCCGCCCCTCGGCAGGCAATGTCAAACCTCCGGGTGTAATGCTGCCATTAAAAAGCTCCTCATAAAAAATATCTGCCATTCGAAGTCGACTTAAAACTGTAGGTTCCTTGTAGGCCAATTATATATATAATATATATATATTATATATAATCTCTGAGATCAGCATATGCCCACTATTGTATTCATAGAGCACCCGATTTGCTACGGATTTTGGGTTCCAATGTCGTGAGAATAAGTAATATTCGTTCTCCCAAACTGGAGAATATTTTCAGATTTTCCAAAGAATCTGGAAAATTCTCACAGGACTAGGCATCTCTGGGTATGCCTCTATTCTATACTACCTCTTTCACGCTTCAACGCTTGTGGTCGCAAAATAACGGAAATAGTGTGTCAACTCGTTTCTCGTCCTCTCTATTCTTCAGACTTTTCTCCTCCAGGTCCCCCGGATTACTATTTGATTCTCAATCCGAAAAAATGACTGGCCCGAAAACGATTTCATTCAAGCGAGGAGGTAATTTCAGAAACCAATGGCTACTTTTCAGACAAACCTAATTATTCGAAAGGATTCAGCAAACTAGAACAGAGTTGGATAATCTGTGTATAAGCCTAAAGAGAGACTATGTCGAAAAATTAAAAAAGGTTTGTCCTAAACTATGAAATAGTTTTTAGTATACGACATTTCAAAGGACCCTCGTAAGTGATCTTCTTTTCCAATAAACGATAATACTAAAGACCCCATTTTAGAAAGTCATGATTACTTTGGAACGCACTTTGTAAATACATGCATACATACACACATACACACATGCATATATTTAAAAAGCTCTACTGTTGTGTTTATATCGAACTTAGTTATTTTATACTCTTTTTATTATCCATGCCATTACAATTATTTGCCTGTTCCTCTACGGAAGTGCCTTTTTTTAAAGCGCGCCCACAATCTTGAAATGACTTCATTTAACCTCAAATTAGCATAAAATGGAAATTAGTTGCCACACAAAATGTTGTCAGTGTAACCGATCTGACATTACAGACTCTCAACTACATATCTACATCCATATATTTGTTGTTTAAAAGCATTTGAGGCATGCAACTGCAGCTGCGTTTAAACAGAAATAACTCTTTTCCAGCTTAAAACGCATTTGCTAAAAAATAATTGTTGTAATTGTTGTAGCTCACCTCTGAGTTTCCGTTCATCAGCTAATTGCCGATCTAATGAATCTTTGACTTCGCGTTCGCGCAAAACGTCCATCTTAAGCTCCGCTGCAGAGAAAAAAGGCATGAAAAGAAAACGAAAAACAAAGTCAAAGAAAGTTGATTAGAGATTTATGAACAAAGCGCAAAGATCAAAGTAGCAGCGCGAAAGTAATGTTGCTGCCAAAAAATAAAAATTAAAAGAAAGGGTTAAACGCGTTTTCTCTAAGTAACCTGCCTAATAGGCTGCTGTCCGTCTACTGACACAAACGACAAGCCTCTACTCTATTTTTTGCTTTCACTACAGTCATTCAAATGTTTCTCACCTTTTTCGTAGCTGATTTGTCGTTCCTGTTGACGCGCATTGTCCGCAGCCACCTTCAGTAAACTTTGTATATTGCGCAGCAGCGTCTCCGTGGAAGAGGGTGCACCATGCGGATCCATGGCAAGTGGCCCAAGCGCCAATCCGCCAGCCAATGCTGCAGCTGCGGTGGCATCGTTGGCAGCCAGCAAAGCTTCAGTGCCGGCGAGTGCACCACCCGATCCAGGGCCGTTAGTGAGCGCAGCATTCGCACCTGGCCCACCAGCCGCACCGCCAGCGACGGCAGCCGCCGCAGCTAGCTGTGAATAGTTGAGTGCGCGTTGATGATGATGTTGCAGCGCTGCGACGGCAGCAGCATTATGTGTGGAAACGGGAGACTGTTGTAGTGTCGCATGCGAGTTAACAACGTCGCGTTCGTTAAGACCGACGGCAGCGACAGCGGCAGCGGTAACACCAAGGCCGCCGACACCAACACCGCCACCTGGCCCGCCTGGTACGCCACGTTCGCCTATGCCTACTGCATTGCTGGCGCCATGATGCAGCTGGTGGTGGTGGTGGTGGTGATGATGAAGTGGATGACGTTGTGACGACGCCGTCGACGTTATATTATCACGCTCAGTATCACTCAAGTCTGGACAAACAAAAGCAAACAAATAAAGACAAAGAAGAAGAAGCAGTGAAAGAATGCGTTGAAAAAACATTAGTCAGTGTGTTGCAATCAGCTTTTGTGTTGTTGCTATTTCTCTTGTTATTGTATGTTGTAGTTGTTTTAATGAATGCATGTCTTTCTGATTTCACACCCCAAACCCCATACACCCCTCGCGTTCAGTGTTTTATTGATCAAACACAAAGTGCACTCACCTTCGTCATCTTTGGCGCAGCGTTCATCGACTTCTGACGCATTATCATCACTCAGATTTTCGTCATCGTCGTCCTCCACGCCAATCACACCCTGACTGCCACCTCCGACGCTGCCCTCGCGCACCGAGTGTACCGGCGAATGCATTTCGCTACGTTCACTGCGGTCATCACAATTGCTGCCTTGATCCGTATTGCCGCCGGACTTGGAGAGATTCAGTACGGGGCTTTGGCGGTTCGGGGAGCCAGCTAAGCAGAAAGGAGGGAGAAATACAATAATGAAAGTTATTTGATGTTAACTAGTGTTTCTTTTAGCAAAAGTTAAGTATCGCTCCGTTGTGCCCAAGGACTTACAATTTCGTGAACTTAAATCGCGTATCTTTGGCTCACTGCCACCGCCGCTATTCATTTGCTGACGTTCATCGGTGCGTTCCTCGCGAAGGCTGAAAAAAAGAAAACACACGGAAATTCTAAAATGAAGTGCTATTTGTGTTGTTTAGGAAGAAAACTTTGCAAAGAGGTCTCATGTTTAGCAAAATCAAACTCAAATAATCTCGATTTTTACATCCGATCATCCGCCATTTAAACATTTTTCCAACTTATTATAACTTACGAAATAAATAGTGAAATAACAAATGTTCTTACCGTTCCAAGTGCTTCACTATGTCCTCATAGGCCGCACGACAATTCTCCCAAATACCGGATCGCGCCAACGCATCCATATTCGCCGCGGACATACCACCCTGTGCGGCAGCTTTCAACATTTGGCTGTCGGGTCGAGCGTGCAGGCCGTGCGGCGGCATGCCGGGGGACATCAACGCTGTGCCAGGATGGTGATTCATTTGCATGAATGCCATGTGATTGATGGGCGGGGGATTGTAGCCGTTGGCAAGAAGTGGCGATTTTTCCAAGCGATTAAGGTCTGAAAGAAGGAATTAAAAAAATAGTGTAAATGCAATTAAATGTTTCGAATTTTATATATTTAATAAATAAATCTAACTAAAATTAAGTTATCATAAACCTGGATTAAAACTATTTACACTTAATTTAATAAAAAAAATTTATTAAAAAAAATTTTTTTTTAAATTTATTACATTTATGTTGATTAATTTTTCACAAAATTAAAATTTTAAATTCTGTGCGTTCAAATTAACAATATTTGTTTAAAGAAATGTGCTATTGAAAATATTATATTTTAATAATAAAGAAAGCTTTAATATAGCCACTGTAAACTCTAATATAGCAACTATAAAGGGAGTTGCCAATGTTCGTCGAAATCCATTCAAGGAAAACTTTATCTCTCTAAGGGGTAAATTTTGGCCGATACATTTACTCATATTTTAGTTTTTTATAAGAAACTCGTTTGTAATGAAGATAAAATAATGCAATCAATGAAAATTGTAAATTTACCCTTAGTTAGGGTTATCCAGTTAGAAAACTCACATAATTGATGGTTGAGTTCATTGCTACACTAAATACAAAACAACGGCGTTTAGCTTATTTGTATATAGGTGTCCCAAAATGTTCCTTAATTAAATTATCTATATTTAAAAACATAATCCTACCAGCTTTCAGTAGCTGGCGCTTTCTATGGAAACCAGAAAGGCACAACTATAACAAAAGGTAATTTGAGAAGCTCCATGAGTGGAGTTTCAACTCCGCGCTTTAGCTCCCCACATATTGTAACTAAAGCATTTCGAATGACCATTAACTGGATGATGCTAAACATTCACAGAAATATTTATTAATATCCGAGATATCCTTTTATTACTAAGTATGCCTTTGGCCAGATCTGTAGGCTTTTTAGCCCAACTGATTTTTTTCTCTTCAACAAAAGCCAATCCGAGCCGGAGTTTTAAAGCAGATAGAGAACGTTCACGTTATGGACTTTCTGCTAATAGGTTCCTTTTTTTGCTGATCATTTACAGCATTCCTGGAAATACCATAAATTTTCGAGCTCTAGACCATCGGGACCCCTTAAAGTAGCAGTGTTTGGTTGCGTACTTCTGCAATTACTGTAAGGGAGGCAAATATCTCCCTCCGACAGCCATGCCGCTGGGCTCATTGCTTTACGTTCGAAAACAATATTTCATTTACAAAGCTCTACCTAGCGCAGAGAAGTTCTATGGGATCGTCACGTGCTTCATCCAACGGTAGGCCCAGGAAACTGCCTATTTCGACAGGGTAGTACCAGAGGGAAACGATGCGTTAAACGAGTAGATTTAACATGTGGAGAAGCAATTTGTGTGATGCATGGGAACTTCACATTACGAGCATAAGTTAAGTATGTCTGAATGAGTATGAGTTTAACCTGCTACAATATCCAGGACGTGATTGTGCCAGGATAATGCGAGCCACACGAGGTAGCTGAAGCCCTTCGTCTCCTATGGTTGATGGTTGGACTCCAAAAATAGTATTTGGAAAACGAGAGTTCATAAAAGTAGTGAAGAATTGTCGATGAAGTTCGCTGATAGCTTGCATATACGAGTATACTGTAAGGCTCAAGCGGATCTCTTCAGTCCATCGATGGAGATTCTTACTGTCGGAGGAGATGGCTCAGCCATGTTGTTGAGGTAATTCCTACGGTAGTAAGCTAACACGAATTGCATGCCCAACATGCCGCTATGTTCCTTATAAGCCTCAATGTGAAAATCTTGGATAGAAGACCGATATTCCCTCGCTGTCCTGAGTGCTATATTTTGACAGCAACGTTTCTTTATCTTTACTCCAAAGATAACATCTTGCGACTTGAAAACCTTATTGCGTTTGTGGACCCTCGTAACGATCCCAATTGTATGCATCAATAAGGAGAGCAAACTATAAAAATTTACATCAGCATCAACTGCGTAGCCAGTTTGTTTCACGAGCTACTGCATTCAATAGATAGTGTCGTAGGAATTTAATTACAATCTGGCTGATAGTTGATAATAGAACTGATGCTGATGCTACTGTAATTCAAGAAGCAGATTTGGCCGCTACCCCTTTTACATCCATATCAATGGGTGGAATATGTAGGATCACTTTCAGCGCCCCCTGAGGCGTCGATCGGAGCGCACCCGTTATTCCTACACAAACTAATCTTTGGACTTCTATGTAATCTTTAGGTAGAATTGTGCCCCACCACACGAAAGCTCCATAAGTCAAAATGGGTTGATGGTCCTATTGTACGGTGGTCAGTGGTTGATATACGGTTTCAGGTACCATTTTTTGCCAAATTTCCTCTTACAAATAAAGAGGGCGAACGATAAGACCAATAGATTTACCTCTGGCAAACCTTACCATTTTTGTTGATAGTCAAGCGGCGTTCAGGGCACTTGCCTCAGCAGGCATCAATTCCAAATGTGTTAAAGAATGCAGGAGGTCGCTTATCCAACAACAAAACACCACTCTTTGTTGAGTACGCGGCCAATCTGGAGTGGAACGAAATGAAAGAGCGGATGAGTGTGCAAGGAAAGATCGGACCTTCAGCGAGTGGTAGCGGACCTCAGCATTCCTCTAAACGAGTTATACACAGCGATTGTCCTGAGCGCAATCGCGGAAACCTATAGAAGGTGGTTTCTCACTACTAACTGAAAGATCTCCAAATCGCTTAGACCAAAACTGAATCTTAGACTATCAACCTGGGTAGCCTATCCTAACCTAGAGGGCATTGGTGGGGGGTGGAGCGTAGTGTATCCAATCAAATATACAGTCAGCGTCAAAAAAAGTATAAGCTATATATAGACAAATTTTGACTATTTATTTTTCAATTTGAATTATTTTTTTATAAAACCATAGTTAACGCAAAGTTTCAAGCTATGTACAAAATTTATAAAAAATTGGCGACTTCTTTCAAACGTTTTAATCAGAATTTTTGGAAAAATTTAGAGTATGCAGTATGCCAACTATCTATGGGCAGAGAGCAACTTAGACAGAAACCTTCGAGTTGAGCGGTTCTAGGACATGGGGGTATAACTGGGAACGAAGTAGCGAATGTATTGGAGAGAGGCTGCAGGCTCGTTATTAATAGAACCCGAACCTTTCCTTGCTATGGGGCAATGCACCATCAAGAACTATGGTTACGAGACGTTAGGCTTTCGATAAGGTCCACCGGCTACTGTCGTTTCTGTCACCAGTCTTAAGTTTATTAAAGTAACTGGGTTTGAAAGAGCGACTGTGATGAGTGGAAGACAGAGAAGGCCATGAAGTTGAGATGCAAACCTCATTTTCATTCATTCATTTGTTCGTTCAAAAGGATTCATTGAATTTTGCAATTCATTTGGCAACTCTGTCAAAATTGCTACATAATTTATTCCCAAGGGTAGTGAAATAATAACCCATAGCCAGCCATAATGTTCGCGCCATTAACATATCAGGTCGTCGCGCGCATATACATGCACCTTTATGAAAACTTTCACACGCATATACATATACATATGTATGTGTATGTACATGTACATACAAATAAGCGATAGTTAATATAGACATATGCGCTTACATAAAGGCGAAACTAATACTTGTGCAAATCCATTAAAAATATTAGTATTCAATATTGTTTTATAGTCTAATGCAGACATATTTATACGTGCGTATGTATGTATGTACGCGCATATGCAGCCAAACAGACAGTTGCGTGAGACAAATAGGCGGACAGACAATCATTGAGACTCTATTAAAAAATTAAAGTGCACACCAACACACATACATCCATGCAAAATGTAGTGCAGATGTATGTGTTTGATTGCCTGAAGGGTGTTTGTAGGCATGGCTGCGTATGTATGTAAATTTTCGTTTTTTGTCTGCATGGCAGTGATAATAAAGGCCCACCTGTGTATACGAAAATAATACTGTCTGGTTCGCTCTAGTCTGGCCTGGCATTGACTTCACATACACACATTTAAGTACATTTATTTATATGTGAATGTATTTGTACGCAGACTAAACTTTGGCCGGGGCGTGTATGTAAACACGCTGACCAGATTGTTAGGCCGAGCGTTCGCCGGCTATCTAATCGCTTGGCTACTTGGTTGGTTGCCTGGTTGGTGTGTTCATTTGGTCGAATGGCTGAAATGCAGCTAAGCATTCGTTATTATTTGGCTGGCATGGTGTATATAAATATGGAGACCGAACAAATGTACATACCAAATAATAGCAGCGCGACGAATTACCCAGTTGTAACAATTTGTTTCATTGTGTGTTGTTTAACCCTCTGTTGGACACCTTTTTTAAAACCTTCGGCAGGGCTCCCGGACCTGACCTCTTTTCGTCCAGTTCGAGGATCCTTTAAGAAAGGTTATATCCACAAATCGATAGAAAATTAAATTGTAGGAAGCTTCCTGGAGGCTTCCCAACGGAGGGTTAATTTTATACATTTTTATGAAATACCAAAATTTTTGTATCATTAGTTGACACTTGTAAAAGTTCCGCCGTCTTGAGTTAATGTAGCTCTGCACGTGTTTTCGATTTTTGCTAATTTTAAAAATGGATTTTAATTGGCAAAATCGAGCTTTTTTTTGGCACAATAGTGAATGTTATGAATAATCGCGATAATCTCTGCCCATCTATTTCAAATACTTATATTTTATATTTATTTATTGTCCCCCTTTCCAGATTTGCTTTGCAACAACCCAAGTTTTCAAATAATTAATGATTTTTTTACCGAAAAAGCGGACGTTACAATTCCTATGTATTTACCAATCACAGAGTCTTTTATATAACAAACAAATGCTCAAAACCGCATCGAAAAAAGAATTTTCAAAAATGCACTGTAATTTTAAGCCACTTGAAACTTACACTTGCAACATTTTACTAGTATTGAAGGGGCTATAAAACTATTCTGAATAAAAAGTTTGAAATTTTGCTTTATTTTCTTTATACATTTTTATATTTCCCAAAATTTTCTATAAAGTTAGAAATTTTGTTTCATGTTTGTATACATTTTTTATTTTTTTATACTTTTTTTTAATTTTCCAAAATTTTTCTATAAGTTTTGAATAAAAAGTTGGAAATTACGGTTTCCGTTTTATAAATTTTCTTAATTTTCCAAAATTTTTCTATGAATTTTGAATAAAGTTTCAAATTTTGGTTTTTTTTTAATGTTTTTTAGTTTTCCAAAATTTTTCTATAAATTCTAAAAAAAAATTGGAAATTTTGATTTATTTTTCCATAATTTTTTTTTTTAATTTTCCAAAATTTTTCTATAAATTCTGAATAAAATGTTGGTTTCTTTTTTTTTACTTTTTCCAAAATTTTTCTTTAAATTCTGAATAAAAGTTCTGCCTTATTATTTTTATTTTTCCAAATTTTTTCTTTTATAATTAGATTATTGATATAATAAGATTATTCTATAAATTTTGAATAAAAAGTTAAAAATTTTGAATTATTTTTTATAATTTTTTTTATTTTTCCAAACTTATTCTATAAATTCTGAATAAAAAGTTAAACATTTTAGTTTATTTTCTATAAATTTGTTTATTTTTCCAAACTTTTTCTATAAATTCTGAATGAAAAGTGAAACATTTTGGTTTATTTTCTATAAATTTGTTTATTTTTTGAATAAAAGTTTGAAAGTTTGGTTTATTTTCTTTTAATGTTTTTTAGTTTTCCAAAATTTTTCTATAAATTCTGAAAAAAAATTGGAAATTTTGATTTATTTTTCCATAATTTTTGTTTTTAATTTTCCGAAATTTGTCTATAAATTCTGAATAAAAATTGGAAAGTTGGGGTTATTTTTTAAATTTTTCTATAAGTTTTGAATAAAAAGTTAAAAAATGTTGATTTATTTTTTATTTAATATTTTTTTTAAAGTAAAAAATTTTGGTTTATTTTTTATAATTTTTTTTATTTTTCCAAACTTTTTTTATAAATTTTGAAAAAAAAAAAATTGGAAATTTTGATCTATTTTTCCATATTTTTTTTCTAAAATTTTTCTCTAAATTCTGAATAAAAATTTGAAATTTTTGATAATTTTTTTAATTTATTCAATTTTCCCAACATTTCTATATATGTATTCTAAATAAAAAGTTGGAAATTTTGAATTTTTTTTCTACTTTTTTAATTTTCCAAAATTTTTCTATAAATTCTGAATAAAAAGTTAGAAATTTCGGTTTATTTTTTTTTTTTGCAAAAATTTTTAAAATGATTTTGGTTGTAGAAATTTATAAAAACTATTACAAAGATAAACTAAAAAGAAGGTTAGATCTTGTTAATTTTAATTATTAACATTTTTAAATTTTTATTATATTTATGAATTATTTATCCTAATCCTAATTTAATTGAATTAATCCTATTATTTTCAACGCCGGTGTACATATGTACGTGCGTATATAAATTTGTATTTGTTCGTAAGCACAACTTTTTGCTGGCATTTGGTAAACTACCGGGGAAAAACATTTGAAATTAGTGTTAGTCGCAATTTTGTTAAATTGTCATATACTTTTGTATTGTCAACGCCAACTCACGGGCGCACAAATTCACGTATGAATTTTCAAAATGCATTCTGTGAAATAAATTTGCAAAACACAAAATATATATATACATATATAATTAGTGCTTACACTCGTTTTTTTTTTGCTGAGCTTCTCCTCCTATTTGTATTGTGCGTCTTAATGTTGTTCCACAAATGGAGGGACCTATAGTTTTAAGCCGGCTCCGAATGGCAGATAGGTTTATGAAAAGCATTTTCAGGACAGAAATACTCTCGAAAGTTTGCCATTATCTGCCGAGGGGCGACCGGACGTTATCTATCATTTGGTGTTTAATATCCGGAAACTCGAGCACGGGCACTTCCGAATGATAGTCAAGCACTAACCAATATTCAATAAACTTATTTTGCCAACTCCTGCTTAGGCCTATTAGATTCCATCTAAAATGTGTAAATGCGGAAATACTGATACTGTCTATATCAAGTACCTGGAAGATTAGCTGACATCTTCGACATCAGAATCCTATGCGGTAAACCAGCCATTAATCTATCCAACGTAAGTTCTTCTAATTACATCTACCGTCAACAAGAAAAATGTGCCGTAGCTCCTTCTTGAAACTTTGAGACACATAAAGTTTATACATATGTATATACATGCATACATATTTTGTTGACTCTTGTCATCTAACTACATAAACTCCTTTCAATGCGAATTAAAACGTATTAAAATATCACCAGCTGTGAAAAAATGTAAGCAACTAAAACAAGCGATTTGAAAGGCTTAGCTCTGTAACTTATTTGGCATAAAAAATGCGTACACAAGGATTAAATGGCATATACGTATAATACATACATACAATGCTAGGTAATATGTAAATATGAAACTACAAAGCACTAAAATATGAACTTTTTAATGGCTGCGAATAATTTTTTTTTTAAGCGTTGGTCACACCTGTGCCCATGCAGGCCAACATATGTAGGTAAATTATTCGTTCGCATATGTCACAAAATATTTTGTATTCATATGTCCATGTACAATATATAATATGCATGTAAGTATGTGAATATACTCGTATATGCGCACAAGCGTAAATATTGCAGGCGCATTTATGTCCATAGAAGTGTATTGGCATGAACGATTTAAGTCAATAAAATTATTCAAGTCACATTTACTTAATTGCTTACAAAAAATATAAAACAAAACTAATTCACAAATACATATGTATGTAGATGTATGTGTGTGAATATCTAACCACTGATTGGCAACTTTGTAATCGATAGTATCGAAAAATGCAAATACAATTAATTGAGTTTTATAATGTAGAAGTAAGTTGCATTAAGTTGCTCGATTTTACTTTTGAAAGCAAAATACGTTTTAAATTGGTAGCAAGAATATATAAAATTGCTTGAGCATTGATTTATTTGAAAGATAATTTAAGGTTGTTCATACGTTTTGCGGTTCGATAAAAAAACACTTTATTATTCAGTAGAGTTTCCCTGAACATCAATACACTTGACCCAATGAGATTCAAATTTATGAAATCCATCAATGAAGTGAGCATCTGGAAGGGCTGTAAAATACGCTCCCACATTTGTTATGACCCCATCATTTGACGAAAAATGCTTCGCACGCATGAATTTTTTTAGGGCTGGAAACAGATGGAAGTCGCTAGGGGCCAAATCTGTTGAACTCGATGAATGCTCCAACTATTCGAATTTTAATTCAAGGATTTTAGCCATTTTCAAAATGCTTTTGTGCCACGGTTCAATGTTCTGCTGAAAAACAATTTTTTTCTATTTGCAAACTGGGTCTTTTTTCACAAATTTTCTTCTACAGCTGGTCTCAAAGATTACAATAACATTTAGAATTTATTGTTTCACCAGTTTGCAAGTACTCCAAAAACAAAATTCCTTTCGCATCCTAAAAAACTTATGCTAACAACGTCTTGGCCGATTTCTGGACAGAAACACATTCCGGAGCCGAAGAATCTGGTTCACACCACTCTTTAGCCTGTTGTTTTGATTTCGGATCATGGTAATAGACCCAAGTCCATAGTGATGAATCGATGCACAAAATCCACTTTATCTTTTCGAAAACGCTCTAAATGTTGCTGTGAACGTCGCATTCGAATGTGTTTTTGTTGCACTGTTAGCGAATGCTGCACCCATTGTGCACACAGCCTACTGAAACTCAATAGTTAAGACAAAATATTGCCAACGATTTTCCTATTCGATATCCTCTATTTTTCTATGATTTCTGGAGTTGTTGCTCTTCTTGGACGTCCTTGACGATCCACCTTCAACGCTTGTACGGCCACATTTGAATTCAGCATCTCATGTTTCTACTGTACTGATTGATGGCGAAAAGTCCTTATACACTTTCAACATCCGTTCATTAATTTCCTCTGGTTTTAAGCCTTCCAAAACTAGAAATTTCAATCATTGCACGAAACTAGGTTTTTTCAATTGCAGAAAATACTGTAACGCGTCCATACTAAATAGCTTGTACTCGTAAACAAAGAATGAATTGACCGGTTGAAATGAAACTTCACATACGTTGCTCTGTTTGTGAGCTACAGCAAACTGCTTCGCTACTTCAGTCAGTTCAGTTGATATGCCAAAATAACGATTAAGGCCGCTTTTCATTATAATCATGGCGCGTTTACTACGCTTCGAAGGAATTTGTTTTGCAGACGTTGGATAGATGTGATGTACTTTTGACTAGATAATGTTTTAAGAGACCCTTAATTACTAGAGCGACTTTAAACAAGAAAGTTCTGTGGATAAAAAATTGTTATACGAGTATCGAAAAAATCAGCACCAGATGATTTTCCGTTATATATGTATTGTATATAGTGCGCCTGCAATTGAGTATTCTCTACATCTCCTTAAATCAGCTATGTGCGACGTCTTTGCATGCAACTTTTTTGCAAATATACTAGGTACGTCTAAAAGCTTATATTTTGAAGCCTCGCTGCTTCTCAGTGCGAAAGTAATTTGCACATTTGATGAGGAAAGCATTAGTTAAATTGCTTACAAAGTCTATATCGTTGTTCCTTTTTAAAATTTGAAAAATATGAACAAAAAATTAATTAATTAAAGTGAATTATAGGTTTTTTTGAAAGGGAAAAAATTCCCATTCTCATGGAACGCAGTGTCATTCACTACAACCGGCAAGAAAAGTCTAATGGCGTCAAATCTTAGCTCCGATAACTGAACTTTGCGCGCAAAAGATCGATCGTAGCATGACCTATGTGGTATGGCGCGTTAATCTGTTCAAGCCAAAGATCGTCTAAGTCTATGTCTTCAATTTCCGGTCTCAAAAAATCATTTATCGTGCCTCTATAGTGTTCACCATTGACCGAAATAGCGTTGCCAGCAGAAGTTTTACTGAAATATGAGTTATGGCGGCACCGCATCACCCTCTGAGGGGAGCATTGGACGATCCAACGATCACGTGCGGGTTTTCCGATCCCCAAATGCGACAGTTTTGTCTGTTAAGAGTAAAATTGTCAGGGACAAAAATCTCGGAAGTATTTAAAATTAGAATGATCGTATTGCACCTTTAAACCGATACCAATAGCTTCATTAGGCCGCATTACTAATTGAATGTATATATGTAATGCTTAAGCTCTTTATTTGGCATTTTTTGTGCTTTATTTATTTTTAAAAATTTAACACGAGGTAGCCCAACTCAGTATGTTTTTCATTTTTGTGATTTTCCTCGCCAACAATTCAAACAGTTGTTCGTAGAACTTGCAATTTTTTTTTTTTTTGAGATCGGATAATTTTGACATAAACAGACCTAGTATTGAAAATTATGTATTGATGTTATCGGATAGTCAGAGGCCATCAGTAGTCACGACAGTTCTTTCGATAGTTTCAGATCTCTAGCAGAATACGCTGAGTGCTGTTCCACAATTTTTTTTTTCCAGTGCTTGCTTACGAGGAGAGATTTATCAAGACTATCAAATGCAAAAAGAGATAGATACCTATGAAATGAGCCTTTCAGCTATTAGTCCTTAGATGTCGCTGGCAGTATTTTTGAACCTTCCCAAATGCCTTGTTTTTTTTCGTCTGTCATTTGTCAACAATATTCAGTTCTTTGTTTGTTACGTTTCATACAACAATGCATTTTTGTCGCTCTTAAAAATTTAGAACTTCATGCCTTCAAACAACGATTTGCGGACATCGTTGATTTTCTGTTATCAATTGAGGAAAAACGCTTCTCAAGCTCATCAAATGCTTATAGAAGCTTATGGTGGACATGCTCTAAGTAGAACACAGTGCTTCAGGTGGATTGAAAAATTTCGAAGTGGTGATTTTAGCGTGGAGAACGAGGACCGTGGCCGGCCACTGAAAAAGTTTTAGGACGCCGAATTGCAAGCATTGTTGGTTGAAGATGATGGTCAAACGCAAGAAATGATGGCAGAGCAGTTGGGAATGACCCAAAAAAGCATTGCCAAACGTTTGAAAGACATGGGCTTAAAGACATGGGGGCCGCATGAACTGACTGGCAGGCAGCAAGAGAAACGAAAAAACCATTTGTGAAATGCTGCTCTCCCGGTTCAAAAGGAAGTCTTTTTTGCAACGAATCGTTACGGGTGATGAAAAATGAGGGTATTTCTCCAATTCCAAGCGTAAACGATCGTATAGTCCGCCCGGCCACAAGCCAAAAACAACGGCCAAACCAAATCGATTCAGCGTAATATGATTTGGTACGAACTATTAAAACCAGGTGTAACAGTTGACGGTGCACGCTACCAATGGCAATTGGGCGATTTGAACAGCACTATACACCGAAAACGACCAGAATATGCCGATCGGCGTCTCAAAGTAATTTTTCTTGATGACAATGCACCGCCACATCAAACAAGAGCGTCCCGAGAATTGGTGGAGACGTACGATTGGGAACCGCTGGTGCATGCGGCTTACTCACCAGACTTGGCGCCTTCCGATTATCATTTGTTTGCATCGATGGGCCACGCACTTTCCGAGCAGCGCTTCAATTCTCACGAAGAAGCCAAAAAATGGCTCGATGTTGGTTTGCGGTCAAAGACGGCCAATTTTTTTGGCGCGGCATCCACAAATTGCCTGAGAGATGGGAAAATGTGTCGCTAACGATGGCTATTATTTTGAAGATCAAATGTGTAACAATTTTTTGTTAATAAAAGTTTGAAATTCAAAAAAAGTCTCATTTCATAGGTATCTACCATACATGCTACTCGTACATTTCTCCAGAAGTACAAATAACATTGCAAAATCTGCTCATTCTTCAGTTCTTTTAACGGTGTCTTTTATCAGGCTATAGAGTTCGAAAGCCACCTAAAACTGCTTGGTGCTTCAAAAAAAACTGCATATCACCCAAAAATCAACGCCCATAACTCACTCACTCAACTGAGCATTTGCAAAGCGCGGCTTCCATAACAAACATCAAAAAATAGGATTTAATACAAATCAATACAACAACAGTAAATGTAAAATGCGCATATGTAAAAGAAACGCCGCAATGATGACAAGGCAAATTTGGCGAAGGCAGAAAAAACTTCAAAAAAAAAAGAAATAATAAAAAATTAAAAACACAAATAAAAGGTAGCAATGAGAGATGCACTCAACGCATTAAGAGTAAGACAGTAAGACAGCCAGTCAGTCTTTGGACTTCTAAAGAAATCTTATAACTACTCGTACGAGTATTTGCCGATTTCAGTAAATTGAATATTCGAATCAAAGATTGAAGCGAGATTTTCGACAAATCATGAACGCATTTGCGCTGAGAAACTTGGGTATGTACAATTATTTATTTGATTGTTATTGTTGTAGTCCTAATCGAAGTTGGGGGCGTGTTAAATGTCAAAAATTGAATTTGAAATTAAAGAAGAATGAACGAATCCAAGTAAGTGCGTGTAATTGCATACATACATACATGCGTATGTGTGTGTGCGAATACATATGAACATATCGACTCGCATTGTAAAGAAATCAATTAAAAGACCAGAGTTATTTGGAAAAAATGTGAATGCAGACATGTGAAGAAAAGATCTTTTTTGTGTTTTACTGTGGTAACTTAAAGAAAGCAAAATGAAAAGAAAAAACATACAATAAAGAAAAATCATACAAACAAAAATGAATGAAGAGAAAACTACTCCAACTGAAGGAAATTGCAGAAGTGCTAGAAAATGAGTTGAAGATGTTGATAAAGTAGTTACCAAAATTACCATTCATTACTCCTTAATCACACACACAAAAAAATCAGTCCTAACTTTACTGTTTAAAATGCGTTCATTTCAGATTTAAAAAAAATTTAACCACTTAAGCTATTTTGGCCGAGTTTAAAAAAGCGCGCCAGTTGTTTCTTTCTCGTGCTAACCACCACGAATTGGAAACACAAAGTTAAGTCAAGTCCTTCTTCATCTAAGCTTTTCATAGCAGAGGACACCTTCCTCTACCATAAGCTTGTACCGCATAGAATACTTTAAGAGCCGGAGCGTTTGCATATATTCAATGGCATAGCCTAACCAGCAGGGCCGCTGGATCTTTATTAGCTGCACTATGTCGCATACAGCCACCGCCGTAGCCGAATGGGTTGGTGCGTGATTACCATTCGGAATTCACAGAAAGAACGTCGGTTCGAATCTCGGTGAAACACCAAAAATTAAGAAAAAAGAAAACATTTTTCTAATAGCGGTCGCCCCTCGGCAGGCAATGGCAAACCTCCGAGTGTATTTCTGCCATGAAAAAGCTCTTCATAAAAAAATATCTGCCGTTCGGAGTCGGCTTAAAACTATAGATCCCTCCATTTGTGGAACAACATCAAGACACACACCACAAATAGGAGAAGGAGCTCGGCCAAGCACCCAAAACGGGTGTGCGCGCCAATTATGTGTATATATATATATATGTCGCATACAGTCGCCATCACCAAAGTACAAAGGTCCAAAAATCGTTCGCAGAATCATTCTCTCAAGCACTCCAAGAGACGTCTGATCCGATATTGTCATCGTCCAAGCTTGTGCACCATACGTTAGGACGGGCATGATGAGACCCTTGTAGAGTGTTAGTTTTGTTCGTCGAGAGAGGACTTTACTACTCAATTCACTACTTAGCCCAAAGTAGCAGTTGTTGGCAAGAGAGATACTACGTTGGATTTCAAGGCTGACATTGTTATGGGTGTTAATGCTGGTTCCTAAGTACACGAAGTTTTTTACAACCTCGAAATCATAACTGTCAACAGTGACGTAGGTGCCGATGCGCGAGTGCGCCGACTGTTTGCTCGATGACAGGAGGTACTTCGTTTTGCCCTCATTCACCACCTGACCAATTCGCTTTGCTTCGTGCCTGAGCGATTAAGTTCTGCGGCTCGTACGATCCTCTCCAACATCAGGTTAAACAAGTCACCCTATCTGAAACCTCGTGTGGTATCAAACGGCTCGGAGAGGCCCTTCTCACATCTGACGGCGTTGCTGATATAGAGTTTTGCGGAGATACCATATTGAGACATCGTGGCATATAGACAACTTCTTTTCGTGCTGTCGAATGAAATTTTGAAATCGGCGAAAAGATCACGATTATCGATTATTCCCCTTTCATGGGTTTTTTCCAAGATTTGGCGTATTATGAGTATCTGGTCGATGGTGGATTTTCCAGCTCTAAAGCCACACCGATAAGGTCCGATCAGTTGGTTGATGGTGGGCTTCAGCCTTTCACACAATACGCTCGCTAGAACCTTATAGGCGATATTTAGAAGACTAATCGCGCGGTAATTGGCACATTTTGCAGTATCACCCTTCTAGTGGATTGGGCAGAACCCACTTAAATACCAATTGGCAGGCATGCTTTCATCCGACCATATTCTGCATAGGAGCTGATGCATGCACCTTACCAGCTCCTCGCCGCCAGTCCGTCGGCTTCCGCCGCTTTGTTGTTCTTTAGCCGCTTTGTTGTTCTTCAGCCGCGTTAGCGCTATTCCCACCTAGTCAGGGTCGGGTAGCGGCACAACAGTCCCGTTGTCAACAAATGGGGTATCGGGATCTTCACCTTCTCTGTGGCATGCGCAGCTGTCACTGTTTAGCAGGTTTGAGAAGTGTCCCCACCACAATTTAAGTACCCTCTGGATAACAGTCACCAGATCGCCGCCTTTGTTCTCATAGGAAATTGCCCCGGTCTTGAAACCTTCTGTAAAGAGTGGAATACTTGCCATTGAACAGAAAAATGTAAATGTTTTATTCCAGAGAATATAGAGTTTCCGCTTTACATCTACCAATTTTAGCTATGCAATACAGTTAAGTTGCAATAAAAAATTTCATCTGTAATATTCAACACTCCAAATCTTAAACTGCACTAAGCAGGGCAAAAATGCATGCTCCATTCCTTCTAAAACTCTGTTGCTCACGCAGTCATTTTGTATTCCGGCTGCTGCGCCTGCAACAATAAATTTAAGCCGATTTCTCTTTTCAATTCGTAAAAATACTGCAGTGTTTATCTCCTAAGATTTCCTTTGCTGCGGTCAGCCAGTCAGTCAATCGACCAGTCAACCATTTATTCTGTGCACTTAGCAATGAGTGAGTTTTATGATGATTTGCTTTGGCAATGGCAGCGAAGTCGCAAATCAAATGGGTATATGCAACACAATCGTAATCGCCAAGAGGACTGAATCTCTGCGATGGTTTGATCACAGTGCAATGTTTTGGAATTTAGTTATTTATTTTTTATTTATAAAATTATCATTGGCGGCCGGGGTATGCGGGTGTGCTTGTGCCCCGTACGGGTTAAACGAAAGACGTAGGTTAGGACTGTTCGGACTAGCTTGAAGCATAGAACCTATTGAGAGATAATTTTTCTAAGATAAAGAAATAAATCCGTAAAGCAGGTCTAATAACAACTTTTATAAGCTTGTTAGTCCAGAGCCTCTACATCTATTACAACTGATTCTGCGAAGCTTTTTGTCATGTCACAATAAGTTTGAGTACATGCTGAAGGTAGAGAGAGTGTCTAGATGCGATAGCCGGAACTAAAAGTGGGAACAAAACGGTACTAAAAAATTTGATATAGCATTCTTCCGATGAATCCTGGACGCCTGGACACAGGAACCAATTGTGGTCAATAAACGCAAACACGGCACAGATAGAGACCTAAAAACACAAACCTATAGCAGGAAGCTGGCTGCAAATATGGTGGACCCAGACGTGGGTGAATAAAACTGGTCCACTTCATTGACGCCGTTCTGGGCCCTCTCGAAGTAATGCAGAAAGTAGTACCGGGAAGGGAGTCTCCCCAGAAGAGGAGGAGGGATTGTTTTAGTGCTCACACCACTCAAAGCCGTAAACGCATTTTGAACCCTACCAAAAACAAAACAAAAAAGTTGATGTTATGCCAAAAGCCTGCCTTTCTTCCCGAATATTACGAAATTTTTAAAAGTGAAATTAACTATAAAATCATGCCAATTATATGGGTATCCCGAACCAGATGTCATTTTTTTCCTAAAACCAAAATTATGTTATCAACATCCAACGAGTCTGTTCGGTATTTGCATATGCATTTTATCCCACTGTTGCGCAACTCACACAAAATAAATCCCACAAAACAATTTACAAATAAATAAGCCTTACAATTCCCACTGCACGATCATTTCTGCGAGGCTTAAAATGATTTGATTCCATGGCATTAAATTTCTTTCGATTCCATTTCGGATGCAATTGCGCTACGCTGCTATCAGAACACAGATAAGTAGATGAGCGAATGTATAACTGGAAAAATAAATGCCACATATATTCGTGGTTTGGCGCAATAATAATGGCAGGCAACATAAGTCCAGCCATCATCGTAGCCAACTATATAACCAACCAACGAGCGGACCAGTCAGCCAGCCATGAATTATGTTTCTGTGGAATTACAGTGATTTTTCAGCTAAAACCTGGAACTGATACTTTTCTTTGCATTCCCAGCTACTTTTCAACTGTTTTGGGCTTTATCATTTTCTTTTTTTAATTTCTTTAGTCACTTCCTTTTCGTTTCACTGACGATTATTTCCTTTTTTCGTTTTCCTTTTCTCCTTTTTTGTGATTATTTCCTTTTTCTGCACACGCGGATTATTAACAGTTTTGTTGCATTCGTCGCTGCAATTACTTATTGTTGTTTATTGTTTGCAATTGAGGTTTGATTTTGTTGCAAGATGTTTTGTTATTGCTTTTTGTGAGGCTTTGTTATTGCCTTTATTACTATTGCTGTTGTTTGTGCGGTTTTGCTATTGTCGGTTTGGCATTGATGATAGCTTGCCGTAGGTGCTCATTGTGACTTGCTTGTTGTTTGTGTATTTTCAACGGCTGCTGGCGATGAGTTTTGATTGATTTGTGGAGTTTCCAATTTCCTCTTCTTGGGTTTCGAATGGAAAATTCGCTTGGAGAAATGTGTGAGAAATGCGCGCAACCGCGAAAAGCAATGAAATTTGTATTTATTGACAAAATAAAATATTTGGGGAAAGCTTTTCAGCTGCTAACTGAAAACTCAGGTAACAGCTCCATTTATAATCGAAGAAATAGCATGGAATGCCTTTTGTAGTTTTATCATACCAGAAGTCTTAGAAAAATTGCAAAGTAATGAAACTATTCGGTGGCTTAGGAAAAAATGTAGATATGAATTCGTAATTTAAAAATCTAAATAGTTTTTAATACAGATCGACTAGAAATTTTAGCAGAAAGCAGAAAGAGGTATTCGAAGCACAGATTCCAATGTGAGTGAGAATAAAATGTGGAGGCTTTAAATTGATCCAGAAATCAAGCGCCAAAGTGAAGTCTGGTAGGCGCCAGATGAACCAAAATACCAAAAAAATTTGTTTGGAGAAGTCAAATTATTGTTGAGTTAGTTTTATGCTTTTGAGGGCTTTTTCTATGCAAAGTTCATTCTTCTGGGTCAATAAATACATTTATATCGGGTGATTTTTAGCTGCATGAAAACTATCGACACCGATAACTATGGTTTGACGGCTGAGAATGGCAAACTGCGTTGACATTTCTGTTCAGTGAGGATTGGCAAGTCATCATGAATCGTTTCACGCCACAACAACGATTCCAAATAGTGGAAATTTACTTTGAAAAAAATAAATAAATCTGTTCTCGCAATTCATAGAGCACTGGCGGCACCATCGGCTTTTATTTAATTTGAAATGAGGAAGGAGCTGCCCTTATGGTGAATGAAGAGCGCTGTTGAGCCATGATGACTGAATTTTTCTTTCCAAAAATTAATGAACGATCAACGTCAACATCAACGACCTTTAGTTCCAAGAAGACGGCGCAACTTGCCATACAGCGCACTTCACAATAGGTTTTTGCAATACTCAAGCCACCATTAACACCCTACAGCCAGATTTATTGAAAGAAGTAGTAAAAAATTGGACTGATTGAATGGACAATGTAAATCGAAGCCAAAGCAGGCATATGCTGGATATTATATTCAAAAAATAATTGCCATGAAATTAAATAAAAAAATTAATTCATTTAATCCATTAAAAAATTAATTCCAACAATATTTCTGTTTTGTATTATCATTTCATGTTCTCAAGCTCTTAAAAAAACATCCGAAATATTTTCAAAAACTCACTTAATGTCAATTCACGTGAAGAAAACTGAATCTACTTGCCCCAATCACTATTAAATTCGCACCCCAACGATACCCCGTTGCAAAATTATAGGCACCCCACTTCATACTACAACAAGCATCATGTAACACAAAGGTTTAAACTTTGCACAAAATTCTTCAACATTTCATCAACACTTTTAAGTTTTCAACCAGAATCTTCCTCGCTTTGCCCCCTTGCTCGGTTCTTCACCCCCCTCTCTGTATGGTATCGCAATTAACGAATTTTATTATTTATGTAAGTGGGCTCTTGCATGGACAGTTATTTATCTTAACCTAACCAAAATCTTCAGACATTTTTCGGATGTGCTGTTTCATAGCCCATTGAATTTTAGTATAACAAAGTGCGAGTTTGAAGTAACTACAAAATACCGTTGAGTTTTAACAATTTTTTTTGGTGAGGTGTTTCGGCTTTTCTTTTCTTTTTACATAGAAGAAGAAGCCTCTTTAAGGGCAATATTGCTATTCTTTCTGATAGCCAAGCTGCAATTCAGGCACTGGGTTCGGCTACTACAACCTCTAAAGTGGTGGATCAATGTAGGAATAGCCTCAGGTAATGAAAAAGCAGATGAACGGGCAAGAAGGGGATCTGCCATGAATAGCGTTCTTGCAGTACCAGTATTCACACCATTAGGTGCGGTCAAGAATGCAATTTCCCTAAAATACCTTCGAATCGCAGATTGTAGATGGAGAGATCAGACGAAATGCAAAATCAGCAGGATGTTATGGCCCTCCTACAACCTCAAGCACTGATAAACATGAAACGACGGGACGCCTGTAGACTAACGGCAATCATAACTGGCTTTTGGTCTGTCGGAGAACAAGCAGCCAAAATGGGCATCCCTCACAACACTTACTGCCACAGTTGTAAACAATCGGAGAAAAAGGAAGCAATCTTCCATTTCCTCTGCGAATGCCCAGCCCTATGGAAGGACAGAATGTTAACCCTGGGCAAACCGCTGTTCGAGAGTCTTGAACAGCTGTCTAGCTTAGATGTCTACAACCTGATAAGGTTCCTGAACCGCACAGACTGGATATAGTCATGCTGTAAATAACCTTAAACAAGTTGGTAACGAGGATATGGCAACAAAATGGTGCGGAAGCGCTAGTTGGATTTTGGAAGAATTACCACTTAAACCAACCAACCAACCAGAAGAAGAAGCCTTGTACCGTTAACAAAAAAAATTCCCAAAAATCAACTTACTTACTTACTTGAAATTTGCACTTTGTGACTGCTAAAATTCAATGGGCTATAAAACATAAAGCCAGAAAAATTCTAACAAATTCTGATTAAAAAGTTGAAAGCTTTGATGGAATTTTGAAAAATTAAAAATAAATAACTTGAAGATTTTTGTATAAATTTTAAGCTTTGCGCTTTATATAGGGTTTTTCAGTAAGAGCGCTTCAACTTTTGAACTTTTTTGAATAAAACACAAACGGTTTGACTTTTTTAACTAATTTTTTTTATTATCGAGTTTGAACATATACATTTAAGTATGAAATTCGATTTCTTTTGCATGACCACCGCGTGCACGTTTTACGAAGTCCAATCGTTGAACCCAATTTTCGACCACTCTTTGGCCGAAATTCGAGCAATTTCGCGTTCAATATTGGCTCTGAGCTCACAAATCGTCGATGATATGTATACTAATGAAGTTTACAAATGATAAGCGAAAAATAAAAAATATTGCGTCGTTCCCCCTCCCTATCGGAAAAAAGTTGAAGCGCACCTATTGAAAAACCCTATACTTTATTATAGATGTGTACCTAAGTATTATATTTTTATAAAAAAATGCTTTTTATTATGATTATTGATTGGCTGTTTGTGACCTGCGACCTGAAGAGATCTACTGTGCAGCCATGTGGCACAGCAAACAATTTTAGGCTGTTAATAAATCCTAGAACTGCTGTAGGCTTAATTTCTACCAGAATGTTCGGATATATAGCCCCATTTCCCAGGTAATTTAGTCTGCGTCGTGCCACTGCTGGGCAATCGCATAGAATATGTTCTGCTGTTTCCTGTGCCTCTTTGCACAGTGTACAGGAATCGTTTTTTATCGCACCTATCTTTTTCATGTGATAATTAAATTTACCTGTTAATAGTTCAGTGTAAAGTTTTATGTCCTTTCTGCTTTGGTTAAGGATTGATTCTGCCCTTATCCGTTCTAGATCTGTGAGTCTTTTTGATATAAAATTGTGGTATCAATAATTTCGCAACGTATTATTTATGAGACGAAATCGTAGGGATACGAATTTATAGTGGTTAGGTAAGTGTATATAAAAGACTTCAGGGATGTGATTTTGTTCTTAGACCTAAACAGATTTTTTGCATACGTTTAATTTTATTTTTAATTATTAATTAATTTTTGTATGCCTAAAAACTATTAAATAAAAAATGAAATTCTTCTTCTACTCACCACCAATATGACCGTTCTCGTAAGCGTAGTCACCATTATCCAAACGATGCTTCTTCAATTGCGGATGTTGTGACAAATGTGAGGGAGGCAGCGATAAACCGACGGGGCCACGTTTCGGCGGTCGACCCGGTCTGGAACTGCGGAATTGCAGAGAGTTACTGTTGGGTTAAAATAATGCCAAGTGTCAGTAGCACAAACCACAGTAAGAATTTTTTGTTTGTTATGCGGAAAACAGCAGCGTGGTTGTGTCTCCATAAAAAAAAACATTTTAATAAAAACAAAAATAAATATAATTAGTGAGAAGTTACATACATATATATAGCCACGTATATAGATAGTTACATAATATTTAAAATGAGTTGGTGGAATTGGAATTGAAGTATTTTAAGTTACTAGTAATGCCCGTTCAATAACAATTTTCACTGTAACTGGTAGATTTTATGCAATGCAATGCAAATATAGGTCAGATTTTGTTTGATATTTCTGAGCTCAAAATTCTTTTTTTTTTGTTTTAATTTCCTATGCTAAAATATGTACATTTTTTTCAAACCGTAGTAGTAGTCTGTAAAAATTGTTTTAAGATTTTGAAATTTTCACTGATTCATTTATTTTATACACCCGATATGAGATTAAAGTATGTATGGGAGGTGCCACACCCTCTTTTGCAATACCTACTACTTTTCAGCTTAAGTATAGCAATCATAATCTATGTAGGTTAGGTTATGGTGGTAGTCGGTCTGCACGACCAACTCACTTAGACCTTACAGGTCCGTTGTGATACCACTGTTCTGCACGGGAACCCTATTTACCTTCCTTCGTGGAACCATTTTATGACTCCTATGAAACGTAGAATTGATCCCAACCCCACGCCAGATAGCTCTGTAAGAGAATTGAAAAAGTATTTACCTCGACAACCTGCTCTGATTTTAGCTAAGGCTGGGCAATTGCAAAGGAAGTGCTCAATTGTTTCTTCCTCTTCCTCATGTCTGCAACTTCTGCAATATTCATAGGAGAAAACTCCTAGTATCGAGGAATGCCTGCCAAATAGCCAATGACCGGTTAAACAGGCTACGACCCTCGAGATATTATCTCTTAAGAGACTAAGAATATCCTTTGTTCTCTCATAATCTATGTAGCTGTATGAAATTTCAGTGCCTTCACATATTCGGTTCCAGAGCAAAGCAAAGCTATATATAATATAATATATAATATGAAGGTAACAATTTGTATGGGAGAAATTACCCTTTTCCAACTACCATTTTTCACCAACAGGTATGAGCAATTTGCGGGACTGTATAAAATTTTATTATCTTAGCTTTTATAGTTCCGGAGAACAGCAATTTAGAAATCTCAGTTTATTTGGGAGGTGGTGTACCTACCACTTTTCACCCTAAGACAAATTTCATTACCTTAACTTTTGTGATTCCAGAAAAATGCGACTTAGAAATTTCAGTTTATTTGGGAGGTCTCAGGCCCACTTTTCCATTACGATTCCCCAGAATACAGCATGTTTCTTGTAGAATATTGGTGGATATCAAATATTTTGTTAGTGCGGATCGCAAAAACGAAATGGTTCATAAATTAGGTAAATAACAAAACCTACCAGAAGGCATCAAGAGCATGCAGCCTCAAAAGGTTTGATGTCTAAAAAGAAAGTATAAATGGATACTATCTTATCTAATATTTTAGGTACGATCTATATCTAATATCCAATGATTCAAGGATAACACTTTTGAAACAAATAAAAAAAATTTAGCAATTGAAGCAAATAGGATTATTCCTTTGAACTTCTAGAAAATTTCATGTCTTCAATTTCAGTCCGTAGAAAGTCGGTAATCATGGCGGCTCTGTAACCTAAAAGCCACTGCCAGTGGAATTTTCAAAGAAAACTAAGCCAATAGAGGCCCATTCCAAGCTCCGCTATAAACAGCCACTCTTTACAATTTCAATTATTTGCTAATATAGAATGGAATAATAAAATAAGCGTCATTCAAAACTACTTTTCAATAAACCATAATTTGAGCTTTGAGTCAAGTTTTTAATACTTCCCAATGTTATTTAAGTGCAGAGGTATGATATAGCGGTGAAAAGTCAACGGTATCAATTTAATATATGATCCAAAAATATACCAACAAAATTTTGATTTGGAAGTTTTGAATATTTACTACACTTATGTTTAATTAAGTATATTTGCAAAATCTATTTTTCTTTCATTCATTCACTGTAAAGCGCATAACTGTCAACAACATTTTGTTCTCGTGGCATTCAGTCGCATCTTCTTTCAATGATTTGCATACTACTTATTTGTGTTTTAAATTCTTGGTAAATATTTTCCGTTATTTATTTATTAGCCTGCAATTGCGCTATTTACCAAGTCAAATATTTAATTATTCATAAATATAAGGAAAGTGAAATTCATTACTAACATTTATTTTCTCTGCATTGCTCTTCGAATACATGGATTTTATTTAAATCTGACTAAATTTTTTTTTGTATTTTCATCCACTTCGTTGAAGGTAAGGCAATAAAAGCTTTTTACTGTGCGCGTAAAAGATTAGAAATGTAAATATAAATGAAGTCATATGCACTTATTTGAACAGCAGTAAAAACAAAGCAATGGAGGGTAGGCAGGTGGGTAGGCAGGTGGGTAGGCACTTTTAGTGCATTTGCATTTAATTTTACTTGGAAAATAAATTAGTTCAAATTTGAAATTTAATGCATTTAAAGTTTTTAAATTGTGTGAAGAAACATGTTTTTGATCAAGCGAAAAGAAGTAAAGAAATGTGAAATAAAAAAAATTAAATAATTTTTGACATCCGTTACAAAAATTTAAAAAAATTCAAAAAGAAATTTAAAATGTGAAAATTTGTTAAAAAATATTAAAAATTTAATTCCGAGACAAATTGAATATGGCTTGAAATTTAGAGAAAAGAAAACTTTCTTTAAAAAAATATTTTTAACTACACAAATTAATAAAATTAATATATAAAAATTCGAACAATTAATTTTTATTACCATTCACTTCCGTATATTATGTACCATTAGCCCTCTAATCTACACAAATGCAACAGGACATTCATTTTTATAGGCAAATATTTGAATTGTATGATTTTATTTACTTGCAAAAGGTAATTAGATTGGAGGTATTTTTCCAATAGAGCTTTTTTGACAGATCACACGTGACTACTGTCAAACTAACTACATAATCTTCTTCACTATTCACTGACATTTCATCATGGAAATACTTTCGTCTCAACAACGTTTACAAATCGTGCAATTGTAAATATTGCGAAAATCGACGCTCTGTGAAAAGTTTTCATCGCGCGTTGAAGTGAAGCCAACTTATGGTGTTCAGCGATGAAGCCCATTTTTGACTTATTGGCTACGTTAAAAGCAAAATTTTGATATTTGGGCTGAAGAGTAAGCCGAAGCCATTCAAACACAGCTATTACACCCATTGAAACTAGCCGTTTGGTGTGACCTATGGGCTGAAGGAATCATCGACCCCGATTTCTTCAAAGACGAGGCTGTCGCCAATGTAACAGTCGGTCGCTCCTCAGCAAGCAATGGTAAGTCTCTGAGTGTATTTCTGCTATGAAAAAGCTTCTCATAAAAACTATCGCAGGCGGCACAAAGCTGTAGATTCCGCTATTTGCAGAACAACTTCACGGTGCACACCAAGAATAAAAGGAGGAGCTCGGCAAAACACCCAAAAAGGTGATTGATTTATACAGTATATTTTTTATATATTCGAATATTTTCTTTGATTATATTAATATAGTTTTTAAAGCAGATTAAAAGCATTAATTTCTTTTTGTTCTTAAAATGAAGTATGTTGGCAAAATTTAATTTCTGAAAATACAATAAAAGAAAAAAGAGCCGTTTACTTTCTCAATTCCGACTTGCTTGTGAGATCATCTGAACTGAAAACCCTTTAACAATTTTGAAAAAGCTTTAATTTATCGTTCTTCTAGGTCGCAATAAAAATATCTTGAAATCACGAGCCATTATGGAACAGGGAAGCAAGGTGTTTTTGTTTTTGGAAATATTGAACAACATTTTTTTAACCTAAATAAAGTCGCATAAGCCATACTGAAATTATGTATTTCTTCTAGCGTACAGAAGAACAGAACAATAATTTTGCTCTCAAATATATTGTAGTTAAGGCAAATATATATCGGGTGTTTTTTTAAGAGCTTCATCAATTAAAATGATAATACAAGACCTGAAATCTTGTTGGATTGGGTTTTCTTTTTATTATAATCCATTGCTGCTTAGAGCTCTATTAGGTTGAAGTAGATTGGCCTCTGAAGGCAACTTCCTGTAGGACATAATAGCATCTTGAAGGGAAGTACAGAGAAGGAAAGGAGGCCAGGAAAGGAGGCCTTCTCTGTACTTCGTACTGATCTCTCCATCCGTAAGCTGGGTTTAAAGGGTTGTGCTAGAGTTATCTTTCCGAGCAAGCAATATTGGAAGGAGGGGAGAGTCGGCACGGATATAGGTACCTCTGTTTTCACTGACGGATCCAAGATGAAATCTTGGAGTGGGAGTGGGGGTTTTCTCTAAATCAGCCAATATTTCAGTCTCCTTTAAACTTCCGAAAACGAGCAGCGTTTTTCAAGCAGAGGTCTTCGCGATCCTACAAGCATGCAAAATGCTTAGGGATCGCTGTTGCGCGGGAGACATTAATTTTTTTTCCGATAGTCAAGCTGCGATCAAAGCCTTGTCGTCGCCGTATTGCAGTTCTCTTCTGGTTAACGTCTTGAGCTTGCAGGAAATGTTTCCCTTATCTGAGTTCCTGCGCACAGGAATATAGAGGGAAATGAAATTGCCGATGAGCTTGCATGGAAGGGGTCGACAGAACTGGTTTCAATTGTCCCCTTCTCAGACATCGGTGTCCACTTGACCGTTGTTAAAGGGAAGCTGCACAATTTCTTTCTCAAAAAAGCGCAAGACAGATGAAGGTCTGTCTCATCGTGTGCTATTTCAAAAACACTATGGCCTCAATACGATAGAAACAGAACGCTCAAGGTGATGGGAATTCGCCACCATTCAATTTGCAAACTCATTGCGGTGTTCACTGGTCACTGGGTGATCGGTACTCATGCGGAGAAGCTTGGACTTCCGTACAAAATGGACAGTAAAATGGACAGTTGTTCTGCTGACACATTGCTTTTCTCTTGCCCTGCCCTCAAATTAATTTTCAATAAATCGATAGTCTCTGGTATCTTAATCGATGAATGGAAAATGACTCCAATTGCTCCAATTTTTAAAAGTATGATAGTAAAAAAAATACATACCCACTCGGAAGCTCTCGTCAGTCTCTATACTATTTGAGAATATTGTCAAAGAAAGAATGGATTTTGCAGTTCAAACTATTATATCACCATACCAGCGCGGTTTTGTGACACGTAGATCCACAGTTTCTAATTAAGTCGCGTTTGACGAATACTGTATTGCAGCTTTCTCAGCAGAGCAACTGGTCCCCTATACTGTCTTTTCAAAAGCGTTCGATAAAGTATCAAAAACAATTTTATTGGATAAACTGATATATCTGGACTTTCACTCAGTTTTCATAGATTGACTGCGATTGGCTTATGTAATAGACATTGTGTCGTTTCTATTGATGGTGCCTTGTCTGCCTCTTTTTCTGTGAGCTCTGGTGTAGTTCAAGGACGTATATTGGGCCCCTTGCTCTTTGTTTTATTTATCAAAGATATCTTGATGATATCCAGATGTAGACTCGCCCTTTTGGGTAGACAATCCTTTAATGAATTGGAAGATCTCGACCCTGTCATTTTTCGGTTTTAGGAGATATATTATAAGGGCTAGTTCCCCACGCGACATCCCAATGGGACATGAACTTGAGTATGTCCCACAGTGGGCAACCGCTTTAACCTAATCTAACCTATCAATGATATAAATAATCGTGTTTCTTTTGCCCACTTCTTTCTGTATACGGATCATTTAAAAATATATTATATTATTTCGGCGGATGTACATACACTTGAAGCTGATGTAAACGGTTTCGTTAATTGAAGTCTCTCGATTATCGCTTAATATTAAAAATCGTTTTATTGGATGTCTTACCAGCAATTCTCAATCGACAGAGTGGAACGAGTTCAAAAAATTGCTCTTATATATGCCCTCACTTTCTCTGATGCTCGCCTACTTCTAAGTGATCTCAAGCAGCTAGAAAGTGGAACATCGATTTTGTCGCTATTTTTTCTGTATAATAAAGGGTTTTCCAATAACAGGTGTTAGGTGGTAAACAGGAGAGATAATAAATGATTTTGACTGTTCCTCTCTTCTAGAAATGGTCAACTTTTCGGTCCTACCAGGCCTTTATTTGTATTAAATATCCATTCCATTTAAATAGGTGCAGAACAAATTAAGCCTGCAACGCTCCTTATACTCGCTTTCTTAAAGAATTCAATGAGATCTCGAATTCTATTGAATTTGATTTTACTTTATCTTAGCTAAGTTTTTCTCCACAGTTAATCCATTTATTGTAATTTAGCTTTTTGATGACGATATTTTTGTAATATGTAAAGTAGTTAGTAGGAGCAAACGAACAGGATCCGGCACTCGAAGTGTAACTAACTTCAGACCGCTCGCACAGCTGATGCACAGATATCAGCTGTCTGTTAATTGGCTAAATGACAGTCCAGAGTATTGTTTACTACCGCGAGGAAGCATTTTGCTGAGAGTAAACGCAAAAACAGAAAATCAGTAATGGATTTCTAACTTAATAGCTCGATTGCATTATATTTGGCTGGAAAATCACAATCAGCGATTATTCGTGAGCTCGAGCCCCTTAAAATAAATAAATTTTTTGTTCATCGCACCATTACGCGTTACAATGATACTGGTAGCATCGCGAAACGTCACGGAGGTGGTCATCAAAAGACTGCAACGTCACGTGAAATGGTTCAAAAAGTGAAGAAGTGACTTGAGCGAAATCCCCGACGAAGTGCAAATTAAATGGGGAAAGAACTGAAAATATCTCACCGTAGGATCCGCCGCATACTGAAAAATGATCTCAAAGTCCAGCCTTACAAGATCCGAAAGACGCATGATCTCTCACCGAAGCAGTAACAATTCAGACTTGAGAGAGCGAAGGGGTTGCTGCGCTTGGCCGAAAGCAAAAAATTTCCGAACATTGTGTTTTCGGATGAGAAAATTTTTCAAATTGAGCAATTCGTAAACTCCTAAAACGATAGAGTTTATTTTACCGACCATTCATACGAGAATTTGAGTCCACTGGGAGACAGCATCCGCCACAGGTAATGGTGTGGGCCGCTGTAACCGCAGATGGACGCTCTCTAATCGCTTTCATCGAGCCTGGCGTCAAGGTAAATGCGAAATATTATCGGGAAAGTATTCTGGAGGTTGCTTTGAAGCCGAGGGCCGACAAATATTTCGGTGACAGACCATGGACGTTTCAACAGAACTCAGGACAAGCCTCGAGTGAACTAAGAGTGTGTAAAAAACAACTTCCCAATCTTCATAACGTCTACACAACGACTCTCAAATTCAACAGACGCGAATCCGATGGATACTCTCTTTGGACCATTTTGGAGAGCAAAGTTCGAACTAAAAGATTCACCAGCCTCGAGGCGCTGAAAAATGCCTTTGCCCGCGTGTAGTACAGTATGTAGTCTGTAAGAACAATTCGTCCCCTTAGTATTAAAATAGCCTATACATTTTTTGATGTTTTGAGAAAATGAATTTTAAACTTTTTGTCAAAAGTAGCTCTCACTCAAATCTCGTTATGTCTGTAAATATTTATTATTTTTTGACTGACGTTTTGACCCACTTTGTGGAACTAGAATTTAACAAAATTTTGACCACATATAAAATCGACAATGGAGAATCCAAAAATTCAATAAAAAAATATATGTGCTCATAGGCTATTGTTATACTAAGGGGACGAATTGTTTATTGAATTCAGAACAAGTAAATAAAATTTGGATTTTAACAAAAAACAAAACTTAAGAATGAAGCCTTATTTTTTTTTGTCATAAATTTCCTTCCAGCCCCATTTTTTTCTATCAACATTTTGTCTATTTGTTTAAGGTTTTCCCCTTCTTCTTTTAATCTTATCCGAAAATATAATAAATATTTCAAAATCTACCGTACCAATATTTGGCCAAAACAAAAGATGACACAATCATATTCTGTTTCCCACACACGCGCATAGACACAAACACATACATACATATACAAGTACATATGTATGCATTGGAGCATATAAACTAATATTTGTTGCAAATCAAAGCACCTGTCTGCACGTACCACACACATGCCCACATTCATACACAAATTTGAACGCAAATTTAATTAAAATAAAAACCGAAGAGCATCCAAATACAAGCAATCATAAATATTTACACGACCTGTATAATTTGAAATATGACCGTGAATGTGTGTGCACACACACATACATACATATGTATGCAAGACAACTGAGAACAGCTATTAAAAATAAAAAAGAAAAATTAAAAAAGTTTAATTGCAAGAATAAATAAGTTTCAAAAATTCAGCTTTCAAAGAGCTTTCAACCTTGTTTGGCAGTTGTTGCATTAAAATCACATGTCTGTGACATAAAATATCAAAAATATCATAAATCCGTTATGACTATGACACGCGTGACAGGGAGTGCAAGAAATTTACAATGCAATTCTTAAAACACACAAAAGTATTTCTGCTAAAGGAAACCAGCCCTGAAATGTTTCATTCGAGTGAAGAGTACTTTTCCAAGCCAATGGAACTGATTTAATGACAAACAAATGAGTCAATTGTTTTGAAGCTGAAGAAGTTGTCGCAGAAAAAATATTTTTATTTGAGGATATGAGTCAGCTAAAGGGCTACCGAGGTTGCCGAAAGAATTTTTTTTAATTTTCAGCGCATTAAATACGTAGCTACGTATACGTACCAAAATTTGTATGTATTGGGTTGGCAACTAAGTAATTGCGGATTTCACTCACAAATGGCTTCAGTTGAAATTTTAAGTTTGCAGACGTAGTACAAATGTAAAACACATTTTGTTATTTGATAGTTGGCAACTCAGCTGTCAATCAGTAAAAAAAGTTTACTGATCGGTTGCGTAGTTTTCGTTTGGCGTTCGTTGAAAAATGGAAAATCAAAAGGAACAGTTGCGTCATATTTTGCTTTTTATTTCCGCAAAGGGAAAACCGCATCGCAAGCTCATAAAAAGTCATGTGCTGTTTATGGTGACGAAGCCTTAAAAGAACGGCAGTGTCAAAATTGGTTTGCCAAATTTCATTCTGCTTATTTTTCACTCAATGATGAAAAACGCTCTGGTCGTCCAGTTGAAGTTGATGACGCCCTAATCAAAGCAATCATCGATTAGGATCGTCAAAGTACAACACGTGCCTTGAAAATCACTTAAAACAACTTGGCTATGTTCAACAACTCGATGCATGGTTTGAAATAAAGCATCGTACCGTAAGCGCTACGGGGCCGAACCGACGGGCGCTCACTTAAGTGCACATAGAATCGGGAATAAAGCGAATCTCGCTTTAAAATTTTACCGCATTTTCTTAAGTAGTTATACTAACAATTTATGCAAAAACAAAAAAATCAATTTTTTTGAGTTTTCACAGTGACGTTCGCCCTTAACAGCTGCGATTTGCTAAAGAACTGGCAATGAAAAATGAGTTTCTTACAACAATATCAAGCGGAAAAGATCGTGGAAGCAGGAAGCAATAAAAGCAATGTGTAGACTCCATAAATATGGTTTTTGGCACAAAGATGTAACTTCGGGACACAGAGAAATCTTTAAGTTGCTGTCGGAGCAGTATCCACTGTTTTTGGCACCTAAAGATGACCTGATACCCACAGTTTCATTTGGAAGGAGATTTGATGTCAGATTTCCACTGCGTGAGCAATGGAGCAGTCCAGAATGCATGCAGGGAGGTTTGACGAATATTTTCTTTACCGATGGGTCCAAGACTGAAATAGGGTCTGGAGCCGGATGGTACTTAAACGATAGTAATAAGTATCACTATGCTATGGGGGGAATGGCTACTGTTTTCCAAACAGAAGTTTTTGCCATCCTAAAAGTAGCCGAATGGATAATCGAGAGGAGATGGAGCGGGAAACAGATTGGAGTCTTCAGTGACTGTCAGGCTGCATTGAAGGCCCTGGAGAACGCGAAGCAAACCTCAAAGATTGTTCAAGAATATAAGAAGAAGCTTAATTCTGTCGCAAGACAAAACAGGCTTGTACTTATATGGGTTCCGGGACACTCCGGTGTTCAAGGAAACGAAATTGCCGACGAATTGGGCAGGAATCAAGAATTAGATCAACGATTATGTAGGCAATCTACATAAAGAGCGATGGTCCGGTCTAGAACGCAAAGTGTTTTGTGACAAGTCCGAACAAAAAACTGTCAAACTTTCTACTAAAACTTAGAAGGAAAGACATTCGGTTGATGGTCGGCATCATTACAGGACACAACCCATGGGGTCAGCATATGACCACCGCTGGAATCATCGAGGACCCGGTTTGTCTGTCGTGCTTGGAGGAGGCGGATAGCACTGAGCACTTTCTCTGTGAGTGTCCTGGCTTTGCTAGAGCGGGACTACGAGTATTGGGTTCCGATGTCATGAGAATGAGTAATATTCGTTCTCTAAAACTGGAGGATATTTACAGATTTGCCAAAGAATCTGGAAAATTCTCACAGGACTAACTATCTCTATCTCTGTCTCTATTCTTTCCTATCTCTTTCTCTGATACTTTTCTCCGTGCCTCCTTGACTATCTACCCGCTTTCCAGAGCTTTAAATACAATGGGCTTTTTAGCCTGAGTGTTTTAGGAGCCACCAAATCTCCTGGTGCTCCTTGGCGCGACCTTTTCAAATTCAATTCAAATTCATGGTCCGCCCGCCCACAAGCCAAAAACAACGGCCAAACCAAATCGATTCGGCCGCAAGGCAATGCTGTGTGTTTTCTGGGATCAGCGTAATATGATTTGGTACGAACTATTAAAACCAGGTGAAACAGTTGACGGTGCACGCCACCAACGACAATTAGCCGATTTGAATATGCCGATCGGCATCACAAAGTATTTTTTCTTGATGACAATGCACCGCCACATCGAACAAGAGCGACCCGGAAATTGGTGGAGACGTACGATTGGGAACCGCTGGTGCATGCGGCTTACTCATCAGAATTGGCGCCTTCCGATTATCATTTGTTTTCATCGATGAGCCACGCACTTTCCGAGTAGCGTTTCAATTCTCACGAAGAAACCAAAAAATGGTTCGATGATTGGTTTGCGGGCAAAGACGGCCAAATTTTATGGCGCGGCATCCACAAATTGCCTGAGAGATGGGAAAAATGTGTCGCTAGCGATGGCTATTATTTTGAATATAAAATTGTAACCATTTTTGGTTAATAAACCTTTGAAACTGAAAAAAAGTCTCATTTCATAGGTATATATGGGAGTTACATGAAAAAATTGTCTTTGATTTTCTAAAAAAAAATCCGCAATTACTTAGTTGCCAACCTAATATTTGTTATTTTAAAATTTTATGTTATTTTCCATACTTTTTATTTTTATTTCATCTTCTATTATTACAATATTTTGAACTCCGCTTCTTCGCATTTTTAATTGCCACTAAACTTACATACCTACACATGAATTAATTATATGCACATATAAATGTGTATGTGCATATATAATATATGTGTGCTCCAGAGAACTGCAGCGGTGTACTGCTACTGCTTGCCCACCGCTTCAATACTCTGCTTCACGCATTTGAGCGGAAAGCAAAAGAGCGGTGTGTGTGCTGATCAATACCGCTATTACCGCGATTGCTGAGTGTATGAATATCTCGTATACTCGGGTGTTAGATTTGAAAGCAATCGTATATTCAACTTCGGCTAAGCGGTGTGACGTGTGAACTCTGTCAAATGAGGAAAACACCGCAAACACCGCGTCGTCATCCCTTGCAAATAGTGAGATAGCAGCGCACGGAAAAAAAGGATTTTTATAAATACATATGTAGCAGTATTTTTAAATGAAAAGTTTTTTCTTTATTGAAGCAGTGATATTATTTTATTATATTATTGTATATTACTATTAATTATGACAGAAAATAAAATGAACTTCAAAATAAAAATTGAAAACCAAATTCATTCTTTTACAAATTACTTATCGTACAAAAACAAATAATAATTTTTCTTTTAACTTACTTCTAAAGATACTTATATATAAAGATATAAAGAAAATATAATATTTACATTTGCAACTTATTGAAGTTTTTATGCATTGAATGCAAAAATAACAAATTGTCAACTGTTTTGGGCCCAATTCTATTTCGCTTTTCGGTTATAATGTTACCCGCTAATGAAAATGCATCGTATAATTGGAATTCCACCGAGTAGGACAATCATTTTTTAAGGAACTTGGTAACTTGTGCTGCAAATTTGCTTTCTTAAAATATCTCACAAGTTTCTTACACGACTGTAGTAGTAGTTTGGAAACAATAATAATGTATGTTTGCAGTGTATGTGTGTAGTGTAGTGTATGTGGCAACGTCGTTAACTCGTGCTAATCATTTATGTATTGAGTGAACGCGCGATGGCATAGATATTTTTTTGCGGTACTCTTTTGCTTGTGTGTTATGATCTATTTGTGCAGGCGGTGTTTTCAGTATTTTTGTCATTCGGTAGCGGTCATATGCAGCACCGCATAGCCGAAGTGATCGCACAAGCGGTAGTTATAAACGAAGCAAAGACTGAACAAAGGACTCGGATGTACAAACGATATACATAGAACATTTACTGCTCTGTTGCGGTTCTGCTCAGCGCAGACACCGCTTAGTTTGCGTTGGTCGTACATATTGATACCGCTTTTTTTGTGAGTGGATCGCAAGTCAGAAAAATACCACCGCTTGCAGTTCTCTGGTGTGCTCCTCATAAATACATTCGTTCGCATAAATTAATAAATTTTACAAATATGTTTACGCTTATGTTGTCTTATGCATGCATATGTACACATATGTTTACATATTTACCTCAGCACATATTTATGCGTAGATAAGCCCTTTTATGACTAAAGTTAAAACTATGAGTTTTGCCACATACTTACACACACACACACGCAAACATGCATACAAGCACGTGTACACACATAGATTTTTGTTATTATTTTTTTAATAATTCGGTCCAGCCTTTATCTGCAGTATTTGTTTGCTACTGTGCAATAATTTTCTTACGACTTTTGTAAACATGGCGCATGAGGAGCTTTGTTGTCTACATATTTACACTGAGATTTAATTTGTTTCTATTTGTCTTCCGTTTGGTTTGCTGTTAACTTATTTATCAACGAGGAATTTTCATGCCAACAATATTTTGGTGCCGTATATTTGCTTAGATCGCGACGCGCATACATACACTGGTGCTCATATAATTAAGTCAGTTTTTACAATATTCGCAATATTTGCCATGCTAAATTTTTTTTCGAAATTCTTTTATAAAAGAACAAAAGCTTTTCAAAATCAAACTCGTTCAAAGTTTGTACAAAATTCACAAAAAATTATAATAACAAATTTTAGAAAATTGTCATCGACATTTTCAACTTTTTAATCAGACATCAAGGCGCACACCACAAATTGGAAGAGGAGTTCGGCCAAAATAACCAACAAAGGATGTAAGCCCCAATTATATATGTATATATATGTAGGTTAGGTTAGGTTGACCTAGCTGGCGGACAGCCATCACATAGACCTATTGATCCTTAGTGTTACCAGATGGAGCTAGACCCTTACGTTTCTTTGTAGTAGACATCTTGTAATACGTCTGCGTCTTTTGCGAATCTAAGTAAACTTTGGAGCTCTATCCCCGAGAGGTACTCTCACTTCTCATATTGTAAAGCTCCTAAGCATTTCAATCTGAATTTTTGGATAAAGTTCTCGATGTCCAGTTTAGCAGCTCACTTAATTCTAGTTTTTTACCATCTGCATGCTTGCAGTCATGGTCAGAGAAAACAGCGTCAAACTTCATTCAAATTATTAACCGTCATTTGATTTCAATTTTCAAAAAAATCGCATGCCATATAGCGAAGCCTAATGCTGCATAGCGCGGGTTATTAGGCGAGGAGATGGGTATAGTTAGTTTTTTCATCCTCAACGTAGCTGCAATTTTAGCTGCGTCTTCAGGCACGTCTAGCTTTACACCATTTTTTCTATTGAACAATTAATACGTTATCATAGCTCTGATGAATAGTAGATATAGTTTCACTTTTCATGTTCTTATATCATCCATCCATTTGCACTAAATATGTAGATAAACCCAAGGGCATTGTCCTCACTGATACCATTTCTTCCTGGATTTTCACATATTCCGAAAGCGCAAGTGTGCCGCGAACTATACATGCATATGTATGTATGTAATTCATATGTATGTACATACATATGTACCAAAGAAATATTCTCAAATAGCCAAATGTTGCCATCAGATTGCAAGCTTCTTTACTGGTTGAACAAAGTACAACTCTGTCGTGAACCTATTGTGAAATTTCACGCATATTTCACGGCCCAAAATTCTTCACGGATTTTGGCAGCTATTTCACGTGAAATGGGAACAGAATATTCCGCACTGCGAATGTACGTCTGATCAAGCACTTTTTACCATACTGGTTTTCTTATTTGCAATACTTTCTTTTTTTTTCCATATATCCATTATTATTGACAGCAGGCACGAGCGCACAATATAATGCCAATTGCTTTGTACTTTGCGGCAAGCAATCAAGTTGGTAGCAAGCACATTTTAAAGTGCATTACACATACATACATACATGCATACATACACACATACATGCATGACACATATTGTACGTTCATGTTTACTTGCATTAAACCCTTCAAGCGGTAGGTCGCTTTTTGTGCAGACCTGATTAGTAACCGACAACTACTTTGATGCCGTTTCGTTTTGCATTGTCTTCGACTGCTTCCAGTTGGTGTTCATTTATTCCTGCCACCACTTTTACTGACCACCAGCGACGGCGCTTGACTAACTAACTGGACGAGGTGTGCCAGTGCCTGCCATGACAACCTGATTTTCCACACCAACAAGTTAACAATTCCGTAAAACTCTACAACTTTTAAAGACCCAGCTCAAATTTCCTTTGGCCTCGTATGCCATCCTGGCGTCAACTTCGCAGAAAGAATTTTCTTGTATGTACTTCTTCGTTCCTGCGTTTTGCTGTGCTTGGTCTTAAGCATTTCAACGAATTGGCAGCTTAAAAGTTGCATTTTACATACTTAATGTAATTCTAATTGTAATTCGTCGTGTGGCAACTACTGCTTTTTTCTGCTTACGATTTATCTGGGGGAATTCATGGGAATTTTTTGTGCGCCAGCCAAAGTAGCATTGAAAGTGCTTGTGGTATTATATACATATATACATACTAGGTTATACCTTCACTAAAGTTATTACTTTCTGTGTCTTTTTGCACTCGCGGAGCATTCCGGCTAATTGCGTACAATGCGGCAAACAAACATTTACTCCCCTATGAAAAGTAAAACTTCGAAGCAACAAATTCAAAGGAAGTTGTCATACGAGTATTATTAAGGCTGACGACAATGTGTGATGGAATTTTCAAGAAAATATATTAAATTAAATGTCAAAAATATCATAATCATGAAAAGAGATGCGTTATAAATCACGGTATGCCCAAAGTGATCAGTTTTAGTTTGATTCATATTTTTAAAGTGAAACTTTTAGGCATCGATGCACGAGCGAGAATAGAGAGTAAAATTTCAAGGCCATGGAACGTTTTGGGCGTTTTCGTTCCGCGAGAGAGAAAAAAGCTATAACGTAGAAGAAAAGGAGAGAGAGCTTATATACATATATCTTAGATACACTTTAGGCTATTTTTCCTGAGTTTTTCCTTGTCGTTGCTAATTTCTAGTGAGATATAACACTGCCACACGACGCTTGTTTGTTGGTGCAAACTTGTAAGAATTATATTTTTGGTGCCTCCTTTTTGCCGTTATATTTTCTTGGTGCCTACTGTTTGGGGCGTTTTTTGGTCCCAATTTTTTTGGCGTTTTTTTTTTTTGGTGCATACTCTTTGGCGCTTATTTCCGTTTCCTGGCTAGTGCTTGTGCGTACTATAAAGTACTATCCATTCCGGCGTCGGAATTATTGGTATTACCTTGCGGTAATTTATGCCGTTGCTACGGTCCTGGAATTGCTGCGTTTGTGCGGGTGATAAACGCTCGGAGTAGGGCGCGTTGTTGCCACGGTTTGTGTCCGGCTATTACCTACACCGGTCGACCCTTCTCCGTGTTTTGTAAATATTGTCTATTTGTATTCTCTGCAAATGTTGTGAATTTATTCAGAGATACATTCTTTTTCTCTCTCTCTCTCATTCTCGCTCGGGTCTCCCCTCTTTCTTTGTCTGTCTTGAAAGTTTCACTTCTGTTATGTGTACTACACTACACACACTTTTTTTATTATGCCGCTTTAACTTATCCGCTCCCAGGCTTTAGAATTATATCCAGCCATGGTATATCCCTAACGTCCTCTATTTTTCTCTCCAAATGATAGATATTTAACCTCTCACTCGATGAACGGAGAGTTCATAAAAGCTCATAGAAGTTTAATACACAACTTCTCACGGGAGTAGTAACTGACCTCTGAATTATTGCGCATATGACCGAGGTCCGCAAAAACGCTTAGCGGGAACCACGCCTCACGAAGACGTCTAGTCCCTGGCTACCGCATCACGAGAGGAAGTCCGATTAGAAAGCATAGCAGTATCCATAACAGTTGTCCCACATAGGACCATCCCTACTGCATATTTTCCTCGAAAAATATGTGGCCAGAAGTACAAAAAATTTTGCCTGTGAAAGATCTTCCTGCCTTTGGTCATACAAGTATGAGGAGGACCTTGGGAAGACCTTGAGCTCATCCCAGAAGTCTCGAATGGTTCACATATGGTTCGAAAAAAATACTGAAGTCCTTGCGGAGATCTATGGTCCGAACAGGTAAAACTCCGCGCGAATAGGCGAATGACCTAGCGTCTATCAGGCTGAAATTAACTATAACTACCACAAAAGCTTTGAAAACGAAGAGAATTAAAACGCAGTTTAAGAAAGATTCAGTCGACGTTAACTCAGGGTCAAACGACTCTAGACTTACTTGTAGATCACTAAGCGTCTCATAGAAATTCTTTAACGACATTGGTGGTGTTGAATGAGCCACCAGCTAGCTTCTATAGACGACTTATCAAACTACCTTCATTTTAGCTGCAATAATTAATATGGATACCACAAACACTCAGTAACCTGAGTTGTGCAAACAGATTTTTGCTATGAAACTAAAGGGATATCAAATCCTTATACGTAGTTTTTCTCAGTTGCCTTATTTTATCACTGGACAAGTTATCTGCTTTCATACACAACTGTTTCTGGTCAGTGTTTTGCCCTTCGGCGCTAATGTCGTCTTTTGGTATGACAATGATTTTATTCCTGATCTCATACGGGCTTGCGGAACTTAGCAGTTGTCTTCGAGAGTTTGCTTCTTCTTCATATCTAGGCATAACTTAGGTGAGCTGCTAGAACTCGAAGACTGTTCGCTTTGATATCTACGAGCGGTTATAGGAAAACAAATTTGGGTATCTGCGGATCTCCTTCCAATGCCGTGTTATAGACTTTTTTTACCTATTTAGTATCTGTAGTATGCCCAATGGCCGACACTTCGACCTAAACGATCTTTTGTGTCATGGAGTAGTTTTAAAAGTATTTAATTCTAGTCTTATTAACCAGCACTACCACCAATAAATGTATTATATCTACTCGTCGGTTCAGAAAACAATAAAAAATATATATTTTTTTATTATTTCGTTCAACTTATTCGAAACAGCGATGTTCGATGAAGAATTTCTAGCAATAAAAATCTCTGAATATTGAGAGCTAAAGCACAATATTTGAAATGTGTGAAACGGGTGTTTGGCCGAGCTCCTCCTCCTATTTGTGGTGTGCTTCATGATGTTGTTCCACAAATGGAGGGGCCTACAGTTTCAAGCCGACTCCGAACGGCAGATATTTTTATGAGGAGCTCTTTCAATTTGAAAAGTTACAGAAGTAAAAAATATGAAAGTACATATAAATATGCAGACTTAAATGTATATTTGTACAAAATATTAACTAAAAGTGAGGCGGCAGTGCCAGGCAATCAACCAGAGTTGCTGCTTCCGAACTGGCGCCTACGCAGGCGCGACTCGTATTAAGCCATTGTTATTATTGCACCATTGCAATGTACTGCATTAACAGTAATGCTCCGCTGCCACGAATATTAGTCTAATTAATTCAAGAGCCGTTTGTTTTAGCCACGATTTTTTTGCGTTCAAATTACTTTACACATTTCTGATGCATTCAATTTTAGTAATTCTACAAAAACAAAAAAAAAATTTCATAAACCAAAATAGAGAAAGAAAAAAAGGTATGAAAAGAGGCTGAGGTGTGAGTTTGCTTGTTTAGATCAGATTTAATTGAGTGTGGTATCCGACGCATCGCATTATATTGCCACAATAACAACAATTAAGCAGCAACAGCAAAGCTATGCAATTCGAAAAACAATGGAATTAGTAAGAGTGGTAGTAGAAAAAATAATTACAAACAGAAAAAAATTAAAACGAACTCGTAAAAAAGTACAAAATAATTTAATTATTATATTTTTTACACAAAGCAGCGTAATAAGCAGTGGCAGCAACAGCTGCTGTTTGTGCTTCAACCAATCACCCAACTAGCAGGCTTTCAGCGCTAGAGTTGATTCCCAGGCAATTTTGTTGAATTTGTAACATCAAAAGTTTATATTAGAGTGGGTCGCTTTGTGCGGAAGCGCGAGCTCAGAGATTAAAAATAATTAGATTGCAACCAAGAGTCAAAAAATTTAGATCGTGGCTGGTGGGTCTGTGCCAAACTATCATATATATAAGTATACTTATGTAAAGGGTGGTTAGATTGGAGGAACTTTTTTCAATAGGTTTTTTCTTGACAGATCACGCGTGACTACTGTCAAACTACAATAAATACGCAATTTTTTACAGTATTCATGGAGATTTTCTAATGAAAAGACTTACGCTTCAACAACGTTTACAAATCGTAAAATTGTATTACGAAAATCGATGCTCTGTGAAAAGTGTTCATCGCGCACTCAGGCCAACTTATGTTCCATAATAAACTTTCTACCAAACGCACTATTCAGCAAAGTGAAGAGAATATTCACCCGAAGTGAAGAGCATATTGCGGCCGTAAATGAAAGTTTTAGAGAAGACCCGGAAGCATCGATTTGGCGCCGATCTCAACAGCTTAGTCTATCTTATGGCACTACTGGCGCGATTTTATTCGAAGATCTCGGTTTGAAAGTATAGAAAATACAGTCAATCTAAGATTTGAAGCCGGCCCCTCTTCCAAAGCGTCATAACTTCAGTCGTTGGACTCTTGAAAACTCGCCAAAGAAACGCATTTTGGGACCCGAATTTTTTTCTTGATACAGTCCATTTTTGACTTAATGGATACGTCAATAAGCAAAATTGCCGGATTTACTGCGACGTCATTTCGTTGAGCAATTTGTCTCTAATTTAGGACCAGTGGATTGGCCACCAAGATCGTGTGATATCACACCGTTGGGCTTTTATTTGTAAGGCATGTAAAGTCTGAATGCTTTGTGGATAAATTCGATTGAGGCATTGGAAGCGAACATTACTAAAGTTATTCAAAAATACCGACCGAAGTCCTCCATTTTGTCATTCCAAATTGGTGTTTGGGGATGGCCGAGTTACGGCAAAGTTGCGACCAACATTTGAAAGGGATTATCTTTAGAAAATGAATTCCATAAATGGTTCTACACAAAAATAATAAAGATTGCCCAATCAATTAGAATTTTCCTTACTTTATTTCAGTTTAAAATCCGATACCTCTAAATGGATCACCCTTTAATAATCCACAAAAAAAAATTATCACAAATGAACGCGAATTTTCTGCCACGCTAAGCGCAATATTATACCAATATCGAAAGCGCTGCAAATTGCATACTAAGGATTTTTCTCGAAATTCCGACTAAAAAGTTTAAAATTTTGATAAAAATTTGTTTATCTTTTTGATTTTATACAAAGTTTGAAACTTTGAGTTACATGGTTTTTGTTGTAGTATGGACTATATTTGCACTCTGTGCGCTGTTCACTCTCCCAGTAAACACAGCCAATGTCTGACTATTAAGCGCCCAAGGCGCCTGTTTTCATATTTATTTCTTCAAAATGATGTTCTTTTTCCAAGTTCCCGAAACTACGTTTATAATTTCGTAAGGAAATGTTGGCACAAATACTTGCAACATTACATTATAATTATTTGTTTGCCTGAGTCTGCACACCGATCGACCTGGCTTAATGCGCCTGTGCACTTTATTTTCGCACATACCTACAAATATGAGTACATACACAATTTTTATACACTTCTAATATACATAAATTCACTACATAGTGAGCAGCCATGTATGCACTCGTATGCCTATTGACAGTCTAATTGTTGCAAGCTCACCTTTTTGCTGCTGCCACTCATCCTCTATGATTTTTTCCTTTAACTGCAAAATTTCAACTCATTTTTGTTTTTTAATATTAACTAAATGAGTTATTATCACGCTAAAATTAATTAAGTTGCCATGATAATGCCGGAGAATGAATGGAAGGCGTCGACGCAATACTACCAGCTGATATGCCGATAGACGAGTAGTACATGCAACGAGACGCAAGATTTACTACGACCTGCAAAATATGGGAACGGCTGTAATTTCCTACACAAGATTTTCTACCGAATAAAACTAAGACAAGCTTAAAATGTGTGGATTTTTGTTTTACGACCGGTTATCGAAATATATTTCATGATTTCCGTAAAAGATTTTTAAACCAGGAATGAACCATAATGGCATGTAATTGGGGATTTTGACTGCTCAAATTTTTTTTAATACTTTGGAGCAAAGGTCAAACTTTTACTAAATTCGGTACTTCATATGCAAGCGGAATCATCCGCTTAATAAAGTTGTGTTAAAGGTGATTATTTTGGCTAATCTCCAGAAGATAAGCCGTTCAGCGACGCGGTCACAGCCTTCTTGACCTGCTGTACGTCTGATAATACATTAGTTCCTTTGAGGCGCGACTTAATCTGGGGTAATAAGAAATACTTGCAGAGGATGAGATTAAAGGTAAAGAATGAATGCGGCGTAGTTGCCAAAAATTCTAAATTAAGTAGAAATGAGCCAGCGGGCTATGGCCAGATCCAGCAGTCCTTGGCAAATTTGGTACCTTCGTCACTCCAGGACGCAGACTTAAAACTGTCCAGCCAGTCCAGTCGGTCCGGCAGGAATACATATATTCACAACGAGTGATGGCGCGTGTGCAGAAAAAATTATCAACCGTTATTTAGCTACCACTAGATATCCTCGTTGTTGTGATGCCGTCTAAAGTTTTAGGCAGTGTTTGGCCGATCCAGTTCCATTTGCCACGTCGTACTTCTATGAGGATGGGTGTTAGTTTTGTCAGTCAGTGTTACCCTAAGTAAGTTTAGGCCAGAATTTCCGAATGATTTTGCCTAGACAGCTATTAAAAACGTTTGCAACAATTGCAGTCTCACAACCATAAAGGACCACCGATTTTACGTTGGCGTCGAAAATCCGCAACTTCGTGCATCTGAATATGTGTGCCGATCTCCGGCCTTTATCCAGCATACCAAAGGCAGAACGTTCTTTTGATCGCAGAATACATTTACTACTTCTAAGGTGGTGCCGGCGATCTCCATAGCTTGCGTTTTGTTGATGTTAATGCACTTAAATTTTGTTTTGGCAATGTTAACTTTTAGTCCTGTTTGTGCTGTAACTTTGAAGATTTACGCGAGTGTTTGTCCGCCATCAGGCATATATCATCCGGTTAGTCCAGATTTTTTAGATGTCCATTGAGACCCTAGGCTATGTCTCTATTCTCCGCGCAAGCTTGTCGCACAACTTGATCCAAGAATAAATTAAATAACAGCGGCGAAAGCACTGGCTCCAGTTTGTACTTGAATACTGGCACTCAAAGCGTTTTTATGATTTTACACGACAGCAAGCGCCCGTGTTCAAATCCTTTACAAGGCAAATTATTTTTTCGGGCACTCCTTTGCGCGCGAGAACACTCGCGTCTTGCCTTAGAGTGTTGAACTCCTTCTCGAAATCGATGAAGCAAAGATATAGAGTCCCCTCCACCGACTGCTAAACAATCACTCTTAGCGTGTTTACGTGATGGACGCATGAGCGACGTCGACGAAAGCCGGCTTGTTAACTGCGTAAATCTTGCGTGTCTAATTGCTGTAAGCTCACCTTTTCGCTGCTGCTAGATTTTTTTGTTAGATTTTATTTTGGCAGGCAATGCTGCGTTTTGCTTTCAGCCAAAAGAATTGTACTAGGAATCCGCCTCTTGAGTAGTTTAAACAAAAATACTATTCCCATAATCTTAAAAAGGCGATATATAAAGGGTGGTTAAGTTTCAAGGGCCGGTGTTGATTTTGAATAAAATACAATTTTTTTAGGAAATTATTGTCATATCTCTCTATTATGATAATACTGGTATAGCTCAATTACGCATGAAAAAAAATATCGGCCAAATGGCCGCCGCGGCCTCGGCGGCACACCTCCATCCGATGGTATAAATTTTCGATGACGCTGAGGCATAATTGAGGTTATATGCCGTTAATGTGCCGAATTATCTCATCCTTTAGCTCTTGAATTGTTGCTGGCTTATCGACGTACACCTTTTCTTTCAAATAACCCCAAAGAAAGAAGTCCAGCGGTGTCGTCGACGTTTAGGTGTGGTTCACATTCAGCATCGGCCCTTGAAATTTAACCACCCCTTATAAGATATTATCCACTGAATTCTTTCTACTGCCACTCTACAAATACAGGATCAATTCTAGCTTTATAAACTTTAGCATAAGGAGATTAACATTAACTTTAGCATCCGTCCCAACTCCTAAGTTAACAAAATGCATATTTGTGATTTGATTTCAATTCTAAATTGTCAGCCTTTGAATTACTCCACTGGAGTTTTATGGCTTTATGATGCCCCTTTTTTTTATTTTTGGACTGTGTCATCTGTGAAGCTCTACTTTTATGAAATCTTAGATAAGTGTCAATGAGTGTTCTTATTTGCATATTCTTAATATTATATTTAAAATACATACAACCACTTCCCTCCTTCACTCTCCAACCAAACGGAATACACTTTTTTCTCAACTCTCCTCCAACCAATTCCACCTTCGTTGATCTCACGTGAGATGCTATCAACAATACTCGTTGAGTTATCTCACTTAACACAATTTGTCGCATGGATTTGTATTGCTGCGGCTTTCCTCCTGTCACCGGTACTTCTCGCAGCACCATCACATACCAGCAGTGGACTCCATGCAGTCTTGAACTCGAGTAAACGCCGCTTTGTCTGGCAAGAAGCTGTAGTAAGTCAATGTGCGGCGATCAGAGACCACAAAAATTTAAACGTCATTTATAAACCGCGTTACGTTTTCCTCTCCACCATATTACCCCTCCGTCACCACTGCCATTTATATGCAAACACATACTGATACATTTGCACAATGCAACCCACACAACCTGCTACGATCATTTGTGGCTAAGCCAACTGAGAGCACTGAAAGCCGGCTGCCACAATTGTCAATGACAATCAGTGTGAGCAGTGAATAAGAATACAAAACTGATGGACATACGACAATGAGGGACGAGTATGCATAGAGATCGTGCAATCGATTAAGATTTCAGATTTCATTTGCAATATTCAAGTTCGAGAAGGCAAACATACATGCAATCGAAACTTGAATGTATGGTATTCATGAAGAGGGAAAGGCTGGAGATGGAGAGCGGCCAAGTGCAGCAGAGAGCGGCGCGTTTTGTGGTTTAACTGTCGTAGCTTGACATAAATGGCCGCACAGAAGATTGACGAAAATCACGCACACACTTTTACATGAAATATTACATTTTGCTTGGCAAATAATTTAGTTGCTTATTAGGGTGGGTCGATTTTTTAGTTTTAGCAAGACAAAAAAATATTCCAAAAGTCGTGTTACGTAGGGCTTTGTGATCAACCAGAATCTCACAGAGCAATTTTGAATTGGTGTATTGTTTTGAAAAAGAAGAAAATTGGGAAATTATAAAATGAAATAATATTGCTTGAATGTCTTAAGCGTTATTTATAGCGCTTTGAGAATCTTATATAAAATGGAAATCATCTGACTAATAAATTTTCTTGTGCCAAAAATTCAGAGGAGATACGTAAAATCTGTAAACTTTTGTCAAAACAATTAAGAGCCTCTTACCACTTCCTACCTGTAAATCATCAGATTGCTGAGTTTCAATGTAATATTTCGACTAGCAACAATTCGTAGCAACTGCTTAAGAATTCACTGAAATAAAAATTAATTAAATTTGTTACATTTTTCTATGAAAGATCAGGATTCGTGAAAGTCGATTTAAGTTGTAAGTTGTTTTGCCAAAATTCTACAGATTTACGTATCTCTTCTGAATTTTATTCACAAGAGAATAGGGACCTCTTCTTTTCGCCATGCGTTAGCAAGTGGCGAACAGATTAAGCAACTGGTATAAATAGCATATCTCAGCAGCGGTGCCAAAAATTAATTTTATTTGTAAACTCGTGAGTTATACCAGCTTAAGAGGAATAACCATACTCGCCAGCGGCGAATCTTACTGGATAACTTTGTTGTTGTTTTCACATGTAGATTTTTCACAAGTGAGCCGAGCAGAGAGATAGCGAGCCGAGAAGCGGCGAATAGAAGAGGCCTTATAATAGTCATATTACTATAGGTAGTTTATTAGTAATATTTTTATATATGCAAAATACGCCTCAAAAATTTTATATAAGTACAGTGGCGATTTTTTTTGCAATGATTTTTGAGCTAAAATTTTTGAAATGTTTTGTTTTTATTTAATATATTTCAAACTTTAATCAATAGCATTTCATCCAAATTTAAAATGTTTGATTTAACTTCTGTTAGGTGTTTGGCCGAGCTCCTCCTCCTATTTGTGGTGTGCGTCTTGATGTTGTTCCACAAATGGAGGGACCTACAGTTTCAAGCCGACTCCGAACGGCAGATATTTTTATGAGGAGCTTTTTCATGGCAGAAATACACTCGGAGGTTTGCCATTGCCTGCCGAGGGGCGACCGCTATTAGAAAAATGTATTTATTAATTTTGCTTTCACCGAGATTCGAACCAACGACCTCTCTGTGAATTCCGAATGGTAATCACGCACCAACCCATTCGGCTACGCGGCCGATAACAGCGTTGAAATGCTTTTTTTTGTATGGCTCTTGGGTTTGTTTTTTAAATTTTTTTGCAAACAGCCTTACACAATTCCTTCCACAAGAAACTCATTTTTATATAAAACTAGCTGGACCCGGCACGCGTTGCAACGCTAACAACTAAAATAAATTTAAGAAAAATAACTTTAAGGAAAAATCAGTACACAAACCATTTTATAGATTTTGTTTTTTTTTTTTTTTAAATCGGTTGAACGGGGTAGAAGTTGCTACTCTACAGCGCCACATAGTGGCGAGTGGCCGCAATGAGCGTATTCTACAAACCTTCTCTGTGGAAAAATACATATACATATATGTATACCAATTTTTATAATAATCGGTCCAGTAGTTTTTGAGTTCATCGAGGACATACAGACAAACATTCATTTTTATATATAAAGATAAAGTACAAAAAGAAAGCAAAAAACAAAAATAATTAAAATCCGTTGCTTAAAACTTGCACTGATTTCTCTAAAAAGCCATCAGAAAATAAAACTCTATTAAAAATCCAAGCCATTTTTTAGTTCCTTAAAACTTGCACTGCTTTTGCAACAAATTCATAAGGCATATTACTGTATACCCAAAAATTATCTGAAAATTCAGATGAAAGAGTTTACAGTTTAGATAGAACTTTTTTAGAGTTTTCCCAGTTACTGAATAAAAATTTAAAGTTCGCTTTATCTATATAGTTGTGGTTTAAGAATGCTCGCCACTCGGCAGTTATGTTCGTTCTCGGTTCTATTTTTAACTTTCGTCATTCGTCACAAAATTGATAAACAAATTAAAACTTTCTGTAAAAAACTAAAAGAAAAGCTTTTAAAAAATTTAATACCCGATATGCGCTCTTCAAAAAGTTGCATTACGAGTGAAACTATTTTCCAAGAACTTAACCCTTCTGGCGAATGCATACAGTATGGGGGAGTTCTCAAATCTCCAGGCGCAATAAACTACGAATATTTGGCTCATGCGTATGTTTGGCAGCCGCATCGCACATAAAGACAACGATGCCACTTAGACCACGAAATGGGTCCGTTGTGAGCGAAACATGGCTGGTATCTAACACCATCACACAGAGGCTACAATCCTTCATCAACAAATGCCAAACATCATCATCAACGACGCACCTCCACAGTACAAACGAGGAACCCATACTTAGGCAAGTCAAGGGCAGAAAGTGGCGATAGATAGGTCATACATTGAGAAACCACCAGATAGCATTACGAGAATGGCTCTGGACTGGAACCCGCAAGGGCGCAAAGGTCGCGGTCGACCAAAAAACACTTGGAGAAGGTCGATGCTGCGCGAACCAGCAGATGCCGACATCACATGGGACGGTGCAAAAACAACAGCACAGAACCGTATACGATGGAAGAGTCTTGCCGAGGCCCTATGCTCCCGAGAGGAGTGAACAAAAAAACCCTGTACAAGCACGTTTTATGGGCTAAAAATACTATTTGCAAATATGTAAGCACCAAATAGTGCCTTACTAAAGTAAAAAATATTCTGCATAGAAATTTAACTTTAATATTCCTCAGTGCAACTTTTTCTAACCCATAAATCGATCTGCCCTAATGTTATATAAGTAAGCGAGAGTATAAGCTCAACTAAATGCGCGTTCACAGCACTGGCGTAGGCGGACAGCAAACGTTTGTAATGCAATGTAAAGTTGACAGCAATTTGACAGTTACTGTACGTTGTCAACCTTAATTTGGGTCAGTTACGTGTAAGCGGCAGCCCTTTGGGGGGTACAAAAGGACAAAATGTGGCATACGCGAGTGCAGAAAAATAAATTAAATTAAATATGAAATGGAAATAAAAAATGTGTGCATGCAAAAAAAAATGTTGTTTTTTTAATGCTAACCAAAAGCCACTTGAGGTTGCTGAAAGGTAAAACGGAGAAAGGATTTGGTTTCGGAAAAGATATTTTTGATAAAATCTTATTGTATTTTATTTTGGATTTGGATTTGGGCGGTTTTAGGACACAGTAACAAATTATAAACAACGTATTTACAAAATGACTTGCGCAAGAGTGTTTTAGAGTGATTATGGAAGTTTGTACACATGTATGTATGTATGTATGTATGTTTTGAAATGCTAAAACGTGAGTAGGATGTTTTGGTTTTTTGCTACAAAATAAATGAATTAAGTACTTTTTTTATATTAGAAAGTATTGATGTGTTATATACGAGGTGGCGCAAAATTAATCATACAATTTTGTTTTTGCAGAATTTTTCTAATAAATAAAAAAAATAGTTTACGTGCTGGAACTCTTTATTTTGACCTTTACGCGCTCCATTGCTTGCATTCATTGTTTGTATACTGCAGCTGTCTAGTTCGCAAGTGTCAAAAAATTGATTACTGTACGACGCCATTTGCAAAAATTATAAGTTTTGCGATAGGATGATTAATTTTGCGCCACCTTGTACAACACTTTTTTGCATAAATTGTAGCCTACTCGCTTAAATATGTACATCAAAAAGCATCTAACACAGATAATCTACGCTCTCGACCCGTTCCGTTATCTAAACACAACTAACCTACGATTATTTCCCACACGAAGCTTCTATTTGTTCAAAGGCTTTTCTAAACAAAGCAAAGTTACAAATTCGAGAGTGGCCAATGAATGGTGAGTATTAATGGTGAGAAAAGATTTTTAGAGGTGTGCTCTTTAACACATCGTTATTCGGCTCTGAGGCAATTCGACAGCAGCAGTTGATTAGCTGACTCCACATGGAATGTTTTTACAAAAAAACTGAGATTGTGTTGATGATATATGGAAAAAAATCAACCAATGACACTTCGTTGCCGTCTGCAGAAGTACAGATTGGACGAGTGTGTGAATGCATGTGAAATGATGTTGCAGACTTCGACAGAATCCCTGAATTCTCGTGGCAGCCGAAGTTTCTCTCACAATTTTCTTTTTCACCACAGTTAAAGAGCAAACCTGGTAAATTTATTATCCTTGGTGAGTATTAGCGTGAGTATCAAAGAGTGTTTAGTTCCTAAAGACAACCAGTCCTTATAATTGACTATTATTGAATAACGGAAGTTAAAGAGAAGAAAATAAATCATTACATAAGTTGGTTTTTGGTCTGTTAAAAGTTCATGCATACAAAAAAAGCACACAATATTTTTTGGAACCCTGTCAGGCATCGAAATACTCGTACAACTAAAATGTATTGCCACGCACAAACAAGAGAGTTCGAATTTAAATAAACGCCAGGATTCAAGTGTTAAATCGAAAAATATTAATTAAAAATTATACAAGCTAAGAATTATGAGATAAATTTAAGTCTAAGGTGCTCACAAGACGAGCGCATTCAGCCTTTGTTAAGCTACACTTGACAATCATCGAAGTTATAGAGGTAATGAAGCTGGAGAGAGAACGATTTTATATCTGTAGTGCGCCCAATAGCTTACACTTCGACCTAAAGGATAATCTGTGTCTTTAGAAAGATCGATATTTTCGGCAAAATGTTTTTTAACCATTCGCACGGAATTCACGGAGAATTATAAGTGCAAATTTTTTAAATTTAATTTAATAAAAAAAGAATTAAAGTATTAGGAGACAGCAGATACCTAAGTTTCAGTCCAGCCGTTTTGTGGCTATCACTCGGTAGAAATCTTTTTATCCATCTATGCTTTGACGAAATTAGAAAGCAACGCGGAATCAAACTACAAAATTTTCCATGATGAGGTTAGTGAAATTTGGTTCCTACTACGAGATTTAAATGAGAATGAAGGGTCAAAGTGGTTGTCAGAAATATTATCACAACATTCGAGAATAAAACTTAATGTGATATTTAATGAAAAGCGCCCTTAATCACTTATATTGCAAATGAAACATGAAAATGAATTTGAAATAAATAAATATCAAATGAGGGCGTTTCTTATGATATTGGGTTCTAAGCCTCTCTGACACATTCCTTAACCCATTCAAAGCGCAAACAAACAAAAAGTTGCATAAAAATGTATGTTGATGTAAATGTAAGTCAATTTTAAAATTGTTTTTTTGTTTTTTGGCACTCGACGGGCAGAGACATACCTCCAAGTGTATTTCTGCCATCAAAAAGCTTCTCATAAAAAACCATTTGCCATACGGAGGTGGCACAAAACTATAGATCCGTCTATTGGTGGAATAATATTAAGACACATACCGCAAATTGTAGGAAGTGCTAGGCCAAACACCGCACAAAGGATGTAAGAGCCAAAGGATGTGGAATATGTAAGTAAGATATGTGCATTCGAGTATGAGTGGAAAAATTGCAATAAAATGTCATTTAAAATACAATGCCATTTAAATAACAAGTCCTTAAAAGATTTTCCATTAAAATTACTGCAAATTATTTGCTTTCGTATCTGAATCTGATACACCCACACACACAGTTTTGTGCACAGCCGCAGCAGCTCTTTTCTATAGCTAAAGAATACCTGCAATTTTTGTTTCAATCTATATTTGGATTACTTTATCGTTCGCAATATACAGCTAACATTGGTCTTAAAAATATGCACCAAATTTAATTCGAAATAATTTTAAATTCTTCTATCCAGAATCAGCCTGTAAATCCCTGAAGTTCGTGCTTTCGTCATGACTAAAGTCATAGGTATTGAGGCAGTTTAAAGGAAAGCAACTACTCTTTGTTATTAAAGGTATTTAAAATTATGAAAAATAGCTATGAGTGTAAAAATGAGGAAACAATGCATGAGTTCACAAATTTTGCGGATTTTTAGAAGTAGATTTATTTAAATTTGTCTCGATTTCCGCTATTTCTTTTTTTGCAACAAGTTGCTACCAGATGTATATTATTTTCGTGGTTTATGTTAGAATCAAAATTAATTTCATGGCCTACAAATATTATATGTTATTATCATAACTACAAGGTGGCGCAAAATTAATCATCCAATTTTATTTTTGTGTAACTTTTTTGTATTGTATACAAAAAAATGATTTTGGCAGATGGAAATCTTTGAATTTGACCATTGCGTGCTCTACTGCGGCCCAGCGGCTTGATGCCCAACTGTCAAATATGATTGACATGTAAAAATATCTTCGGATAGGGTTATTAATTTTGTGCCACCCTATTAAATAGCTCAATATTTCTCTGGCTCAAAAAAAATTGTAAATTCGATTTCCATTTCAAATTAATTGTCACGTAAAATGGAGGATCTACATATTTTGCGCTTATAATGAGGTCCGTAGCCGAATGGGTTGGTGCGTGACTACCATTCGGAATTCACAGAGAGAACGCTGGTTCGAATCTCGGTGAAAGACCAAATTAAGAAAAACATTTTTCTAATAGCGGTCGCCCCTCGGCAAGGAATGGCAAACCTCCGAGTGTATTTCTGCCATGAAAAAGCTCCTCATAAAAATATCCGCCGTTCGGAGTCGGCTTGAAACTGTAGGTCCCTCCATTTGTGGAACAAAACATCAAGACGCACACCACAAATAGGAGGAGGAGCTCGGCCAAACACCCAAAAAGGGTGTACGCGCCAATTATATATATATGTACATATATAATGAGGTCCTATGCTCAAAGGGGAGATAAAAGAAATTATGAAGATGTTGATATCCTGCTCTTATTCTGTCGGTACAACTTAGGTCGCAGGCTGAACTAACGGTATGAAACTCACTTTTTAAGCATTTTTATTTTTGAAAAGTATATTGAACAAGGCATAATAAAATAATTATAAAAAAATATGCCTAGCTCGAGAACGCTGAATTTTATTTTTATGCGTGAAAATGCTTTTAATGCCTGAAGTTGAGAAATAAAATTACCAAAAATGTGTTGCAAGATATTTTATGTATCATATTTAGAAAAAAGAAGTGGCAACTGAGCAGAAAAGGTTGCTTCGTTTTGCACAGCACTGTATGCGTATGTACATTAGCATGAGTTGATATACAACAATGTGAATTAAAGGCATTTTCTAAAAAAAAACGGAATAGTTAGTTTTTAAGAAAATTATTCCTTATTTTTGGTTTCACTTGATGTATCCCACTGGCGCCGGTTAGCACGAGAAAGAAACGACTGGCGCGCTTTGTTGAATTCGGCCAAAATCGCGTAAGCGGTTATCGCGCCAATTAAGAAGAAAATTCCTCATGTCATTAAAAATATTTAAAAAAAAACAAAAACAACAACATTCGCAAACAAATTTACACCACATTCGCCTGCCCTTTGTAACACCAACACAGACTTCATACGCACAGACACACATTTTCCGCTCTATTTGCTGCGGTAATCCTTGTACTTCCGCGGCAGCTGGCCGGCCAAAAAATCCTTAAACGTTTAGCTTAATTCCAAATTAACAGTTATCTGCACTCATATACATAAATATTTTTGTAATTCAAACTCGAAATTTCAATTTTTTTATGTTTTTGTAAATAATCGTCTTGACAGTTATGCGCCTTTTCGCGCTTTTCTCGCTCTCTCCCCTCTTTCCTTTAAAATATGCCATGTTGTAGAACTTATCAGTCAGTCTTTCTTCATTCATATTCTACAGTTATTTTCTAATTAGTTGCTTATTGTAATTTAATATTTCTTACTCGCTCTAAAAACGCTCAAGTGCAGTCACATTTTTTTATTTTTTGTTTATTTTCTTCGTTACTTCGCTATTTTGTTGCACTTATTGCAATTACTTTTTTGCATTGGCTAATAATTTGTTTTTTTTTTGGTTTTTTTTTCATTTTAAGGGAGGGATACATTTATGTTTTTACCTCTCAGGTGGCTTGATCGATAAGCATCTGCAATTAAAAAAGAGAAAAGAGAAAAAAGTAATGTATTGACCGAGTTTTCATAAGAAAAAAAGTACTTGAGTTTATTAAATGTGAGTAGTACAACTACAGATACAATTGGAAATATCAATGTATGTATGTATATACATATGTTTCGTATATTTGTAAGCGTGTATGTATGTATGCATTGCAGTTTACCAATTCGTTGATTGCTACAATAATACTGAAGTTGTTCCTAAATGGAGTAGAAAAAATGTGGAATGTACATAAGTTAATGTTAAGTTTCGAAAGGCAGTAAATAATATATCGAAATAACATCTTTGTAGCCATAAGCGAGTAATAATAAAGTTTTAAATACTTTTAATTACAATCGCAGAAATAAACCCAATAAAAAGTCATTTTCCCCATCAAGATTTTCATACATATGACAATCAGGGTAGCAACCGAAAAAAATCAAAACTAAATTTTAAGTTAAGCATGAAGGAAGATGTTCGGCTATTTAAGAAATGCAGGGCTATTGGGATTTAGAAGAGGCATCTCTTTAACGCCCAGGCTTGGTCGATTATGATCGATAAAATGTCGACGATTGCGAAATTGTTAAATCTGTATTTAGTATCAAATCCTATGATATAGGTCTGGACGGCAATCATTTAAAATGCTTTAAATATATACTACCAAAAATTTAATCGTATGCTATTTATGCATTAAATACCATTTTTGCTACATCTAGCTTTCCCAATTGTTGGAAAGTGGCGAAGGTTATTCTAATTAAGAAATTCAATGGAGGTTACAGACCTATCACAATTATAACTTTCTTGTCAAAATTGCTCGAGCATATAATGCCTTCCCAGATAAACTCTTTCCTGAGGCGCAACACCTTGGTGAGCCCGTACCAGCGCTTATTAAGGTTCCAGCTGATATCAGGCTTAACGTTGACAACATTGTACGCCAGCTGTATGTGCCAGTCACAGCTTATCCAGCTATTTGCCTATAACCAGGGGTGTTTCCAATGTTCGATTCCTTACCCGCTTTTGTTTGTATTATACCTCAATGATCTTCCCAACATACTAAAATATTGTAGTATTCATACTTATGTCGATGATGTTTAAATGTAAAGTTAGTTGTGATTTTGGGTCCATCAATAAATGTATTAGTAACCTCAACACTGACTTAGAAAACGTTAGCAAGTGGGTCTGCAATAATGGGTTGCTCTTAAATTCAACAAATCACAGTGCATCGCTATTTGCAAGATATACTTATTGCATAAAACGCCATGAGCACTTACCTAAGCTAATATTTTCTATACGATTTAATGACTTGCTACAGGTACAATGTTCAACCCTTCCTCAAAAAGTTATTACTTTTCAGGGAACCAAATACCTTATGGACCGACTTCAATTTACTAAATCGTCTCTTAACATCCCTTGTATGAATAAGTACAGATACCACAATTTTCCATGCGAAGCTCTTCGCCATAATGGAAACAGTGGAAATCATATCCAAATGAGGGTTCGAGAAAGTAAAAAATAAAATTCTTTCGGCCAGCCAATCGGTTCTCAAAGCCTTGAATAGCTTCACATTCAAGTCAAAAGTCCTAATAGAGTGTAACAATGCACTCAACATACTGGCCACTCATAATCAGATCTCATTGATTTGGGTACCAGGACATAACGGAAACGAAGGAAAGAAGAAGGCAGACTTTTATGCCAAAAAGGGGCAGAAAGGCTATTTATTGGGCCAACCCCATTTTTCGGTTATAACAAAAGTAATATAAAACAGGAAATTAAAAAATGGATTCAAACTGAAACCAGGGAACACTAGAACGGCACATGTGGCCTTAACAGTGCAAAATCTTCTTTAACCCTAGATAAAAGGGCCCCAGATTACTCTGTGGAGCACTTACGCGTCACATTGCCTGTAATAAACACTTTAACACAATAGGATTATCTAGTACAAGATTATACAGGTTCTGCTGTGATGAAGAGGAGTATATGAAATACTTAATCACTAACTGTGAGGCATTAGGCCACAGGAGACACAGAATCCTGGGCTCGTATCTACTAGAGGAGGAAGACCTACAATTGCCCACTCCTAAGGAGCTGGTTCGATTCCTCGGTATACTAAATAATTATAATTAAGGGGCGCAGAATAGATCAATCTGCGTACAACCATTACCATTATCATTACCTTGTATGAAATACAGTCACCTAGTAACAATACCAGAAATTTATGCCTTCACAATTTCATCATTCTTTTTATTTTATGTCCTACTGAGTCCCTCTTCCAAATTCCATACACATTACATTTGTGAGTACTTAGACTATGTGTGTTTGATAAAGAAATAAAATTTAAAAAAATTAAATAAAACCACCTATAAACAAATATACATAAGTCGACCCATTTGAGTCAAACGATATCCAAAAAGTTGTGAGTCGCCTGATGCGCCCAAATTCTCCCATCACTTAACCCGCTGTGAGCACAGATCTGATAATGGGAGAACTGCAGATAAATCTACGCTTGTCAGTTCTGAAAAACACAAATACACAGTTAAAGTTAAAGGAACCCATAGCGTAAGGATAAGCTCTAGTGATATCACAATGGACCTAAGAAAGGTCTAAGTGTGTCGTTGCGACAGCCACCCTACCTACCTACCTATACGAGTATCTTCACCATACAATCTATTAAATACATAAATTTAATTCCCAAATCCTTGTTTTCGCAGGTTTTGAATTTCGTGCGAGTGTTAGCCACGACTTTGATGAAATCATTATCCAGGTATGCTACAATAGACTTTCTGCAATCCTTGCCTGACAACATTTAATATTGAGAGAGGAGTAGGTAGGTAGGTGAAATGGTTGAAGCGCCAGTATGGCACTCCTCAAGTAGCACTGAAGCGCCGTTTTGATACAATTGTGAGACCTCCAACAGGCAGATATCTACAGCCAGCCCGAGTTGTTGATATAATGGAGAAGATTGATGGGATTTAGGTTGGCTGTCGAAGAAGTACAAGGTGGCGCAAAATTAATCAAACAATTATGTTTTTAACAACTTTTTTTGCTAAATAAAAAAAAGATCTTGAGTGATGGAAATCTTTATTTTGACCTCTACGCGCTGCATGGCTTGTCTGCTGTCATGTTGCTGCTGTCTTATTAAGCATTGTCAAATATGATTGACGCACGATGCCATTTGAAAAAATTATAAATCTTCCGACAAGGTGACTAATTAAGCGTTATTTTTACTAAAAAATTTTATAAACATAATTTAAATGTGAAATTTACGACGTAAAATTCATACTTTTTTAAATGCTGTAAATTACAAAATTTTTCGAAATTCAAAAATCCGGCTCGGCGGACTATAACTACAACTTTATTTTACAAGATTTTTTTTTTACTTTTTACAGATCTATCAACATTTCAAGAAATGATGCAGAGTCAAGTGATTTTTTATATACTAATTTTTTAAAGAAAAATTAAAATAATTTTTTTTATAAAATTTAAGTAGGAATAAACAATGAATACACTTTTTTTATATTTATTTCTATTGTTACCTCTTCTAAAAACAGTTTTTCTTTTAGCGTATTTTTGGCGCTGTTGTACGTATGTAACCGCTTAAATACAATTTTAAGCCAAAACACAAAAAAAATCTATATTTTTGTAATTTAAAAATTCAAAGAGTATTGAAACTTTTTTGTTAGTTTGCACTAACACGTTCGAAATTGCCTTAACTGTTTCAATATTTCGGGGCAGTTTGAGAAATTGCAATTTAAGATTTTTTTTCAAATAAATAACTATTTCTTAGTATCAGAGCTGTTAGTACACAGGGCAGTAACCCATTTAACGCGCCGTTTGTCGAGGCTATTACAGCTCACTTTAAGGAAAGCAGCGGATCTGCTTAGCAAAAGAAATTATAAAAAAACGCAACTTGCTGCATCCTTACAGGCGGGAATGAATTTAAGCTGAAGTTTCTAAAATTGGCTGGTTCTACTCCTCATTGTGTATATTTATTAGTAATTGTCAAAATTGTCAAATAAAGTTGGAATTAATACTTTTCTAAGTTTTCAACTTCGACGTTCTCTTAAATAAATGTCATTGCTCGCTAAGGCAATGAAAATTGTACTAAGTCTGCACGGCTAATCAACAAAAACAGCTGTCCCATGCCATACCTCAGAACTTAACGACCTCTTGGCATATCTATAAGTAGATACATATGTACGTACATACTTACATATGCTTACAACTGAAAATATTACGAATTGCGAACATATTATTAACAACACTCACACATTTGCAGTGCAATAAAATGGCACAGAAACTGCATCTACACCTGAGAACTCTCCAAGTGGCAGCCGAGTTCGATCAGTCACAACAGAGGCGGTAAACTGTTGACAGGACGAATTAAACCTTAGCCAAAAAGGGCAGCAGTGAACAGTAAAACATTTATGATGCACTTATGCCTATGAAGTACATGTGTAACTGTATTTGTTTTTTTGTTTTTTTTTTTTGTGTTTGCAATTTCCATATTATTTTGCTCAACATTAAAAACACAATATTTACATGTGAAACGGCATGCTTTCCTACACACACACAGAAGTTGTTGTTGTGCATGGCGGCGATTTTGTCAGTGCGCCCCACCGAGAATAGCACGATAGCTACACGCAGCTACGAGGCAGACTGAGCAGACGACCAAACGACCATACGACCATTCGACAACCAACGGTATGACCGACCAAACGGAAGGGTAATTATAACCTTACAACTTTGCCGTTTTTTTGCGAAAACGCTTCGATCCTTCGTTCCTGCCGCTGTAGTATTGCATACATGACTACTCACTCGCAAGTGCACAAGTACAGCTGTATATACATAAATAGTCACATATGTTAGTATATTAACGTGCATACTGGCATTTGCATGCAAAAACGTGTGCCTTGCGCATTTTTGAAATTTCCTTCTTAAATTTTGTATTACACTTTATTAGCCGTACTTCTTCTCCTGCTCCAAAATGATTTCGGTTACAGGCCATACGTCCAGTTGAAGTGTGTTGCCTGTCAAGTTGCTTGGTTAGCCTACAATTGGGCGCGCACTGGATTGTTACCACACTGCTGCTCAGCTTGGCGGCACTCTTTTGCATTGCATTTTGAACCCAATTTTTGTTGCTTCGTTTATGTTTTTACTAAAAGCCAATTTAGTTGCTTAGTTGTTGTAATGAAATTATCCAACGCATTTTTAGACAAGGGTGTCTATTTGTGGGCAATGTATTGGAGTTAATGTTGCGGCTCACCAGAATTAAGTGGCTGCTATCAAACATTTTTAGCAAAGTAAAGAGGTTGGCCAAAGGGATTGCACAATAATAGGATTTTTCTATAAATGCTATGAGAGTGAAAAAAGTAGTTTGAAATCAAATTTTGACTTCGTAGAAGGTTACATGCAGTGTGTAATTTTCGTAAAGGATGTTAAATATATTAAAATGTTTCACTTAATAATGTACGTAAATTTACATACATATAATAAAATTCTCTTGTTTAAGGTCATTCTCAAGTGTCGAAATACTACAGAGTATGTCTGCAAGGCCCAAATCCACAGGTATCTCAAAATAAAGGCGGACCCAAATAATTCACCAAAAGCGCTGCGAAACATTTCGAGTTGCTGGGTAGGGCGCGTGGAAACGGCCTCTAGTGCAAAGGGCTAACAAACAAATGAGAAAAGAAAAATGGAAAAACGGGAAAAGTGTTCATGAAGACGACGAAGATTTTCTATAAGATTTCCCTCCTTAAGGCAAAGTTTAAAACCACACTTACAGTCTGTGTCAGAAGAAAAGAACCGGTTTTTTTCTTGTAACTTCAAGATATATTTCGCTCTGCTTTTTGCTGAGTAATAGTCCCACTCAAGGGCTACGACGCCAGTGCTAACTCAGGTTAGTGTCGTTCGAGACTTTCCCGTAAATGCAACCAAACAAAAATGAGTGAGAAGTACTCTAAGCGTTTCGAGGCGGTATTTTTATGCACGCATTCGTAAGGGCCGAAATTATCTTACGCATCCGCTGCAAAAGTGATTAAAAAATCAACAAAGTTTGTTGTGATGTGGAGTCAGCCGTATAAGGTGTACAAAAATGTTGATGACTTTTCCGAGCGTGGTTTAAAGCGATTAACAACAAAAACGCAGGATAAAGTGATCGTCCAACATTTTAAGCGGGATCCTTCTTTGCGACTACCCCAAGCATGAAAAATTCTTGCTAAAAAGAGAAAAACACATTGAGAAACAACAAAACAAGAAAATGGCATCATAGTAATGGGCTGACCTTCCCAGTCCTCAGACGCAGACCCCATTGAAATGTCTGAGAAATTATGAAAACGCATCTTGCCGGAAGGCCAGTCCGTGATTCAAAGCATGCCGAGAAGATGTCAGCTATACTCGACAATGATGGAGACTACACGGCTTATTGAGTAAGTAGTTTTGTACATACTTTCATGTAAAAAAAATGTAAATATATATATTTTATACTTCATGAATAATCGCGGTTCCTTTTTTCTAACACAGATTGTATATACATTTTTAATAATTAATCGAACGGTTTTCTAACTGATAAATATACATTTTTTTATCAAGAATTCAAAGCCTAATTTTCTTCCTAAAAACTTTTTTTTATAAAAAATTTTTTATTAAAAAATTATTTTTTGCCGATTTCGTCACATAAATTCATATGATATAAAACCCTAAATTAGCTGGACTTACTGTTATTACATCGCCAAATTTAACAGCTTGTGATTTGACATCGCTATTAAGACATATCAGTATAGCCTTGCGTTGCTCATGCTTCTGAAACCTGAGAGTTGCGTAAGGCAGATGAAAAAAACTTAAGATATTTCAGTGAAAAATTCATTTTTGGGACGTCACGTCAACTATCGCCTACGTTACAACGATTAATGCCTAGCTGAGCTGAACGACTTCCAAATCGCCGACAACATCATGCCTTAGCGTCTTAAGTAGCCCAGTTGAACATGCTCTGCGGAAGGACCTAAACGAAATTGCAAAAGGGATCTACAATATTAAGCTGCATAGGCTTTATAAAAGTGGTCGCCCAAGGAAAATTTGGATTGATGCAGTTCATGACGACACAAAGATATTTGGGCTGAAAAACTGGAGGATGTCTGCAAAGCATCAAGTTTCTTGGTCGAAGTTATTGAAACTATTGAAGGAGGCCAAGGTTCATCCCGGTTCGTGACGCCAACACTGATAATAATGATGAGAGATATGAGTGTGAGTATGGGTATGAACGATTATAAAAAATAAATCAAGTATTTAGCTCTGGATAGCCAGTAGACAGTAACAATTTAGTATACTAAATCTCATAATTGGCTCATGCGGTGGCTGTATAGAATCACATATCAATAATGACAAACTAAATATTATTATTTTCAAGTCTGTATCAAATTTTATTAAATTGAAGTCTTCATATACTCGGACAGTTAAGCAGCAATAAAAGAGCTAGAATCTAAAACGCACTCGTCAAAAACAGGCATAAAATATTTTAAACTTCTAAATGACGTATCTAAGTGCTACAAAGTACGCCTTCTTTGGGTGCCAGGCCACAGGAACAAAGCAGGGAACTCTAAGACAAATGAACTTGCTCGAATCGGTACAACGCGCGACCTTCAAACTGATAAGACGCTGCTACCAATGCCTTTAGCCACTTGTAAACTACTTATAGATAAGGTAACCATCAATAAGGTAAATACAAGTTGGCAAAACCTCTCAACATGCGAACTAAGCAGACAGACATGGCCGAAATGGAACAGCGGTCGATCAAAAAGCTTGTTAAAATTTAACAGAGAAGCTATATATATATATAAGGTTGGCCAAAAAGTCTTGCGGTATTTCCGCAAGCTTGTCTTTGCAAGCGCGTAGTTCTAGTTATATTCGTCGCATCGGTTCACGCTAGAGCTTTTTGGAAAGCTCTTTTCACGTGCTAACACGTGTTTGATTAATTGTTGTTTGCTTTTAGTCGTTCGTGAGTTATAGCGTCGCAAACATGGAGCAAAATAAAGAGAAAATACGGCATATTTTACAGTACTACTACGATAAAGGCAAAAATGCATCTCATGCTGCCAATAAAATTTGTGCAGTTTATGGACCCGATACAGTTTCCATTTCCACCGCACAACGATGGTTTCAACGTTTTCGTTCTGGTGCAGAGGTGATCGAAGATGCGCCACGGTCCGGAAGGCCTGTCGTCAAAAATTGCGATAAAATCGGTGAATTGATCGAAAGAGACCGGCATAGTAGCAGCCGTAGCATCGGCCAAGAGGTGGGCATGAGTCATCAAACCGTTATAAACCATTTGAAGAAGCTTGGATTCAAAAAGAAGCTCGATGTATGAGTGCCACACGACTTGACGCAAAAAAACATTTTTGCCCGTATGGATGCATGCGAATCGCTTCTGAATCGCAACAAAATCGACCCGTTTTTGAAGCGGATGGTGACTGGCGATGAAAAGTGGGTCACTTACGACAACGTGAAGTGCAAACGGTCGTGGTCGAAAAGCGGTGAAGCTGCCCAGACGGTGGCCAAGTCTGGATTGACGGCCAGGAAGGTTCTTCTGTGTGTTTGGTGGGATTGGCAGGGAATCATCCACTATGAGCTGCTCCCCTATGACCAAACGCTCAATTCGGACCTGTACTACCAACAACTGGACCGCTTGAATGCAGCACTCATGCAGAAGAGGCCATCTTTGATCAACAGAGGCCGAATTGTCTTCCATCAGGACAACGCCAGGCCACACACATCTTTGGTGACGCGCCAGAAGCTCCGGGAGCTCGGATGGGAGGTTCTTTTGCATCCACCGTATAGTCCGGATCTCGCACCAAGTGATTACCACCTATTTCTGTCCATGGTGAACGAGCTCGGTAGTCGGAAGTTGTCCTCAAGAGAGTCTTGTGAAAATTGGCTCTCCGAGTTTTTTGACAATAGGGAAGCGAGCTTCTATAAGAGGGACATTATGAAGTTGGCATCTCGTTGGGAACTTGTCATCGAACAAAACGGCGCATATTTGACTTAAATCGCATTATTATAACCAATTTTATGAACAATTGAAAATTCAATAAAAATACCGCAATACTTTTTTGACAACCTTATATATATATAATATATATAAATGATAGGGGTATTAACTGGTCATTGTTTAATAGGCAGCCACGCTAGAAGGTTAGGACTGCCGTACTTCGATTTTTGTAGCTGTCTTAATATAAAAGAAGGGGAAACACTCAGACACCTTTTATGTGAGTGTGAAATCTTATCTATGAGGAGGCTGCGCACTCTTGATACGGCATTTTTAACTGATGTAGCGGAAGAAGCTTTACTCGTTTATTAAAGCTACCGAATGGATGTAAAAAGAATGCATTGGGTAAGGATAAGCTCCAGTGGTATCACAATGGACCTGCGAAAGGTCTAAGTGAGTCGTTGCGACAGCCACCCTACCTACCTACCTACCTAAGTCTGTATCATCTCAGTGTGCCTATGAACTACAGTTGGACATTGGCGTTAGAAAACTTAAAATATTAACTCATTCAGTTCAAGTATTTTTCCTCAATGCCTGTTTTTATGCAATTTTCTTCTTCTTCTCCTCCTGATATTTTTTTGATTTTTTATATAATACAAAGATATCGCTTTCATAGGCAAATAAAGAGTCCTTCAAAAGTCGTGCCTAGATGTTGTTTTACAATAAAACATGTAAAATTTTACATTCTTCGTTCAGGTTTCACTATTTGGATTCAAAATGAGGCTCTTAACAATTATATGTGTGAAAAATTGCATCACATTTACGAATTTAAGCAAATCTCAACATCTATCGATTTTGATTTTTCTTTATCTTAAACAACTTTTACTGATATTCTGAATATGATGCCATAATTTAAGTATAATTGTTAATTAATATGTAAGAAATTATTGCTTCATAGACTAAACACGCAAATAAATAAATGAATTTAAATGTCCAACAGCAGTGCGTCCACAGGTAAAGTCCTCCAAACAATCGATTTGTGAAAGCCTAATTGTTGAGGTCGATGGTTGCTCAGCAACACTTTGCGCTACAGCAGCAATATTCTCATTAGAACAACCAGGTTTTGGGCTGCCAATCATGTGCCTTTTTTTCTCCTCGACAGAAAATTTACATTTTTTCACCAACCTTTGAATTGTGGACACATTCGGATGATTATTTCCACCAAAAAAATCAGGAATTTCGCGATATGTTATTCTTAAAGATGAAAATTTTAATAATAAATATAAATACTTTTAATGCATTGTTCTATCGTGTAAAATTGGTCATCTGTCTACTTGGCAAATATCAAATATTACATAAAATAAAATATAGCTTAAAAAAACTAAAAAACACGCTTTTATTGCTAATCGAACTAAAAAGTAGAAAATAAATTTTAATGACAAAGGGAAGTAATAGCAAATCGAAGGATCAGTCATAGTCAACTACCTCAGAACAGAATTATAACAAAAATTAAGATACAAATAGAGTAATTCAAATTAGAGTTAAAAGCGTGGGATGCTTGATATAGTAAATATTACAATCATTCTATTGGCAACTACCTATGTACAGAGGGTTATGAAAGTGAAGCAAAATGCATCCCACGCTTTTAACTCTAATTTGAATTACTCTATTTGTATCTTAATTTTTGTTATAATTCTGTTCTGAGGTAGTTGACTATAACTGATTGTTCGATTTGCTATTACTTCATTATAGGTCCCTTTGTCATTAAAATTTCTACTTTTTAGTTCGATTAGCAATAAAAGCGTATTTTTTAGTTTTTTTAAGCTATATTTTATTTTCTACTTTTTAGTTCGATTAGCAATAAAAGCGTGTTTTTTAGTTTTTTTTAACTATTTTTTATTTTTAGTATATGTAGGTGTTTACGAGTAATATACTATTACACAACCGCACACTAAATACTAACCTCAATGGTGGTGTGGAAACTAAAAATTCCCAATTTTTGTTTAAAAAAATACCCAATTCATGTTTCTACCGGTATGGCAATATTGGCAAATGTTATAAAAAATGCACATTTTTCAGCGCTCTCACGAGAAAAAGAGTTTCCCATCTAGTCATCTATGTTGTGTGTTCCGAGTCGATCAGATTTTTAGAAGCCAGTGAAAATTAAGCTCAAAGATTCCGTTACAGTCATTCATACATACAACCCGAGCTAATAAAAGTGTATTAAAAAAATAAAATATCAATCCTGGCAATCCTAATAAGGATAATGGAAAATTTATCTCACATGTCTCACACTGCACTCGTTCTTCGTGACTATTTCGCCAATTCGCTATTTCGACTTCTGGCTATTCCCAAAACTAAAGAGACCACTACCGGAAATGGACTATTTGGCATGTTTCGGGGATTGGAAAACTCGTTGGCATAAGTGTATTTCATCGAGAGGGCATTATTTTGAAGGGGATGAAATTGATTTACCAGAATAAATGACGATTTTTCATTTTACAACCAAATTCCCCTTACTTTTTGCCCACAGGTAAAAAAGAAAATATTAATCCTGGCAATCCCAATAAGAATAATGGAAAATTTTTATCAAATTATTGCATTGTCATCGGTCCTTGATAGGTGTGCAAAATTTCAAGTCGATCAGATGTTTAGAAGCCAGTGAAAATTAAGCTCAAAGATTCCGTTACATACATACATACATACATACATACAACCCGTCCTAATAAAAGTGTGTTAAAAAGGTGCCGCCTAGGAATTATTCACACCTGACAACTAAGCGCCACTTTTGCAAGACCCTTTATTTGAGATCGGCAGGTCCTCAAGTCAGATCGCATTAGCTGGAATACTCACTTTGTAATAACCTTCTGCGCCAGAAAAATTAAAGTATATCCCTTCCTCACAACTGGCTCCCATTAAGAAGCGAATGCGCAAACAACGCAATTTATTCTATCGCCCGAATGTAGGGATAATGCGAAGCAAAATCAATGCACTAATATTAGATTTAGTTATGCATGTCGATCGTGAACTGAATGCGAAAATTTTCTCATTTCCTGTTTCCGCTTTGTTAGAAATTAAAATGAGAATCAATAAATACTAGCGGCTCACAACACACACACACACACATAAATACGCACACAAAAAACACTCGCATTCACTTCTAAGGCAAATCGCAAAAAAATGGGCGTGGTGCTCACACAATTGCGTGCGACTAGCAAATCAAAGTAAATAGAGTAGAGCTACAGCAATGACTTCAATTATAATCTTGTTTTCATTTTTTTGTTATTTTACTTTTCACACACACACACACATGCAGTCAAATCAAATAGCAAACGCAAACCAATTGCAATTCTCGAAATGTCAAAGTGTGCAATTTTGCCTACCAGCGAAAATCCGCCGCCATAACCGTACGTCCCTTGCACACACACACACGCCCTAGCAGAGGCTAGATTTACTCGCACACAAACACATAGACGTTTACATGCGACCGTGAGTTAGAATAAGTGCGGCTTGTCAGCCAACAATAGCAACATAGACGCTGGCACGCTGGTGCATGTGTGTGTGTGTGTGTGTGCGCTTATTTGCCAGGTAATCACAAAAGTTTTTCGATCGCTTGGTTGGACACTCGTTCGCGATGACATTCAACGGAAATACGCAATGCAAACGAATTTACATGCCATGCATAGGAGTCTTCCTCGCTTTGGCCGTTTTGTGTGCGCAATCAATGCAACAAAGAGCAACTTGCAAGTAGCAACTATTAAATTTACAGGCAAATGTAATATTTTTGTGCATTTATTTTTACCAACTCATATACATTTGTACATATGTATGTATGTATGTATTTTCATTTGTATATTTGCTCTAGTTTCACTTGGGCCTCGTCAAATGTTCTATGCATTTCAAATTGTTATTTTTGCTAGCAATTTTTTCCACCGCTATTTTGCAACAATTATTGCTATTTTTGCTTTTATTTATTGCATGTCCATGTAACCGGCATGCGTGTGCTGTCAACTGTTTTTCCGGTTGGAAACTTTCCAATACCCACTTTTCCAGGTAGTTAGTGTTCGTCTACTTATTTAATGCAGAGAAAAGATTTTTCTTGTTTTGAAAAATAACGACGGAGTTTTCAAGCACAAAGAACGTCATATTGGCATACGATAATTGTCCATACTATATTGATTTTGTACAATTCTTCATGGGTTAATTTATATTTGTAACACATTTCGTTCAGTTATACAAGATCGCGGCTCTCCGTTGGAGAATCTCTTAACATATTGAGGGCCATGTGGCACGCTTTTATACGACTACTAATAACACATGGGCTGAAAAGTCCCAGGCCATTTGTTTTACTGCATTCACCTCATTTTCAGTTATTACTAAACTTGAAAAGATAGCCGCCAAATTTCATGATATTCTATTAATTAGTTCGTGAGTTATGATGCTAAAAGTGACGCTACTTTTGTGCTTTTCGAAGCAATGATCAAAACGATTTTCGTGTTTTAATTCTACTCTGCTTCTTGATGGGAAAAATACCGGTCAAGCGAAGCAATGGCTTGAGATGTGTAATGAGGACTCGTTTCATTAGAAACAACAATAAAACAATGGTTTTCTGACTTCAAACGTAGTCGTAGAGACACCGATGATGCACAACGCAGTGGGGGTCCAAATGTCCAAATGAGACGATAACATCAGAAAACATCAAAAAAATCCACAAAATAGTTTTGAATGATCGAAAAGTGCAGTTGCGTGTGTTAGCTGACATAGATATCAAAAGTAGAGATATCAAAAGAATGTCTTGGCTTTATATTGCATGACCATTTCACTATGAAAAAGCTCTGTTCAAAGTGAGTGTCGCGTTTGCTCACTCTTGACCAAGAACAAGAACTTGTTGATGATGGCAAAACAGTGGCAAAACTACTTGAATTGCACTTTGAGTTACTCCCACATCCAACGTATTCGCCAAATATGGCTTTCAACGACTACTAGCTGTTCGCAGACCTAAAAAAAATACTCGCCGGTAAGAAATATCGCTCGAATGAAGAGCCAATCGCTAAAACTGAGTCGCCATATCGAGTCACAAAGGGAATGATTACGTTGTTCTTGATGGAAATTATGAGATGTTGATGAATAAAGCCAATTTTTGAACAAAACTTGTTTTCTTCGTTAGGCCCGGAACTTTTCAGCCCATGTGTTACCTCCGACAGAAGTAGTTTCCCATTCGACCTTGTGGTGCACTTTCGTGCGACGTTGCTTACGATTTTTTATATTTTTAGAATAGGTTTTTACCTACTTATTTGCGAAAGATTTTAATGCAATTTTCAGGATTTTTACGATTCCAGTTCCGTCATGGCCCAGCCATACCATACAAAAAACCTGCTTGGCCTCCAGTGAAGAATTTCATCAAATCTGCCTGGCAGTCAACGCGTTAAGAGATTGAAATTTGAAGAAGGCGAGCCAAAATGAACCAGTTACTACTAAAACACTCAGGCTAAAAAGAAGGAAAGGAGAGATGTAACAGAAAGAAAGAGGTAGGATAGAATAAAGACAGAGGCAGAGATGGATAGTCCTGTGAGAGTTTTTCAGACTCCTTGGCAAATCTGAAAATGTCCCCCAGTTTGAGAGCACGAATTTTACTCATTTCCATAACATCGGTGCCCAAAAATCATAGCCCTGCTTTAGCATAGGCAGGGCACTCACAGAGAAATTGCTTAGTGCTATCCGCCTCCTCTAAGTAAGATAGGCAGTTCGGGTCTTCACTGATTCCAATGGTGCTCATATGTTGACCCCATGAGTTGTGTCCTTTAACAATACCGACCATCAACCGTACATCTTTTCTTCCAAGTTTTAGAAGATAATTCGACAGTCTTCAGTACGGGTTTGTCACAAAGTTTTGTCACTTGGCAGTTCTGCAGCGTTCTACACTGAACCCCCGCTCTGTAGAACTGCGTTAAGAGATTACGATAGTCATGAATTAACTTTTTACAGTATTTGATCGGCAGCATTAAATTTTTGAGGCCAAAGTAGTTTAAAAGTATTTACATAAACTCTATTTTTGCTCACACTCCAAATTTTGCCTCTCCTGAAAATTTCGCAGTCTGGTCACCAGCCCGCTTACGACCAAGTAAATGGTGATGGCTAGAGAGCGTTACCTGAGGCCTGCCAAAATTTTAGCGGGACGGAAGCTAACGTGGCATTAACCCAGGAGCCATTTCATGAAGATAAGAATACCACAATAACCAGCCCATGTCAAACTTAATTCCTCTCCGATTCCCAGTTTGCCATAATTAAGATGTTACTGGTATCGATCTTAATGTGATCCGTTTTTGTACTTGTTTCCCTCAGCCTATTACCGTTGAGTTAATGCGCGTAACTGGCAGGCTGATGTGTGGGTATTAGACGCCTCTTAGGACGGGCACCGGCTACCGCCGGCAAATTCTAACCCCCCTACCCGCTGAAGTTTATTTTTCAGGGGTTGGATCGCAAGGTGGGTCCAAAGTACTTATTGTCTTAAGTCATAGAAGTTGGATGGAAGCAGAGACTTGCCACAAGCATAGGGATCTGAAAATCTTTTACCTACTTTTTATTCACCACATCAGTTTTCTCCTATGCAAAGTGGGTAATAAAAATGTTCACGAGATAAAGGAGTATTAATTATAACGGAATGATTTTAGAATATGGAACGAAAACTGAAAAAAATCGAATAAATTACGTACGTATGAACGCGTACAAAATCTAGATGATATCCATGAAATATGACCAGAATAAATGAAATCATAATCTACAACATCGCTTTCAATCCACAATTCCGCACCATTTTAGTCGCTTACTACTAATTCCACCTACCTGGCAGTCGTGCAGTCCCTATACAGCACATCAAAGTCCTTGCAGGAGAGCAGCTTGCACCGATTGACGCCCGGCTGTATGGCGCCCAGTCCTCGCAATATCCGCACCTGTTCCACGTTGCATACCAGCGGCACAATATCGAGCCGCTTCAGCTTCGTATAAACTGTATGCAAGCCGCCCACCAAATGCTTAAGGAAAAGTTCAAACGCCTGTGGCAGACAAAGCATCGTATCACCGCTAATTATGAAAGCGGCCACCTTCTGCCCACGATACTCCACCAGCTTGCATTCGTTGGCGCTGGGATCTGAGGTGGAAATCGGTGGCGGACTATTGTAGGAGCGCGGCGGTACATGATGATGTGCAGCGGCCATCAATTCTAGTGGCGAGGCGTGATGCATCATTTGTAGTGAATTGAGCAAACCCAGCGAATGTGGTGGTAGGCCGTGCGGCATACGCGGAGGCAAACCGGCGGGTAGTCCATTGGGCGTGGGCACGCCCGTCACATGTGGTGGTGGACTAAGTTGGTGATGCTGTTGTTGCATTTGTTGCATCATCGTATGATTGAGCGATGTCACCGGACTGACGGCGTTGGGATGGCGTGTGGGTGAACTGGCTGGCGAACAACTGGAGCCACGACCGGTATGCGAAAGGCGTCCGTTGGAGGGGCGTTCATCACCAATGCTACCGCTTAATGAACCACCGCCACTGCCACCGGGACCGCTACCGCCGCGACTGCTATTCCCATCACGTGTGCCATTCTGCTGCTGTTGGTGCTGGTGTTGTTGCTGTTGTTGCTGCTGCTGCTGTTGCTGATGATGCATCAGCAGCGCTGTCGGATTCATGCCGTGCGCCAACAGGATGCTGTTGTTATTGTTATTATTGTGATGATAACTGGGACTCAGTTTGTTGTGACGTGGACTATTGTTATTGTTGTTGTTGTTGTTGTTATTGTGATTATTGTTTGTGAGATTGGTTGCCACTGAAATGGTGTTCATTGCCTTGCCGATCGAAACGGGTGTTGGTGAGCGTTCGCGCTTAACAGCCGTTAATACGGCGGCGTGCAGCGCCGAGGAGGAAGAGGAGGCGACACTTTGTTCACTTGTGATTGAATGAGCATCAATAGCGGTAGAATCCATGCTTTGTCACATGCAATACTGTTTTGTGACGACCGTTATTTTGTGTTTTTTCTTGTTTACTTTGTTTTTTTCTTGCTTTTTTTTTTGTTTTGCTGTATGAAAACTCTTTTATTTTTCAGTTGATTTTGAAATCTAGAATTTTCATTTTCGCTACGTTTCAACTGCACTTCACTTCACTTTTATTCGAGATAGTTTTAGAGTATTTATTGAGTTCACTAGTAAGCGAATAGGCGAAGTGACGAATTTCAAGTTTTCGAAGTTTTTAGAAATAAATCACACCTCTTTCTGTAAAACAAGAATTGATAGATTTCTTATTATTTTAGTGGATTTTCTTTAGCCCTAATTAAAAATAAAATTTGCAGTTTTTCAAATAGTGGCAATTCGATGGCAATTTATATGATATTTATCACGATTTTCTTTGTATTTTAACCCCTTGCCTTATGAATCGAGCGACGATTGGGTGTGGCACTGTCAATGAAAGTTTTTCGCGTGCATAAAAACAACCTCGTATTTTATATGAAGCTCTCACTTTTGACCAGAAAAAGTCGTCACGTGTCTGATGCGAGGTTCTCATTTTAGGCACCGGAGTTGGGTGCTGGAGACACCTTGTTTTAAGGCAAAGGGTTAAAAGAGTTGGGTAAGTTGAATATGCTGCTGAATTCAGCTTGCATGGTTTTGGGTTAAATTATATGAAAATTCTAGTGTCCACGTTCAGGTTTACCTAGAATTTAAGTCCATAGTTAAATGAAAAAATCGAAGTGGAATCGCTAATCTGTATATTAGTAGGTATTAATTCAGGTATTCTAGGATTCATTTATGAAGCAGATATATTTCGATTCATTTTCTAACCGTAAAGACACAGCACGATTTTAAAATTTGATTTACAATTTGATTAGTTCAAATTATCCTCTCCATTTCACAAATAGCTCGACGAATTTGATTACCCTCTACATGCATACATAAATACTCATGCGAGTATGCGAGTAGTGAGCCAAGGAGCTGAGTGTAGAGGTAAGAAACCATTTTTATTTATCCAATCTTGGTTTGGTTACACCTTGAGCACTAAGATCACATTATAACTAGAAGAAGAATGTCAAAAGCATTCGATGGGTCTGAAAGTACTCGATGCAGTACCAGCTGGTGGTAACAGAGTAAGGAGAAGGCCTTCACTCCATTGGAAAGGTCAGACGGAGAAGAACTTGGCTTCACTTAGTGTTTCCAACTAGAGCCGATTAGCACAATGAGAGAAATGAGAAATGACTAATGTGCTTTGTTAAATTCGGCTAAAGTCGCGTAAGCGTTTATCGCTCCAATCAAGGAGAAGAAGAAGAAAGAAAGTTCTATCAATTTTCTTGTGTGGATCGGCAGCCAGGCTCAGAAACAATTGGATTGTTAACAAAATTCAAAGCTATGCCAACAGTTGTTTGCGCAGAATATTAAAGATCTGGTGGCCCAAGACTAGCAGCAACAAAGATTTGTACGAGATATGCAAAATTCAAAACGATTGCAAATTTGATAGAGCTTAGAAAGTGGAGGTGGATTGGGCGCACGCTTCGCAAGAACGTAAATGAAATCTGTCGTCAAGCCTTGAACTGAAACCCGCAAGTCATTCAAAAATATCGTGGCGTACAACGAAACAGATAGAAGTCGCAGTAACAGAAAAGAAAAAGCAAAATTAAGCTTCTTGCAAGAAAATAAAACCAGATGGAGGTTCTTTATTGATGTCCTATGTTTCAATGGGAGAACCAAAAACCGATGATGATGATGATGATGATGAATATCATTATAGACAAACATATTAGAAAATCAAGGTAATTGGTAGCAGAGGTTATTGGCCTTTTTTATTTAGGGTGGACTTTTTTAGAATTTGTTATTTGTTTGACTATGTTTTTCCTTATCCTACCAGCAGAGGACCTCCGAACGACGGATAATTTATATGAGGCATTTTTTACTACAGAAATATACTCCGTGACTTTTCACTACCTACCGGTGGGCGGCTGCTATTAGGAAAAACGTTTTCTATCATACCAAGTTTCATCCCACGTACACCAGCAGGTGGAAGTCAGAAACAGGAAATGAAATTACCGATGAATTAGTCAACTGCGGATCAATGGTGACTCCACAGGGACTAGAGCCGAGAATCGGAATCTGTTCTGCAGGAATCATTAATTGGATCAGTGATGGATCAGTGATCACATAAAATTGTAAAACCCTGCCGACTATGACAAGCCCGCACGGAAAACTGTCGAACTTTCTGCTAAAATAAGAAGAAAATACGTACGGTTGATGGTCGGTATTATTACAGAACACAATCCATGGGGTCAGCATATGACCACCAGTCGAATCATTGAGGACCCGATCTGTCTGCCTTACTTAGAGGAGGCGGATAGCACTGGGCATTTTCTCTATGAGTGCCTTGCCTATGCTAGAGCAAGGCTACGAGTTTTGGGTTCCGATGTCATGAGAATGAGTAAAACTCGTGCTCTCAAACTGGAAGATATTTTCAGATTTGCCAAGGAATATGGAAAATTCTCACAGGACTAGCCATCTCTGCCTCTGTCTCTATTCTGTTCTATCTTTTTCTTTTTTATTTACTTCTCTCGTTTCCTCCTAGACTATATTCTCTTTTACTTTCGAGGGCTTTGAGTACAATGGGCTTTTTTAGCCTGCGAGTGTTAGGAGTTACCAATCTTTCGGTGCAGCTTGGCTCGATTTTTTCAAATTTTATTTAATTCCAGTATTATGTGGACCGCTAACTACATAAACTGCCTATAACTTGCTGATATAGCAGCTCATCAAACTCTCGCCGAAGTCGATTAACCCATTAATTGCCTTCGACGATGCCATCAAAGGGTATGACCAAGAAACGAAGCACGAGCCTCGATGAGCTCGGGCCAAACGAAAACTTGTGTAAATGTGTTACCAAAGCATTGCGGTTCTCCGTACCGGAATTATTGAAGGTGTTCCCGAACAAGCGCTATTATTTCTACGCCCCAACACACTTTAGATCCGTAGACCCTACTTTTTATTGTCTAACAAAACCTGCTCATTCGTTTCGGTTTTTATGGAAATAATTTTTCTGCATACTAGCAAAGTATTCAAGCTACTACTAGACAGTTTTTGTTTGGTTTTTGAGTCACTTTTTTACTAAATAAAAAAAAATTATTTGAAGTGATGAAAATCTTTATTTTGCCCTTTACGCACTCCATTGCTTATGTGTTGGTATATAGCAGCACAATTGGCAAGTATAATTGACGTGCGACGCAAATATTCCAAGAGGAATTATGTAAGTAATCTCAAATTTGAATTATGTAAGTAATCTCAAAAAAAACAAAATATTAGTCCAAAATGCTAGTCGAATTTTGATATTACTTTAGTGCTCTAATATGGTCTGAGGAACTAAAAAAAAATTATGCTGCTTGTAGAGGGACGCATACACATTTAAGCCGCGCTAAGTGTGGGGCATCATCAGTTCCTGCTTCTCCCACTGGAGCATAGCGCCTCAGCAAAACATCTCCGTCTCTCTTCTTTTGCAAGAAGTTTGATTTCGTTCCAAGTTTTTCCTGACATTTCAACTTCCTTCTGGACCGTTCTCCACCACGATATTTTTGGACGGTCAAACTTTGTGAACACCTTGTGAATTCCAATATAGTGCTTGGCGCATGCCTCTGACATTTTCCCCCGAAATAGAGCGACCTTTGGATAAATACCTACTTCTAATTTGTAACGAGTGTTGCGTGCTTGCGGAAAAGCTACCTCGAATATAGAATATCTTGTTTAGATAATCCTATTTCACATCTGTTACCTCAATGCTTGTTATAGCAACAAAAATCGTCGAATAAGGCGAAGGGAACAAGTATGCGTGCTACCAGAGCTTCAACCAGCATATTTTTCAAAACAACTTCTTTAAATAAATCCGGTTTCCTGGCACTTTTTTTTACACTCCAAGTCTATTAGAGACTATTTACAGAACTGAATAACTATCATACTTTTTCAGAATACTTTTATTTTTTGTTCATGCTTTTAAAACACGAAATGGAGAAATTGACTTTGCACCTTCGACATTAGCAAACAAACCAATTTGATTTTTGAGCACTAAAGAAATTCTCAAAATTTGTTTAAATTTTATTAAGCATAAAATATTAGCTTGGCGAAAAATAAGTCCATTAATTTCTAGGTAGGTGGCTAAAGTGATCGATATCTCGTAAAGTAGCGATCAAATAATTTAAAGTTTGTGCTGGTTGTCAGGTGACATTTCACACTAAAAAAACATTTGCTGTTTTTTGTTTCTTCCATTCAGTTGTGCGTTACAGGGTGTTAACAATGGCAGTCAACAAAGAGAAAACTCGGAACATTTTACAGATTTTCTTTGATAAAGACGAAAATGCAAGCCAGGCCGCGGAAATTGTGAATGGTGAAATTTTGGTTTCGTCAATCCCGTTCAGGCATTTTTGAGAAAATGTCGTTAAAATCACAGAAACATTCGAATTTGACCGGCATTTTAGTAGTCGTAGCATCGTCCAGGAGTTAAAGATCGACCATAAAACAGTTTTGAACCATTTGAGCAAAAATTTGTATAAACTAATACTAAAACAGACGTGGATGAAATACTCAAAGCACCAGCAGTCCCTAGAACTATCTCTTTATCCCATTTCCAATACATAGATAATTTTCTAAATGGCCAATTTTGGAAAAATTAATGGACTCTGAATTTTAATATTTCACATGCAAAAGTGTTTCACAAAATTAGGTGCCCCAAGTAGTTGCATACTTAAAAAACTGCACTTTTACCATTTTTGAAGCAACGAAATTTTTACTAATTTTTATTTATTTTTGAATAAAACATTTTAAAATAATATTGTTTTTAATTACTCATTTTGAAACACTTCAGACAGTGGTTGCTTGAAAAATAGCGCATTTAAAAAATTTATTATATTAATTTCGTATTTTTTCTTGGAAAATTTATTTTTTTTATTAAATTATTGTTTATTTGTAAATTTTTGTGCCTACAAAACTTATCAATAGCAGTTCTTTATATTATTTTATTTTTATTTTTTAATTTATAGTAATTCCGGGGCATTTTTTTATAAATAGCAGCTCTTAATTTATATTTTTTTATGCAATTTCTTTGTTAGATATTAAATTTTATTCAATCATTATTTTTGCACACATCAAAGTTTTTCACTTTTCACGCATAATTCTTTTTGCACGGAAACTAAAAAACAAACAACTATTTAATTTCACAAACCATACAAATCCCATAAACTGTTCCAAATCGCAATTCTAATAAGCACAAAGAATTCTTGATTTTCAATTCCGGAATATCTACCAAAACGACCAGAACGCGCGTTCTTTACGAAAAAATTAGCCAACTAGCGCATTTAACTACCGCACCGTTAACGTGTCACTGCGCGTATGAGAGGACAAATGATTGCAGACAGTCACAAAAACACACAGTGAATACGAATACGATTGCGATTCCGAATACGAATATAATACTCACATAGTAAATAGACGCGTGGCGCGCCGCCCAAATACACAATCAGCAAGCAGTCACAGTCAGTCGCATCAACGCAGCAACAACAGTAATGGAATGGCATTGAGGAGGAAATGCACGGATATATCCACACATAAATACATCCAAACAAATATGCATACATACAAATATACAGAGCAGGGACAAACAAAAATTACATTACATGTGTATACATTCGCAATTGCAGAAGGAACAGAAACGAAAAAAAAAAACAAATAAATTCACAGAGGGAAATACGACAACTGCAAAAAGCAACTTCGACAGCGACGTCTACGAGCATGACGCTGGGACCCAACGTCGGCAGCAATGATAGTGGTGACAGCATCGCTGGCAGCAGCAGCAGCAGCGACTGCGGCGAATGACATTCAGCTAGTTGCGTCGGAAATGGGAGAAATGTGATTGCTGCGCGACTGCCGAATCCATTCAATTCGGGTCGATTCGATTTCGCTGCTAGATCGAAACGTATTGGAAGTTGAATCGAATTGTTTGTTTGAAGAGGGGAAGCAATTGCGGTTGCAGTTGATTTCTTTTCCTTTTTTTTAATTTCAAACTTGGGGTTGGGGATGTGAGTAATGAAAATGTTTTGTAGTGAATTCAGGGTTGTTTTTGTAGTTGGAATTACATTTGGAATTGGAGTAGTATTTATGTAGGTTGCCGCGAATTTCAGTACAAAGGGGGTGCAATCTTTAGGGTACTTTTGTGGAGCTCGTGAGATGTATGCGTTTGGCGGCGACATTTAAGGGAGCCACAAAAGGTAGGTAGCCAGCCAGCATTGGTTGTCTAATGGTGCTATTGTTGTCGTGTTTTTTTTTTTTGCTATTTCACTTCTGTAGACTTTCATTTGTCCCTGCTTGCTGTGTGAGTAAGATGGATGGATTGTTTGTTGACTTAACAGTGATATTCGATATTTGAAGATTTTTAATTTTGTTATCATAAATACACGCGCACGAGCAGTTGTTTTCATAAATTAATACTTTATTTTAATAATTTTGTAAATCATTTTTTTACGTTTACGAATATGTTGAAAAGTTAGCGAAATTTAGTCTAACCACCTGCTAACCATGTATGCGCTCTACTGTCATCAGAATGTAGTTCAAAAAGGTGAAACTGCATTGGACAAATGAGTTTTTTTTGCAATACATTCCTGTAGTTATTATTTTGGCTATTAAGTTTTGTGCAAATTTGAAGTGCAAAACGTTAATAACGCGAAAAAACGACTAAGATCCTACGACTCAAGCAGCAGAAACCCGTTTGGGGTATTTCAAATTCATGAAGGCTTGTTTTTAGCATTTTGTTAGTGGCAATATTTTGCGAAATTTGTGTATGTGTAACAGGTTTTTAAATAGTGTCCAATCTTATAATCAGAATATCGACCACTTTTAATTTCAGAGCTTCTCTGTTTGCTAGCGTTTTTTTGCCATTTATTTCAGAAAAGCTTAAAAAATTATCATGGATCAAGAATTATGAGATCCTTGCATGGCTTGTGGTGGATATCTCGCCTTTGAATTAATTTCTCTCGGAAAATGTTAAGCCACCTGTCTTTACCGACAATTAGGGCAATGAACAATACTCGTATTTGCAACGAAATAAGATCGCAGGTTGGAAAAAATTACCAAAATAATATTTAATCTGTATTTTCGTGCCGTTTTCTACGAACAAATAATTCCATTTCAAATAAAATAAAGAGAATATAATTTTTAGACGTAGCAAAGCTACATTGCTTCTTCCATGGGCGAGTTTTATAATCAACAAAATACTTAGCTAGCACTGGCATGTTAGAAAAAATTGTATGATGCCATTTTAGAAAACATTTCATAGATATCTTGCAGTTTTCAGTGATTTCTTGGTTTTTTATAAATACGAAAGCTATAGTTTGAATTTCAAGATTTCCTTCTCTCAGTTCGCAGATAAACTTTTTTTTAAATCAATTTCTTATTTATATGTACGTACGTACATACAGATATCATGACCACTTATAGATTATTTAGAAATTAAATCTTTATTTCGCTTTTAAAATCACGCCATATTTCTCGCAAATTTTTCTTACATTTAACTTTTCATTTGAATAGATTTGAATTGTAACAATTCCAAGTGTTTTCACCATTTCAAGTTTTCAAAAGACCCAAACGCATTTGTAATTAATTTGACGCAAATTGATTTAACAAAAATCCGCACTAACACCAACCGATTATTATTTGTCAGTTGCTGTTGCTGACACCGCTCACTTGACGAATGCCGCCTATTGGCGACGGCAAATGCAACACAACACACTGTACTAATTCCATGTAGGTACATAAACACACACACACACTCACTTCAATACTGCTCCGTATAACCATCTCTATCAGTGATTATTCATAACGTGAACCGAATAACCAAATTGCCTGCACTATGAGCCAACGAACGAACAAACAACGAACGAGCAGCAATGGCAATGGCAACGGCAACGCGACGCGACGGCGAACAGAACGAGTTGTAGAGTAGCGCGCACAGCAAAATTTTTATTGCATTACCTTCGCTTACGAATGACAAATTCGTAATGAAACCGATTTGAAATGTGTGCTGGCTGCCGTTGCGCGAGCATGAGCGGCGCAACACAACAACACAACACACATTTCCCCAATTGTATCTGCAACTGCATAATTTTTTGATATGGACGGAGTGTAGCTGTGGCTGTAGCTGTAGCTGTAATTGTGTGTTTGCATTCGTATGTATTTGGAGTTGTGGCTGTTCTGCATTCTGTAATGGTACAATATCAACGAAGTATTAAAGTGGTTAGAGGGGATTGATGTGGGATAAAAGAAGTATATACATTGATACATATGTTGAAAAATGGTTGGGACGAGGAGTTAAGTGTTAAGTGTTGAGTAGCAGCGGAGGTGAGCGCATGGCAGGCAGAAGAGCGGATGGAATGGAAATTATGTTATGTGTGTATAGTTGGGGAGAGGTGAGCAGACTTGCTGCAGGTACAAAAAAGTTGGCTGCTGCTTGTTTACTTGTTGTGTTTGTTTTATACATTTGATGTTGTTGTGACACTACGATTGCGTTGCGACCGATTCGTATCGCCCTATCCTCTTTACGACTGTGAATGTGTTCAATACGAATGTGTGAATTACGAATACGAATGCGAGTATACGAATGAGAATGCGAGACTGCTATGAGAATGGGAATGGAAATGAAAGTTAGCATGGCAGATGGGCGTATGCGTTTGAATCGAATGTCGCGCCCGTATGTGTATGTGAATGGTGACAAAAAATAGGAGTGCTATGTGTGTGCGTGCGAGATAGCAAATGATACAACAAATAAACAGTTCAACAGCAATTGAAATGGAATCGGAACGACAACAAAAAATACCACAAGCAACGAATTGTATTTATACAACACAACAATACAATTATAATGACAATACTTCAGGCGAAATTAATGGGGAGAATATGTGGATTGTGTGGATTTGTGTGAAATTTCAACCCCAAAAAAGACTTGAAGGCAAACGAGAAAAGCAAACCAATATATGAAATGAAAAATGAAACAGCTAGCAGAGGAGATATTGGAAAAGAAGATTATAAAGATGTTTGCAGTTATACTTGTGGTATGTGTGTTATATGTGCACATGTGTGTGTGTCCTCTCGTATTATAAAATGTTAAATGCCAATAATATTGCAAACAGCAGCTGAAAAATGTAGTTTATAAAGTGTCAAAAGCTGGCTATATAAAGTCTTATTATATAATGACATGAAATTAAAGATGTATGCACATTAAAAATTCTTTACATACAGTCGGGAACAAATTATAAGAATTACGTAACTTATGCCGAAACATTGCATGATTCAAAATACTTTAATAATAATATAGCATTTGTGAATTCGAAAGGTTATTCCAAAAATAGAACCTTCCTTTCAGTGCAGAAAAAGCCGAGCAACATTGCCTTCTTGTTTTGTGCTTAATATACATGCGAGAAGAAGCTAAATAAATTTTAAAGAAGATAATAAAATTACTTAATTTAAATTCCAATAAATATTTTCGCAATCAATTATATATTTAGTTAATATGAGTTTCAGGCAAACATGAAACAATTGAGAGAAGAACACTGTGGTTGATGACCGTATGGCTTCATAGTAAATTCTCATCCCTATAGAAAACATTTTTAGCGGCATATATGGAAGATGCATTTGGCACGCTTCCTTAACCTTTTCGTCTTGATTTATACTATAACCACCTGAATTATTTTGGGTGACTTTCGCAAAGCACGTCAGTTGCTTTCTTTTTCCCCATATTTTTTGCAATTCTTATCCTTTCCTAATCCCCTCAATGCAGAGAAGTCCTTTTTTCTACTACCACCACCAGTAGGGACCGCCAAGTCTTAATTAAGAGGTAATATTTCAACAACGCAGCGTGCATTACGAAAAAGTAGGAAAAAATAAGTGGTCATTTTAAGCTGAAGTAGTCAATTCAAAATAAAAAAAAACAAATGCGATACTTTGGAAAAACACGCTCTTGAAATTGGGGCACAGAAATTTCTAGAGTGAATTCCAGCGCATGCAGATAGACACTCTTAATGCTGGAAATTAGGTCTTCTAGCAGTGGAATGTCTATGTTCGATAGTGCAATTATCACACATCCAATACCTGTTAATTCTGCGGTGGTTACTGATGACTACCGAATATTCGGAGCAGACTGCACAGAATTCCTTTCGGGAGGCAGATATTAATGTGGTGGAGCTATAGATTTACGTACACTGCTAGACATAGCAAAGACTTTGACAAGTGGGCATTGCGTAATTTTACTCTGATTTGAATTTCGAACATGGGAGCCGTCGAACATAACGTTTGGCACTTGAAACTATTGATATACGATTTTTCATTCCATTCCACAAACGTTCACTAATGTTAGCGCGCCAAGTGAACTTTATGTTAAGCTAGGCATTTTTTCACAGTATGTGGACTATTCCATATTTAATTTAATAATGAATTTGACGATGCCACGAAGTAGCTGTATGGAGCTGTAAACATCTTAATCTACTGCAAATTCAAGAATACAATTCTATCATACCAGAAAACTGCAAATATAAAAAACATCCTCTTTAAAATTAGAATGATATGAATTTCATGCAATATTGAATCATACCAATAGATAAAATAATATAATATTTTATTGCCTATAACTGTACTACATACTCGCCTAGATAATTGTACTTGCATCTGCATGCACTTACATAGTTATGTATACGAACACATTTAAATAAACGAAAGAAAACTAACAATAAAAGGGACAGAGGTGTTTACTACACCAAATAAATACCTGATAGTAAAAAAAAAGACATAACAAATCAACGAATGGACCAACGAAAAACGTTTGTGAGGCAATGATAAATACAACTGCCACTGGTCGAAGGAAAGCAGAGAAGGCAATGGCAGCAACGGCAGTAATAGCGAAAGCAGCGACATTGGCAGAGGCAGTGACAGCAACTTATGCCCAATACCCCTACTGACTCCCCTTTCATCAATTCACTTCGAAAACGAATGATTTCTACATATCACTTAGTATGCGCTGCATAATCTTCGTTTTCTCTTCTGAAAGTCGTCGTATGCCAAGTGTGGAAGGAAGACAAAAAATGCGTCAAACACTTAAATGTTGAAGATGTTGAAGGGGGACCAACAAAAAAAAAAAGAAATAAACACAAATCGCCTGCAGACAAAATTTCACTGAAAATAAAATAAGCATTCAAATAATAAAAGCCATTTGAAACGAAATGAATATGAAACATATGTGGATAATATGCGCAAATATATGTGGGTATTTGAATGAAAGTGGGTTTGCGTACCACTACAAGCGCTCCTGCGGCCATCTACACCATTCACCACTACACGCTCACCATATACACTCACTATTTGTTCTCCAATTTGCCGTTTCGAATATGATTGTTATTTGTTTTATTTCTTTATTTTTTTCTCTCAGCTGCTCTTACTCTTCCTATTGGTTTGCAATTCCTTTGGGTTATTTTTTCAGGCAATAATTTCGCATATCATTCCGTTTCCACCGCTCACAAGCACACGCATTCACTGTACTCGCATGGGTGGATTGTTCCGTATGCCTGAGTAGCTGGCATCGCATTCGCACCTGGCGCTGAGTTTGGGACATCACTTGTGCTCTCACTTACACTCGCTGTTTACGCGCACCACATATAGAGCTTCACTCATTCTGCTCTCTCTCTCTCAATACTCAGCAACGACAAGCCCTGCGGTGTTTTTTTCTTCTTTTTTGCTAAAGTAGCGAGCAGGTGGGCTGCGCCAATAAACATGCGCTTTTATTTACTTCTCTGCTTTACGAATGTTAGTATTATTTTTATATTTTTGTTTGCGATTTGTTTTCTTGTTTTTGTCCTGTGGGAGGTTGGGGTGCGAGCGCGTACGCTGCCAGTTGCAGAAAACATTTGCAGGCTGAAATGACAATTGTGTGGAAATTCACAGAATTGTTGGGATACGGGGCTGATCGTATAATTTGTCAGGAAATAAGAATGATGTAGAGAAGGAATGGGAAAGAAAAAAAGGTTTATGTGCATATTTAATAATAATATTAAAAATTCGCGTTTACATCCTTTGTTGGGTGTTTTGCCGAGCTCCTTCTTCAATTTGTGATGTGTGTCTTGAGATTTTTCCACAAATGGAGCGACCTACAGTTTCATGCCGCCTCCGAACGGCAGATTGGATTTATTTAGAGTTTTTTCATGGCACCCCCCGTTTAAGTATTATAAAAAACAGTTCTGTTGAAGACAGTTTAATCCAAGGTGAAGTGCCTAAACACAATCAGATCGATCAGATTTCTCATACATTAAACGCAACAATAACTGCTCAAAATCTCTGTCTCACTACCAGAGTGAATACTGTGCAAAGAGCGGAGTCCATACTCATACTTGTGGTAATTACCATCGGCTACAGTGCAGCTGGATTGAACGAAATTGGGCAAAGAAAAATCTAAACCTTAAACAATCTTTAAAGTTTTTATATAAAAATTCTGAAGACACAAACCTGCATTTAATTGTTTTGAAAGGGGGATAGGCGTTATTTGGAAATGACGAATATTTTCGCCAAAGACACATTTTTCCACCGAGTATGGATCTCGACGCTCAGCGCCTAGCTATCAATTTGAAGTCAATAAACTATATTGTGGAGCAACGTACGAGATCTGGCACTAATTGGTGCATAGCGGTTTTTATCATTATGAAGTTTATTACGAATTTTCCGTCAATAGTAACAATGAGTTGCCTTTGAAGGTACTTTATTTTTGTCTATGAGTGTAGGGTTACCAACGCCTGCCGTTTACGTATACGATAAAGTCTTTAAAAACTATATACAGCCCCTTTTTAACCCCAGTTCAGCATGAAAGAAATAAAATAGGAAAGACTTAGTATATTCTTATGTATATTTATACTATATTAGGGAACTTTAAAGTTGAAATTTAACATAAAAGATCAGCACATCCTTATAAAAGGCAGAAGATAATCATGCGCTATAAAACTAAGAGTTTCAAATGGAGCTGTGGGAAATTAAAGATAAAAAGAATATCAATTCCTTATAGCGCTAAATACACAGGAAGCAAACGCTCCAGTAGCGTAATAAAGTAGCGTGTGCAGTAACGGACCAACCATTGCTTACGTGGGCCTAAGGACCACGAGATCGAACTGCAAACCTCAAACAGAACCATTGCTACCGTTTCTACAATTCTTTATTAAATTTAAAAACGTGTTTAATATCTTTAGCCAGTATACACGAAGTAACCGTTGATCTGAACAGAATGTGTTCGTGGTATTTCAGGCAACAGTTGAGACAATATGAATTTCAATTAACAACAAAGCTTAGCTCAAAACAAATTCCCTTCATTGCACAAAGTTTACCGCAAGTATGCAAGTATTGCAATGATAATTATCATAAAACCAAACCAGACTCAGGATAATGGCACCATAATCCCAAATACTTTCCTCAGTTCGCCATTCGACATGCACTTAAATACATACAAATATTGACTCGAATTTTTGTGAAAATTTTGAAATCTACATTTAATTGAATTCAGAAAATTAAGAAATTTATTTAGATTAGGTATCATTAACTAAAGTTTTTGACATTTATTTTTACTTATCTCCTACTGAAAATATATGTGGTAACCCTGTTTATATTAGTTTACTCTATATTTTTATAATTAGATTAATTTATACTTTTTAATATTAAAAAATGTGTGGCAACCCTATGCAAAAATATATCTATAACTTATTTAAATTAGGTATCATTAACTAACTTGCTTGGGATTAAATTTTTACTGAAAATATACATATTTTATGATAGATTTGATGAAAAAAATGAACAAATCGATGATTGATTGAGATCAAAAAATAAAGTATGTACGTAATGTATGCTCAGTTCGAGATTAGATGAAAAAAAAATTAACACTGTTGTTAACGAAATGCAAAAATTTCCAATTTTTTCCATAAATACTACTCTGATATATTTAATTATTATTGTTTATGAATTTCAAAGCAAACTTTAGAATTTTCTTTTTCATACGAATAAGTTCTATTTATTTATTATACTCGTATTATATTAATTAAATTGAACTAAGAAAATTCGTGTCCCTATTTTAGTGTTCACAAGCTTCCATATCCTTACACATAGAATCCCTACTTTCACTCCAACACATGCTCACACACACACCCACTCACGCAGAGCAAGCACAGTAACAGACAGTTGGCGCCGCCGCCGTCGCTCACATTTATTGGGAAAACATTTTAATATTTAAATTAAAAAAGCAAATGACAAACTGAGTTTTTCTTTTCCGATTACTTGTGCGAACGAGATGGCAATGGCGGGTGCAAGTGATAGCAAAAGCAATGCCTTCATGCATTGTTGTGCGCCACCGTTACTTGAGTGGCGCTCAGTAAGCGGAGCCTTCGATAGGTAGTCACTCTCTCGCTCTTCGGCACAACCAACAACATCTTACATTGGCATTATGTTGGGGTACCTATTTTTGTATGAATATTTTTGGAGAGCTTTTGTTATGCTGACAACAACAATATACTGATACTCAAACATTTGTGCATTAAAATCCCAGCTCGTATTCACTATTCATTACATTTACATTCACAACCCCAACAATAATACGTTTTTTGTTGGCAAGTACATTCGTATGTGTAGACGGTGTGCTCTTGTCAATCGTTGTCGGCTTTCGCCTTTTGCCACCCAACCGCCTCCCATTCGATACAGCCCGACTTTGGCATTACGTTTATTCGTTTGTAGATCTGCCTACATATGTATTGGTGCACTGTGCAATTGTTCTCGCTCTTGCTTGTCTTTTTGTTTTATTTATTTTAATTTCTTTCTTGCCAATTTTGATTGTATTCTGAATGAGATGGCAATGTGACTGGGTGGTGGTGCGCGTATTCACTCGCTCGCTCCCTATAGCGTCGACGCCATGCTATGCGATGTTTTCGTTCCTATAGGGCACTGTTGCCCTCTTTTATGTTCCTTATTATGACTTTTTTGATTACATACATATGTACATATAAACATTCACACAACTTTCGGCAAGGAAATACATAGATATGCGCCACGTCGCTTATTTATAGTTAAAATCGATGTTGAAGAAAATGTTTTGGAGGGGATTTTCACGGAATCAATTTCATTATGTCAAGACAGAAGCACACTAAGGTCAATTCTAATGGCACAGATCAAGTGCAGTCCCTTCTTCTTAAATGATTGAGTCTCCGCGAAATATACGCCATCAATATTCAATCGTAGTGTTTGTCGTCTCTGTTTACTTTTGTAAATAAATTTATGCCAAGAGTAAAAAATTAAGCAGTCAACCACACAAACATTACATATAAACTTAGGTTCTTAAAAGCGATCATGGAAATATATTACCTAGCCTAAATCGCCTATATAAAATATAGTGCATTCCACCAGCATTAGCTCAGAACTGGGAAATCGGATCATTTAAAATATATAGCAAATTCAATCTTTTCGAATAATTTATCCTTTAATTATTAATTAATTTAATCCTTTTTTAATATATTATAGTCCACCTTTTCTTAAATTCTTTGGAGACTACCTAAAATTGGTGTCTTGTTCCTGTCACTATTCTATTAATCCACCCTTAATATCACTTTCGGATTTTTATATGTAAACTAATAGCGCATTACTATTGAAAATACTTACGTTGGGGTCATTGTGACCCTTAAATGATCGGACAAATGTCACTACCATTCCTATACAGTACCAATTCTTATTAGTCAGTGTATGTGTGTATGTGCGCATAGAGTCGCTGTTTATGTCTGTCTGTGTTTTACTTTATTTCAATTCGGAAATTGTCTCTGCTTTCGCTTTGCTCGTTTCCCGAAGAGACCCACCCACATGCAAACGTAAGTCTATCCATATATATGGATATACTTTTAAGTACTTATGTAGTACATGAATTCGATAGAATGTGCTCAACCTTTGCCACCATTTTGGGACAGCTTCTGGGTGATTATTATTGTATAGTGAAACAGTGTCAATGCCCACCCAACAATCAGCATTACAGTTGCATGTATCAGTTCAAGTACTTATATACATTAGTGAATGCACACATACATAAATATGTATATTAGGGTGGTTTTTTGTTTTTTTTTTTTGTAGATGAAATTTTTATGCTACAATAGATCATTTATGATTATTTCATATTATGATATGAAAAGTTTTTTCATAATATTTTATAATTTTAATTTTTTTTTTCATAAAAGCAGCACTAACATTTCATTTTTTATAAAAATTAATCATTCTAGTGCATTCTTCTTTTAAATAATTCTCGATTAAATATCTCCGCGAATTTGTGAGTAGACGCTTAAAGTTTTCTTAAAATTTTCTTCGGATTATTTCAAACCAACAATAATGTTCGCAGTGGGAGTCTTACCTATGATAAAACAAAACCTATGATAAAAAAAAATAGTTCCACAAATCACTCAACGTATTGTCCTACAAATGGATCTATCCGTACAATTTTATGATGTCTCTGAATGCCACGACGATTGTTTTTACGTCACGTGCAAAACGTAGCAAACGAAAAAATTTTAAATAAAGCATAAAGATGCTTTCCATTTCAATTCAACCGGGCTAAAAAATTTTCAACTAATTTTTTGCAACTGTTTCTACATGGAATCGCTCGTGTAAGTAATGACGATCATTTTGAACCCAAAATTATTAAACTCGGTTCATTTTTGACTAAGTTATGGGCATTTAAAAAAAAATGTTTCTTATATAATTAAAAAAAATCGAGTTTGAGCCGAAAAACAAAATTGCCGATAACTCTTGAAAAAAATTTTTCGGACGAACAAAAAAATACGTGTCTCGAAGAACATGACTCGAATAGCCCGGTTGAATTGAAATGGAAAGCATCTAAACACACTTTTGTTATTCTCCTACTTATCCAGAATAGACTCCGGCATACTCAATATATGTCCGGCTTGTGATACTAACCACTTCACAAATCCTCTCAAACCCACTCAACTAACACCTATCTCCCTCTAGACCCAACCCAACGAAATAGCACGATTCCTGGGTCTACTGTTAGATGAGTTAGACGATACAATTCGGTGACTACTCTGAGCACTGGCAGCGCTTAGTAAAGTGATATAACAATAACAAAAACACTTTTGTTATTAACATCATAATCTCATGAATCGCATTATTATTGCGTCCTTGCAAAAATTCGGTCTCCTTTGTTGGGAATAATTTTCTCTAACCCTTTGGAATACATAGGATTTCTTATTTTGATTTTAAAGGATATGTTTATCGGAATTCTTGGAAATAAAACATTTTCTTCTTTCGAGTTTCCATAAAAAAACAACCTCTTCCGATACAAAAAATTTTAACAGAAAGCAGAGTGTACTTTTCCCTTTTGAAATTCAGGGCGATAATTGGTTTGCTGGCACAGATTTCAAAAATATTTTACCCTAAATGTATGAAAGACGCGATTTCGGCTTTATTTTAAATGATTTTTGCGTGATAATTTTTTTTCTAAAATATAAAATCATACAGCCTGTTACAGTAAAAGCTTCTTCTTTTGAAAAAAGAAAAATATGTTTGCTTAACTGGGACGGTTTGTCTAATATTTGACATTCAAAAGTATGTGTATAGAATGGAACGCGTAAATCTTAAATACAAAAATGTAGCTTATTGCTCCCACCAACTGCAACACACTTATTCCAGCGTTTGATTCAGCTCTCAAAACATTTCTGGAACTCTATTTCCGGTATAGATATTACAGCCGTCTTCGATTTTTCGATTGCTTCCTTTCGACTGTTGAAACGCGGATGTTGTTCCTCGTAATGGTTTTTTGAAAAAAATTGCAGGGACCCCAATCAGGGAACTTGATGACTGTTGGTTGGTATTCGTTTCGCTCTTGGTCAAAAATTCACGGTTAATGATGGCACTGTACGACTGTGCGTTATCATGGAGCAAAATCAACGAGCTTTTTCACACAAATCCTTCTTTTTTGGAGGATTGTCACCCAAATAATAGTCTTGAGCCGTAAACTGCATGTATATCTGGCAAAAATTCGTGGTGTGGAATAGTGTTCTAATCCATAAAAACCATTGCTTTCTTTTTCGACTGAAAAGTGTATTGTTTTTTTTTTTTGGGTCTTGCTTCATTCGGAGCTCTCCACTCACTCGCCTGATGTCTGGATTGTCTGTCGTACTCGCTAACTCATGTCCCGTCTCCAGTAATGATGCATTTGATGAATGTTGGGTCAAATTCAGCCTGTGAAATCATGTCTTTGGCGATGAGAATGCACTTTCCCTTTTTCATGGAATTTATGTCTTTTGGAACCAACTTTTTTGGGGCCAAATCATTAACTACAATGCCCTGAAGGGATCTATAAGCAATGTTCCACCCCCCTGATGGTTAATTTGCGGTTATAGATCAACTTCTTCTTAATTGGCGCGGCAGGCATGCTTTCATCCGACCATATTCTGCATAGGAGCTGATGCATGCACCTTACCAACTCCTCGCCGCCATGTTTGAATAGCTCAGCCGGCAGTCCGTCGGCGCCCGCGGCTTTGTTGTTCTTTAACCGTGATATTACTATTCTCACCTCGTCATGGTCGGGTAACGAAACGACCATTCCGTCGTCAACGATTGGGGTATCGGGATCTTCACATTCTCTATGACATGCGCAGCTGTCACCGTTTAACAGGTTCGAGAAGTGTTCCCTCCATAATTTAAGATTGCTCTGTACGTCAGTCACCAGATCGCCGTCTTTGTTCTTACAGGACAGCGCCCCGGTCTTAAAACCTTCTGTAAGCCGCCGAACTTTTTGGTAAAATTTTCGGGCGTTGTTCCTATTGGCCAGCATCTCAAGCTCCTCGCACTCACGTATTTCGGCCTCTCGTTTCTTCTGTCGGATAATACGTCTCTCTTCCTTTTTCAGCTCTCTGTAGCGATCCCACATGGCTCGCGTTGCGCCCGATCGCAGCGTGGCTCTATAGGCGGCATCCTTTCTTTCTGCGGCAGCATGACATTCCTCGTCGTACCAATTGTTTTTTCGGGCTCGCCGGAATCCGATTTCTTCTTCGACGGCGGTACCTAGAGAACGAGAAATGTTGATCCATTGCTCGCGCATGCCGGTTTGTTGGGCAGTGCTCTCTGAGAGCAGGAGTGAGAGTCGAGTGGCGAATCTTCTGGCTGTCTGTTGTGATTGCAGCTTTTCGATGTCGAACATTCTTTGCGTAGGTAGATGTACGTTTTTTGCTGCACAGAGGCGTGTGCGCAGCTTGGCTGCAACAAGGTAATGATCCTCGTGGATGTTTGGTCCTCGGATCGTACGTACATCTAATACACTAGAAGCGTGTCTTCCATCTATCACAACATGATCGATCTGGTTTTTCGATCAGGAGACAGCCAGATAGCTTGGTGTATCTTTTTATGCTGGAATCTGGTGCTGCAGACTACCATGTTTCGGGCCCCGGCGAAGTCGATCAGCCTCTGTCCGTTACCGGATGTTTCGTTGTGCAGGCTGAATTTTCCGACTGTGGGACCAAAAATTCCCTCCTTGCCCACCCTGGCGTTGAAGTCGCCAAGCACGATTTTTATGTCGTGGCGGGGGCAGCGCTCATAGGAACGTTCCAGGCGCTCATAGAAGGAATCTTTGGTCGCATCGTCCTTCTCTTCCGTCGGGGCGTGGGCGCAAATTAGCGAGATGTTAAAAAATCGCGCTTTGATGCGGATTATTGCGAGACGCTCGTCCACCGGAGTGAACGACAGTACTTGGCGACGAAGTCTCTCTCCCACAACAAATCCGACACCGAATTTGCGCTCCTTTACATGGCAGCTGTAGTAGACGTCGCAAAGTCCTATGGTTTTCTTACCTTGCCCCGTCCATCGCATCTCTTGGATGGCAGTGATGTCAGCCTTTACTCTCACGAGGACATCAACCAGCCGGGCAGAGGCACCTTCCCCATTAAGGGACCAGACATTCCAGGTGCATGCCCTCAAATCATATTCCTTATTTCGTTTGCAGGGGTCGTCATCAGTAAAGGCAGTTCTCATCCGAGGCTTTGCAATTCTTTTCATTGGGGGGGATTTTTAAGTGGCTGGTCCCAAACCCCAAGTCCCGTGTTTCTGAATCATTCCCAATGCATGCAATTGCTTGGAAATTGATTGGCAGGTAACGCCTAATACTCAAGCAAGGTTTTCTTGCATTTGACATCCTCATTGAGCAATGCCTCCAATTGAGCAATGCCTCCTATTGAGCAATGCCTCTAAAGCGCCTTCGAAGGTTTTTGTCCTTCCTTCACGCGAACGGTCGTCGACATTAAAATCACCGTCTTTGAAGCGACGGAGCCAATATCGGCACGTTGTTTCACTTAAAGCAGCATCTCCATAAACCACTTGTAGCTCTCGATGCGCTTCAGCCGCCGTTTTTTTCGAATGAAAGAGGAAAATTAAAACTTCCCGCAAATGACGATTATTCAGCACAAAATCAGACATTTTCACAAAACCAAAAGTATATGATACCAAAACGAAATCACTAATGTATCGAAGCAGTTTTTTTACCATATATCTAAGCTTGGTTTTTGACATTTAGGTTATGTTAGAAACGACTAGCACACATTGCTGGCGGCATCTATTGACAAAAAGCGGGAACTTAGTTGCGCACATAATATTATTATTACATTTTATTAGAAAATATTATATTATTATTTATTATACCGCTTTTTTTTGGAGGTGTAAGAACATATTTCCTGATATCAGCATGAATGAACAACCCTAATATAAATAGTACGCACGGCTTTACATATTCACACACATTTGTGTATGCACATACAGTTAAGTATTTTTAAATGTACTTTCTTTTACTTCTTTTCATTTTAATTCATTTTATATTTTGCAGCGAATTTCTGTTGATTCACCACCACCACCCACCCACCCAAGTATTGTATATTCTCCGCTCTGTCCCAGCGAAAGCGCCGACCAATCGGAAATCATGTACATATTTCTACATTGAAATACCCATTTTTTATTTTTATTCCACTTTTTGCTCTTGCTTTTGTTTTACTGTTTGTGTGCGCCTTTTATTTGGTTTTGCAGATTAAGTTGTTTTCCTGTGCACATACACACACACCTATGCACATTTATACTTACACCGCCATACACACATACATATATGCACATAGATATGAGAACTTTATACGCTCAGTACATAACTTTTTGTTTTATATGCGACTTGCATTTATGTGCTGTGGAATACAGCTTTGCTATTTACTTATTATCGTAATGTAAGTGTTTGTGTAAAAATGTATGTATGTATGTATGCATGTGGTCCTCATGTACCTGTGCATATCTGCAGCTTCGCTCGTCCTTAAGGCCTCATTCATTTTGTTGATACATATGAAACAAATAAAATCGTTTAATTTAATTAAAAGTTTAATACTTCTCAATTTCGTATGGATTTATAATTTGCACAGAAGATTGGTTAGTCAGTTGCACTAGAAAAAAAGTTGCAGGAAGTTTAGATAACATTTGGTTGAATTGGCCATTAGCAAACAGGAATACCATTTTTTTGGCAGAGCAAATATTTACCGTTTTTATAAAACACCAAAGCTAATTAATATAATTAATTACAATTTAAAGTATAGCTGAAGAGATTTGCTTGAGGCCCTCTGTTCCATTCGGGACAAACGGAATAGATGATGATGAAGAGATTTTTTGGCGTATGTGTTTTTCAAAATCTATTCGCTCACACTATAATTCTATCAACATTTTCGCCAAGTAATTCTGTTTGGCTGTTAGGCTAAGTTAGGTTACGGTGGTTGCCGCTATCCATGAGGGTATAGAAGGCACCCACTTCGGTCTGAAGGCCCATTGTGGTACTAGCAGCTTAGACTCAAGCTACAAGTAGTAAAAATACTTAGGTATTTAACTTGACTGCAGACTTACTTTCTGGGCCCAGATACGGCATGCGGCTACCAAACAGCAAAGGTCACGGGTATGCTAAGTAGATTAATGACAAACATCGGTGGGCCAACACAGAGCAAAGCTAATTATGGCGACCACAAGCTCGATTCTCCTGTACGGCAGCGAAGAGTGGGGAACTGTGTTAAACTGCAAGGCCAAGCGCAAAGCACTGGAGGCTGTGCCATGAACAGCGGCACTCAGAGTTGCCTCAGCCTACCGCACTGTCTCAGGCGCTGCAATTTTCGTGATCAGCGGTCAGATACCCATCGACCTCATGGTCCGGGAACGAATGGATGCGTGGGATTCCAAGAAGAAACACGTCATCACTAGCTTCCCAAAACGGACATGCCAAACCATGCTGCGGTGGCAAAGCCGATGGGACACTGAACCGATTGGCAGATGGACGGCGAAACTTATTCCATCAATTGACAAATGGGTCCAAAGGAACTTCGGAGAAGTGAACTACTTCATAACTCAGTTCCTCTCGGGCCACGGATACTTCCGGGGGAAAATACCCATTTGGTCCCCCGCCTTTTTTAAAACAAGGGGTATAAGGGGGGGTAGAGGGGGCATTCTACTTTGAAAACCTCACTTGGCGGCGACTTGTAGTTTTTAAGTTATTTGAGTTTAAAAATTGTAAAATTGACCAAATTTTGGTTACTACAACCAGCCGAAGTGCTGCCAGACATCGTATAAATAAACAATTTTAGAAGATAATAAATGAATAGAAATACAAAATTTTACAAATTATTTCTATATTATATACGTCTATTCTTATATATATATATATATATATATATATAGGTATATTTATGGATATATGTATATATTTATATACATATATATATTAATGCTTGATTTTCAGTAAAGTATGTTTGATTGTATGCATTTATATGCATAATATATGATATCGCGCGATTTTTAATTCCAAATTTTCACTATATTATACATATATGTATATATTTAAAAAAAAAGAAAAAAAAAAAAGCGCCGCACGCGCGATTTTTTATTCCAAATTTTCCCTATATTATGAATATATGATATATATATATATACATATATATATATTTAAAAAAAAAAGAAAAAAAAAGCGCCGCAGGCGAAAATTTGGAATAAAAAATCGCGCGATTTTTAATTCCAAATTTTCACTATATTATGAATATATTATGTATATTCTTTTTTATATATTAAATATCTATATATAAAAAAAAATAGTTAAAAAATTTTAAAAAGAGTATTTACACCTTAGAGGTTGTAAACCCCCATTCCCTCATATTCTAACAGAAAAGAGTGTGTAGAAATTATGTTCCTATGTTGCTTCGTTTTCAATCGCATTCTATTATTTTTTTTTATTTTTTGCTTCTGGCAGCACTCCATTCAGCCATGCTTTTCAGTTATTGTAAATTTAGCTGGCATATTTGGAGTTAGCAACTTAAAAATGCAATATAAATGGTTAATTTGTGGTATAAATAAATAAAAAGAGTTAAAAACGTGTGTGTATGTTAATATAGTTTCAATATTTATTAAAATAAATGTGATAAATGCACTTATTCTATCAAAATTTGGTGAAGGTAAAAGACAAATTTTATCAACAAATAACTTAAAAACTATTATTAACAGAATAGTGTTGGTGCTAATATAGTTTTAGCAAAATAAGCACGAAATGAACATCTCCTGTGAATTTCATTGGAAAATTCGTAATATTTCTCTCAAAACAAGTGAGGGGATACTGCATGGAGTCGGAGCCACTTCCGGAGTTACCTATAGCGCATGGGCAAGGTAACCGATTCTAAGTGCATATACTGCGAAGCACCGAGCGATGACGCTGAATACACGTTTTTTAGATGTGACAGATGGCTGGCGGAAAGAAATGCCCTGAGGGAGCAGATTGGCGACATCGTACCGAAAAACTTAATTAAATGGTTAATGGTTATGGTTTTTAGCTTAATCCGCGTTTAACTTTAAACCCACCACGACCTTAAGTTGGTTTTAAACATATTAAAATCAAAAGAAATTTAAGACTTTCTGTGCACCTAAATATTGAAAACAAATAAAAATGTTTAATTTTCAAGGTATTGAAAGAGATTTTCATATGATAAGCAATGGAAGCTTTATAAGACACTTTAAACCATTTGAGTTAGATGAAAATGCATTTACACCAAAAATTCATTGCACCAAAATTCAATGGGCTATAAAACTGTACGAATGGCGAAGATGTTGGTCAAAGCCGAGTTCAGCGGTTAGGGGTAGTCAGAATTTTCTTAAAGTATAATATCTTAAAAATATTGTGTGAAAATTTGAAGCGAATTCAAGAAATACTTTTCGAGTTATTCAACAATAAGCAATGGGCGCTCCGGAGCTCGATAGCAAAATTTGAAATGCGTTTTTCTCAAAACTATGTTTTTTGAACTAGTGATCACTGTAACTTAAAAACTGATTGGTAGATTTCAATAAAATGTATACTGCTTTGAAAAGCATAAAAAGCTCGTGCCTGATCGAAGGATTTTTGTTCAAAAATTTCTACTTTTTTTAAACAATATTTAAACAATATTAATATTTCCTGAGGCCACCGTATTATTAATTTTGCAAAAAAGCACCGATCAGACACACGATCTATTAATAACACTAATTTCTCTTGTGCGAATGATTTTAGATGAATCTCCAAGGATTTGTGATGATGACCGCAAGGGGCTTCTGAAGAAACGAGCTCCACACAATCAGCTATAACTTTTACAATTATTAATTTTTTTTTTTTTTGCTAATGTCAAACCGAAACATGATGTTTTAATGCTATGTTTTTATTTTTGTAAAATAAAGCAATTGACTAGCAAACAAAAATTATTGAAAATCATAATTTTTTCGGGCCTCTGACTACCCCTAACCCCCTCAGTATGCTGCGCAATATATGACGGTCACGTAAAATCAGAAATCTAAGCTGCGAACATTCAACTCTAACGTGATGTCAATGTTTTATTATGGTTCGGGAACTGGGAAATGCTCAAAATTTATCCAAGTCTTTGTAAGCAAGTGCTTGCGGCAGATTCTAAAAATATGGTGGCCTGTTCGCACATCAAATGAAGAGCTCTGGGGTCGTGCCCATCAAGAAGTATGCGCAATGGATAGGACACACACTTGGCAAACGCAACAGCTATATCGCAATACCCGCAATAATCCAGGTGTCTCTGCTAAAAGCTCCTGTCGAAAAACTGTCGATAGCGAACTGAATGGCAATGGGTAGTCGTGGACTTCAATATGTAGAGAAGCAAACAACAAAGTAAGATTTAGGGGAATTTCGAGACCCTATACTCAATGGGAAATGAGGATAGCAGTGGTAGTAAAAATTCTCATTACGAGTACCACTATTAGCGTTTTCCCAAGCATATGCAGCAATGCAGCAGTTCGGGCTCTTACCTTTGACGCGCATCAATCTGTCAGTTCCGCCGCTGATAAGGTTGATGGGATTCGTCGAAAAAAAAGAAACGGCAATATGAATACGTACTCGATTTGGGCGATCTGCTTTGACAACTTTTTAATGAAAACAAATTTCAAAAAATTATTTTGCGGACATATCATGAATTGTTTTTTGTTTTATGGACACCGAATGTCTACACAGTTGGTGTATATGCTCCCTTTAGAAAAATTTAGAAAAAGTTATAGTGCATAACTAATATTGTATATTTTCATATTCAATTTTGTAGCTTTTTATATAAGTATGAGTATATCTATATACAAACAATAGAAAATATATACATACGCACTATACAGGGTCCGGCACTCGAAGTGTAAGCAACTTCAGACCGCTCGCACCTTAAAGTAAATAAAGTGTTTGTTCATCGCACCATTACTCGTTACAATGATACTGGCAGCATCGCGAATCGTCATAGGGGTGGTCACCAAAAGACTGTAGCGTCACGTGAAATTGTTCAAGAAGTGAAGAAGCGACTTGAGCGGAATCCCCGACGAAGTGCAAATCAAATGGCGAAAGAACTGAAAATATTTGACCGTAGCATCTGCCGCATACTGAAAAATTATCTCAAAGTCAAGTCTTACAAGATCCAAAAGGCGCGTGATCTCACACCAAAGCAGCAACAAGTCAGACTTGAGAGAGGGTTGCTTCGCTTGGCCGAAAACAGTCAATTTCCGAACATTCTGTTTTCTCTGTTTTTCTTCGAGTAAATATTTGAAATTGAGCAATTCGTAAACTCGCAAAACGATAGGGTTTATTTGACCGATCATTCATACGAAAATTTGAGTCATCGATTGGCCATCAGGAGGCAGCACCCGCCACAGATAATGGTTTGGGCCGCTGTAACCGCAGATGGGTGCTCTCCAATCATTTTCATCGAGCGTGGCTTCAAGTTAAATGCGAAAATCCGAAATATTATCGGGAAAGTATTCTAAAGGTTGCTTTGAAGCCGTGGGCAGACAAACATTTCGGTGGCAGACCCCCGACTAGAAATTTTGGAAGGCGGTGATTAGGCGCAAATAAGGCAGACCGCATTCCAAATTTGCGCCTCATAAGGCAGCCAAACTAGGCCCAAGTCCCGAAAGTTATCACCACACATCTGCCTCATTAGGCGCAGGTTAGTTAGGGATTCCAATTTATGCCTAAGTGAGACACTGCCATAGATTTTCGTGACCCCAACCAAATTTGGTATTGTTCTGGCATGCCAATCTTTGCCTTGCCTAACGTGGGCCTGGTAAGGTAATAGTGAGGCGTGCCTCAGTAAGGCCTGCCTAATTCGGGCCTAACTGATTCTTTGGCATGCCTCACTGTAATTCTAGTCGGGCCATGGACGTTTTAACAGAACTCGGCAACGTCTCACAAAGTTCGGGGGAACCAAAAGTGTTTAAAAAACAGCGTTACGAAATTCATAACGTCCACACAATGGCTCTCAAATTCAACAGACGCGAATCTGATGGAAAATTCTCTTTGGGCTGTTTTGGAGAGCAAAGTCCGAACTAAAAGATTCACCAGTCGGCGCTGTAAAAACCCATTGTCCGCGAGTGGGCTGGGCCGTCTCAAGGCCATAGTCAAGGCAAAAGGTGGTCATATCGAGCAAAAGTAAATGGATCCTTAATTTTGTATAATTTTCACACATTTTTCACTTTGAATTGAATAAAAGTAATTTTCCAAGCTAAATTTATGGCCTTTTTAATTGGCTACACTTCGAGCCAGACCCGGTATGTATATATTAGGTTGCGGAATAAGTTCGTAGCATTTTTACCGAATACTTTTATTAAACCTCTTCCCACCTCCAACCAAAAATCGCCACGTCGACACCAGAAGTTGTTGAGCCAGTTCTTTGTTATCGAAGTTAAGGCCCTTCAAATTTTTTGACAGCGAGCGGAAAAGATGGTAATCGGTCGGTGCAAGGTCCGGAGAATACGGCGCATGCCAAAGGACCTTCCATTTGAGCTCTTGGAGTGCAGCTCTGACGACTTGTGCAATATGGGGCCTGGCGTTGTCATGAAGGAGTATTGTTTGACCATGTGTCGATTAGGTATTTTTAGTCGAATAGCCTCATTCACGCGGAGTAGCTGGGCAATGTAGAGCTCCTTGTTGAGCGTGGTATTCCTTTTGAGTATATCCCTGTGCTCCGCCTTCCCAGTACCCCCAAACATGTATCATCATCTTCTTTGGATGAAGATCCCGCTTGATTCTTGGCTTTAGCGTATCTCCTGGACCCACCCACTCCTTTCTTTGCTTCATATTGATGATATTTCTCATCTCCTATGACGATAAGGTACAAAGGGCGCTGTTTATGAACGCGGCAAGCGAGATGCGGAGAAGCCATTTGAAGACGGCTTTCTTTACTTTTTTTTCGTCGAGCTCACGAGGCATCCAGGCTCCCAATTTTTCTATGAATCCCATTGAATGAAGGTGGTTGAGAATCGTTTTACGATCGCAGTTTATTTTCACCGTCAATTCACGACTGGTTTGGCGACCGTTCGCCTTCAAAAGTGATTTGACACGTTCTTCATCGAATTCAGATGGCCTTCCGCTGCGGGACGTGCCATCGATGTCAAAGTCGCCATTTTTGAACTTTGCAAACCATTTCCGTGCTGTAGACTTGCCTATGACACCTTCTCCATACACGTCGCAAATGTCCCGGGCCACTTCGGTAGCTCTTTGACCTCTATAAAAAGCAAAGAAGAGCAGTTGTCGAAAATATTGATTTTTGCCTCCTGGGTATTCCATTTCTAAGCCTCAAAACTAATAAAAAATTAAATAACTCAAAAATACAGGTAACATGGTTTTGTACAGCAGTAAGAGTTCTACCGAAGGAATACTTACCCTTTGTCAAACAGCAAAGAAATCGTTGAAAATAAAACAAAATATAAAAACGCTGCGAACTTATTCCCCAACCCAAAATATGCAAACTTTTAAGACTCCTTTGGAGAGCTCAATTCTGCTTGAAAATTATTGAAGAAAATCGATAATATGCAAATTTTGATAAACATTTGCGGAGACAGTAAATATTAGCTTATGGTTACATAACTTTGCACACATACCTACATACAAAAATACATACAAGGGACAAAGATACGAAACCAAAAAGCCACTATATTCATACATACATACATACAAATGCATGTATATGAACGAACGAATGGGATTAAAAATATGGTACAGCTTGAAGTACATGCATACATACAAATACATGAGAATTAACGGTATTCCAACATTGTGGATGACAAAAGAAGCTATTGGATACATGGAAAGATATCGCTACCTGACGGGTAGCCTCTTATAATTTATGTTTTTATACTTCGGTACGATATTGCTAAATACCTATGTATGTGTATAAGCTTTTACAGTAGATATTCCAAAACTGTAACTAAATTACGCCAAAACAATAAATCTGGTAAAAGCAAAAGACTCCCTCAGAAAGAAATTACCTTTCTAATGAGGGCTTTTCTTTTGAATCAGAGTCAATTGATTGTACAAAATAATTAGTTTGTTCTATTTTATATTTAGTTTTTTATTTCCTTTTTTTCATTTTAAAAGCTTCGTTTAAGTTGAGTGCGAAGTATTGTCAACATCCACGTTTGGCAATTCGTTTGTGAACCAATGTGTCTGTGCAAATTATTTATTTCAATTAACCTATAGAAAATACATCTACCAAAAGTACCCCACTGTCTGAGATGCCCAACCTTTCCATGTGCTTCGCCCACCGAAAGTGGCCCATTATCAGTCCAACCAGCTGTCTGCACTCCCTTCTGCTTAATGACAAAAGGGTTTGCGACAGTCGATCAGACATGAGAGGTAACATCAGTTTAGTCTATCTGCAGCCTCTCTCAGCCTGCCAAGCTTGCTTGGGGGTTGTACATAGTAACCCATTTGCTAACCGTGGCTTTGATGGCCGCAGAAGGGAATGGCAACGATACCCACGTGTCCCGGGACCCATGTTAGCATCAGGCTATTATGTCTACCGACATAGTTCAGCCTGGATTTACAGGACTGGACTACCCCTGATGTGGTTGGGGGGCTGTCTAAGGCCATAAGGGCAGCTTGGCTGTCGCTGCAGACACATATAGAACAAAGTTCATCGCTTCTTGAACCGCATACACCTCCGCTTGAAACACAGATGCATGCATTCCAAGAGCAAAGTGCAGTTTCGTCCTGCTGGATTTCACGTAGACCTCAGAGCCGGAGTCCAGCTCGGTCCTGGAGCCATCTATGAGAATGCGAAAACAGTGTTTGCCGGACTCATTTTCAGAGTTTGACCACGACAGAGCCTCTGGCAGCACTACACTGTATCTCTTTTCAAGTACGACTCTTGATGGCTTGGAGTCAAGGAGCATGAAGAGAATCGTTGGATCGAAATCTATGCCTTCTCTGTTTTCCAATGCCAGACAGGGGCCGTACCAGTTCACATTGTGTTTCAGCCTGCAGATGGCCTTCAAGCCCTCTTCTTGGATGAAAGCATCAAGTCGTGGCAGACCAATCAGAGCATCTGATGCCGGGCCTGAAGTAGTCGGAAAAGCTCCGGTGTAACAGATGGCCACAGTGCGATAAGGTCCTCCTGACTCCCACGAGAGAGAGTTAAATTTGGGAGCACCAGTGCCCATCGAGGATCCGTTGGCTTCTGTTGGTGTGACTTCCGCCGATCGAGGCCTTTTGGAGGATACAGACGCAGAAGGGCCGACAGAGCCGCCTGAAGATTTCTCCCGCATGAGCCTTGCCCGCCGCTTTCTCCTTTCCATTCTTGCCACACTCTTCGATATCCCAGCTTCTTTGGGAGAACGTGCTGCCACCGAAGCAGCCTTACAACTCAGGCCCTCCGGTTTTTCCGTCTCTGAAGAAGAGGACATTGCGATAGCAACCCCCGTCTCCTCCTCAATGCGCTCTCGCTCATAGAGCTGAGAGACTTGGGTAATGATTGGGACCTCCAGAATCCATGCCCCTGCCGCCGAAGCTTGAAGATTGCCACTTGTGAGGGTTCCACCTGGAGTAATTAATCCATCGTTTTCCATTACCTTTTCGGTTTTGTTCGGGACTCGTCCCTAGCCAGTTTGGTTCGCGGATGGCACCCTGATTCTATGCCAACTTTGAGTCATCACACGAGTGTTGGAACCTAAACCAGCTGGGAAGGCCTACTTCCCTATCCACCATCTGGAATGCACCCGATTGGAGATCAGGCAACTCCACACGGGACCCAAGAACTTGAAGACTTATTTTTTTCAAAAAAAATTTGTTTTAATCGCAAAAATAAATTCATGTTTTATTAACATGCCCCTTGTCCCGAATCTTCTGATACCAAAAAAATACGCAACTCCGAGTTGATTAGAGTTACCAATGAGGTCGAGATTGCCTGTGAAGTGTTAAGAAGGAAATAACAATGGATCAGTCACATACTTCGAAAGAATGACGACAACGTAGCCAGGCATGCGTTACGGTGGAACCCGTTCAAACAAGTAAGGAGTGCAGTTGGAAGACTTCGTATAACTTGACGAAGATCAACATGAAATTGCAACTCTCGGCTTATCATAGAGCGAATTGAGAGTCAATGGCATTCTGGAGTAGTTGACGCCCTAAGCTCTACTAGGAGTTAAAAGATAGCATATATATGTATGTATATTACATTGCCACGTGCACCATTTTCGGTACACCAAGATTAATTTTTTATATTTAAAAATATAAAATCTAATATTTATTTAATTATGTGACGTAATGAAGACAAAAACGCTTATTGTATGTCACATATTTATATACAAATATAAAATTTTGCTTTTGATACATTAGATTTACGTCGAGCTATTATATTTACTCTATAATTCACTCTGATTTCAGTCGAGTTTGAAAAAGGATTTTTGCCTTTTTCAACCAGAACTGTTTTTTAAATGTGCCATTTTTATTAGAATATGCAATTACATTATTAATTTGAAAACTGGTGCCATAATGTCTTGATCAGCTGAATATCTTAGATCAGAACAACCAGGTACGCATCCTATGGGTTGCAGGCTGCGTAGAAATTACCCTGGGGGGAATGGAAGATAAATTTGTGAGCAGAAGGGCCCCATTTAAGGGCTCAGAGCTACAAGTATTTTGTGGCGTATTCATCTGTTCTTCAGGAAGTAGAGAAAATACAAAGACGATCATACTGGAACAATCGATCGAGCTTATTGCTGATAGGTAGCTTTAACCCAAACCGACTTAAATATAGTATGGCATTCAAAAACACAACCACAAATAATTTAAGAATCGTCATAGAAATATCCTGTAGACTTATTGAGGAAGCTTAGCTCACAATATTACTCTGAAGATGGCTCAATAGATTTTGTAGATCACAGTGCTAAATCCCGTAATAATACTAAATAATAATAAAAATTTCTATTCAATGCTTCTTCTTAGTTTGACAGACAGCTTTGGGATCCAAGTCATGCACTTCAGCTTCCTTATATAATGTTTATTCCGGCATAACAATCGGAAGCATTACATGGGAGGATTTATATATTGTATTATATAATATATGATATTTGGGCATAAGTAGAGCTAAAGGGTTAGAAAGCATAAAAGATAGAAATTTCATACAAGAGACTACCACAAATGGTATTTGAAAAGATCGTGAAGTTCCAAATAGAGGGGGTTTACTGTATTACCATACATGTACCTCATTTATCACATGTATTTACATATATGTGTATGTATGTATTTAATAGAAAGTGGTGCTGTTATTACTTAAAACGGTAACAAACTTCGATGTGAACTTCAAGTTGTTGCAATAATCCTTTGTTGGATTCTGAGTGGCACTGAAGGAGCAGAAACATATATATGTATGTATGTTTGTATTCTATATAAGAGGCACATATATATATATATATATATATAAATATGTATGTGTGGACAAGTCTACCTATACTATACCTCGACGAATGCAGAAATTCGCTAAGGGAACTTTGTATTTTGAATTTGTTAAGTTTCACGGTGTGGGTATTTGGAAATATTCTATGAGCCTGTCCAGCCTTTACAGCATTTTTTGTGTAAGTATTTACGTTAAGAAGAATAAAATTTGCAACGATATGAAATGCTGCTTCTGTTTTTAAGGAGATACGAGGAAAAAATATAGTTGGCAATGATAACTTCAAAATTTACGTACATACATATACATTTTTTTTTTTGCTGGAATGTTGGTAGAACTGTCCTCTATACTGTCGCAAAGTTTGGGCGTGATCTGTCAATTAGTTTGCTTTTGACTTTTAATTATATCAGTCAACCGCAGGTATGCTCTGCGATTTTCACTGTGGATTAAAATATCGAACTGACAATTTGTCTTTAATTTTGTGTTTTGAACGGGACTTCGTGTGCCGAATCGTTGAAAATGTTGCAGAAAGCCTATGGCGAGTGTGCCGAGAAATCGTGGAAGATTTGCTCCGATCGTTTATCCAGCGCACCATAGCAGGTGATGAGACATGAGCTGAATGACGCTATCCATTTGAGCCGAAACCCAAAAATCCACGTCAAAGTCGGTGTTCTATGGTAAATAAAGAATATTATTTGGAATATGGATATTGCACCGTATAACGCACCGTCTCACACGCCTCATATTGTGAACACTTTTTTAACCAAAAACCAGACAAATATCATCGAACAACCACCATATTCACCAGGGGGCTAATGTGTTTTTCCTTTTCCCAAAACTTAAATTGGAAATTCGCTGAAAGAGATCTCTTCAAATGCGTTTGAAAATTGCTTTGATGACTAGACTAATCGTTGGCGGATATGTTGAATGCGACAAAATAAATTTTGATGATTAAACAATTATTTTGTATTTTATTGAACGATTCCCGGTACTTTTTTGACAAAATGAATGCAGAGGGAGCGTACGGTATTTGAGGACAACTTTAAAGTAAAGCTAACTAGTTTTTATTTTGAACAACATTTAATGAAAAGTCACGAATATTTTACTCAACATTAACTTATTATAAAGGGTTTTCCAATAAGAGTTGTTATTTTGATATTCAAAGAAAAAAGATCAATGGTTTCGTTGCTTGTGTGGTACGTAGCGCCGTTTTGTTGAAAATAAACGTTGTCCAGATCAATACCATCCAATTCCGGCCGTAATTCGATAGCACAATCCATTCACCGTAACTGTTGCTCCAGCTTCATTTTCGAAAAAGTAAGATGCAATGACTCCGCCGAACCATAAACCGCACCAAACAGTCACATGTTGAGTATAGAAAGGCTTTTCAACAATAACTCTTGGATTTTCTGAGCCGCAGATCGGACAATTTTGCTTGTTGACGAAGCCACCGAGGTTTAAATGGGTCTCAGCACTCAAGATGGTTTTTCGATGGAATTTCGGATCATTTCCATGCATTTCAACGACCCAATCAGCAAAGACACGACACTGTTGATGATCGGCCGGCTTGAGTTCTTGTGTTAACTGGACTTTATAAGCCTTAAGACCTAAATCTTTATACAAAATACGGTGTAATGACGTTTGTGGAATGTCTAATTTCAAAGAACGACGAGGAATGGACAAACCTGGGTTTTCTTCAACTCTTTCGGCTACAACAGCAACATTTTCGGCTGTTCTTGAGCGACGTGCACGTGTTGTATTCTTCACATCACTAACTTGTTCCAATCGCGAATTTTTTCACCAATTTCTGTATTGCGGTCCGACAAGGTGCTCCACGATGTCCCAAAAATGTTCGAGTTTTACCCACCGTCTCTGCCAAATTTTCACCATTCTTATAGTGGACTTTAATAATTTCAATGCGTTGTTTAATTTCTATGTTTAAGCGTGTATGGTTCCATTTTTATTAATGGCGCAGTTTCTACTTGTCAAATATCAAAAAATTACAGCTTCAAAAGTTACATCTAACGAAATAGCGGGTTATTCAAAATAACACCTTTATTTAAATTTATAGAATCATTATATATAGAATATAGCGTTAAAGTTATTTAGGCTTATTGTGAAAACGGGTGTTCAAATCAAAATGCATATCGCGCACTTCGAGACCGCACATTTTCACCTCAGTGGATTCGTCAATAAGCAGAATTGCCGCATTTGGGCGAATGATAATCCAAGAGTGATTACCGAAAAACCAATGCACCTAGAAAGAGTGACCGTTTGGTGCGGTTTATGGGCCGGCGGCATCATTAAGCCGTATTTTTTCCAAAATGAGGCCGGTCAGGCAGTTACTGTGAATAGTGTTCGTTATCGTGAGATGATAACGAACTTTTTATGGCCCGAATTGGAAGATATGGATGTGGACGATATGTGGTTTCAACAGGACGGTGCCACTTGTCACACAGCTAACGAAACAATGGCTGTATTGCTCGAAAAATTTGATGGCCGAATAATCTCACGGTGCGGCGATGTCAATTGGCCGTCAAGATCATGTGTTTGACACCCTTGGACTTCTTTCTTTGGGGTTATTTGAAAGAAAAGGTGTACGTCGATAAGCCAGCAACAATTCAAGAGCTAAAGGATGAGATAATTCGGCACATTAACGGCATAGAACCTCAATTATGCCTCAGCGTCATCGAAAATCTGGACCATCGGATGGAGGTGTGCCGCCGAAACCGTGGAGGCTATTTGGCCAATATTTTGTTGGATAGGTAATTGACCCATACCAGTATTATCATAATAAAGAGAAATGACAATAATTTCCTAAATAAATTGTATTTTATTCAAAATCAACACCGGCCCTTGAAACTTAACCACCCTTTATAAGTTAAGGTAACAGAGCCGTACAAACTATATGTTAAAGCTGCTGCCTAATATTTCAGAAAACCATGCTTTTAAACTGAACTAAGAGCTTGTCTTTGCACTAAGAGTTTGCTTTTGCATTCAATATTGCACTCAAACTCAGTTGCAAATACTTTACAGTTATTAATGCAATTAAAAAAAAGCAACACTCACTTCCCAGTACATTAATTTCCCGCCAAAACCTGCAGCTACCAATACAACAACAAACCTGGTTCGCGCAAGAGCTGACAGTGGTCTCTTAAGGGGATTCAAGTGATAGTAGGGCATTAAGTAATTGTGAGTAAAGCGATTAACATCGCAGTACGCGAAAATAAAAACATCAAACATTTTTATAAATTAATACATGCGCTTAATAACTGTCGTAATTTCTAGATATGGCAACTCGTACCTTCTGGCAACTTCTGTTTTGCCATCTGGTATCAAGACGAATTCAAGTTTTTTTTTAGTATCTCACTCGTCCGGTTTTCGTTGTCAGTTGGTTCGCGAACTTTCGTGATTTGTTACAAAATAATCCCATATTTTAATAAAAATGGAACATTTTAAAATTTACCACTCACTTTTCGGTCCAGAAAGACGATTACGCCTGATTACAGAAAGCTGGTCAGTTAGAATAATTCCGAACCCTTACCCAGTCTTTATCACCTAATCACCCCTCTTTAGCGTAGCTACTTAGCTTTTCCTTGGTACCTAGACTGCCTACTTCCTCGAAAAAGACACAGTTTGAAATCTCAAGTGTGCTCTTTGCAGTGCTAAACATTCGCGCAAAAAATTTTGAATGTATTCACCTCCACTTCCTCATATACAAAAGTGTATCTAAATGCTATAGATTAGCCTGAATGTTTTTGTTTTTTGTTTTTTATTAAAATATTTTTGCACAAAAATTATTAATGAATTAAATTTAATTTCGGATTCAAAGTTTTAAAACGGAAATAAATTCTTATTATCAAATTTCATGAAAGCTGAACCCAGTTTTCTTCGTGAAAAGTAATCGATAAATGTTGAAGCGCCTTCATGATACTTCTGCTTCGATGAAATTTTCCTCAACAAATCTGGTTTTTCTTTCAAATAGTCGTAGAACTTAAACTGAAACTGCTTTATTCCAAATTATGTCTAGTGACCAAGGTACACATCAGCGTTTTGAAACGGGTTTTTCGGTGGTCCAATGACTCTTACGAAAATACTCGTTCGATTAGCGTTAAAATCCGTGATGGAACAAAAACAAATTCAATGAGAATACCGAATTCTGTGAATCAATTGAAACACAGAAGAAAATATTAGAAACACAGATAGTTTGCCTTCACTGCTCCATTCCAAAAATTTTTTTTTTCGGGCGTCCATGGGGACTAGGATTTGCTCAAAGGGGAGTTTCCTCCACGGTGAGGTGAAAATCGTCACACCAATGCCATTCAAATTTCAATGAGCGATGAGTGTGCGTGCGTGTATTTATTTTTTCGTAAACGCGCTGCTATTTATTACCAATGCCTGGATGAGGCTACTCTTCCAATTTGTAATGAATTTCCTTCCGTATCCATGCAATACGAGTAGAGATGCCTACCGTTTTGTATAAACTTGTATTTGCTATCAGGTATTGAATACATCGGTGATTGTGTGCAGATTGTTATGAAATCACGATTTTTACGATAACTATAATAAATACGTTCAAGAGACTTGTTTCAAAGTTTTGGTTGCCGAACTCAAGTTAAGTATTAAAAATTACCTTAAGCGGACCCGGTCGTCTAGAAATTAAAAAAAATCAATTTTTTGTTTTTTGCTATATTTTGAAAGTATAGTATCTTAGGAATATACTGTGAAATTTGCATGTCCAAATTCCCAATATTATAGCTTCTACCGCCCATTAACGAGGTAGATAGCGGTCTGCGCGCTCCTGTACCTCAAACTTTAAAATTATTTATCTCGAAACATCTTTTTTCGGTCTGGTGTTGTCAAAAAACTATTCAACCAAATCGTCTGAAGAATTCAAAACCACGCCTCTTCTTTTTTCTAGTACGGGACATAGCTACAGTCATGGTAGGTGAGATGGCAAGAGTACCCCAGGTACACCTCAAGTAGCACTTACGTGCTAAATTTTGATACCATAATGTGGACCACCACCTGTGAAAAGATTAAGAGAAAAAACCATCTACAGCTATCCAGTGCTGTTGATGTAGTGGAGGAAAGAAAAGGGATCTAGGCTGGAGAACTTCTTCAAGTCATACCCAAAGGGCACGCTAAGGAATCTCAAGCGCCTAGCCGCCAGAGCCGGACAAAGTGTTCCACAGTTATCTGTTTTTTCTCTCTGCAGGATCCCCACAGCTTCTGCAATAGGGGTTGTACGGAATTCCAAGCTTCTCAACATGAGTACCGATCACCCAGTGACCAGTGAACACCGCAATGAGTTTGGAAATTGAATGGTGGTATTGAGGTCATAGTGTTTTCGAAATAGCACACGATGAGACAGACCTCCATTTGTCTTGCGCTTTTTTTAGAAAAAAAATGTGTAGTTTCCCTTTAACGACGGCCAAGGGGACACCGCTGCTTGAGGAGGAGACAGCTGGAACCGGTTCGGCCGACCCCTTCCATGGAAGCTCATCGGCAATTTCATTTCCCTCTATATTCCTGTGCCAGATAAGAGAAATTTTTCCGGCATGTTCGTGACGTTAACCAGAAGAGAGCTGCAATACGGCGACGACAGGGTCTTGATCGCAGCTTGACTATCGGAAAAAATATTAATGCCTCCCTCCAATAGCGATCCCGAAGCACTTTGCATGCAGGATCGCGAGGACCTCTGCTTGAAAAATGCTGCTTGTTTCCGGCAGTTTAAAGGAGACCGAAATGCTGGCTGATTTAGAGTAAACTACCACTCCCACTCCAGACTCCATTTTGGATCCGTCAGTGAAAACAGAGGTACCTATATCCGTACTGACTCTCCCCTCTTTCCAATGAGAATGAGAGAGAGAAAGAATATATATCTAAATAAATTCACAACATTTGCAGAGAATACAAATAGACAAAATTTACAAAAAACGGAGAAGGGTCGACCGGTGTAGGTAAACGCCGGACACAAACTGTGGGTAACAACGCGCACTACAAACGCAGCGATTCCAGGACCGCAGGAACGGCACAAATTACCGCAAGGCAATACCAATACATTCCACGACGGAATGGATAGCACTTTATAGTACGCACAAGCACTAGCCAGGAAACGAAAATAAGCGCCAAAAAGTAGGCAGTGTTATTTCTCACTAGAAATTAGCAACCACAAAGAAAACCTCAGGAAAAATAGCCTAAAGTGTATCTAAGATATATATGTATGTATAATAGGGCGGGTCGATTTAAAAATCGCTCATTGCTCTGTGAAAATCGTATTCTAGGGATCAAAATAAGAAACTTTGCTGAAGGAACCATACCTCTAAAACGAATTCTGATGTCCCAAAATTTGGGTCGAACGAAAAATCCCACTTCGACCCATTTAGAGTGCTCCAATCGAGTCCAAATGTATGACCGACCCCCACTAACTTTGGACGGCCCATCCACCCATGCCAGTGGCACAACCCCTGGAACTCCCCTGGGGAGTTCCCTATACAATAATTTGAAAATATCACCATTTTTGGCCTTTACATGAGAAAAAAAAACTAAAAAGTCCGACCCTAATAGGGAGACATCAGAATTCGTTTTAGAGGTATGGTTCCTTGGGCAAAGTTTCTTATTTTGATCCCTAGAATATGATTTTCACAGAGCAACGGGCGATTTTTTTGCCTCCCCACAAATCGACCCGGCCTAACGTTCATACATTCATGCATATATCGCACCCTAAATACAAAAGGGTCACAACTCAAAATTTTCCACACTCGAGCCTGACTTGTTTACAGTAGCACAGAAAACAAACTATGTGACATATCACGCTGAAATTTGCCATCTAAGCTTATAACAGTCCTACCAAAAAACAAAAAATTTATTTTTGCCATATGTCATCCGGACCGTTTTATTGACAACGTCTCGTTCATATTTGAGCAGAAGGAACATTTTGAGTTGTGACCCTTTTAAATTTAGGGTGCGATATGCGCGAGCACAGAGCTCCCTTCTTGTTTCCGTGTACTTTTGTCTTTCACCAGTCGATATTCCTAATATTGTACTTAGAAAAACACAATATGTACTTTGATAGACGCAAAAGCAACAGCAAGCGCAACGCGATGGCCGCTTTGCCACCATACATTCTAAAATGTTCTAGAACACAACAAAAACACATATAGTACCTCACATGCGCATGTCGCCCAAAGCTAAAATCTAAGCCTAGCGACTACAAAAACAAAATATGTACATTCGTAGACGCAGTCGCAGCGGCCATGATTCTATCAGCGACGGCGCTGAACAATTTAGAACAACAACAAAAAGTTCATTCATAAGTTCGAGCTCATATTTCAATTTCATTCATAAAACGAGCCGCCCATATGCCAATTTTCGCGACCATTCGAAAATAGTCAATATTGGAATATATTAACATTCTCTGCTGATAGAACTCAGCGCAATAAGTTAATATGAAAAAGCAGCACTTCCGTTGAAAAACTCTTAACTCCAGAATTAGATGTCGCCAACAATGCCTTAATATTAAAGACGCGAACCGTTCTATCAAAGTCACACAGTGAATCTTCACACATAGATGTCGCTGAAAGAGTACAAAATTATACACAGTTTTCCAAAAGGTTGTGTCTTCGCTAATATTGAATTAAACAAAGAACGTAAATGTATAAGGAGCAACAACTCGCTGGAATGAAAATTATCGTAAAACCTAAGATCGTATCTGAAACGGACTGTGCTTAAGGACGAACTTCCGTTTTGGCGGAGGGGACAGAAACCGCAGACCGAACTAAGAACTCAGTTATGAATCGTAATAGGGCAAAAATGGTAGAATGCAAGATTGCGCCCATCAGAGAGACGCGTCGTCACACCGGTAGAGTTGCGCGAGAGAAATGTGAAAATTCAAACAAAAATGCAAGAAGAAGAAAAGATTAAGCAAACAACACACGAATAAATTGTACAAATGCTACGTCAAAACCATAGCGATTTTGTCAAATTATCGTTTCCACGGCAGTCGGTTCTACGTTACCGAAACGGCCAAGGTATGTCACTCCAGCAGTATTCCCTGTATGTAAGTATGGGGAATGTTTATGCTGCTACAATAACAACAAAGGGCAACCCAGGACGGAGTAACCTGGAGTTTGCGTACGAGGAGTATCGACCCCAACTAAGGGACCATGGCGAGGACGAAGAAGAAGAAGAGGAGATCGTGGTTATAGGGACATTTAATTTTTCACTATTGGGTGGTTGACGGTTGATGCAAATTGAAGAAAGACGACAAATGCGCGCACTTGAGGCATAGCGGCTAAAAGTGCTGAAAATCAAAACGTTCACTGGGCGCATTTGAAATGGTGTATCCAAAACTAGTGTAACTACTTTTTTTAAGCTTCATTAATGAATTGTTATTTCGAAATTAATTCTGCTTCTTAAATGGCGCGATAACCGCTTATGCGATTTTGGTCGTTTTCCTTAGTTCGTTTGCAGAGGTCGTAATCAGTATACGAAGTTCTCATCTGAGGCTTTTTACATCTTTTAATTGGAGGGCATTTTTCAGTGGGGTGTTCCAAACCCAGCGCACAACCCGCTAAACTGGAATGATTCGCCTTCTCACGTTGGCTCACTCCGAATGGGTGTTCAGCAGCTACCCAGAGGATACTTGCGCTAATCCCAGAAGTTGTGAGATGCTTGAACCATATGCAGAAGAATCGTCCTGGCCACTCCCAAGCGAATGGCGATCAGTAACTTTCCCCACTTGCGTGGACTTCTACACATGGAACCATCTTCCTCGAAATTAATTCACAATATTAAATTACTTTCATCAGAACAAATTTAGATAAAGTTTTGGGCTTTATATTTTACATTCCATGACCCAATGAAATCTTGCGCTGAACGCAAGAAGAGCTTGCAGAGTTGAGCTTGCAGTTGAGTTCATAAAAAGCTATGCAACTTAGTGTCGTATGAGTAGAAGCATCGCAACGACGATAGACAATTTTGCAGGATAGAAATGCTTCTTGAATACTACAGAAAATCATTTCAGCAGAGAGGTGAAAATGGTTACGAAAAATTGGTGATCACTCTAAGCGAAGGAAATCATATACAAAGTTCAACCAATCTAGAACATCGATTCTCATGTCGAATTGTATACTATTGGTGGGCGAAACTATCACCGCGATTGTAACACCTTCAACAGGTTGTGTACAACATTTTTATGGTGCTTTAAATTTCAGAATTCCTAACATCTTCTTCTTCTTCTTAGCGTCACAGTTCTTGGTGAACCACTTCTCTCCTATATTGCACGCGAATTTTCTAAAGATCAGCTTTTACATCTTCTAGTCACCTTTTTCTCGGGTGTCCCCTTTGTCTTTCTCTCGTTGATCGTTCTCTTGGCGTTCTAGCCACATGTCCCAGCCCTCTAAGTCGTTGAGACTTAATAAATCTTATTATAGTTTTTTTCTTAACTATGTCTTCCAGTTCGGCATTGTGCCTAATGCGTTAAGTGCCATCTACCAGTCTAAGCGGACCATAGATCTTTCGGAGCACTCTTCTTTCAAAGCACATTAGCTGTTTTGTCTCGTTAGCTTTCTGCGTCTATAGTTCACAGACATATATGTATATGTAAGCACAGGTCGTATCAGTGCTTTATACATTCTTAATTTTTGCCCACGCGATAATATTTTAGATCTGAGCAATTTTTGATTAGCATTAAATGCTTTGTTGGCTGCCCGTATTTTGTCATTGATTGCTACCGACATGGCTTGGTTGGCTGATAATGTAATGCCCAAGTAGGAGAACTTATTTACACAATGGAATGTGTATGCCCATACTCCAGATCATTAGATACAATGTTTGATCTTAATCGGATCATATATTTTGTTTTTTCTGCATTAATTATCAGTCCAGCTGGATGTATTCTTTCCTCCAGCTTTTTGAACGCAGCCTGCAGCTCATTTCTAGTTTTTGCCATTTGGGATGGCTTGTTGTAGATGCTTCCATTCGTGTTTATTTCGTTTAGTATTGCATGTAACACCAGGATAAATGTCAGTGTTGAGAGGGAATATCCTTGTTTAACTCCTGAGGCAATACGATTCCATACATTCTCCTTGCTCTATAACTTTTGCTGTCGTATTTGTAAGGGTCACAATAGCAAGTTCAATAAGCTTTGTTGGTATGCCTATAGATTGCAACAAGTATTTTTTTTTACTTCGGTCTATGCTATCAAATGCCTTCTGAAAATCGATAGATAGACAGTGAATATCAATGTCGTATTCATATAGGTTGCAAAGGTTTGCATGACTATGAAGCCCTGGTCGATCCTCGACCAGTTGGCTCTAAAGCCTGTTTGGTAATCATCTAGTATTTCTTCAGCGTATTGGCTCAGCCTTAAATGTAATATATTTGTGAAGACCTTGTACCCTGAGTTCAGCAGCGATATGCCTCTGTCATTTCGACAATTTGCTTTATCGCCTTTTTTATGTATCGGAACAATAACTTGTAATATAAATGCATAATTTAGAGCCGCTTCCACTTTCAAAAAATGATTAATTTCAAGAGCGAATTGGCTGAGAAATTACGAGAATATGGGCTTAAGTTTTCATCAAAACAGCGCTCGACATCGTGTTGCGACATGGGCTAAAAAGTAATTACCAAGCATTAAATGCTTAGTCTTATCTCACCCGCCTTATTGGCCAAACCAGATCCTTTCTGATTTTTAATTGTTTCGGTCAATACAGAACGCTGTTTCGGGAATATGTTAAACTTTTACTGAGGACATCAGAAACTGGTTTCTTGGTGTCGAAACTTGAACATGTTTTTGGAAATATATACAAAAATTATCAGTACGAGTAAGATGAATTCCGATTGACAATAATTTAAATAATCATTGATGTGTAATTGCAATAAAACCATATTTTAGCAACTTTGACTTATTTTGAAGTTATAGTTGCAACGAGTTGATGCATATACCTCTTCTTGCATATACAATAAAAAAATTCGAGCCGTAGCGAAAAAAAGTTGTAAAAAATCAACGGTATTTTGTAGTCACTTGAAACTTGCACTTTTTTACTATATAATTCAATGCGCTATAAAACTTCGTATCCAAAAAAATATTTAAAATTCTGGTTAAATGGATGAAATTAAAAAAAATAATTGTTTTAAACTTTTGTACTAATTTATAAACTCTTCGTTATATGGCTTTTGTTGTAGTATGAACTATATTTTTATAAAAAAAATAGTAGTGTGTTTATAATTTTGTAACGGGTGTATATGAGAGGAACTATGAGTTCTGCGAATTAAAAATATGAATACGACCAGCAGTAGCTGAATGAGTAATTGCTTGTTTTCTTCTTCTTTTTCTTGATAGATGCGACAAAAAGCCAAGTCCTTCTCCACCTGATCTTTTCAACGCAGAAGAGGCTTCCTCTTACTCTACTAAAAATAGCTGGTACCATCGAATACTTGTAGAGCTGGAGCGCTTCTATTCATTCGGTTGACTTGGCCAGCCAAAGAAGCCGCTGGATCTTTATTTACTGCACTATGTCTATGCCGTCGTAAAGCTCATACAGCTCACTGTTTCATCGTCTACGATATTCGTCATCACCAACGTGCAAAGGTCGAAAATATTCCGCAGAAACTTTCTCTCAAATACTCCAAGGGATGCCTCATCAGATGTTGCTTGTTTTCAGCCACCCCAAAATAGCTTCCATTCTAAACAGGGGCACAGAGGTTCCGTAACTTACGTTCATAATAGAAAACATCAAAGCCTTAAAATCCTTCATTTTATTTTATATATTTTTTAACTGTACTTTTATTAATTTATTTATTTATTCATAGGTACATATATACATTTGTGTGTACATACTCTTCGTAGGTGTGTCAGCTATAGAAACTTGCTATTATATATCTTTATAACTTAAATCTAAAGTTGGCAGCAAAATATTTTACAAAAAAATAATTAAAAATAATCAAATAAAATTAAAAATTTCTTTACGGCAAATGTCCAACATGACCAAGACCTTGTGGATGTTCATTTGAAAAGGATGCGGTTGTTTGGATCCTCTAGTGGCCCATGTCCGAAGTGCAGTGGATCGCGTTGTGATTCCGAGCGAGTGCGCGCGTTTCTAAGGTCAGCCAAGTGTTGTTGTGTGGTTACAAAGTTCAGCGAACCAGAGCCCAAAGACACAGTGCCATCGGGCAGACGTACAAAACCGATGCCTCCCGAACCCAATGCGATAGTATCACCACGTGGTCTACCCCCCTGCTGCGCTAAGCGCAGTTGCTCGCGCAAAATTGCATTGGCCGTCGTATCCAGTTGCATGGCAGAAGGTAGTGGTGCAATAGCACCAGTGCCAGAAGCACCCACTTGTGCGCGATAATTGTTGACAAAGGATTGCGAGAGGAACGGCTTAGTGTCCTGCGAGATGTCATTGTCGACGAACTCTACTACGGCGTATTGCTTCAACTGGCGGCCATTAACGACATAGAAATCACTATCAGGTCCTGTGGCATAATTAAGTACCGGCTGTTTGCCGAATGGCACACGCAGCGGTTGTGGCGCTGCCTGTTGCAGTGAAGCAGGCACAAAACGTCCCGGTGCAGATGGCGCTGAAGCGGCAGTGGCGGGATAATGGAAACCGACAAGTGGGGGAGCTTGTTGTTGTTGGGGACCTGGTGCAGCATTACGATTAACGAAACCAGGACGCAACTCAAAGCTCGGTTCCCGATAATTACCGGCGAAAGTGTTGAATGGGCCTGGACGGAAGGTGGGTGGACGCGGTTGTGGCGGTGCTGGCTTCGGCGGATGTTGTGTAGCTGTATGCACTTGAACGATTGTCTGAACTGGTGGGCGTGCGGGTTGTCCAGTAGGAAAGAGTGTCTGAACTTGAGGGCGACCGGTGGGCAATGCGGGCAGAGCAGGAACTGGTGGTAATGGCGCTATTGTTGGGATGGGTGCAAAGTAATGGCCAGAATTACTGCTGGGTGCAGAGGGTGATGGCGCTGATGGCGCTGATGGCAGTGCGGGTGGATCGTAATGATAACCGTTGGCGTTCACATGGCTGAAGAGCAATAAGAACATAGCGGCAGCAGCTAAGCGTTGAATGGACGATGTTGCGCTCGTCATCTGGATGGATGAGAAGAAGAAGAGGGAAGAGAGAAAAAAGGGCAAGATTAAAAAAAAATCAACTTTTAAATAAATAACTATTTAAAATTGTATCTTAGCTAAACATACTTTGCAAAGAGGTGCATGGAGATTATTAAGGCAATTCTAAAAAAGTTCGCTGTTTAAGTCTTTTGTTGGCCCGAGTAACAAATTATTTTCTTGATATCAGCAACTTGAGCACGCACAAATGAGAGTACATCAACAGTTGGGCAAGTTTTGACTACTTTTATTTATAAAAGTATCGCCCATTGTCTAACAACAACTATATACAGTCAACGTCAAAAGAAAGTGTACACCACATTTTGATACATTTTTACTATTTGATTAATTTGAAATTTCAATTATTGTTGTATAAAAATATAATTCATACCAAAACAAGAAAGCAAAGTTTCGAACTATGTATAAAATTTGTAAAAATTCGGCAAATTTTCATAAAAATTTCAAACTATATACTCAGAAGCTTTAGAAAAATTTCGGGTATGCAGTTTTATAGCTCATTTAATTTTTGTATTGTATAATAAAGTGCTTAAAGTGTGTTAAAAAATTTCGTTGATTTTTAACAACTTTTGTTGGGTTTTTTTTCCATATGAAAAAATGAAGAGCAGGCGTTCAATGGAGAAACTGTAAGATGCTACGTCTGAAAGAAATTCTCAAAAATCAGATTTTTGACCTACTTGCAGCTTACACTTTGTTGTATCAAAATTCAATGACCTATAAAATTGTATACGCGAGCTTTCTCCAAAAATTCTGAGTAAAAAGTTCGAAAATTTGTTGAAAATTTGCCGAATTTTTACAAAGTCTGAAACTTTACTTATATAGTGCTTGTTATGGTATGAACTACATAAAAACAATTTAATTGATATTTCAAAATAAATAAATAAATGGTCAAAACTACAATATGAGAAGCTGGAATGTAACTCTGGGTTAGAGCTTCAGAGTTAACTTAGATTCGCAAAAGACGCAGACTTATTACAAGATGCCCTACTATAGAGAAACGTAAAGGTCCATCTGCCAACACTAAGGACCAACAGGTCTATGTGATGGCTTTCCGCCAGCCTGGTCAATCTAACCTAACCCATCAATATGTTGGTGTACCCACGCTGACGGTGTATTCAAAACTCAAATTTAATAAAAAAAAATAGAAAAATTTCACAAGCCTTACATTCCTTTTCAAGGGTCTTAATTATAATTTCTAGAATTTTTTTTTATTAAATTTTAGTACAATGAAGTGCAAGTTTGAAGTTGCTAACAACTTCGTTGATTTATTATAAATTTTTTACTTAACGTTATTGTTAATTTTTTCCATATAAAAAAAATTTGGTGCATTTGCTATCCTCCTCTCATCCCAATTCCACTTTTCTATCTCAGCATGATTTTTTCCCCCCTCTCTGTGTTACTCTGTATGATATCACAAAGAATAAATTTGATTTCTCGTCCGAGTGAGGTCTTGCGAGGGCTGCCATTTAACCTAACCTAACAAAAAATGTATTAATTAAAAAAAACCAATGCGATTTTTGCACAATTTCAAACTTGCACTTTCTACTACTAAAATTTAATAAGCAACAAAACTGCACACAAAATTCTTTTCTAGAAACTCTAATTAAAACCGTGAATTAGGGTTGTGAAGTTAGTCGAATTTTTACAATTTTTGTACAATTTTTGAAATTTGGATTTACTAATTTTTTGTTAGAAAATGAACTACACTTCTATGAAAAATTATAAATATAATAATATAGGACTATGAATAAGTTCGTGCGGTTTTTTTCGAAATTTGAAACTTTATTGACGTAAAATGGTTACAAATTTAATATTCAAAGTATTGTCCATCGCTTAGTACTACTTTTTCCCATCTTTCTGGCAATTCACGGATTCCCTTTGTGAAAAATTCGGTCGGTTTTGCCGCAATCCACGAATCGATCCATTTTTTGAATTCATCGTAATTACGGAAGTGCTGGTCAGCCAGGCCATGTTGCATCGATCGGAAGAGATAGTAATCGGATGGCGCAAGGTCTGGACTATACGGCGGGTGGGGTAGGACATCCCATTTGAGCGTTTCTAAGTAATATATGTTTTGACCACTTGTGCAACATGTGGCCGAGCATTGTCATGTTGCAAAATAACTTTGTCGTGTCTATCGGCGTATTGCGGCCGTTTTTCTCGCAGTGCTCGGCTAATCGTTTCATTCGGTTTCAGTAGCTCATAATACACAACACCCAGCTGGTCCCACCAGATACACAGCATAACCTTCAGGCCATGAATATTCTGCGCCGACGTCGATGTTGAAGCATGGCCAGGGTATCCATACGTTGCCCGACGTTTTGGATTGTCGTAATGGACCCACTTTTCATCGCCAGTCACAATTCGATGCAAAAAACCCTTTCTTTTGTGCCGTTGAAGCAGTTGTTCGCATGCCATAAAACGGCGTTCAACGTCTCTTGGCTTCAATTCATACGGCACCCAATGGCCTACCTTTCGGATCATTCCCATGGCTTTTAAACGTTTGGAAATGGTTGATTGATCAACTCCCAAAGTTTTTGCAACCTCTTCTTGCGTTTGAGCCGGATCTTGATCGAGCAATTCCTCCCATTCGGTATCCATGAACTTTGGCGGCGCACCCTCGCGTTCTTCGTCTTCCAAGCCAAAATCACCACTTTTAAAGCGTGCAAACCACTTCTGGCACGTTCGCTCAGCTAGAGCATGCTCACCATAAACTTCCACCAAGATACGATGACTTTCGGCTGCTTTTTTCTTCATATTAAAATAATGAAGAAGAATTCCCCGCAAAAACACATTATTTGGCACGAAATTCGACATTTTCAAGTGTGGTAAAAATATTGTTGTTTACGCTTCAAATAAAAAACTTATACTGACGTTTGTGCCTTACGACAGTAGCTCTCCAATGAATGTTTGGAAATGTGGATCGATGGAATAATAATCAAGTTACGCCATTTGTTGTAAAACCGCACGAACTTATTCATAGTCCTATTATTAAAAAAAGTAAGTAAAAGAAAATATTAGTATTTATCAGCAGTAAAAATATTGAGCTGCTATCGTCGCTGTCGCTGTCGCTTGGTGTACATATAATCTGAGTTAATTAAATGCGGCACTATATAAAATAATTTGCCATTACAGTTCAAATACAGTGCGTGCCACAAGAGTACACCCACCCCAACCCCTTCTGCCGCGTAAGCTAAAACAACATTCCAGCTTGGCGCGTTCAGTTTTCTAAATCTTATGGAGCTGAAGTGTTAAAAGGCAAAGCAAGTTTTTCTATTCATTTAATTAATAAAATAAAGCATAATTGTACGCTTTAAATGCGCGATATACTAGCTAAAAATAAGTGCACCTTACACGACAAGTCCAAGCGTTTTATACGCTCGCTGTCATTAATAATTGAAGCAATGGTGAATAGAGAAATAATGCTGACAGCCAATAGTTGTTCTAATCACGTGTAGTGTGCATTTTTCACTACACTTGCGCTGTAGAGTTTTGTCATTGTCATTGACTCTTTCCAATGACATGAATTAATTAGATCATTTGCTATTTCAAACTGTTGACAAAATCAACCATAATTGTGTTTGCTGAAATGCACTTCCAAAGCTTTTGTTAAAGCAAAAAAGGCTAAAGCATTGAATAATATTCATTAAGATTCAATAGCAATGAATAAATAAATAAATAAATAAATAAATAAATCAGTTCATACAAGCATATCCAAATATAGATGGAGGCGCAAAATTGATCATCCTGTTAATCATATTTAGCACTTGTAAACTGGACAGTTTAATTATACAAGCAGACTAGCATTGGAGTGCTACGGACCAAATAAAAATTTTCATCGCCCAAAATAATTTTTTTTATTCAGTTGAAAAGTTATTCAAAAACAGAATCTGATGATTAACTTTTCGTTACCTTTCACAATTTAATTTATTTAAGATAATTTATAAGGCCTAGCCTCTACTTATAAAGCAACTACTCGAAGCTGCCAAATCGCATTAACATTCCCAGTAAAAAATTCTAAATTATTTTTAATTATCCCACTTAAATTCTTCTCCCTTAGACTTTGATTTTTCTTACGTAAGCTCTACTTTTAAGGAGTTACTCATAAGACTTTTGTCATAAGGTCTTTGTTTGTATGTATCTATAATATAGTCTCTAAGCATCCTCTTTGTTGATTAATAAATAAATCCACGTAACATTTAATCAACTCTCCCAAGTGGCTTTCCAGTAGCTTTGGCTGTGCAGGTCTTTGAAAAAGTAGCCCAACACAATCTGACATAGTTTGTTATGACAGATGATTGGACTTTGGAGTTTTCTCTATAGTAACTAAAAAGAAAGCGTTTCTCTGCGCTTGTCAAAATTGACGCAACAGGTGTTAAAAACTAGTTTAGCCTCTTTCCAAATTTGTGCATAAAATTTTTAAATATTTGCACTTAAGGATTCAATGATTCTAATGGTGAAAAATTGTGACTAAGCTTAAAAAAAAGAGTTGCAAGTATCTAAGATATTTTTGACGATCAACGATCTGCTTAACTGCTCGCGATAAAGATTAGTTTAAAGAAGGAATTCCCATCCCACTAACCAGCTTCTCTCCATTAGCAAGCGCATAGATTTCGTCTTGAAAGCTACTATAAGTAATAAGAAGTCTAATAAAATAAAGTGCGTTTGTGTAAGAATCTTCAAACCTCTAATGCAATATTTTTATTGAGTTTAGACGCTTAATTTCGAGGATCTCCAGAACTATTTACATTCAAATTTCTTCAGCATGGACTCATTGATTTTTTTAATAATTTACCACCGAAATTTAACTAGAGAATTTATTATTTACATATCGACCAGTTTCACACAGTGAAACACAGATGGCGTTCAAAGCAGTAAGAAGACGTTGTTCCTAAGCAACGACAGGTGGGCATTCCCACTACTTAGGATGGGTAGCGGCAGGCGAATTACTTACCCTGTCAGAAATCAAAATAGATTAACGAAACTAACTTGTCAAGGCCCTATGCTCCCGAGAGAAGTGAACAAGGAAAACAAAAGAAAAACATCGACAAGTAGCTTGTTTCCTGGTAAGCCCGGAGAAAATTGATTGCGACTGTCCATCAAAGTGCGAGAGGTAATTGAAAAAGAGTATACTTCTAGTGGCTCTACAATTTTTGCAGGAGAGGGAAGTCAATTTGGGAAGGAAATCAGCTTTCTCTAGTATACTAGAGAGACATTAAAATTTGTGTGAGATGGCAGCCGTATTCAAGCGAGTTTTCAGTGCCAAGTTTGACCATAAATATCGAATGATAGAACCAAGTTTGTTAGCGGTTTTTTTAGCGGTCGCCACTTGACACAGAATGTCAACCTGCGAGTGCATTTCCGTCATGAAAAAGGCTCATTTCTGTCATGAAAAAAGGACTTATTATGATCCGGGGGTGTCACATAACTGTAGATCTTGCATTTGTAGGACAACATCAAGACGCACAACATAAGACTCCCTTTCAAAAATTACTAGGATTTTTTAATTTAAATTAGATTTTATTAATTGTTCACCTGCCCTATGGCGTGTGCGCAATAGCTCTGTAAATATGATAGATATTTTTTCGTGTATTTAAAGAATTTAAATTTTTCAAATTTTGTAAAAATTTAGCGAAGTGAACCTTCCATTTTGAAAATATGAACGGCAGTTAACAGGGGCTGGACAAAATTGCCAATACAATCAATAAAAAACTTTTTTTCTCAATTCTTGGACTCCCATCTTGCCTTAATGCAGAAATTTGAGTTTCATTGACAGTAGCATATCTTTATTACACAAATTTCATCGCAATAGGGTAAAAAAAGCGGGGAATTTTAAGCGGTAGACCAAATTTTAATCATATCACGTGCCATTTGACCTGAAGATAGGCACAAGTAAACAATTTCAACGTGCGAGGAAATAACTAAGTAACACCCATTAACATCCTTGCAGAAACTGATAGCCAATTAGTGTAGCCTTACAAAATTATACACTTTTCACAGGCTACCATAGACAACAATTCTAAATTTTTGTTGCTGGTTTTTCTTTTTTTTTTTGCCTCGCTTTATTTCTACCTATATTTGGTAGCTGATTTGTCACCTTTTCGCCGCGTTTGTTTGCCATTTCGACCAACAAAAGCAAAAATTAACAAAACCAAATCAACTTAGCCATTTGGACAAACGATCGCTTGTCCGCCTTGACAGCCAACTCGACAATCCGCTGATTGTAACTACAACGCTTACGATTTGTCTTTGTCGTTAATTTGCCATAATTATGGCGAGTGATTGTGGTGCATTATTTTGCGTCTGCGCCTCAGACAATTCGTTGCTGGCTAATCCCATAGATAATGGCCCAAGCGGGGTGCATAGTGACGGGGCAGGCGTAAAGTCTGTGTGATAAATGAAAATGCCATAAAATAACACAATTACAGCTGTGAAGTAGTGGGGCTACTGAGCTGCAGCTCATTGTTGTAAGTATATATTTTTGTATTTAAGTCAGGCCGAATTTCTACTACAATCGCCGCCAATTGAACTCGATTAAAAGTTTGAGTGCATAAACAAGCAAGCGTCCGACGTGTAACCGGCAATTCTCACACTCAATACTCATACATTATGTGCTTGTATGTGTAAACCATTCACAATTTGTTTACATTTTGCACACAAAATTGCATCTGTTCGCCTATTATTTGCGCATTCATGCTAGCCATTACAACGCATTAGTGGATAGTGCCAAGAGTGTTGGCGCAAATTATATGGCAAATGTCCAAACGAACGACTCCGACGAACAGACTCATTGCAGAGTGCCGGCCGGCTGGGTTTGTCTAATTTGCATTTGACTATGAGAACACCTTCATAAATACATACACACGAGTACATATACTTATATATATGTAGGTACAGGTAAGAAATATTCTACAGTTATTTTATTTTATCATTTAATGGTAGGCGGACAAGTTTGTCGTGCGCCAAGCAACTTGCAATTGCATTTTTTTCCTGCAGTTACCACCAGTTATTATTTTCAGCGTGATTATTAGCAGCTGGTTGGCAATGAATAGGAAATCATAGCAATGTGGTTAATGCATATTTAATTTAATATAATACTAATGACAGTCTTGCAGCTAAGTTTCGCTCCAATTGACTACTGATGTGTTCTGTGGAAAATCGGTTTGGTTGGCTATAAATATTGATTGAATATCTGCTTATTTGTAAACTAACAAAGAAATGAAATGTCGTCCGACTTAAACGCAAAACGTGATGCAGTTGTCTTGAAACAATGGTTTTGCTTGGAGAAAAACTAATTTATTCACATTTTCGAATGAAGTGAATGCTATAAATAAAAGTTGTTCTGAAAAAATACCAAGCCAGAGCACTGGCTTAACAACTTCCGTATCCTCATACAAAGCATTTTGCGAATACGCCACGTAACCGATTTTTTCTTATAAGCTAAACAAAATTCATACAGAATCATCGGCCCTTATTTCTTTCACCGTTACGGTGGATGGTGAGCGCTGTTGAACCATGATGACTGAATTTTTGTTTCCAAAAATTAATCAGCTAAATATTGATGATGGCACAACTTTTCGTACAGTGGGCTTAGCAATCGATTTATTGGAGTGATCGAGTGAAACATGTAATTCGTAGCCGCGACGGACACATGCCGGATATTACAGCGAAGCAACAATATAAAAATAGCCGCAAACCGTCCACCATACAACGTTTTGCTGAACTAATGCAAAAACTGAATATCACATCAGATGCGGTTTTGCTACCAATTCCAGTTTTCCTACCAGGCTTGAATCCAAAAATTATTTTTATCGCGGATTTGCTAAAATTCCCCAAAGAGTCCACCTCCTCTGATGAATACGTCCAACATTTCAATGAAATCGTTGCTCCTTTAAGAAACGAATGGATCTAAAACAGACACCAGTACATCGTTTGCAGTCACAAACCAGCTTGGTGTCACAATCTCAGTCGGGGCTAACTATACTCCAATAATCACCGAAATCCGAAATAATATCGTATCAAATAAAAATTCCAAAAGGGTCACGTGGTTTCGGATCATGCCGGAATACAAGGCAACGAGTGCGCTGATACTAGAACCAAAGAAGCTGCCCAAGAACCCCTTCACTTCAGAGCACATTTTACTACCAAAGATATTCGGAAAATTATACTAAAATCTCTTCAATGGATTAATTATCAAAAGCACTACAAAAAGTACAACCCTACTGGCGTCAAGCCCATATATCCTACACACATGTCTTCCAATAACCTCAAGATATTTACACGCCTTCGAATCGGTCACACTATAGCCACCCATGTTCACATCCTGAACGGCACAGTCAAACCAGACTGCCCTTTTTGCAACTCAGACGACTACACGATTCACACCTCCCCCATACCTGCCCAAGATTGAAATGCACTAGAAATGCAATCCATCCTAAACTTGAACTTTCGAAGTTACTCAACAACACAGATGACAATAGCATTAACTTAATTTGTAAATTTATTAAACTTTGCGAAAATTAGATATACATATATAAAATTATACTCCGGTCAAACTCACACTTCCCACTAATCTTCTAATACTCCCCCAACTGCTCTCTCCCATCATCTTGTATAGTTACTTACCTATATTATTACTCTAGTTAAGATACCATAAGTCGAAGGCCCTGGCAGCCAATGCTTATTCCGTGAGTGGAATAGTTATTAATAACTGTTACTCTTTTAAATAAATAAATAAATACATACAAAAACAAATGCCATAAATTATCTGCCAGATTATATAATAATAAAAAAAAATAAAATTAAAAAACATCCAATATAAGTAGTGCCAAGTATAATTGAGTGCATCATGAGATTGTTTAATATTTACAATGTTTTTCGTATGCAAAATTTTCCAAAAATTCGGATTAAAAAGACGAAAAGTTAGATACAATTTTGCTGAATTTTTCTTCATTTTGTATAAAGTTTGAAAGTTTTAATTTTATAATTTTGGTTAAATAATAAAGAATATTGCAACAGAAAAAATAATTATAATAACAAAAAAATTCTTACTTTTCAAAAATTACAATGCAAAGGGACTTCCAAAAGACTCGCGTATAAGTTGTTTTAAAATAGAAAATACTAGGACGCTCAATAAGTTTTCCGCTTCGATAAGAAAAACACAATTTTATGATTTCAAATACACTTTATTATTAATAGTCTCGCTGAACACCAATACACTTCTTAAAATGAAATTCCTATTTATGAATTCAATCCCTGAAGTGAGAATCTGGTAGGCTGTTATGACCTCATCATTTGATGAGAAACGCTTTCGGCGCATGCATTTTTTAGGTCTGGAAATAGATGGAAGTCGCTAGGGGTCAAATGTGTTGAATTCGATGAATGCTCCAACAATTCGAACTTTTATTCATGGATTTTAGCCATAGTCAAAATGCTCTTGTGACTCGGTGCATTGTCCTAATGAAAATATTTTTTCTTTTGCAAACTGGGTCTTTTTTTCACAATTTTTTTCCTTCAGCTGGTCTAAAAGGTTATAATAATATTCAGACTTTATTGTTTTACCAGTTGGCAAGTACTCCAAAAACGAAATATCTTTCGTATCCTAAAAAACTGATACTAACACCTTCTTGGTCGATTTCTGGACAGGAACACATTCCGAAGCCGAGGGATCTGGTTCACACCACTCTTTAGTCTCTTATTTTGATTTCGGATCATGGTGGTAGACCCAAATCTCATTAATAGCGGTGAATCAACGCACAAAATCCATTCTATCTTCTCCTAAACGCTCCAAAAGTTTCTGATAAAGTCCCAAATTCAATCACTGCACGATTTTTAATTTGTTCAATTGTAGAAAATACTGTGACACGTCGATGTTAAATGGCTTGTTAACATAGAATGGATGGACAAATTGAAGAGTGTATAAATATAACAAAAAAAAATGGGCTAGTGGCAACGCCTTCTTTTATCAAATGCGCAGAACTTAATGAACAACCTAGTAGAGTTGCTGAAATCTGCGACAAGCTACGTATTATCAAAACAGCTGTTGGTGTAATATCTCGATTGATTTTTTTTGTTAAATTCTGTGAATATTTTGCTCTTACATTCATTATATCTTATGTAAACATTTGGTTATACTTATATATTCTTCTTATACTTTATTTTCTGCTTCCACAGCACAAACTGTAAAATTAAAAAAAATTGTTTACTTTCTTTAAAATCTTTCTCCCTCGCAGAGATGGAAGCATGCAATCTATTTAAATATTTTCATTTTTTCCTACTGCTGTCCAGTAATTTTTTGCGTAAAACTGAGAATTTATTTATTATTTATTTTATATTGGCTACTTTGACAAAGTAAAACTTGCGAAAAATTCCGATTTAATTTGGATAATTTGGTATAAGAAAACATATGACAACTCATAAATTTGTAGCATTCAATGCAAAGAATGTTTCACCTTCCAATTAAATAATAACACCCCCCAATAAAGCCTCAACACGCTCAAAATATTTGTACATATTTATTTAACGATTATTTCACATCATAAAATCCATAAACTTTTATTGCGCTTTAATTAAAATATAATAAAACCAATAAATAGCAAACGAAAGACTTAAGCGGCGAGCCTCTCAGTGATAATTCTGGTCATTTGTGATACTTATTGCTTTTCGGTTTGCTGTTTGTATAAATATTGTTGTTTTTGTAATTTTGATTTTATTGGTGTATTTTCAAGCGCCAACACATAGTTTCTAGCTGACGCTTATCGCATGGTTAATGGCTTAATTAACTCACAAAGCAATAAACAAACAGTGTAAACGAAATTCGCCGACGCAGGGGAGCGGGTGAGTGCTAAAAAATTATAGAAGAAAAAAAAACAAAAAAAAATAACAAGTGTGGGCGTGAGTGTTAAATGTTTTTTTATATGCGCTTGGGTTCGTATTTCTCTAAAGCCATGGCGGCTTGTGCCAAGATAAAAGAATGCGAAAAACAACAAAAAGATTTATGTATATAAGTATAATTTACAAAAACAAAAAAAAGCATACGAAATCACACACCTCACTCAGTCACACAAGCAGGTAAATGGAAACCCAGGCAGCAGTAGCAACGGCACCTGCGTCGTAAAAGGCTTGCTGCCCGGCTGGCTGGCTGGCAGGCAGGCAGGCAAACACGGATCCGCGAAGCTGCGGCCTGTGCCACCAAGTATTTTATTGTTGTGATTAATATCATTTGCTGTGACCACTGCCACATTTTGCTACCGCGCTGCTGCTGCGAACACACTTACACATCACATACATACATATTTATGCACGTAAATAAATTGACAGCTCTCAGCCGATTCATTGATAACACTAGAGCTGCCATAAAGGCAGGCGAGGACCAACCAGAGCGTCACAGTGTAAAAGCTCGTAAACAATGTAAATACACGAAATATACAACACACCTTCAGTCAAAAAAATGTCTATGATTTTTGTTTTTAATTTTTACAGTTATCTCTTTAGCTATTTGTTTTGCTTTTGAAATATCGCTCGTCTACACACACCACCCACACTTTGAGATTTATCATTTTGGCATTTTGCTTGGAAATTTCAATTTGAATGCCACATAAACTAAGTAATTGCTATGCTTTTCAAAATTATGGCAATTACGTTTGCTCAAAGAGGAGTGTGTGTATGTGCGCGTGCATTGTTGAAAACTGAAGCAAAATTTTTGAAGCGTGCTTGATTGGATGTTGAGTGGCACTTTTGTGGGTGTTGATGACAGTGGACATAATTTTTCATATCAAATTACAAAAATGCGAGTAAAAATCTTAATTTAAACTTGAATGTGTACAAATAAATAAATAAATAAATAAAATTATATTTGAATTGTTTGGCACACGATGGTCGGTGGTAGATTTACCAGCACTGCAATCACACTTATGAGAACCAATCAGTTCGTTTACGTTGTACCGTAGCCTTATGCATAATAAGCGAATTAAGTAGACTGTTTAACTGGTAGATGACACGGGTTGTAGGAATGCAAATTTTGTGTTTTGCTGGTTAGTTCAAATTTTGGATTGCAGTCTTCAACTGTGACTTTAGGTTCTTCAGCTTTTTGATTTCGAGATTTTATCGATGAAGCCATGTAATTTAATAGAGAACTTCCGCTTTAATGGTACATAGTTTGGTTAAAGAGGCTAATATATTCGATATTGTATCCTAGATCGCCCTATATTGCCTCACATTGGTGTGTATATGTGATGCTAGTCCTACCACAATTTTGAAATCGAAATTGCTCTCTACTTATATAAAAAGTGGTTAAGTTTCAAGGGCCGGTATTGATTTTGAATAAAATACAATTTTTTTAGGAAATTATTATTATTTCTCTTTATTATGATAATATTGGTATGGTTCAATTATGTATTGAACAAAATATTGGCCAAATGGCCGCCGCGGCCTCGGCGGCACACCTCCATCCGATGGTCCAAATTATCGATGACTCTGAGCCATCTCATCCTTTAGCTCTTGAATTGTTGCTGACTTCAAATAACCCCAAAAAAAGAAGACCAACGGTGTCGTTGACGTTTAGGTGTAATTCACATTCAACATCGGCCCTTGAAATTTAACCACCCTCTATAAGTACAGTGTCAATTTTATTGATATTCACATCATGCAGTAATTGTATTTTCGCCAAGAACCGTCTCCAATGCAGACCTTCTTTCGCTTACTGAAAACTGACCAATCAGTTTTGAAATTAAAAAGCGAAAATGGCACTGGATTTTACATACTCTCCGTAGACAACACGACAATGTTGCCAAAATGGTTTTTCACTCACAACCAACAGAAAGCCAATGCAGAGGATACCAACGACAAACTTGGAATGGAACAATCCTAAATGGGTGCTCTTTCATCGCTAGCTGGGACGAAATTACACAGGTAGCGGCTGTTAGAAATTGTTGGAGGGCCTTTGTTTCCGCCCTATGCTCCAACTAGGAGTGATTGTATGTGCAGGGAGATGCCTTTTTATAGTAGTTCTTTAGTTCCTTTGTCATTCTAATGTCATCTAGAATTGTATATTATCGATGAAGAAAAAGATGCCTTCCCATATCTGCTTCGTTATATCTCATCACCTTTGTCACACTGAAATGCCACAATTACTTCAATCACTGAAATCGCAGTAATTATTCATTTATTTGTTAACAGTCTGGAAACTATTGCTTTCTCACAGACTAAAAAACATTTTCGAAACCATTTAATAGTGCTTTTAAAACTAAATTACAGAGAGGAACAAGAGAGGAAAGATGACAGAAATCATTGATGAAAGAGTTTGAGATTAAACCCTTTTTATGGTATATAAATAGGAGATTCAGCGGCATAAAAAGCTCTGATTACAAGCAGTGGAAAAATGTCAGGACTCCTTAGACTCCGCTGCGAGATATTAAAAAAATGCCTATCAGAGAATGGTAAATACATATATTTCAGGAGCATACCGCCAATCAGCACCATTGATTTGTTTGCTGTGGCCCTCATTTAAAGGTAGGGCTCTTATAAGAAGTCTAATGATATTTTTTATTTCAAAAGGTATTGAATATTGATTCAAAGCCGGCTTAGCCACTTTCTTCGTAGATTTAGTTTCCAAGTGCATGCCTACATAATGATGCCCTTACTCTACAAGATACTCCCACTGTATTTCAACCTCATTTCTTGTAGATCTCACTGGAACTAAGCTAATGTTTTTGGAATCATATCTACTCCAACACCGCATTTTTGGCGAGAAATCCAAGTTTGCGGCTGTTTGGGCAAGTACAGAAGAAATATTGCTGGTTAACGATTGCCAATGACAACCAAAAAGTTTCGCAAAATGTATGAACTTTATTTGGTCGCCTCACTACGCTCTCCTCAATGAAGGAATGAGCGAGCTGTAACAGTTGCAGACAGTGGTTCGAATCTGGATGGAAAAGTTGGTGGCGGAGCATTTTGCGAGTAGCTCCCCATCAATCTCCAATTTTATGCTACCTAACCATGTAGTGTTTTCCAAGTGAAGGTAGCCACAATTAAATAAGCAGTGGATTGTTTGCTTACTATAAAGAACTCAGGCAGACAAGTGGCAATTAGAGCACTGGGCTCGTTGTTGGTGCGTTCGAAATCGGTCGAGGAATGCCTCACTTCTCTCTCGACTGCATCCGAATACCTCGATGTTAGACTCATTTGGGTTCCCGTTCAAAGTGGTATAGAGGGAAACTGCTAAATTTATAAGCTGGTTAGACAGTGGATCCTTGAGATGGCTTCTCTACGAAATAAGAGGATTGGGGTTCCATTGCCATTCTACTCCTGGAGAGATGGGCCTTGTGTCAACTCAGTGAGCGTTGGGTTAGTGCGCAAACATGCAAATTCAGAACCCAGAAGGATCCGTGGCTTAGATCAGGGGCGCTCGAGGTAACTTCGAAGACTAACAAAGCCGCAGTTCTTGAATTTGGCGGATGTCCTTACTGGACATTGTCCATTAGGTATCCATGTGGTGAGACTTGGGTTTCTTTCAAGTTATTTCTGCAGAAGATGTCCAGAGGATGATGTGATATCATCTCAGCAATTTTCTCTCACTGGCCTGCTCTCATTGCGCTAAGATTCATACATCTGGGCTCTCCGTTTTTTGTCCACTCCTGCGGATGTAACAGGTTTAAATATCACACACGTGGTGAATTTTATCAGCAGCTTGAAGCGATTATGAATTATTTCTTCTTAATTGCCGATATAACTGCTTACGCGATTTTAGCCGTGTTTAACAAAGCGTGCCAGTCGTTTCTTTCTTGTGCTAACCGGCGTCAGTTCGGCCCACCAAGTTAAGCCATGTCTTTCTCCACCTGATCTTTCCAAGCTGGTATCTTCCACCAGCTGGTACCGCATCGAATACTTTCATAGCCGGAGCGTTTGTATCCATTCGGGCGACATGACTCAGCTAACGTAGCCGCTGGATTTTTATTCGCTATGTCTATGCCATCGTAAAGCTCATACAGCTCATTTTTCCATCGCCTGCGATATTCGCCGGCGCTTACGTGCAAAGGTCCAAAAATCTTGCGCAGAATCGTTCTCTCGAACACACCAAGTGACGTCTCATTGGATATTGTCAATTAATTATTTATATATTGTAATGAGACACCACCTAATCCCAAGTCATCTTCCTTTTTCCCTCCCTGTTTGGTTCTTTTCATTCTGTTTTTTTTTTCTGTATGGCATCACAATGGGCGAATTAGGATTCTTTGTCCAAGTGAGTCCCTCGCGTGGGCAGCCATTTATCTTAACCTATTCAAACTACGCTGGTATTTGAGTATTTTAAGACTTAGTAGCAAAGCTTGTTAAACCATTTAGTAATGAAACAACTAAAACAAGCAAAACAGACACTAGGTTATTCGGTATTATGAATTGGCACAGACATCCTTCAACGGTATGGAGGCTAAACATTTTTTCTTATTTATAGTGCTTCTCCGAATAGCAGTTGGTTTATTATGAGAAGCTTTCTCATGACAGAATGCACTCAGAGTTTTGTTATTGCCTGCCGAAGGGTGGCCGCTATAAGAAAAAACGATCTATGATCTATTTGATGTTTCATGCCAAAAATGGTCTTCGAACTTGGAACCAACTGAGTGGTAGTCACGCACACACATCCATACGGCTTTAGCGGTCGCTGTGCTGCTTTACCATGCAAAATATTTAATTGTTTTTCTGCAGCAGCTTCATTGCTTATGATACAAATTCACTTACTGCGAACTGTGTCACTCTGTCACCAAACCGATCTCCATAGAATCATGAGCACATACGCCATGCATTAACTTGCATAATGCGCTATCTAGTTTTTGTCGCCGATTCCCCACCAACGCCACTAGTTAGCAACAACAGAAACAGAAATAAATAAATAAATGAATGGTAGCATGTTGCTTGTCTGCGCGGCGATTACGTCAAGTTGATTTGGCATTTCGAAAAGTTGTACTGCAACAGTTGTACGAGTACTTTTCTGCACATGAAAATTAACTAAACACGCACACATGCACATATGCTCAAATAAATGTATGCACTAGTCCACGTACGAAGTAGTTATTTGAAATCATAAGCAAGTATTATGCGAAGTGGTAAAGTAAAAACCAAAAACAAAAAAAAAACTCGATAATAATGACAGATGGTAAGCGCTGATGAATGTTACGAAATCCTGAATATGGTGCGAAATGTTTGCCTTTCGGCAGCTGCTTGGCAAATGACGAGTGCGTAGGAAGCGTTAATGGTGGCAAAATGTATCAATGAAACGGCGAAAAATATGCAAAGCCGTCACTTGGAAATTTTGTTAGTTAAAAGGATGGAAAGCCTTTGGCGCAATTCGAATGGCGTACGAAAAGTAAATTCATTAGTGAAATGAAAAAATCTCTTTGATAGTTTTAAAATGCCGCACGCGCTTGCATAATTGTAAGTTAGTGAAGTAAAATGTTTGGCAGTAAATTAAAATGTAGAAGAAAATAAATTGATTTGCCCGAAATTAGGTCAATCGACTTCCTGCCACAATAAACGTGTGACAAATGCACAAACGCACGTACGCACGTACACATGCACTTAAGTAAAGACTTACTTCTATGGACATTTTTGCATACCACTTGGCGTATGCGTGTGTGCGTGTGTGCGCTCATGCAAATGTGAACGCGCTTTGCCCATGCGCGCGCTGTCAAAGTGCGTAGAGCGCCCAAAATAAAATGACTTGATTTATTTATGCGTTCAACACATTAATCGTGCCTGCACTGCTTCCAAGTGAATCGATTTCGGCTATTAGTTCTATGCGGTTTTGCTCTTTTATTCACTTTTAATGCTACACTATTTTTTGGCTTGCTTATTTTTTTTTATGTTTGCGCTCTCTCAGTTTGGATTGGCAAATTTATGGTCTCTTTAGTTTAAGCACCACCAAGTTTTGTTCGTTTTTGTTTGTGGTATTGCTTGCCGCAATGGTCAATTTATTACAAAATTTGTGCTTATAGATTTGACAATGATGTGGCTGTCAGTAGTTGCAATTTGTTGATTGATAGATTGATTGATTTACATACATATTTATGAGCTGATTTATGCGAAATCAATGGGATGTCAGAGATGCCTAGCAGAAATTGATTTGCAAGAAATTATAAAGTGGTAATTTTGGTCAATTGCTTTGATTGAAGTTCAGTATTAAGAATTTAGTTATGCGGTTTAAAGTTTAAGTAGTAGTAATCGAAATTCCGTAGTATGGCATTTTGTGGTGGATTATTAAATCCAATATACCACAGTTCGATGGATTGGAGGATATCTCAGCAGTGGGTTGGAAATGTTTCCTTAAATTCGTAATGGAAACAGGCACCATGCAGGTGAACGCATAACTAATAAACTCCATCTGGTAGCGCGATGGACCGAACCTGTCTAAGTATGACTGCAAGTCTATCAGTACAACCTACACTTAAATACAATAATGACGTACTACGAAATGGTAATGAATATTAACATATCTAAATTTATACTACAATTGGCGTACAATGGAACTACCTATAACTCATTTTCCGTTTTTCTTCAGCATTTCTGAAGTATTTTTTGGCGATGCCTTCAAGTTTCTCAAGAGCTTAAGAAGCTAGAAGCATTTCCATTTATTTTAAAACAAATTCCAAACTATGTTTGTACGCTATTACTAAGCACAGAGTGCTTCGAATTGCGCAAAGTTTTACATATTTT